>NC_059166.1:76181719-77529267 GCF_019923935.1 Bubalus bubalis | reverse complement strand
ATTGCTTACTTTTCTGTAACTGTGAGTGCCAGGGCTGTAATACTCTGTTCATCACTACATCCAGTGGCTGGCACAAAGGAGGTCCTCAAAAAATGGTGCTGTACTGAAAATCACTATATACTGCTGAGAGAAAGTGTGCAGAACAAAGAGATCAGAAAATGTTTGTATGCTAGGAGACAGAGAATCCACCAGACAGAGTACACAGTGCTGCAAGGTAACAAAAGAACCTGCAAGTGTAAGAATCAAGAGAAGAAAACCACACAGGGTGAAATAATGAGTACTGTAGGAGGATGAAGACTAGGAAAATGATACTGGGCTTGGTAATGGTTTTGTTACATATCACTCTCAAAATAGCAGAATAGAGTAACTGAGTCAGAAACCAAACTGCAAGGGCAGGATGAGTAGACGAATAAGGGGCTGATAAACTCACTTTGAAAAGTGTATTGGTTAGAGCAGAGATTTTGAGTAAGTAGCTTGTGGAAATTACGAGTTTGAGTTATTTTGTCTAGTTTAGGAATACATTCGAAAATATAACATGTACCCCAGTGTTCATTGCAGCACTATTTACAATAGCTAGGACATGGAAGCAACCTAAATATGCAACAGAGGAATGGATAAAGAAGATGTAGTACATACCCAGTGGAATATTACTCGGCTATAACAAGGAAGGAAATGCCATTTGCAGCAATATGGATGGAATTAGAGATTATCATACTAAGAGAAGTGAAGTCAGAGGAAGATAAATATATGATATCACTCACTCAGCTCAGTTTAGTTCAGTCACTCAGTCGTGTCCGACTCTTTGCAACCCCATGGATTGCTGCACACCAGGCCTCCCTGTCCATCACCAACTCCCGGAGTTCACCCAAACATCCAGCCATCTCATCCTCTGTCGTCCCTTTCTCCTCCTCCCCCCAATCCCTCCCAGCATCAGAGTCTTTTCCAATGAGTCAACTCTTCGCATGAGGTGGCCAAAGTATTGGAGTTTCAGCTTTTAGCATCAGTTCTTCCAAAGAACACCCAGGACTGATCTCCTTCAGAATGGACTGGTTGGATCTCTTGCAGTCCAAGGGACTCTCAAGAATCTTCTCCAACACCACAGTTCAAAAGTTAAGAGGAATCTAATTTTTTAAAGTGATACAAATAAACTTAGTTACAAAACAGAAACAGAATTACAGATATTGAAATAAACTTATGGTTACCAAAGGGCAAATGTGATAGGGGAAAGGGATAAACAAGGATCTACTTTATAGCACAAGGAACTCTACTCAAAACTCTGTGATAACCTATATAAGAAAAAAATCTGAAAAAAAAAAGAGTGGATATATGTAGAAGTGAATCACTTTGCTATACACCTGAAATTAATGCAACATTGTAAATCAACTATGCTGCTGCTGCTAAGTCGCTTCAGTCATGTCCGACTCTGTGCAACCCTATAGACAGCAGCCCACCAGGCTTCCCCGTCCCTGGGATTCTCCAGGCAAGAACACTGGAGTGGGTTGCCATTTCCTTCTCCAATGCATGAAAGTGAAAACTATATTCCAATATAAATTAAAAATGAATATATGTGTATGTTTATAGGCAAAATAAAAGACACCAAAGGATAGAAAGAATAGAAGAAAAAAAAAAGGGTAGTTGAACAAATGTGGTAAAGCTGGAGATGGGGAGATAAGACTGAACAAATGTGAGGAGAGAGAACAGAAGATGGAAAGAGATCCTATCATATTCTGATAGGGAAGAGGAAAGGAGTTTTTAAGGTCAAAATGAAGATAAATAGGGAAATAGAAGCTTTCATTTAGTCTTTATGAAGAAAGAAATCTGTGAGAGCTGGCATCGTATATCAACTGTGTCAATAAATGAGGAGTGAAGCCATCCTCAGAGTAGAGTTGCTGGGGTGAAACTAGGGACTGTAGAATACAGAGTTTAGAACAGCAGGGAGGGGATATCGTAACAAATCAAGGGGAGAAAGTGTGAGATGAAAGTCCGCAATCAGGGCCAATTTTGGGGTGGTTAATGTACATTGTGAGCTCAGATGTGGTTTATTAAAATTTCCCAACACTTCTGTCATCTTGGGTATTGTGGTGGAGACTGGCATGGATGAGCAAATGAGCGTGAGATTCTTGACCGGGAGTGAGTATAGTATTGACAGGATCAATCCTGGATTGTAAACTTGATAGAAATGAGAGTAGGGCCAAAGTAGGATGTTGCGTCAATTTTAGGAAATGCTAGAACAGATGTAGAGTTTGTGGTCAGAAATAATGAGTCCTGGGTGTTTGTTCACGCCTTTGAAGATGTTTAAATATTTATATGTTTATTTTAATAAAGAGTTTCCGGGCAGTTAGTCATTCTTTTTGCCACAGTGTTTCTGGAAGTAGTAGTGGGGAAAAAAGGCTGAACAGAGATCTCGTTCTTCCCCTTTTGGTTGATTTTTCTCCTTAGAAAACAGCCTCTATCATCTCTCACCACTGGATGACCACTTTTCATTTGTAATATGCTTTAGGAATTGATTTCAAGGCTAATCAAAAGAGATCGAAACTAATGTATACTGACTATGATAAATTCAATATTTCAGGGATTAGAATAACCAAACCCAGACTGTGGAACAGGAACAGCGAACTAAGTTAATATTAGTCGACTCCAAGGAAGTTTTGTAACTTCTGAGAATCAGTTTTCTCACCCGTAAATGGAAGTATGTTAGCTATCCCCAACAGCAATTGCAAGAATTGGAAAGATAATATTTGTAAAACCTTTAGCATGGCTCCTAGAACTGAGTACACAGTCTCGGTATCTTTCCCATGGTTAATTTTATAGTTATTGCAGACTTTTTTTTTCCATTTGTTAAATAATTTTTCAGGTCTTACTGTGTGTCAATCAATATTCTACATACTCAGTATAAGATGATGGGAGAGACTGAATTATTGGGCCCATTCTTTATCTTTCTTGGTATCCATACACTTTGTTCTTTTTTATTGAAAGATAGGTGATTTATAGCATTAGTTTCAGGTGTACAGCAAAGTGATTCGGTTAATATATGTAAATATATACATTTTTTCACATTTTTTCCACTATAGGTTATTAGAAAATATTGAGCATAGTTCCCTGTGGTGTGCAGTAGGTCTTTGTTGGTTATCTATTTTATATATAGTAATGTGTATATTTTAATCCCAAACTCCTAATTTATTTTCACCCCTTTGGTAACCAAGATTGTTTTCTATGTCTGTGAATCTATTTCTGTTTGTAAAAAAATTCATTAGTATCAGTTTTTTAGATTACATATCTAAGCAATATCAAATGATATGTCTTTCTCTGACTAAAACTTCACTCAGATTATAATGCCAAATACATCCAAGTTACTGCAAGTGGCATTGTTTTGTTCTTTTTATGGCTGAGTAATATTTCATTGTATATATGTACTGCATCGTCTTTATCTGTTCCTCTGCCAATGGGCATTAGGTTGCTTCCATACCTTGGCTGTTGTAAATAGGGCTGCAGTGAGCACTGGGGTGCGTGTATCTTTTTGAAGTATGGTTTAATCCTGAAACATGCCCACGAGTGGGATTGCAGAATCATATGGTGGTAGATCTATTTTTAGTGTAAGGAACTTATATATTGTTCTCCATAGTGGTTGTATCTATCTACATTCCAACCAACAGTGCAGGAGGGTTCTTTTCCTCCATATCATCTCTAGCAGTTTTTATGCACAGTTTTTGTTGGCCATTCTGACCAGTGTGAAGTGATATCTCACTCTAGTTTTGATATACATTTCTCACTATAATAATTAGTGATGTTGAGCACCTTTCCTGTGCTTTTTGGCCATTAACATGTCTTCTCTGGAGAAATTTCTAGTTAGATCTTCTGCCCATTTTTTGGGTGTTTCTTTGATATTGAGCTCAATTTGATGTTTGTATATTTTGGAGATAAATTCCTTGTTAATTACATCATTTGTGAGGCAAATGTGAGAACCGCTACACTATGGAAACGGGACTAATTACATCATTTGTAAATATTTTCTTCCCTTCTATAGGATGTCTCTTTGTTCATGGTTTCCCTTGCTATGAAAAAGTTTTTAAGTTTGTTTAGGTCTCATTTGTGTTTGCTTGTATTTCCATTGCTCTAGGAAATGGATCCAAAAAAGGTATCATTGCAATTTATGTCAAAGAGTGAGGTTGTTTATGTTTTCCTCTAAGACTTTCATAGTATCTAGTCTTACATTTATGTCTTTAATCCATTATTTTTGTGTATGGTGTTGGAGAATGTTCTAATTTCATTCTCTTCCATGTAGCTGTCCAGTTTTCTCAGCACCATTTATTAAGAAGACTATTTTCTCCTTTATATACTTTTGCCTCCTTTGTCATAGATTTACCATAGGTGTTTGGGTTTATTTCTGGACATTTTATCCCGTTCCATAGATCTAGATTTCTATTTTTGTGCCAGTACTACACTGTTTTGATTACTGTATTGTAGTATAGTCTAAAGTCAAGGAGTCTGATTCCATAGGCTCCCTTTTTCTTTTCAAAATTGCTTACATATTAAGGTCTCGTGTGTTTTTTTCCTTCTAGCTCTATGAAAAATGCCACTGATAATTTTAAAGGAATCTCATTGAATTTGTAGATTACCTTGGGTAGTGTAGTCACTTTGACAATATTGTTTCTTCCAATCCCCAAGTATATCTTTCCTGTTTGTATCATCTTCTATTTTTTTCAACAACATCTTAGTTTCTGAAGTACAGGTTTTTGCCTTTTTAGGTTGATTCCTTGATATTTTTAGATGCAATGGTAAATGGTATCGTTTCCTTAATTTCCCTTATGATCATTCATTGTGAGTGTATAGAAATGCAATAGATTTCTGTGTATTAATTTTGGATCCCGCAACCTTACCAACTTAGTAATGAGCACTGGTAGTTTTCTGGTAGGATCATTAGGAATGTCTATGTTGAGTATGAGGAATGTCATATGCACATAATGACAGTTTTGCTTCTTTTAAAATCTGGATTCCATTTATTTCCATTTCTTCTCTGATTGCTATGGCAATGGCTTCCTAAACTGTGTTGAATAAAAGTAGTGAGAGTGGACTTCCTTGTCCTGGTTCCTGATTTTAGGGAAATGTTTTCAGATTTTCACCATTGACAATGATGTTTCCTGTGAGTTTGTCATTTATGACTTTTACCATGTTGAAGTAGATACCCTCTGTGCCCACTTTCTGGAACTTATTATCAAAAATGAGTGTTGAATTTTGTCAACAGCTTTTTCTCCATCTATTGAAATGATCATATGGTTTTTATTCTTCAACCTGATGTGGTACATCACACTGATTGCTGATATTGAAAAATCCTTGCATCCCTGGGATAAATCCCACTTGATCATGGTGTTTAATCTTTTAAATGTATTGTTGGATTTGGTTTGCTATAATTTGTTGAGGATTTTTGTGTGTATCTTCATCAGTGATTTATGTTGTTGTGGTCGCTAAGTCATATTTGGCTCTTTGTGACCCCATAGACTGCAACATGCCAGGCTTCCCTGTACCTTACTATCTTTGTTAGTTTGCTCAAACTCATGTCCATTGAGTCAGTGATGCCATCCAACCATCTCATCCTCTGTTGACCCCTTCTTCTCTTGCCCTCAGTTTTTCTCAGCATCAAGGTCTTTTCCAAAGTGTCAGCTCTTTGCATCGGATGGCCAAAGTATTGGAGCTTCAGCATCAGTTCTTCCAGTAAATATTCACCATTGATTTTCTTTAGGATTGACTGGTTTGATCTCCTTTCAGTCCAAGAGATGCTCAAGAGTTTTCTCTAGCACCACAGTTCAAAAGCATCAATTCTTCGATGCTCAGCTTTTTTTATAGTCCAACTTTCACATCGATACATAACTACTGGAAAAATCATAGCTTTGACTATATGGATCTTTGTCAGCAAAGTAATGTCTCTGCTTTTTAATATGCTATCTAGGTTTGTCATAGCTTTTCTTCCAAGGAGCAAACATGTTTTAATTTTGTGGCTGCAGTCACTGTCCACAGCGACTTTGGAACCCAAGAAAATAAAATCTGCCACTGCTTTCACTTTTTCCCCATCTATTTGCCATGATGTGATGGGACCATATGCCATGATTTTTGTTTTTTGACTGTTGAAATTTAAGCCAGCTTTTTCACTCTCCTTTTTCACCTCCATCAAGAGGCTCTTCAGTTCCTCTTCACTTTCTGCAATAGGGTGGTATCATCTGCATATCTGAGGTGGTTGATATTTCTCCCAGCAACCTTGATTCCAGCTTGTGTTCATCCAGCCCGGCATTTTGCATGATGTACTCTGCATAGAAGTTAAATAAGCAGAGTGACAACATACAGCCTTGATGTATTCTTTTTCCAATTTTGAACTAGTCTGTTCAAACTAGTTGTTCCGTGTCTGATTCTAACTGTTGTTTTGTCCTGCATACAGGTTTCTAAAGAGACAGGTAAGGTGGTCCAGACCACCAGACCACCTTACCTGATTCTAACTGATTGTTTTGTCTGATTCTAACTGATTGTTTTGTTCTGCATACAGGTTTCTAAAGAGACAGGTAAAGTGGTCTGGTATTCCCTTCTCTTTAAGAACTTTCTACAGTTTGTTGTGATCCATAAAGTCAGAGGCTTTAGCATAGTCAATGAAGTAGAAGTGGATTTTTTTTCCTTTAAATCCCTTACTTTTTCTATGATCTAGCAGATATTGGCAATTTGATCTCTGGTTCCTCTGCCTTTCCTAAATTCAGTTTGAACATATTGAAGTTCTTGGTTCACATACTACTGAAGCCTAGCTTGAAGGATTTTGAACATAATCTTGCTAGCATGTGAAATAAGTACAATTGTATGATAGTTTGTACATTCTTCAGCATTGTCTTTCTTTGGGATTGGAATGAAAACTGACCTTTTCTAGTTCTGTGGCCACTGCTGAGTTTTCCAAATTTGCTGGCATATTGAGTGCAGTACTTTCACAGCATCATCTCTTAGGATTTGAAATAGCTCAGCTGGAATTCCATCACCTCCACTAGCTTTGTTCACAGTAAAGCTTCCTAAGGCCCACTTGACTTCATCCTCCAGGAGATCTGCTTTTAGGTGAGTGACCACACCATCATGGTTATCTGGGTCATTAAGACCTTTTCTGTACAGTTCTTCTGTATATTCTTGCCTTCGCTTCTTAATGTCTTCTGCTTCTGTTAGATCCTTGCTTTTTCTGTCCTTTTTGTGCCCATCTTTGCATGAAATGTTCCTTTGGTATCTCCAATTTTCTTGATGAGATCTCTCATCTTTCCCATTCTATTGTTTTCTTCTGTTTCTTTGCATTGATCAATTAAGAAGGCTTTCTTACCTCTCCTTGCTATTCTCTGGAACTCTGCATTCAAATGGGTATATCTTTCCCTTTCTCCTTTGTCTTTTGCTTCTCTTCTTTTCTCAGCTATTTGTAAGGCCTCCTCAGAAAACCACTTTGCCTTCTTGCTTTTCTTTTCCTTGGGGAGGGTTTTGGTCACCACCTCCTGTACAATGTTATGAATGTCAGTCCCATAGTTCTTTAGGCACTCTGTCTACGAAATCGAATCCCTTGAATCTATTTGTCATCTACACTGTATAATCATAAGGGATTTGGGTTCTAGTGGTAAAAGAACCCGCCTGCCAATGAAGAAGACATAGGAGATGCGGCTTTGATCCCTGGGTCAGGAAGATCCTCTGGAGGAGGGCGTGGCACCCCACTCCAGTATCCTTGCCTTAGAATCCCATGGACAGAGGAGCCTGGCAAGCTATAGTCCATGGGGTCACAGAGAGTCAGAGAAGACTGAAGCAACTTACCACCCATGCATACCTGCATGGTTTTCCCTACTTCAATTTGAGTCTGAATTTTGCAATAAGGAGCTGATGATATGAGTCATAGGCAGCTCCCGGTCTTGTTTTTGCTAACTGTATAGAGCTTCTCCATCTTTGGCAGCAAAGAAATTAATCAGTCTGATTTCAGTATTAACCTCCTGGTGGTGTCCCTGTGTAGAGCTGTATCATCAGTGATACTGGCCTGTAATTTCCTTTCTTTGTCATATCTTTGTCTGGTGTTTGTATCAGGGTAATGGTGGCTTCATAGAGTGAGTTAGGAAGTGTCCCTCTGTGCGATTTTTCAGAAGGATAGGTGTTAAATCTTCTCTAAATGTTTGATAGAAGTCACCTGTGAAGTCACCTGGTCCAGGACTTTTTTTGGTGTTTTTTTTAACTGACAGATTCAATTTCAGTACTTACGATTGGCCTGTTCATTTGATTGCCATATAGTTGCTAGTAGTAATTTCTTAGGATCTGTGGTATATCTGTGGTGTCCTTTGTAACTTTTACTTTTTCATTTCTAATTTTATTGATCTGAACCTCTTTCAGTTTTTTCTTGATGAGCCTGTCTAAAAGTTTATCAATTTTCTCTATCTTTTCAAAGAAACAGCTTTTAGTTTCATTGATCTTTTCTATTCTTTTTTCATCTCTATTTTGTTTATTTCTGCTCTGATCTTTATGCTTCTTTCCTTCTACTAACTTTGGGTTTTGTTGTTCTTTTTTACTTGCTTTGGTGTAAAGTCAGGTTGTTAAAAATGTTTCTTGTATTCTGAAGTAGGCTTGTATTGCTATAAACTTCTCTCATAGTACTGCTTTTGTGGTAAAACAAAACATCCCGTGAGTTTTGGATCATCACATTTTTGTATTCATTTGTCTTAAGCTACTTTTTTTTTTTTTTTACTTCCTCTTTGCCTTCTTCAGTGAGTGAGTTTTGGTTTGCAATTACCATGAAGTTTTGATATAGCAGTCTGTATATACATGGTTGTAAGTGGATGATCTCAATTTCAGATGCTCTTCAGATATCTTGCATTTGTACTCTCCTCCTCTCACAACTGTTTTAGATATCATATTTGTGTGTGGATGATTTCCTATCTTTACTGTATGTTTGCCTTTCTGGTGAACTTTCTTACCTTTTCTGCCTAGTGAAGTTCCTTTAGAATTTGTTGTAAAGCTTTTTGGTGGTGCTGAATTCTTTGTTTGTAAACTTTTTTTTTTTTTAATTTTATTTTATTTTTAAACTTAACATAACTGTATTAGATTTGCCAAATATCAAAATGAATCTGCCACAGGTACACATGTGTTCCCCATCCTGTACCCCCCTCCCTCCTCCCTCCCCATTCCATCCCTCTGGGTCGTCCCAGTGCACCAGCCCCAAGCATCCAGTATCGTGCATCGAACCTGGACTGGCAACTCATTTCATACATGATATTTTACATGTTTCAATGCCATTCTCCCAAATCTTCCCACCCTCTCCCTCTCCCACAGAGTCCATAAGACTGTTCTATACATCAGTGTCTCTTTTGCTGTCTCGTACACAGGGTTATTGTTACCATCTTTCTAAATTCCATATATATGCGTTAGTATACTGTATCGGTGTTTTTCTTTCTGGCTTACTTCACTCTGTATAATAGGCTCCAGTTTCACCCACCTCATTAGAACTGATTCAAATGTATTCTTTTTAATGGCTGAATAATACTCCATTGTGTATATGTACCACAGCTTTCTTATCCATTCATCTGCTGATGGACATCTAGGTTGCTTCCATGTCCTGGCTATTATAAACAGTGCTGCGATGAACATTGGGGTACTCGTGTCTCTTTCCCTTCTGGTTTCCTCAGTGTGTATGCCCAGCAGTGGGATTGCTGGATCATAAGTTTGTAAACTTTTGATTTCTCTGTCAAATATGAATGAGAACCTTGCTGGGTAGAGTATTCTTGTAGGTTTTTCCTTTTCACCACTTTAAATATATTGTGCCATTCCTTTCTGGTCCGCAGACTGTCTGTTGAAAAATCAGCTGATAACCTTACAGTGATTCTCTCATATGTTATCTGTTGCTTTTCCCTTGTTGCTTTTAAGGTTTTCTCTTTAATTTTTGTCCATTTGATTATGATGTGTCTTGGTGTGTTTCCCCCTCTGGTTGGGCCTCTGTGGTACTCTCTGCACTTCCTGAACTTGTATGACTGCTTCCTTTTCCACGTTAGGGGAGTTTTCAGCTGTCATCTCTTCAATATCTTCTCAAGCCCAATCTCTCTGTCTTCTCCTTCTGGGACCCTTATAATGTGAATGTTGCTGCATTTGGTGGTGTCACAGTGGTCTCTCAAATGGTCCTCATTTGTTTTCCTTTAATCTGTTTCTGTGGAAGTGGAATATCTTCCGGTGTCTGCCCTCTTGTGGGTCTTGGTCCAGGGGCTTGTGGCATTCTTCTGGGTGGGAGAGACTGGTGCCTTCCCACTGGTGGTTCTTGGCTCTCTGGTGGGCAGGGCCATGCCAAAGGGTGTGTTTAGAGGCAGCCTGTCTACTGATGGACATGGCTGTGTGCCCACCTTGTTGTTGTTTGACCTGAGGCAACCCAGCACTAGAGCCATAGCGTGTTGAGTGGGGCCAGGTCTTGGTGCCAAAGTGGCAATCCCCCAGAGAGCTAACACTGAGTGATAATCCCTGGGGCTTCTGCCACATGGTCCTTACCCCCACAGTGAGCCACAGCCAATCCCTACCTTCTCGGGAGACCCTCCAAGAACAGCAAGTAGGCCCAGTCCAGGCTCCTGTGGAGTTACTGCTTTGCCCTGGGTCCCCGTGCGTGTTAAACTTGGTGTGCGTCCTCCAAGAGCCGAGTCTCTGTGTCCCCCTGTCTGTGAAACTCCTGCACTCAAGCCCCACTAACCTTCAAAGCCAAATACTCTGTGGGCTCCTCCTCCTGATGCCAGACCCCCAGCTGGGGAGCCTGCTGGGTGGCTCAGAACTCTCACTCTGTGGGATAACCTCTGTGATATAATTATTTTCCAATTTTGGGTTTCCCACACCCAGTGGCTATGGGATTTGATTATATCATAAAAGCAGCCCTCCTACCATTTTGTTGTGGTTTCTTGTCTTTGGATGTAGAATATCATTTTTAGTGGTGTCCAGTCTCTTTTATTGACAGATGTTCAGCAATTAGTTGTAACTGTGGGGTTTTCATGAGAGGAAGTGAGCTCAAGCCCTTCCACTCTGACATCTTCTCTCCTCACTCATTAGAGTTTACTATAAGCATATTTCAGTGAAAAATAATTATTTCCCTAAACAAAGAAATTTACGAAAATAGTAATATTGAACTTTTGCAAATCTTCTTACTCTCTTTTTTAGTAGAAAATCATTCATTTTAGTATTTGTTTCTGCATTCACTCTGTTGTATTATCATACATGAGGTAGTTTCTGGAAGATTCCTCTATTTTTTCTGGAGTGAACAAAGAAAGGCATCTGACATCTTAGTATTTTATAAATACTCTTGTAGAAAGAGTCCCCAATCACACTTTGAGACCTCTGCACTAGACTCACTAGAGATTTCCAAAAAGATCTGAATCCCTGGTTAATTTGTGAATATTAGTATTACTTTGACTAGTTGTAAACTGAGACCAAGAGCAACAGTAGAAGTAATCATGTCCCCTGAAATATTTCAAGATAATCTATTTTTAAAATGAATTTGCACACAGTTTTCCACTGCTACTTCCCTAGTACATCACCTCTCTGAAGCTGCTCAGAGATTGCATCTGTTCTGGTTCATACCTTCCTCTCACCCTTTGCAGGATGAAAAGGTGGTTGGTGTGTTTATATAGTTGTAAAAATGTGAGATGTGAATCTTTTAAGAAACTGATTTTCACTTGAAACATATGTATTATACACAGGACACAACTATTTCATCCCAGTTACTACCACCCCACCCTTCAATCGGAGAAGGCGATGGCACCCCACACCAGTACTCTCGCCTGGAAAATCCCATGGACGGAGGAGCCTGGTAGGCTGCAGTCCATGGGGTTGCGAAGAGTTGGACACGACTGAGCGACTTCACTTTCAGTTTTCACTTTCATGCATTGGAGACGGAAATGGCAACCCACTCCAGTGTTCTTGCCTGGAGAATCCCAGGGACGGGGAGCCTGGTGGGCTGCCTTCTATGGGGTCGCACAGAGTCGGACACGACTGAAGTGACTTAGCAGGAGCAGCAACAGCACCCTCCAATTGTCACTAACTGACTTTTATTGCTAACAGACTACAGACTTCTCACATTTCACCACCCAAATCTTACCGATCTCTATAAAATCTCCCACATTTTCCGTTTCTCCCGTGTTACCATAAGAGCAGGAGATTTTTCTGGGGTTGGGGGCCAGGAGTTTCACTGAACTCAAGACGAGTCACACAGGGCAGTGGAGGCACAGTAGTCAAGGTTCTGAGCTTGCGCTTCGCCTGTGCAGAAACGTGATTCTTTGAGTGCAGACAGAATTGACCACATTCAATGGAATGTTTGCTATTATCCTCTTCAGAGAGAGTAAGTGCATACCAGAATGCCAATGCATTCCATTTTACTGAGTAATATGACTTCCAAAGTGACTTCAGTAATTGGATTAGCTGGTTAGTACATTCACTCACCTTAATACAATCTATATGAGAAGCCAATATATAATCAAAGCAAAGGAAATTAGTGGGATTGTTTAATGGGTGTTTATATCAGGCTACTGTAATCTGATATGACTATTGCCATTCTAAAAAGGTATTACATCTAAAATGATATTATATCTCAACATGTGATTAAGGCCCAGTTTTCCCTGGATAGTGCTAAAGACTTAATCTTCCTCTTTAGATCCATTTCCTCCTTCATTCTGTATGAAACCACTTAGAGTTCCTAGAATTAATAAAAGTGTTTCATGCCTCTGTATCTTTACAGAGTTTGTTAGGCACTGACCTCCCATGGTTTGGCCTTGCATAGGTTTCTTTTTGGTGGGTTTGGGTAGTGGATAGAGAGGCCTGAGGTGAGATCGAAAGTCTTCCTAAGAATGGCTGCATACAAGATTTCTATGGGAGGGTATTAGAAGCTCGATTCCAAAGGGTAAATGCTTCAGATTCCACTCACAAAATGAGGAGGAATGTCTAACATGTTTTAGCCAGTCTGGACTACATTTAATTTTACCAATAAAAGCTTCTTTTTCATACTCCTCATGATAATAAAAACCAGTAACTTCAGCAAATAATATATTTGCTGCACTAAGTCTACAATCTTGATCAAGATCTGGATAATAGAAGACTTTTTAGTTCCATCTCTGGAGTTGGCCTTTCTAATAAACTCTAACTTCCACTGTAGCGAAGATTCTCACCAATCTGGATTGCCCCCCACATTGAACCTTAAACGAACTAGCAATTAGTATTACCCTGTATTCAAGAATTTTACCCTAAATTAAAGATATGGGAGCCCAATTCACGTTTTATCTCCTACTATAAAACATTTTCTTAACTTTCATTCAACCTCTCTTAGCTCCAACCACCATGTCCAGTAGAGAGGCAGGTCCTCCTCCTGAACAAAACTCAGTATAGACTTTTATAAGTACTCATCATTGTGTGTTTCAGTTCTCCATCTAGTTATCTGTGTCTGTCTCTCTAATTCGATTGTGGGTAGAGTCAGTGTTGTGTTTGTTGTGTTCTATGGTGGTAGCAGCAAGCACTCAGAAGCTGTTAAATGCATGAATCAGTGAATTAATTGTTTTGGGGTTCATCTTTTTAATTCCAAGAATTTCGACTCATCTTTTTGGCTCCATGAATTAATTCCTTTTCCTCCTTTTAACACACTGTTTCTCAGATACATTAATTCAATTGATTAGCTGACATCATTGTTTACTAAAATGTTTTCCTCAGCAGGATATTAATGGGAATTAAGCAATAGAAGATTTTGGTAGTCTCTGAAATGCTGAGTTAAACTTTTATGATATTTTTTCATACAGGACTTCTTAGAATTTAACATAGTAATATGTATTTTAAATCTCAGATAATTAAACCAGGGCAAACTCTTAGAGGGACATACTTAAATATAAAGAAAGCCATAAATACATATTTCACATAAACAAAAAAGTCTTCCAAGAAATATTGTCCTGTAATGTTCAGAAAGGAAGTGAAAATGAGGAAGGAAGGAAGGAAGGAAAGGAGGAAAAGAAAAGTGAAATGTTTGACTAATAAGTTTGTGAAATATATCTTCAACAGTCATCAATGCAAAACATGTGTTCTGACTATAAAGTCTTGTTTTTGGCTTCATTGTGAGCTGCAGTTATTCAACCTAACATTTAAATTCTTCAGTATATTTAAGCTACTTTAGCAAGTAGCTTAAATATACTGGTTGGCTGGATGCTGTTGATCTAGATCAAGGGCCAGCAGGCTTCTTACATGTCAGAGAGTAAATGTTAGACTTTGCAAGCAAGCTAAATGTTAGACTTTGTGAGCCACATGTGGTATATTTTAAGCTATTTTAGCAAGGTCCCAATCTATCAAGTTTTCTTCTTGGGGTTTGGATTCCATTCTCAGGTTAATAACTCTTGACAATACACTGAATTCTGTAACTTTTGGCTCTTTTTATCACACCCTAGTTGTAAATTCAGTCCTGGATAAAACCAGTGATGTGTTTTAGACCATTTACATACTCCCTAAAACAAATAAATAAATGAGATACAGGGCAGATGGGTATTACTCTAAATTCATGAACACTTGTTAGTTGGGACTTTAACACCACCCAGCTAATCATTTCTCTGTTTGCTCAGGAACTTTCTTAAACACCTACTTTCTATTTTCAAACCTCTAATCTCCCATATCTCTGTTCATAACATTTATGAAAATTGGTATTTGTTCTTTTCATTATCTAAGAATGCTTTGTCTCATTAACCAGTAAGCAAGTTGTATGAAAGTAGGGACCATGCACATTTTCATTTCTATCACTAGCTTTTGTTACAATAATGCTGTAAAATAAATACAAACATCTATTTCCCACATGATTGGAGGTTGCCCCTAACTTCTAGCTCTGCTGCTCTTAGTGGGGATCACTCATGGTCTACTGGTTGGCTGGATGCTGTTGATCTAGATCAAGGGCCAGTAGACTTCTTAGATGTCAGAGAGTAAATGTTAGACTTTGCAAGCCAGATATGGTGTCTGTCACAGATTTATTTTTTAAATATGCAAAAACTACTTTAAAATATGCAAAAACTACTCTTAGCTGTGAGTCTTACAGAAACAAACAAAAGGCTTGATTTGACCCCTGGGTCATAGTATACCATGCCCTGATATAGATTGTGTTTGGGCACCTTTGCTTCAAGCTGTGTGTATAGTTAAGCTTGTGTGCCTGTGTGCTGCAGGTGGATTTCTGCTTTTTTTTGATAGGTATACATTATGAGGATGTGAGGATGCTCTTCTCATGGAAAGGTTAAAAGCAGAAGGGGGCCAATGAAAACACATGATGCCTCTTAAGACCTAGGCATTGGCTCACTGAGACTTTTAGCCCATATTCTGTTAGCCACATCAAGCCACGTGGCTGAGACCAAGTCAGGATGTGGGGAGGCACTCTTTGCCTGTAGTAGAAAGACAGAAAAACACATATCAAGATTGAGAAGACAAGATAGTGGGGCAGAAGACCTTGAGCTCACCTCTTCCCATGAGAACACCAAAATCACGACTAACCGCTGAACAATTGATAGAGAAGGCAGGAACCTACAAAAATAAGATATTCTATGTCCCAAGACAAAGAATATATCACAAAGATAGTAGGAATGACACACTGGCAATATAATTAATTCCCATACCCCCACCAGGGGTGGGGGGCTACTCACAAACTGGAGAATAATTATATCCCAGAAGTTCTCCCTTGAGAGTCAGAGTTCTGAGCCCCATGTCAGCTTCCTCATCCTGGGGGTTTGCATCAGGAGGAGGAGCCCCTAGAGCATTTGGCTTTGAAGGTCAACAGATCTCAGAAGCTTGACAAGACTGGGGGAAACAGAGACTCCACTCTTGGAGGATGCACACAAGGTCTCATGTACAGTGAGACCCAGGGCAAGAGCAATTACTTCATGGGAGCCTGGGCCAGACCTACCTGCTGGTTTTGGAGGGTCTCCTGAGGAGGTAGTGGGTAGTTGTGGCTCTTTTTTTAGGACATAAAAGCTGGTGGAAAACATATACAGGAGTACTTATCTAAAGGCTGACATCTTGCTGGGGACATTGTATCTAATATCTGGCTCCACCCAACAGCCTGCAGGCTCAAGTGTTGGGATGCCTCAGACCAAACAACCAACAGGGTGGGAGCGCAGCCCAGCACATTGACAGGGTGCTTATAAACTTCCTAAGTCCACAACAACCTCTAAACGTGTCCCTTAACAAGGCCCTACCCATCAGAGGGCCGTGAACCAACTCCACTCCCAGTGGAAAGTCACTGACCTCTACCATCAGGAAGCCTGCACAAGCCCCTAGACCAGCCTCACCCACCAAGGGGCAGGCACTCAAAGCAAGAAAAATACAGTCCTACAATCTGTGGAACTGAGTCTCTAAACACAGATCAGAACCTTCCCTCAGACCAGCTGGTCCCTGGCCACCGGGTGATGAGCGGGAAGTATACTGCTGGAACACAGGACACGTCCTACAGAGGGCACTGCTCCAAGGTCAAGAATCATAACTAACTTTTCACAAACATAACAGTACAAATAGAAATTTATGTGAAATACTGAAAGTGATGAAAGGGAAAAACCTACAATCAAGAATACTCTACCCAGCAAGGTTCTCAGTCACATTTGATGGATAAGTCAGAAGCTTACAGATAAGCAAAAGCAAAAAGAATTCACCATCAAACCAGCTCTTCAACAAATGCTAGGTGGAAAAGGCCACAACTATAAACAAGAAAATTATGAATGGGAAAACTCGCCAATAAAGGCAAACATACAGTAAAAGTAGGAAATCATCCACACACAAATATGATACCTAAACTAGCAATTGTGAGAAGTGGCGAGTACAAATGCAGGATATTCTAAATGCATTTGAAATTAAGAGACCAGCAATTTTAAAAAACCTTGTATATACAGACTGCTATATCAGAATCTCATGGTAACCACAATACAAAAATCTCCAATAAATACACTCACAAAAATGAAAAATCAGTGGAAACCCTACTAAAGCTATTATCAAGTCACAAAAGAAGAAAACAAAAGAGAAAGGAAAGAAAAAGTTTTACAAAAACAAACTCTAAGCAACTAAAAAAATGGCTATGAGAACTTACATAATTACTTTAAATGTAAATAGATTAAATGCTCCAACCAAAAGACATAGACTGACTGGCTGAATGGATACACAACAAGATTTGTATTTATGCTGTCAATAAGAGACCCACTTCAGATCTAGGGACACATACAGATTGAAAGTGAGGGGATATAAAAAGTTATTCCATTCAAACTGGAAATCAAACAAAAGAAAGCTGGAGTAGCAATATGCATATCAGAAAAAAATAGATTTAAAAATGAAGACTGTTAAAGAGACAAAGGACATAATGATCAATGGATCAATACAAGAAGACGCAACAACTGTAAATATATATGTACCCAGCACAGGAGCACCTAACCACATAAGGCAAATGCTAATAGTCATAAAAGGAGACAGGGACAGTAACACAATTATTTGTGGGGAACTTTAACACCCCACTTCATCAATGGACACAGATGATCCAGAAAATCAATAAGAAAACACAAGCTTCAAATGACGCATTAGACCAGACGGACTTAATTGATGTCCATAGAGTATAACGTCAGAAAGCAGCAGAATACACATTCTTTTCAAGTACACATAGGACACACTCTAGGATAGATTACTTGCTGGGCCACAAAGCAAAGCTTGATAAATTTAAGAAATTTGAAGTCATATCAAACATCTTTTCTGACACAATGCTATGAGATTAGAAACCAAGTATAAGAAAAAAAAAACTGTAAACCACACATACACACACATGAAGGTTGAATGATATGATATGAAACAACCAATGAATCATTGAAGAAATCAAAGAGGAAACTGAAAAATACCTCCAGACATATGAAAACAACAGCACAATGATTCAAAATCTTTGCGATGTAACAAAAGCAGTTCTAAGGGGGAAGTTTGTAGAAATATAATTTTACCTTAGGAGACAAGAAAAGTCATCAGTAAACAACCTAAGCTTAAACCTAAAGCAACTAGAAAAAGAAGAACAAAACCCAAACTTAGCAGAAGGGAAGAATCATAAAGTTCAGAGCAGAAATAAAATAGAGATGAAAAAACAATAGTAAAGATCCAATGAAACTAAGTGTTGGTTCCTTGAAAAGATGAGTAAAATTGATAAACCTTTAGCCAACTCATCAAGAAAAAAGGGAATGGGCATTGAACAATAAAATTAGAAATGAAAAGGGAAAGTTACAAAACACACCACAGATCTACCAAGGATCATAAGTAACTACTACTAGCAACCATATGCCAATCAAATGAACAACCTAGAATGAAGGCAAAACTTCTTTAAAGTTAGTCTCCCAAGGCTGAACAGGAAGAAACAGATAATATGAACAGGCCATTCACAAGTACTGAAATCAAATTTGTGAGTCCTGGACCAGAAGACTTCACAGGCAGTCTATCAAACCTTTAGAGAAGAATTAACACTAGTCCTTCTGAAACTATTTCAAACAATTGCACAGGAGAGAACGTTTCCAAAGTCACTCTATGAGAACAGCATCACCCTGATACCAAAAACCAGACAAATATATGACAAGAAAAAAAGAAAATTACAGGTCAAGATCACTGATGAAGATAGACACAAAAATCCTCAGCAAAATCCTGTAAACCAAATCTAACAATACATTAAAAGGTTGATATCCAGTGGGATTTATCCTAGGGATGCAAGAAGTTTTCACTCTCCACAACTGATTGATTAATCAGTGTGATACAACACATTAACGAATTGAAGAATGAAAAACATATAATCTCAATAGATGGAGAAAAAGTGTTTGACACAATTCATCATAAATTTATAATAAACATTTTGCAGAATAGGGGCTAAGAGGGAACCGACTTAATAAATACCACATATGAAAAACCCACAGCTAACATCATACGCAAAGGTAAGGAGCTGAAATCATTTCCTCTAAGATCAAGAACAGTACAAGGATGTCTACTCTCACCATTTGTATTCAACATAGTTTAAGATGTCCTAGCCACAAGCAGGCAGAAAAGAAAAAGAAGTAAATGGAATCTAAATAAAAAAAGAAGAAGCAAAACTCTCACTGTGTGCAGATGGCATGACATTATACATAGAAAATTCTAAGGACACGACCAGGAAACTACTAGAGCTTATCAGTGAATTCTGTAAGTTTGCAGGATACAAAATTAATATATCAAAATCTGTTGCATTTCTGTACACTAACAATGAAAGTTCAGACTGGAAATTAAGGAAACAATACCATTTACTGTTGCATCAAAAATAAAAATACCTAGGAATGAATCTACCTAAGGAGGCAAAAGACTTGTACTCTGAAAATGATAAGATGTTGAAGAGATAGGAGATGACACATAGATGGAAACATATATCATGATCTTGATTTGGAAGAATTAATATTGTTAAATTAGTTACACTAGTCAAGTCAGTCTACAGATTCAGTGCAATCCCTGTCAAATTACCAATGGTATTTTTCACAGAAGTAGAACAAAATAATTTAAAATTTGTTTGGAAACACAAAAGATCTAGAATAGCAAAAGCAATCCTGAGAAAGAAAATTAGAGATAGAGGTATCAGGTTCCCTGACTTCAGACTATATTAAAAAGCTACAGTAATCAAAACAATATGATATTGGCACAGAAAATAGAAATACAGATCAATAAAACAGGATGGAAAGCACAGAGAGAAACCCAGACACCCATCATCACCTATTTTTGACAAAGGAGGAAAGACTATACAAAAGAGAGAAGATATTCTCTTCAATAAATGGTGCATGGAAAATATCTGTATGCAAGAAAATTAAATTAGAACATTCTCTAAAACCATATGCGAAAATTAACTCAAAATGGATTAAGGACTTAAATGTAAAACCAGATACTATAAAACTCTTATAGGAAAACACAGGTTCTTTGAAATTGCAGCAATAATTTTTTGTATCTTCCTCCTTGATTAATAGAAAAAAAAAAAAAAAAAGCCAAGTGGGACCTAATTAAACTTGAAAGCTTTTGCATAGCAAGGAAACCATAAACAAAATAAAGATACCCTATAGAAGGTGAGGAAATTTTAATAATGCAGCTGACAAGGGGTTCATCTCCAAAATATGCAAATAGCAAATATAGCTCAATATATAAAAGAGAACCCAATCAAAAAAAAAATAGTGCAATGAAGTGTCCAGTAATGAGTTATGAGATCTGTGGACACCTTATCTTTGACAAAGCAGTTAAGAATATACAATTGAGAAAAGACAATCTCTTTAACAAGTGGTGCTGGGAAAACTGGTCAACCACTTTTAAAAGAATGAAACTAGAACACTTTCTAACACCATACACAAAAATAAACTCAAAATGCATTAAAGATCTAAATGTAAGACCAGAAACTATAAAACTCCTAGAGGAGAACATAGGCAAAACAGTCTCCAACATACATCACAGCAGGATCCTCTATGACCCACCTCCCAGAATATTGGAAATAAAAGCAAAAATAAACAAATGGGACCTAATTAAACTTAAAAGCTTCTGCACAACAAAGGAAACTATAAGCAAGGTGAAAAGACAGCCTTCAGAATGGGAGAAAATAATGGCAAATGGAGCAACTGACAAACAACTAATCTCAAAAATATACAAGCAACTCCTGCAGCTCAATTCCAGAAAAATAAATGACCCAATCCAAAAATGGGCCAAAGAACTAAATAGACATTTCTCCAAAGAAGACATACAGATGGCTAACAAACACATGAAAAGATGCTCAACATCACTCATTATCAGAGAAATGCAAATCAAAACCACTATGAGGTACCATTTCACGCCAGTCAGAATGGCTGCGATCCAAAAGTCTACAAATAATAAATGCTGTAGAGGCTGTGGAGAAAACGGAACCCTCTTACACTGTTGGTGGGAATGCAAACTAGTACAGCCACTATGGAGAACAGTGTGGAGATTCCTTAAAAAACTGGAAATAGAACTGCCTTATGACCCAGCAATCCCAGTGCTGGGCATACACACCGAGGAAACCAGAACTGAAAGAGATAAGTATACCCCAATGTTCATCGCAGCACTGTTTATAATAGCCAGGACATGGAAGCAACCTAGCTGTCCATCAGCAGATGAATGGATAAGAAAGCTTGGTGCATATACACAATGGAGTATTACTCAGCCATTAAAAAGAATACATTTGAATCAATTCTAATGAGGTGGATGAAACTGGAGCCTATTATACAGATTGAAGTAAGCCAGAAAGAAAAATACCAATACAGTATACTAACGCATATATATGGAATTTAGAAAGATGGTAACGATAACCCTGTATGTGAGACAGCAAAAGAGACACAGATGTACAGAACAGTCTTTTGGACTCTGTGGGAGAGGGCCAGGGTGGGATGATTTGAGAGAATGGCATTGAAACATGTATAATATCATATAAGAAATGAATCACCAGTCCATGTTTGATGCAGGATACAGGATGCTTGGGGCTGGTGCACTGGGATGACCCAGAGGGATGGTACGGGGAGGGAGATGGGAGGGGGGTTCAGGATGGGGAACACGTGTACACCCATGGCAGATTCATGTTGATGTATGGCAAAACCGATAGAATATTGTAAAGTAAGTAGCCTCCAATTAAAATAAATAATTTTCAATTAAAAAAATTTTAAAATGATAAAAAAATAGACATTTTTCTGAAAAAGATATACAGCTAGCCCAAAAGCTCATGAAAAGATGCTCCATATTGCTAATTATTAGATAAATGCCAATCAAAAGTACAATGAGATATCACCTCATACCAGTTAGAATGACCATCTCACAAAATCTACAAAATAAATTCTGGAGATGGTGTGGTGAAAAGGAAACCCTCCTACACTGTTAGTGGGAATGTAATTAGGTACAACCATTATGGAGAACAGTATGGAAGGTCCTTAACAAACTAAAAATAGATCTACCATATGATTCTGCAATCCCACTCCTGGGCATGTATTAGTAAAAGCCATACTTCACAAAGATATATGCACCCCAGTGTTCATAGCAACTCTTTATAGTAGCCAAGACATAGCAACACAAATGTTCATCTAGAGAGGACACGACTGAGCGACTTCACTTTGACTTTTCACTTTCATGCATTGGAGAAGGAAATGGCAACCCACTCCAGTGTTCTTGCCTGGAGAATCCCAGGGACGGGGGAGCCTGGTGGGCTGCCATCTATGGGATTGCACAGAGTCGGACATGACTGAAGCAACTTAGCAGCAGCAGCAGAGAGGAATAGATGAAGAAGATATGATACATATATACAATGGAATATTAGCCATAAAAAAGAATGAAATAATGTCATTTGAAGCAATATGGAGACATAGAGATTATCATACTAAGAGAAGTAAGTTAGACAGAAAAAGACAAATATATGATAGTATTTACATGTGGAATCTAAAAAGATGGTACAAAAAGAACTTATTTACAAAACAGATACAGACTTACAGACTTAGAAAACAAACTTACGGTAACCAAAGTAGAAAAGTAGGAGGGGACGGGGATAAATTAGGCATTTGGGATTAACATGTATACACTGCTTTACATAAAATAAATAATCAACAAGGACCTAGTGGATAGAACAGGCAACTCAATAGTCTGTAATAACCTATACAGGAAAATAATCTAAAAAGGGATGGATATATGTGTCTGTATAACTGAACCACTTTGCTGTACACCTGAAACTAACACAGCACTGTAAATTAACTATACCTCAAAACAAAATAAAAATTAAAAAGAATGAGAAAAATAAATGGATAAAAATTTTAAAGGTTTTAAGTTTTAAATATGGTAATCAGTAACCACAAGGTCTCAGCACCAAAAAAACCTGGAGAATATTCCATCTAGACAAAGTTTTTCATATTTGACACTACCCATTTGTTTTCTTCTCTCTGAAATAAACTAAACCATCAGGGAAAATCAGTTTCATGTGCGTGCCTCTTCTATTTCAGGCTGAGACCGTTGATCTGAGATGGTCTGATGGTACTGGCAAATTTGCACTTCATTTTTTAGTCCAATAAGATAGTCTCTCACTGGCACTAGAATGGAGGAAAAAATCTTTTTACTCTTTCTGCAATGGTAAATTTCTGTTTTTGATGACTTAGCATATATCCAGCATCCATTCCACAGTATTATGTGAATTTCTAAGCGCTGAAATTTAAAAGAATTTACGTGGATTATTAGACTCTCAGAAGTAACTTGAAAAGTCACTGCACATTTACATGACTATGAACTGAGCTTTCAGAAAACTCAAAAGACACCAGATCCAGGATACTTCAATCTTAATGGTGAATTTCTCTATAATGACAGGAAAACAGTGTAGTGATAAAATATGAGATCTGCCCAGATTGAAGTCTGTCTCCTTGAATTTAGGGCACTGTGTGCATTGCTTTGACTTATTATAGGAAGAATTCATGGCCATGAATTTGTCAGCTGCTATCCAGAAAGCTGACAGCTATGGAAGCATCTCCTTGCTGTTAATAGTCTGAAGTGCAAAGGAGGTACCCAGGATATTTTTTAAATAACATGGGCTGTTACAGCAGAAAAGAATATAAGAGTTGTTTCCTTTTAAAATGATGCAATGAAATTAGCCCTAAACTGTCTCCCACCTGCTCTACCTTGTAGGGTAAAGCTATTACTTTTCTTTTTCTAGTCAGAGATTAAGAAAAATACAAAATAGTACATTTTAACCACTGTGATCTTTTTCTCATTGAATCTTGTTATGTGGAGAATGATACTGAGAGAGAGGGAGAGACTCAACTAAACAACAATAACACCTTTTTTGTTTTTAAAATATTTTTTCCCCACATACCAGATTGCAATTTACAACCTTACCATTCTATCAAATGCCATGACACTTCACAATGCTGCCTAAATGCAAAATTGGCCAGGTTTAACATAATAGCTGGCTGCGTGAAACATGAGATTGCAAATGTCACAGGAAAGAGCTGATGAATGGCTGTGGGTTATTTATATACACTACATAGATATGTTGGCTAAACTGCTGAAGGAAACGTGTTAAAATCGATTATTTCAGTTGCAGATTTGGGCCCCAAATGGTGTTTTGTGTTGCAGGCATCTGGGGTCCCAAGGTCTCCTAGAGCATGGTCTCTTTGCTCCAGAGTTTTTTCCAGTAATCACTCTGCTTGCATCAATGTTGCTCTGTGCCCCGAAGCAAGACAGTGCCTCACATCAAGGCTGATGAGGGCACTACAGAGAATTTAGCCTCTGCTTGTAGGTGACCTGCCCAGAAAGTCTTGCTTTCCTGTCACTCTTGGGTCTAGGAAGTTGCTGGGCCTGCCTGACGCCATAATCATCTGCTTGCTTCTGTAACATCTTCCAAGAACCAGAGTCACATTTGGGATGTGGACGTATTCAAATGATCTTTTTTTTTTTTTCTTTTCTCCCCTTCAGTTTCTCTTCTTTCTTAGGTATGTTTGTACCTGACACCTCCAAGTCACTTTCTCTGTCCTACCGTGGTAAAAGTTTTCAATCATTGAAATCATTCAAATGGTCTTGGAATTAAATGAAATACTCATTCCTTGTCATTTTTCAGGTCTTGATTTTAACAAAGAACACTATTCAGAGTAGAATATTCCAATTTTTCCTCTGAGATATAATGTGATAAGCAACAAAACTCACTACAGTTCATACCTCTTAGTTTGAAGGTGGGATTTTTTTTTTTTATCATATAGAAGTTAGTGTTATGACAGTATTAGCCAATCTTTATATCATGATTACTATGTGCCAGGCCCTGTTCTCATTTAATCCTTACAACAGACACACGGGGGTAGCCTCATTATTATATTCATTTTAAATATGAGGAAACCAAGACACAGAAGCTAAATAAGTTTACCAAGTCCACACAGCTAATGAGTATGAGACTCAGGATTCAAACTCAGCCTGGCAAAGGTTTCATGCTTTTACTTATGATGCCATATTGCCTTGTCAACAAATAATACAATACTCAAAAACATGAACGCTCCATTTGTAATATCATACATAGTGACTAATCTCAACTTGTGACCTAACAGCCCTGTTGAGTGGATGCTGACGCTGTTCTAAATGACTCGGGATGGCACAGACTGAAGTGTGGGCAGATATGCTGCGGTAAGACACACCTCATTGTCTCAGTGGTTTAAGGAAACACAGATGTGCATCTCACTCTTGCCTCCTGTCCGTCACAGGCTCCTCACACCAAAACCCAAGATGACTCAAGACATGGCACCCGCTCCACGGAAGCATTACTAGGGGCAGAAAGGTTGTGACAGAACATTTCCAACCACTAAAGCTTTTGCCTAGAGCTGAACATATGTCACTTTCCCTCACATTTTATCAGACAGAGAGGATCACATTACCCCACCTCACTCTGAGAGGAAGTACCTCTCATATGCTCTGATAGAGAGGAAGCTGGGCTATATATAAGTAGTCCTAAGGACTATCACAGCATGGCCACATGTTGAGGAGGGGTTAGTTGAGGCAGCATGAGATGGTCTCTCACCAAAGGGAACACTGATGCATGATACCTGAAAGTCATCTTACTTCTTAGCTTGTCACTTCTTTGGGTCAATATGTGTGACTAGTCAGCATTAGGTTAGAAGTCCTGATATACACTCATGACACCTGCTGCTGCTTTATCTCATTCATCTTATTTGCAATTATTTATTCTCTTCTGCTTAAGATTTTAAATAAATTCCATAAAGGCAGAGAATAAATCTGTATTAGTTGTTGCTATAGTCAACCATCCTCCCTCCTACCCTGATACTTCCTGATTTAAATCTACTCAATAAATATTATTAAACCAGAAAATATGTATTAAGCTAGGAAGAATAAACAAAGAAAAGAATTCATACCTGGCACCTACTGGCTTTCTGAGCCAGTTTCACACAAGTACTTCATATGATTAAACAGAACCATGCTTTCATTTTCAGTTAGTAAGTCTACACTGTAGCACAATTTTTGACGCAAACAGAAGGTTCTCTCCTCCCTTTCAGCACCATTTATATGTGTGTGCTTATTCGTGTCTGACCCTTTGTGACCCCACGGACCACTGCCGCTTAGGGCATCTTAAATAGGAGGCCAGGGTTTTTATTCAAAAAGAGTTTTAAGGAGTAAGAATGCAAGTATCTGGATGAGTTGCTGCATCAACATGAATTACGATCAAGGTAATTACTTTCCTGATAATTCCTGATAAGGACAGAGACTTACAAAACAAAGAGAATAACCTTTTTAAAGGGCAGGGGAGATGAATGAATGGGGAAAAAATTGAAGTAGAAAGAAGAGTCTGGAGGTGAGTTTTTTTGTTTGTTTGTATCTTTTGTTGGAGGTGAGAATTGTTGCCGTACAGTCTCTTAAGTCATGTCCAACTCTTTGTGACCCCATGGACTAGAGCGCACCAGGCCTCCCTGATCCTCACCAACTCCTGGAGTTTGCCCAAGTTCATGTCGATTGAACTTGGTGATACCATCCAGCCATCTCATGCCTCTGTCATCCTCTTCTCCCTCTGCCTTCGATATTCCCCAGCATCAGGGTCTTTTCCGAGGAGTCAGATCTTTGCATCAGGTGGCCGAAGTATTGGAGCTTCAGCTTCTGCATCAGTCCTTCCAGTAGGTATTCAGGGTTGATTTCCTTTAGGATTGACTGGTTTGATTGCCTTGCAGTCAAAGGGACTCTCAAGAACCTTCTCCAGCACCACAGTTTGGAGGCATCAATTCTTGGCACTCTGGCTTCTTTATGTCCAACTTTTCCATTTGTACTTGACTACTGGAAAGACCATAGACCTTTGTCAGCAAAGTGATATCTATGCTTTCTAATACCCTGTCTAGGTTTGTCATAGCTTTCCTTCCAAGAAGTAACAATCTTCTAATTTCATGGCTGTGTCACTCTCTGCAGTGATTTTAGAGCCCAAGAAAATCTCTTACTGCTTCCACTTTTTCCCCTTCTATTTGCCATGAAGTGAAGCAGATGCCATGATCTTAGTTTTTTTAATATAGAGTTTTAAGCCAGCTGACTCTACTCTTTCACCCTCATCAAGAGGCTCTTTAGTTCCTCTTCACTTTCTACCATTAGAGTGGTATCATCTGCATATCTGATGTTACTGATATTTGTCCTGTCAATCTTGATTCCAGCTTGTAACTCATCCAGCCCAGCATTTCTTGTGATGTACTCTGTGTATAAGTTAAACAGGGTGACAGTATACAGCCTTGTCATACTCTTTTCCCAATTTTGAACAGTCAGTTGTTCCATATAAGGTCCTAACTGTTGTTTTGTGACCTGCATACAGGTTTCTCAAGAGGCAGGAAAGATGTTCTGGTATTCCCATGTCTTGCAGAGTTTTCCACAGTTTGTTGTTATCTACACAGTCAAAGGCTTTGGCATAGTCAATGAAACAGAAGTAGATGTTTATCTGGAATTCCCTTGCTTTCTCTGTGGTCCAGTGAATGTTGGCAATTTGATCTCTGGTTCCTCTGCCTTTTCTAAGCTCATCTTGTACATCTGGAAGTTCTCGATTCAAGTACTGCTGAAGCCTAGCTTGAAGAGTTTTGAGCATAACTTCACTAGCATGGGAAGTGTGCGTAACTGCCCAGTAGTTTGAACATTCTTTAGTACTGCCCTTCTTGGGAAATGGGATGAAGATTGGCCTTTTCCAGTCCTATGGCCACTTCTGGGTTTTCCAAATTTACTCATATTTAGCGAAGCATTTTAACAGCATTTGCGGGGGTGGGGGTGGGGGGTGGATTTTTAGTAGCTGAGCTAGGATTCCATCACCTCCATTAGCTTTATTGGCAGCAATGCTTCCTAAGGCCTGCTTGACTTCACACTCCAGGATATCTAGGTGAGTGATCACACCATTGTGGTTATCCAGATCATTAAGACCTTTTCTGTAGGATTCTTCTGTGTATTCCTGCCATCTTTACTTTATCTCTTCTGCTTCTGTTAGGTCTTTACCATTTCTGTCCTTTATTGTGCCCATCTTTGCATCAAATGTCCCTTTGATATCTCCAGTTTTCTTGAAGAGATGTCTAGTTTTTCCCCTTGTGTTGTTTTCCTCTATTTCTTTGCATTGTTCATTGAAGAAGGCCTTTTTGTCTCTCCTTGCTATTCTCTGGAACTCTGCATTTAGTTGGGTATACCTTTCCCCCTTGCTTTTTGCTTCTCTTCTTTCCTCAGCTATTTGTAAAGCCTCTTCAGACGTGGATAACTGTAATGTTGAATGGTTTGCCTTGGAAATGAACTGAGATCATTCTGTTGTTTTTGAGATTGCATCCAAGTACTGCATTTCAGACTCTCTTGTTGACTGTGAGGGCTACTCCATTTCTTCTAAGGGATTCTTGCTCACAGTAGTAGATAGACTGGTCATCTGTATTAAATTAACCAATTCCTGTTCATTGAGTTCACTGATTCCTAAGATGCTAATGTTCATTCTTGCCTTCTTGCATTTCTTATTGTTTGAGATGATTGGTCATTGCCACTTGTACAGTATTACGAACCTCTGTCCATAGTTCTTCAGGCACTCTGTCTGTCAGATCTAATCCCTTGAATATATTTGAATCTAATCCCTTGAATCCACTGTTTAATAATAGGGGATTTGATCTAGGTTGTACCTGAATGGCCTAGTGGTTCTCCCTACTTCTTTAAGCCTGAATTTTGCTATAAGGAGCTGATGAAGCTGGGCCACAGTCAGCTCCAGATCTTGTTTCTGCATACTGCATGGAGCTTCTCTATCCTTAGTTGCAAAGAATATAATCAATCAATCTGATTTCTATATTGACCTTTTGGTAATGTCCACATTTAAAGTGGTCTCTTGTGTTATTCCAGGTATCTCTTGACTTCCTACTTTTGCATTCCAATCACCTATGATGAAAAGGACATCTTGTTTGGGTATTAGTTCTAGAAGGTCTTATAGGTCTTCATAGAGCCATTCAACTGCAGCATCTTTGGCATTACTGGTTGGAGCATAGACTTGGATTACTGTGATGCTGAATTGTTTGCCTTGGAAATGAACCGAGATCATTCTGTTGTTTTTGAAATTGCATCCAAGTACTGCATTTCGGACTCTTTTTTTTTTTAATTTAAATTTATTTATTTTAATTATAGGCTAATTACTTTATAATATTGTATTGGTTTTGCCATACATCAAAGGGCTACTCCATTTCTTCTAAGGGATTCTTGCCCACAGTACTAGATAGAATGGTCATCTGAATTAAATTAACCCATTCCTGTCCATTGAGTTCACTGATTCCTAAGATGCTAATGTTCATTCTTGCCATCTCCTGCTTGACCATGTCCAATTTACCTTGATTCATGGACGTAATATTCTGGTTTCCTATGCAATATTGTTCTTTACAGCATCCGAATTTACATTCATCACTGGACACATGCACAACTGAGTGTCATTTCCACTTTGGCCCAGTGGCTTCCTTCTTTCTGGTGCTATTAGTAATTGTCCTCTGCTCTTCCACAGGAGCATATTGGATACCTTTCAACCTGGGGGGCTCATCTTTTGGTGGAGGTGAGACTACCAATTTGAAATGTAAATGTTGACACAAGTCTCAGCTTGTATTTACTTATTCAACCAAGGATCTTCTGTTACATCTCAATTACACATTCCACGCCCACAGTGACCTGAGTACCTCTGTGGGAACCGTGGGAAATGCCCATACATAATGACCAAGATGAACTTGATGCAAAGACATGAAAGTTATATGTCTGAGCATCTTTAAATAGCATCATCACCTGTTGCTTCCCCTCATTAGTCCTCATCAGCATCATAAACTGCACAGAAAAAGGTTCTGATTTAGAGTATATTCACCTGGGAAAGAAGGGTTAATAGATTTTGAAGCACAAGCATAATACACTGTCTTTTTTTGTTTGATCTAAAAAGCAATGCATTCTCTGTCATGTAATACATGGGTTACTAGGTCATGTGCAAATTTGGGGTAATTACTAATATTTAAACTCACATTTTTGTGATAACTTAAAATCACAGCACCTTCATTTTTCATCAGAATGAGTCACTTTAGAAATCTAGTAGTATTAAGTCAAAGTGATACACTGTTAATAACAAAGGGAAAAGCCTTTCTAGTGAGAAAGCCTTTTCTTTAAACTAGTTGTACCTAAAGAATAATGTGGGAAGCTTTTAGTTTTCTTAAAGCAGTCAGGCATCATAAATTATGCTTCATGTCTGACCTCAAATAGAGCAGGATTATCTCTAAAGAGAAGCAAAATAAACATTAAAAAGCTCAGATTACACAGAATCCTGCAGAAAGTCCCTAGGTGGGAAATAGTCACTCATAGTGCTCCTTAATTCTCCTCTTTTCCTCTCAGGGTTCATATTGTCTTTAGGAACCATACCAATTTGTTTTAAAAAAGTCAATTATAGCAGTTTGGGGACTTCTCTTTTGTTCTGTTTTCCTTGATCAGCACAGTTACTTGAATCAAAAGGAAGCCTTTATCTATAAATATAATTGGGAACATAAGATTACCTTGAAAAAGGAAAACTGTGCCTTTTTGGTGTGGAACTCTAAAGCAAATATAACCCAAAGAGATTTTTCTAGGGAAAGGCAAGGCATCTTTAGAAAAATTTCTACTCCTTTGTATCCTAGATATTAAATTCTCAGATGTTAAGCCCATATTTCCACTATGTACTGTTTGATGAGTGAAGGAGTAGAAACATTTCTCCATAATGGGACTCTTGTCACCACGGTTTACTGGAGCCAATCTAGAGTGGCACAAGAAAAGTCTTCAATATTTGCTTATGTAAATGTTACGTACGGTTCTTATGCATCTTACTGTGCAGTGATATATGTATGGTTATCAGCACCTGAAGCAGTGGTGACCAGATCTTTGATCTGGTGTTTGTCAATGCTAATTATTAATTAATTCTTTAAGACAGTTTTATATCATGAAGGATACTCTGAAATAAGGGTAAAGAAAAAACAATTTCCAAAACACATATCAACATCCTTTTGAAATCATTTATTGATCATATACTTTTTAAAATTACAAATTGAACATTCAAGGTTTGGTTGATTAAATGGGGATTTTTGTGTATTTTAAAATGGAAACATTCTTGGTGGAGTGGAAAGAGCACTTGATTTAGAAACTGACATTGGATTTATCACTCCAGCCTTACCAATAACCAGGGATAGGACCTTAGCAAACTATGTATAAGATAGATGACTAATAAGAACCTACTGTACTGCTACTGTTGGAGAAGGCAATGGCACCCCACTCCAGTACTCTTGCCTGGAAAATCCCATGGACGGAGGAGCCTGGTAGGCTGCAGTCCATGGGGTCGCCAAGAGTCGGACACGACTGAGCGACTTCACTTTCACTTTTCACTTTCATGCATTGGAGAAGGAAATGGCAACCCACTCCAGTGTTCTTGCCTGGAGAATCCCAGGGACGGGGGAGCCTGGTGGGCTGCCGTCTATGGGGTCGCACAGAGTCGGACACGACTAAAGCGACTTAGCAACAGTAGCAGTACTGCTACTGTATAGCACAGGGAACTCGTTACTCAGTACTCTGTGGTGACCTAAATGGGAAGAAAATTCCAAAAAGAGTTGACATATGTATAGACACAGCTAATTCACTTTGCTGTACAACAGAAACTAACACATTTTAAAGCAACTATATTCCAATAAAAATTAGTAAACAACTATGAAACATCATAAAGTTTCCTCCTCTATAAAACATGTAATACCTAATGCATGGAGTCCTATATAGGTTAATTTTACATTAATTATACCTTATCTATACCTCAAGAGTGCACAGTGGCTAAAAAGAACATACTGGAATATATTACTAGGTCTCAAGAAAAAAATATGGAAATGATCAAGCATCCTATTGGTCTCTGAATTTACTGCAAGTCAGGATAAAAGTAAAATAGAAAAATACACAGACTAATTAATAGAAAAATGAAGTAGAGTAAAAGTAGGCTAAATCCTCAAAAGATATAGATGTTTTCCTATTATTAGATTCTACATTTCCACATAACAAACTCAATAATATAATGGACAAAATAGATAAAGCAAAATTGGGAGAAGTTTTTTTATGACTTTCCTATTGATAAAAGCCAAGGGCACAATTTAAACAGCTTTCCAAAGGTCAAACTGTATGTGATATAACTGGCTGGTGATTTAACTTAACTTGTACTTGAGGTATGGCAACACAAGTTTCACTTAACTTGGATAAAGAGTTATTTTCTTGGTTTGGTTTTGACAGGAGCTAAATAGAAGATAATTTTTGCTCTTTAGTTTCCTTCCTTTAGTGAGAGCAGATTGGGCCATATAGCTTTATAATTTGGAAAACAGGTTAAAGTTGTATGAATTATCAAAGTGTAACATTAAATTTTTGAACACCTTAGTATATTTTTTGGGCTTCCCTGGTGGCTTAGATAGTAGAGAATCCGCCTGCAACGCAGGACACCTGGGTTCGATCCCTGGGTCAGAAAGATCCCCTGGAAAAAAGGATGGGGCTACCCACTCCAGCATTCTTACCTGGAGAATTCCATGGACAGATGAGCCTGGTGGGCTACAGTCCATGTGGTCACAAAGAATTGAACATGATTGAGTGACTAACTCTAACATATTTTTCATCATATAACTTATTTGCCTTCTACTCAACCAGGATCATTCATTTAACTTTGGGAAAATTAGAAGAATTGAAACAGAAATGATAAGGTAAACAAGGAGTCAGAAGTAAGAGTTTGATATACAAGAGAGAATTCTTGAGTCATGGGAATACATAGTCTGAGTCCATGATTTAGGGAAAGAATATGATTTTGTATTTTTGTTTGTATATTAAGAGCCAGGTCTTGGCAGCTGCAATGTAGACTTTTACGTGGCAGAAGTAGAGAGTACATAGGAGAATTTTGCTGCCTGTCAGAGGTAGAATTTTGGTTAAGTCCTTGTTACATAGTACAGGAAGATAAGGTCCCTACTTCACCTCTGGGGATCATAAGACCTAGGAGAGATGGGCTATCAGTAATGTCCACAAACCCAAAGGCAGTGGGTGTTTAGCAAGCTTAATGGAAAGCTGAAAGCAGGGGGACTTTTGCCATGTTCTGTTTGGCATTCAGGGACCAACTACCTGAGATACTTAAATCTGCACCAACAGCTTGTGCACAGAGTGCACATGATCTAGAGGTTCCTCTGCAACCCCCTAAACCTGGAAGGAAGCTGGGATTCCAGGTGGAGGATGTGCTAGGCGCAAGAGAAGTCATCCTGGGTATGAAGGTTTTACTGCCCAAGGAGCCTAACAAGAATCAGACCCAGGGAGTACAGGTGACAAGAGGTGATGGCCGAAGTCCTGAAGGCAGAGACTAAGCTCAGTTACATGAGCCTGAGGGATTTTCATAAGTAGAGGCTGGAGGATGCGCAGACGGACCACACAATGACCTTACCGATGAGACCAGCAGACAGAGCAGCACAAAATCAGACTCCCCATTCATCTGCCTGTATTGCTGAGAACTTCCCACTGCTTCTCCCGGAAGTGCAGGAATCATCTCGGGAAGAGGGAGAAGGGGGAAACAGTGCTGGTCCTGAGTTGAACCTTGACTCGACAAAAATTGTACCAAATTTAAACTATTTTAGACCCAAAGAGATGCCATTAACTGGCAATATTAAATGCCTTTGTTTTCCACTGTGATGAGGCTCATGAGGAAAAGCTAGTTATCACCTGTGGAAAACATAAGTGTCCATTTTCATACAACATCTGGGTTGTGTGGATAAAATATTTTCTCAGAACTCAAGGCGATCTCAATTCTGGTGCTCCCCTGTGTGGACACACACAGTCAGGTTACTTAGAGGCAGCCTACGGTCCTGCTCTAGGAGAAAGTTTAGATCGGGTTCAGGCTCTTAGATAAACATTTGAGGGAAAAGCCATGCTCACAACAGAGATGCTTTTGGCTTAAAGCTGCTTCACACTGGGATGACGGTCCCCCACACTGGTAGCTGAAAAGCTTCAGCAGTGCTTCTATGAAATGTTTGATTTACAGCACATGGATTCACAGTGTGCCTGCCAGGAGGAGTTAGCGATGAAATGTACCCCGAGGAAAGACAATGAGTACACTTGCTGAATAGAGTGATTTAGAACTGACCGGATGAGTTTTGCAGAAAGTTTAGCACAGACAGTAATTTGAGGTTTTGACATAATTAAAGTTGAGCTATTTTTTTTCTGTCTGTCGGTCAGTTTAGTTGCTCAGTCATATCTGACTCTCTGGGACCCCATGGTCTGCAGCATGCCAGGCTTCCCTGTCCATCACCAACTCCCAGAGCTTGCTCAAACTCATGTCCATCGAGTTGGTGATACCATCCAACATCTCATCCTTTGTCATCCCCTTCTCTTCCTGCTTTCAATCTTTCCCAGCATCAGGGTCTTTTCTAATGATTCAGTACTTTGCATCAGGTGGCCAAAGTATTCGAGCTTCAGCTTCAGCACCAGTCCTTCCAATGAATATTCAAGACTTATTTCCTTTAGGATTTGATGGGTTTGATCTCCTTGCAGGCCAAGGGACTCTCAAGAGTCTTCTCCAACACCACAGTTCAAAAACATCAACTCTTTGGCACTCAGCTTTCTTTATGGTCCAACTCTCACATCCATACTTGACTACTAGAAAAACCATAGCTTTGACTATATGGACCTTTGTCAGTAAAATAATGTCCCTGCCTTTTAATATGCTTTCTAGGTTTGTCATAGCTTTTCCTCCAAGGAGCAAGCGTCTTTTAATTTCATGGCTGCAGTCACCATCTGCAGTGATTTTGGAGCCCAAGAACATAAAGTCTGTCACTGTTTCCATTGTTTCCCCATCTGTTTGCAATGAAGTGATGGGACTGATGCTGTGATCTTTGTTTTTTGAATGTTGAGTTTCAAGCCAACTTTTTCACTCTCCTCTTTCACTTTCATCAAGAGGCTCTTTAGTCCTCTTCGCTTTCTGCCATACGAATAGTGTCACCTGCATATCTGAGGTTATTGATATTTCTGGCAGTCTTGATTCCAGCTTGTGCTTCATTCAGTCCAGCATTTTGCATGATGTATTCTGCATATAAGTTAAATAAGCAAGGTGATGATATATAGCCTTGACGTACTCCATTCCCAGTTTTGAACCAGTCTGTTTTTCCATGTCCAGTTCTGACTGTTGCTTCTTGACCTGCATACAGATTTCTCAGGAGACAGGTAAGGTTGTTTGGTATTCCCATCTCTTTAAGAATTTTAAAGGTTTGTTGTGATCCACATAGTCAAAGGCTTTAGCATAGTCAGTGATGCAGAAGTAGATGTTTTTCTGGAATTCTCTTTTTTAATGATCCAATGGATGTTGGCAATTCGATCTCTGGTTCTTCTACCTTTTCTAAATCCAGCTTGAACATCTGGAAGATCTCAGTTCATGTACTGTTGAAGCCTAGCTTGGAGAATTTTGAGCATTACTTTGCTGGTGTGTGAGATGAGTGCAATTGTGAAGTAGTTTGAAGATTCTTTGGCATTCCTGTCTGTAGCTATATACCAAGTTGAACTGCCTTGCGGGATCCTCCTGGTTCATGATAGTAAAATTCTGTCATTGGCATAAAGGAGAATCCTCATCTTTCCACTTTCCTGTTGTAAAAGGGCATATTCCAGCCTCATGAAAAATACCAGTTTATTTATTACGTATGGAATAAAGAGAAGATGGGCTTCTCGTGATTTAATGGAATAATGTTTTAAGAAGTACCTTTCAAATTATGCTCCCTCCCCAGCCTCCTGCAGAAAACAATGTTAGCTGAATCTAAATACTTTCTATCAAGTAACACCTTTGGAGTTGGACACACTTCGCTATACACCTGAAACTAACACAGCATTGTAAACCAAACATACTCCAATAAATCTTAAAAAAAAATTCAATCCTGATAATGATATTGGTCAAATTACTTCTGATGCAAATGCAGCTGAATAATGGGGCTGCTGCTGCTGCTGCAAGTCGCTTCAGTCGTGTCCGACTCTGTGCAACCCCATAGACAGCAGCCCACCAGGTTCCTCGGTCCATGGGATTTTCCACGAAAGAGTACTGGAGTGGGTTGCCATTGCCTTCTCCAGAATAATGGGGCTAATGTTATCAAATATATACTTCACTGGATTTGTATGAAGATAAGTGAGAAAGTATACGAAACCCCTAAATGTCTGGCACATAGTAGAAATTCAATAAATGTTAGCTCCATCCCTCTCATTATAATTTAGGATTCTTAACATAATTTTGGCCAAAATTCTGAGAACAGATCTGAAATCATTTGAGGTTCTGCCTAACAATGTGTCACTGCTGAATTTCAAAAGCATTCTGCCAAAGGAATTCTGATTTTAAAATTTCTCCTCCACTTGTTATTAAACATTTTTGAGCACAAAGAAAGGACCAGGAGCTACATAAATGTTCCTGTTTCCTAAAAAAAAAAAAAAAAAAATTCCACAAAAAAGCTTTTGTTTTTGTCTTTCATTCAAGGGGAGGAAAGGAATTGGATTTTTTTTAATTTAAATTTATTTATTTTAATTGGAGGCTAATTACTTTACAATATTGTATTGGTTTTGCCATACATGAATCCACCACAGGTGTACACGTGTTCCCCATCCTGAACCCCCCTCCCACCTCCCTCCCCGTACCATCCCTCTGGGTCATCCCAGTGCACCAGCCCCAAGCATCCTGTATCCTGCATTGAACCTGGACTGGTGATTCGTTTCTTATATGATATTATACATGTTTCTATGCCATTCTCCCAAATCATCCCACCCTCTTCCTCTCCCACAGAGTCCAAAAGACTGTTCTATACATCAGTGTCTCTTTTGCCGTCTCGTATACAGGGTTATTGTTACCATCTTTCTAAATTCCATATATATGCATTAGTATACTGTATTGGTGTTTTTCTTTCTGGCTTACTTCACTCTGTATAATAGGCTCCAGTTTCATCCACCTCATTAGAACTGATTGAAATGTATTCTTTTTAATGGCTGAGTAATACTCCATTGTATATACGTACCACAGCTTTCTTAGCCATTCGTCTGCTGATGGACATCTAGGTTGCTTCCATGTCCTGGCTATTATAAACAGTGCTGTGAAGAACATTGGGGTGAATTGGATTTTTTTAATCTTTCTGTTTGCATTAAAGTATAGTTTTTAATTGAGAAGTTTGAAGTAAATGACAATAAGATACAAAATTATTCAAATAGTTCCAAAACAGCATTTCTTTAAAACTGTTATGAATTCCTAGTTGCATAAACACATTTCTAGACCAATTATTATGCCTAAATGTAAACCACTAAGATGTTTAGGTTCTGATCTGAAGGTTGAGAAAAAGTAATTTTTTTTTTTTTTTTCTAAATCTCCTCTGAGATCATCTTTCCTTTTGTTGACTAAGTGAACATCAATATTTTTCCCCCATAAATATTCAACTTAGTGGCTTCACTACTTGACCACACTAGCTGTAATATCAGGAAATTAATTTAACCCTTTGGGATACCTTCATATTCCTTTATATAAAAGAATATGCCAGATTAGATGAACTTCCATGTTTCTCCTGTGTTTGAAATACTGTGAATCTATGTAGACCTTATCTGTGTGTGGAAAGAAGTGGTCTGAGTTGGTAACTGACTTGGATTAAAAAGGACATGGGCGAAAGTGCTCTGTCTTCTCTAATTTTGGCTGTCAGAGTGTTTGCCTGACTCATTTTGATTTAAGGGCCTGCTGTGCGTCCAGCATTTGCCAGACTCTAGGAATCCATAACCAACAGTATCTGCCCTCACGGGCTTTGATGTTTGGTCGACAGAGGGAGATATAAAGCTAATGTATAACCTATAGTACGTATAGGATTTAGTTTGAAGAGAGAGAGAGAAAATAATAGCTGTAGTATCACTAGCAAATAACTGAAATTGGACTTTCTGCATGTCAAAAAATGTTTCTTTTAGCCAATTTCCTCTTTCCAGAGCTATTAATAATGTTTTCAGGGCAGAACCAAGACCAGTGATCAGAGGGTGGGTATATTTGAGATTTCTGCTCAGTATGCTGTTGTGCAATGGGTCGCGCTCAGTTTCTAACGATCATCAACTGGAAACCAACTTCATTAACCACTGAGTAATTACTGACACTCTCATGAATAATGGTCAAGGTAATTTTAGAAACAGCCATTTAGCTGACACATCAAAGGTGACCAAACATGTCTCACAAAGTAATGACTCTGACCAGTGAAAAATTAAACCACATCCTCTCATCAATTTGTTTTCAGATCAGTTAATGGAGTCTCCTACAGAAAAGGTTTTATTTTTACTTTTCTGGCTTTGTTTATATGACCTTGATTGGGACAGAGGAGAGGGTTTCAGATAGAATATTGGCAGTGAAGCTGTCAGTGGTTCTCAAACCTGTTATTCTGGTGACCTTGTGGAAGCTCCCTGTGATCCCCTATACTGAATATCACCTTCACCTGACAAGAACTTAGGTGTGATGTCTGTGACTTTGGAAGTATCTTTTCTTTGCTTGTTTCAACTCTTTAGGAAATAATCATGTTCTCACCTAAGAAATAGTCTTGAGATACTGGAATCTGGCAGAAAAGAAGGATGATGAGAAAAAAAAGGAATGTCAGAGGCTAAGACAAATAAGAGATAGGAGGTCAACAGACAAAGTCAAGGGTAAAAGCTTGGAGCAGGTAGTAGCATTGCTTTGTGGACTCTATTTGTAAAACAAAGGAAAGCTCCTGATACAAATTTCAATTATAAAGTCTTCAACTATCTTATGTAAATGCAATTCATAGCTATAAACAAGGCCATGTTCCCCCCTTTGACAACAGACTGATAGTACTAATACCATTTTGTCTTTTTATTCTCTTATCTAGTTTAGTTCCATGGCTCACCTTTATTTACAACCCTGAAACACTGACTTACAAACACTTCCACTTCCCTTGCCCACTTCCTTCTCAACTACCTGGAAAAACCTAGACTAATCAAGCTTGTCTGCCTACTCCATGCCTGCAAGACAGCCATGCTGTGACATTATTCATAACCACAAATTCCAAGACAGCAATCCATGATATTCTGCAATTCTACTTTAATTCTTGAATATATTAGGTTTCATGCTCTCAAACACCTCTCCCCTCAATGTTCCCTCTCTTTCCTCTTTTATTGCTAGCTAATGATCTTGCCTAATATATCATTAACCAACACCAAGAAAAGGGAATGTTCTTATTTTCTACCAAAATTAAAATCTGTTTGAACCCATGTTTTCTCTTTCATTCTTTTACAATGATACTGTCCCAGTTTCTATCAAAGGCCAACCCCTCCACCTATGCTTCGAAGCTCATCACCATTTCTTTCTCAATGACTTTGTTCCTAAAAGTTTTACTACTCCTGCATAGTCAATTTCTTGCTTGATTTTAGATCAGAAAGATACATATTAAAAACTTTTAAAATCTTTCATCTTAAAAGTCATCCTTTTAGAAGGCTAGAAGCATTGAAACTGTGGTAACAATGAGCACACCTAGGGCCAGATGAGAGTTTCTAAATACCATTCTTTAGTCAAAATAACCAGGACTCTATGGAGAGCTGGCTGACTCCAGGACTGAATTAGTGAAAATACATGATGAGCTTCTTGCGGTGCCAGTAAAGAGGGAAATGTACACACATACAGGTACACACATACATACTCAGAAAAGAATTGTTGGAAAGAAAAGTAAGGATTAGGACAAATATACAGGTCATAGGAGGCAACCTGAAAAAGCCTTCAATGGCTGAAGTTAAAATAGCCTGAGCAACACAATAAATGATAGCAGTGAATTAAAAAGATACAAATAAAATACAATATTGTAAAGTTAAAAAAAATTAAATAAAAAAAAGATACAAATAAAAGAAAATACAAAAAATATCCAAGAGCTCATATTGATATAAATAACTGAATACTGAGGTGCCTAAATAAATGGGGAAAGAAGTGATGTCACTTTCCTGGAGAAGAATGAACTTCTTGTAATAAATACAGGATGGACAAAGAAAATAAAAAGTACCATTGGAATGCTTCAGTAATACCTGCCACAAGCAAGATTCGCCAATGGAATTAAAATTTCTGAGCAGAAGTTTGAGAAACAGGATTCTTTCATGGACTCAAAGTAACTTCCCCCAAACATTTACTAATTACAAAGGGAAAAATAGTCACATTACAGAGGTAAGCCATGGGAGACACCATCTTAATGGTGTGGTTATGCTCAGATAACCAGAGATACAGTTTGACATAATGCATTCTCTGATTTGAAGCACTGAGAAGGGCATATGGCCTCTGTGGTATCCTTTTCAATAATACATATACTCAATCTAATCATGAGAAAATATCAGACAAGCCCCAAAGGAGGGACATTCTACAAAATACATCTTGTATTCCTAAAAAGTGTCAAGGTTATGAAAGGCAAGGGAAGACTGAGGGCCTGTCACAGATTGGAGGAGACCAAGGAGGCATGACAGCTAGATGCAAAGTGGGATCCTGGATTTGATCCTGGAAAAGAAAAAGGCATTTATCAGAACGCTCCATATGTTCTGTACTTCAGTTAATAGTATTGCACCAAGGGTAACTTTTTGGTTTTGATAAATGCTCTCTAGTTCTCTTACAGGTGGTGCTAGTGGTAAAGAACTTGTCTTGCAATGCTGGGGACATAAAAGATGTGGGTTTGATCCCTGGGTTGGGAAGATCCCCTGGAGGAGGGCATGGCAACCCAGTCCAGTATTTTTGTCTGGAGAATCCCATGGTCAGAGGAACCTGGTGGGCTACAGTCCATAGTGTTGCAAAGAGTAGGACACAACTGAAGCGACTTAACATGTACGCACTCTAGTTCTATCAGATATTAACATATTAGGGGAAGATGGGTGAAAGGTATATGGGCACTCTGTCCTATTTCTATAATTCTTCAGAAAGTCTAAAATTAAAAATTTTAATAAAATAAAAATAAATCTAAATTAATAAATCAAAATAAAAAATTAAAAAGCCACTCGACCTAATATCTCGTTCCAGCTATCATAGAACAGAGCTCCTTGAAAGAGTGGCCAGTGGCTCCTGACTCTTCTCACCTTCAGCCAGACTTTGGGTGGACCCAGTGTCCATTCAGTCCCATATAGGCAAAACTAGTGATTCCTTCTTTACCCCCATCTACCTCCATCTCTCAGTTGCAAGTAGTTTACAAAGCTGATAACATGCTCTTCCTTGAAACATTATCATCTCTTGGCATCTATGGCATCACTCATTCCTGGTTTCCTATGTCTTTATTCTATGCTCCTCAGTCTCTTCTGATTCACTCTCTTCCTCTGGAAATGCAGCAGTTTCCAAAATGTAGTCCTTGGCTGTCATCTTTTCTCTGCACTTCCCCCCTCATTGTTTATCAACTTTCATGGTTTGCAAAGCTTTAAACATGCTTACTACTCTGCCCTTTCCTCTGTCCGAAGATGGCAGTCTTTGATTGCCTGTGGATCTTGGTTTTCTTCTTCAGTAGTGAGGGTCAGGTAAAGACGGAGGGGGCACATGAATTTTGTAGCTGTGTCTCTAGAATATTCCACAAGTCTCCATTTCAGTAAAAGGGGAGACAAGATCTGATCCATTCAGTATTTTCTAGGGTGACCACCCATATACCTCTGGAAGAATTTAATTCCATTCCTGGCCTAAACCAATCCTATTATTGCTTCCTATTACTTTCTAATTCAAAGAAACATTTTCTTTCCTAATATCTTTCAGAGACCACACATAATAGCACAAGTTAGTAAGATTCATATACAAATGAATTTCTATTTCAGAGATGAGATTCTTTCTATTTTATCCCCACAAATTCACCAGTATAATCCAGACTGGACTGGATCGATTCCTTGGCATATTTTGCTTAGGAGACTTGGCGATATGTTAACATCCTCTGCTTTGGTAAGAAAGAGGAAATATCACCTATTTAGCATCATGGGCTTTTGAGGGTTTACAGCAAATGTCTTAGAACAATAATGCTGAATCCAAGAAATGTTAGGAGATTGTAACAGTCTCAAAAAGAAATTCATGGTTTTTCACTGACCTAAATGGCTATCAGTTTGCTTGCACTGATGTGTGTAGAGAAAGTGTGGGAAGTGGGGGGTGTGGAAAGAGAATGGAAAGCAATTAACTAAGGCCCCATGCTTTAGCCCAGGCAATACTGATGGAATTAGACTGCAAGCACAGTGAAAGAAAAGAGGAAAAGGGGCTACAGATACACTGAACTTTATATTCTTACCACCGGAGATCCAGTTCTCAAAATGATTTCCGCCCCTCCCTTGATTCTTAGCTTTTGAAATACATTTTCAGCAGAATGTAACAGGACAGTTGGCAAACAAATAGTATACTACTGGGGTTTAAGTACAATTTTTAAACAGCTGGCTCTGTGTATAACAAATGTCAGTTTTAGGCTCCAGCTGTTCCAAATAGGTTTGTTCCTAAGCTACTGACTGAACAAATGTAAAGTATAATTGTTTTGTAATGTTCCAGACTTTAAAAATAATTTCTCTATGTATTTATAGTTGAATGGTCTTGTAAATATTTTTATATATCTAAAATGTTACAGTAAAAATAACTAAGAATACTTCATAGTATTCAATTAGTTTGTGTATATTAGACACTTCCATCAAAAAGCAGGATTTCCCTGGTGGTTCAAACAGTAAAGAATCTAACCGCAATGCAGGAGACCTGGGTTCAGTCTCTGGGTTGGGAAGATCCCCTGGAGAAGGGGATGGCAACTCGCTCCAGTATTCTTGGCCTGGAGAGTTCTATGGACAGAGGAGCCTGGTGGGCTACAGTCCATGGGGTCACAAAGGGTCAGACACGACTCAGTGACTTTTACATCACATCAAAAAGCAACAGAATGCCCTCTTTCCACTTTACTTGCACTACTAAAATGTCAAAATCAAAGATTTTAGCAAAGACAAAAGCTGGTCATATTCTAACAATTTATGGAACCCTTGCATTTTAGGCATTTCTCTAATACCATTTGTAGTGTATAACCAGTTCTTACTTGGTTTCTCTTTAAAATTGAAAATATCTCTTTCTTCACATAATTAATTCTAAAATGAACCATATTATGTGTCCAAATGAAAATGTGAAACAAAATCTTGATATTCATATACAATAGTTCTGTGACTTGCCAGTGATTCCTTTATATTCAGATATTCTGTGTGCTGGTTCATCTCACTTGTCCAACAGAAAAGGAAAAGGCTTTTGCGCACTTTACATTCAGAAACCTCAGTGCTCTACATATCCAATCTGTGATGCTGAGAACGCGCCTCTGGGTGTTTTTGAAATGAGTTACCACTTTCTCTTCACTTACCTCTCTGTCTGAAATTTTCTACTCGCTATTGCCTCCTCTGTCTCCATCTCCATTTTCTCAAACGAAAGCACTTCTCTAAAGCCTAGTTTAAATATTTCCTGCTCATTGATGATTTACGTTCTCAAGCCACAAAGAGTTCCTCTATTCCACCATTATTAGAATAAGGCTGCAAATGTCTTGAGGGTGTGCTATGGACTGATTGTATCCCCATCAAACTCATATGCCAAAGCCTAATCCCCAAATGCCATGGTGTTTGGAGGCGGGGCTTCTGGGAGGTGAGTCACTCATGAGGGCAGAGCCCTCATAAATGAGTGCCTTTGATAAGAAGAAACACCAGAGACCTTATCTCTACTCTCTCAGCTACATGAGGATACAAGGAGGAAACTGAAAACCAAGAAACAGGTTCTCATCAGACACTAGATCTTCAGCACCTTGATCTTTGGATTTCCAAGCTTCCATTACTGTGAGATATTAATGAATGTTGTTTAAACCACTCATCGAGGCTACATTTGTTATCGCAGCCTCAACTGCCTATGACAGGATAGAATCTTATTTACTTCTGTTGCATCTCCCAAAAGGTTCCATAAATAAAGACACACTAGGTGAGATAGAATACACACGCATGCACACACACACACATATATATCCTAGATAACTTGAGATTTTGCTCAGGTCCATCTGAGTACTGACCTTTGAGGACATAGCATTGTTGGTGATGAATAAAAGTTAGTTTCTCAATGAATTCGCAGAAGTTTTCATAACTCTAGGTGAACAGTATCTGCATGGAGAGTATCACCAATAACTGCTTGTCATGTTTGGGAACTAAAGAACCATGGTGGGACACTAAGTATCAAAATAAGGGAGAAAAAGCACATCAGTGTGCTCTTCTATTCTTGTTCCGCCTGTTAACTTCTACTAAGTTTTGTGTTCTTGGCTCAATAAATCTGAAATTGCATGTGTGTGAGATTAACAATATCACTGGCACCTTGATCCATATACTATTCTTTATCCATACTATTCTTTCATTTTATATATAACAACAGAACTCTGATCAGAAATAAAGCATATAAGAAATCAGAAAGCAACAAATTGGTATTTCTATGTGCTGTTATTTTTCTGAGAAACCTTGTTCAAAATAGAACATTAAAAATAGTTGAAGAATAGAGAGCAGCTTTAAATGTTGCTGTTTATTTCTAATGTGTCATTAGAATATACAGTATCTGTCACTAACACAGAATCAAATAATCAAATTTCATGGCAGAATTCCTGAGACTAATGTTTGTGTCATTTCATTTTGTAGTTGTTTTGTGGGTAAGTGAAAGCCAATTTTGCCAATTATATTACCACCATTTAGCACACTGCACATAAACAACTTTATCAGTGTCATCAAGTAAAGTAGTTAGCGTTGATGGGTACACACCAAGGTAGGAAATCAGCTATAATAATAAATTATACACACACACACATATGTACACACGATTATATAGTATTTATATGTATATCTTAGAGATATACTCCTTCCAAATTATTCATTATAACTCAAAAATGGAGAAAACAATAAATAAGTTGATGTTTGTCAAATAATAAACACTTAGACACATAGCCTGTGCTGGAAAATTGTCTCAGTCATTGAAAGAATATCACCGTAAGATTTGACTGATAGCTCTGACTAGCTGTGTTGCTGAAATGTATCTGATGCTGTCCCCACCACTCATCTTAACTTCTTCCATAGACTGGATCCATTGCTTATGTTTATAGGAAAGGGCTATAGTTTTATCAGGGAGAGGAGAATGACATTCTAGAATTTTCATCATTTCTATCCCTTCTAATGAAAGGAAGTCAGCTCTCCTTTCTAAGTGTTTGAGATTATTTTCAAGTCAGACAGCTTCCAGCTTCCATTTAAAAGAGCAAGTGACTCAAGCTATTTTCAAGGCAGGCATTGGAACAATTCTGATACACAATATGTGTCATAGTGAGTGGAATTCAGTCCCAAACCTCTGGAGGCAATTCAGTTGATGAAATATTTCAGTATTTCCTCTCCTCTTTTAAAAAAAGAAAGTGATAAGGCCTAATAGAAGAGTTTTAAGTCACTGCCTGGAGAGGGACAAAAACTGATTCCTCCATGTTTTGCTTGATGTGTCATTTACAGCTTTAAAGGAATCTACCTATGCAACTCTTGGCCATTAAATTATATTCATCTTAATCTAGAGATATTCAAAAAGGCTTCTGGATGTACTAGGATTTAAAATGCACTTGAAATCTTGATTATATCAACTCCAATCCTTAGTTTAAAAGCTAAGAAAGATAAGTTTCAGGAAGAGAAGCAGGGCATCTAAGAAGTTCCCACGTGACTCTGGTGTCACTGGCTGACTTCCCGTTCCCTGGGTCTGGCAGCTCTTTGGAGCTGAGTCTCTGTGGGTTCTTCCAGGACACTGATCCATGGTGGGTCTCTCAAAATGCAGTTTCCATGACCAATGCAAATGTAGTCTAATTCCATCCTGGGATTCTAAGGGCCTACCTGAAGTTCTTCTCTACCAAGAACTGCTTTGGGTTTGTTTTTGAAGGTTTTCTTTTTTCTTTTGTGTTTCCCACCTAGAGAAGTCCCTTTAGCATTTGTTATAAAGCTGGTTTGGTACTGGGATTGATACATGTTGTGGAAGTGAAAGTGTTAGTCACTCAGTCATGTCTGGCTCTTTGGGACTCCATGGACTGTAGCACGCTAGGCTCCTCTGTCCATGGGATTCTCCAGGCAAGAATACTGCCATGCTCTTTTCCCAGGGATCTTCCTGACCTAGGGATTGAACCGGGTCTCCTACATGGCACGCAGATTCTTAATACCACTACCATCACCTACACTGCTATATGTAAAATAGATAACAATACCTACTGTACTGCCAGGGAACTCTACTCATTACTCTGTAACATAATGAGTAGAATCTAAGAGAACGAACCTAAAAACCAGTGGATATATGTATACGTGTAACAGATTCACGCTGCTGTACACCTGAAACTAATACAAGATTGTAAAACAACACACCCAATAAAAATTAAAACAAAAAACTGTTAATCTCCATAAGGCCTCGTTTGATAGACTCTAATGTGAACTTGGCATCCAGTCCCATCACTTCATGGGAAACAGATGGGGAAACAGTGGAAACTGCGTCAGACTTTATTTTTTTGGGCTCCAAAATCACTGCAGATGGTGACTGCACCCATGAAATTAAAGACACTTACTCCTTGGAAGGAAAGTTGTGACCAACCTAGATAGCATATTCAAAAGCAGAGACATTACTTTGCCAACAAAGGTTGGTCTAGTCAAGGCTATGGTTTTTCCAGTGGTCATGTATGGATGTGAGAGTTGGAATATAAAGAAAGCTGAGCGCTGAAGAATTGATGCTTTTGAACTGTGGTGTTGGAGAAGACTCTTGAGAGTCCCTTGGACTGCAAGGAGATCCAACCAGTCCATTCTGAAGGAGATCAACCCTGGGATTTCTTTGGAAGGAATGATGCTGAAGCTGAAACTCCAGTACTTTGGCCACCTCATGCGAAGAGTTGACTCATTGGAAAAGACTCTGATGCTGGAAAATATTGAGGGCAGGAGGAGAGGGGACGACAGAGGATGAGATGGCTGGATGGCATCACCGACTCGATGGACATGATTCTGGGTGAACTCCAGGAGTTGGTGATGGACAGGAAGGCCTGGCGTGCTGCGATTCATGGGGTCGCAAAGAGTCGGACATGACTGAGCGACTGAACTGAACTGAACTGAATGTGAACTTTGGGCTTCCTAGGTGGCTCATTGGTAAAGAATCTGCCTGCCAACTGCAATGCAGGGGACAGAGGTTCGATCCCTGGGTCGGGAAGATTCTCTGGAGAAGGAAATGGCAACCCTCTCCAGTATTCTTGTCTGAAGAATTCCATAGGCAGAGGAGCCTGGTGGGCTACCATCCTTGGGGTCACAAAGGGTTGGACACGACTTAGCGACAAAAAGACAACAACCTTCAGCTGGCTCTCCCTCTGAGGAAAATACATCTGTTCCTTGGAAAGCAAGGATGAATTTTACCTCAACAAACATTGGGAACAGGCTGAAACAAAGGCAGTAACCACTCTTCTCACTCTTTGGTCAGGCCTACCTGGCTTGTTTTTACCTTAGAGATTTCTCATCAAGGGTTAGACACTAGTGCCCACTAATAGCAGAACTCACAGCTCAACTTCAAGGGGCCAGCTGAAGGCCCTTGTTGTCTTCTGGGGTACCAGACCCCTTCCCCTGGGGGAGAAGGGCTTTCCTCCTCCCTGGAGCTCTCCACCAATAGCTTCTCCATCTTCTCTTCTCAAATCCCATAATCTCATACCCCTGTCCACTTAATGTGGACTTGGAGTTTTGTACTACTTTCATAAATTCTACTTATAGGTTTGTGCTGTTTCAGAATTCAACATCTTTTCTGTTTTGGCTCATCAGTCAGAATTTCTAATTTAATATTCTATCATATAGTATTTATTTAAACCATCTAAAACCAATCAACGGCAATATTTTCTCCTGGAGAATTTTTGTTAAACATCAAATTGGGTCACAGATTGGTAAAAGTATGTTTTCTTCTAAAGTTATATCTAATAAAAATAAACATCAGTTTTCTTATTACAACGAAGAGCTCACTAAGCCTGTGGGCAATTAGTATTGAAATTAAGTACATAATGAGTTATTACTAATATATAGTTTATGATGTGCTTATAAAGATATTAATTATTTGGTTAGGTAGTGAAAGAATTAGTTGTATAACAGCATGTAGAGTTTCCCAAGGAAAATGGAATACCAATTGTGATTAAGATGACAAAACATCTACCATGTTTCTTAATTTTTGGAACAGTTGGTATGCATGGTGTATACCATTTAAATTCTATTAAAGCCATGAACATGGGGCAACATATCTAGTAAAAAGAAATATTCCTTTGACTCACAGTGGTGTTTTGATTATTTTTATTATTATTTAATATTCACCAAGCAACCATGCTGAGCAAAGCTCTAATTTAATGTTTATCAAGTGCTGTTAAGTACTGAGATAAAGAGGACCAATCTAGGATTATTGCATTTTGAAATTCAGACTATCTATTCATCAAAATGTTCGGTGAACACATATTTCTTTTTTTATTTTTCTTTTAAAAGTTTGATTATTATGAGTATTATGTTTTTACAGTCACTTTTTCTTTAGTCAAATAAGAACCTGAGTAACTGTTGCATTATATTGATGACCATGAACTTATGATAAATAAAGCCAAAGTTGGGGAGCTATTAAACTTGATTTGGGGCTTATAAAGACCCTTTTGAGGTCATCAAATTTTTCTCCTGTCTTTAGTGTTTTAGATACACAGTGTTGTTATTTCACTGAGGATTTTAAGACTGAGAAGTTTCCTTATCTAATATAAACTTAGAGCCTGTGTCTTGCTTTTTATTTTCTGTTAGGCAGTTATGAAGGTCTTGAAACAGAACTTGGAATCAGACCTGAGTTTGTGTGTCTGCTCTACCTGTTTGTTACCAGTTGATCAAAACACCCACTCAAGAGTCTGTTTCTTTGTTTAAGTGAAGTTAAAAATATTTCAGAAACCTGAAATAATTTATATGAAAACTATAAAATCATATACTAATATTAAAAGTATCTTAATTTTTTCCCACTGCCCACTACCACACTTTTTATTTTCCTTGAGCCTAAAAGATAACAGGAGGGCTTCCCTGGTAGATCAGTGGTAAAGAATCTGCTTTCCAATGCTGGATACATGGGTTCAATGCCTGATCTGGGAAGATCCCACATGCCATGGAGCAACTAAGCCCCTACACCACGACTACTGAGCCTGTGCTCTAAAGCCTGACTTGGAGCTACTGAGCCCACATACCACAACTACTGAAGCCTGCTCGCTGTAGAGCCCATGCTCTGCAACAAGAGAAGCCGCTGGGCAAGGAGGAGCTAGTTCACCGTAACCGGAGAGGAGCCCTCACTCGCTGAAACTAGAGCAGAGCCAGAGTGATGGGAATAAAAGCGAAATTAAGCAAATGGGACCTAATTAAACTTAAAAGCTTTTGCACAACGAAGGAAACTATAAGCAAGGTGAAAAGACAGCCTTCAGAATGGGAGAAAATAATAGCAAATGAAGCAACTGACAAAGAATTAATCTCAAAAATATACAAGCAACTCCTGAAGCTCAATTCCAGAAAAATAAATGACCCAATCAAACAATGGGCCAAAGAACTAAATAGACATTTCTCCAAAGAAGACATACAGATGGGTAACAAACACATGAAAAGATGCTCAACATCACTCATTATCAGAGAAATGCAAATCAAAACCACAATGAGGTACCATTTCACGCCAGTCAGAATGGCTGCGATCCAAAAGTCTACAAGCAAAATGCTGGAGAGGGTGTGGACAAAAGAGAACCCTCTTACACTGTTGGTGGGAATGCAAACTAATACAGCCACTATGGAGAACAGTGTGGAGATTCCTTTAAAAACTGGAAATAGAACTGCCATACGACACAGAAATCCTGCTGCTGGGCATACATACCAAGGAAACCAGAAGTGAAGAGACACACATACCCCAATGTTCATCGCAGTACTGTTTACAATAGCCAGGACATGGAAGCAACCTAGATGCCCATCAGCAGACGAATGGATAAGAAAGCTGTGGTACATATACACAATGGAGTATTACTGAGCTATTAAAAAGAATACATTTGAATCAGTTCTAATGAGGTGGATGAAACTGGAGCCTATTATACAGAGTGAAGTAAGTCAGAAAGAAAAATACCAATGCAGTATATTAACACATATATATGGAATTTAGAAAGACGGTAACAATGATCCTAGATGTGAGACAGCAAAAGAGACACAGATGTAAAGATTAGACTTTTGGACTCAGTGGGAGAAGGTGAGGCTGTGATGATTTGATAGAATAGCATTGAAACATGTATATTATCTTATGTGAAATAGATCACCAGTCCAGGTTCGACATATGAGGCAGGGTGCTTGGGGCTGGTGCACTGGGATGACCCTGGGGGATGGGATGGGGAGGGAGGGTCAGGATGGGGAACACATGTACACCCATGGCTGATTCATGTGAATTTATGGCAAAAACCATGATAATATTGTAAAGTAATTAGCCTCCAATTAAAAAAAGAGAGAGAAAAGCCGGTGCAAAAAAGAAAACCCAGTACACCCCAAAATAAATAAAATCACATTAAAAAGATAACGGAAAATTTTAGAGTATTTTGACTGTTAAATTCCCACAGTTTTATTTAACTGGAAATGAATGGTGCTGCTATAGCTATTCAAATTATGAAAATAAGACTATCAAAGATAAATTAATACTTTTTTTTGAAAGGATCCCATTTCCTTTTACCTTCTATTTACATTGCAGTGTTTGTTTTCCTCATTTTTTGAAATTCATGGTCACTTTTATTTATCTAAAATTTAAGTTTTAAATGCATTTTCTTAATCCTAGATGATAAATTGCTAAATATATAATTGTCTCCTTTCTAGATAATCAACATACTCAGTCATTATGGTTACATCATTTAAAAGATAAGCCATACATTGCATGAACTATTTACTACAAGCAAGCTTAAACATATAATGAAAAGCAAATGTTAAACTGTCCATCGATGAAATGCAGCAGTAGACTGATCACATAATGGTCCTATCCAGATGCAACTTGAAAGATGTGAACACAAGTCTCTGATGGACGTCTCCAAGGAGACGGATGCCAGTGTTAGGAAAATGACTTAAACAACTGCTAACTGGGGTCTCCCCAGTGTGTGTCACAGATGGGGTTGGCAGAAGATACTGGTGGGTGTTTAAAAAACATGACCCAATCTTTCCCTAATTGAGGAGGCTTCTAATTGGGTAATAATTGGTTTTCACAGTTGAATGTCACAGTATTCAAGACATTTGCCAATGTATTAACATTAGATCTAACACTAAGCAAAACACATACTTTCTCTCAAATGCATCTTTCTATACACACTTTTCTTAAATATATTTTATAATATTGGTCAGAATTATAGATGTTTATGTTAACTGATTACTTACTATATTCCATGCTCTGGGCTAGTCCTTTATGTTAATTAACCCACTTAGCAACTTATATATGGTTCCCTTCTCTTTTTATTTGTAAAAATGAGGAAACTGGAGCTTTCAGACATTAAATCAGTTGCTCATTTGCCTTCTATCTTACCTCTCATGTCTGACTGAAATATTCAATATGTTAACCTCTAAGGTAACTGCCTGCCATGCTAAAATGCTGTATAGTCCTCTGGAGAGGATTTTTAAAAGTCAGTAATACTGACATGTTTTTAAATCATCATTAGCAATAGTAAACATACTTTAGAAATACAGGTTCAAACAAAGATGTTTAGGTGTGTGTCTGTAAAAGTGGAAATACCTCTAGGCAGAGCATGGTAAAATTTATTGAGTTCTAAATACTTTCTAACACATTATGCCATTTTCTCTTCATGAAAACACTGTGGAATATATGTGCTTATCCCAGTTTCACAGACATGTAACTGAGGCTTAAAGAAGTAGTATAAAATTTACATGCTATCGCACAGCTAGTACACACCTAAGCTAGGATTAAAACTTAGGTCAGGTTGACTGTAATACTTTTGTTCTTAAGCACTATAGTGAACTATTTTTCTTTGAAGAAAGGAAATTGGATCATTACAGATATGCAAAAATGATCAGTGATGACAAAGAAGAAAAAGCTTTCTAAGTAAGTGCTAGCATATTTAATTAAAGAAAACAATTTTCAAAGAAAACAGCGAATTACAAAATTAGTTGAGTTAGACTTATGAGTATTAATTTCTTAATTTGAATTTTTAATTGCCTATCTGTATATCAAAATGACTGGAGTTGTGCTCTGTGAAGAAGTTGCCTTGTCATAGGAAATCTGTCTGAAATTTAATTCATAAAACTTTTAAGTATTTGCACAAATTAATTAAATTGGTTTCTTGATAGTCCAGTATATCCTGCTATGCTTTCTGGCTACATCATTCATTTGCTCAGAAATCAAATATAAAACCCACATCCTTTCTGCTATGGAAAACACTGAGAATGTTTAATGCATAAATATGTTAAAACCTTGGTGTTGAAATAAAAAATTTAAGGCTGACTAGAATATGGCTTGAAAAACCTAAGAAAATTTGCCATTTTCTTTCTTGAATCACTATTAAGTATATATATTAAAATTGAATACATGAAAACATAATTAAAATTGTTCTTGCAGGATTTTGACAAGTTTAAAGTAACAAATAAATTACCTAGATTTAATTCATGTTATAAAATATGATTCTCTGTGGAGAATTTGTTCCAGATAATTTAATTAATTTGTATATATGCAAAAGGAAGGCCCTAAAAGTGAATGCAAGCATACATGCATTCTTGAATAAATGACTGAATGGAAACAGTATTTTGAGGCTGACCAGAATAAAGACAGTGGGACAGATATTGGCCTCACTAATGGCTTTGACCCAGAATATTTAACTGAGAAAACTGATATGATTATTCTGAATCACAGTTCTCTCATCATTGAACAAGAGTAGTAGTAACTATGTCCACAGAGTTTCTAACTTGTACTATGCGTTAGGAATATAGAAATATATTCCTATGAATATGTAAGGGTCATATATAAGGGTCATAAACATATGACCCTTGCCTTACTCTTCATCCCAAATGAAATTAATTTCATGGAAAGTCTGATAGAAATTACCTAAAAGAATGCATGTATAAGAACCTCGATGTGACAAATGAAGAAATAACTTCTGTTACAGAAGAGCAATATTATAAAACATAAGCAGAAATAAGAACAATTGACTATAAAATATGCAATTAAATATTCTGAAAATTAAAAAATGCTCATTGAATAAATAAGAACTAAAGATGGATAAATCTAGTTTAACTGAGCTAATGAGAAGATAAATGTATTAGAATACAGCACAGGAGAATTAATTCAGAATGCAACACAAGAGACACAATCATTAAAATTGCACTAAAAAGAAGTTAAGAGACACAATTAACAGTATGAGCATATTTTCAAAGGCAAAACTGAGTTTTCAGTGGAGAAAATGGAGACAATGGCAGAGAAATAATACTTGAAAAACAGAATTTTCCAAATGGATATGTTTTCAAATAGAAAAATGTTAACACATTACATGGATGGTACATATAACAATGATCTCTGATATAAAAAGAAATAAAAAAAGGATGTTTTAAGATGGAAAGCAAAAATTATTTGCAGAGGGAAATAATCAGACCAAGAACAGATTTTTTTTTTCACATGCTATAAGAAAACTGAATAATATCTTTATAATTCTAAGTAAGCTTAGACATTTGTGCCCAGCTAAACTGTCATTGGAATGAAGGTAAAATAAAGACATCTCAGAAAATAACTAAGGTAGTCATCCCTACAGACCATTCCCCTGCCAAAAAAATTATTGAAAGATGAACTTATCAAGAAGAAAAGCAGACACAGAAGAGAAGATGGTCTGTAAGAAAGTAGAGCTCGTTTCATACATGATTCGATGCACGATACTGGATGCTTGGGGCTGGTGCACTGGGACGACCCAGAGGGATGGTATGGGGAGGGAGGAGGGAGGAGGGTTCAGGATGGGGAACACATGTATACCTGTGGCGGATTCATTTCAATATTTGGCAAAACCAGTACAATATTGTAAAGTTTAAAAATAAAATTTTAAAAATTAAAAAAAAAAAAAGAAAGTAGAGCTCACATACAGAATTAAACTTACATGTTAGATTTAATCAACTATGGTGTGCACAAGGGCAAAAAGATAGCACTAAATATTTGAAATAAGTGAAGAGACTATAAAAGTGAATAAATAGGATATTATTATTCCACTTACTGCTTAGAAGATACATTTGTGAAAAGTCAAAATTACATAAGAACAGTGGCTCAGATGGTCAAGAATCTGCCTGCAGTGTGAGAAATCCAGGTTTGATCCCTACGTTGGGAAGATCCCCTGGAGAAGGGGAATGGCTACCCACTCCAGTATTATTACCTGGAGAATCCCCATGACAGAGGAGCCTGGAGGGCTACAGTCCATGGGGTTGCAAAGAGTCAGAGACGACTGAGCGAGTAACACACACACATTAAAAATAAGTTAATTAAAAAGATTTTTCAGGTAATATTGGTAACAAGCACAACAGTTACCACCAAGATGCAGCCATATTATTCTCAGGCAGTACAGAATTTAAGCAAAAGGCATCAATCGGGATAAAAAGACACGTACATATGAATAAAAGGGAATATTTACAAGGCAGATTCAATAATCATGAACTTGTGGCTAACATGGTGGAACACAGATGGGAGACAGAGAAATAGGAACAAAGAATCCAGCAGAATTTGATAAAGTGATGGACAATTCCACAATTGGAAACTGAAAAATTAAGCACAAGATAAACAGATTTGAAAAACAAATGTTTTGACACTCATGTAATTATACATTATATACACCTGTGTGTATAAAATTACTGCACCCAATAAAGTGAAAGTATGTGTTTTTAAAGGTAACAATAAAGCATATACTAAAGCAGGCAGCAGAATTCGTGGAGTAAAACAAACTTGTGGGGCTGTAACCATGGGTATGCACCAGATTCAACCAAAGAGAGGGCAGTAAGGAGTCTGTCGATGTTCATTGTTTAAATTGATTATATCTCACATGGAACAAGCTAATTCAGGTTCAACAGATGAACGCCAAGCTACTAGCTATGACTTGAAGAACTTTAATGTCCTCTTCTACCAGCTCTAATCTCAATGTGAGATTTTTCCCACGTTGCTTCTCAAACACAATTAACAAGAATAAGGCCGCAGTGAGCTTGCAGAACACACACACGGGGACAGAAGAGCACAGTGGCTTTACAGAGAAAAGCCTAAGAGTAGACAGCCATCACTTCTGCCCTGCGTTCACGGAAATGGCTTTCCCTTCCACATGGTCCCAGAGGTGGCAGCCAAGTTTCTGTAAGTCGGGGTGGGGCAGCCATTATGATTACAGCTCACCCACACAGCGGCCTTTCTTCACAAAGCTGAAGTGTCAAATAAGTGAATTTGCCCTGGATGCTAGCTATGTAATGTGTGCTTTACTGTGAGCCATGCTTATTTGCTTTTATTTCACATCTGTTTTGCCTTTCTGTTTACTTGTCTGTTTGTTTGCTACATGGATCCCAAAGGAGAAGGTATTTCATGGAAACATGGGAAAAAATGAAGCCAAAATCCTACGAGGTGCAGTGAAGGAGACTGATAATCTACAATTCCAGTCTTTGAAGCCTGGCAGTTTCCCAGCCCTTACAGTGCATGAAATACCCCTGTGTCGTTATGATAAATTCTCCTTTTGGGTTAGCTAGCTCATGCATTTTTCTGTTAGTAGCAATTGGGAGAGTCCTAACTGATTCAGGCCAGGCCAGAAAGGAATGGGGCTGACTGCATGGAAGGGTTCAGGAGGTAGTGTTCAGGGCACATGTCACCTGGCACATCTACCTCTGGGGCATCCCCACACAGGACCTGGGCCTTCAGTGGGCAGCAGGAGGCTACCAAGGAGGCGTAAAGTGAACCCCGCTAGAGGACCTGGGGAGGACACTGTAGTGATGATTTCTACTTTAGGATCTTTGCCCAGGGCTGACCTGCTTAAGGTGCAAACATAAATAAATCATATACAATAAAGACTCTGTTGCCAAGAGCTGCAGGGCAGAAAATATTTAGGGAGCCTTGCTAAAAAGAAACCATTTCATGTCTGCAGTTTTACAGTTCTTATTTCCCTTGTTTCATATGTGTTTCTGGCATTCGATAGTCATTACTTGGGAGTTTGAATTTCTTATTGAGTGATTTCTCGGTCAATGGTTCCCCTCCACTGGTGAAGTCCAGCCCTGCCCTCTGCCGCGTGGCTCCGTGGAAGGGCAATCTCCCCAGGCCTGCTCTCTGACCTGCCCTGACCGGCTGCCCATCAGTAGGTGGTGTGTCAGCATCCTCTGCCTTATCCCCAAGTAGAATAATGATTCATTTGTTCCATAAGCCGGAACGGTTGCTTCACACCAGAGGGAAGCAGTGAGGAGGAAGGGCGGGCATTCACAGTCCTGTCTTCCTGAGCTGCCCCCGTTCCCTCTTCACTAGACCAGGGGGGAAAAAAAGAGAGAGAAAGAGACTTGCAGGCTGTTGTCAATGCAGCAGTCTGAGCTCTAGGCATCTTTCAGCAAAAATTGAACTTTCATCAGAGCCAAACTTACATGGCAATTATTTCAGGTCACTGGTATTATCATTGTATCCTTCAGTGTAAACAGACACACAGAAAGTGACAGTAAGTCTAATGAAGTATTGGTTTTGGAGCATTTAAACAGCCCCAGTCCAGTATTTCTGAAGGGCAACCTGGTGATTCATGCTCTGTAATTTCTAAGGTTTTCTCATTAGAGGAAGTCATTGGTTTTGTTTACTTTTGCACTCCAATAAACGATTCAGAGATGCCTCACCACAGCTAACATCCTGTAATACAACTGTCATGCTTTAAAGGCCAGTGAAATAGCATTGAGAAGAAATAGAACCAGTGACTGGAGTACTGACTACAGATAAACTAGTCAACTGAACTACAAATTTAGAAATTCAAGGCGATTTAATTACCAAGCCAATCAACCAGTCTTTCTGCAGAGTCTATGGTGAACTCAGCAGTGCGCTAACTCCTACCCTAGATAAAAAGTGGGTTGGATGTGATCCTTGCCCTGAAACAGCTTAAAGTCTTGTTGAAAAACTACAATTAGTTTGGGTAAAGCCTTAGAGAAAAAAGAATCTGCCTGCAACGCAAGACCCATAGGAGATGCAGTTTCAATCCCTGGTTCCAGAAGAGCCCCTGGAGGAGGAAATGGCAACCCACTCCAGTATTCTTGCCTGGAAAATCTCATGGACAGAGGAGCCTGGCGGGCTACAGTCCATGGGGTTGCAAAGAGTCAGACTGAACACGTGAGCACAAATGTTATGGTAAGATTGTCAAATGCTATGAGTTGAGAGAGGACAATGTGGGTTGGGGAAAAGAAAATCACATGAAGCATGTGCCACACAAGGACTGGTGACATGAGACCAGTGAAGAAAAGAAGGTAGCGGACACCAGGCAGATGTAATCATGAGAATGAAGCCTGAGTGTTTTTCTTACATATTTCAAAGTTTGCTTCCTTGAACAAAACACTAAGGTATTCAGAAATCTAAACCAACCTATACGTCATTCTCAAAAATAGCCGTCGACTTTTGGTATCACATGCATGGCATAACCAGGTATGAATCTCCATGAAACACTGGGCTGAAATTTGACAAATTTCAATTTAATTGAAATTGAAAGGAAAACAACCCCCAAACACCCATGTACCACAGAAGCACTGATGGCCATTATTTGATTCTTTACTGTCTGAGCCACCAGGGAAGCCCAAGGGCAATTATAATAGTCCATAAATGCAGGACCAAGCGTCTCTGTGAACACCGGGCTAAATACTTTACATACGTTATTTTTCACACTCTAAGTAAAGTACTCCTGTTAGAACCACTTACAGATAAAGACACACAGATAAAGAACCTGAGATATTGATAGATGTCATCAGACACTGGTAGTGGTGGAAGAAGATATAAATCCTAGCTAGGAACCTAGCCTCTCCCTACTTACGAAAGCCATATCAACTAATCAACAGAAACTTTAAAATTGCAATAATCTTTCAACACTGACCTAGGTGTGCTAGTGAATACAAAATATATTGTACTTTACTATGTCTCAAGCCTCAATTTACCTGAGTTAAAATGAATATACAAGAAAGCTAGGGATAAATACATATTAGTAATGAAGGCAGGCAAGACATTCTGATGGAACTCTGAGAGAAGCAATGCTGGTTCTAATAAGAGAGAGAAAACTCAGATGACTTAAATTTGGAAGGATGTGTGTACTTTGGAAAGTTTATGGAGACCATCATTTAAGTGCTAAGATCCATAGAAGCAGAAGAGAATATGAACATAGAATATTTATACAACAGTTTCTTAGAATAAGCTTTGTTACTGGCAGATGACAGGTAACCCACACTAATCAAAGTGGAAGGGCTTTGTTCGCTTGGGACAAGTCACATCTTTCAAGAACAGCATCAGATTTTAAGTGCAAGGGATTGGGTAAGGCAGGAACAATTATGAAAAGTTAAGATGAGGTAAAAGAGCTGGAGGCAAGGCGGTCACTAAGGAGCTAGGTGTCCAGGGTCAGGGACATGTTCAAGCATAGCAGGCAATCTGCACTAGATCTTCATGCTTGTGAGGGAGAGCTTTGAAAAAGCCAGGGAGCAAGGCAGGTACACGACTGAGTGACTAACACAACACATTCAGGCTGAGCATTAAGCAAGAACAGACTATAGAAAGGGGTGGGGTATCATGTATTAGGGGAACAGGCCATGGGTAAGGGATATTCACACTAAGAAGAAACCTGATATAACTTCAACTCTCGTCATGGAGACACATACCTGTCTTCTCTGCAGGAAGCATCAGAGCTGGAAGAGATCATGGTAATCCCAGTTTGCTCACTGTGGACAAGAGGAAACCCATGGTGGAGAGTGCTAGAACTAGCATTCTTGTCTCTGGAATCTGAATCAGTGCACTGGCCATTACCTCCCTATGCCTCTACACTCTTTTATGCCATCTCTAATCATCTCCAGGTCTGGCTACCCAAGGATTTGGGGATTGCACGTAGAATAAAATAGAAGCACCTATGTGGATTAGGATGAGAGGGGCATTTCCTCATCAAGAATTCGTTTCGATTAGGGGAAAAAAAAAAAAGCCAAACCAAGAAGACTACTTTGATGCTTAGTTTCATGAGAGTTGACACAGAGACAAGGAAAAATGATACTATGCAGGGTAAAGACAAGAAAGAAAGTCACAAACTTGCAGTGTAGAGAACATCTGATATTCTTACTTAACTGTTAACTATCTCTCCTTCCTTTCTCTACCCAGGGTTTTTCTTGGGGAACCACCTCCTCGCATCAGTCTCAGTCCAGGTGGGTCTAGTCCGCTGACTGGGAGTATGCATGTGATCTGGGCTGGCCAGTCAGAGCGTTCCTTTCCTCAGACATGGCGCCAGCACTCAGGGTGACTGAGGAGCGGCCTAAAGCGAAAATAAACCTGACTCTGTTGGCACTGGTAGTTCAAGTAGACCATATCCTGAGTATTCAGTCACTACTGGGCAAGAGGTGAAAGTCGCTCAGTTGTGTCCGACCCTTTGTGACGCCATGGACTACAGTCCATGGGATTCTCCAGGCCAGAATATCGAACCCAGGTCTCTCACTTTGCAGAAGGATTCTTTGCCAGCTGAGCCATCAGGGAAGCTTGGGCAAGAGATACTGGTTTCCATTTGCTGAGCTATTTTGCTGATTGACTGAAGGGAAATCCTGCCTGAGAGGGAAGCCAGTGCAGAGAGATTAAGAGGACAGGTGCAGCCTTGGTGACATTCTTCAAGCTCCTACGTCTAGTTGGCCCTGGGCGTGTTCTTTTTTTTTTGTAACATAAGCATCTCCTCTGTCCCCTTGCCCATAATTTTGTTTTATTGTTTATCCTAGTTTGATTTGAGTTGCTGTTACATAACACTATAATAATATATATGTTAAAGCAGAAGCTGATGCTTGGCACTGAGATTAGTATCAAGGTGTAACATGATTTCTTTACCATATAGGAACATATAATTGACCACTGCCAAGATAATCAGTCATGTATAGTGAGTCAAACATTAATATAATTTTACCATGAAATATGCCCCAAGCCATATTCTTGAGCCTAGAGGGCATATGTTTTCTGAGTTACCTGGATGTTTTAAATTCAAACTTGTTTTTCAAAATAAAGTTCAAGCTTTATTCCTAACTAAATATTTCTATCTGAAAACTTGAATTCAAGAATCTCTTCTAACTCTAAAATCCTGTGAATCTGTAATCTTAGTTTATCCTACATAGCATCTCTTAGTTGTTTTTAAAATAATCTTTGCTGGCTGTTGATTTTTATTGCTAGCTTCTGCATAGTAAAGAATAGCTTATTTTTTTTAAATTAAGTAGTAGGTGCAGTTGTATACTTGGTTTCCTTAAAAGATAGAAAAAGTTATGAATCCTCCAAAAGTTAGTTTCATATCCCCCAAGGCACTGATTTTAGATAAACTTACAGCACCAAGGGCTTGATAATATTTCTCTATGTGTATAATCTCCATTATTGAAACTATTACAGAGTAGCAGGTTTTTAGAACAAATGGGCTAAAATGATCCAGTGACATTTAAATTTAAATCAATTATATTTAAGGAACTGTGTTGGGTGAGCAAATACTTAACACATTTTTACAAGGTGTCAAACCTCTTGTGCATGTTTACTTAAAAAGGCAATAATGCTGTACTACAGTATTTGACCCATTGTTTAATAAAAACGAAAAGTACATCCATCAGTACATGTAAAAGAAATCTCAGATAAATAGGGGGCAAAGCAAGGCACTGAGGTAAAATAAAGAACAATGCTTTCTGTGGCAGAAATGTCTAGATTCCTTTTATTCTCATTTCTTCACAGCTGTTGAACACATCTTTCTGCCTCTGTCCCAGTGGTGCTCTCTTTATTCAGGCTATTAGTGTCTCTCAAAGGGTTGCCTAAACAGCCTCTTCATGGATCCCGCTACTCTAGCCTTTATTCCCTCCAAGCAAATCTCACATTGCCACTGATCTTCCCCAGCGTGAAGCTAATCATACTACACTCCTCCTTTCCAAGTGCCCTTCGGGTGGAGTTTAAACTTCTTGGCATGAGTTGCATGGTAGTTAATAATCTGCTGGCTACAGACTCACCAACTTCACTATTTGCCTGGAAAGCCTAACTCTCTTGCCCTGTGCACCCTTGCTCAGTCCTGTTTGCCTTCCCCATAGGACCAAATGACTGTGTATTGTGTGTTACTGTATATGCTCACCCACTATTAGCTAAATATATGAGTAAATGAAGAGTTTTATCTAAGCAAGCTGTTCATAGAACAGATGAATGCAGAATCCATCATTTGACCCCCATGTTAAAAATATATACAAACATACATATATGTGTGTGTGTGTGTATGTGAAACAAGTGTCAGGACAAATTCTAGTATGAGTGACACACATCCAGACATGTTAGCCATTTAGAGAAGTTTAGGAAAAGTATACTGTGCTGCTGAAAGTAGAGCTCGTGACACTTTAGACACCTCAGGTATTTTAGAGCAATTGTTCGGAACAGGGGCTAAGAACACAATGGCAAGGGAAAAATCATATTTTTTTTGACATTCTTAAATGTTATGTGATATTTTTGTGAGAATACATGCAAAAGAATAATAATTCAAGTTATAAAAAAAAATCTAACTAAAACTTCATTGTGGTTTGCCCTTATTCCACATGGAACCATATTGACTATACATCCAGTGATTTGAAAATACAAGACCTTGTATTGATTTGCCTGTTTGTTCTAATTACATTAAAGTGTGGATTATATAATAGATAGCTCTGAGTAGATTATTTGCTTCCAGTTTTCTAAAGGAATGAGTGCTATAGTATTACTTTCCAGGTTTCTAGGTGACATGGTAGTTAAGTGCTGTGGTACTTCATTCAAGACACAAAATATACAAAACCAATTCTTGCAACAGCTGAAGTTAATAATGAAAAAAATCAGACTGGAATACTAGTACTGGAAATATATCTTTGTAGCTATTGTGTTGACAATTTAATATTGCACATTAACATATAAACTGATCACACACAAACCCCTCCTGTCATCTTGCCAATAGTCATGCAGAAAAATGATACTTGGCCCTACCTTTCTTTGCCTGTGCCTTTTCTAAGATGATGCTCAAAAAAAAAAAAAAAAAAAACCTGATTAGTTGACAAAAGTCACAATTTCTCATTTCCAGTTGTACTTTCTCTTGGTTCCCTGGGCTCCAAAAACACGGATTTGTTTTTTAACTGTTCTCCTTTCTCTGACTCCATCAGAGATAACTCATTATCTTGGTTCCATTATCTTATTCCAGGGAATGTCTCTGAAATGTATCTCTTTCTATTTAAGTCCTCTTATACCCCAGTAGCAATTATCATGTAAATGGCCTAGAAGCATTCATCAATTATAATTGTCAGAAAGAAATAAACTCATGTGGTATTCAGTTCAGTTGCTCAGTTGTGTCCCACTCTTTGCAACCCCATGGACTGCAGCACACCAGGCTTCCCTGTCCATCACTAACTCCTAGAGTTTACTCAAACTCATGTCCATTGAGTCGGTGATGCCATCCAACCATCTTATCCTCTGTCGTTCCCTTCTCCCGCCTTCAATCTTTCCCAGCATCAGGGTCTTTTCAAATGAGTCAGCTATTCGCATCAGGTGGCCAAAGTATTGGAATTTCAGCTTCAACATCAGTCCTTCCAATGAATATTCAGGACTGATTTCCTTGAGGATGGACTGGTTGGATCTCTTTGCAGTCCAAGGGACTCTCAAGAGTCTTCTTCAAAAGCATCAGTTCTTCGGCACTCAGCTTTCTTTATAGTCCAACTCTCACATCCATACATGACCACTGGAAAAACCATAGTCTTGGCTAGATGGACCTCTGTTGGCAAAGTAATGTCTCTGCTTTTTAATATGCTGTCTAGGTTGGTCATAACTTTTCTTACAAGGAGTAAGTGTCTTTTAATTTCATGGCTGCAATCACCATCTGCAGTGATTTTGGAGCCCCCCAAAATAAAGTCAGCCACTGTTTCCCCATCTATTTCCCATGAAGTGATGGGACCAGATGCCATGATCTTAGTTTTATGAATGTTGTTTTAAACCAACTTTTTCATTCTCCTCTTTCACTTTCATCAAGAGGCTCTTTAGTTCTTCTTCACTTTCTGCCATAAGGGTGGTGTCATCTGCATATCTGAGGTTATTGATATTTCTCCCAGCAATCTTAATTCCAGCTTGTGCTTCTTCCACCCAGCGTTTCTCATGATGTACTCTCCATATAAGTTAAAATAAGAACGGTGACAATATACAGCCTTGATGTACTCCTTTTCCTATTTGGAACCAGTCTGTTGCTCCATGTCCAGTTCTAACTGTTGCTTCCTGACCTGCATACAAATTTCTCAAGAGGCCGGTCAGGTGGTCTGGCATTCCCATCTCTTTAAGAATTTTCCACAGTTGTTGTGATCCACACAAAGGCTTTGGCATAGTCAATAAAGCAGAAATAGGGATGTTTTTCTGGAACTCTCATGCTTTTTCGATGATCAAGGACTTTGGCAATTTGAATATATGTGGTATTCAGTTTATCTAAAATCTTTATCTTTTAACCTGAAAGATCTATTAAACTCATGTAATTGTCATGTTCAGTGCTTTTCCAGGGCTCCCTTTTGCTAACCATATTCACCCTAAACTCTTTACATAGCCTCCTATGTTGTCTACTGTTAATTCTCCCCATCTCCTGTTGTGCTAAATGCTTCTTGCCTTATGCGTTTTTAACCTCTCTTGCAGAACCACTCCTCCTTCCCAGTTTCTTAATTCTCTCATTTACATTGCTTATCATGTCCTGCTCTTGCACCTTTCATACATACTATTTCATCATTCCTTCTATCTACTAATAGAACGTATCCACTCCACATCTATTTCATATGCATCACCTACCTCAGATTTTGAATCTGCATGCTCTGCTGCATCTCTGCATGCTCTGAGCACCTTGGAACTTATTCTGTGCTATGTTGCCCTTGCGTTGCTGATATACAACTTGCTAAGTTTCCTTAAGCTGTTTCTTATTTGTCTCCTCAGTGTACCTTTTTTGAAAGCTTCTCAGGTTGGGAGTCACAGATTCCAGGTTCTTAGCACTTTTACCCTCAGAGAACCTTTAATAATTATTTCTAAAGTCCTCACTCTCAACCCTGTATTTTCTGCATTTGTAACAATATGTTAAAACAACAACAGTACAATGTCTGAATTATATTCCTTCCCCACTTCTACATCTATGGTATAGCAATTAAAACTCAAAGTCAATAGAGAGTCTGAAACGCAGTACTTGGGTGCAATCTCAAAAATGACAGAATAATCTGTTTCCAAGCATACTGTAAGCCAAGTCTGTGCCCCAACCACTGATGCCAAAGAAGTTGAAGTTGACTGGTTCTGTGAACACCTACAACGCCTTCTAGAACTAACACCAAAAAGATGTTCCTTTCATCATAGGGGATTGGAATGCAAAAGTACGGAGTCAAGAGATACCCGGAATAACAGGCAACTTTGGTCTTGGGGTACAAAATGAAGAATGGCAAAGGCTAACAGAGCTGTGTCAAGAGAACATACTGGTCATAGCAAACAGTCTTTTTCAACAAAACCTGAGATGACTCTACATATGGACTTCAGATGGTCAGTACTGAAATCAGATTTATTATGTTCTTTATAACCAGAGATGGAGAAGCTTTTATACAGTCATTAAAAAAAAAAAAGGAAAGACCTGGAGCTGACTGTGGTTCAGATCACAAACTCCTTATAGCAAAATTCAAGCTTAAATTGAAGAAAGTAGGGAAAACCACTAGGCCATTCAGGTATGACCCAAATCAAATCCCTTATAATTATACAGTGGAGGTGTTGGACAGATTCAAGGGATTACATCTGGTAGACAGAGTGCTTGAAGAACTATGGACAGAGGTTCATAACAATGTACAGGAGGCAGTGACCAAAATCATCCCAAAGAAAAAGAAATGAAAGAAGGCATAGTGGTTGTTTGAGGAGGCTTTACAAATAGCTGAGGAAAGAAGAGAAGTGGAAGGCTAGGGAAAAAGTGAAAGATATACCCAACTGGGCTTCCCTGGTGGCTCATACTATATAAATATAAAAGAAAAAATAAAATGTAAGGAATTGCATTGCATTGTGTTCTTCCCTGGTGGCGCAGATGGTAAAGAACCTGCCTGCAATTTAGGAGACCTATGTTCGTTGGGTTGGGAAGATCCTCTGGAAAAGGAAAAGGAAACCCCCTCCAGTACTCTTGCCTAGAGAATTCCATGGACAAATGAGTCTGGCATGCTACAGTCCATGGGGTCTCAAAGAGTCAGACACTACCAAGTAACTAACACACAAACACATACCTAACTGAATGTAGAGTTGCAGAGAATAGCAAGGAGAGATAAGAAGGCCTTCAAATATGAACAATGTAAAGAAACAGAGGAAAACAATAACATGGGAAAGGCTAGAGAACTCTTTGAGAAAATTGGAGATATATTTTATTTAAAGATGGGCACAATAAAGAACACCAATAGTAAGGACCTAGCAGAAGCAGAAGAGATTAAGAAGAAAGGGCGAGAGTACAAGAACTATACAAAAAAGATCTTAATGACCCAGATAAAAATGGCAATGTTTTTACTCACCTAGAGCCAGATATCCTGGAGTGTGAAGTCAAGTGGGCCTTAGGAAGCATCACTACGAACAAAGCTAGTGGAGATGATGGAATTCCAGCTGAGCTATTTCAAATCCTAAAAGATGCTGTTGCTAAAGTGATGCTAACTCAATGGCAGAAAATTGGAAAACTCAGCAGTGACCACAGCACTAGAAAAGGTTAGTTTTCATTCCAATCACAAAGAAGGGTAATGCCAAAGAACATTCAATCTATTGTACAATTGGGCTCATTTCACTTTCCAGCAAGGTTATTATCAAAATTCTTTAAGCTAGGCTTCAGCAGTATGTGTGCCGAGAACTTTCAGATGTACAGGGTTTCAAAGAGGCAGAGAAACCAGAGATCAAACTATGAACTCAGGATCACAGAGAAAGCAAGGGAATTCCAGAAAAATATCTACTTCTACTTCATTGACCATGCTAAAGCCTTTGACTATATACATTACAACAAACTGTGGAAAATTCTTAGATGGGAATATTAGACAAGCTTACATGCCTCCTGAGAAACCTGCATGCAGGTCAAGAAGAAGCAGTTAGAACAATGGAACAGCCAATTGGTTCAAAATTGGGAAAGGACTATGTCAATGCTATATATTATCACCCTGCTTATTTAACTTCTATGCAAAGTATATTATGTGAAATGTGGGGCTGGATGGCTCACAAACTGGAATCAAGATTGCCAGGAAAAATATCAACAACCTCAGGTATACAGATGATATCACTCTAATGGTTGAAAGGGAAGAGGAACTAAAGAGCCTCATGATAAGGGTGAAAGAGAAGACTGAAAAATCTGGTTGATATTTAACATGAAAAAACTAAGATCATGACATCCGGTCCCACCACTTTATGACAAATTGAAGGGGAATGAGTGGAAACAGTGACAGATTTTATTTTCTTGGGCTCCAAAATCACTGTAGACACTGCCTGCAGCCATAAAATTAAAAGATGTTTGCTTCTTGGAAGAAAAGCTATGACAAACCTGGACAGCATATTAAAAAGAAGAGACATCACTTTGCCTACAAAGGTCCAGATAGTCAAAGCTATGGTTTTTCCAGTAGTCATGTGCAGATGTGAGAGTTGGACCATAAATAAGGCTGAGTGCTGATGAATCAATGTTTTCGAATTGTGGTGCTAGAGAAGACTCTTGAGAGTCCCTTGGACTTCAAGGAGATCAAATTAGTCAATCCTAAAAGAGATCAACCCTGAATATTCATTGGAAGGACTGATGCTGAAGCTGAAGCTCCAATACTTTGGCCACCTGATAGGAAAATCCGCCTCGCCAGAAAAGACCTGGATGCTCAGAAAGATTGAGGTCAAGAGGAGAAGGGGGCTGCAGAGGATGAGATGGTTATGTAGCGTCAGTAACTTAATGGGAATGAGTTCGGTCAAATTCTGGGAGATAGTGAAGGACAGGGAAACCTGGCATGCTGTAGTTCATGGGGTCCCAAAGATTTGGACACAACTGAGTAACTGAACAACAACAAATTAAAAATAACCTCCATTTATACATAATTATGACAGAGGACAACATCCTATTCCATATTTAAGAAAGGAGGATGCCATGGGCCATGTATGTCTCTTTCCACAGCTAGAATCATGAAATTAAAATGTTTACAAAGAGCTAATTTCACTTTTTAACTAGATTGTAGTCTTGCTTTATTTAATATGTTCCATGAAAAAAGCACATTAAAAATAATTTCTGCTGTTAATAATAGATATAAACTTCATTTGAAAATACCTATTTTGGGATTTTTTTTTGCATAGTATAAAAAAAAAGAGGTTAAACTCCCACTGATATGTGAGTTAAATCGACAGTTCTAATTAATAGAGAAATCAATTCTGAGCCCGGGGAGACACACATATGCAGCGTATAAGGTCCTGCTGGTGACCTTTCAGATATTCCCTCACATTCCCCTTCTGTCTCCCTCTTAGCTTTTGTCTCACTTTCTGTCAATGGTTCACTGGGCTACAAAAGATACCCACAGAGCGTAAAAAGCAGTTCAGCCTTTCTCTTGATGCCAGTTGTATCCCTTAACCGCAGTGCTCACCCCCCCAACTCTAGAAGGCTTGCAGTCCCACCCTTAGGAGTGTGTGCCCGCCATGCTGGGGTACACCAGGGCAGTCTCGCTTCTGCGGGGTTTGTACCCTGTGTCCACGTACAGAAAATGTGTCGGTAAGAATAATACCTTTGAAAGTTCCTCGGCATCAGAGCCTCAAACCAGATGTTAGTTCTGTGCACCTTTCACTACAGACCGCCTGTGATAATGTCAAAATTGCCTATGGTCATCACTGAAACATGAAAAAAGTAAACCTATTCAATTAACAACAGAGAGCCATCCTGGGGAAAGAGCAGATATTAAAAGCTAGTGAGTCTGACAAGCACATGCAAATTTAAGAAATGGAATAAGGAGTCTACTTTTGTCACCAATGGCTCTGTCAGATTAAGAAATTGAGTTTTTGTCACTCAAATGCACTCATCAAACAAGGGGCTAACAACATATGTCCTATGTAGTTCTTGTGATTTTTCTGGGGCACAAATCAACAACGCTTGTGGAAAATATCAGAACAACATATTTGTGGATAGAGATATGTGCGTGCAGTGAGCTTTAGATAAAAAGATAGTATGAACACATTACAGTTTTCATCGTTTTTGGTAAAATGACAAGAGTGAATTTTTATACATTAAGCCATATTAAATTATACAGTAAATTATATAAAACTACATAGACCAGTAACATTTTTCCAAGCAAACACATAATTGTAGCATGTGATACATTTTACAACATCGAAAAAGGTCTCTTTTTATTTGGAAATGAACAATAAATACACTAACATGTGAACAAGTTTGAGCATTTCTTATAAAGTTTGTCCTTATTTGCCAGCAAGATAATTCCATATTTATTTTTCTAATAACCTAGTCACTGAGTACCTATAATACCTATTGATCTTGTTTCTTCCAGATCAATACCACATTGTCAAGACAGACCCAGCTTTTCTACACACAGCATCTAAATAAATAGTAACTACTGAGTGAAAATATTATTAATCTCCTTTAAATAAGTAGTCATTGATGTAACATTCTAAACAAAACCTGCTATTCCCAGGTTTTATATACATAAGTTCTGTTTGTTCCACTCAGTCAAAACTAGTTCATCATGGAGCTGAGAAATTAATTAACTGATAACAAGACTATTGCCTGCTATGACTTATAATATTATAGGTACACTACATTAGGAGTTTTTAAAACACATGTAAGAAATGAAGATTTGTATCTTCTTCTAAGACCTTCTGATCAGGATAATATGTTCAGAATCCATGCTTAAAACCTTAGGAAAACTGTTTTTCCCCTATTCCTTTCCTGGCCTTTTCTGATCTGGGTTTTTGTTAGTTGGTTAAGGTTTGTGTAGAGAGGACAGAAGCATAGTTTCTCCTGTCCACAAAGTCCTGGTAGGTAATCTCTCTTTTATACATCAACATGACAAAGTTTTATTAAAGCGTTTTCAATTCTGCCAACTTTCAAATCACGGTAAATAACTTGCTGATAAAGTGATTAAATAGTCTTTGTGGCTTTCATATTTACTTCAGTTCCACCTTAACTTTCCATTATGACTCTCATTTGTTTCTCATTGTCACTGAATCCCTGGGGAAAAGTATGAAAATAATATCTTTCATGGAAAAATACTTAATAAGTATAGTCACACTCTATGGCTCCAAAAGATAATGATAGTGACAAAAACTCATGGTTTAAGGATTGGGAGCAAAGGAGTAGAATGATCATCAATTTTATGTACAAGACAGTATGAAAGAACCCATTCCAGTCATTTCTTTACGGCAGGTAAAACATAGGAACATAATCCTGAACTTGTTATTCAAGCTAGCTGTTCTTAATTTAAAAAAAAGAGGATTATGGAAATGAATAGTGAGATAGTTAAAAAAAATGCTTAAGAGTCATTTCTTGTTAATGTACAAAAATGAAACTGAAAGTTGTTCAGTTGTGTCCAGCTCTTTACAACCCTATGGACTATACAGTCCATGGAATTCTCCAGGCCAGAATATTGGAGTGGGTAGCCTTTCCATTCTCCAGATTGTCTTTCCAATCCCCAGGGATCACACCCAGGTCTCCCACATTGCAGGTGTATTCTTTACCAGCTGAGCCACCAGGGAAGCCCAAACACCCTCATACAACTGATACACCTTTTCTCCCCTGAAATAGTAACAGAAAATGAGCTTTACTGAAATAGATTTTCCATCTTGATTTAAACAGAAGCACCTATTTAAATTAATGGACCAAAAGAAAACCCTGCATATGGACCAAGCATAGAGTTCCAATAGAATTGCAAATTCATACACAAGGTAAAATTTGTTCATAGTTTGTGTCTTTCTAGATTTCTATTTGAAATAGAAAATAAGAGAAAACCACAGGTTTTCTGTCACTTAAACAGGTGACACTATAAACTGACAAGAAAATTACAGTACCCAGCTGGAGAATAAACTCAATGGCAATACTCCATTCACGGGAACATTTGCTATTTATTCCTATGCACAACTTCGTCCCAAGCCATACTATTAATGCATCTACCTCTAAAGAATGCTCACCATTTCAGGACATGTATTTAATCACATTCTCCTGTGAGAAGCCCTTACAGCTACACTAAATGCCATGCTATGTACAATGAAGAGCATATGTGTGATTAAGTAGTAACATTTTATATTCTATGAAAGCAGTTTTACATTACTTTAGCACCATTTTTTATTACAGAATATAAGATAACTTTATAAATATTCCATTATAATATGGTAGTGACTTTACTGAACTCTGGGTCAGAAAAATATCATTTAATGGTTTATAGCAATTCAACAAAATAATATGTTATTCCTAATAAAAGCCACCATAAGCAAGCAAGTTGTATGGGAAAGCAAAATATATAGAGAGCAGAAGGCCAAAAAGCAGTTAAAATATCTGGTGGGTTGTTATTGATAAAGGGTCACTAAGCAAGATGTGTTTTCATTTCTATTAGTGATTAGGAAAGTAAACTTAAGGTGGTTCATTAAAGAGGATAAACGTGATTTTAAAGGATAGGAAAATGTGTAAATACACATTGAGACACACACATATATATACACATGCCCGTAAATAATTAATTTGCTAAAAAGAATTATACTTCTGTGGTTGTGTAGTTTTCAGTATTCACACATATATTACCTGAGCATTTGAGGAAACACTCGGGCCTGTGTACAATATATTTGACCTAGTTATAAAGATATATATACCTAGTTATAATTTTACCAAAGTTATATGGAGAAATCATACTATTAATTACTCATGGACATGATTAATTTTAACTAAGTTTTATATATTTGAAATCTGAAATGTATTACAGAAATAAGAACTGTACGTACAGAATGGGAAACACAGCATGTAACCTAGAGAATTCTAAGCACCTAACACAGTGATCCACATTCATGTGTAAATAGTGAAAGTGTTAGTTTCTCAGTTGTGTCTGACTCCTTGTGACCCCGTGGACTGTAGCCCACCATGCTCCTTTATCCATGGAATTCTCCAGGCAAGAATACTGGAGTGGGTTGCCATTCCCTTCTGCAGGGAATGTTCCTGACCCAGGGATTGAACCCAGATCTCCTGCATCAAAGGCAGATTCTTTATCATCTGAGCCACCAGCGAAGCATCACATGTATAGGATGTATGTGCTGTGCTTAGTAGCTCAGTTGTCTCCGACTCCTTGTCACCCCGTGGACTGTAGTCTGCCAGGCTCCTCTGTCCATGGAGATTCTCCAGGCAAGAATACTTGAGTGGGTTGCCATGCCCTCCTCCAGGGGATCTTCCCCAATCCACGGGTCGAACCCAGGTCTCCCACATTGCAAGCGGGTTGTTTACTGTCTGAGCTACCAGGGAAGCCAAGCCCATATGATGTTTAAATAGGTATCTATTAACTGCATTCTGTATTTAAGGTACTATGCTAAATACCAGGGTATATGGTAAAGGAGCACTTAGGGAGATGGATGCAAATGAATGTTTAAAATATAACACGATGACTGAAGAATAAAAAACACATGATAATTTAACCAAAGCAGAAAAAAAAAATATTTGGCAAAATTCACATCCTTTAATAAAAACAATTTACTGCAAACTAGAAATAAATGGAAACTTCCTTAAACTAATAAAGAATATCTAGAAGAAAAAAACCCACAGCCAACAACGTACTTAATAACAAAACACTGAATGTTTTTCTCTCAAGATGAGGAACAAAGCAGGGATGGGATCAGAAACAAGGCAAGTATGCGCTCTGTGCTCAGTGCTTGGTCCTGTCTGACTCTTTTGTGACCCCAAGGACCACAGCACGCCAGGCTCCTCTGTCCAGGGATTTTCCAGGCAAGAATACTAGAGTGGGTTGCCATTTCCTCCTCCAGAGGATCTTCCTGACCCAGGAATAGAACCTGTGTGTCTCCTACACTGCAGGCAGATTATTTTCCGCTGAGCCACTAGAGAAGCCCTGTGTCTGCTCTTACCTACTATCTCACATTGTACCAGTCGTTCCACCCAGTGCCATAAGGCTAGGAAAAGAAATGAGAGAGAGGTCGGGAAGGGGAAAATTAAACTCTATTTGTAGACTCCATGATTTGTCTATATAGAAAAATCGCTAAGAATCTACAAAAACAGCCCATTAGAAATAATCAGTTTAGTGATAACCTAGAATACAAGTTCAACAGAAATCAATTGTTTTTTTTAATATGGTAATAATGAATAATTGGAAACTGAATATATAAGAATCTGGATTTAAAGAATTCTTTTATCTCCTCCTGAGAAATTGAAATGCATTTGTTCAGGTCAGCTCAACAATTAATATATCTTCATTGCTGAAACTATTTAATTTCCAGTTTCCTCTTTGTGCAAATAACCAAGTCACAGAAATTGGAAGTGATTTCCATTTATGTAAATAATGAATGAGAATTCAGAGCAGTAAAGTGACTTAGCAAACCCACAAAAACTAGTGCTAGAGCCTAGACTGAAATTTTATCTTTTTTGAGTCTCTCTTTTTTAAAAAAGACTTGATTGAATTTGTTACAGCGTGTTGTTTTTCGGTTGCGTTGGACTCTTTGCAACGCCAGGCTTGCTTCTGTTTTATGTTTTGATTTTTTGGCCACGAGGTATGTGGGATCCTAGCTCCTTGACTGGGGATCAAACCCACACCCCTTGCAGGGGAAGGCGAAGTCTTAACCCCTGGACCACCAGGGACATCCCGAGTCTCTGTCTTATTTGAGATGTTTTCCATTCTTATGGTACTTGTTGATGTTGGCAGATATGCTGATGCACAAGTGCCCAAATATTTTAAGTCGTCTTCTTCTCTGTCATCTTTAAAAATAATTGTGAATTTGGTTATTAGTGTTGACAGAAGTATCGCAATTTTAAAACCAAATCCTCAATATTATAAATGTTAAACAATTTTATAATTACTAGAAATTATTAGTAGTCTACTCACAATTCTTAATAAGAAAACTCTCTATGCAGTGGTTTTTGGGGACCTCCTGGAAGTCAACAGGGGGACATTTATTTCTCATTGAGTACAAACACCATTAGAAGAAACATCTTAATCAAGTATGATATTAACAAGATCAGAAGTATCACTGAGGAAAAACAAACAAAAATGAAAAAGGGCTCACATTGTCTTTTAGCCTCTTTTCTCAGTCAGTAAAGAGTCTGCCTGCAATGTGGGAGACCTGGGTTCAAACCCTGGGTCAGGAAGATCCCCTGGAGAAGGAAATAGCAAGCTACTCCAGTATTCTTATCTAGAGAATTGCATGGACAGAAGAGCCTGGTGGCTACAGTCCATGGGGTCACAAAGAATTGGACACAACTGAGTGTCTAACGCTTTCACTTTTCCATTCCTTACTAGAAAATAAATTGCACATTTTCAGAATACATAGGGAAGGCTCATTTTCTTGTTGGCCTTTCTGTTTTTCTGTCTGGCTAGGCAGTTTAGGATTGCAGTTAAAAGTCTCAGCCCTACATACAGACAGCAATTCTTCTGTGCCCTGACACTAGCCTGTGACCTTGCTTAAACTCTCTAGCCTCAGTTTTCTTCTCTCTAAAATGTATAGCAGTAGTCATCCTAATTGAGTTTTATATAGATTAAATGAGATCATGCCCATAAGGAGCTTGATATGGTACTGAGGTCCTAATAAAAACACAGTATTTTACATATTATTTCTCCTCTTTTGATGGCCTACATATAAATAGTAAGATATGTAAGTATTAAGATTAAATACAGATCACTTCTTATATAAATTATGTAAACTAGAATTGCTGACTTTCAAATTTACCACTTATGTTTCTTTAAAATTCTTAAACACTATTTGTAGTTACGGAATTCACCTTCTGCCTAGGTACTGAGTAATTCTTCAAGATAGTAGCCATTCTTAATTTAGACTCTAGAAACTTGCATTAAGCTTTCAAACTCTGCAGGGATGACAATGCTTATGTGGAAATTTTGAGTCGCTGAGCTGCAGTAACTTTGAAGTAGGCTAGAGAAAGTGAGTTATGATTTCTAAATCTCAACTATGAGGTTCTGGCTCACAGATTTTATACCTACACATCACACAAATTCGCTGTAACACTTTAATTCTTGTGTGGTGTTTTCATTATCTTGGAATTCTCCCTCCAGTTTTTAAGCCCACACATTAATTCCTTTCTATCAATTCAAGGTCAGTTACCCTTGATTGCCAGCTGGAGACCACACGTTGCTAAGAGACATTCTAGCCAGGTTCTTGACATTTTCCATCCACCAAAAATCTTATAACTTCTGTACTTTTTTGGTTTTTTGTCATACCTGTCCTTTGATTTTTCTGGTGGAGGGGCAGCGGGGCCGTGGTGGGGGGTGTTCTATCTTTGGCTTATTTTGGTCATTTTGGTCAAGATATTCTTTTTTTTTTTTTTTTTAATTTTATTTTATTTTTAAACTTAACATAACTGTATTAGATTTGCCAAATATCAAATGAATCCGCCACAGGTATACATGTGTTCCCCATCCTGAACCCTCCTCCCTCCTCCCTCCCCATTCCATCCCTCTGGGACGTCCCAGTGCACCAGCCCCAAGCATCCAGTATCGTGCGTTCCTGATTTTGCTTCACAGATCTCACAAACTTAACCTCTTCTTCTCTCACTTTCTACTTGGTATTGTCCAGTTTGATTCCAGTCAACTATCTATCCACATCTGTCTTGATGACCTCAGCTAACTCCATGCTGGTACTTCTACTTCTTCAGCATCCAAGAAGAATTCATTATCTTTTAGAAATTCCTAAATATTTGTTGAATGAATGGTGTTTCAAATAGAACATATTTTAAAGTACCTAAGATCACAAAGATGTACTTGTCATTATATCAATTAAGTCAAGTGATAATCTCTTAATATCCCCTCAGTCCTTTTGAATCCCTTCAAGTGAATCAATATTGTCAAGATGATCAGTGGCAGAAAGAAGCAAATATGCATACTACTACTGGGAATAACCTTGGTTTCCTTAGTATTAGAATCTGAAGTACTGAGCCTCCTTTTTTTTTTTTTTAAGTTAGAGTCTACATTGATTACAATGTCAATGACCTAGGCTTTATGAATTATTATATTGTCAATTATGCAAATATGGTCAGCTCAACAACATGTTCAGAGAGAATCTTTGCTGCTTGCACATAGAGTGTAAACAGTGTAATATCATAATACAATTAACTTCTCTTTAAAAACAAACAAAAAGCTTAACCTTCATGATGCACAAAAATTTTGTAAACAAATAAAAGTCTAAGAATATGTTTGAGATCATATTCATTGAAAATCTAGAATAATTTTTGTCTGAGTATATTTTCTCTGCATTCCTCCCTAAAAACATTAAATGTGACCAGTTTAACATAAATATTTAAATTGTTTCAAATCAAGTGTTATCTGCATCTCCTAGAAAGCCTTACGTTTAAAAAAAATGGAAAATGATAAATATTAGAATTCTCGCTCCTGTAAATATAACAAAATAATAAAGCAGAATTAATTTGATGCTTACTTGTATTTGAAACTGAGAATCAAACACAATATGATTATTTTTCTTATGAACTGTTGTTTTATAGAAATTTGCAGGTACATAGCCTCTTTGGGTGAACATTACAAAGTAAGTCAGGGCTGTCTAGGAGACAAAACAGGATGGCCAAAGGGAAGGAGTAGAGCTTAGGTCTTGCTCTTCCCGTCTGCTCTGCCATCAGTCAGTCTTCCTCAAAGCCTGAGTAGCAAAACTGATTCACACTGTGGGTGAAGGGCATTGCTTAGGAAGTCGCTATTTGAGTACTTTGGGGATAAATCTGAGAAACAATAAATAAGTCAATACTGGGAATATAGATCAGAGCTTTTTATGTGTGATATTTAAAGCTCATCAGTTACTGTATCAAACAAACAAAAAACTGTAAGTTAAACTATTCTTCTGCCCTAAAGAAGGTTTTATGTTATTGCTCCCTCTTTAGTTTCTGAGTGACTCCCTAAAGAACCACTTCTAATTACTGAAGATATAACAAGATTTATTTCAAATGTTATATATACACTCATGACCAATAATTTAGTTGCATCACCTGTGACTTCTGTGAATTTCACTTGAACTTAAGGGCTTTAAGATATAATTACTAGAAAATCTAATGTGAAAATCTAATCACAATAAGCCTCCCAAGGCACATCTAAAACTGAGAGTAGGAGTTGTTCTTCAGTGCATGGAAAGTAACTCTGACTCAGATTGTATCCTTTGTGTTGGAAAATCTAGCCAAAATGCCCCTCACAGAGTAGATTTAATATAAATCTGTGAGATTGATTAATTAAAAGGTATATCTGAAGATATTTCTATATACCCAATGTTTACATGAACAGTATGAAAAGGCAAAAAGATTGGGCAATGAGAGATGAACTCCCCAGGTCAGTAGGTACCCAATATGCTACTGGAGATCAGTGGAGAAATAACTCCAGAAAGAATGAAGGGATGGAGCCAAAGCAAAAACAACACCCAGTTGTGAATCGGGCTGGTGATAGAAGCAAGATTCAATGCTGTAAAGAGCAATATTGCATAGGAACCTGGACTGTTAGGTCCTTGAATCAAGGCAAATTGGAAGTGGCCAAACAGGAGATGGCAAGAATGAATATCGACATTCTAGGAATCAGCAAACTAAGATGGACTGGAATGGGTGAATTTAACTCAGATGACTACAGATATCTACTACTGTGGGAAGGAATCCCTTAGAAGAAATGGAGTAGGCATCATAGCCAACAAAAGAGTCTGAAATGCAGTACTTGGATGCAATCTCAAAAATGACAGAATGATCTGTTCGTTTCAAAGGCAAACCATTCAGAATCACAGTAATCCAAGTCTATGACCCGAACAGTAATGCTGAAGAAGCTGAACAGTTCTATGAAGACCTACAAGACCTTTTAGAACTAACACCCAAAAAAGATGTCCTTTTCATTATAGGGGACTGGAACGCAAAAGTAGGAAGTCAAGAAACACCTGGAGTAACAGGAAAATTTGGCCTTGGAGTACAGAATGAAGCAGGGCAAAGGCTAACAGAGTTCTGCCAAGAAAATGCACTGGTCATAGCAAACGCCCTCTTCCAACAACACAGGAGAACACTCTACACTTGGACATCATCAGATGGTCAACACTGAAATCAGATTGATTATATCCTTTGTAGCCAAAGATGGAGAAACTCTATACAGTCAGCAAAAACAAGACCGGGAGCAGGCTGTGGCTCAGATCATGAACTCCTTATTGCCAAATTCAGACTTAAATTGAAGAAAGTAGGGAAAACCACTAGACCATTCAGGTATGAACTAAATCAAATCCTTATGATTATACAGTGGAAGTGAGAAGTAGATTTAAGGGACTAGATCTGATAGACAGAGTGCCTGATGAACTATGGACAGAGGTTCGTGACATTGTACAGGAGACAGGGAGCAAGATCATCTCCAAGAAATGGAAATGCAAAAAAGCAAAATGGCTGTCTGAGGAGGCCTTACAAATAGCTGTGAAAAGAACAGAAGTGAAAAGCAAAGGAGAAACGGAAAGATACACCCATCTGAATGCAGAGTTCCAAAGAATAGCAAGGAGAGACAAGAAAGCCTTCCTCAGTGATCAATGCAAAGAAATAGAGGAAAACAATAGAATGGGAAGACTAGAGATCTCTTGAAGAAAATTAGAGATACCAAGGGAACATTTCATGCAAAGATGGGCTCAATAAAGGACAGAAATGATATGGACCTAACAGAAGCAGAAGATATTAAGAAGAGGTGGCAAGAATACACAGAAGAACTGTACAAAAAAGATCTTCACGATCCAGATAATCATGAAGGTGTGATCACTCCCAATCATCTAGAGCCAGACATCCTGGAATGTGAAGTCAAGTGGGCCTTAGAAAGCATCTCTATGAACAAAGCTAGTGGAGGCGATGGAATTCCAGTTGAGCTATTCCAAATTCTAAAAGATGATGCTGTGAAAGTGCTGCAGTCAGTATGTCAGCAAATTTGGAAAACTCAGCAATGGCCACAGGACTGGAAAAGGTCAGTTTTCATTCCAATCCCAAAGAAAGGTAATGCCAAAGAATGCTCAAACTACCGCACAACTGTACTCATCTCACACGCTAGTAAAGTAATGGTCAAAATTCTTCAAGCCAGACTTCAACAGTATGTGAACCATGAACTTCCAGATGTTCAAGCTGGTTTTGGAAAAGGCAGAGGAACCAGAGTAAATTGTCAACATTCACTGGATCATCGAAAAAGCAAGAGAGTTCCAGAAAAGCATCTATTTCTGCTTTATTGACTATGCCAAAGCCTTTGACTGTGTGGATCACAATAAACTGTGGAAAATTATGAAAGAGATGGGAATACCAGACCACCTGACCTGCCTCTTGAGAAACCTGTATACCAGTCAGGAAGCAAGAGTTAGAACTGGACATGGAACAACAACCAACTACATGGTTCCAAATAGGAAAAGGAGTATGTCAAGGCTGTATATTGTCACCCTGCTTATTTAACTTATATGCAGATTACTCATGAGAAATGCTGGGCTGGAAGAAGCACAAGCTGGAATCAAGATTGCCAGGAGAAATATCAATAACCTCAGATGTGCAGATGACACTACCCTTATGGCAGAAAGTGAAGAAGAACTAAAAAACCTCTTGATGAAAGTGAAAGAGGAGAGTGAAAAAGTTGGCTTAAAGCTCAACATTCAGAAAACTAAGATCATGGCATCTGGTCCCATCACTTCATGGCAAATAGATGGGGAAATTGTGGCTGACTTTATTTTGGGGGGCTCCAAAATCACTGCAGATGTTGACTGCAGCCATGAAATTAAAAGACGCTTACTTCTTGGAAGGAAAGTTATGACCAACCTAGACAGCATATTAAAAAGCAGAGACATTACTTTGCCAACAAAGGTCCATCTAGTCAAGGCTATTGTTTTTCCAGTAGTCATGTATGGATGTGAGAATTGGACTATAAAGAAAGCTGAGCACCGAAGAGTTGATGCTTTTAAACTGTGGTGTTGGAGAAGACTCTTGAGAGTCCTTTGGACTTCAAGGGAATCCAGCTAGTGCATCGTAAAGGAGATCAGTCCTGGGTGTTCATTGGAGGGACTGATGTTGAAGCTGAAAGTCCAATACTTTGGCCACCTGATTTGGAGAGCTGACTCATTTGAAAAGACCCTGATGCTGGAAAATATTGAGGGCAGGAGGAGAAGGGGACGACAGAGGATGAGATGGTTGGATGGCATCACCGACTCGATGGACATGGGTTTGGGTGAACTCCGGGAGTTGGTGATGGACAGGGAGGCCTGGCGTCCTGTGGTTCATTGGGTCACAAGGATTCGGACACGACTGAGCAACTGAACTGAACTGAATGCTTAAAAAAATTGGTTTGAGCCAAAGAATAAAGCACCATGCAATTCTAGATTCTAGAATTGCTGCAAGATGATTTGATTTGAACTCAAAGGAGCAGAGGACAAGAGCAGTTTAGGGTATGATGTGATTCGACTGTGGTTGTATAATTGATTGTGATACAGGTCTTATTAGGATACCTCGCACTGTGTGTGACTGAATCATATACACATATACACACAGATTCACATGCACACAACCTCGGGATGCTGAAAAATGTAAATGCGTTTGGTGAAAGGCAATGTAAATCCCCGCTGAGACACTGCCAGTGACAATGCAATAACAACCATGAGCACTCTGTGATTTCCTAATGCTCCATGGAAAATGAACAAAAAAGAATATCCTAAGGCAGGAATTAATCATTAGCTTCAAAAACCTATTAACATGGAGCAAGTTGAAAGATGGGAGCAGAGCAGTCCAGAGTGATTAGAGAAGCACTGCTGTTTTTCTTTACCGTAATAAACAAAACATTAAAAACACTGTTGCTCAGGTTTTCATGAAATCTATTGCCTAACATGTTCTTCCTTCAAATATTTGTACTTCTTTAAGTCTTCACTCAAATTTTCTCTTCTCCATGAGACCTTCCCTAACCACCCTATGTAAAAACTCATCCCCCTTCTCTGTGCTATCAATTTCCCTTCATTTATCCTATTTTCATTTTTATAGCACTGATCCTAGTCTATACGTTCCATCGTGTGATGTACTGTTTTGTACATTAAAAAAATGTATATTGTTTGTATATTGTTTACTGTTTGTCACTTGGCTCATCAGAGATAAGCTCCCTCAAAGGCAACATTCAGGGATTTTTTTTTTTTTTTCCTGACACGCTCTAAGTACCTAGAGCTGTGCCCAGTGCCTGACGAAGTTTGAAGAAATCATCACATAACTATGAAAATCACCACGACCCTGAAAAAAGTTGCTTAGTAAATATTTGATAGTGCAACAGAAGAATACTGAGGCCTCTAAAAGAAGTCATTTTGTAATGGAGGAAGAAGAAAGTCAGGTGCTGGAGGTGCAGTTAGAGACAATCAAGGGATGGAAAATGGGAACAAAGGAATAAGAATAAAAGTGAAGAAATGAAAAGCAGGAGTGCTTTGAAAAACAGAGCAAAAACAGTTTAATCAGATGGCTCAAGGCTTTGATAAACTTGGCCAGATGTCAGTAATGATTCTAGATATTCTAGATTGACCCATAATCTCTCTGAAATATCTAGGCTGCTAAGTCATTATAGAGTAAGATGCTTTAGGAATGTGTTTCTAGATAAAAGTCTCAAAAGGCTATGTAACCCAAGAATAAAGTGTGCTATGTTTGAAAACTATATTTCCCTTTGTTTTCTTTTGCTGTCAAAAATGGTTTCCCTTGCCAGCTCCCATGGGCTCTTAGTGCGAAGAGGTTGGTGAACCATTTTCTGATGTAGTGGTATCAAACTTGATTGCAGATGGGACAATCTGGGCAGTATCTGAAAGCACCAGAATTGTTGAAAGAGAACTCTGCAGATGAGATCCAGGCATGGGTGGTTTTTATTTTTTTACGTTCCCTGAGTGATTCCAATACACAGCCAAGTTTGACAGCTACAGCAGCTGAGAGGGATTGGTCCCAGGACCTTGCTATAAAATAACCTGATGCATTTGACTTTCTGTATTCATAGGCTGAATTCATGGATGTGAAACTCACAGACACAAGGCTGACTATACTAAAGATTTCCTAAATACTTACTGCATGAAACTATGTCAATCCTTGGAATTCCATTTGCTGGAGAAACTTTTGGGGGCTAATCACTAATCTGGATGCTAATCAGCCATCTACCTCAAACCAAAGCTGCAAAAACAAACACTGGCAGTGTCTCTCTAACTTTAGCATACCCTAGAATCACCTGGACAGCTTATTCAAATTTGGATTCCTGTGCCTTAGATCTAGAGTTCTGATTCAGTAGGTCTGGGGGAGGAGGGGAACCTGAATCCTTTCTTCTAATGATTTTCCAGGTGATCCATGCACAAACTAAAGTTTGAAAGCCACTGCTCTAGACAACAGGCATTTGAGGACAGAGATTATCAGCCTGCTGGGAGAGACCTGGGGAAGTCCAATAGGGGGTTATATTATCACATCCCCAATCCAACCTTCTCAGGACAAATTTCTAGTAGCTGATTTCTTAAACCTCAATAGCTGATTTCTCAAAATCCTAAGTTACTCCAACTCTTCAAGGCTGGTCCTGTTCTAAAATGGATGATTTGAAAGAACCACAGGCTGCAACAATTGCATTCATTTCACAGGTTAGCAAGGTAATGCTCAAAATCCTCCGAGCTTGGCTTCAACAGTATGTGAACTGAGAACTTCTAGATATACAAGCTGGATTTAGGAAAGGCAAGGGAACCAGAGATCAAATCGTCAACATATGCTGGATCATAGAAAAAGCAAGGGAATTCTAGAAAAACTTCTGCTTCATTGGCTATGCTAAAGCCTTTGACTGTGTGGATCACAACAAACTGTGGAAAATTCTTAAAGAGATTGAAATACCAGACCACTTTACCTGCCTCCTGAGAAATCTGTATGAAGGTCAAGAAGCAACAGTTAGAACCACATATGGAACAATGGACTGGATCAAAATTGGGAAAGGAGTACATCAAGGCTGTATATTGTCACCCTGATTATTTAACTTATATGCAGAGTACATCATGCAAAATGCCAGGCTGAATGAAGCTCAAACTGGAATCAAGATTTTTGGGAGAAATATCAACAACCTCAGATATGCAGATGATACCACACTAGTGGCAGAAAGCAAAGAAGAACTAAAGAGCCTCTTGATGAAAGTGAAAGAGGAGAGTGAAAAAGCTGGCTTAAAACTCAACATTCAAAAAACAAAGATCATGACATCTGCTCCCATCACTTCGTGGCAAATAGATGGAAAAAAATTGGAAACAGTGACAGATTTCATTTTCTTGGGCTCCAAAATCACTGTGGACAGTTACTGTAGCCATGAAATTAAAAGATGCTTGCTCCTTGGAAGAACTGATGCTTTTGAACTGTGACCCTGGAGAAGACTCTTGAGAGTCCCTTAGACTCCCAAGAAGATCCAACCAGTCAATCCTAAAGGAAATCAACCCTGAATATTCATTGGAAGGACTGATGCTAAAGATGAAGCTCCAGTATTTTGGCCATGAGGTGCAAAGAGCCAACTCATTGGAAAAGCCCCTGATGCTGGGAAAGATAGAAGGCAGAAGGAGAAGGGGACGACAGAGGATGAGATGGTTGAATGGCATCACCGACTCAATGGACATGAATTTGAACAAGCTCTGGGAGATGGTGAAGGACAGAGAAGCCTGATGTGCTGCAGTCCATGGGGTCACAAAGAGTTGGACATGACTGAGTAACTGAACAACATGTCAGTTATATGCCCATGTAGGATATGTTTCTAATTCCTGTGATATTTTTCTGATCACTGGCCCTCATTATGTTTCACTAACATTTTGGCTCATGAATGTCTCTCCAGGCACTTCAGGAATAAAGACGAGTTAGCATCTCTTACCCTTTCTAGTTTTTGCACTGCTTGGAACAGGGCCATCCATGTTCATTTTCAAAATCACACTGAGTGGAACATTAAGCAAACATTATAGGAGCTTCCCCAGTGGCTTAGACATTAAAAATCAGCCTGCCAACACAGGAGATGCAGGTTCGATCCCTGGGTCAGGATCCCCTGAAGGTCCCCTGGAGGAGGAAATGGCAACCCACTCCAGTATTCTTGCCTGGGAAATCCCATGGACAGAGGAGCTTTGTGGGCTACAGTCCATGGGGTCCCAAAGAATTAGACATGATTGAGCACAGCACATAGGTCTATAGACTTCTCCATTGTTCCCACATTTTTAACTATGATTCAGTGTGGAAGCTGGTGAGATAAAAGGTTGTAAACTAAGACCAGTTAAAACAGTAACTATATAATCAACTGACTAGCTCACTAAGGCCAAAATGATTCTCAGCTTTCCATGTGCCTCTTTGTGATTGACCCTTTGTGATTGGTGGCTCAGTGGTAAAGAATCCTCCTGCCAATTCAGGAGACACAGGAGGCGTGGGTTCGGTCTCTGGTCAGGAAGATCCCCTGGAGTGGGAAATGACAACCTACTCCAGTATTCTTGCCTGGAAAATCCCATGGATGGAAGAGCTTGGTGGGCTATACAGTCCATGGGGTTGCAAAGAGTCAGATACCACTGAGCACATGTGGAGATAGGAGGAGGTGGTTAGGTTCCTATTGAATATTTCCTTCATTGCATTTCAACTTAACCCACAAAAATATTGGGGGTACAAAGTAGTTTTCATAAATATATTCATTAGAAAGCATGGTTCAAGTTCCTATGACCCATGTAGGATGACACTTCTGGTTAACACTGGAATGGTCTTGAACAAGACCATTTTCAAACAGAAAAAAAAAGAAATCTTCATCAGACTAATTTGTGTGTGCTCAGTTGTGTCGGACTCTTTACAGCCCCATGGATTGTAGCCCATCAGGCTCCTCTATCCATGGGATTATCCTGTGTTGAGGCTAAAGAGAGGAGTTAAAAGAAGTTCCCAATGACACCAGGAAAATAACTTCTTGATATAAAATTGCCACTCAATGGCAGCAGGTGCAAAGTGCGGCTTTGTTATGTGCTATGTAAGTTTCACACTTGCCAAATTAGTCACCTTCTTGCCAAATTAGTCACCTTCTTACAGAAAAGTTGTTGGAAGGAAACTGTAAGGAAACTTGTTGGAAAGGAAACATTCAGAAGAGGATTTTTGCCCAGTAAAAATGCTCATTTTTCCAATACTAGGAAATAAAGTGACATTAATATGAGATCAGAGTTCCAAATATTTCTAATAGTATGAACCAACACTTCAGTCATGTCCAACTCTTTGAAACCCCATGGACTGTAGCCCTCCAGGCTCTTGTCCATGGGATTCTCTAGGCAAGGATACTGGAGTGGGTTGCGATGCTCTCCTCTAGGGAATCTTCCTGACCCAAGAATCAAACCAGGGTCCCCTGCATAGGCAGGTAGGTTCTTTACCACTAGAGTCACCTGGGAAGCTCATGAACCAACATACACCAGTTCAGTTCAGTCACTCAGTCATGTCCAATTCTTTGCAACTTGCCAGGCTTCCCTGTCCATCACCAACTCCCGGAGTCTACTCAAACTCATGTCCATCATGACAGTGATGCCATCCAACCATCTTATCCTCATACATCCCATAGTCATATATTAGAAACTTTGACATGATGCAGTTTAACATTTTTCATAAAACTTAGGTTACTGACAAAAAGTTTATATACTACAATACTAAAGAGTCCACATTCATTTCTTCTGATGCACAGTGGTTTTATCTCCTGGAAGACACTGCTGAATTCTCAGGTGCTGAACTAGGACTGGAAAAATGTCCATCACTGGGCTGACTTTCTTAAGAGACTCAAGATGCCACAAATATTTTCTTCCTTTCCATTTTGAATCCTTTCAAATATATTGATTTTTTAAAACATCTTGCAGATTTACAAGTCTAGAAGCTCATCTATCCACCATTCTAACTAAATATCCCTCCTACCAGTAAAAATAGGACGACATACAAACTGCAGCAGCCTTCTCAGAGTGACCCGCCGACTGTCATCCATTGGTGACAGTCCTCTCACAGATTTCCACCATCCCCTCCACCACAATGGGACACAGACACGTTTTCTAGTAGAGGCTGCAGGTTGCTGTGCCCTGTGTTGCGGGGCTGCCGGTCAGACAGGCTGTGGCTCTAAACGGAGGCCATATGGCAATGAGCTGAATTCTGTATTGAGTCCTGCACCTGTTACTCAGTAGGAGGATGCTCTTCGAGTGTTTATGTTCTTAGAGCTATTTTAATTTTCTTCATGGCTACTTCTCTGTGACTCACTGTTGGCTTCCTGTTCTCTCTGACTACTTTGTAAAATGCAGATAATTTAAGCAACGGAGAACATTCCATAGAAGTTTATTCGAGCCTTGCCTCTCATCCATTTTCATGTATTTTCAGTCTTGGTGGAACTTAAAGGACATGCACTCTTGGTTAAATTTTTCTCTGATCTGCCAAAGAGAGACAGATTTGAAAAATCTGTGGAAGGAAGCGGAGCCTCTTGGTGGGATGAAATAGGAAGACCATCACCCCATGGTGTGTGCGTGGGGGTAATTCTGCTTCCTGTGTAGATACAATATTGTAACATGACTTGTGGATGTTGTCAAATATACAGCCTTTCCATTATGCTCCAAAGGATGACTCCAGTAATGGATCTGTACACAAAATGCTTTTATGTAACTGGGTTAGCCAAGGGATCACTTAGGCCACATTTAAATTAAAGTAGAACTTGGCATAAATCATCTCTAGGGCTTATTGAAGAATAAAATCAGTAGAGGGAGCAAAAGGAAATTATTTTTGAACTCTTGCTTTTTCACGCACATGAATAGCTTTATAAATACATTTGAATTATTTCAAATGTGGTGAGCCCTTTTGAGGGTCAACAAGAGTGCATGTGTTAACATGCTGTGTTTGTCAAATTGAGGAAATGAGTTTTCACCTCTCCTTTAATTGTACTTGGCTGCTGGGTTATAAGGCACAGCAACTTGGAAGGAGGTTCAGTAAGGTGAGTTTTAGTGACCAATTCCTTGCTTGTTTGTTGTTGTTTTTGAATTTTTGACAAGTAAATTGACTTGGTAGAATTTGAAGAGCACAAACATAAATCCTTAATCATCCCAAATATTTCCTTAATCGGTGTGCTCATCCTGAAATCTCTCCTGACCCAGAGGACAGACACTCTTAAAGTATCACCTAGGAAAGTGATGACTCATTTTACACATATTTTCAGTTATTTAGGGCATCCCCGATAGCTCAGTTGGTAAAGAATCTGCCTTCAATGCAGGAGATGCTGGTTTGATTCCTGGGTCAGGAAGATCCCCTGGAGAAGGGATAGGCTATCTATTCCAGTATTCTTGGGCTTCCCTTATGGTCAGCTGGTAAAGAATCCACCTGCAATGCAAGATACCTGGGTTTGACTCCTGGGCCGGGAAGATCCCCTGGCCTGGAGAATTCCATGGACTGTATAGTCCATTGGGTCACAAAGAGTCAGACATGACTGAGCGACTTTCACACTTTCAGTTACTTAGGTGTTGACATTAATATTATTATTGAAATTATTTTTGTCAAATACTTTATGAGAACAGTTTTTGGAAAAATGGTAGCCAATGGAAATAAGAGTTTACTGGGATAGAATTAGAAATGTGCAGAAAGGAGAAATTGAGTAACCTGCATACAACTGGATGAAGGCGATCACTTTTTTCTATTTTAATTGCCTTGGGCTCGCATGTGTGGGCAGTCTCTCAGAGTAAGAGAGTCACCTATGAACTTTCTGTCCTGTTTGAAGGAAAACATCCTGAAGCCAGGGCAGAGTCAGCTCGCAGAACCGCTCTAGAGTAGAACTCATCATGTTTTTGCTAGACTTAAGGTTAAAAAGACTTTAGCCTGTTTTTCTCTTTATGTAACCAAAAGCAGCATTCATAGAGATACATGTATGTCTAAATCAAGATACTCAAGATATGTAATACATATAAACTTTCAAATTTTTAAAACCAATCTCTGGTAAGGAAATAACCCATAAGTCAACTATATTTTTCTTGCTGAGGAGTAAGGCTATATTATTGGTCTCTGTTTTCATTTTTTTTAATCTTATCACTGCTGGTGTGACTCATTTGAAACTAGTACTGACAATTCTGTCCTTGGCTGCACAGAGTTATCAGAATATATGCATCAGCTTGCTTCCAGGTTTTCCAAACAACATATCAATGTTGAGATGAAGTTACTGTTTTGTCATCAAACAAAAATGGATATTTTAAAAATGTGTTTTATATACATTTATTTAACACATAATGCTGGAAAAATGCATATTGAATTCTCTCTCAGTATTTTGTATGAAGAAATTACCTGAAATATTTTTCTAGATATAGGTAAAACACAGAAATGTTGTTCAACAAAATGCAGATTTTGAGTAGTCAGATAAAAACAATTATGACAAGAAGAGCTATTAATTAAAATCTCATGCATAGCCTGTGCACCCACCATTTAATTCACAATTAGCTCAAAACAAGCTGAAAGGATTGAGGACTCAAATGTCCATGCTTTATAAAATGTCAAGTTAAAGGCCTAACTGCGAACCAGATTGCTTATGATACAGGCCTTTCAACTGTAAATATCAAATGCATAAAGGACAGCATGAATCTTTTAAACTTTATAAAGATGGCATGTGGACTCTAACATTTTGGGAAAATTAAGTCACTTACTAACATTTAAGAAGAAGCATGCATTTAAGCATTACACTGGATCCCTCTTGATCAATTATATGCATGTCAAACTGGAATACATCAGAGTCTACCATGATGTTAAAGATCTTGAAAGAAAAGACTCAAATGACTTCTCAGAGTAATTAAAAATATATTGAAAATAAGATCTTATTCAAATTCCCAAGGCAACAAATAAAATTCTTTTTTTTTTTAAGATAAAGAAACTTTGTTCCACAATTTTAAAAGGTGTTAGACTTGGTCATTTCTGAAGTTCTATGAAATCCAGCATTCTATAGAATTATAAATATTATCATTTCTTTCACCAAAGAACTAAGAATTTTACCAAATTTCAAAAATCCTAGTAATTATCCCTCTAAGGACATTGTCCTTTGTTAGGGAACAGTGAGAAAATGACAGATTAAGTGAATTGTTCATGTGTTAAAGGAGCTTTGGTTTGAATAGGTTTAGAATAACATCCCTTTGTATATGTCTCAGTGGTTAGGTACTGTTTCATCTGACATTTGTTCTAAAGAATATCAAATCCCAAATTTCCATTTACTTAGATCTTCATTTTGAAATAAGCATAAAATTACTGTCAGTATTTATTTGGTTATAGCCTCTTTAAGTCCAATATTATTAGGAGGTAGCCTTTTAATATGCTGCTTTCTAGAGCTATATTCAATTGCGTGATGACAACTAGCAAATAATTGAGGGTAGACTTAGAAGACCTCAGCCAAGTCACCTGGCTCTGCATCTCGCTCATTCTAAGGATGATGTGAGAAAATTAATTACTTTAATCAAGCACCTTGGCTTCTTGCTCACAAATTACTGGGTGGGTGTACGTGTAAATGCAGTAATTTCCTGAGTGAGTGGCAGATGGTTAGACAAGTCATGGGCTCAGGAAAAAACTGTTGTTCAGAAATGCAAGTAGCATAGTGGAACAAAACAGTGTTAACTAGCCAGATAAGTCCTAGGAAAAACAATAGCCTAACAATGACCTATAGAAAGGCAGTCTTTAAAAAAGGCAGTCTGTAATTACACTGATGGAAGAACAAATAAGACACATTCAGCAAAGTCATGGGCAAAGTTTGCTCCTCATCCATAGAGTTGGCACCTCCTTTTAGTTCTCTAGGATCATAAACTTTGTGGGCATTCGTGAACACCTTCCTTCCTCTACCCTTTCTAACTCCTGTTGATAGTAGCCTATTCTCCTGAATCTTAATCACCAGTGGAACTGTCTCCATGCTGACTGTCCAGTGAGAGATACTCCCTCTATCATGAAAATGAGTGTGAAGTCATCTGCTGGGGGCAGGGGTGGGGGGAAGACATGGAAATCCTTTTTCTCTGGTTTCCATAATAGTGTTGACCACTGGTAAGATTCCCCTGTTAAGCAACTCAAAGCAACTGCAGTCTTATCTTGGTCATCCCTTGGCCTTAAAGAGCTCTGTTTGGGGTTGAATTGCATCTCCTGAACATATGTGTTTAAGTACTAACCCCTGGGACCTGAGAATGCGAGCGTACCTAGAACAGTCACTGCAGATGTGATTAATGAAGACGAGGTCATACTTGAGCAGGCGGGCAGGGGGTCTTCATCTACAGGGCTGGTGTCATTATAAAAATAGAAGAGACACAGAGAGGAGAGCATCATGGGAAGATGATGCACGGAGAGAAGACACTGATGACCTGATGACCAAGCCAGAGACTGGAGTTGTGCCGTTGTGAGCCAAGGAGCATGGTGAGTTGCCTGTGACACCCAGAAGCTAAAGAGAGAGAACACAACTCTCCTGACATCTTGATTTCAGACTTCTAATTTCTAGAACTGTGCAAAAATAATCTCTCCTTTAAGTTTCTAATCCTTTGTTACAACAGCCTTAGAACACTAATACCACTTCACTTAATTTTCTCTAATTGGGTGCTTTTCCATGTATCTGAGTCTGTGTCTTAAACCCAACTTAAACTCTCAGTTACATTGCAACTTCCCTAAGAGCAAATCCCATGGATTCTCTCTCCTTAAGTTTTTCCTCGTTTCAAATCCCTTTTCACCATGCCGCTAGCCTTGGTATTATGTTGAATACAGGGGTTCAACAGATTTTGTTTTCCTACTGAATCTCATTTTACAAATGCAGTAAAGAGAAATGAGGATAAGGTAGAATTATAGAAAAATGCTCATATTTTGAGGGTTTAGGTCATCTTTCCTCACTGTATGTTTATAAAATAAGTGATATGGAAAGCTGTACCCCTTTTCTACCTTTTTTCATTATGAAAATATACATAGAATGCTGTAGGGACTTACATTTCAGCTGAGGATATGATACAGAGAAATGCTTAGACACAGTTAAAGATGGACAAGATAACTACCAAAAGCATATATTTAAACCTACCATAGAGCCACCATAATTAAACTGGGATACTGATTTCAAAATTAAAAGACATACCCATGGGAAAAATATAAAGTTTAAAAGATATATAATAGAAATATAAGATAAAGTTTGCAGTTCAATTCAAAAGACAAAGGGAGATTTATGCATTTCCTGATGATGGGAAAACTGCTTAACTATTTAAGAATTATGAAAGCTAGATTCTTACCTAATTCCATATCACATGGATTAAACCTGCATATTTCACACTAAAAATAATAATGCCCAGAACTGACAAGAATGAAATGGAAACAGACCCTTTCTTACTCTGTTGGTGCAAGGAAACATCAGGAAGACCTTCAGGTCTTGCACTACCAGGAGCAATCTGGGAATGAGTGCAAAGAATTCATCCTTTTCCTTCAGTTGTTACATCTGTGGAGCTATTAACTTTAGCAAGTATTCTAATAGCAGGAGAGCAATGTCACTTCAGCCACACATTCAAAGGCTTCAGCATGCACATGAGTCACCTGGAGATCTTGTTAAGACTGCAGATTCTGACTCAGGAGCCCTGCCTGAGACTCTGCATGTTTGTCTAGCTCCCAGGTAATTCCTATGCATCTGGTCTGGGGAAAGGCCACAGCTTTATCAGCAATGCATTTTAGATTACCACCAAAAATACCCTGCACAGGCCTCAGTTACATCTTCAGACACATACATATGAAGTCTAAATAGCTAGTGAAGTACATTTATGTCTCAACCCTTTCCCTCTTTCTTCCTCCTACATGAAACTCTGATCATTAGTTTACAGCATAAATAGTTCCACTAAAACAATGTCTCCTGGGCTTTAGAGCTCAATTATTTCTCTGCCCTGGGAAAGTTTCCATTTGCAACTGCCCTAAAAACATTCTTAAAGCTGACTTCCATCATTGAATTAAACTCTAATGTCTGAGAGAACAGAAAGGTAGAAAAGCTCAATTGGGGCCATTCTGGCAAATATAACAGCTCTTCCATGTACTGACCCTTTTGGAATGAGCTAAATCCACTCTCATTCCTGGGGAGAGATTGCACGTTAAGGCACACTTGATCAGCCCTGACTGCTCTGCACTCTGAACAGCAGAGCTTCAGAGAACACTTCCTCTGACCATCTCCAAATTTGAACTTGACAAGGATGTAGTTCAGATATAAGGCAATAGAAAAAAAGCAAGAGTTACTTTTGAATACAATACCTTTCATACTAGAGAAATGAAAGGCTCTATTTTATACCTAGACACCAGAGAGTAACAACCCTCATAGAGGCTCACTAAGGCTGTCATTAGAGGTGTCGAGTGTCAGGGCAGGCAGTTGGCAAAAGGAAGAGCCTGCAGAAATTTCTGGGGAAGGCCAAAATAATTTAACAAATACCTCTGGTGATTCAGACCTATGCTCCATCCACTGGCACCCACAGTGCTTGCCTGTGGGTGCCGAGTAACTCTCCTGAAGCATGAAGACAGAAGGAAAATTGCATTTTGTGATAAAAGAACATCTGAACTTCTGCCTCCCTTTTTTGGATTTAAAATTGTTTGACAGGTATAATATGGTGATAGAACTTGTTCACAAACAAAAAGGCATATTGTTTACCATCCTGAATCTTTTGCTGGCCTTTGAACACAATCTCTAGACTAATAGAACTTCCCAATTAAAGAGCTGTCTCAGTATGGAATTACTTCAGCAAAAGATTCTTCTTTCTACACAAACCTAAAAATCTATGCCACAATCGTGACTGGCAATTTGATGGACGAGGTTCTGACGTTAAAATACATTTGATGTCTTTTTCCTAGTGTGCTTTATAAAATATTTTCATTTAAATACACCATACTTGTTAGACTAGCTACATGGGGCTCTCTCTATTGAAGAGGGCCAAAGGCAACTTGAACTTCAAGGATGCATTAGGAAGATGAAATAAAGCAGTGTATTCCCCAGAATATAAACTATAGATATGATCCTGCAATCCCACTCCTGGACATATATCCAGAGAAAAACATAAATTGAAAGGTAACATGCTCCCCAATGTTCATAGTGGCAGTATTTATAATAGTCAAGACATGGAAACATGGAAGCAACCTAAATGTTCATCAACAGATAAATGGATAGAGATAATGTGGTGTGTGTGTGTGTGTATATATATATATATATATATAGTCATAAAAATGAAATATCACCATTTGCAGCAACACTTATGAACCTGGAGATTATCATACTAAGTGAAGTAAGCCAGACAGAAAAAGACAAATATCATATGATATCACTTATATGTGGAATCTAAAAAATGGTATCTAAGAATTATTTACAAAACTGAAATAGACCACGGATATGGAAAACAAACTTATGGTTATCAAAGGAGAAAGAAAGGGGAAAGGACAATTAGGAGTTTGGGATATACAGATACACACTGCTGCTACTGCTGCTGCTGCTAAGTCACTTCAGTCGTGTCCGACTTGGTGCGACCCCAGAGACGGCAGCCCACCAGGCTCCCCCGTCCCTGGGATTCTCCAGGCAAGAACACTGGAGTGGGTTGCCATTTCCTTCTCCAATGCGTGAAAGTGAAAAGTGAAAGTGAAGTCGCTCAGTTGTGTCTGACTCTTAGCGACCCCATGGACAGCAGCCTACCAGGCTCCTCCATCCATGGGATTTTCCAGGCAAGAGTACTGGAGTGGTGTGCCATTGCCTTCTCCACAGATACACACTGCTATATATTAAATAGATAAACAAGGACCTACTGGATGGCATGTATGTATAACTGAATCACCTTGCTATACACCTGAAACTAATACAATTTGTAAATTGCCTATATTTCAATAAAAAGAAAATAAAATATAGATAAGCACAATCTTTTTTTATATCAAACATGAAACAATTTCTTTTAGTTTTTTTTCTATAATGAATATTTCAGAACATTTTGGAATAGGCTTCATTTTCAGTTTAGATCTAATTGTCACTTTTATGAGTTGTATGCTAAGATGTAATGATATCACTTGCTGCTGCTGCTGCTAAGTCACTTCAGTCGTGTCCGACTCTGTGCGACCCCATAGATGGCAGCCCACCAGGCTCCGCTGTCCCTGGGATTCTCTAGGCAAGATCACTGGAGTGGGTTGCCATTTCCTTCTCCAAATGATATCTCTTAGGGATGACTTTATAAAGCCTTTCCTTCCATTTCCATGATCAATGCACCTAACTACTAGAGGCAGAAAGTAGAGTTGATGAGCAAGTCCTTCAGTACTTAGTTCATCATATAGGGAAGTGAATCTTCATGAAGGACGTTCAAGAATGTAGGCAAAAGCACAACTGTCTCAGCCGCTACTTCAACTATCTGGTTCCTCGGAGTCCTCTGATGTTAAATGGGACAAGATCATTTAGTTTAGACTTTCCAGAGTCAACCCATGTGCCTAAAATCACTTACCTTTTAATAGCCTAGAGCAAAGTATGTTTAAACCACTGGTCTCAAACATTTTTTTGACTTTAATCCCAGTATCAGTTCAGTTCAGTCTCTCATTTGTGTCTAACTCTTTGCGACCCCATGAACCGCAGCACGCCAGGCCTCCCTGTCCATCACCAACTCCCGGAGTTTATTCAAACTCATGTCCATTGAGTTGGTGATGCCATCCAAAAATCTCATTCTCTGTCGATCCTGTCTCCTCCCGTCTAAATCTTTTCCACCATAAGGGTCTTTTCAAATGAGTCAGCTCTTCGCATGAGGTGGCCCAAGTATTGGAGTTTCAGCTTCAAAATCAGTCCTTCCAATGAACACCCAGAACTGATCTGCTTTAGAATGGACTAGTTGGAGCTCCTTGAAGTCCAAAGGACTCTCAAGAATTTTCTCCAACACCACAGTTAAAAGCATCACTTCTTCAGTGCTCAGCTTTCTTGATAGTCCAACTTTCATCCATACGTGACTACTGGAAAAACCATAGCCTTGACTAGACAGACCCTTTGTTGGCAAAGTAATGTCTCTGCTTTTCAATATGCTATCTAGGTTGGTCATAACTTTCCTTCCAAGGAACAAGCGTCTTTTAATTTCATGGCTGCGGTCACCATCTGCAGTGATTTTGAAGCCCCCCAAAATAAAGTCTGACACTGTTTCCACTGTTTCCCCATCTATTTGCCATGAAGTGATGGGACCAGATGCCATGATCTTCGTTTTCTGAATGTTGAGCTTTAAGCCAACTTTTTCACTCTCGTCTTTCACTTTCATCAAGAAGCTTTTTAGTTCCTCTTCACTTTCTGCCATAAGGGTGGTGTCATCTGCATACCTAAGGTTATTGATATTTCTCCCAGCAATCTTGATTCCAGCTTGTGCTTCCTCCAGCCCAGCGTTTCTCATGATGTACTCTGCATATAAGTTAAATAAGCAGGGTGACAATATATAGCCTTGATGTACTCCTTTTCCTATTTGGAACCAGTCTGTTGTTCCATGTCCAGGTCTAGCTGTTGCTTCCTGACCTGAATACAGATTTCTCAAGAGGCAGGTTAGGTGGTCTGATATTCCCATCTCTTTCAGAATTTTCTACAGCTTATGGTGACCCACACAGTCAAAGGCTTTGGCATAGTCAATAAAGCAGAAATAGATGTTTTTCTGGAACTCTCTTGCTTTTCTGATGATACAGCAAATGTTGGTAATCTGACCTCTGATTCCTCTGCCTTTTCCAAAACAAGCTTGAACATCTGGAAGTTCATGATTCACATATTGCTGAAGCCTGGCTTGGAGAATTTTTAGCATTACTTTGCTACCGTGTGAGATGAGTGCAATGGTGCAGCAGTTTGAGCATTCTTTGACATTGCCTTTCTTTGGGATTGGAATGAAAACTGACCTTTTCCAGTCCTGTGGCCACTGCTGAGTTTTCCAAATTTGCTGGCATATTGAGTGCAGCCCTTTCACAGCATCATCTTTTAGGATTTGAAATTGCTCAACTGGAATTCCATCGCCTCCACTAGCTTTGTTCATAGTGGTGCTTCCTAAGGCCCACTTGACTTCACATTCCAGGATGGATGTCTGGTTCTAGGTGAGTGATCACACCATCATGATTATCTGGGTCATGAAGATCTTTTTGTACAGTTCTTCTGTGTATTCTTGTCACCTCTTCTTACTATCTTCTGCTTCTGTTAGGTCCCTACCATTTCTGTCCTTTATTGAGCCCATCTTTGCATGAAATGTTCCCTTGGTATCTCTAATTTTCTTGAAGAGATCTCTAGTCTTTCCCATTCTATTGTTTTCCTCTATTTCTATGCACTGATCACTGAGAAATGCTTTCTTATCTCTCCTTGCTATTCTTTGGAACTCTGCATTCAAATGGGTATATCTTTCCTTTTCTCCTTTGCTTTTGGCTACATGCTTCAGATATATAGCCTTGCTCTTGCTGTGTACAATGCCTGCTGATACTTTAAAATCAATTCACTTCACTTCTGTGTTTTTTATTCTAATATGATGAGGCATAGTTGATTATATAAAAATGACTAGCTTGTGCTCAAAATAATTTAAAATGTTCTCATTTTAAAATTTACAATTCAGTGTTGAGAAACAATAATATGAGTATGCTGTTGATGAGTTATTCTTCTACCATCTATTTGTATTCAAAAAGCAGTAAAAGAATTTTATAATCATTATAAAGCAAAAGTTAATGTCAAGTTTTCTTAAATAAAGTACCATCATTCTCTCACAATGGCATTGGAAATAAGCCCAAGTATGAAAAAGAGAAGTAAATGAAGCTTTATCGATGTTTTTAAAGAATAATTTTAATAAAGTTAAAAACATCATCCCCATGCAAAAATATAGTGAGCATATGTCAACGGTTACATAGTATATTAATGAAGGAAACAGCAGAATGGTAAAGTTAGCTCAAAGGAGGATAGTAGCAGGCGGAAAATAAAGAATACTGAAATAAGTTGAATATAAAATATATATAACCTATATAGAAATAAGTTAATGATCTACAGAACAATAATAAAATGACCTCTGTGATTCTCTATTAGAATTCATATATATATATATATACTGCACAAAGACATGGGTTTGATCCCTGGATCAGGAAGATCCCCTGGAGGAGGGCATGGCAACCCACTTCAGTATTCTTGCCTGGAGAATCCCATGGACAGGGGAGCCTAGTGCGGTATTGTCCATAGTGTCACAAAGAGTTGGACACAACCGAAGTGACTTAGCACACACACACTGCACAGAAGTTCACTTACATTTATCACTCTTCTCAAATTCACGTGTAATTTATTAGAGTCTGTGACCTGCTGCTGCTGCTGCTAAGTCGCTTCAGTCGTGTCCGACTCTGTGCAACCCCAGAGACGGCAGCCCACCAGGCTCCCCCGTCCCTGGGATTCTCCAGGCAAGAACACTGGAGTGGGTTGCCATTTCCTTCTCCAGAGTCTGTGCCCTAATCAATAGTAAATAGTTTATTAAACTTACTTTCCCATTTGAAATGTCACCTTTTCCTCAGAATGTTCTGCCACGACACTGAAAGGGCACACAGAAATACTTTAGCCTAATTTCTAAGATTTAAACTACTGTTCATAAAAATAGGAAATATTCATTGGCCATAACCGAATCAAATCTCTGTATCTTCAGCATCTAAGACAGTTACTTGTATAGACTGGGCATTTGATAAGCACTGTTTTTTAGTGAGTTGTTCAGTTGCCATGTTGCATTCAGCTTTTTGCCACCTCATGGACTGCAGCGCACAAGCCTTCCCTGTCCTTCACTGTCTCCTGGAATTTGCTCAAACTCATGTCCATTGAATTGGTGATCCCATCCAACCATCTTGTCATCTGCCACCCCCTTTACTCCTTGCCCTCAATCTTTCCCATCATTAGGGTCTTTTCCAATCAGTCAACTCTTCGCATCAAGTAGCCAAAGTACTGGAGCTTCAGCATCAGTACTTCCAATGAGTATTAAGGGTTGATTCCTTTAGAATTGACTGGTATGATCTCCTTGCTGTCCAAGGGACTCCCAAGAGTCTTCTCCAAAACCACAGTTCAAAAGCATCAATTCTTTGGCAATCAGCCTTCCTTACAGTCCAACTCTCACATCCATACGTGACTACTGGAAAAACTATAGTTTTTGGAAAAACTGTATAGTTTTGACTATACAGACATTTGTCAGCAAAGTCATGTCTCTGCTTTATTATTTTAATCTTTTTTTTCTTCACATATATGTATATGAAGTATAGTTGACTTACAATGTCTCAGGTACATAGCAAGGTAATTCAGTTATACATATATTATTTTTGAAATTATTTTCCATTATAAGTTATTATAAGATATTGACTAGAGTTCCCTGTGCTATACAGTAAGCCTTTGTTGCTTGTTAATTTTTTTTAATTTAGAAATCTAGCATTCTATTAATACTAAGTCAAACAAATGGAATCGAAGTGCCATAATTATTTTAGTTAGGCAAAAATCCATAAATTTTCTAAAATATATATATTATATATAATATTTACATATGTGTATGCAAAAACTTTTCTACCATGCTTGATAAAGACTTGGGAAAGAACATCAAAAGAAAAAGATGGATAAGCTGGGAAACATAAACTAAATTAAATGGGAGTCCAGAATATGAAATAGTCAAGTAAAAGATCATCATACAGTCCAGATGTTTTTAAATATGGCTACTCATTAGAAACATATCTGGAGCTCTGGAGAAAACAACAATGATGAATGGATAAGAAAGCTGTGGTACATATACACAATGGAATATTACTCAGCCATTAAAGAGAATACATTTGAATCAGTTGTAATGAGGTGGATGAAACTGGAGCCGATTATACAGAGTGAAGTAAGCCAGAAAGAAAAACACCAATACAGTATACTAACGGAGAAGGCAATGGCACCCCACTCCAGTACTCTTGCCTGGAAAATCCCATGGACGGAGGAGCCTGGAAGGCTGCAGTCCATGGGGTCGCTAAGAGTAGGACACGACTGAGCGACTTCACTTTCACTGTTCACTTTCATGCATTGGAGAAGGAAATAGCAACCCACTCCAGTGTTCTTGCCTGGAGAATCCCAGAGATGGGGCAGCCTGGCGGGCTGCCATCTATGGGGTCACACAGAGTTGGACACTACTGAATTGACTTAGCAGCAGCAGCAGCAACGCATATATATGGAATTTAGAAAGATGGTAACGATAACCCTGTATGCGAGACAGCAAAGAGACACAGATGTATTGAGCAGTCTTTTGGACTCTGTGGGAGAGGGCGAGGATGATTTGGGAGAATAGCATTGAAACATGTAAAATATCATATGTGAAACGAATCACCAGTCCAGGTTTGATGCATGATACAAAGTACACAGGGCTGATGCACTGGGATGACCCAGAGGGAGGGGATGGGGAGGGAGGTGGGAGGGGGTTTGAGGATGGGGAACATGCGTACACTCATGGCGGATTCAAGTCAATGTATGGCAAAACCAATATAATATTGTAAATTTTTAAAAAAGAAAACAACAACAACAACAATACCTGGGCATTGGTATTTCTCAAAAAAAAAGTCAAGATAATGCTATATGCATCTGGATTTTAAAAACTGATTATGCTTTTTTCTGTTAAATGGTAGTTTTGGTGATATTGAGTAATACTCTGTCTAGGTTTGTCATTGCTTTTCTTCCAAGGCACAAGCATCTTTTAATTTCATTGCTGCAGTCAATATCTACAGTGATTTTGGAGCCCAAGAAAATAAAATCTGTCACCATTTCCATTTTATCCCATCTATTTGTCATGCAGTGATCAGATTGGATGACATGACCTTAGTTTTTTGAATGTTGAATTTTAAGCCAGCTTTTTCACTCTCCTTTTTAACCCTCATCAAGAGGCTCTTTAGTTTCTCTTTACTTTATGCAGTTAGGGTAATATCATCTGTATATCTGAGGTTGTTGATATTTCTCCCAGGAATCTTGATTCCAGCTTGTGATTTCATTCAGCCCAAGATTTTGTGTGATGTACTTTGCATAGAAATGGAATAACTAGGGTGACAATATGTGGCCCCAATGTACTCCTTTCTCAAGGAATTTTTAACCATTCTGTTATTTCATGTCTAGTTCTAACTGTTGCTTCTTGACCTGCACACAGGTTTCTTAGGAGACAGGTAAGGTGGTCTGGTATTCCCATCTCTTTCAGAATTTTCCACAGTTTGTTGTAATCCACACAGTCAAATTATTTAGAGTAGTCAATGAAGCAGAAATAAATGTTTTTCTGAAATTCCCTTGCTTTTTCTGTGATCCAGCATATGTTGGAAATTTGATCTCTGGTTCCTCAGTCTTTTCTAAATCCAGCTTGTACATCTGGAATTTCTCAGTTTATGTATTGGAAGCCTAGCTTGAAGGATTTTGAGCATAACCTTACCAGCATGTGAAATGACTATACAGTACTTTAACATTCTTTAGCACTGATTTTCTTTGGAATTGGAATGAAAACTGACATTTTCCAGTCCTGTGACCACTGCTGAGTTTTCCAAATTTGCTGGCAGATTGAGTGCAACACTTTAACAGCATCATCTTTTAGGATTTGAAATAGCTCAACTGGGATTCCATCATCTCCAATAGCTTTGTTTATAATAATGCTTCCTAAGGCCCACCTGAATTCACATTCCAAGATGCCTGGCTATAGGTGAGTGACTATACCATTGTGGGTATCTGGGTCATTAATATCTTTTTTGCATAGTTCTTCTCTATATTCTTGCCACCTCTTCTTAATCACTTCTGCTTCTCTTAGGTTCTTATAATTTCTGTCCTTTATTGTGCCCATTTTTGCATGAAACATTCCCTTGGTATTTCCAGTTTTCTTGAAGAGATCTCTAGTTTCTCCCATTCAATTGTTCTCCTCTATTTCTTTGCATTGTTCACTAAGAATACTTTCTTACCTTTCCTGCTATTCTCTGGAGCTCTGCATTCAGTTTGATATATCTTTCCCTTTCTCCTTTGCCTTTATCTTTTCTTCTCTCAGCTATTCATAAGGTCCCATTTTTAGTGAAAATCTACTAATTCTTACAGAAGTGAAGGGGGCCTCCTTACTAGCATTAAATTGTACAGAAGAACACTTGAATATTAGTGTACCCCTTCCTTACCAAATACCATTTTTAATTTATACAGACTGCTTCACTCACCTAGTTCTTATTTTGTGGATGTTCTTACATGACTCAATATTGTGTAAGTAGAAATATTTGGGGCTACTTTGGGGCTATTTTCACCTCAGCACAATTAGCGTAATCACTCTTATTTACAATATGAAAATGAGTGTGCCAAACAGAGAGGTCATATAGTCAAAGCTATAGTTTTTCCAGTAAGCATGTATGGATGTGAGAGCTGGACTGTTAAAAAAGCTGAGCCCCAAAGAATTGATGCTTTTGAACTGTGGTGTTGGAGAAGACTCTTGAGAGTCCCTTGGACAGCAAAGAGATCAAAGCAGTCAATCCTAAAGGAAATCAGTCCCAAATATTAATTGGAAGGACTGATGCTGAAACTGAAACTCCAATACTTTGGCCACCTGATGCGAACAGCTGACTCACTGGAAAAGACCCTGATGCTGGGAAAGATTGAAGGCAGGAGGAAAAGGGGGTGACAGGGAATGCGATGGTTGGATGGCATCATCGACTCAACGGACATGAGTTTGAGAGAACTCTGGGAGATGGTAAAGGACAGGAAAGCTTGGTGTGCTGCTGTCCATGGGGTAGCAAAGAGTCAGACACAACTTATAAACTGAGCAATACAACAAACAGAAATCATACCCTGAGGGCTTATATAAATATATCTGGAGGATCTTTTTCCCAGATACTTTCTGAGAGTGGCAGTCTCTGATTAAATCCCTTTAATTTCCCCTTTACACTTGGCTTGACTGTTTGCATTTTGGTTAGGCTAGAGAGCTCAATTTTATGCACAAGCACTAGTTAAAAGTTATTGTTTAAATGCTTCATTAAAATCAGTAACAAGACAAACTATATAGGAATGTATAACATTCACATGTAGAAATCTTTAAGTGCACAATATGAACAATGAAAAAAATAGGAATATATACTATTTTCTTGGAGAAGACACAACATTATAAAGGTGTTAACTATCTAAAAATTAATCCTTAGATTTAATTCCATTTTCATAACACCACATGACTTTTTTTTTTTCTGATCCAAACAAGATAATACTAAAATTCATTTAGAAAAATAAGAAGCAAGACTTGCCAGGAAACTTCTGAAAAAAAGTCTTGTAATAAGAAATGACTGTCCTTTGCAGATATTAAAAGATTTTATAATGTATAAGTCATAGCAAGAATGACAATGGCCATGACTAGAAAAACTGGTCAATGTAATAAAAAAATACAAACCCATTTAAGCCCACAGTTAAGATTCAGGGAACATTGCAAATCTGTAGCAAAATAATGAATTTATTGAAGAAATAGAAAAACTTTCTGAAAAGTTAGATTAGACCAACATCTCCTATCTTATATACCAAAGTATTGTACTTTAAATATAAAAATAATCCATATATGTAATAGCTGAAATGCGAATTTTTTCTGCAGTCATAGAGTAAGTAAGGTATAATCCTAAATGTAATTCAAAAAAACATTGACAAATTTGATACCATAACAAGCCATACATTTCTGTTTAGTGGGGAATTTCATGTACATATAGTTCTGTCAGAAGGCACAAAGTTTTTCTGGAAGAATTGACAATAAACTGATAGTGAGTGGCTGCAGGACACTCAGTGGCTTGGCAGGGAGACTTTTTTCCATATATCCATTTATTCTTTTAATGCATATCACTTATTATTTAAAAAGACTGTAGCATAAGGGAAAATGCACATCTAACTCTAAAAGAGCATGGAATAATCACACCTTTAATCTACAGTGTAATGAAGACAACCCAGGTCTCAAAAAAAAAAAAAGCTTTCTTTTGGCTTGCTGCTCTGCATCACCTTCTTTCAAGTCACTCTTTGGTATCTTTACATACAATTACAAAGGTCTCCACATCTTTAAAGATATATTATAGCCCTATGATAATCTGTACAACCAGACAAAGAAGGAAAGGAGAATATTCCTACATGTGGGCATTCCCCTAAGTATAACATGTGCCATGAGGAGTTCATGGCACTTTCAGGCATGTGGATTGTGGGGAAGGGAGTGGTGGGAGACAAAACTAGATAGGTGGGTCAGGACAAACAGGGCCCTGAAATCTGTGTCAAGGGTGTTGGATTTCATCCTGGGGGCAGTAAAGAGCCACTGAAATGGAGAGTGCAGGCATCCAATTTGCGTTTTAGAAAAGTAAATCAGGCTGCAGTGGAGAAACTGATTGTGTGGAGTGCGAAAAGGAGGTAGCAATATCAGACGGAGTAAGAGGCTGATGGAAGATAGACTGGACTCTCTCCCATCCTACAATAGGTTTATTGTTGTTCAGTTGCTAAGTGGTGTCGTACTTTGTGACCCCATGGACTGCAGCATGCTAGGCTCCTTTGTCTTTCACCATCTTCCAAAGTTGGCTCAAATTCATGTCCATTGAGTCGGTGATGCTATCCAACCATCTCATCCTCTGCTGCCCCCTTCTGCCTTTGCCTTGCCTTCAGTCTATCCCAGCAGCAGGGTCTTTTCCAATGAATCGGCTCTTCACGTCAGGTGGCCACAGTATTGGAGCTTAAACATCAGTCCTTCCAATGAATATTCAGGACTGATTTCCTTTAGGATTGACTGGTTTGTTGCTGTCCAAGGGACTCTCAAGGGTTTTCTCTAGCACCACAATTCGAAAGCAACAATTCTTCAGCACTCAACCTTCTTTATGGTCCAACTCTCACATCTGTATATGACTACTGGAAAAACCATAGCTTTGACTATATGGATATTTGTCAGCAAAGTGACATGTCTGCTTTTTGATATGCCGTCTAGATTTGTCATCTCTTTCCTTCCAAGGAGCAAGTGTCTTTTAATTTTGTGGCTGCAGTTACCATCCCCAGTGATTTTGGGACCCAGAAAAATAAAATCTGTCACTGCTTCCATTTTTTTCCCCTTCTGTTTGCCATGAAGTAACGGGACTGGTTATACACTCTATTTAATTAACATCTCGAAATGTTGTTTCTTTCTTTCCCTGCCATCACAGTTAACCAGAGCTAACTTATTTACTGCACATTAATTATGCAGCAGGCACTCTTCTAACAGTTTCATGCACTTCATTTATACCTTGCAATAACTTTACGGCATAGACAACATTCCTGTCCTCATCCAATGGATGAAAATCTGTCACTGAAGGTTCACAAACATGCCCAGGTTCACACAGGAACTGGTAAGATGAATGGTACTACACACATGGATCCAGGAACACTCCACTCCCCTCAGCTGCTTCAGTTCCCCAGGGGCTAGGATTTCTGTGATGACAACTTGAAGACCTTCCCTTTCTCCCGTGTCTTCCAGTTTCAACTCAACCGGCCAGTCTCTTTCCAAAGGTATCTGGATAAAGCATTGCTTACACCACCTCACCTTTTGCTTTGTATTGTAGAAAGCAGTTATGTAAAGTTTAAAAATAAAATAAAATTTAAAAAAAGAAAAAAAAAAAAAAGAAAGCAATGCTGCTAATCACTGAAGTTTTCCTCGGTTTTTTTTGGATCTTTCCTGTCTGTATCTTTGCATATGGTGGAATTCTTAGTCTTTGAGGTACACTTAAATTCAACCTCTCCTATAAGACCCCCCACTTTCATGTCATGAAAATTAGACTATTAGTCTAAAATCCATTCTCACCTCACACCAATGACTGCATTTAGTTTTAAACACTCCAGCATATGATTATAGGCTAGCTTATTTTGTGAACATTAGTCATATCTCTAATTTCTTTGTATTTACTGCAGCCCAGACATGAAGTGGGAAGTCAGTACACACACAGGTAATGGAAACGTTCTCATTCAAGAGCTACTGCTAGATTGATATTTCCCAACTGATATTTCATTACATGAAAACAACTCTGTTAAAAAAATTAGTTAAATATTTAAACAAATTATTCAGAAACTTTCACATGCTAATAATGAAGTGGGAAATGAACTAAATTGTATGTGATTTCGCCACAAAGCTCCCTTGCCTTTTCAAAATCACAGTATATCACTGGCAATAAAGATGAATAACATTTATTGCACATGGACTGTATTTCTGATACTGTGTTAAGTTGATGCCTTTCATCATCTCATTTAGTACTCTTTGTATCTCTTGGAATACTCTTAGGAAGATAGCTTGGAAAAAGCTCATCTAGATATATTCGTGAAGACACTCAGGTGATGATTTCTATTTGCATACTCTTTTTCTGTCCCAGTAAGTAGAACATTGAGAATCATTAACGCCCCACCCAAATTTGAAAGTGGGAAGTGGGAAATGGCAACCCACTCCAGTATTCCTGCCTGGAGAATTTCATGGATAGAGAAGCCTGGTGGGCTACAGTCTATGGAGTCACAAAGAGTTGGAGAGGACTGAAGTGACTTAGCACGTATGCACGCAAACTTGAAAACAAAGTATATTTTTAAATAAACTGCAGTGTTGGGAATTCTTAGCTTAGAAAGTCTTTCTTTCTTCCATATATATAATGGTACATAAATCCTTCACAGAGCTTTGGATATGATCACAAAGACTCTTAAATCTAACCGAGACCAAGGGTCCTTCCATTTTTTTTAACCTTCTTGATCCTCTGGGATCTCAAAGCCTTGTAAAGGGGCACAAAGGTTTTCTTCTGGCTTTAGCTAAGTTGCCTACCTTTCACCTACAGAAAAAACTATTAGGTATAATAGGTTGATCTGTGTGTCTTAGATGAAAGATAATATGGTCTTCATTTCAGCCAGAGAAATAAGAGGAATCAGGTAGCTTGGATAATAAAAAGGAAAAGATAATTTTAATGTCTTGCTAATTCAATAATTTGTTATACTCTTTTTTGAATTTTCTTAAGCCCAGAAAGACTAGGATATGGAGCTCTCTAAACTTGTAATTTTTTTTCTCTTTCCATGGGCTACAAGATCCACAATTTTCAATAAGACCTGTTTATAAGTATTAGGGATATATATATATATATATATATAAAATACCTGTAAAAATAGAAAGCCAAAAGTTCTAAAAGCATTCAGAAACAGAGTGTCTATTGATAACTAGGATTATAAAAATATTACATTTAAAAGGACTTGTGATAATCATCTAATTTAATTTCTTGTGAATAAATTAATGACATGGTGAGCTAGCAGATGTGATAGGTGTGTCTTATTATCCTTGTAGTTTATCCAATGCCCTTTTAATAACAGTCTGCCTTGTCAGTACTTTAATGATAAAGAAATTATTTTAAAATATATATTAATTACCAAAAATGTCATAAGTACAACCTACCACATTTGAAATACCAAGCTCTCTGACAATGACCGTCACTGACATAGAGTGAAAAAGACAGTAGGAATGGATAAGATGATCTCAGACACAGGAGACTAATCTTTCCCCAAGAAGGCATTCAGATTTTCTTTGATTTTTATCTTGATGAAAAATTTATGTTTTCACTATCACAGCACTAATATAACTGTGATCTATGGGTTTCACAATGTATAAATCTGGTTTCTTGCACTTTTGAGAATTCTACCATAATCCAACCAATATATTTATTCCCTCTTCTGGGTCAGTATGTTGAGATGCTGTAAAAGTTCTATCATTCAAAACAACCCTATTCTTGCCCTCCTGGGAGAGATATGTTTTTGAGAATTTGTGATGTGCAACTTTGATAAAAAGTAGTATTAGACTTCCTACTTCCTTTCTTCTTTTGCCTGTTTTTTTTTCTTGTTTGTTTGTTTTAGTTGGTATAATTCAGTAGTAATTTCCTACAACTCATTTAAAATCGGTAATAGCTATCAATTCTATCAAGTGGAGTACAAAGTATATTTAACAAGGAATTCAAAATGTTTTTGTAGAAAAGTGTTTAAAAGCTTCAGGATGACTATTACTAATTATCAAGTTGAGAGTTGGGACAGTCAGTACATAAGTGCCAGTCAGCCAGATCTTCACATGCTTAACTGGGAATAAGGCAATCGTACATAAAACAGACACAGCCGGTTCCTTGTGAAACTCACAATCTCTGTGCAGACCAACAGCATGCTAAGCGCTCCCTGAGCTCTGGACCTTAGTTTTGCCAGGTTTTACAGCATATCTGCACTTACATCTGCCTATCCTTTCCTGCCAGGTCCTTTTCTTCGCGAATAAGGACATGTCTATGCTCTGAAGGCTCTAGGCTGAGAATACAACCCAGTCTGTTTGCTTGACTTCCAGACCCGTCATGCATGGGCCCTGTCAATCTTTCTACACTGTGTCTCTGCTTTACGTGACCTGATACAGAGTATTGTCACCTGACACACTCAACATTGCCTGAATGAATAAATGACTTTACTTCAAACTCTCTTGTCTTTCCTCCTCATTTAGGCTTTCTGAAAATGGGAAGGTATTACCCATCCTATTCAGGAGACTATTTATATATAGCCTGAACAGTTTATATGGCCACTTGGTTGGGTTTCAGGGGGGAAAATGTGGAAATATACATTTGGAGGATTTCCTATATTTAAAAATTGAGATACTCAGGTTTCCTTTACTGTGGGGCGAAACCTCTTTAGAACAGAACAGTGAGGGTTTTTAAATTGTTGTCTATTTTTATTTTTCTAGAAACAAGTCCAAAACCATAAAGTTTGATTGTTTTCATTAAAATTTCCTAAGACGTTATTCATTCAGATTTGCCTAACTTAATTAGTTTGACCTGCTTATCTTATTTTTAAGTTTGAGGGTTGGTAGCAATAAGAAAAAGAAAACACCTTGAAGAAATAGTATATACCATATGCAGTAAATACTGAAAATTTTACTTTGCATACACTATCCTATCTCAGGACAATTATTTTCCCGACATCTTTTGCGTTTTTTCAAATCAAACTCCTCACTCTTTTGTTACTGAATTCTGGGGGAAAAAGTGCCAGACATTAATATCTCAGCCTGAACTACCAAGACCACGTTTTACTGAGGTTTCTTATTAAAAGTGGCATTTTCATTAAAATCCCCTTCTCTGCTGTGAAAAGCCATGATGATGTATTATCTATTTTGAACAAATGTGCTGCAGATAGCGCCTAGGAGGTAATAACACAGTTTAAGAAAAAAAAAATTAAATATGATGGCTAGCCAAATGCAATTTACTCATTTGTGTTTTTTGGTGGCAAGTCATATATCTTGTAAAAAGGGATACACCTGAAGCAAGAGTAGAGAAAAAAAGTTCACAGTTTTACACAAATAGAAATACATCAAAAAGAGTTCCACAAAATGCAGATATTTTAGAGTGAAAAAATCCTAAAACAAAATCAAACGAGTGTTAGATGATACCCTGTATCTTTTTTTTTTTTCCCAGATAAATACCTGTTGCCTTTTACCCTTTCGTCCCTGGGGCATGAAGACTTTCTCACCTTCTCTCTGAGCCCCAGGAGCGGCTGGGCCTTTGGGCTGCAGGTGAGGGGTAATGCCATGTCACCGTCCTTGAGGGCAGGACTGGGAGCCCACACACTAGGTTGGAAGTCCAGCACTGTCAGACCTCATCTCTCAACTCACCCCCCCACTCCCCTTCCCTTTCTGGTGCACAGGTCCATTCTCATCTCTCTTCCTGCCCTGGAACGAGGTTTATCTGTAACACTTTTCTAGATTCCACATACATATGTTAATATATAGTATTTAGGGGGCTCAGCTTGGTGCTCTCTGATGACGGTGGGGGTGGGAGGGAGGTCCAAGAGGGAGGTTACACATGTTATACATATAGCGCATTCACTTTGTTGTACAGCAGAAACTAACACAAGATTGTAAAGCAATTATACTCTCACTGGAAAAAAATACACTACTGCCATTTGCAAGCTTTCTTACCCCATGCCAGTCCTCTCATCTCCTTGTACCTCATTGCATTCAGCTGGAAAAGAAGACTTTGAGGAATGTGAGTACAAGTCTAAACCCTCATCTTTCCAGTATAACCCATTCATAGTCTAGTGTCAATCTACTTTCTTCACACTTCAAACACAATAGCCATAACCACCGCAAAAAAAAAAAAAAAAAAAAAAGAAAAAACAGTACACGACCTATTCCCCAAGCAGCATTCCTTGCTTCCCAGCTCCATGGTGTGTTGCCCTAACTCCTGCCCCTCCCTCACCTCTAAATTCTACTCATTTTCAAAGTCCAGCTATGAAGCGACTGTGTTATAATGCCTTCTGTCCCTGCCATATCCTGTACTGGCAGGGATATGGCCACATATGGCCACAAATCATCACAGGCTTTGCCAGCTTCTCCCAGTGTGTGATCTGTAACTCACGGAAGCACTTCTCCTTTTCCACCTTTCAATTCACACACATGTTTTTTCCTCTCTGCTACCTTATAGGACCTCTGAGGGCAGTGCCAAAACAATAATCGTGATATCTTCCTGGGTACCTATCATACCTGTAGTGGGAACTTAAAAATTAATGTTTATTGTGTCAATGAATATAAAAAAAGGTTGTCTGTACTATCTTATTCACTAGGAAGATAAGAAGATATAAGATCAGAGTTGTGAAAGCCTTGAGAAAGTAAAAGTTTTATTGACATGAAAGGGGGTGATGGCTGGAATACTATACAGGCACATATGACAAGGGAATAAAAATCCTGAGGGTTATTCACAACTGACACAATTCTGAAGTGTGACTTGGCTACTAAAGAAATTCCTGGGCTGTAAGTATAGCTTTACAAGAAATAGAGATAACACGCTTGGAGAACATCGGAAGAAGTAAAAATGCCAAGAAGAACAGCTTTTTCAGAGCTGTCAAGGCATCTTAATTTGTTTTCATGCAGAGAAACTTGTCAAGCTGCCACTATCTTGCCTTCTTGTCATGCAAAGTTTCTATACATTGTGTGCCAATTCCACTTTCTGGGCAGCCACAAAAGTTCACTAAAGTTTGACAAAGCCGCTGCTGCGAGCCAGTGTGTTACCATATCAGTGCTGAAGTGGTCTGTGGTTTGCCACCATCCCCGGAGGGAAGTCAACGGAATCAGAGATGAATCCTGAAATGCTGATGCTAAGCCTCTGCTGGAGGTCCAAGTCAGGGAGAGAAGGTCACGGTAACCAGGCAGAGGCATCATCTCTTGGGATCATTTAACATTTCATGAAAAGAATTCATGACTTAAGTCTGGGACTCCAAAGGATAAGCACCCCAGATCTTGCTCCTTCAAGTGTGGCCTGCAGACCCGCAACCTTGGCATCACTCTAGGGTTACTTAGCAATGCAGACTCTCAGGCCACCACCCACATGAAAGAGGTTGCATTTTAAGAAGATCCTAGGTGATTCATACTCATTAGACTTTGAAGGCTCCACTCAAAGGCAGAGGATGGCCAAGAAAAAACAAAACAATTTTAGTACTTCATTGTGGTTAGAAAAAAACATAACAGTATAAATGCAAAATTGCCTATTCAATTATATAAGATATTTTTAATATAAGAATGCTTTTCAAAACTAAGGACAATAAAGCTGTATTATTAACATGGAAATGAAGAAGAAAATATACTCTACCCTGAGATATTGCTTGTGATAATCAATGTACTTCATTTCCTTTCCAAAATGTTGTTGTCATCTGAATACAGCATTACTGAAAATATATAAGCCCTTGCTCAGAACACCCCAAATTAGTCATTAGGCATGCTGGTTGCCTAGTCCTTTCTAGTCAATTATAGTTAATAGGCATTTATTATACATCATTATAAACCACAGAATTAACCAATGAATATAGAATATTAATTCCATTGCAATTATATAGAAATATTTAAACTCCTAAGTACAGTATTTTCCATAATATTAGTAAGAACAAAATGGCTTTAGAAAAGTATCCATAAAATTAGTTCTCTACTTTCCTATTTTACTAATGCTAATACCTGTTTTTATTTTTTCCAAATAAAGCTTAAAATAGATGACAAAATCAGGTTTTTCCTCAAACAAAGCAACACTCATAAAAATAAACATATACCAACTTAAACAAAATACTTTTTGATGACAATCAAATGACTTATGAACTCACATTATTTATGTTGTTTGGAATTTCAGTTCAAAATTAAATATATTCTGAACTCTTATATTTCAACCTAAGTGAAGTTCACCATTCACTAAGATATTGTCATTATTTTAGGTATATATATATATATAATATGTAAATATATAATAAAATAATATATAAATTTATACATTATAGTTTCAAATTTATGTGTGGTATTCTCCCATTGAGTATTGTATCTAGTTCATGAGAATACCTATTAAAAGGTCACAGGTTTAATAAAAGCTAAATATTTTGAATTTTAAAAGCAGTATAAGATTAAAAAAACCAGAATCTTATGTACTTGAAATATTGCTGCTTATATTTAAAGGTGTTTGTGAATATTCTTGTGCATTTGAATGAGTATATTTTAAAAAGATCCAATCTCAGTGCTAACACAGAGGGATCATATTTATGTAGCAACTGACTATGCCAGGCACTACGCAAAGCATTAAGAATCCAAACACTGTATGACAATGTTCATTCTCTCAAGGAATTCAGTTTGGTAGGCACCCCACTCCAGTACTCTTGCCTGGAAAATCCCATGGACAGAGGACCCTGGTGGGCTGCAGTCCGTGGGGTCGTGAAGAGTTGGACACGACTGAGTGACTTCCCTTTCACTTTTCACTTTCATGTATTGGAGAAGGAAATGGCAACCCACTCCAGTGTTCTTGCCTGGAGAATCCCAGGGACAGCGGAGCCTGGTGGGCTTCTGTCTGTGGGGTTGCACAGAGTCGGACACGACTGAAGCGACTTAGTAGAAGTAGTAGGGAAGAAAGACAGCTAAAACAATGCAATACCATGCATTCTGCTTTATGACAGAGGTGTTGGACTAGGCATGTCCTTAATGGAGTTTGCTGTCTAAGGACTGGTCTAGAGAAATCAGAAAAGTTGCTTTGGTTAAAATTTCTAGAAGCTAGAGAAAGTATTCTCAGGGAAAGGGAAATGGAGAAAGCAGAATAAGAGGGGGATAGCTAGATATGGATGTGGTCTCATCTGAGGAAAAGTTTCAGCCTGGTCTCAGAGGAGGTGCTCACAGTGGTTCCCACAGAAGCAAGGGGCTCTGTCAACCAGACGTTGGTAATAAGCTACTAGGGAAGGAAAGAGATGGTGAAAAGTTCTCTTCAGGAGAATTTACAGGACTGGTGATGTTAAGAGTTTATCAGGGGGAAGAAAGAAGACATATTTAGCATAGGAGATAATATAAGGTAAAGATTCAGAAGTATGAAATAATAGTCCCTATATGTAATGATCAAGGGATTTTCAAAAAGTACAGGGAAAAGATAGTTCCAACTGACAATTAGCTATTAACAATAGAAATTAGTTCATTTAATGTGGGTAGGTTAAGCCCAGAGGACATACTTTCTGATCGTTATCAGTCAATTACATGATAGCATGTCTATACAGTTTGGATGTTCAAGGCAAAATCTATTTCGATTGATACCACTCAGAATCCACAGGAGTATTTCTCAAATGAGATAATGCTTAAAGTGTATTTCTTCTTCTTATCATTTCTATAATGCAGCAATAACTCTGACATCTCTGTAGGTTAAAGTTGTCATCTTCACTGACTTATTTAATTCATCTGAAGCCTTAATATGTGTCAAGCATTACTGCTAAATATGCATATATGTGTTTCTGATTTAGCTCATTATGTTTAAACAAAGCCAGATTGTAAAAAAAGGTGTGATTCCCTCAGTCTCAATAATAATAGCTGTTATTTTATGCATGTTCTTACTGTGTGTTAGGCATAGTACTAAATTCTTTACATTTATTTTCTAATTTAATAACTATAATAACCTTATGAATAGGTACCATAATAAACTCCATTTTATTGAACAAGAAATGGGCTTACAGAAGCCAGTGACTTATCTGATTCCCTCTACCTGCACTCTTACCAAGAAACCAGAGGGACTAAAGTTCAGGAATTGACCAAAGGCAAGCATCTTCAGTATGTTCATTTTTATTCCAGTTGGAAGTTTCATGTTATATTTGACATACCTGTGTATGTTTAAAAATATTTCTTAAATTATTAGACTCTGGCATCTATGAAATAAGGCTATTTTACATTAAAATACCACATAGGTTGTAAAGACAACCTATTGTAAGGATCAAAAGACATATATACAGAAAACTAATTAAAAAATCTAGGATATAGACAAAAATATAATACCAAGACATATGAATATACATATTATTTATCAATTAAAATTACCTACCAAGTCCTCAGAAATTTTCTAATGCCTCTAATTCTTTTGGATCTCTATTCTTTTAGAGATAATAGCCACTTCACTTTAATATTAGAGATAATACCTACTGTATTTTAGTATTAAAATATTAAAGTATGTAAGCTATAAATGTAACAGTTAGCTATTACAATCAAATCCAAAGGGTTTCCCTTTATTGAATAGTTTATTGTCTTATACTGTTACTGATGTGAATCTTTTTTTAAAATCACTTACTGTTATTGACTTCCATAATCCCCAGGCACCATGACTTTTCCCCCTACTTCTCTATTGTAAATTTCATCTAAGTTCTAGAGGCCTTTCTCAGACAAATGTTATAAAGTAGCAGCTTTATGCAGATGCTACTCTTTTGTTTCTGTTCTTTAAAGTAATATTTTAAGTTTACTGGTTACAACCAATCAAAATATTCAACTCGTTTTGATTTTCATATGCTGTCAATCATCTCAGTTACAAACTTGACAACTTGCATGTTTTGGAATTGAGAATATTCTCTGTCATATCAACTTACCTAGTAATTTACAAATTTTAAATTTATTGGTATTGTTGAATATTCTCTTCAAAGATGGTTACAAACTAGACATAAATCATTAACCACATCTGTAATTATTCCTTCAGGATACATTACTAGCTATGGAAGTACAGGGTAAAATAAGTGTAGAGAAACGTTTAAGGCCCTTGAGTCACATTTCCAAATTGCTCTTTGAAAGATTGTGCTCTGTGCTATACAGTAGGTCCTTATTAATGATCTATTTTATGTATAGTAGTGTGTATATGTTAATCCCAGTCTAATTTGTCCTGAGACTAACACAACATTATAAATCAACTTACTCCAATAAAAAAAAATGAGTAAAAGATTGTGCCAATCTGCACTCCAAATATAGTATATAGCTGTGCCCTTCTCACTGCATTCTCAACAACGTTCCATAGCATTTATTTTCTGAAGTGCTAAGATAGCTATCTTATCAATCAGACAACTGAAATTCATAAAGATTAAGCTATTGCTCAATGAATAAGTTAGTAGTAGATTTGAAAACAAAACATAGAATTCAGGGTTTAGGTACAGCATAGTACAGCATGGCTCAAGTTCTTATGTTATACTAATGAGTTCTAATCCCTTCCCTGTGGTTCACTAGAATGTGACTCTGATCTCTCATCTATAAAATGGTCATAAAACTATTTATAAATTATTTTTGAAAATGAATGGATAACATGTGCAGCATTTAACAAGTGCTTGGCTCACTAATGAAGGTTCATCATTTTCTGAAAATTGATATTTATTTTCTCTGAAGATATTAATTTGAAAAAAATTTAACACAAATATTAGAAATTTCTAAATATGGAAAATTATGTATTGCAACTTGGCATGTACTTCATGATAATAACAGAAAATAAGTAAGTTGATTCTAAAATAAATGAGCTCTTTCTAGAAAGGATCTTCCCTCCTAGAGCTTCAGTTAAAAATTAGATATTATCTTCAGGACTTAAAAAACATCATCAATTTAGAATAATATAGCAATTAGACAAAATGGTCTTTAGCTCTTTGCTCTCATTTACAGGAAGATAAATATAAGAACAATTTTTTTCTTAATGGTATTGCACTTCATTCTCTTTTACTAAATACTGTCAATTTCCATGCTGAGGGATTATAAAGTAGAGATATTCTAAATGAGATTTTCAAACTAATTAGCCTCCTGTCTGACATACTCAATGACAAGAAAAATAAATAGTACATTATGATTTATTTAAACTCACATAACTGAAATTAATGGTATTACTTCTTGCTGTTTTACCACTGTACAAAGCAACATAATTATATTTGTATTTAAATGCAATTTTTCACATTTTGAACTATTAGCTAATAATGTGATAATAAGGAAATGGTGACCCATGAGAAAGGATATTTTAAAAAACAATCTATGATTTCATATGATTATTTTCCTTTGAGAGAAATTCCACAATTCCTTGCCACATGCCTGTAACTTCATTTAGAAACTACTCATTTGGCCTCACTCTCTTCATTGGTGATGATGATGTATCAATTCATATTCTACTGGGAACTGACTTGTTTTCTTTCTTGTTTTGTTTTGCTTTTTTTCCAGGAAACTCCAAGAACTCTAAGAAACTGACACGTAAATACTCTGGCTGAAATTTTTTTTTTTTTAACAACTAATACTATGCATTTGAAATTCTACTGAACAAGGTCAAAGTGCAACGAGGGCCAAGTAACAATCCAACCCTGGCCTCAGGAGTGGTATATATATATAAACTAATCAAAAACAATCCCCCCCACCCACCCCCCAGCATGCACATGCACACACATTCAATCTTTTGAGAAACACCTGTTCACCTAATTTATGTTGTCAAATCTAGCTATTTTATGATTATAACACCACATGTAGTTTTAAAAGGTAAAGTACAAAGACAATGAGGTTAAGAAAGATCTGACCTGTGCTCCACTCAGTATTTCTCATAGATAAAGAGGGTGGGGAACACAGTATTGTCATAATCACCATGATTATTATTCTTCACCATGCTTAAAAATGTGAGTATGCTGTGAATATATTTAGTGACTTCTCCATCCACATTTTTTTCAATACCTTGAGTGAATTAGACAAAGGGACAGTGGTGAAGTCAGAAATCAACATTTGAAAGTGGCAAATTGAAGTCCTAATTTTCTTAAAGATAAAAGTGGTTGTGGAGATACAAATGATATGACTATTCAGTCCCCACTACTGAGATGTTTAACTCATACAAAGAAGTTTTCTAGGAACCTAGAAGTGAAAAATAAAGTTTATAGTTTATAAACCATAATATGTAGAAACAATTCCATTTCTTTCCTTAATTGTATATTCTTTCAATAATCATTTATTGAGATCCTCCCCATTTTGTACTGTGTACTATGCTAGGCACTTAAATTCTTAGAATAAATTACAGTACCAACTTCAAAGAACTTATTGTATAGTGGGAAATTGGGCCTGAAAACAATATTGATTATAATGCATGATGAGTACTATCAGATATTACCAACAATTGAAATAATAGAGAAGAGAAAATAATCCCTTTCTGTATTTTATTAACAAGCACCTCCTTCTAACTCCAATAACTGTGCCCAAGGGAAAACAGTACATAACCCCAAAATAATCCATGAAAAATAATCCTGGCACAACACAAATTTTATGCAAACCATAATGCAGTAATCATCAGAAAAAGCTAATTTTATTATATTGCTTCCATGGTTCAGAGTTGTCTCTCAGAATCTATACCACCCCATGAAATCAAACTAGTAATCTCTCTCCATCTGCCTATAATCTTAAAATGAGATTGGAAAGAAACCAAAAGGCATTCAGATATGCTAATTTGATGCAAACTTTTTGATTCCACATTGTGCTCTGCTTTCAAATTTAACAACCAGTTTAACAAAGATGCATTAAATGGTAACTGCTTACATCAGAGACCTGTCATGGTCATACCTAGAAAAATGGATAGATAATCCCAAGTAGTTTTATTTCCCCTTTGAAAACTTATAAGTGACATGCTTGATTGTGCTGTTTAATTTTTTTATTCCATTGTGGTTTCTGTTCTGAGCAGATAATATGATTACAGAGACAAAGTACAAATACCTCATATTGCCTGGATAAGGTTATGGCTTAATTTAATTATAGTAATTTACAGCCCCATTGCACAAGGTTGTTAAAAAAAAATGTGCCGCTTGCAATGGGCAGTAGGTTGACACAAACTAACAATGTACATTTAAACTAAACTACCTCATTAAATTTTAGGATGCCATTATTCCTTGTCTTATTATTATTCTAAATACAGTACTGTGGCTTCTATGACTCATACAGAGCAGTTCATGACAGAATTAATTTTGATGCACATGGCATTAGTCATACTTTTCTTTCAATTTAAGTGATGTACAGTGCCACATATATGGTTGTCAAGTTACTTAAGGAAATTTACAGGGTATTAGCTGACACTGTCATTAACACCAAGAATATAAACAAACATCACTGTGACTAACTCTTGGAAGATAGGAAAACAGAATTCCATGAAAGGTGTCACAATGAAAGGAGAGAGACCTAGACTTAGTTAGAGGTCTTATGTTGGCACATTCTGAATTTCCTCTGTGACCTTGGTCAAGTACACTTTCTGGGACAGATATTCTCTTGAGCTCTCTCTTTGTCTTAATACTCCAAGACACCATAAAGGCATAAATGTCTTATAAAAAACATTCCTCTGTTTGCTTCTAAACAGAGGAATGTTTCTAAATATGAAGTGGAAACATAAAGGTAAGAAGAGCCTTATCTCCAATATACAAGAATACTGCAATTTCCCTTTTATCAGAAGGTATATTAAATCTAACAACTACAACAAGTGTTGGCAAATAAGCAAATCCAACTGTTCAAATAGATATTCCTCATGGACTTGCCACATGGTCTGCAATTCTCATATTAGTCACTCCTTTGAAATCCCTTGTTAAAAGCTCATGCCATTTGGAAAGATTAATATATTAAAATTCTTAGGAAATTAAACAGGTGGAATTTTAAGAGTGGACATATTTTCATACTTGAGAAATTTTCTCAAAGGAGGATTTTCTTGAGCCAGATATCTGAATCTATAATCAGATAAAGGTTACTCTAATAAGGCAGGAATACCATCTTTCTTCCATTTTATTTTGTTTTTCCTGCAGTGAGTGGACCTTAGTAAACAAGAAGACTATCATCTGCTAGAGTAGAGACCTTGAGTGAACAGAATCTTTGGAAGCAGATCATCTAAATATATCAAGAATGTAAGTGAGAAATTTAGATACTTCTGGACACATGAGCAAATAAAACTGTGAGTAGGAAGGGATATTAATTTTCTATGATGATTTATCAAATACTTTAACATTGACATTTTAAATTCCAAAGTTATGATAAGAAACACTGCTTGAAAGGTACTTGGGGGGCCCCCATAAACCCCTTCATGGTTCCTTTGATTCCAGTCTTGAGCAGACTTCATGCATAACCTAGCAAAGACATCTATCATATTGGGAAAACATACACTTAAAACCACTATCTTAGCTTAAATTAAATTATCATAGAGGTCAGAAAAAAATTTGTGAAGAAATACACGTAGGATTAATAAAATGTAGTTTTGGATGGTGGGCAAAGGAAGAGTTGGGCTTGAAGGTCATGTCCAATGAGATATCCCAGTTGGTTCTCTGAGGAACTAAGAAACAGCATAAAGAGGATGGGGATATGAGGAAATAGGAAAGGTGATCAAACTAAGAATAAATTGTTGTTTTTCACATTCTATAAAGGATAGGTTCTCAAATCCCTTCAAAAGTGTTTACTGATTATAGTAATAAAAAGCAGCAAAAATTCCTAGAATGTTAGACAAAATTAACAATGGACCACACTTAACCTATAGATTTGTAGCTCATGACATTGTATTGCCTGGCTTTAAAAAACGTTATTTTATTATAAAGCAGTAGAGAGAATTGGTAAAGCTAAGATCAATATACGACTATACAGTATTCTGGCCTGGAGAATTCCATGGACTGTATAGTCCATGGGGGTGAAAAGAGTCGGACACGACTGAGTGACTTTCGCTTACACAGGAGAAGAGCAAATAAATGTGAAAAAGGTTGTTACTAAAAACAAACAAAACAAGATACATTGCACATATTCAAAATGAAAGAGTAATAAGAGGTTTTTTTTTTTTCCAGTATTTCTCTCTTCGAGACATTTATCCACTTCCCATTTCTACTTCTACTTCACAAACTATCTTTTTTATTATACCAAATATTTCACAAATGAGTTCCTATGAAATCCTGCTGTTGTGACATTCCATTGTTGAGGAGACAAACTTCATATTTCTTTCAGCTGACTAGCAAAATCATTTTGGGAAATATTCAGCACGCTTCCTGTGTTTCAATCTATTTCATTTTATTTTATTGAAGTCCTTACTCTCTTATTACTTTCTATTCCTTCTAACATGTAAGGGATGAGTGCAAAGAGCCCTGGGTTAAGAGCTAACAGAAACAATGAAAATAGAAACTCAGCAATCTGTAGTGGCAGCATGTTTAAGAAGAAGGTGGGTCAGGCACAATAACTAAGACAAAACTCTTCCACTCAGCTTTATGAAAGAAATCCACATGCCTAAAACTTAAGAGACAGAGTTATCATCCAAGTAATTATACCTCTTATGAGTCTTCATAGCATCAACCTGCTGCTGCTGCTGCTAAGTTGCTTCAGTCATGTTCCACTCTGTGCGACCCCATAGATGGCAGCCCATCAGGCTCCCCCATCCCTGGGATTCTCCAGGCAAGAACACTGGAGTTGGTTGCCATTTCCTTCTCCAATGCATGAAAGTGAAAAGTGAAAGTGAAGTCGCTCAGTCGTGTCCAACTCTTAGCGATCCCATGGACTGCAGCCTTCCAGGCTCCTCCGTCCATGGGATTTTCTAGGCAAGAGTATTGGAGTGGGGTGCCATTTTTGCCTGCAAAACTTGTAGGACACCAGATCGTAAAGAAGGAGACTTGACCTTGACTTGAAGATACGGTTTGCCCAAATACCTCACTCTATATATGGGGATTTGAGTTGCCAACCTGCACACAGGCAGGGCTTTACTAGAGGAGGGGTCAGGCAGAAGCAAACTGAGATCACAGGCTGGAAGGTCACTGGAGGGAACCCCAAAAAGCATACTCAACTGTACTACTTTGATGTGGCCAGTAGGAGATGTAAATAGGAGAAATAAAATGTATAATACCGGGACAAAGGAACCTTCATTCCTTATAATACATGAAGGTCCTCATTTCTCTGGTTGAGAAGCATAGGGAAGAGGGGGAGGATGGAGTCTGTTCATGCTAACTACTTATCACTTGTTGGTGAAATGGGTAATGGAAGCTGGTGTAGGGCAGTGGTCCTCAAACTTTAAGGAGGCGTCTGAATCACTTGCATTAAACATAGATTTCTGATTCAGTAGATCCAAAGTGCAACCTGAGAATATGTTTTTCTAACCAGTTTCTAAGAGATGCTGCTGCTGGTTTCCCGATCATACTTTGAGAGTTACTGTTGTAGGGAATGGCAAGAACCAGAGTGAGAACAGCTTAATGCTTAGCAGAGCCATTTTTGATGCCCAGCTCAAGGCATGAGTAATGGTTGAAACAGATTTCCTGAGCCCTGGGGCTGATGTGTGTTAGCCAGGAGGCATAGGCATCTTTTGATTATGTACTTGTTCAGAAGGAGCTCCTTTTTTTATGTACACAAGGTACTTTCTTTGCTGCCAGGAGTCTTGCTGAAAACAATATAAGCACTCTTATTTAGGGCATTGTTATATGCTGGGCTCCTTGCTTGAAGATGTACACAGAGCCTATGTCAACATGTATGTATACATTCATATATACTAATGTATTCATAGACACACCTGTGTATATTTATTCATGTATGTATCAGGTACATATGTATATATGTGTGTTCTTATCTCTGTACAACCCTGCCTTGGAGGATTTTTATACGTCCATATAAGTGTGTGTACACATATGTATAGGCATATCTCAGAGATATTGAGGATTCAATTCCTGACCATTGCAATAAAGTAAATATCACAATAAAGTAAGTCACACAAATTTTTTTGTTTCCCAGTCATAAAAAGTTATGTTTAACCATGGACAAATGAAAAGGTAACTGACTGAATGTAAGAAACTATTTGCAAATGATATGGCTAATAAAGTGTTTATATCCATAATATATAAAACAGCTCATACAACTTAATATAAAAAATTGGGTAAAAGAGCTGAATAGACATCTTCCGAAGAAGATATACAGATGGCCAATAGGCATATGAAAAGGTACTCAACATGACTAATCATCAGAGAGATGCAAATCGAAACTCCAGTGAGACGTCACCTCACACTTGTCAGAATGGCAAGGATGTGAAGAAGAGGGAACCCTTGGACACCGCTGGTGGGAATGTAAATTGGGGCAGCCAATGGGAAACAGTATGTAGGTTCCTCTGAAAACAAAGAAACAAAACAAATATATGATCCCATAATCCCACTCCTGCTATACAGACAAAGAAAGTGAAACACTAACTTGAAAACATACATGTACTCCAGTGTTCATAGCAGCATCATTTACAATAGCCAAGATATGGAAGCAACCTAGTCCATCGACTGATGAATGGAAAGATGTGGTATAGATGTACAATGGAATAGTACTCAGCCTCAAAAAAGAATGAAATTCTGCCATTACCAACAGTATGAATGAACCTAGAGGGTATTATGCTCATTAAAATAAGTCAGATAGAAAAAGACAGTACTAAATGTTATCACATATATGTGGATTCTAAAAAAAAATTAAATGAGTATAACAAAAACAAACTCACAGATATAGAGAACAAACTAGTGGTTACAAGTGGGAACAGGGAAGGGAGAAGGATAGGAGAATAAGAGGTACAAACTACTATGTAAAAAATAAATAAGTTACAAGGATATATAGGGGCTTCCCGGGTGGTGCTTGTGGTAAAGAACTCACCTGCCAATGCAGGAGACATAAGAGACATGGGTTTGATCCCTGGGTTGGGAAGATCCCCTGGAGAAGGAAATGGCAACCCACTCCAGTATTCTTACCTGGAGAAGCCCATAGACAGAGGAGTCTTATGGGCTACAATCCATGGGGGTCTCACAAGAGTCAGACAAGGATATATTGTACAGCATGGGGAAATACAACCATTATTTTATAATAACTTTAAATGGAGTATAATCAACAAATATTGCATCACTATGTTGTATACTTGAAACCAATTGAATATTGTAGATCAAATATATGTCAATAAAAATAAAAGCTATGTTTACATAGCACTGTATTCTATTAAGTATAAAATAGCATCAAGTCTAAAAAAGTATACACCTTAAACAAAAAATACTTTATTGCTAAAAAATGCTAACCATCATCTGACAATGCCAGGTTGTCACAGACTTCCAATCTGCAAAAGTGGAAATATCTGTGAAGTATGCCTGTAACCTCCTCACAAAAACCTTCCTTGGAGATTTTATACTCTATTTTGCAAATAAAGGGAATGAAAGTTTGGAGTCAGAAGTTAATCTCCAGAGTCGCCCAACAAGTAGAAGAAAGCAATGGAATTCTGACCCAAGTCTTTGACTGCCACAAAACCTCTTTTCTTATTACCATCTAGTGAAAGTCGCTCAGTCGTGTCTGACTCTTTGAAACCCCATGGGTAGCCTGCCAGGCTCCTCTGTCCATGGAATTCTCCATGCCAGAGTACAGGAGTGGATAGCAGTTCCCTTCTCCAGGGGATCTTCCCAATCCAGGGACTGAACCCAGGTCTCCTGCATTGCAGGTGGATTCGTTATCATCTGAGCCACCAGGAAAGCCCTACTACTGTCTAAGGTAGTCTGACATAAATTCTTAAAATGTCCTATATTCCTAAGGAGACTGAATCTCAGAGCCATCCTACGTGTGTGTTCTCAGTCACTCAATCATGTTGGACTCTTTGTGACCCCATGGGCTATAGTTCGCCAGGCTCCTCTGTCCATGGGATTTTCCCAGCAAGAATACTGGAACAGGTTGCCATTTCCTCCTCCAGGGCATCTTCCAGCCCCAGGGATCAAACCCGTGTCTCCCACATCTCCTGTTTTGGCAGGAGGATCTCCCACGTCTCCTGTTTTGGCAGGAGGATCTCCCACGTCTCCTGTTTTGGCAGGAGGATCTCCCATGTCTCCTGTTTTGGCAGGAGGATCTCCCACGTCTCCTGTTTTGGCAGGAGGATTCTTTACCAGTGAGCCACCAATAATTTGTCTTTTCCAACTCCATTGGGGATTGGAAGCCCAGAAATTCTGATTGAAACATAGAGACAACAATAATAAAAAACAGTAAATAATTTTTCTGACTATAGTAGATAATGACTTAGGAACAGAATTGTAAACCTGGATCACCTAAGAGTTTTAGGGTTTACCCAATTCCATATATAAAAGTGTTAAGTCACTCAGTTGTGTCCAACTCTGTGTCACCAAGGACTACAGCCCACCAGGCTCCTCTGTTCATAGAATTCTCCAGGCAAGAATACTGGAGTGGGTTGCCATTACTTTCTCATGTTCCCCTTGAATTTGGTTGGTTGACTTTTCTCCTTGAATAAGCTTGGACTTATCTGTATTCCATAAATGTAGTTAAGTAAAAAGATTCCATTTGATGTCTGCTTCAAAACATAAGTTCATAGAATTCTTGGTACTTAGGATAAACTTCGTTTAGAAGCATAGACCATAAATATCATAGATGAAAGGAATCCTTGAAATAATCCCAATTAAAGGTTCCTGAACTGTGAGTTCATGAAACTAATGGGTTCCTGAGGGTCCCAAAGTGGTTTCTAGGATACACAGGATCTTTTTGAAATGAAATTATTTCTGACTATGTTGATTTCTCTGAGTAGCTATTCCATAGCTGCTATAACTTTCTGAGTTAGCCATGATCTAATTATTTTAGAAACATGTATCAGTCTAACTACCTTTAAAAAAAAAAAGGAAACGTAACCAGAGTTGTCACTTAGGTAGTCGGGAAGTGCACTTAGGCTCAGTGTTTCTAGATTGGTCCTCTTGACATATCTTATGTTGACTTTCTGTGCTAAGCCTGTGCTAAGCCCTTGAGCTACTGAAGATTTCATCACAGAGTGCTGGGAAATTGTCTATAATCTTAACCACTATTTTGAGTTTTTTTAAACATGGCTGCGAAGAGTTGACTCATTGGAAAAGACTCTGACGCTGGGAGGGATTGGGGGCAGGAGGAGAAGGGGACGACAGAGGATGAGATGGCTGGATGGCATCACTGACTCGATGGGTGTGAGTCTGGGTGAACTCCGGGAGTTGGTGATGGACAGGGAGGCCTGGCGTGATGCGATTCATGGGGTCACAAAGAGTCAGACACGACTGAGCGACTGATCTGATCTGATTGGTTATAAAATTTTAAAAAGCCACCTTATCTCATTTTAGGTAATCTATATACAGTATTATTTATAATATTTAATATGATAATTTATTTGTAACACTTCATTTTATATTTTTGCTACTATATACAATTTTCATTTCCTTAGAGATTCTAAAATTCAAGATTCTCATGCAGTTTCCAGTTCTGCCTTTATATAGATTAAAAATCCAATTTTATAAACTACAATGGAAATAGAAGATATATTGTTATTCTTATTACTCATATTTATTTATTGTCCTTTCTCTATTGCATGACATTTTTTCCAATTCTGAGTATAGACTAAACAGGTTCCTTTTTTTTTTCTTTTTCTAGGTCTGAATTAGAAAGTCAAAAGTTTAAAATATATTTACCTTCATTTAAATTGGAAATATAAGTGCTAAGAAATATAAGTCTTAATGCTCAGAGTTGGAAAGATAAGCTGTAATGCTATTTTCACCCTATTTTCTGACTTGATTTGCTCTATTACCTGCACTTACTGTTTTGTGACTCAATTCCCACATTTCTTGGATATGATTATCTCTTAGTGAAATGCATATGACATATAGATGCAAAACACATTTTCTTTCCTTTTATTCTTTCATGGCTATGGCACATAAAGTGATGTTGGCGAAAATAAAATTCACATGATCAAAACTTGACAGATTCACTGCAGTAGAGGCATTTTACGATAAAGCAGTTATGATTTATGCTTTGTTAGTCTGACTGGTATTACAGTTTGCATACAGTGTGTCTTATACAGAGTAGCTGATTACCACTGTTATTAGCAGGAATATTTTAAACATAAATAACATAAAGGGAAATTGATGCCATACAAAACTATTTGATCATATACCACCCACACATATTTTCAATGGAGTCAAATATTATAATAAAACCATGCATCTTCCTTAGTAATTATGAATCATAGAAGCCAGTCTTATTTTTCTTAAACAGGCTCACAAAATAAAATCAGTTCTGTGATGGCAACTGTTACTTTCCCTATTCTTTGCTTAAATAAAGAATTAAAAAGATTCTCTCAAAGATTCCACCTGTCAGAATGTAAAACTCCCAGGGATTCACTAGTCCACACAAACACAAAGATGGAGGAGCATGACTCATGTGGTTTACACTTTGGTTTAGTGTATGTTTGTGTTTTCAAAGGCAGTTGGACATGCTCTGAGAAACTGTACATTTTAGACATCGTATTGTTATTAAATTATGAAGGAATTTTACTGCACACTTTAGAAAATATATCGGACCAAAACTGTTTTGAGAACCAAAAACAAATCATTTAAACTAATGACATCTGTTATGAGATGTCAACCATAATCAGTTTCAATTAGACTCCCAAAGAATGTCAGAGTGGTTCAGTCCTTGAAGGAATTGCTATGGTTAAAGATCTGTCTGCATGCTCATTATAAGTTTAATTTTTGAAAGGTTTGTAACTCAGCCAGTTTAATTTGCTTTGAGAAGAGACTTAGCACTCTGCTTTCTAACCCAGATATATTTTTCAGGGTTTAAAATATATATATTTAAATTGCTTTGGCTTTTCAGTGATGTGAACTTTTCTTTATTATTGTCTCCCTAACAAACATTTTTCACTTTTCACTTTTATGCATTGGGGAAGGAAATGGCAACCCACTCCAGTGTTCTTGCCTGGAGAATCCCAGTGACGGGGGAGCCTGGTGGGCTGCCGTCTATGGAGTTGCACAGAGTTGGACACGACTGACGTGACTTAACAGCAGCAAAAAACATTTTTAGATTTTTATTCCTAATCATTCCCCATAAAAATTTTAATCCCACTGATATCCTTACATCTGTATCTGTACTAAAGGTCTTTGGAAGACCTTGAACACATATCATAACTAATCTTTTAAAATTCTTACCTCAATAAACCAGTTTTTGCTGTCTTGAGAGAAAACTGCAACCCCACTGAGACATGCATGATCTATAGCAATACTATCGATCTTTGGGGATCCACAGATTTCAAGATTTCTTTATTTATTAATGAATACATAAAAGAATTTCTTAAAGTCAGAATAAATTCTAAAAGAATGAAATTCACTTATCATCTGCTTTGATATAAAATGACCTGGTAATAAGAACCTTTCAAAATAATTCTTCACTAAATCTTTCAAATAGGTAGGACACACTTCTGTACTACCTTTCAATACAGATTAAAAAGTCTGGATGAAAGATTTGGAAAATAGAATTTAGAACAATTAACTTATTAGCAGCTGATTAAGATAATACTGTCAGAGATTTAAATGAATTACAATTTTTACTTGATATTGGCAGATGCGATTGAATTACTCTAAACAGAAGTTTTACAAATTGATATCTAATACAAATTATTTTGTAGGAGATAAAAATATCTGCATTTATAGAATAAAACAATTTTAGAGCAGGAAGAGAACTGTGGTCCATTCCTCCCTGATACTTTTACAATGCTGTAGAATCTGAGACCCAAGTGTATTATCAGAGTCATATAATGCCAGCTCAAGCCTGGGAGTAAGATTTTCTTCTTCACAGCCCTGAGTACTTGTCATAATTCTTAAGATAAAGTCTTTCCTTTGGAATGTCCCACTGTGTAAAAATTTGATATCTCTAACGTTCTAGGAAATAAATCACTTATAAACAGTGTTCTTCTACGTGTCTAGTGTCACCTCCAACAAGAGTTTATAAGCTTCTGTGAACTCTCTTTGGATTGCACAATCTCTTCTTTGACATATATAAGTCATACTAAATGATCATTGTATTGAGTCCAATATTCGGTTGATCAGTTCAGTTGACCAATTCAATTGATCATTGACTCAACATTCAAAAAACTAAGATGATAACACCTGGTCCCATCACTTCATAGCAAATAGATTGGAAAACAATGGAAACAGTGACAGACTTTATTTTCCTGGGCTCCAAAATCACTGCAAATGGTGACTGCAGCCATGAAATTAAGAGACACTTGCTCCTTGGAAGAAAAGCTATTACCAACCTAGACAGCATATTAAAAAGCAGAGAAATTGCTTTGCCAACAAAGATCCATCTAGTCAAAGCTATGGTTTTTCCAGTAGTCATGTACAGATGTGAGAGTTGGACCATAAAGAAAGCTGAGCACTGAAGAATTGATGCTTTTGAACTGTGGTGTTGGAGAAGACTCTTGAGAGTCCCTTGGACTGCAAGGAGATCAAACCAATCAATTCTAAAGGAAATCAGTTCTGAATATTCATTGGAAGGACGGATGATGAAGCTGAAGCTCCAATACTTTGGCTACCTGATGTGAAGAACTGACTGATTGGAAAAGACCCTAATGCTAGGAAAAATTGAAGGCAGGAGGAGAAGGGAATGACAGAGGATGAGATGGTTGGATGGCATCACTGACTCGATGGACATGAGTTTGAGCAAGCTCCGGGAGTTGGTGATAGACAGGGAAGCCTGACATGCTGCAGTCCTTGGGGTTGCAAAGAGTTGGATACAACTGAGAGACTGAACTGAACTGAATTGATCATTTATAAGGCAACTTAAAGCTTCCTTCTTGTGAAAGTTACTAGATTTCAGAAATTTGTTATTGAGAACCATTTCATACACTCTAGGGCAATTGCAGACATTAGGTTTCTATCAGCAAATCAATGATAATAAGTAGAATAATTTCAAAGGAATTTTAGGAATAAAAATATCTTTAGAGATGACTTCTCAAAGCAAATTCAAGTGGAGAAACTTAAGGTCCTACTTCTAGTAAAGCTGATGATAAAAACAAGCTATTAATGATGATGATGGTACCTCAACTTCTTAGAAATAAAGCAAGTCTAGAATTGCATTTTAGTTATAAAATACTATAAATTTTAATAATCATCAAGAAAAGTAAAGATATAAGATGAAAGGTCAAATACTTGTACACAATCTGAATAATACCTGCTCCTTTATATTTCACATACTCTTTTCACATACTGTAGGCTTCTTCTAATGTACTTGGAAACCTACAAATCAAGGTCTAAAGGTGCTGTAACAGTAGCCAATGTTGAACTTTATAGTTTTTTCTCTTTCTAGCTGAAAAGTAAGTTGTAGCTGGCAGTAAGCCATCTGTTCATTAAATATTTTAAACCCTGAAATAAAAGGCATCTCAATATGCTGTGCAGACATTCCAAAAAACAAAACAAAACTTCATTACCACACTTACACTGAATCAGCATTTAACAAGGTATTAGCAGGGTCTATGTATTGTGATGAACGAACAAAGCAAGTGACATCAAAACGTGAGCAATGGTGCCAAATTCTAAAATGCATTCAAATGCTTTGAGGTTAAAAAACTGTCTTGCTGTATATTGATTTCAGCAAATAAGTGATTCAATAAAATTCAATAAAATACAAATTTTAAAGCTTTTAATTGTTCACCCACTTCCATGCCATGATTTTTGCCACTGACAGAAATCTTTCTGCCATATCACTATATAAAGGATTGCACTGTAGGCATGCTTTTGCTGAGACAGTATGGTAGGGAAAACTCAATGTGATGACCCATCTCATCCCAGAAATTGTTAGGTTCCCATGTGATTTCCTAAAATAAAGTTTTTATTTTATAATAGTTTTAAATTTACCAAAAGGTTCTGAAGATAGTACAAAGAGTTCCTGTATGCCTTACAACCAGTTCCCCTATTATTATTCAGTTCAGTTCAGTCGCTCAGTCATGTCCGACTCTTTGCGACCCCATGAATTGCAGCATGCCAGGCCTCCCTGTCCATCACCAACTCCTGGAGTTCACTCATACTCACAACCATCGAGTCACTGATGCCATCCAGCCATCTCATCCTCTGTCATCCCCTTCTCCTCCTGCAGCCAGTCCCTACCAGCATCAGGGTCTTTTCCAATGAGTCAACTCTTTGCATGAGGTGGCCATAGTACTGGAGTTTCAGCTTTAGCATCATTCTTTCCAAAGAACACCCAGGACTGATCTTCAGAATGGACTGGTTGGATCTCCTTGCAGTCCAAGGGACTCTCAAGAGTCTTCTCCAACACCACAGTTCAAAAGCACCAATTCTTCGGTGCTTAGCTTTCTTTACAGTCCAACTCTCACATCCATACATTACCACTGGAAAAACCATAGCCTTGACTAGACGGACATTTGTTGGCAAAGTAATGTATGGTACATTTGACAGAACTAATAAATACACTTCAATACATCATTATTAATCAATATCCATACTTTATTCAGATATCCTTAGTGTTTACCTAATATCCTTTTTCTGTTCCAGGATCGTATGTGGAGGACCACATTATATTTAGTTATCAAATCTCCATATACTCCTCTAGATTATGACAGCTTCTTAGACTTTCCTTGCTTTGGATGACCTTGACAGTTTTGAGGAATACTGGTCAGACAATTTTCAGCATTTTGCTCAATTTGTGTTTGTCTATTATCCTTAGGATTCAACTGGGATAATGTGTTTTTGGGGAAGAAGACCACAAAGGGAAAGCACCATTCTTATCACATCCTATCAAGACTACCTGCTATCAACATGACTAGTGATTTTAACCTTGATCATCTGACTGAGATTGTATTTGTAAGTTTCTTCACTGTAAAAATACTTTTCCTCCCATATCCATGTTATACTCTCTGGAAGGAAGTCACTCTGGGTAGTCTCCACTTAAGGAATGGATAGTTATGCTCCACCTTCTGGAAAGCATAGTATCTATAAATGTGATTTGAAATTTTCTGCACAGGAGAGTATTTCTCCAATCTACCTATTAAATAATTTATTTATATTAGTATAGACTCATATTTGAGTTTTAATCCAATACTGTTATTTAATTTTTTCTAAGTTGTTCCAGCTTTGGCCATTTGGAGCTCTTTCTATTGGCTCCTATATTCTTTTGGCATGCCCTCATTGGTATGTGTGTGTGTGTGTGTGTGTGTGTGTGTGTGTGTGTGTGTGTGCTTTCTTACTTTCTGTGCTACCAGATATTCTACACTCATTTTGCATATTCTTTGCTGTAACCCTAGAATCAGTCATTTCAAGGAACCCTTGGATCCTTTTATTTGAGAGTGGCATTAAAAAAAGATGGGTATGCTGAATGCATCATCTAGTTTTTATTTGATAAATATAGCGAGGTTTGTCAAACAACATTGTTTTCTGGTCTAATAGTGTAACTAATACTAAGACAAAACTCTTCTTTTAAAAGCCATTTCCTTATACCTGTTAATACAGAATATACTCAACCTGTAAACACTTTAGGAAATAGCTTTCTGTGCTTTATTTAAAAGGAGGGCAATCATTGTGAGATGAGCATAATATTTACCGATATAAGAGGAATTGCTGCTTGGGTTAGAATTGTCCTTCTCACCTTTCACCTGTGTTAGCAGATAATAGGCTTTGTGCTCATTGCCTCAAGGGAGAAACTGTGGCAGAGCAGAAACCCAAAATAACTTGCTAGTCTCCCTGGGTTTGTGTTCAAAGCACTGAAGACCTTTGTAAAAGGATAATTATTGACATTTTCAAGGCGTTTTGACCAGATCATGAAAGAAAACCTTGGAAATCTCTCCCAAACATCCAAAGAGGATGAGAGTGAGATAGAGACAAAAGACAGAGAAAAGTATTTTAGAGGATTAGGCAGAGGTAGCGCTACCGGGGAAGTGTCAGACAGGTAATTTGAGGCAGACAGGATCACATGCATCTGGCAAAAGATTCTTGGCTCTCACAGGCAGTACCAAGTAGCAGAAAACTAACAGGCCCCCAGAACTGATGAAATAGACATGTCATGGCTAACCTGCATGGGCCATTCATCAGAGCAGATGGCCCAACTTCCTCCTCTTCCTCAGTATCCTGACACTGTGGAAGACATTGGGGACACAGCAGAAACCTGGTGTGGGCCCTTAAAGGGAGGTTCAGAGTTAAAACACTAAGTTAGGCTTTGGAACACTAAGGCATATTTCTAGTTCATTTGCCTTTGTGGACTAAGACTTATGCCCACAGTAGCTCTTATATTCTCCTTACTTTGATTAAGGATTAGAGCAAATCTATCACCCCTTGAAAGAGATTCATAAGGGATGCTTTTTAAGTACTTGGGATATTTGACAGGAAGAATTAGTGCAGAGTGGTACAGCTTTTCCTTTTCTTAAGATTATTTAATTTTGGTTGGAAGTCCGAGACCCAGTATTAAAAAAGTGCTTCCAGCCCAAAGGGTGACACAGATTAAGAAGGTTGAGTATGTGGTTAAAAACAGGTTTTGATGTTTTTGATGTTGTCAAAATAACTGCCATGAATAGAAGGCTGCCTAAATTTATATCTGGGGCTCACTGTTGTCAGGAGATATTGTTTCAGGACCTCTGGTTGTCTGCATTTCAATGTCATGTGTGTGAAAGAAGGAAAACAGGGGTACAAATAGTCTCCACTTCATTGTATTAAGTGGAGTGAGTTCCTATTTGCAAACAGGTTGGAATACAGTAAGCAAGATATAAGTGATCACTGAATAAAGAGAAGTTACTTGAGCTACATGATTTGGTGCTGTCTTCATATATACCTCCTTTGTGAGCACAGTGCATGTAACAGCGTTTAAAAAAGGAAATCTCTCTGAACAATTTAAAGTTCTAACACTGACTAATACCTAACTGGTTTCTAAACTTTATATCTGAGAATTTTGATTATATTTTTGCTTTTGATTATTTTAGCAACTAATACTATGCCTTAAACATGCCTGTCAAAAATAAGGCATGTTTTTTTCTTTTGTTCTTAAACACCATGCACACACATACACACTCGCATACAGGTGCCTGCCTGAGTTCATTAAAGAAATAGGTTTGATAGATTTAAAGCTTCCTTCAAGCCTTTTGAATGAGATTCACATGGCTCAGTATTTGACCAAGAGGCAGATGCTAGTCAGAGCGTGGCTTACTTAGAAAAAAACACATTCTTTCCTTGTAAGATATAAACACCAAAGAGAGAGACGTTTTTACTTTGGGGCTGAAAAGATTTCCATATCTTGCCAATTAGGATTAGCTTTGTTTTAAAGTCCAGGGATGAGAATTCTTTTCCTGTGCATTCTTTATACACACGCAGGCACACGCACCCATACACTTCAGGCCTGGAAGCTCTGGGAACAGGCATCTTCATATTAAGGAATTAGAAAAATATATCTTCACATAAATGTCTGCGAAGCCCTTTAAAAATCAGTGCTTTAAGTTTTTCAAAGATTTATTTATTTAGTTTTGGAAAAAAAAAAGCAAGTACCTCATCAGTTCTCTCACAAAAAAATCTTCAAATGCTTTTGGGAAAGAAATGAATTTTAAAGTGTGTTCAGTCATACTTTATTCAAGCAAAGCAGTGGGAAAAAAGTCCTAGAATCAGAACTACAGCTCACCATAATCTGGTTAAAATTATCTCCAGCACCACCTGTCATTATTAATATGTAGGAGAAGGAAAACTACCTTCCGCCTGAGCACATGGCCCATCAGCCCGTCGGTACTCTGTCTTATCCTGATGGCAGTTACATTTTCAATTCTTCTTGAACTTTCATATATTCGTTGAAGGCAGCTCATGGTTTAATTTAAATGTGTTTTAAGGAACATTTCATTAGCATTTACATCTACTCATGGAAGAAAATCCACAGGTCTTTTACATTTTCTGTCTCTAACTTCTGTTAAATTTGCAAGCTTAACCATTTTGCTTGGCTTAAAAAAGCTGTTATGTTGTTTTGGAAAGTGATAATATACTAAAGCATAAGCACCAAAGTATCAATTGTGAGACTGATTCTTAGCGGAAACTAGAGATACGTGCTCTAAAACCTGGATCTGAAAATAACTCATAATTAGAAAGAAACACATAAAGTGAGGCCATCTTGCTCAGACCCACAAAACTGAGATGCACGTTAATGAAATCCATCTTTTAATTTTGCTGACTTCAGTTCGTGTCAAAAGTAGCTGAGCTGCATGTCTAATACCCACTTCTATGGCTTGAGAAGTTTCTCTACAAACTCTTATAAAGAACTTATTTTGGGATAGCTCTAGAACATTCTAGTCTAGATTATGTGTTGCCTGATGTCCAACTGGATCAAAAAAACACTGGATTTAATCTTGAGTGAACTATCTATATGTATAATAAAATATTCTTCTTCATAGGTATAGGAACCTATATAGTGCTGTGCTTAGTGGCTCAGTCACGTCTGACTCTTTGCGACTCTATGGACTGTAGCCCACCAGGCTCTTCTGTCTATGGAATTCTCCAGGCAAGAATACTGGAGTGGGTTGCCATAGCTTTCGCCAGGGGAATCTTCCCAACCGAGGGAGCAAACCCAGGTCTCTCGCACTGCAGGTGGTTCTTTACTGTCTCAGCCATGAAGGAAGCCTTTAAGATGGACTGGATCTTTGATCTCCCTACACCCTTTTCGTAGGCAGGAAAATCACAAAAGGTCCCACTGGGATTTGAAACCAGGATCTCCTGTTACTAGGACAGGTGCTTTAACCAACTAAGCCACAGAGGAGGTCTCCAAATAGTTCTACTGCTTGCATTTTGCAAGCATAGCTACTGACACAAGTTATGGTGAAGAAAGTTACTTTGATACCTACAACATCTATTCAATATTTAACACCTAGTATGTATTAGTCAAGGAGAAGGCAATGGCACCCCACTCCAGTACTCTTGCCTGGAAAATCCCATGGACAGAGGAGCCTGGTAGGCTGCAGTCCATGGGGTCGCTAAGAGTCAGGCACGACTGAGCGACTTCACTGTCACTTTTCACTTTAATGTATTGGAGAAGGAAATGGCAACCCACTCCAGTATTATTGGCCTGGAGAATCCCAGGGACGGGGAGCCTGATGGGCTGCCATCTATGGGGTCACACAGAGTCGGACATGACTGCAGCGACTTAGCAGCAGCAGCAGCATGTATTAGTCATGATGTCCTTTTTTGCCTTCTTTAAACTATGTATATTTTTCATTTTTAATTGAAAAAATTTCCCATGCTAGTAAGGTTATGCTCAAAATCCCTCAAGCTAGGCTTCAGCAGTACATGTACTGAGAACTTCCAGATGTACAAGCTGGGTTTAGGAAAGGCAGAGGAATGAGAGTTCCAATTGCCAACATTCGCTGGATCATAGAGAAAGCAAGGGAATTCCAGCAAAACATCTACTTCTGCTTCATTGACTATGTAAAGCCTTTGTGTGGATCATAACAAACTGAAAAATTTTTAAGGAGATGGGAATACCAGACCACCTTACCTGTCCCCTGAGAAACTTGTATATGGTCAAGAAGCAATAGTTAGAACCTTACATGGAACAACTGACTGGTTGAGAAATGAGAAAGGAGTACAACAAGGCTGTATATCATCACCCTGCTTATTTAACTTATATGCAAAGAACATCATGCGAAATGCCAGGCTGGATGAAGCACAAGCTGGAATCAAGACTGTCGGGAGAAATATCAACAACCTCAAATATGGAGATGACACCACCCTTATAGCAGAAAGCAAAGAGGAACTAAAGAGCTTCTTGATGAAGGTGAAAGAGGAGAGTGAGAAAGCTATCTTAAAACTCAACATTCACGAAACTAGGATCATAGCATCTTGTCCCATTTCTTCATAGCAAATAGAAGGTGGAAAAAGTAGTAGCAGTGATAGCTTTTCTTTTCTTGGGCTCCAAAATCACTGTGGATGGTGACTTCAGCCCTGTGACTGCTTCTTGGAATGAAAGCCATGACAAACCCAGACAGTGTATTAAAAAGCAAAGACATCACTCTGTCGACAAAGGTCCAGATAGTCAAAGCTATGGTTTTTCTAGTAATCATGTACAGATGTACGAGTTGAACCATAAAAAAGGCTGAGTGGCAAATAATTGATACTTTCAAATTGTGGTGCTGGAGAAGACTCTGGAGAGTCCTCTGGATGGCAAGGAGGTCAAATCAGTCAATCCTAAAGGAAATCAACCCTGAATATTTACTGGAAGGGCTGATGCTGAAGCTCTGATACTTTGGCCATCTGTTGCAAAGAGCTGACTCACCAGCAAAGACCCTGATGTTGTGAAGGATTGAGGGCGGGAAGAGAAGGGGATGCCGCAACAGAGGATGAGATGGTTGGATGGCATCATAGACTCAATGGACATGAATTTGAGAAAACTCCAGAAGATAGTGAAGGATAGGGAAGCTCCATGGAGTTGCAAAGAATCATACGTGACTTAGAGACTGACCAACAACAATGTAAAGAATTTGTGCACACATGCACACACATAAATACTTAAACTGTTAGAACACACATCCTTAGCACAAATATCACAGGCATTTTTGAATGCTGAAGAATCTCTGAAGAATCACTTTATTCCTCCCAGATGGGACAAGCAATGCATCAATCAACTTGTGTGGCATGTTCATGGAAAGTAGAGCAAAATCCCAGTAGAAGCAAGCAAGCTCATTATAACTGTGTCTGTTATAATACAGTCTGTGCTGATTTTGCCAAATGTATTTCCTTTCCCTTCTTTGTAATTAAAAACTTAAAATGGCTTATGAAAGGGAAAGGGCACCACTGAAATAATGAAACTTGGCAGTTACTACCTTGAACAGGTGTCATTTTTTCCCCCTTAAATACAACTCAGAGAAAATCTAAAGCATAGATATTTACTGATACTATATTTTGGTTCTCACTGATAGGCAGCAGTGATTTGTATTAGTAGATGGTAATAGTGGCTTTGATGCTTACCCATACAGGTACCTATCGTTGAAAGAGTCATTATTGGTTAGTATTTAGTGCTTGTCCTTTTATACATTTGTGGTTATAATTACTGCTTCTAAACACTATTTATACACTGTGTCTTGAGGACTTTTTGCTTTGTTTTGCTTTTTTCCCCAGGTTTTGACACATCTTTAGGCAGAACTAATATAGTGCGTTCAGTGAATTCCAAATGAAAGGCTGGATGTGGGAATGATGGTGGACTGGCACATCATAGGTCCCATACTCTAAGACATAAGGTACATTTTTTTCAGGAGACACACCTAATTCCTCAGCAGTAAGGCATACAGAAGAACATAAAGTTGTCGTAGGACATTTCCAATAGCATTTTGCATTTTATATTTAGTCTATTGTATCTGTGAAGCATTAATATAAAAAAGTACCAACAAATACAAGAATCTACTCTCTAAGTATCTGCCCACATAGATCTCAAAACAAAAACCAAACAAGCAAAAAAACTCAAACTGCTTACTACAATGATTGAAATAAACCTCAAAGCATAAATGTTGTTGGATTTAGGAACTGAAATTTGCATGCCTTATTAAATAGTGCAGTGCTTTTCAAATTCTAAAGCGAAGGAGCACTTTATTTCAAAGTCAATCTTACAAAGAACTTGAACCTTCCTTCTTTATCTGTGAGTACTGCACTAATGGAAACCTGACCACCTCATCTTCTTATTCCCTGGTCACCTCCCATCTCTCTCTACCCAAGTATTTGTACCTAAATTATTAAATAGAAGTTCTCATTGAGTTCCTTGGGTCAGCAGACTTATCAGAATACCCTGTATAAGAGAGTAGGACCCAGAGGGATGGTATGGGGAGGGAGGAGGGAGGAGGGCTCAGGATGGGGAACACATGTATACCTGTGGCAGATTCATTTTGATATTTGGCAAAACTAATACAATTATGTAAAGTTTAAAAATAAAATAAAAAAAAAAAAGAGAGTAGGATCTCAAGAGTATCAGTGCTTCGCTATAATTGTCTTTTAGATGACAACTTTTATTTATTCCTCAGTGAAGTATTTAGATTCAGCATACATTTTGGTGTATAAATATTTTCCAAATGTTTTAATAAAGCAGCTGATGCATTAATATGGAATATGTGCAATAAAAACAGAGTTATATATGTAATTGTCTTGGGAGTGTGCCTGCCTATGAATATGCCAGAGATTGACTAATGAGATATACATTAGAAGAAGAGAAAAACAACAGAAAGCATAATTTAAGAATGGGAGACCAGAAGCATATTTATCCTGGGGCTCAAAATATTATATATAAAATTATGCTTGTTCTAAAGAAATATGAAATTCATATTAAGGCAGAACATACAGTTTTTCAAAAATATACTTTGCTATTATGTACTTAGAATCTAGTGTTTTGAGGTCCTATGCACAAGGCCAAATATTTTAAATTTCGTGGGCCATCTAGTTTCTCTTGCATCTATCCCACTGTCTCCGTACAGCCTATGAGAAGCCTTGTATGCGTGCTCCATCACTCAATCACTCAGTCATGTCCGACTCTTTACGATCCCATGGACTTTAGCCCACCAGGCTTCTCTTGTCCATGAAATTTTTTAGTCTAGAATACTGGAGTGGCTTGCTATTTTTCTCCTTCAGGGGATCTTCCTGATCTTGGGATTGAACCCATGTCTCTTGTGTCTCCTGCATTGGCAGACAGATTATTTATCACTAGTGCTACCCGACTGGCACCACCAAGGACTGAACCTTGCATTGCAGGCAGATTCTTTACCATCTGAGCCCCAGGGAAGCCCATGGGAAACCAAGGATAGAGGCAAATGAATGGATGTGGCTGGGTTCCAATAAAACTTTGTTTACAAAAAGAGACTGAGGGCCAGTCTTAGTCTTAGGCCAGTCTTGACTCTTAGGCTGTATTTAATCAATGTCTATCTTAAAAAAAAAAAAAAAAAGAATTAAGAAAGAACAAAAGAATATAATTTTAGTAAAGCTAAATGAGCTTAAATTGACTTAATCAATTGACAATTAAAAAACTGACTTAAATTGACTTAATCAAGGGACTGTGTTTTATAGTAATATAATTCATCTATCTATCCATTAGACTAATATTATGCTGATAATTTAAAATTCTGAGACTATATAATCTGGAATGTGGAGAAATATCTTCATTCTCTTAAAATTTTGGGACTCACTGAGTTTCTATTCTCCTGAGTATAAACATGATGATGGATGGATGGCCATTCTCTAAACAGAGAAAAGATTTTCTGTTTCTCTCTCTGTGTGTATGTGTGTTCAGTATATTAACCTGTGTCTCCTAATTACAATGACAATAAAATCTGGAAGTTACTCTTCCCACCTCCTTCACCCTTCTTCTGCAGTCCAGTCTTTCTCTTGAGTTACTTCCTAAAGAGCTTTCACTATTTTAAACTCCATCATCTTTTGTCTAGACTCCTGCAAAGCCCCCTGATTGGAACACAACACCTCTTTCCTGGACCCTCCAGCTCCAGTATTACTTTTAAAAGGCCATGCAAATATGGGGTTATTGGCTTTAGGGAGATAAAAAGAGGTGACCAGGAGCATAATATCTAATCTCATGTAATTCCAGGCCAATTCAGGTTCCACAATAAGGCAATGAGCTAGAGGCATCATTCTCCTCTCTCATCTTAAACCTACATTTTATATTCTGGTGTGGGGTGCTAGGATCCTTATTTTATAAAACCATCTCTATGAATCTGCCAAAATAAGATCTATAAGGAGACTGTGTACAGAGTTTGAATGGAGTGTGATTTTTCTATCTTTCTTTGCAACCCTATGGACTGTAGCCCGCTGGGCTCCTCTGTCCATGGAATTCTCCAGGCAAGAATATTGGAGTGGGTTGCCATTCCCTTCTCCAGGGGAGCTTCCCAACCCAGGTATAGAAACCAGATCTCCTGCACTGTGGGCAAATTCTTTATTGTCTGAGCCACCAGGGGAGCCCCATCTTTCAGCAAAACACTACTCAATTTTAAACATATTTTAAAGCAGGTATGTGGCATTATATTATAGTTTACATTAGAAAAAATATTAAAAAGGACCACAAGAGTCCTTTGTTATATGCAACGATTACTGAGGTAAGACTAAAACCTGGCATGATTTAGAACCACAGATATTATTTAGCATTTCCTGAATATGTATAGATTGAATATATTCACCCATACACACATATACACACCTACGTATATCTTATACTCTTGTGTTTTGGCAGCAAATGTAAAGTTCACCATCTGGTCTTATAGTAGAGTCCAAACACGTAAGTATAAAAAATGTGTTAATTCCTTAAAATGAACTATTTGGAAGAGATTTTATTTCTTTAAAGGGTCATATTGACCATGGTCTATTAATATACCTATTTCATCAGAAAGATTCTTGGATATCCTGAAAAAGAAAACCTTGCTGAGCAGAATTATTTTTCATAGACTAGTTGAGGTTCATGTTGTTTGATCTTTTTGTTCTAAAATGCATTGCCAAAATATTACAACTTTATGACACCATAACTTTTGCACACTGTTCCATAAAAAAGAAAGAGAAAGAAAGAACATCTAGAGAAAAGTGAGTAAGCAACAGTTACTCTAAGAAATAGCTAAGACCATGGAAAAAATAGAATCACATATCTCGAGCACCTGAATAAAAAGCAAGGCTATTGAATTGAACAATTCCAGAGACACCATTCAGAGAAGGCAATGGCACCCCACTCCAGTACTCTTGCCTGGAAAATCCCATGGAGGGAGGAGCCTGGTGGGCTGCAGTCCATGGGGTCACTACCAGTCGGATATGACTGAGCGACTTCACTTTGACTTTTCACTTTCATGCATTGGAGAAGGAAATGGCAACCCACTCCAGTGTTCTTGCCTGGAGAATCCCAGGGATGGGGAAGCCTGGTGGCTGCCATCTATGGGGTCTCACAGAGTCGGACACAACTGAAGCGACTTAGCAGCAGCAGCAGAAGCACAGACACCATTCATATGGCATCCAGTCGTCTTCCCTTATCCACCGTTTAGCTCCCTGCAGTTTCAGTTACTTGCAGTTCTACTACAACTGAAAACATTACATGGAAAACTCCAGAAATGAATTTCTTAAGTTTTAAATTCTCACTGTTCTAAGTAGCATGATGAAATTTTGTGCCCTCCCACTCTTTCCAGTCCAGGCTGTCAATGTAAAACATCCCTTGGGCTGATATATCCTACCCATGTGTCACTTAATAGACATCTTAACAGACTACTGCAGAATCACAGTACCTGTGTTCAGTCGACTCTTATTTTACTTAAATTATGGCGCAAAGTGCAAGAGTAGTGATGCTGAAATTTGGGCATTCTCTTACTGTGCCTAATATATGAACTGAACCTGATGACAGGTTATGTATGCGTAGGAAAAATATAGTATATATAGTTGTCCCTTGAACAATGTAGATTTGAACTGCATGGGTCACACAGATGTTTTCCAATAAATATATTAAACATATATTCCAAATTCTGGTAGACTTGAGATAATTTGAAAAATAATTTGCAGGTACACTCTATCACTTAGAAATATGAAAAAATTAAGGCAAAGTTAGGTATGCCATGATGTAAAATTATATGTAGATACTAGTCTATATTTATATAGGTATAATGTGAGTAATATTTAATATATAATCAATAATATATTAGATTTCTTCCAGTTTTATAATTTTGCTTTCAAAGAATAACATTATCTGACAGTATGCCTCTCTATTGTCATCGGAGAAACTGCTTATCAGCCTATCACCATAGGTAAATGTGTATTATTAAATATAACAATGTTTCTAATTGTTATATTTTCTATGAATATGACTGTAATAATATATATCATAAAAGTTGTATAATGATTCATTAATTCATGTGTAGGCCAGGCTACCTTGGAGCAACTGTATCAACTATACTGCTGCTGCTGCTGCTTAGTCGCTTCAGTCGTGTCCGACTCTGTGCGACCCCATAGACGGCAGCCCACCAGGCTCCCCAATCCCTGGGACTCTCCAGGCAAGAACACTGGAGTGGGTTGCCATTTCCTTCTCCAATGCAGGAAAGTGAAAAGTGAAAGTGAAGTCGCTCAGTCGTGTCCGACTCGTAGCGACCCCATGGACTGCAGCCCACCAGGCTCCTCCGTCCATGGGATTTTCCAGGCAAGAGTACTGGAGTGGGGTGCCATTGTCTTCTTCAGTATCAACTACTACCACAAAGCGTTTCATGCAAAGATGGGCACAATAAAGGACAGAAAAGGTAAGCACCTAACAGAAGCAGAAGATAAGAAGCATCAGAAGCAGAAGGTGGAAAGAATACACAGAAAAACTATACAAAAAACACCTTAATGACCATGATGATATGATCACCCACCTAGAGCCAGACATCCTGGAGTGAAAAGTCAAGTGGGCCTTAGGAAGGATCATTACAAACCAAGCCAGTGGACCTGATGGAATTCCAAGTGAGCTATTTCAAATCCTAAAACATGATGCTGTGAAAGTGCTGCACTCAATATGCCAGCAAATCTGGAAAACTCAGCAGTGGCCACAGGACTGGAAAGGGTCAGTTTTCATTCCAATCCCAAAGAAAGGCAATGCCAAAGAATATTCAAATTATTGCACAATTGCACTCATCTCATACACTAGCAAAGTAATGCTCAAAATTCTCCAAATTAGGCTTCAAAAGTCCATGAACCAAGAACTTACAGATGTTCACAGATGTTCAAACTGGATTTAGAAAAGGCTGATGAACCAGAGATCAAATTGCCAATATCTGTTGAATCATAAAAAAGCAAGAGAATTCCAGAAAAACATCTGCTTCACTGACTTTGCTAAAGTCTTTTACTGTGTGGATCACAACAAACTGTGGAAAATTCTTAAAGAGATGGGAATACCAGAGATGGGAATTACCTACCACTTGAGAAACCTGTATGCAGGTCAAGAAGCAATAGTTAGAACCAGACATGGAACAGCAGACTGGTTCCAAACAGGGGAAGGAGTACATCAAGGGTCAAGGCTGTCTATTGTCACTGTCCTAATTTAATTTGTATGCAGAGTCAGTCATGCGAAATGCTGGGCTGGATGAAGCACAAGCTAGAATCAAGATTGCTGGGAGAAATATCAATAACCTCAGATATGCAGATGACACCACCCTTATGGGACTTAAGAGCCTCTTGATAAAAGTGAAAGGAGAGAGTGGAAAAGTTGGCTTAAAGTTCAACATTCAGAAAACAAAGATTATGGCATCCAGTTCCATCACTTCATAGAAAATAGATGGGGAGACAATGGAAACAGTGACAGGCTTTATATTCTTGGGCTCCAAAATTACTGCATATGGTGACTGCAGCCATGAAATTAAAAGACACTTGCTCCTTGGAAGAAAAGCTATGACCAACCTAGATAGCATATTAAAATGCAGAGACATTAGTTTGCCAACAAATGTCCATCTAGTCAAAGCTATGGTTTTTCCAGTGGTCATGTATGGATGTGAAAGTTGGAGTTTAAGGAAGGTTGAGCACTGAAGGATTGATGCTTTTGAACTGTGGTATTGCAAAAGACTCTAAAGAGTCCCTTGGACAGCAAGGAGATCAAACTAGTCAATCCTAAAAGAAATCTATCCTGAATATTCATTGGAAAGACTGATTCTAAGCTGAAACTCCAATACTTTGGCCACCTGATGCAAAGAGCTCAGTCATTAGAAAAGATCCTGATGCTGGTAAAGATTGAAGACAGGAAGAGAAGGGGATGATAAAGGATGAAATGGTTGGATGGCATCACCGACTCAATGGACAAGAGTTTGAGCAAGCTCCAGGAGATGGTGAAGGACAGGGAAGCCTGGCATGCTGCAGTCCACGGGTTCACAGAGTCAGACATGACTGAGCGACTGAACAACAACCAGAAAACAGACATATTGCTGCCTCTGCATTCTCATTGCCTGAATCTCTATCCCTGCAAATAAATATAAATTTCTTTTTCATATTATCTTCTCATTTTAAATGTCTAATGCTAGTAATATGTATAACATTTACTGTGTTTTGTATATATTGATGTAAATCTGAAAGATGATTCACCTTGTAAACTGATGATATGAACTTGCAGAATCTAAAAGTACAGTGCTGCGAATATATTTCTTCCTTAGGATTCCTTAATAACATTATCTTTTCTTTAGCTCCCCTTATTGCAAGAATACAGTACAGAATATGTACAACATACAAAATATGTGCTAATTGACTGCTATCGGTAAGGCTTCTGGTCGACAGTAATCTATTCGTAGTCAAAGTTATAAATGTGCATATAACTGAATCACTTTGAAGTACACCTGAAGCTAACACAACATTGTTAATGAACTACACTTCAACACTGAAAAATGTTTTTTTAAAATTACAATTAGATTTTTGACTGTTTGATGGGTTGGTGCCGCTAACTCCAGTGTTATTCAAGGGTCAACTGTATAGAGTTTCAGTATTCTCCATGGTTTTAGACTATAGGGGCAGGGAGCTGTCTTAGAAATTATCCGCCTCAGATAAGATGGGGGGGATACTGTAATCTGGGAATATCGGCCTTTGGAGTTCTGTGATGTGACTGGCCCTGAAGGGTACAAGTGTTTAAATAGGTTAGATCATTATTGTGAAGACAGAACTTTATATTAGCTTCTGTATAAATAAAACGTAAAAATTAAATTATCAAAAAAAAAAAAAACCCACCTAGCCACTTTTCAGCTTTACTAAAATGATCTGCTCCTACATCATAACAATTTCTAGTCTCCTAATTAGCTTGGCTCAAAATGCCAGTGTACTTGTTCCTACAGTACAACTGGACTCTGCTTCAAGACACAAGTTCTACATCCAAAGGCAACTTTGCCCACACAAGTTTCATTGATCAGTGTTTCCTATATACCATTTTCTAGTATCTGTTAGAACTAAAGGCAGAATGTAAACAGTTAATAGAGCTATCATGTTTTTATTTTCCTTTCAAATTATGAAGACAGTGGAGCAGAAGTCTAACTATCTGTGCATCCTATAAAATGCACAGATAAAGAGGGTTGAATAATAACAGAAATTTTATACAATTTGTGCTAAAACAATTAAAGTGACGACATTTCTATTTTCCTCTCATGTTTCACCAAGAATTTGGAGAAGTGAAGAAAGCATCAGAAGAGTTTGACTTGCAAACTTTAAGTAAGAAAAAGAGTTATGTTATGCACCCCAGTATTGAGGGCTAGATAGGCTGGATATTTAGTGCCACTCGCTTTAATATCTAACTGGGTTTCTGAAACATATAGGCTCTCAATAAGTATTTGTTGAATTAGCCTAAAAATTATCCTTGAGTTAATTTCATATCTTGGCTATTGTAAATAATGCTGCAATAAACATGGGAGTGCATATATCTCTTTTATACACTGTTTTCATTGTTTTGAAGGTATATATCCATAAGTGAAGTTGCTGGATCATATGGTAGATTTATTTTTAATTGTTTGAGGTGCCACCATACTTACTTTTCCATCAACAATATTCAAGGACTCTTTTTTCCACATCCTAGCCAACATCTCTTATCTCTTGTACTCTTGGTGATTAAATATTCTATCAGGTGTGAGGTGATAGCTCATTGTGGTTTTGATTTTCATTTCCCAATCATCAGTGATGTTTAGCATATTTTCATGTACTTATTATGGGCTTCCCTGGTGCGGTAAAGAATCTGCCTGCAAAGCAGGAGCCTCAGGAGACATGGGTTCGATCCCTGAGTGGGGAAGATCCTCTAGGGGGAGGGGCGGGGCATGACACCCATTCCAATATTCTTGCCGGGAGAAACAGAGGGACAGAGGAGCTGGACAGATTACACAGGGTCACAGAGAGTCGGACACGAGCGACATAGCACGCATGCGTGCATTACCGTTTAGATACCTTCTTTGGACAAATGTCTTAGTTCCTCTGCCTCGCTTTTAGTTGGATTGTTTTGTTGTTGGTGTTATTCAGTTGTATGAGTTCTTTATATATTCTGGATATCAACCCCTTATTTGATACATATGTTTTACAAAATTTTCCTCCCATTCTGTACATTGCTTTTTAATTTTGCAAATTCTTTTTTTTTTTTTTTTTCTGTGCAAAACCTTTTGTACAATGGAGCATTTTCCATTAAGGAAGAAGGACATTATGCTATTTGCAACAACATGGATGGGTGTTGAGCCCATTATGTGAAGTGAGATAAATCAGAGAAAGACAAGTACTGCATGGTATTACTTATATGTGGAGTCGAATAAAACCAGGTTTGTAAAAACAGAATAAAATGGTGGTTACCAGGGGCTGGGATAGGCAGGATTAGGGGTAGGGGGCTAGAACAGATGCTTAAGGGTCCACACTTAAAATAAAGCCTAAAAATCTAGTTCACAGTATAGTGAATACAGACAGCAATATTGTAGTATAATCATCAGACTTGCTAAGAGCCTAGAACTTAATTATTCCAACCACTAAAAAGAAAGAATGGTAATGTTATGTGATAGAGGTGCTAATTATCACTACAATGGTAATCACATTATTACATTACATAAATGTATCAAATTAACATGCACACCCTAAATTTAGAGGTTATATGTCAAATATACTTCAATTTAAAAAATATTCTCCTTGAAGATTGTAATCTAAATATCTAAAGCTTTTTGCTCGGAAATAAAGAGTAAGATTATTGCAAGGATTAAATAAGATAATATGTGTAAGGCATTTAGCATAATTCCTGGCACATAGTGTAAATGCTCAATAAATTTAGCTATTCACATTTTTGTTATTATTTCCTAAATTTTGGATTATCATGCTCACAATTACCTTCTCTCCTTATTTTTTTTACTATCAGAGTAATCTCTGCTGGATGGGAAATATTCTAAATCAAGATTTCAGAATTTTGCTATCCTTCCATTTCCTTTGCTAGATATTTATAACACTAATGGGTCTGAGCTATGGGATCGCCCAGATCTACATCAGCCTGCTCAAATTTATCTTGACAATGCCTTTGAGGCTTTAAATAGTATAAAATAGGTTCTTTCCTTTATCAATATTGGAAGATATAAAATCTATATATTGGATTCATAAGACACACATATGTTATTCAATGCAGGTTCCAAAATAAAGAAAAAATCCTGGATTATATTTATTGAGCACTTACTATGCATCTAGCACTATATTATTTATTCTAACCAATTTAATCTTATAGCAACCTGATGATGAGTGGGTTTTATTATCCCAGTTTTATCCATGAAGAAACTGAAGCTTAAAAAAATTAAATAATTTCCCTATGGCCATCAGCCAGTAGTAGTGAAATAGGAATATGGATTCCTTCTGAGTTGACTCAGCCTGAGCTTTGGTTAATTAAATTTCTAACAGTATTCTCACAGTAAACATTACCTTTTAAAATAAATAAAATGTTTTAAGTGCTACCCTTATGATGCTTTATTTGTACCACAGGTTAAGAATATACTTGTTATATTTATATACATATATATATAAATATATCAGAAAACTTATGAATTTTTGCCTACCTAAAAATTTATGACATTTTGATTCCACTTGTTTGACTTAGTATGAATGGAATACTAGATTTCTAATGCAAAAATAATAGATATGCAACAAGCAATGAAGGTTTACTTTATAGCAAGGGAGCTATAGTCAATATCCTGTAATAAACTATAATGGTAAATATTTTAAAAAATAATATGTGTATATGCATAACTGTATCATCATGCTGTGCACCTGAAACATTGAAGGCAACTTACTTCAATAAAATACATATATTAAGAAAAAGAATATGTTTGTTATTCCCATATAATTTTATAGTTAATAATAAATCAGTATATGTGAGATTCAGTTCAGTTCAGTTGCTCAGTCGTGTCCAACTCTTTGTGACCCCATGAATAGCAGCATACCAGGCCTCCCTGTCCATCACCATCTCCTGGAGTTCACTCAAACTCACATCCGTCGAGTCAGTGATGCCATCCAGCCATCTCATCCTCTGTTGTCCTCTTTTCCTCCTACCCCCAATCCCTCCCAGCATCAGAGTCTTTTCCAATGAGTCAACTCTTCGCATGAGGTGGCCAAAGTACTGGAGTTTCAGCTTTAGCATCACTCCTTCCAAAGAACACCCAGGGCTGATCTCCTTTAGAATGGACTGGTTGGATCTCCTTGCAGTCCAAGGGACTCTCAAGAATCTTCTCCAACACCACAGTTCAAAAGCATCAATTCTTTGGTGCTCAGCTTTCTTCACAGTCCAACTCTTGCATCCATACATGACCACTGGAAAAACCATAGCCTTGACTAGACAGAACTTTGTTGGCAAAGTAATGTCTCTGCTTTTCAATATGCTATCTAGGTTGGTCATAACTTTCTTTCCAAGGAGTAAGCGTCTTTTAATTTCATGGCTGCAGTCACCATCTGCAGTGATTTTGGAGCCCAAAAAATAAAGTCAGACACTGTTTCTGCTGTTTCCCCATCTATTTCCCATGAAGTGATGGGACCAGATGTGAGATTGGTTTTCCTAAATATTAATGTAGAGATAATTTTGTAGTGGATTAGGATTAAATTTCCCTAGACTCTGAGTCATTCTTAGAGACCATTGTCTGTCTTCTCCTTGTAAAAGGAGCAACTTGTAAATGGATAACAGCACTGAATTTGGAGATATGAGGATGCACATACATAGCTTTAGTTACAGGAAACATGGAAGACATGGTAGATTTTTTCTTTTATTTACAGATAATGGTCTTGTATGAAGTTGGTATTAAATAAGATAACAATAATACTGTTTTATTTTAATTTAGTCATACTAAGTCTCTTTAGTTCTAAACTATCAAAGCTCTTTAGTCTTAAACTAATGAAACTTAATTCTAAGTCCTGATTTTTTGTTGTTGTTGGAAAATTCTAGAAGAGGAACAGGAGTTTACCTGATGGTCATTATATATTTTCATTCAGGTTGCTTACTGTGAAATCAAAAGAAAGCACTATATCTGGTACTTTTATAAACTTGCCATTGTGGTTGGGGATCATGTGAGTTTTTCTTAATTCACTTAAAATAGTGAAATAATGTTGACTCTAAGATATTGAATACAGCTGCTATGACAGTGCTTATTATATATTTATACTAATTTTGCATTTATTATCATAAAAGCAGTCTGCCCAGTGGTTAGAGATATCCTTTTACCTTTTAAAATTAAAAACATATTGTAATAATGAATATGACATCATCACTCATACATTTTGCTAATATTTCTGTTCTTCGTTTGCAGGCCTTCTTTCTAAAGAATCAGAGTTAAAAATATTTTACACGTTTAGGTAGAGAGCTTTTTGTAAGAGTTGAAAGAAGTTACAAAATTGTTGACTGCCATTAAAACATTTCATAGACAATTTTAGTCGAGTTTTAGAAGATTTAACATCTTACAGTTTTTTTTTTTACTCTGAACTGAAATGAATTCTCATTTTGATTCCATATGTTAGATAGAGAAATATGACAGAATGCCTGCAGTGATAGGATCTATTCCTTATATGTCTTATTACATGTTGCTGTGGGTCTCCACTGAGAAGACCTATTTTAACTCTCATTTTCAGACTCTCTCTTGAGAAGGAGAATTGTCATTTTCTTTCAAGGTCACAGAATTTGATGGATGAGGAGTACTAGCAGAGATCCCAGTTTTATTTTAAATTGAAAAAAGCAACAGAAAAGAAGATTAACCTGTCCCAATTAAGCAGTAATGAGGCCAAGGGCAGGTCCCCTTTTAATAACTGAGTGCTATAATTTTAACACTGAATTACTGTTGTTTTCTGTGTTTTTGAAGCTCTTTGTAACTGCATACTAACACATGTATACCTGGGGTGGATTCATTTTGATATTTGGCAAAACTAATACAATTATGTAAAGTTTAAAAATAAAATAAAATTAAAAAAAATAAAAGTAGCTTATATTATATATATATATATATATAAATAATATATATATATATACACACACACACACACACACACACACATACACTCTTCAGTTTTCAACTCTTTGCCACTTAGAGCAGCTTTTTATCTCACTGAGCACCATATTATGAGAGCATCACTGTCATAGTTAGTTATAAGTGATGCTCGCTTTATCAAGCTTGGAAAATTTATTTGCCTTAGATCAAGGATCAAAGTTCCTGAGTGCCATCAGGGATTTGTTCATGAGTTGGGATTCTTAATGCAATTGCCAATTACTGTCACCCACATGTGTAAAACACTTATCCCAACAGTAAAGATGGAAAGCCTTAATTAAATAAGTATGATTTATGATTTAGAAATAAAGAGACTATATAGGAAATACTGATGTCTGTGAGCTTTTCATAAAATTCTTTCTCTTGTATGGGGAATCATCACTCTCCTGGCTGATTTTCTTTGCTTACAGGCTTCAATCACTTTATTTTCTTACGTTTCTGACTCAGAGGTTCAGCATAAACCTGTTTTGCACAGTTGTGGAATAAATGATAAAGATTTTCTTGTTAAGATTCACCTTACTTCCATTAGGCAGATTTCAATCATAAGTCAGAGTATTCTATGATCCCTGAAAGTCATCATATTCATACTCTATACTTTCTGCAATGTAGTTCTCAGTTGTTTTAATAAGTGCATAAATGTATTAGATTGGTACAAAAGTAATTATGGTTTTGCATTGTTGAACTGCCATCTGATATTGGAATACATTCTAATGTGGTAATGTTATACATAATTTTAAAGTACATTTCCTGCTTTATATTTTTTACTAATGAATTATTACTTGATGTTACCTTATATGTATTTTAGACTATGGCGAATAATGTTAGACAAAAAGAAAATTCAAGTGAATTTTTTATTCAACTTCAAAATGGGTTGGAAAGCAGCATAGACAGCTCACAACATCAACAAAGCATTTGGCCCAGTAACTGCTAATGAACTTACAGTGCAGAAGTGGTTAAAGAAGTGTTGCAAAGGAGACTAGAGCCTTGAAAATGAGAAGTGCAGTGACTGGCTATTGGAAGTTGACAACAACCAGCTGAGAGGATCATTGAAGTTGGCCCTCTTAAAACTATATGAGAAGTTGCCCAAGAACTCAGTGTCTACTATTCTAAAGTCATTCAGCATTTGAAACAAATTGGAAAGGTGAAAAAGCCTGATAAGTGGGTACCTCATGAGGTAACCATAAATGAAAAAAGTCATCCTTTTCAAATATTTTCTTCTCTCATTCTATGCAACAATGAACCATTTCTTGATCAGATTGTGATGTACAAGAAAAAGTGGATTTTACATGACAACCAGTGATGACCAGCTCAGTGGCTGGACTGAAAAGAAGCTGCAAAACACTTCCCAAAGCCAAGCTTGCACCAAAAAAAGAGTCTTGGTCACTGGAGGTCTGCTACCAGTCTGATCGACTACAGCTTTCTGAATCCCAATGAAACCATTATATCTGAGAACTATGCTCAGCAAATCAATGAGATGCACTGAAAATTGCAATGCCTGCAGCCTGCACTGATCAACAAAGGCCCCAATTCTTCTCCATGACAACGCCCGACTGCACAACCAACACTTCAGAAGTTGAATGAATTGGGCTACAAAGTTTTGCCTCATCTGCCATATTCACCTGATTTCTATCCAACTGACTACCCCTTCTTCAAGCATCTTGACAACTTTTTGCAGGGAAAATCCTTCCACAATCAGCAAGAGGCAGAAAATGCTTTCCAAGAGTTTGTTGAATCCTGAAGCACAGATTTTTATTCTACAAGAATAAACAAACTTATTTCTCATTGGCAAAAATGTGTTGATTTTAATGGTTCCTATTTTTATTAATAAAGATGTGTTTGAGCTGAGCTATAATGATTTAAAATTCAGGGTCTGAAACCATAATTACTTTTCCCTCAACCTAATACATATTAAAATATTGCAGATATTTCTTAAGGAATGTTTGTCAATGAAGTCCTCTTCCCTAGAGTCCTACATAAGCATGTGGTAAAACAAAGAAATACGTCAAAAAAACAAACAGCCCAATCAAAAATAGAGCACAAGACCTAAACAGACATTTCTCCAAAGAAGACATACAGATGGCCCAAAGTGAATGAAAAGATAATCAATATTGCTAATTATTAGAGCTCAGCAATAAAAACTACAGTGAGGTATTATCTCATACAAGTCAGGATGGCCATCATTGAAAAGTCTGTAAATAACAAATGCTTGACAGAGTGTGGAGAATGGGACCTTCCCACACTGTTGGTGGGAATGTAAATTACTGCAGCCACTATGGAAAACAGTAGGGAGGTTCCTTTAAAAACTACACAGAGTTACCATGTGATCCTGCAATCCCACTCCTGTGCATATATCCAGAGAAAACTCTATATTGAAAAGATGCATGCACCTCAATATTCTCAGCAGCACTATTTACAATAGCCAAGACATGGAAGCAACTTAAGTGTCCACCGACAGATAAATGGATAAAGAAGATATGGTATATATACAAATGCAATATTACTCAGCCATTAAAAAAGAGTGAAATAGTGCCATTTGTGATAACATGGATTGCCTAGAGATTATCATTAAGTGAAGTCAGAGAAAGAAATATTGTATGATATCACTTATATGTGGAATCTAAAAATTGGATATAATTTAGCTTATTTACAAAACAGAAATACAGACATAGAAAATGAACTTATGGTTACCAAAGGGGAGAAGTTCCCATACCCTGCACAACTAGCCCTGAAAAAAATGAGGACTAACTGAAAACATTTTCAAAGACAAATATATATTACCATTTATAAACCTTCACTTAAGGAACTAAGGGACCCACTTTATACAGAAGAAATTTGAACTCAGAACGACAGGATAGAATGAAAGAAACAATTGTGAGCAGTTAAATCATTTAACTTATTGATTAATGTAAATAAACATACATTGCCAAAAGCAAATGATTAAGTGGGAGGGTTTTTAAAAAGTGAACCTAGAAAACTAAATAATGATAATATAGGGTGGGGTGCTTGAAAGTAAAGCTTAGAGAATTTTCATTCCTCATTTTATTTGGGAAGAACATAGTTATATTGAACATCAATAGGTCTCTTAACTAAAGAAAATGTGTTAAGAGTAAACCTGGAAAAACTAGAAATAGAATATACAGCTTCCAAATCACTGGAAGAAGAAAAGGGGAAATTAAGAAACCTCATAAATCCAATAAGAAGTAGGACAAGGGATAAAAGCAAATATATAAAGAACATAACAACACACATATACATGCAGATTCACATAAATTATCATTTATATCAATAATTATAATAAATATAAACAAACTTGCCTCTTTGAAGATGGAGTTCTTTAAAATAATAATAAAATACGGATGTATAAAATGAACTAGGAAATTTTACATTAAAAGGATGAAAATAAATTGTATTATATGAACAGAATGAAAGCTAATGAAGCAATGTTAACATTAGGGTAAATAAATTGTAAGGAACATGGAAGCTTTCTGTCCATAATGAAAACTTATAGAACAGTATCTGTTATGAGTAAAATTATTCATAATACAGATAATGATATCATCACTTAGGTGTCAAGATGATTTTTTTCTGTTCTCTTTAAGCTGTCATTTGCCATTACTACTCTACTTATAATCATGACAGAACAAGATTTTTAACATGACATTTATCCACAGCTTTTTTCCTCCAGATAGTATGCCAAAAATTTGCAATCTTACAATCTTTTGATATCATGTAACCTTTTAATGTAAATGTGCTAATGCGACTCATGTTTGAATGCATCAGCAAGTTGCTTTGTTCACAGGCACAAGTGAACTACGGAGTCAGGCACTGGCTTTTTTTGAACTTTGTTCAGACTATTGAAGTCACAAACATAGGTCTGAATGAGTTAATCAGTCTCCCCAGGTCTAGGTAATTTGTTCTTTTATTTGTCTCTGGGGAACTCTTTCTCCCTTCATCCCAGTGGCCAAGAAAGCAGTAATAATGTTTAGAATAAATTTTCTAAAATATGTCATCAGAGGGATATTAATGTATCCACTCTGTATTTGCCTTTGAGAGAAGGCAATGGCACCCTTTGGTGGAGAAAGGCAAGTCAACATTCACTACAGATTATCAAATTGCAGAGACCACTGGTCTGGTGACCTGACCCAGAGTCTGAGTCAGAAGTCATGAGGACTTCTGGAAGGAAGTCATTCAGTCCTTGCAATGGCTAGAGCTTTGTGGGCGGGATCAAGGCTCCGTCTGGTCCCCTTTCTGCACCTGATCACTTGAGACTATGCTCAAACCTCCCAACATGTTCCCAGAAGGTAGCTGTGAGGATCAAGAACACATATTTCTTTCTGGTCCTCAACTCTGAGGGTAGGAGGTTTGGGTCCTATGCAAATCTCCAATTTTATAGGCCATGCTGCATTGCTTAGATACAGTTTTTAAAGGCAATGTGGTGGTGGTACATTAGTCGCTAAGTCATGTCTGATTCTTGCAACCCCATGTTCCTCTGTCAATGGGATTTCCCAGGCAAGAATACTGGAGCAGGTTGCATTTTCTTCTCCAGGGGATCTTCCCAACCCAGGGATCGAACACACATCTCCTACATTGCAGGCAGTCTCCTGCATCATAGGTGGATTCTTTACTTCTGAGTCACCAAGGAAGCCCTTAACAGAGAATACCTCAATTTTTTAAAATAACAAGTTAAACAGAAAATTTAGGATACCAGACAATGTATAAAATATGTAATAATTGAAAAAAAAAAAAACTAAGAGGGCATAGACCATGAATGTACATGTTTGGATTGTATTTACTTAAGTACTTCTGAAAAGGTAACACTGGATACCTATGAAGAGAACTGGATTGCTAGAGAAAGGGGTGTGACAGAGATTTTCCATTGTATATTTATTTGTTCATTTTGATAAGCATGTACTTTGACTTAGGAACTCTCTACTTAGAAGCTTTCCCTATGGATCAAGATATATTCCAAAATACACATTCAAAACAATATTCACTACAATACCATGGCTAATAGGGTTTTGTCAAGAGAACACACTGGTCATAGCAAACAACCTCTTCCAACAACACAAGAGAAGACTCTACACATGGACATCACCAGATGGTCAACACCGAAATCAGATTGATTATATTCTTTGCAGCCAAAGATGGAGAAACTCTATACAGTCAATAAAAACAAGACCAGGAGCTGACTGTGGCTCAGATCATGAGCTCCTTATTGCCAAATTCGGACTTAAATTGAAGAAAGTAAGGAAAACCACTAGACCATTCAGGTATGACCTAAATCAAATCCCTTATGATTACACAGGGGAAGTGAGAAGTAGATTCAAGAGATTAGATATGATAGATAGAGTGCCTGATGAACTATGGACAGAGGTTTGTGACATTGTACAGGAGACAGGGATCAAGAACATCCCCATGGAAAAGAAATGCAAAAAAGCAAAATGGCTGTCTGAGGAAGCCTTACAAATAGCTGTGGAAAGAAGAGAAGCCAAAAGCAAAGGAGAAAAGGAAAGATATAAGCATCTTAATGCAGAGTTCCAAAGAATAGCAAGAAGAGATATGAAAGCCTTCCTCAGCAATCAATGCAAAGAAATAGAGGAAAACAACAAAATGGGAAAGACTAGAGATCTCTTCAAAAAATTAGAGATACCAAGGGAACATTTCATGCAAAGATGGGCTCAATAAAGGAGAGAAATCGTATGGACCTAACAGAAACAGAAGATATTAAGAAGAGGTGGCAAGAATACACAGAAGAACTGTACAAAAAAGAGCTTCACAACCAAGATAATCACGATGGTGTGATCACTCACCTAGAGCCAGACATCCTGGAATGTGAAGTCAAGTGGGCCTTAGAAAGCATCACTATGAACAAAGCTAGTGGAGGTGATGGAATTCCAGTGGAGCTATTTCAAATCCTGAAAGATGATGCTGTGAAAGTGCCGCAGTCAAAATCTGGAAAACTCAGCAGTGGCCACAGGACTGGAAAAGGTCCGTTTTCATTCCAATCCCAAAGAAAGGCAATGCCAAAGAATGCTCAAACTACCGCACAATTGCACTCATCTCACACACTAGTAAAGTAATGCTCAAAATTCTCCAAGCCAGGCTTCAGCAATTCGTGAACCGTGAACTTCCAGATGTTCAAGCTGGTTTTAGAAAAGGCAGAGGAACCAGAGATCAAATTGCCACCATCTGTGGATCATGGAAAAAGCAAGAGAGTTCCAGAAAAACATCTACTTCTGCTTTGTTGACTATGCCAAAGCCTTTGACTATGTGGATCACAATAAACTGTGGAAAATTCTGAAAGAGATGGGAATACCAGACCACCTGACCTGCCTCTTCAGAAACCTATATGCAGGTCAGGAAGCAACAGTTAGAACTGGATATGGAACAACAGACTGGTTACAAATAGGAAAAGGAGTACGTCAAGGCTATTTATTGTCACCTTGCTTATTTAACTTATATGCAGAGTACATCATGAGAAACGCTGGGCTGGAAGAAGCACAAGCTGGAATCAAGATTTCTGGAGAAATACCAATAACCTCAGATATGCAGATGACACCACCCTTATAGCAGAAAGTGAAGAGGAACTCAAAAGCCTCTTGATGAAAGTGAAAGAGGAGAGGGAAAAGGTTGGCTTAAAGCTCAACATTCAGAAGACAAAGATCATGGCATCTGGTCCCATCACTTCATGGGAAATAGATGGGGAAACAGTGGAAACAGTGTCAGACTTTACTTTTTTGGGGCTCCAAAATCACTGCAGATGGTGATTGCACCCATGAAGTTAAAAGATGCTTACTCCTTGGAAGGAAAGTTATGGCCAACCTAGATAGCAAATTCAAAAGCAGAGACATTACTTTGCCAACAAAGGTCCGTCTAGTCAAGGCTATGGTTTTTCCAGTGGTCATGTATGGATGTGAGAGTTAGACTGTGAAGAAAGCTGAGTGCCGAAGAATTGATGCTTTTGAACTGTGGTGCTGGAGAAGACTCTTGAGAGTCCTTTGGACTTCAAGGAGATCCAACCAGTCCATTCTAAAGGAGATCAGCCCTGGGTTTCTTTGGAAGGAATGATGCTAAAGCTAAAACTCCAGTACTTTGGCCACCTCATGCGAAGAGTTGACTCATTGGAAAAGACTCTGATGCTGGGAGGGTTTGGGGGCAGGAGGAAAAGGGGACGACAGAGGATGAGATGGCTGGATGGCATCACCGACTCAATGGGCATGAGTTTGAGTGAACTCCAGGAGTTGGTGATGGACAGGGAGGCCTGGCGTGCTGCGATTCATGGGTTCGCCAAGAGTCAGACACAACTGAGCGACTGAACTTAACTGAACCATTATTATTAGTAAAAAAAAAAAAAAAAAAAAAAACTTTAGAAAAGTTAAAAATAAAAGGAGATAAAGACATTAGAGTCCTATAGTTTTTCTCATGCTATCTGAATATATCAGAATTCTATCACTTTTTTTCTATATTTTTTTTTCATTTTTCTTCTTGAACAGTAGGTTGTTTTAAATGGAACCATATTGCACCCCATTCATGGTAATGTGCATGGTACAGACATGAACAGGTTAAGTACACTATTCTCTCAGCGGGTCATTTTGTTTGCAATGAGTGATGTATAGACCCCCATGCACGTTAAAAGCTGTAATCTTACAGCTGCTTCTTTCATCCAATACATTTCTCTGGTTTCCTTTGAGAATGCACCAAACAATGGAACAGTCTTTAATTCTGACTACTGTTAAATATCCTGCCAGAATTTCAATGAAAAGAGGAGAGTTAAATCTGGTACCAATTTATTCAGATTTACTTTGGTTATTTTACATCAACCTTAAGATAATTAAGTCAGAAAATAGCTCTACAGAATGGATCCTTGTTCATATGCCTTATTTACTTTTTAAATGACTCTGTAGTATTTCAATAAATTGTGTGCTTTATTTTGCAATAAAATTGTATACAAATGTAGGCAATAAATTGACATAAGCTATACTAAATACAGAGCTCTGAAAATAGAATTCTTTTAAGCAAATATGACACAGAAGCAACTTGTGTTCCAATTTAAAGGCTATCAAAAGATGAAGCATAAATACTTCTCATACTGCAAAAAAGTAATTTGGTAAAAATCAACAAACTACATCTCTTTGGCATCTTGCAATATTAAAAAATTATGCACCTTTCATGCACAGAGTTTACCGAGTAACTGATTCAACTAAGTGGATTTGGCTATAAAATTAAGAAATGAAGTATTCCCCTCACTCATTGTAGAGGTATATACACTAGGGGATTTAAGGAAGTCACCAGGTCTTATGTGTCTGTTCTGTATGTTTAACGTCTTGCTTGGCAACTGGCAATTGAAGTTATTAACACTATTAATTCATGTGTATCTAGGGCCATAGCAAAAAACATGGTAACTGTTGAAAGTAGATGTTAACAGTATACACATATGTCCTGTGGAATAGCTTGAAAAATCAAGATCTGCATATCATAGCATGACTTAGCCTCAAAATATGACATTTTTAGAACATTAGGGGAAAAAAGGAAATGATTTCACAAATTACTATTTTGTGTGTGTGTGTGAAATTGTCTGAGGTTAAAAAAAAGATATGTGGTTAGACAAGTATAGAAAATATTGTACAATGCATGTAGATTCAGAACACATATAATCATAATGGCTTTAAGAAGGCTTATGGTTAAGCAAAATTCTCTCATACCTACTTGTTTATCTTTCTTTAATTGACCATTTCTGTAATTTATTTTGCTTTTATTTTCTTAAAATAATCAAAAATCTTACAATCAGTGCTTGGGAGAAGACAGTTTGAGAAACGACAAGATTGATTCTTGCTTCTCAGGAAGGAAACTAAGGCCTAGGATATCAAATTATTTTAGCATGGTTACTAACAACTGGATGAGAAGGATCTAGAATCTAGGCACTTTTTTCAGTCAGTGTTCACTCTAATATATAGTCCTGCTTTCTGTGGAGGTAGACTATGCAGAGCAGTACTCTGAGGGGTTCCAATTTAATCTAATCCAAAAGATAAATAATACAAATTAAAATAAATTCATTAAGAGTTTCTAAAGTTCCAGGTATCTATCTAAATATTTTAAATATACCAACTCAAGTACATCTCTATTTTATACCATATACCACAATAAATAGGAGAGATTAGGGACCCAAGAAGTAGTCAACAAACCAGTTAAGTACTAGAAAAACAGAAGATAAATTTTTCTACAATATTTAAGTGGAGAAAATATATCTAAGCATAAATTACATCACAAAAGCTATAGCAATAATAGATGTTAAAATCAAATAACAAAACTTTAGACTCAAATAAACATCTAATATGAATAATGTATAAAATAGTTTTACAAATCAATGAAAAAGACAACTTGTAGGAGACATGAGCAAAAAAATACATGTTCAGACAAATAGTCAATAATCATATGCAACAATATTCATGGTGAATTATTTTTTCTTTCACTGCAAATTCTAAAGTGAAACTAATATGTCCATGTATTAGATCAACCAGATGGATAAAACCCACCATTGGCAAGTGCACCTAAATATGGCACCCTTCATACCTAAAAATTTTGAACTGTGCATTCTCCATGGCAGTCAAATTGCACTTTAGGAATGTACTCTGTAGAGATCTGGAAGTAACTTGGTTGAGAGCTGTCATTATATAAGTTTACCTTTAATCATCACACGTTTGCACTGAATGGGTCTACTCATAAGCAGATTTAAATATATATATATAGGAAAATGTTTCAAGATTGGCAATAATTTCCCAAAACTCACAGACAAACTGCATTGTTTAGAAATATTGAAAAAACTTAGAAGTTAGGTATGTCATGAATGCATAAAACATATGTAAATACAAGTCTAGTTTTTCATTTACTACCGTAAAATATATGCAAATCTATAATAAAAAGTTAAAACTAATCAGAACCTAGGCACACAGACTTACAGGTTGTACATAGTACCATTGCAGTCCAGATAAATAACATAAAGAAGCAAACACAAGGATATAGCATTAAATAACTGCATAAAATTAACTGGTACTACTGCAATAACTTTTTAACTGTTGCTGCTATTTTGATGAGATTCAGCGTCGCCACTGTCTGCTTAAAACATCCTGTGATGCTAGTCATTTCCTTGTGAACAGTTCATCTCTCCAGTGAATTTTGTATCAAAGTAAAAACTGATCTCTTATGATCCTCATGCAGTCTTCATTGTGCTCAGTGCAATACTGTAAACCTTGAATAACACTGCGGGGCCCACATGAAGTGCCACTAGTCATGTGGAAGTGCTCCATGAAAACAGAAAAAGTTATGACATTACAAGTAAAAGTTGAATTGCTTGATAGGAGTCATGGATCAAGGTATGTAGCTGCGGTCACCTGCCATTTGCCATTTCAAGATAAATGAAACCAGCATAAGGACTATTGTTTAAAAAAAAAAAATAAGAGAGAGAGAAGAAATAAAGAAAGAAAAGGAAATTTGTGAAGCCACCAAGGCAGCTACATCAGCAGATGAGAAAACCTTGCAATTTTTGCAAGATATCTTTCTATCTCATATTAAAAATCCAACTTTTATGTGGGCACAGGATTGCTATAAGAAAGGCCTACCTATAGACTAACATGATATGAGAAAAAAGTCATTGTGTGACAAAGCAAAAGAAAGGTGAAAGAGTTAAGCTGGGGAATTTAATGCCAATAAAGGATGGTTTGATAATTTTAGAAAGAGGTTTGTCTTTAAAGAAAAAAAAGTCAAGATAATAGGAGAAGCAGCTTCTGCAGACCAAAGGGCAGCAGATGAGTCCTCAGATGACATTAAGAAAGTTACCTTGGAGAAAGGATATCTGCCTGAACAGGTTTCTAATGCAGATTAAAGTGTATTTTCTGGAAAAACACTGCTACAGAGGACATTTATTAGTGTGGAAGAGAAACAAGCTTGGGGATTTAAGGCCGGAGGCATACTGTCAGGTCCATGATGAGGACTTGCCCTTATCTATCCCTGAGCCTTGAAGGAAAATATAAACACCAGATGCCAATCTTTTGGATGTACAAGAAGGCCTGGATAATGGAGAACTCTTTTTCTGGTTTACTGGCTCCATCCATGTTTTCTTCATGACATCAGAAAGTATCTTGCCAAAAGAGACTGACTTTTAATGTTCTTCTGATATGGGAAAATGCCCCTGGCTACCATGAACCCCAAGAGTTCAACACTTAAGTCATCAAAGTAATCTCTGTGTGCATGTTAAGTTGCTTCAGTGGTGTCTGACTCTCTGTGACCCTATGGACTGTAGCCCACCAGGCTCCTCTGTCCATGGGATTCTCCAGGCATGAATACCGGAGTGGGTTGCCATGCCGTCCTCCACGGGATCTTCCCGACTGAGGGATCAAACCCAGGTCTTTTATGTCTCCTGCATAGGCAGGTGGGTTCTTTAACACTAGTGCCATGTGAGAAGCCCCTCAAAGTAGTCTCAGTTCAGTTCAGTCGCTCAGTCGTGTCCAACTCTTTGCCACCCCATGAATCACAGCACACCAGGCCTCCCTGTCCATCACCAACTCCTGGAGTTCACTCAAACTCATGTCCATCAAGTCAGTGATGCCATCCAGCCATCTCATCCTCTGTCATCCCTTCTCCTCCTATCCCCAATCCCTCCCAGTATCAGGGTCTTTTCCAACGAGTCAACTCTTCGCATGAGGTGGCCAAAGTATAGGAGTTTCACTTTAGGATCAGTCCTTCCAAAGAAATCCCAGGGCTGATCTCCTTCAGAATGGACTGGTTGTATCTCCTTGCAGTCCAAGGGACTCTCAAGAGTCTTCTCCAACACTACAGTTCAAAAGCATCAGTTCTTCGGCGCTCAGCTTTCTTCACAGTCCAGCTCTCACATCCATACATGACCACAGGAAAAACCATAGCTTTGAAAGATGGACCTTTGTTGGCAAAGTAATATCTCTGCTTTTTAATATGCTATCTAGGTTGGTCATAACTTTCTTTCCAAGGAGTAAGCGTCTTTTAATTTCATGGCTGTAATCACCATCTACAGTGACTTTGGAACACAAAAAAATAAAGTCTGACACTGTTTCCACTGTTTCCCCATCTATTTGCCATGAAGTGATGGGGCCAGATGCCATGATCTTAATTTTCTGAATGTTGAGCTTTAAGCCAACTTTTTACTCTCCTCTTTCACTTTCATCAAGAGGCTTTTTAGTTCCTCTTCACAAAGTAGTCTACCGCCCCTCAAAACAACATCTCTAATTCAGCCTCTAACCTGAGGGTCATAAGGATCTTTTAAGCTCATTATACCTGGTACTGTATGGAAAGGACTGTCAATGCTATGAAGCAGAACCCCAATAGAGAGACCATTTCAAAACAATAAATTACTGCTGGGGAAAACGGTGTCTAAATGTTGTCCATGACTTTACAAGATTTACAAAAGGGCTAATCAAGGAAATTTCCAAATTCAGACTTAAATTGAATAAAGAATGGAAAACCACTAGACCATCCAGGTATGACCTAAATCAAATCCCTTATGATTATACAGTAGAAGTGAGAAATAGATTTAAGGGACTAGATCTGATAGACAGAGTGCCTGAAGAACTATGGACAGAGGTTTGTGACACTGTAGAGGAGACAGGGATCAAGACAATCCTCAAGAAAAAGAAATGCAAAAAAGGAAAATGCCTGTCTGAGGAGGCCTTACAAATAGCTGTGTAAAGAAGACACAGAGAAGGCAATGGCACCCCACTCAAGTATTCTTGCCTGGAAAATCCCATGGACAGAGGAGCCTGGTAGGCTCCAGTCCACGGGGTCGCTAAGAGTCGGGCACGACTGAGTGACTTCACTCTCACTTTTCACTTTTATGCATTGGAGAAGGAAATGGCAACCCACTCCTATTCTTGTCTGGAGAATCCCAGGGATGGAGGAGCCTGGTGGGCTGCCGTTTATGGGGTCGCACAGAGTCGGACACGACTGAAGTGACTTAGCAGCAAAGAAGACAAGCAAAAAGCAAAGGAGAAAATGAAAGATATACCCATTTGAATGCAGAGTTCCAAAGAATAGCAAGGAGAGATAAGAAAGCCTTCCTCAGTGATCAGTGCAAAGAAAGAGAGGAAAACAATAGAATGGGAAAGACTAGAGATCTCTTCAAGAAAATTAGAGATACCAAGGGAACATTTCATGCAAAATGGGCTCAATAAAGGACAGAAATCGTATGGATTAAAAGCAGCAGAAGATATTAAGAAGAGGTGGCAAGAATACACAGAAAAACTATACAAAAAAGATCTTCACACATGTATACCGGTGGCGGATTCATTTTGATATTTGGCAAGACTAATACAGTTATGTAAAGTTTAAAAATAAAATAAAATTAAAACAATAAAAAAAAAAAAATCCTAAAAAAAAAAAAAAAAAAAAAAATCTTCACAACCCAGATAATCACGATGATGTGATCACTCACCTAGAGCCAGACATCCTGGAATGTGAAGTCAAGTGAGCCTTAGGAAGCATCACTATGAACAAAGCTAGTGGAGCTGATGGAATTCCAGTTGAACTATTTCAAATCCTAAAAGATGATGATGTGAAAGTGCTGTAGTCAATATGTCAGGAAATTTGGAAAACTCAGCAGTGGCCACAGGACTGGAAAAGGTCAGTTTTCATTCCAATCCCAAAGAAAGGCGATGCCAAAGAATGCTCAAACTACTGCACAATTGCACTCATCTCACACGCAAGTAAAGTAATGCTCAAAATTCTCCAAGCCAGGCTTCAGCAATTCGTGAACCGTGAACTTCCAAATGTTCAAGCTGGTTTTAGAAAAGGCAGAGGAACCAGAGATCAAATTGCCAACATCTGTGGATCATGGAAAATGCAAGAGAGTCCCAGAAAAGCATCTATTTTTGCTTTATTGACTATGCTAAAGCCTTTGACTGTGTGGATCACAATAAACTGTGGAAAATTCTGAAAGAGATGGGAATACCAGACCACCTGATCTGCCTCTTGAGAAATCTGTATGCAGGTCAGGAAGCAACAGTTAGAACTGGACATGGAACAACAGACTGGTTCCAAATAGGAAAAGGAGTACATCAAGGCTGTATATTGTCACCCTGCTTATTTAACTTATATGCAGAGTACATCATGAGAAATGCTGGACTGGATGAAGCCCAAGCTGGAATCAAGATTGCCGAGAGAAATATCAGTAACCTCAGATATGCAGATGGCACCACCCTTATTGCAGAAAGTGAAGAAGAACTAAAGAGCTTCTTGATGAGAGTGAAAGAGGAGAGTGAAAATGTTGGCTTAAAGCTCAACATTCAGAAAACAAAGATCATGGCATCCAGTCCCATCACTTTGAGGCAAATAGATGGGGAACCATTGGAAACAGTGGCAGACTTCATATTTTTGGGCTTCAAAATAACTGCAGATGGTGACTACAGCCATGAAATTAAAAGATGCTTACTCCTTGGAAGGAAATTTGTGACCAACATAGACAGCATATTAAAAAGCAGAGACATTACTTTGCCAACAAAGGTCCAACTAGTCAAGGTTATGGTTTTTCCAGTGGTCATCTATGGATGTGAGAGTTGGGCTATAAAGAAAGCTGAGCACCTCAGAACTGATGCTTTTGAACTGTGGTATTGGAGAAGACTCTTGAGAGTCCCTTGGACTGCAAGGAGATTCAATCAGTTCATTCTAAAGTAGATTAGTTCTGAATATTCATTGGAAGGACTGATGTTGTAGCTTAAACTCCAATACTTTGACCACGTGATGCAAAGAACTGACTCATTGGAAAAAACCCTGATGTTGGAAATGATTCAAGGCAGGAGAAGGGGACGACAGAGGATGAGATGGTTTTATAGCATCACTGACTCTATGGACATGAGTTTGAGTAAGCTCTGGGAGTTAGTGATGGACAGGGAAGCGTGGCTTGCTGCAGTCCATGGGGTTGCAAAGACTGAGTGACTGAACTGACTGACTGACTGACTGAAAAGCTGAAGATTCAGAGAGAAATTAAGGTGTATCTCCATAAAGTTATACCAGTCGTGCCTGTCCCTCCTCATCCCTCTCCACCTCTCCCACCCATGACACAGCAAGACAAATATCTTTGCCTTCTCAGCCTAACTCAACAAGAAGAAGACTGAGCTGAAGAATTTTATGATGACTCATTTCCATGTAATGAAAAATAAATAATTCTCATGCTTTACATTTAATAAACTTATCTGCTCTGTACATACGTGTGTGTCTAGGTGTGAAATTCTAATAACTGTTTGAGAAGTTTTTGTGTCATCATCATTAATGCCTAAGTATACATCAAGTGGAATGTTATATGCAAGACATTTATTGAGGTGGAGAACCTATCCTTATACAGGTATGAGGTGCTGCTGCTGCTGCTAAGTTGCTTGTCATGTCTGACTCTGTGCGACCCCATAGACCGCAGCCCACCAGGCTCCCCCATCCCTGGGATTCTCCAGGCAAGAACACTGGAGTGGGGTGCCATTTCCTTCTCCAATACATGAAAGTGAAAAGTGACAGTGAAGTTGCTCAGTCATGTTTGACTCTTAGCAACCCCATGGACTGCAGCCTACCAGGCTCCTCCATCCATGGGATTTTTCCAGGCAAGAGTACTGGAGTGGGTTGCCATTGTCTTCTCCAGTATGAGCTGAGAGGTATTTAATATAAAATTAGTACTGTATTAGTTTTGTTTCTGTTTCATAAGTTTGCTTTCAAAGAATTGTATTACTATATAGTATGCCTCTCTCTCTCATAACTGCATCAAGAGTAGGCTCTCAGTAGTCAACTGCTGTTATTGTTCAGTGGCTCAGACCTGTCTGACTCTTTGTGATCCCATGGACTGCAGCATGCCAGACTTTCCTGTCCTTCACTATCTCCCAGAGCTTGCTCACACTCATGTCCATTGAGTTAGTGATGCCATCCAACCATCTCATCCTCTGTCATCCCCTTCTCCTCCTGCCTTCAATCTTTCCCAGCATCAGGGTCTTTTCAAATGAGTCAGTTCTTTGTATCAAGTGGTGAAAATATTAGAGCTTCAGCTTCAGAAATAGTCCTTCCAATGGATATTCAGGACTGATTTGCTTTAGGATTGAATGGTTTGATTTCCATACTGTCCAAGGGACTCTCAAGAGTCTCCTCAAACACCACAGTTCAAAAGCATCAATTCTTCAGCACTCAGCTTTCTTTATGGTCCAACTCTCACATCCATACATGACTACTGGGAAAACCAATGCTTTGACTATAGGGACTTTTGTTGGTAAAGTCATGTCTCTGCTTTTTAATATGCTATCTAAGTTTGCCATAGCTTTTACTCCAAGAAGCAAGTCTTTTAATTTCATGGCTGCACTTACCATCAGCAGCGATTTTGGAGCCTAAGAAAATAATGTTTGTCCCTGTTTCCATTGTTTCCCCATCTATATGCCATGAAATGATGGGACTGAATGCAATGATCTTCATTTTTTGAATGTTGATTTGAAAGCCAGATTTTTCACTCTCCTCTTTCACCTTCATCAAGAAGCTCTTTAGTTCCTCATTGCTTTCTGCCGTAAGGGTGGTGTCATCTAAATGTCTAAGGTTATTGATATTTCACCCAAAAATTCCAGCTTTGCTTCATCCAATTTGGCATTTCACATGATGTACTCCACATATAAGTTAAATATGCAAGGTGACAATATACAGCATTGATATACTTCTTTCCCAATTTGGATTCAGTCTGTTCTATGTCCAGTTCTAACAGTTGCACTCCACGTATATGCTAAATATACAAGGTGACAATATAGCATTGATGTACTTCTTTCGCAATTTGGATTCAGTCTGTTCCATGTCCAGTTCTAACGGTTGCACTCCACATATATGTTAAATATGCAAGGTGACAATATATAGCATTGACGTATGTATTTCTTTCCCAATTTGGATTCAGTCTGTTCCATGTCCAGTTCTAATGGTTGCTTCTTGACCTGCATACAGATTTCTCAGGAGATACCTAAGGTGGTCCGGTATTCCCATCACTTTAGCAAATTTCCATAGTTTGTTGTGATCTACACAAAGGCTTAGTGTAGTCAATAAAGAAGAAATAAATGTTTTTATGGAATTCTCTTGCTTTTTCTATGATCCAGTGGATTTTGGAAATTTGATCTCTGGTACCTCTGCCTTTTCTAAATTCAGCTTGAACATCTGAAAGTTATCGGTTCACGTATTGTTGAAGTTTCACTTGGAGAATTTTGAGCATTATGTTGCTAGCCTGTGAGATGGGTACAATTGTGCAGTAGTTTGAACATTCTTTGGCATTGCCTTTCTTTGGGATTGGGATGAAAACTGACCTATTCCAGTCCTGTGGCCACTGCTGAGTTTTCCAAATTTGCTGGCATATTGAGTGCAGCACTTTCACAGCATCATCTTATAGGATTTGACATAGCTCAACTGGAATTCCATCACCTCCACTAGCTTTGTTTGTAGTGGTGCCCAATATGCTATTGGTGAAGAGTGAAGAAATAGCTCCAGAAGGAATGAAAAAGCTGAGCCAAAGTGGAAACAATGCCCAGTTGTAGATGTGTCTGGTGGTGAAAATATAATCAGATGCTATAGAGAACAATATTGCATAGGAAACTGGAATGTTAGGTCCATGAATCAAGGTAAATTGGAAGTGGTCAAACAGGAGATGCTAAGAATGAGCATCGATATTTTAGAAATTAGTGCACTAAAATGGACCAGAGTGGGTGAATTTAATTCACATGACCATTATATCTACTACTGTGGGCAAGAATCCCTTAGAAGAAATGGAGTAGCCACCATAGTCAACAAAAGAGTCTGAAATGCAGTACTTAGGCACAGTCTCAAAAACAACAGAATGATATCTGTACCTTTCCAAGGCAAACCATTCATTACCACAATATTCCAAGTCTATTCAGTTCAGTTCAGTTCAGTTCAGTCGCTCAGTCGTGTCCGACTCTTTGCGACCCCATGAATCGCAGCACGCCAGGCCTCCCTGTCCATCACCATCTCCTGGAGTTCACTCAGACTCACGTCCATCGAGTCAGTGATGCCATCCAGCCATCTCATCCTCTGTCATCCCCTTCTCCTCCTGCCCCCAATCCCTCCCAGCATCAGAGTCTTTTCCAATGAGTCAACTCTTCGCATGAGGTGGCCAAAGTACTGGAGTTTTAGCTTTAGCATAAATCCTTCCAAAGAACACCCAGGGCTGATCTCCTTCAGAATGGACTGGTTAGATCTCCTTGCAGTCCAAGGGACTCTCAAGAGTCTTCTCCAACACCACAGTCCAAAAGCATCAGTTCTTCGGCGCTCAGCTTTCTTCACAGTCCAACTCTCACATCCATACATGACCAGTGGAAAAACCATAGCCTTGACCAGACAAACCTTTGTTGGCAAAGTAATGTCTCTGCTTTTCAATATGCTATCTAGGTTGGTCATAACTTTGCTTCCAAGGAGTAAGCGTCTTTTAATTTCATGGCTGCAGTCACCATCTGCAGTGATTTTGGAGCCCCAAAAAATAAAGTCTGACACTGTTTCCACTGTTTCCCCATCTATTTCCCATGAAGTGATAGGATCAGAAACCATGATCTTCATTTTCTGAACGTTGAGTTTTAAGCCAACTTTTTCACTCTTCTCTTTCACCTTCATCAAGAGGCTTTTTAGTTCCTCTTCACTTTCTGCAAGTCTATTCAGCAACCACTAAAGCTGAAGAAGCTGAAGTTGAACAGTTCTATGAAGACCTACAAGACCTTCTAGAATGAACACCAAAAAAAAAAAAAGATGTCTTTTTCATCATGCTGCTGCTACTGCTGCTACTAAGTCGCTTCAGTTGTGTCTGACTCTGTATGAACCCATAGATGGCAGCCCACCAGGCTCCGCCGTCCCTGGGATTCTCCAGGCAAGAACACTGGAGTGGGCCTTTTTCATCATAGTGGACTAGAATACAAAAGTAGGAAGTCAAGAGATACCTGGAGTAACAGGCAAGTTTGGTCTTGGATTACAAAATGAACAGGGCAAAGGCTAAGAGTTTTGTCAAGAAAATGCACTGGTCATAGCAAACATTCTCTTCCAATAACACAGGAGACAATGCTATGCATGGACATCACCAGACAGTCAATACTGACATCAGATTTCATTATATTCTTTGTGGCTGAAGATGGAGTAGCTCTATACAGTCAGCAAAAACAAGACCAGGAGCTGACTGTGGCTCAGATCATGAACTCCTTATCTCCAAATTCAGACTAAAATTGAATAAAGTAGGGAAAACCACTAGGCCGTTCAGGTATGAGCTAATTCAATTACCGTATGATTATACAGTGGAAGTGAGAAATAGATTCAAGGGATTAGATCTGATAGACAGAGGGCCTGCAGAACTGTGGATGGAGGTTTGTTTGTAACAGTGTACAGGAGGCGGTGATAAAAAACCATCCCCAAGGAAAAAAAAAAGGCAAAAGGGTTGTCTGAGGAGGCCTTCCAAATAGCTGAGAAAAGTAGAGAAGTGAAAGGCAAAGGAGAAAATAAAAGATGTACTCATTTGAAAGCAGGGTTCCAAAGAACAGCAAGGAGAGGTAAGAAATCCTTCCTAAGTGAACAATGCAAAGAAAGAGAGGAAAATAATAGCATAGGAAAGTTAACTATGGGGGAGTCAAAAATTACATATGTATTTTAAATTTGTGGGGGTTGGTATCCCTAACCATCAAGTTTTCAAGGGTTAAATAAATTCATATGTAAATAAAGAGATTTCTTTTGTTGCAGAGCTGTATTCAATAAAAAGAGCCTAAGAATAATGCAATGGTCACCAAAAAGGGAAAATAAAAATACAGTTTGGTATATTAAGACACATGGAATACTATGGTAACACACAGAGAAAGAGCTTTATATGCATTGACATTAAAACTGCCCAAAATGTATTAAGGGCAAGAAGCAATAAGTAGAAACAGTGTGTATGTCTGGAGACAATTGGACACTTTACTGTCTGAGCCACCAGGCAAGCCCACCATATATATATATATATATATATATATGTAAAAGTGAAAGCAAAAAAGCTGTCACTTAAAATATTATCTTTGAAGCTGCATCTGTTACAGTGTCTCCACCCCTTCACCAACCTCCACCACTCTGCCAACTGCATTTCACTTAAAAAGAGAAAAAGAAAATTGGTGATGGTTCTGTCTGGACTGCACTGAAATAGAGAGGGCTTTAATTTTTTTTTTTTTTGGATTATTAAGCAATCTCAGAAAGTTTGTGGCCAATTTCAGCCATGTGGCAATCAGGCTGAAGGGATATCTTAACATTCTATATTTGCTTATATGTTTGTGTACATATTTATATAGACATATACACAAATATACAAATGCCTACAAGGAGGCATGCTCACTGAATATTAATTCTGAGAATTGGGGTGAATGGGATATTTTTCCCCTTATTTTATTTTTTTGTAGTAGGAAAATTATTGCTACTATAATTAAAATAAACATTCAGTTCAGTTCAGTCGCTCAGTCGTGTCCAACTCTTTGGACCCCATGAATCGCAGCATGCCAGGCCTCCCTGTCCATCACCAACTCTCAGAGTTCACCCAGACTCACGTCCATCGAGTCAGTGATGCCATCCAGCCATCTCATCCTCTGTCGTCCCCTTCTCCTCCTGCCCCCAATCCCTCCCAGCATCAGAGTCTTTTCCAATGAGTCAACTCTTCGCATGAGGTGGCCAAAGTACTGGAGTTTCAGCTTTAGCATCATTCCTTCCAAAGAAATCCCAGGGCTGATCTCCTTCAGAATGGACTGGTTGGATCTCCTTGCAGTCCAAGGGACTCTCAAGAGTCTTCTCCAACACCACAGTTCAAAGGCATCAATTCTTCAGCGCTCAGCCTTCTTCACAGTCCAACTCTCACATCCATACATGACCACTGGAAAAACCATAGCCTTGACTAGACAGACCTTTTTTGGCAAAGTAATGTCTCTGCTTTTGAATATGCTATCTAGGTTGGTCATAACTTTGCTTCCAAGGAGTAAGCGTCTTTTAATTTCATGGCTGCAGTCACCATCTGCTGTGATTTTGGAGCCCAAAAAAATAAAGTCTGACACTGTTTCCACTGTTTCCCCATCTATTTGCCATGAAGTGATGGGACCAGATGCCATGATCTTCGTTTTCTGAATGTTGAGCTTTAAGCCAACTTTTTCCCTCTCCTCTTTCACTTTCATCAAGAGGCTTTTGAGTTCCTCTTCACTTTCTGCCATAAGGGTGGTGTCATCTGCATATCTGAGGTTATTGATATTTCTCCTGGCAATCTTTATTCCAGCTAGTGTTTCTTCCAGTCCAGCGTTTCTCATGATGTACTCTACATATAAGTTAAATAAGCAGGGTGACAATATACAGACTTGACGTACTCCTTTTCCTATTTGGAACCAGTCTGTTGTTCCATGTCCAGTTCTAACTGTTGCTTCCTGACCTGCATACAAATTTCTCAAGAGGCAGATCAGGTGGTCTGGTATTCCCATCTCTTTCAGAATTTTCCACAGTTTATTGTGATCCACACAGTCAAAGGCTTTGGCATAGTCAATAAAGCAGAAGTAGATGTTTTTCTGGAACTCTCTTGCTTTTTCCATGATCCAGCACATTACTAGTTTCTAAAAGACACAAAATCAAAACTGCAAAAGGGAACTCTGAGGCTTTTCTCCACTGTCATAACAATGGTTTCTGTCCTTGTGTTTTTTTTTTTAAATATAAATTTATTTTAATTGGGGGCTAATTACTTTACAATATTGTATTGGTTTTGCCATACATTGACATGATGAACACTATTTAGAATAGTCGGGGCTTCTGTGAAGTTGGGGCTATTGTTATTTTACTTACTCATTTTCTCTAAGTGCTCAATATCATTTAAAAAATTGGAACATTATTTGTATTTCTTAAAAGTGTTTGCACTTCAGCTCCTAGTACCTTTATTTTCAAGTGTTTCATCTCAAATTCCTTCTTAACTGACAAGAGTCTTGGACACATCAGTGAATGCTGAGAAGTCCATGCTGAAGGTCAGCCTATTCACAGGCACCCAACATTTTCATTGGGTCCATTTCCAGCAGACAGGGACATTCATACTTACTAACAATTAAATATTCATTGTTTCTCAATGATGTTCAATAGGAATATCATATCTGCATGTGTCAGAACATTACTAAGTAACCTGTAAAGGTAAGGTTAAAAACATTACAAACCTCATTTCAACACACACAATAGTGCTAAGTGTGTGTTCAATTTTGGTATTAAAAACAACCTAAATAGATACAAGTGGACAGAGATAGATTGATAAATAGGTACAATTGGATTGCTTGTGTTTCATTCTCTTCTTCTGGTAACCTGTGTCCTGTCAAGGTGGGGTGGTTATATCTATGGAGATACTTAAATGCAATGTCCACTAATTAAAGAGAGCACTGTATATTTTGACAGCTATTAAATTATTCAGGAAGAAACTGAATGGTCATAGAAAAATCAGCTGTACTCATATGCATTCCAATTCATGATAAGACTCCACCTTTCCACTCATATCTTTAGTCCTACCAGAAGAAATACTCAATAACAATCATTCAATAATTCTCTGGTCATGTTTTCAGAAAACAAGATCCCCACTACACTAATTCTATCTTACAGAAAAATATATTACTATTCATAAGATTTTCCGATTTGAAAAAATAGGCTATTTTAGCCTACATCAATAGATTTTTCATATTTTTAAGCTACAACCAGGAATCAGGGTTCTTTGTTTACCTACATAATGCCATTCACCTCAAGAAATACAAAAATTATCAATTATATCACACATTAAATCAAGACACTTACATGTTTATATTTTATACCACAGATACAGGAAAACTTAATACTTGGAATAATATTCTTTTTATAAAGCATTGTCTTTCCCAATTCAGTTTGTGCTCTGTAATTTTATATATATTACTGCCATATTTATATTAAGAGAATTTAAATCTAAATTAACACAAGTAAGTAAAAAATTAGTTTTGTAATGAAACTAGATACAAATATCTTATTAATATAATCACCATGCATACTACTATACACAGGTCTCAATGTAATCTAGATCTAAGTCACAGTCTAGTCTACACACGCCGACAAAAGTCAGCATGTGAACAAGGAATTCTGAAACACTGAGTTAAGTATATTGACATAATTAGGCTCTTCTAGTATATTTGGGATAATCTTTGGCATACCCACTGGATAACATAGTTACTAGATAATGTTGATCCTGATTTTTTTTACTTGGAAGTAATTTTGTCCTTTATTTTTTAGCTTATTCCCAATAAAGTTACTTTTATATACTTAATGTTAGCATTTTGTCTTACAGATGGCTGAAGGAGAAAGCAACACTTTCTTCAACTCAGATAATCTTAGATCTCTTAAGCAATGTGTGACTTAAAAAATCTGTTTCCCTGTGGCTGAAGAAAATCCATTCCCTCATCCAATAATTTGGTTCATTGATTTCTCTTGATTTTAAGTACTTTATAAACACTCAGTGATCATAAAGATGATGTGAAATGTCAGTGTCAATTGCCCTGTAGATAACATTACTTCTAACAGCTTTTCCAAGGGCTCTCAATATTCAAAACTAAAAGTGATTATTTTTTTCTCTTTTAATAGTCTCTAGATGAAGAACGCTGAATACTGGAAGTGATTGTTTTTGAAGCATTTTCTAAAAATGTTCACTTTTCATCCTCATGTAGAAATTCTTTCAGTATTCAATATAAAAAATGAGTAACATTTATTTATGTAAAGTATATATCGCACTCTTACAGTCATATTCCTTTTTGTATATCCGTTGTTTGATTGAGCCTCTTGATTGACATCAGAAATTGTGTGTGTGAGAGAGAGACAGAGAGAGTGAAAGAAAAAAGGGTGTAAGGGAGGAAAGAGGAAGAGAGAGGGAGAGAAGACAAGTAGAGAGGACGAGGGAGAAAAGAAGCTGGAGTGAGACAAACAAACTTGCAGGAAGACAAAATACAATATTTAAGGTATGGATACCCTCTGTCTAAGTACTTGAGAGTGAAATTCTACCACATCCATCACTGAACTTGGCAGGAAATGACCTAACACTGTCCTTTTTGGGTACTGAGATGAGAATTCTTGCCCAGGTTGTTTCCAGTCTTGGCATCTTCTGAACAGAGACTAAGATAGGCAATTAAGCCTAATTGTGATAAATTATGTGCTTTATATTCATTCTGGTGGAGGACTATTGCCTAGCAGGTAATAACCCCAAACCACTAAACTAATTGTGGTTAAAACCTTGGGTTAGATGTAGAATGACCCTAGATGCGAGAGGGTAGTGCTTCATCTATGATGCCATTACGCCCGCATCCCAATTTACATACACAATTAACTTTGTGACAACGCATGAACTTATTAACATTAATATGGCTAACAAGGCCTGTCCTTCCAGTATACTCTCAGTTTTTAATCCCATTATAGCCTCATTGGCATGAAATTGAAAACTATAGAAATCGAAAGGTTAAGTTGTCTTTGAGTTTGTACTGTTTCTGTCATAGATGTATCAAATTCCAGTGCAATTATTCTGGACTATCTTTTACTTCATTTCAGTGATCCCCAAGTGATTTGTTTTTGCTGTCATGCCCCTATTAGTAAAATATTCTAGTTCTATTTTAGACATTTATAAATTTTAAGCATTTATAAATCATGTATCAGTACTAATACTATTATTAAAATATACAAAAGTAGATAAAATAAACCCCCATAGGAGTTCTAATGCTTCCTTGCTCCATCCCAGTGGATTATCTTGCATATGCAATGGGGTGGGCTGACTTCTTTTTGTAGACCAATGCTCTGGTCAACAGATAGAGGTTTGCATAAAGAGAAATTCAGCATACACAGATTCTTTTATCTGAATACAATTCAGATGTATAAAGTTAAGAGTTAGAAGGGATTTTTAAGGGTTCATCCAGTAAATCTCTTTCACCACATCCATGACAGATGGAAATTCAGTATAATATCATGATTTATACTTGAAATTTCTAAGAGAATAGATCATAAATGTTTTCACTACAAAAACACACTAATGATAACTATGTGAGGTGATGGATATATTAACATGAAAGTATAATCATGGTGTTGGAGAAGACTCTTGAGAGTCCCTTGGACTGCAAGGAGATCCAACCAGTCCATTCTGAAGGAGATCAGCCCTGGGATTTCTTTGGAAGGAATGATGCTAAAGCTGAAACTCCGGTACTTCGGCCACCTCGTGCGAAGAGTTGACTCATTGGAAAAGACTCTGATGCTGGGAGGGATTGGGGGCAGGAGGAGAAGGGGACGACAGAGGATGAGATGGCTGGATGGCATCACGACTCGATGGACATGAGTCTGGGTGAACTCTGGGAGTTGGTGATGGACAGGGAGGCCTGGTGTGCTGTGATTCATGGGGTCGCAAAGAGTCGGACACAACTGAGCGACTAAACTGAACTGATAATCATTTCACAATGTATATATACATATATCAAAACATCACATTGTACACCATAAATATTATTTGTCAACCATATCTCAGTAAAGCTAGGGGAAAAGACATAAACAAACAAAAATAAATCCATCCCTTCCCCCGAAGTGCTCTTCTTAATTGGACACAACTGTTAGAATACTCAACATTATACTGATGAGCTTAAGTGTCCAGTTAGGACTTTACACTGTCTATTTAGCAATCATAGGTTTGGTTTATCTATTAAACAAATCTAATCATTCTTTTTCATGGGAGCCTTTCATATATTTGAAGAAAACTATGTAAGGCTGGTTCCTCTTATTGATACCATCTCATAAGTTTCACATATTCACTTGCTTCACTTATACTTAAGAGGTATGTTTCCTAAGCCACAACTTCTCTTTCCTTTTTTCATGAGAACAACTAGCTTTGGAATATCTACTTGAAAATGGGGAAACAAGAAATGTAAATGTCACTCTAGATAGGGTTTGACCACCCTGAAACTAGAGAAGGAATATTACCTCTATTAATCAATAACCCATTTTATATAGCTAAATTAAATGAGCAATTCTTTCTTGGAAATATAATTATTTGTCTTCATGAGTCTAAAAGGCAAACAGCAAATTTATTACATCATAATGTTGCATTTTAAGCATCTGCTGTGGTACGTTATTTTAAAAAAATGCAAGGAACAAAAATCAATGGACCTAAAATAAAATGGAAAAATAAATATGAATCCACTAGGGTCCTACAGATAATGCAGTTGACTTTTCTTTCAATGAATATAGATAAGTTATTTCATGTGGAGAGACCTAGAATAATGATGATAAAATTACTCTATTGAAAGTGTGCCTGGGCTAAAATGTTCCATTATTTTAACAGATTCCTTCCATTTCTGGTTTCATTGAAGTATGTTTTAGCCATATATATATATATATATATATGATTTTCTGCATTGCTGGGTTAAGTACTTTTTATGCACCATTACTGACTTTTACATTATCTTCCTGGGTAGCAAATTTACAAACCTAAAGCAATTTGAATCATATATATTTAAAATTTCAATTACATGAAGGAAAGCAACTGATGGAATTCAAACAAAAAATCATTCCTAGAGTAGAAATGTAGAAATGTTAAACTATTTTGGACAAAATTAATTTAAAATTATGCTTTGTAAAAAATTGCTCAATTGTCTTAACAACCTCAGGTTCAAATGTGAGGACGAAATTGATAGCTTGGTATTCTAGTGTATTTAAATGATGGACCAGGCTCAGAATCAATGAATAGTTCTGTGAAGGTATATAAAATCTATTAAATGAAAATGTCTCTTCTTTTGCCCTCCATTGTGAAGAACTTATTTTCATTATGAAAAAAATCATCATCCTTGCAGAACTGAGAGTTAAAATTATAACTGTAGGCTTTTATTATTAATAAGAATGCCATATTATATGGCCGTGTTATATGGATTATTAATGTTTAGATTAATATCTTTAATCATTCAAAATTTGGATATAAAAATGCATCATATGTGCACACACAAAAAGTTTTCATACTAAAATAAGCAAAGTTTTAAGAACTGCAAATGGCCTACTCTTAACAATTAGAAAATGCATAAAATTATATATGTACACACATTCTAAAGCTTTCCATGTGATGGAAGATGATATAGAAAATGAAAATAGGTCAAAATTTTATTCTGTTAATATGTGATAGCCTTCCAATGGGTTGGTTCACTAGATCATAAAAATTAAATGCCATGTTTTCAGAGAGTGATAATGAAGATAAACAAGAAAAGGAGGAAACAAACACAACTGAGTATAAAGTTGATATTGGAAAATACCTATTTCTTCCCATTTGAAAATGAAATGCTTTCAATTACTGTGTGTTCAGTTGCTCCAGTCATGTCTGACTCTTTGTGACCTCATGGACCGTAGCCCGCCAGGCTCCTCTGTCCATAAGATCTTCCCAGCAAGAATACTGAAAGAATTGCCATGACCTTCTCCAGGGGATCTTCTCGACCTAGGGATTGAACCCGTGTCTCCAGCATCTCCTGTACTGCAGGTGGGTTCTTTACCTGCTGAGTCATCAGGAAGTCCCTCAGTTGCAATAAGATAATACCAAATTAGCACTGCAAGCTAAAGATTCATTCTGGAGATTATAATTTACTGATTGTACCAATGTAAAGTCAGATTTATCCAATTTAAATTACTTTAGTCTTTGACTATACTGGATTGGGGGAAATAAAAAATCTAATGCAGAAGTAACATCATATGGTCAATCTGGTACTTTTACCCAATTTACAATTCAAATCCAAATAGCACTTCTTAATATGCTCTATAGTCCCATGTATTTGGTCATAAAAGTCTTGCAGACTATCATGACTATTTTAGCAGTTACTTCAGTTATACTATATTGGATATCCTCATAAAAACTGCATGACGATTCACAAATTTGAAATCTGATGTGTGACTATGCAGGTAAAAGTTTCTAGAAATTGAGGGATGTATTGCTGACAAATTCTAAGCATAGAATTGTCCTTCCTACTTCCACACAATACTTAATCTTCCTCAGCACCAATTCATGCACACCTTTTCCTGGCTTGAAAAATGACCTGTTGACTTTTTGATCTCTCAACTTATCATTTATCTTTATTTTTGGTCATGTGTAAAAATGGTACATGGTCTTCTGCTGCTTTCCACTTATTCACAGTATTGGCTAGTTAACATCTGAAAGATACCCTGGGCTCTGGCTGGTGTGCATTGTTCAACTCCAAGGATGCCTGCTGATTCCTGCTTAGATACGGCTTTAAGTCTCAAACAGTTCTTTCCCCAAAGATAGCCATTATAAATACAGAGAAACATTAAAGTCAGATTAAATTATATTTTATGAAAAACAATGTTGAAAGCACACTTTAGATAGCTACTTCATAAAACTACAAATTATCACTAAAAACACTCCAATACCTCTTCTTATAAAAGTAGGTCTTTTATCTGAATTCTTGTGAGTTTCTTTAAAAGGTCTGAGTATAAAAATATTCTTTAAGAGAGTTCTCTAAATATTTATGTGGCTGTCTTTTGAGTATTATGGGACATATTCAGTAAAGTAACCATATGTATCTATTTTCACTTAAGATGTTCTTCAACAATTCCATCTCCCTCAAAAATAATATATATAGTTTTCCATATATATGGAAAGCTTGACCTGGCATGGGTTAAGGCATAAACCATCGATCTTTAAGTTTAAAGAGGCCAAATTCTTTTTGTAAAAGTCAATAGAGCATGAAGGGAGAGAGATTGATGTTTTAAATTCTGATCATGAATTTTGTTCATTGTATTCAAGGACAATTAGCAGGCATCTGCTTTTCTAAAAAAATAACCTTAGGTTCGGATCTATGCCAGGAGCTCCAACCTTGCTCTCAGAGTTGTTTGTTTTCCTAAGTCAAGACAGCTAGTAGAGACTAAATGGTTAAGGATGCATTAAAAACATCTCAGTAAAGAAATATTTAGCTTCCTATACATTGAACTTCATATTTCCTAGCTCTGTGCTGTGGAAATATAACCAAAGCCCAAAATAGGCTCATCTGGAAGTTGACTTTCTTAAACAGCCAGCTAAGACTGGTCAGTTCTGTCAGGCACTCTTCGTGAATGTGAATTGTAGAGACTAGATATCGGGTAAGAAGGAATAAATTCTTTCTAAACAGAGAAAAGGCATTTTTGATTGGTTATTGTAGGGGACTGAAACAAAGAGTCGACTCATTTGAAAAGACCTTGATGCTGAGAAAGACTAGAAGGCAAAAGGAGAAGGGGGCAGTAGAGGATGAGATGGTTAGATAGCATCACCAACTCAATGGACATGAATTTGAGCAAACTCCAGGAGATAGTGGAGGACAGAGGAGGCTGGCCTGCTGCAGTCCATGGGGTTGCAAAGAATCAGAATACGACTTAGCGACTGAACAACAGCAACAAATTATAGGGGACTTTCTTTCCTGGTAGGAGTCGCTATTTGAGTGTAAATTCACTGAATGAGTATTAAATTAGCCTGGTTCTCAGAAAGATCTCATGATGAATTGTTTGATCAGTTAGGCTTAGAATCAAGCCATGACCAAACTCTCATTTGCATATGTAAAATTTGAGCAGAGATTTCCTTTATCAATACTAATCTTAGAATTTAAGGAGGTTAGACCTGTGAATAACATTAGGTCACATTTATTTCAATGCCTCATTTTAAGGATAAAGAAAGCGAAGCCCAAGGTAGCAAGCAATATGCAAAGAACCATCCAATGGACAAAGGGCAGAGCCTGAACTCTGACAAGTGAAGTGTACAAAACACTGCAATAAAAACTGAAAATAGATCCCAGCACCAGAGAAACTGGAGAGTCTGATGCACTGCATCACTTCACACATCATAGGACTGAATTTACTCTTGTACAAAGGGCAACCTAATGGCTTGAAGGGGTGATGGCACTTCACAGAGCAACACGGAAACAGAGGGCTGCAGTGTTAATGTGCCATGGGGGTGAGGAATGAAGAGAAGGGGTTTCAGTCACATCTCCATGAACGCACTGGAATTTAAAAACTTCTAAGTCCTAGGGAAGCTGCCAGAGTTACTATGCCCTGCAGAGATGGGAGGCAATTAAGCAGAAGTCAGGATGTAATGACTACAGGATGGGAGAATGCTTAAAACACTTTAAGGCAATTAAGATTCTATGACCTAGTCTCGTGTCATCTCTGGGCTACCAAAGTGCCATTCAATCACCATATTTTACATCTTCTGCATAATGAAAACACCTGCAACTTCATAGGCCCTGACTTAACTTGCAAATATAGTACTTCTTTCTTGTGACTGGAATTTTATTTCCTGTAATAGGTCATCTCCCCCACTGCTATCCAATTTCATAATAGTCAACATTCTGGATCCATTGTAAGAATAACAGGTTGAAGGCATTTTCATCCCTTTTCATGAAAACATCGAACAAAATTCAAATATATTTAACCTTTAAAATTTTATCTTGATTTCATTAGTGTTCAACAAATAGATGTTGAGTGGCTACCATCTACCAGGCACTAGGGTTTCAATGTAACTGAAGGTACTCAAGGTCTGGTAGGCAAGAAATATATGCTAGTAAATATCACACTACAATATTACATTGAGGTGTTCGCAGAAGAGTTCTATGCAAACAGTAATGAAGGGTCACCCAAAAGGAAATGCTTTAAACATAAGTGACTATGTAGTCAGAGGGGAAGGGCACTTTGGAAAGAGGGATTTTTCATGGGAATGGCAAATGGTTTTGTGTAGGTAGGGGACTGGTGAGAAGTGGAAAGTAGCAGGAGTTAAATGTGTCCAGGATATCACAATCTTGGTGTGTGTACATGCTAAGTCACTTCTGAGTGTCTGACTCTGTGACCCTATGGACTGTAGCCTGCCAGAGTCCTCTGCCCATGGGAATATTGGAGTGGGTTGCCATTTCCTTCTCCAGGGGATCTTCCTGACCCAGGGGTTGAACCTGCACCTCTTAAGTCTCTTGCATTGGCAGGTGGGTTCTTTACCACTAGCGCCACCTGGGAAGCCCTCTCAATCTTGGCACTATTGATATTTTAGACTTGATCATTTTGTGTCTGAGACTGTTCTGTCCATTTTCTACCGACTAGGGGCCAGTAGCATACATTTCCTCCCCTCTCCTCACCACACCACTCATGAGAAGAAAATGTCTCCAGACCTCTCTGTATGTTCCCTGGTAAACAGAATCTTTCATAGTTGAAAACAAAACTGGACAACTGGTGGAAGTGAGGTCACCAAAATTCATCGTATATGCCATGAATAGGAGTAGAAGGATCATGCCATGCATAGTAAATGAAGTAATGAGACATCATAGAGATGAATATGTCTTTCCAGTATAAGTACATATACCACTTGACATATTTTGAAGTTTTACAAAACATGTATATTTTGAATATATGCTGTTTTGGAGAGGGATGCTTGAACTTTTTCCCTTTCAAAGGGGATCTAAATTCTTAAGCTAACTTGAAATCATTAGAAATGTCTATAATTATTGAATGTTCCTTATATATCCAATCCTCTTATAGAAGTAAACAGAGAAACAACATAACATAACATAACTTTCAAGACAAAGGGACTAAAATAATACAAAAAGATATGGGTCCTGATGCTTCTTACTGAGCAGCTCTTTGGCAGAGTAAGACACCCAGCAAGATGAAAGTTGTGCAGTTAGTCTGAAGAGGAAAAGTTAAAATTCTACATAACTTCCTGCTCCTTCTGCCTCTGTAACTCAGCTTGCTCCTTGCAAAGTCTGGATCATGTAGGACACGTAGTCTCAGAAAGCGGGGACTTACAATACTAGGAACTGGAGCTTATCTCACCCACCCTTGTCCTGCTCTTTGCAACTGCCCAGCCCCTGCAAACCTGCTTAACCCTACCTGTCCGTGTAAAGGTCAGGCATCCCCCTCCCATCTTGATTGCTATTCCTCTTAGTTTGCTGCTGCTGCTGCTAAGTTGCTTCAGTTGTGTCTGACTCTATGCGACCCCATAGATGGCAGCCCACCAGGCTCCCCCATCCCTGGGACTCTCCAGGCAAGAACACTGGAGTGGGTTGCCATTTCCTTCTCCAATGCATGAAAGTGAAAAGTGAAAGTGAAGTCGCTCAGTCGTGTCCAACTCTTTGCAACCCCATGGACTGCAGCCCACCAGGCTCCTCCGTCCATGGGATTTTCCAGGCAAGAGTACTGGAGTGGGGTGCCATTGCCTTCTCTACCCCTTAGTTTAAACCAGCCTATTAACAGCTAGTGTTGCCCACTATAGTCCGTCTATAAAAACTCTGTAACCCCTTTGTTCAGGGCTCAGAGCTTAGAGTGTTAACTCCTCTGGGCCCAACAGTGTAATAAACCTGTGTTCTCCAACTCTCCGAGTGTGGTGCTTGGTTTCTGCAACAAGTCCACATTTAAGTAAGCAATATACTCTGTAAGAATCCCACCCCCATCTTGAATGCATATAAAATTGAATGCAAATGATGCCTCTTTGTTTTTATTCTGATGAACTCTTACAAACAAAAAGATGTTCTAAGAATTTGCCGAATGAATGACTCACTGGCAATCCTATGTGTATCTTTTACAAAGACAGTGAGCAGGTCCAAGAGCACCCTTTGATGGCGTGTCAAACATGGGTAGTAGTTCCTGGTTTTTTTTGTTGTTGTTGTTTTTTTTTAGTTTTTTCCCTAATGTTCCAACACTTGGCAGTAATACTTGGTTTCAGTCAATGCTTCCTTCAGCATTTATTATATCACTGTTGCTATGGTAAAAATTAAAGGTGTTAATCCCAAACACATTGTTGTTGCATGAGACAGTGAAACATGATCCAACAGTGGTGGATTCATTTTGATATTTGGCAAAACTAATACAATTATGTAAAGTTTAAAAATAAAATTAAATTAAAAAAAATAAAGATAAATCTAAGTCAAAAAAAAAGAAAAAAAAAAAGAAAAAAAAATGTGTTTACATGTATAACATTGAAACAACGGTAGAGTCTTACTGATTCTTTTAGAAAGTTGCTCTTCCACAGAAAATCAAATATTGAATGACCTTATAAAGTTTAAAGTATTTTTAGATAATACGCTAGAATCTCATTCCTTAACACATATTGGGACATTTATACTTAACTTTTTATTTTCTAAGGTAATGGGATGATAAAATATTTTAATTAGGTTTTGCAATAAGAGTAGCACATGTACAACATAGAATTTCAAACACTAAAGAAAAGCAAAAAGTAAAAAAAAAGAAAAGAAAAAGTGAATGGTATCCTCTCCTTTTCAACTCGTAAGTTCTTTCCCCCAGGAAATATTAATAAAGTTTGTATATTCTTCCAGGAATTTTTATTCTCACAGGTGGGACAAGTCTACATACTATTGCTTTGTACCTTGCTTTTTTATTACTTAAAAACATATGTGCAAAATTTCCATATTATAACTCATACATTTACTGTATTCTTTATAGTGACCCCATACTCTGCAAAATGTAAAATGTTGCATATATTCTGTTGCATGTATGTACTATTTGTTTTTAACAATTCCCTTTTATGGAGAGGTACCGGTTTACAATTTGTGTACACACAATTCTACACTATGAATTGTGTATGTGTGTTAGCCACTCAGTCAAGTCCGACTCTTTGAGAAGCTATGGACTATAGCCCAGCAGGCTCCTCTGTCCATGGGATTTTTCAGACAAGAATATTGGTGTGGGTTGCTATTCCCTTCTCCAGGGGAACTTCCCAACCCAGGGATCAAAGCCAGGTCTCCAGCATTGCAGGCAAATTCTTTACCATCTGAGTCACAAGGGAAGCCCCAGAATTTTGTATGTACATCCTTAAAGAATCCTGAATATAAATATTTTTATAGGATTCTTTCCCAGTATGAAATTTATTCAATTTCTTTATATTGCAAAAGCTCTTTGAATGAGACATTTCTCACAATGAAAAGTTATTCATTTCTGTCAAACTCTGAGTTTGGAATTTTGTTGGACTATGAAACGCCAGGAGCTGGAAATTCATATTCTTACATTTTATATATTCTAAAATGTTGCATAATATACCATATATAGAATGAAGGCATAATTTAATAATGTAATGTTTAACATAATAAAAGTTTTGTAGTTAAATTAGAATAGTTAATATTGAACAAAAGTGAATATACTGACCAAATGAAAGACTTAACAGCATATATAACATGGTTACTCCTATTTCCTTCAAATCAGGTTATATGTATGTCTTAAGGTTAAAGATACTTTGAATGCATCAACCATTACAGAACAACATTCAGTTAGGCATTTGAAATGATTCTGAGTTATTCAGGTTGGTTATACACATGTTTAGAAAAAATATGTGGAATATTTCAAATCTGGACACCATTAATTATAAAAAATATTGACAATTTGTTTCTATGTCTTAGGTACTAATTAACTTCTTTTTTTCATTTTGAGAGTCTAAGGAATCAATTTTTGTGAGACAGAATTTGAAGTTTCTTATCAAAATTCTAGTGCATTATGTGTTCATGGATACATTAATGTGTTCATGTATTTCTTCTATATAAGCTATATAAATGCCAATGTTAAATAGTGATTACATGCCAGATACTATAGTAGATGCTGTAAATACAACTATTCTCTGTGCATTTCAGGGAAGTTAAAATTTAATCAGGAAAATAAATATTACTTAAATAATCATGCAAATAATGATAAAATTGAAACTCTGCTATATACTGTAAAGGAGAGTTACAGGTCACATAAGAGTATATGATGTGAGAAATTACCTATTAAGAAAGGTTTCTACGAACTGAGATTTAAAGTATAAATAAGAGTCAAAAAATCAAAGAAGGAAATGGACAGCATTCGTGGAGGAGAAACAGCATCTACAAAGACCTTGGGAGGGGCATGCTCACAACCATGATCACTGACCCAAATATATAGTGGGAAGGGACACACTTTGTAATTGGGAAATTCTCAACATGCTCCTTGGTGTGTGGGGCAGAAACTACTGTGTGAGGAAGCCCAAGTGTATTAAGGGAGTAAGTGAAAAACAGCATTCCCTGCAGGGAATGGCAAAGGTTGGGGCCACCATTCTGAGGGACCTATCATACCTCTATGTGATCCATGAGGTTGAACTCTGTGAAAGCCATGTGGATGCTGAATAATGACAGTAGATGACTCAAAATGGAAACAAATTGTATCCCCAGCCGCAGTCACCATAACAGACATGGTATCTTTGCTAGAGGAGAGTAACACTGCCTTTGGAATGTCATACACACTCTTTTCTATCCCTGTCAGAAATAAGAATCAGAAACAGTATATATTTCAAATCTTGCTACAGAGCTATGTTAATTCTTCTTCCATTTGTCAAAATATAATCTGAAGGGAAGTGGATTGTCTGGAGATCCCATAGAATATCACATTGATTCACTATATACATAGAACCCTATCAAGAACACCATGCCAACCAAAACAGATGAGCAAAAATAGCGAATACAGTTGAGGTTTACGAAGGCGCCTGTGGTGTGATAGGTTACAAACCTGCACAGATGGAGGGGCTTATATATAAGTGAAGTTTGTAGGGCTCCAATGGTCCATGGCCTAATGGAACATTCTCTGAAAGTAAGGGGCAAATTATTCTCTCTTAAAACAGCCACTGCCAAGAAGAGAGAACACCACTGTGTGGCCCTCATCAACCTAAATGTTGCATATCTCATGCTTGCAAATACTACTGAAACCCATTTACCATATAATATAAAAAAAGCTTCCAGCTTTGAGAAGGGCCTAGAACAGATCCAGACAATTATGTAAGAGGTCCTGTCCCTAGGACCTTACCACCCAGAAAATCTTATGATATTAGAGATACCAGTGGTAAGAAAGCTCAGTTGCAGCTTATGGCAAATTTCAAGGAAAAAAAAAATCATACCATAGATCCATAGGTTCCTGGAGCAAAACTATGCTATTTGCATGGTTCTGCTGAAACACAAGACCATGTCTCCGGCATGCTACGGGGACCTGGTAGAGATGAAGTATCTGAACATGGGACATAAAGTGAGTATGGTGCCAAGAGTGCCTATCACGAAGCATATCTAACACAATTTCCATGACTTCTGTGGTCTGGATATCAAGGACACTCTAAAAGAGAGAAGGGAACTCTCTTGAAGGACTGTTTCTAAACAGTCATCATCCAAATTCTACCTACTTCCTCTCTGAAAATTGAAAATGTCTGCCGTAACTTATCACCTGGGAATAATTTAGATACTGCAGACAACAGAACCCGTTGTGTATTTGGAGAAAGAGGAGCTGCAGCACTGTGCCCTCTCCTGGATTTACACACGTAATTATTCTTACAGTGGGGACATGTGAGAGACACACCTCATATGAAAAAGGTACTCCTGAATTCCCGTCTCATTTCTCAGCCTGGAGGCCTGACTCAATTCTTTTTATTCTAAGAAAGTTGATTTTGTAATTAAAACATTTTTTAAATCTTTTAAGTTAAAAGTGCCTATCGTGATCTGGGTTCTATCAGAACTACTAAATAATAAATTTGCTGGGCCCAGTAACAACACATTGTAAGACGAAAGTGGTATTTTAGGGGCATAAGTAAGACTAGAGGTTACAAGAAGATTCACAAGCAGGTGTCCTGCAGTGCCATCCATCATTACTTGCAGTAGTACCTCAGAGCAATAATGGAGCAGCTCAGTATATGAGTATATCGCTGTCTGAAGATTTTTAGTATTTGACTAATTGACACAGGATCCTGCATAAACTTGTATTGAATTAACAGATCCACTTTACAGAAACAGAGGGATGGTAGCAGTTATAAACCATCAGATCCACTGGTTATATCACACACTGACCATCAAGAAGCTGCCAGCTTTACAGAGGGAAGAAATGGCTTATTAAAGGTCATCTTGGAGATGATACCCTGAAGGGATGCAATGTACATTCTCAATACCCAAATACTGGTATATGGTACTGTGGGTCCCCTTTAAGTAGAATACATGTATCTGGAAACTAGAGAGTTGAAGTGGAAATGGACCCACTTATCATCATTCCCAGTGAACTATTTGGAGAATGGAGATTTTTGTTTCTCACCCTCACAACTTTGGATTCCATGGATTTCCAGGTCCTGATCCTAAGAGAGGGTACAGTTACACCCAGGGACATTTACACTAACACCTAAAAGCTTTGGATGTTACCCAGTTACTTAGGACTTCTTGTTCTATAAACAACTGGCAAAAAAAGAGAAAAGTCTATACCCTAGAAGGCCTAATGACACTCACCACTAGCAGGTCAATGGATGTTACACAAAGAACCTAGAATAATACATTTGGAAGTCAGGTGATCCAGATGAACATTTCACGGAATTCAATTGCCCAGTGCTGATGAGATGGTTGGATGTCATCACCAACTTGCCGGACATGAGTTTGAGCAAGCTCTGGGAGTTGGTGATGGACAGGGAAGCCTGGTGTGCTGCAGTCTGTGGGGTGGCAAATAGTCAGACCTGAGTGAGCAACTGTACTGAACTATATGTTGATATTAAGTGGAACTATGCAGCACGTATTGTTCTAGAAAGACATGGTAATCATGGGTTCAGACACCCCATCTGGCAAGTCATCCAGATTATCAGAAATACTAGCTGAGGTTTGAAGAACTAGTTATGGTGTCAAGACCAAATGCAGCAAAAGGGGTATAAACTCATCCAATTACCCATCCTCTTACAAGCTTTGGCCAGGAAAAAGAGGGTCAGTGGGATTCCAGGAGTGGAATATTTTAACTTATACAAAGCAGAGAGTGGACTGTAGCAGATGCCTTGGTTGCTGCTTGGATTCACCAACTACACCCCAAGACCGAGCCATTCTCCAGCTTCTTGGATGTTGAGGGATGACTCAAAGTCATGCCTGCTTCCCAGGGATATTGCACATCCAGTGACAGGTCAGTGCAGAGATATAAGGGCTAGAAACCTCTCTGACTCAGGAAGAGCTGTGTCAGCTTCAGAGGTCTCTGTAGGTGTGTCTGGGACCTTGGCTGTGGCACAGTTCAGTTCTACCCTTTACCCAAACTTCCTTTATTTGATCCCCTCCAGACAGTCATCCTGAACACATACTCCAGTAAACTTCCTAGATGCAAATCTTCTTCAGAGCATGCTTCCTTGGGGGACCCTACCTGAAATTTTACAGAAAGCAAGAAGACAGAGCCAGAGCACAGGGAATCTGAAGAAACACAGTATCATCTCACCCTTTGTAAGGTGGACCTTCCTTTTGCATATCACTTAAGTTGGGATGCATTTACAATTCCTATGATAAATAAGCATTGTTAGTCATTTTTTGTAGCAGTAATTAAAAAGTTCCACAATATACATTGCTTTGGTGTTTTGATTATTTTCAGTGGAAGGCGCTTGAGAACCAGCAGGTGCAAGAAAGGCTCTCTGACCTCCCCCTTTCTATTGAGAAGTTAGTCATAAAATTTCCTGCGGACAGGTGTGCTCCTGGTACCAGGAAGAGAGAAACATTCTTATCACTGAGACTGACAGACCATGCCAAAGTGGATCTGTACAAACCAACGTATTAAAATAATGCTACCTTCCCTTAGCTCTCCCCATAGAGTTCCCAGTGACTGTCCCACAGTTCACTGCCCCAGCCCAGAATCCTTTGTTTTGTCACTTCTCCACAAATTTATCACTTCTTCTTTAAAAAGTATAAAAGCTCTGAGTCCTAACTACTGCTTTTGCCTTCATTTTCCTTTTGAAGCCTCCCAAGTGCATGTAGCTGCAGTGCAAGAGACCTGGGTTCAATCCCTGGGTGGGAAGATCCCCTGGAGAAGGGAATGGCAACCCACTCCAGTATTCTTGCCTGGGAAATCCCATGGACAGAGGAGCGGGCTGGGCTACAGTCCACATGGTCTCAAAGAGTTGGACATGACTGGGCAACTACCACTTTCAAGCGCATGTAAAAATAGCTAATAAAGTGTTTTTAACCTCTTAATCTGCTTTATTCGCAAGTCCAGCCAAAGAACTGGTTAAAGGAAGCTTTCCCTCCCCAGCATAGTACATTAATAAATAATGTGTCATATCCAGAGCATAACAGATTTGATTAAAAACAAAATACAGGAAGAGGGCTTTACAATCCAAACCCGATGGACTTTGAAGAACTTTTAAAGGACTTAGAGATCCTACAAGCAATGCAAAGTGATTTAAGATGAAAGGCATTACACGATGTGTTTCTGGAAAAAAAAATCAATCTACCGTATGAGGAAATAAAGGCTGATAAACTTACTAGCAGGCCTCATGTACTTGTCTATTCAACAACAACAAAAAAATGACAGTTGATGTCACCGATAAAGACAAGTGGACAGATAAATTTGAGAGAGATTTAGGAGCTGAAAATTAGTAAGATTTAGGATAAACATGAGGAGTAAGGCAGTGAATCTTGTTCTTAGATTAGCAACCTGGTGACCAGTGGTACCACTGATAAGATACAGCACCCTGGATGGAAATCAGGTCAGGTTTCTTCAGAGGGGAGACATGTGAAAATTGGGAGTTGTTTATCACTTTAGCTTTGGGGATACCATTAGCCATTTGAGAAGAAATGTCAAGTAAAACATTTTATACATCATTCTAAGGTTGCGAGAAGAAGTGGGTGCTAGAAATACAGTTTGGGAAATGATCTGAGTAGATCAGTAAGTGGGAATCGAAGCTCTAGATATGGATGTTATCACACAGGACAATAAAGGGAAAAAAATGAAAAAAGAAGGCAGGCTAGGACCAAGTCTCTACTAACTACAGAATTTAGCAACTGGGTAATAGAAATACATTTATAAAAGAAGACACTGAAGAAACAATCACAGGAAAAAATAGATGGCTGTTGTGTTGTAGAAGACAGGAAAGAAAATACTTCTAGAAGGAGAGAGTGGAAATTGGTGTTGAATGTTGCTGATACAGCAAGTAAGATAGAGACTGAAAAAGAATTAGTGAGAAGCTGCTGACACCCTCAAGAACAGGGTCTTGGAATGGCTTTGTGCTACACAAGAGCAGGTTGACGAGTGAGAAGCAAGGGAATGGCAACAAGTTTAGCTGTGAAAGGCAGGAGAGGGGGTAACGAGTGAAAGCTAGTGAATTGGGCACTTTTGTTTTGTCATAATTTCTTTCTATTCTGTTTGTTTGTTTGTTTTGTTTGTTATTAATTTATTTTTATCGAAGGATAATTGCTTTACAGAATTTTGCTGCTTTGTGTCAAACCACAACATAAATCAGCCATAGGTATACATATATCCCCTCCCTTTTGAACCTCCCTCCCATCTCCCTTCCTTTCCCAGCCCTCTAGATGGATACAGAGCCCCTCTTTGAGTTTCCTGAGCCATACAGTAAATTCCCATTGGCTATCTATTTTACATATGGTAATGTAAGTTTCCATGTTACTCTCTCCATACATCTCACCCTCTCCTCCCTTCTCCCCATGTCTATAAGTCTCCTGTATGTCTGTTTCTCTGTTGGTTGCCCTGTAAATAAATTTTTCAGTACCATTTTTCTAAATTCCATATATATGTGTTAAATACAGTGTTTATCTTTTTCTTTCTGACTCACTTCACTCTGTATAATAGGTTCTAGGTTCATCCACCTCATATAGAACTGACTCAGATGTGTTCCTTTTTATGGCTGAGTAATAGTCCACTGTGTATATATACCACAACTTCATCCATTCATCTGTCGATGGACATCTAGGTTGCTTCCATGTTCTAGCTATTGTAAATAGTGCTGCAATGAACAAAGGGATATGTGTGTCTCTTTCAATTTTGGATTCCTCAGGGTATATGCCTAAGAGTGGGATTGCTGGGTCCTATGGGGGTTTTATACCTTTTAAGGAAGCTCCATACCATCTTCCATAGTGGCTGTATCAATTTATATTCCCACCAACAGTGCAAGAGTGTTCCCTGTTCTCCACACCCTTTCCAGCATTTATTGTTTGTAAACTTTTGATGATGGCCATTCTGATCATGAGAAATGCTAGACGGAGGAAGCACAAGCTGGAATCAAGACTGCTGGGAGAAATATCAATAACCTCAGATATGCAGATGACACCACCCTTATGGAAGAAAGTGAAGAGGAACTAAAGGGCCTCTTGATGAAAGTGAAAGAGGAGAGTGAAAAAGTTGGCTTAAAGCTCAACATTCAGAAAACTAAGATCATGGCCTCCGGTCCCATCACTTCATGACAAATAGATGGGGAAACAGTGGAAACAGTGGCTGACTTTATTTTTCTTGGTTCCAAAATCACTGCAGATGGTGATTACAGCCATGAAATTAAAAGACACTTACTCCTGGGAAGGAAAGTTATGACCAATCTAGACAGCATATTAAAAAGCAGGGACATCACTTTGTCAACAAAGGTCCATCTAGTCAAGACTATGGTTTTTCCAGTAGTCATGTATGGATGTGAGAGTTGGACTAAAAGAAAGCTGAGCACCAAAGAATTGATGCTTTTGAGTTGTAGTGTTGGAGAAGACTTTTGAGAGTCCCTTAGACTGCAAGGAGATCCAACCAGTCCATCCTAAAGGAGATCAGTCCTGGGTGTTCATTGGAAGGACTGATGTTGAAGCTGAAACACCAATACTTTGGCCACCTGATGCAAAGAGTTGACTCATTTGAAAAGACCCTGAGGCTGGGAGGGATTGGGGGCAGGAGGAGAAGAGGACGACAGAGGATGAGATGTTTGAATGGCACCACCGCCTCAATGGACATGGGTTTGGGTGGAATCCAGGAGTTGGTGATGGACAGGGAGGCCTGGCGTGCTGCAGTTCATGGGATCTCAAAGAGTCGAACATGACTGAGCAACTGAACTGATTCTGACCAGTGTGAAGTGACATCTCATTGTAGTTTTGGTTTGCATTTCTCTAATAATCGCAATGTTGAGCATCTTTTCATGTGTTTGTTAGCCATCTGTGGAAAATTCTGAAAGAGATGGGAATACCAGACCACCTGACCTGCCTCTTGAGAAACCTGTATACAGGTCAGGAAGCAACAGTTAGAACTGGACATGGAACAGCAGACTGGTTCCAAATAGGAAAAGGAGTACGTCAAGGCTGTATATTGTCACCCTGCTTATTTAACTTCTATGCAGAGTACATCATGAGAAACGCTGGGCTGGAAGAAGCACAAACTGGAATCAAGATTGCTGGGAGAAATATCAATAACCTCAGATATGCAGATGACACCACCCTTATGGCAGAAAGTGAAGAGGAACTCAAAAGCCTCTTGATGAAAGTGAAAGTGGAGAGTGAAAAAGTTGGCTTAAAGCTCAACATTCAGAAAACGAAGATCATGGCATCTGGACACATCACTTCATGGGAAATAGATGGGGAAACAGTGTCAGACTTTATTTTTTGGGGGCAAAAAAATCACTGCAGATGGTGACTGCAGCCATGAAATTAAAAGACGCTTACTCCTTGGAAGGAAAGTTATGATCAACCTAGATAGCATATTGAAAAGCAGAAACATTACTTTGCCAATAAAGGTCCGTCTAGTCAAGGCTATGGTTTTTCCAGTGGTCATGTATGGATGTGAGAGTTGGACTGTGAAGAAGGCTGAGTGCCGAGAATTGATGCTTTTGAACTGTGGTGCTGGAGAAGACTCTTGAGAGTCCCTTGGACTGCAAGGAGATCCAACCAGTCCATTCTAAAGGAGATCAGTCCTGGGTGTTCTTTGGAAGGACTGATGCTAAAGCTGAAACTCCAATACTTTGGCCACCTCATGCGAAGAGTTGACTCATTGGAAAAGACTCTGATGCTGGGAGGGATTGGGGGCAGGAGGAGAAGGGGAGGATGGAGGGAGAAGGAGAAGAGGATGAGATGGCTGGATCGCATCACTGACTCAATGGACATGAGTTTGGGTGAATTCTGGGAGTTGGTGATGGACAGGGAGGCTGAGATTCATGGGGTTGCAAAGAGTTGGACACGACTGAGCGACTGGACTGAACTAGCCATCTGTATGTCTTTTTTGGAGAAACGTCTGTTTGTGTCTTTTTCCCACTTTTTGATTGGGTTCTTTGTTTTTCTGGTATTGAGTTGTATGAGCTGCTTGTATATTTTGGAAATTAATCCTTTGTCCGTTTTTCATTTGCTATTATTTCCTCCCATTCTGAGGGTTGTCTTTTCACCTTGCCTATAGTTTCCTTTGCTATGCAAAAGCTTTTAAGTTTAATCAGGCCCCACTTGTTTCCTTTTGTTTTTATTTCTGTTACTCTAGGAGGTGGGTCATAGAGACTCTTGCTTTAATTTATGTCATTGAGTGCTCTGCCTATATTTTCCTCCAAGAGTTGTACAGTTTCCAATCTTACATCTTTCTATTCTGTTTTAACTGGCTCAGGCTCCCATAAGAAAATACCATAGAATGAATGGCTTAAACAAGAGGAATTTCTTCCTTATAGTTCTGGAGGCTGGGAAGTCCAGGATCAAGGGACCAATCAATTTCGTTCCTGGTAAAAACCGTCTTCCTGCCTTGCCGATGACTATCCTATTGCTGTGTTCTGATGTGGCAGAGGGATAGAGAACTCTCTTCTTGCTTCCTCTTCATATAAGGACACTAATTCCATCATTGAGGCCTCACCTTCATGGCCCCAACTAAATCTATTTGCCCCCCAAATGTCCCATCACCAAACACTGTTACATTGAGGGTGAGGGCTTCAACAAATAAATTGTGGCCAGACACATTCAGTCCATAATGTTTCCTCTGTGTCTATCTCTCTCTCTTTCAAGAGAATTAAGCATATTTAAGTCAATAAGGAGAAATGAATTTGGAGCTAGAGGTGAACATACAAAGATTTTTTAAAAAAGATTAATATAAAAGTTCTGAATTAGCTAGAGTGACTTTTTATGTTCTATATGATAGAAAATGGTATTGGAACAAATAGTTTGTTCTTTTCTAAAACTGAGTGGGTGTAGTGCTTATAAGGTAAAATATTTGAGGAAAAAAAGATATAGAATCAGAAAAAAATTAAAAGCAAAATTGTGGAGATTCTCAGACAATTATTGCAGCTTGATGCTGATTAGCCAAGGTCTATTTTTCTTTTCTTCCTGTCCAAATACAATGCCTGGTATAATACCTGATACAATTCCTTCAGATGTATCAAAGTTTACAATAGTGATATAAATAATGACAAGTTACAGGTATGAAAAGCTATTTCTGTAAAATTTTCACTCACTGATTAATATATGAAGCCAGGCCTAAATGTGCCCATTAAATGTGATACCAATGGACAGTCTTGCTACACCCACATGTCCCTGTATTTACAGATCTGATTAGCTACTGAGAAAATCAGAGCTTTCCTTTGGACTATTAATTATGACTAAGAAAGAAAACATATGGATCAGCAAGTAATCCTTATAATTCAGCCACTACATTCTATTTCTTAGGGAAAGTCATACCTATTCTCCAAAACTCAGCTCAGTTAAACCTTATCACACGAGATCTCTCTTAACCACACCAACAACTCTGTACAAGGCCTCTTCCAGAGCACTTAACCCAATGTGCTGCAAATTTTTAAGTTTTAAGAAAAGACTGTGAGCTCTATGAGAGGAAGCACAGCTTCTGATTCATCTCTGTAGTTACGGCACATAACTCTTGCTCCTTGTTGATTAAAGAAATAGAAAAGGAGATGGAGAAGACAGAGAAGAAAGAGGAACAGGAGAAGAGAAAAGGAGGAAACAGAAGAAAAAAGAAAAGAAGGAAGGGGTGAAGAGAAGAAAGGGAAAAAGGAATGATGGAAAGGAGAAAGAGGAGGAAGGGAAGGAAGGAAGAAAGAATAGAAAGGAAAACCAGTTAAGCAGCATCACAGGATATAATTTGTGATCAAATACCTGGCAGAAAATATAAGGTTAAAACTTGTAATTATATACTTGATAAAACTGAAAAATGTTCTAAAAGAAAAGGCAAAGATGTGTTCATTCAGTAGATGTACATTGAGCATCTATTCTGTATCAAGGGCTTCCTGATAACTCAGATGGTAAAGAATCTGCGGGCAATGCAGGAGACCTGGGTTTGATCCCTGGGTTAGGAAGATCCCATGGAGAAGGGGATGGCTACTCACTCCAGTATTTGTGCCTGGAGATTCCATGGACAGAGGAGCCTGGTGGGCTACAGTCCATAGGGTTGTAAAGAGTCAGATATGACTGAGTAATTAATACTTGGTATCAAGCCTGAGGGTACTGGAGGCTATCTCAATGGAAAAAAAATTCCCTGACCTTTTGTATTCACATTCTAGGGAAAGTGATCTTAATGTATCATTTAGTACATAGTACGCTGTATGATATATTACCATATAGTATGACTGTACTATGCTGTGCTGAGTCTCTCAGTAGTATCCCACTCTTTGTGATCCCATGGACTGTAGCCCACCCCCCTGCCCCAGGCTCCTCTGTCCATGGAATTCTCCAGGCACGAATACTGGAGTGGGTTACCATGCCCTCCTCCAGTGGATCTTCCCAACCCAGAGACTGAACCTAGGTCTCTCACACTGCAGGTGAATTCTTTACCATCTGAGCCACCAGGGAAGCCCAAAATACTGGAGTGGGTAGCCTATCCCTTCACCAGGGGAACTTCCTGTGCCAGAAATTGAACCGGAGTCTCTTGCATTGCAGGGAGATTCTTTACCAACTGAGCTACCCGGGAAACCCCATATAGTATGACAGTATATGTTAAATGCTTTGGGGGGAAAAAAAATAGAGCTACCTGGACTTGAGTGAAAGAAGCACCGGTTAGGAGATGAAAATGTTAAAGTGGGTAGTTAGGGTGAGATTCTCTGGAAAGATATAGGATGTAGAGAGTCCGTCATGCATATTTCCTAGAGGAAGGCTTTCCCAAGGAGAGGAAACAGTTAAGTGGAAATTCCTGACAAAGCCTGGAGCTTTGGAGGCCAGTGTTATGTAATATGGAGGGAGAAGGGGAGAGAGTAAGGCGCTAAGGTGATGCACCCTGTAGGGAGGCGCAGCAGATCCGGGACCGTCTTTCAGCCACTGCAGGCTTGTAAGTGAGGGGGATGGATGCCACTTGACGGGGTTTGGCGGAGGAGTGACGTGATTGGGTAAATACTCTAAAGGCATCACTTCCCCGCCGCCTTGTGAACAGAAGCACGGCCCAGTGAGAGGATAAGAAGGAGCTGATGGCTCGGAATGAGGGGTAGCAGAGGAGGTGAGGGAAACGGTGGGATTCAGGACATACCCTGAGAGTATACTGGAGTAACATCAGAGAGAAAGGGGCACCAAGAGAAATCTTACTCTTACTGAATTCCAATACTGGGGATGAAAGTTGTATTCACATATGTTTCAGCTTCTCAAAAACTCTCCTTTGTTTGTATGAATGGACACGAACTAAATTCTATTTATTGACACCTCTTATTGACTATTATGCATTAAATCAGTACTGAATTTAGCGAATTAAAAGACTATATTTTAAGATATTTTAATGGTAGAAAAAATAAGCATTTATGGATTTGGAAGAATGGCTTTAACTGGGAAAGTCTTTGTTTCTGGTGTTTCTTATTTGAGTTTCCTCTAAGGAGGGGCTAGGATAAGCATCTGACACAATCTTATGGGAATAAAGTAGAGGACTGTTTTTGGCTAGTTTTAATAAATGATATTTTGTCATCAAATGAAGGTATATAAAGTATAAATCCAACAAAGCTCAGTATATCATTTCCATCAATGTATCAAATAAAAATACTTAAGGCACAAAATAGTTTAGTTGTTGGTAAAGCAGAAAGGTGAAACTATATGTATTAGCATTTTTTTGCCAGCTTAATGCCTAACATTTGACTCGATATTCTGACTAGATTAAGTGCAGAAGATTTTTAAAACATTTTATATAAATATTTTATTTTTAATTTTTATTAGAATATAAGTGCTTTATAATGTTCTGCTAGCTTCTGCCATATGTTTAAGTTTAAAAAGTGAAAAAAATCCAATATTTCTTCCTTGAGAACTTTACATTGGGGATTTTAAATTCAAGAATTATGAAGAAAATGCTCATATATAATCTAGGGTTTTTTATTTTATAATTTGTATTTCTGAAGATCAGATTTCCAACTAGTCTCTCTGGACTAAAGAATGTTAAGCTTTGAAACTTTTTAATATAAAAGATTCATTAAACCTATGAAAGAAGCGTTTGAGAAAAAAATAACACTTTGTTACTGTTTGATCTCAGTGGTGAAAATTGTACATTCACATGCACTTCAGAAAAAAACATCTAGGAAAGGCTTCCTCTAAGTCTGACAAGTCTTCTAATAAGGACATAAGTGCTGGAGCCAAACCACTGGGGGTCAAATTTCAACTCAGCCATTTCCTTACTGTGAGACTGTGGAAAGTACATCTAAAATCTCTGTGATTCTGTTTCCTCTCATATAGCAAGAAGGTTAATAAAAATATCTGACCTCATAGAGCTGTTATGAGGATTAAAATATTTAATGTACACATAGAGGACTTAGAACCATATCTGACACATAATAAGCACTGCTTTATGTTGTTTAGGCTATCATGGTTGTTTAGAGTAGCCATCAACAAAACGTTCCTTTTCCTTTTCAAGAGAAGCTTATTAAATGAATCTGACTCTCAGGGGCCAGAAACAGGACTGGAGGCCTTCTGCTCTAGAGCAACTCAATGGCTTACCAAGACATCTGCGGTCTGACCTGGGGCTTCCTTTTGATTTCTCAAACATACTAATCAGATCCTACCCTAAGGCTACTGTACTAGCTATTTCCTCCTCTGGGAATGTTCTGGAGACTTTCAGATGCCGTATTCCTTCCAGTCCTTTAGATTTCAGTTTAAAAGCCATTGCCTCAGAAAACATCCTTGCCTCAAAAAGCAAACTCAGTAACAAGTCACTCTGATTAGTTGTCTTCAAGTGTTTGTGACTTTCTGAAACTTTTTCTGATAATTTGTTTTTGTTTTTGTCTCTCCTGATTAATTTACCAGCTACAAAATTCAAAACTCTATTCAGAGATTCAGAATAGCAAAGAGATTCCCTGTATATAAGACCTGCTGAATAAATACTGTTGAATAAATGAACACACAAATGAAAACTCAAAATTCTTATTTCCTTAGCTTTTTTTTTTTTTTTGCCCACTCTTTGCATACCCAACTCTATATGGCATCTCACACACTTATGTTGCTCAAGCAAGTGCCTCAAAACTTATCCTAAGAGATTAAAGCATTCGCAGTACCGAAATGACTGGTGGTCAGCAGCTGACATCATAATCATATAAAGGAACATATTTTTGTTCAATATTTCAGTAGACTGAATACTTAATTTCTTAAAAGAAGTTAAAATTTCATGATGCAATGATATGATCTGCATATGTAGCACCAGGAGAAAGGCTAACAAAATATTCAGCAGCTCAAAAATTTCCCCCTTGTTGTATGCCCCTAATTTCCCAAATGTTCACAAAATACCTATCACGATCTTTTTGAGTTAGTATACTACAGATTACAGTTGGGGAAATGATAAAATAGATAAGGTTTATTTGAAATCATCCAGAGATGATTTTGAAATCAAAATAAACACTAACATTTCCCCTAGAGATTTTAGAAATACATTTTCCTAGCTCGAGAGACCAACATTTAATGTACTTTAAAAGTAACCCAGCCCATACGAGATGCTGAGGTAGCCCCTCCCCGCTGCCCCACAGAAACCAAATGTCTCAGGAAAAGAGGCCTATGATGGTTTAGAATTTACAGAATTATGTATTTCAACTTCAAAGAAAATCGACAGCAACTATTTTTAGGCCTAATCTAAATCCATCTCCACTTCTCCACCTTTTGTTTTCCTGAAGAACACAGCAAATGCCATAGATCAAAGTCTGTTTTCTTTGAGCACAGAGGGGGCTTGAAGGCTGTCCGCTCACTGCCACTGTGTCAGATGGATAATGACAGATGTAATGTATATTGCATCTCAGTAGATGAGGGATTTTTCACCTCATCCTATGAGGCTGGAGGACAATGAATTAGTGTACTCCCTGCACAGACTGCCAAGAGGAACACGCCACCAGCTGGAACAGCAAAAACAAACAATCCCAAATGCCTCTGTGGTTTACAAGTGGTCATTTTTCAAAAAGATGCACATGGATAGAGTGGACAGGCTCCCAGCAAATGGAAGGAAAGTAATGCTGTGTTTCATGAGCAATTCTGGGAAGACACTGCCATCAAATATTCATGGTAGCCTCACGTCTGTATGAACCTGGCTGATAGAATAACAGTGCTGATTCACCTGGCACCAAACCTCAGCCCCCTTTCCATTCTCCAGCTACTAAATCTGGGCTGTCAGTGATGGGAGCTGATGGGAAATGATAGCCTTATTGAGCTGCCTCATGAACTGTAACTCATTTGTTCTCAAGACCCAGACTGACAGCCCTTGCATTTTTCCCTTCCAGCAAAATTGAGCATAAATCACTTTATCATTTTTCCACATGACGGTTTATCAGAATTCTGGAATTCTATATGAAGTCATAGGGGCTGGTAAGATAAAATGAGACAAGTTTCTATCCTGTCGCTGAAGAGGACTGTCCCTCCAAAGGCATTAGTAAGACCATAAAAATACAATCGCAACTCAACTCAATACAAATTCTCTCCCCCTTGACAGACACCCCATCAGCTACTTTTTTTTTTCCTTCCAGAGTTTTCTGCATGACAAAGACAAGGAGAGTGGAGCTATGAATTATAATTACGCCTTTGTTCTAATGAGCAGGGAAAAGTGGCCCTGTCCAGTTTAATGCTGGTGTCTTTGGAATGAGAATGGTTCGAGTGTCAGGAGCTGACGCTGAGACCTTACCAGGTTTGCTGCAAAGAAAATCTGTTAAACTCATTTAGAACAACCTGCCAGTGTGCCTGCCTTTCTTCAAAACGCTTTTCCTAGTGCAGCACTCGGCTGCCAAATGGGGATATAAAAACAGCTGTGGTGTCTGACTATTTAGAGGCTTCATTTGATCAGTGAGTAGTGGGGAGCCAGGAAGGCAAACCTACAAGGAAGATGGTAACTTCAGGAGCTTCATGCAAAGGGCACACTGGCACATTTGAGACCCAGGACAGAGTGGGCAATTATGGGATGAGGAAGGGAGGGTCAGGAGAGACCTCACAGAGGGAGTGATCATAAGTCCAATCCAGGGAGAGAATTCAGTGTTTCCACTAAGAGGACCAGTGGCTCTCCCAGTGGTGAAGCTGGAAATCTAGCCAGTTTATCTCACCTTCATTTTAATCTAAACATAAGCTTTCTCGAGTCAATGGTTACTCAAATTTTGTGATTTTAAATAGAGCCCTCCAAAAATGCTCAACACAACCTAAGATTGAACGGGCTTGTATTCATACATTGAGAATCTATAATATCACACATCTGAACACCCTAGTAATGAGATAGCAAATAATACACATACAGTTCGACAGTCACAAGCCAGAACCCTTGCTCTTTGCATGAAAGGGAAAGCCCACATTAAACTCGCCTTCACTGCTAACGATACACCCCATAACATTCTGACTTGAAAATGATTTGACCATTTAACCTGGAACGCAGCTCCATGTAACGACAGCATGATTGGATCTCAATCATGGCAACGTTCAAAGTATATACAAAGCTGTGAAGCCTACTAGATCTCCTTTTGAAATCTGCTCTTCTCAGAGATGACTATTCAGATTAAGAAGGGAGTTGACAGGAGTTTTTGTATCCTATGGCCCAACAATGGCTTCTTTTTCTCACATCTCTCAAAGTCCTCTTTCTGAACATTGATTCTGACCTTCACTGATAAACTTCAACATCTAAACTATATAAATTGACACCTTCCTCTCATTCTCTTTGGCTGGCAGTAGAATTAGATCTTATGTATATGTACTTAGATGCATGAACTCAATTATATAGATGTATTGGATACAATACTTTGAAGATGCTAATATGTAAATGCACACATTTCAGACAGCAGTGGTATCTCTAATTTGCTGTCTTAATTCATTTAATTAGATTAAATATAAACCTATAGGGCATGCATGTCACCAGAGAAGGCCTTGCCCCCAAAGTGGAAAAATTAGTTCTGGGTGGGAGGGTGAAAAAAAATCTTATTATTTTTATGTATAAAGCACAGATATAAATACAATATAAACAGATATATTTGTGGTAAACTTCGTAGAAAAGGGAATTCTCAGGGGCTGGGGGGCGGGGATTGATGACATTGCCATAGGGTGTCTGTGATGGTCTCAATAAACAGTAATTGCTTTCTAAAATGATTTTAAGTAAAGTAATCTGAGTGACTGCTTTGGCTTTCATGGCTTTATTTTGATTTGCAGTGGAGTGATAGCAGCTTCAGTCATTTTTTTTTTTTTTTAAGCGAGCTGAAAATAAGGCACGAATCTAAAATCTATATGTGGGAATCTGGCCAGAGATATTGCAGGAAGTAAAGAGAGAACAGGGACCAGGAGAAATCAGTTATCCCATCAAACAAGCCCCTGGATGCAAAACAGTTGGCAATTTCTGTTTCCCAAGCAACCTCTGCCTGTGATAGAGTGTCAAAGCGAGTATCTCAATCCCACTGCAATCATTTGCACTTTATAAAATCTCTCTAAGAATTGATCTCTCTAAAAATAGGTAGTAAAGAAGTTATTATCTCATTCTAATTTATTGCCATTTTCACTTGATAAAGTTCCATTTAAACACCTTTGGAGGTCATGCATATTAGCAAGACAAGAGCAGTTCTAAAAGCATGTTTGAATCATACTGAAAATTCATGGCACTCAGTAATGGAAAGCTTGAAAGGAATTGTGTGGATGCATGTTTGTGTGTGTGTCTGTGTGTTTTGACCTGTATATAAAAAGTGTATGATGATTCCAAAATGTCTGCCCATCAACAGAAGAGTCTGCCACTTTCCCTTGAACCTGAGAGTTTTTATGATGGGTCTAATCAGTAGATGTGGTGGAAGTGACTCTGCATGGCTTCTGAAGCCACAAAAGAAATGGGCCTCCACCTTTTTGGGGATACACAACTTTGGAGCTCCAAGCCACCAAGAAAGAATACCACCTGAGTCAGTTACGCTGGAGAAACCACATGGAGATACGATAAAGAGACAGAAAGAGATGCAGGAGAAGCAGATTTTTTGGGTTGTCAACTGAAAAGCTCAGACTGCAACCTGAGCCACCTTCTGACTGCAACCACATGAAAGATCCAAGTAAGAAGAGCCTACCTGAGCCGAGCCAACCTGTATTAGAGATGATGATAAAATGACTGGTTTTGTAAGTCACTGAAGTACAGAATTTGGGGATAGTTTGTTATACAGTGACAGATACTGGGACCATGTGATCACACATACCATGTGAGAATGAGTCCATGATGCTCATATATTTCCATAGAAATTTTTGCAAAATAACTTGGGCTATTTTCTGGAATATTATAGTATAAAAGAAGGTTTTTTTTTTAAAAAACCTGGACAATTCTATAAATTGTACATTTCATCAAAGATTATTCTAATAGTCTACTAATTTTAAAATTATTCTAATTTTTCTTAAAGATAATTGAATTTGGTAACTCATATTACGGGCTTCCCAGGTACTTCACTGGGTAAAGAAACCATCTGCAATGCAGGAGACGTGGGTTTGATCCCTGGGTTGGGAAGATCCCCTGGAGGAAGGCATGGCAACCTACTCCAGTATTCCTGCCTGGGGAATCCCATGGACAGAGAAGCCTGGAGGGCTACAGTCTACAGGGTCACAAAGAATTGGACACAACTGAAGTGACTGAGTATGTACTCATACAACTTACTTTGTATATTTTACCTAAAGATTTTAAAAAAATATTAAAATATTTGTCTTCATTGAATAGTCTCTTTTTTAAATATATTTCCCTTTGAATTTATATAACATTTTTATTGAAATATAGTTGATGTACAATGTTATGTTAGTTTCAGGTGTATAGCAAAGCGATTCAGTTATACATGCATACTTTTTCAGATTCTTTTCCATTAGAAGTTATTACAACCTTCAATTTTTCATTTCCTGATTTCATCGACTTGATTTTAGTGTCTCTTTGACCATGTAAATCATCTTATTTTAGCTGAGTTCCTGCTGCTGATTCTTTCTAACATCAAGTACTTTTTGAAAAACATATTTAAATGATTACAAGGCCAGGCTCCCCAGTAATTCAGCATTGGCTGAGACATGAGAAGCTCTGGAAGCAAGGTCCGGAGTAGCCGCTAGAGACTGGCACAGTCAATGGACGGCTGTCGCCAGTGCCAGCACCAGCCCAGTAAAGTCTCCTGGAGCGTTGCACTTGTTTTCTGCCTCTTGAGGTCCCATGGTTCTTCATTTGTCTATTTAGTCATTCATTCCACAAGCCTATAAAGAACACTAACTACAATGCCAAACACTGGTTTAGCACCCATGAGAAAAAGAAAAAGAAAATGTGACCCATGTCTTCAAAAGCTTCCTTCTGGAAAAAGCCAATCCCAGTGATTCTGGTGAATAGCTGGCCACAATAGAAGCACATATAAAATATTATGCGAATAGAGAGGCGGGAGTTCCCATGTCACCCTAGAGAGACTGGAGAAGATATCACAGATAATACGACACTGGAACAGATAATTAAGCAAAGAATGGAAATTCAATCGGGAAGACTAGGAGTTCACATGCAGAACTAGATGCATGTCAAAAGTTCATGTTTAGGAAATAGAGATGTAGCAGTTTCTGCTGAAACTGAAGGACTTATGAGGGTGAGTTGGAGCCATGTTCTGGCAGAACAGGTGGGTAAGGGCTGGATAGTAAAAGCCTTGCAAGCTATGCAAATTCTCCACTCTTTGTATATATTGTACAACCCAACATCAGCACATAGGCACACACGAGCACCCTCACAGATGTACACACTTTTAGGGCTGAAGCATCATTCAGTTTGTTCACATTGATTTAGTAATATCAGAGATTCAAGTTATAGCATCCTGCACCTCATCTCAGAAAAGATGTATCTCCTTCTTTCTATCTCTCCCAACAAAAATATATTAGTCTTAGCCTCAAGTATTTCCTCAGGTTCCCCGAGAATATCCTCTGAATGATTAACTCAGTCTACAATTATGAAGGATTTCCTAATATTTTGCCTCTGTGCTTCCCTGCTGCAGATTTCACTTAGGCTGCCTTCACTGACAAATGAGAATCATCACCTCCTAACTTATTTATAACATCCTTTTATATATTTGCAGGAGAGCTCAGGGAGCAATTCAAACAGAAATGCAGCTGCTTTCAGTTCAACCAAAAAAAAAAAAAAAAAAAACAAGCATAGTTGGTCTCTCAGATATGGCATCTCAGCCCAGTGATACTGTTAATAAAACCTTGTGGATAGCATGGAAGAATCCTTGTTATTGCCAGCAATCTGGGGTTGGGTTGAAACATGTCTCTAGCTCTTTGATGCCATTTTCTATTTTTGTAAGATGTGCTGGCCATAGTAATTTTTGTTTACAAACTTTATAGTTTATGTACTTCATATACAAGTGGAATTTCAGGATGAAAAATTCTTAAAAACAGTAAAATTGCTGAATAATAACTAGCAATGGAAAAACTGCTGGATCCATGATATAGGGATATAGAGAGGCACTCTATTGAGCTCAAGCATACCATATTGGCATATGATCTAGAAGAAAATAAATGAGAAAATATGGAAAATGTCTTTAGAAGACCTACAAAAGTATGTCTTTAACATTCAGTTCTCTTGAAATAAAGCCTAAATAAAATGTATTCTGAATAAATTCTTAAATTACAAGCATGTAGCTATGCTTTGTTCCATGGAAATAGAGGAAGGAATAGATTTCCATTAAATCAGGAAAATATGTTATCTATGAGCTGTGAGGAATTTATTGTATTTCCCTACAAAATAAGTATAGTTGATAACTAATTCGTTATATTGCATCCCAGGAACCCTAAGAGGTTTACGGATATTAGCTCATTTAATAAACACCAAAGCACACAACAACAAGCTACATATAATTATCCAAATTTACATGGTAAGGAAACAGAGGGGCACAGATTAAATAATTGCTGAAAAGTCACATCAGTTCAGTTCAATCAAGTGGCTCAGTCATGTCTGACTCTGTCATGCGTGACCCCACGCGCTGCAGCACGCCAGGCTTCCCTGTCCATCATTAACTCACCGAGCTTGCCCAAACTTATATCCATCGAGTCGCTTATGCCATCCAACAATCTCATCCTCTGTCATCCCCTTCTGCTCCTGCCTTCAATCTTTCCCAGCATCAGGGTCTTTTCTAATGTCAGCTCTTTGCATCAAGTGGCCAAAGTATTGGAGCTTCAGTTTCAGCATTAGTCCTTCCGATGAATGTTCAGGATTCTTTAGGATTGACTGGTTTGATCTCCTTGCAGTCTAAGGGACTCTCAACAGTCTTCTCCAACACCACAGTTCAAAAGCATCATCACCAAAAAGTCACATAGTTAAAGTCAAATAACAGAATGTGATTCTCCTATAGGTTTTAGTTTCAGGTTTTAAAATAGATTTACCGAGGCATAAATGACATACAATACTACTTATATTTAAGGTGAAAATTTGATAAATTTTGGCATATGTGTTCATGTGTGAAATCATCATTATCATCAAGAAAATGAATACACCTCAAAGTTTGTTAATTGCTTAGTTGTATCCTACCCTTTGCAACTTGTGGACTATAGCCCGCCAGGCTCCTCTGTCCATGGAATTCTCTAGGCAAGAATACAGGAGTGGGTTGCCATTTCCTACTCCAGGGGACCTTGCCAACCCAGGGATCAAACGTGAATCTTCTGCATTGCAGGCAGGTTCTTTACCATCTGAGCCATCAGGGACGCCCAGGAATATATATATCACCCCTTCAAAGTGTACTTGTAATCCTTTGCAACTCTCTAGAACCCTTCAGTATCCATGCCTCCTGAAGTTATTAGTTTGCTTTCTGTCATTATATATTTGTTTGAATTGTCTGGAATATTGTGCAAATGAAGTCATGCAATATGTATGCATTTTTTGCCTGGGTTATTTCACTCAGGATAATTATTTTAGGATTTATTTATATTGTATGCATCAATCATTTATTCTTTTTATTGTTTAATCATATTCTATTGTATAGATATACAATTTGTTCATCCATGTTGATGGACTTTTTGGTCATTTTCCATATTAGGCTATTACAAATAAAGTTCTGTGAACATTCATGTACAATTTTTTGCATTTACATAGACTATAACATCATTTGTTTATTTTTTTTTAATTTTATTTTATTTTTAAACTTTACATAATTGTATTTGTTTAAATATCTAGGCATAGAACTGTGTTTTAACAGGTGTATATTTAACTTTTAAAGAAACTAATGAATTTTCTGAAATGATTGTAACATTCTATAGTTTCATCAAGAGTGTATGATAGTTCCAGTACCTCTACATCCATGTTAACACTTGCTTTTTTTTTTTCCATTTTAGCCATGTATACTGGTATTTCATTGTGGTTTTAAGTTGCATTTTTCTCATGACTAACTGAGGTGCTTAGTTTCCACTGCATACTTTCTTTGGCAGTGCGTCTATTGAAATCTCTTATTCATGATTTTTTATTTTTTTTTGAATTTTGAGTCTTCTTTATTTACTCTGGATAGACATGGGTCATTTGATAGACATGACTGGCAAATATTTTCTCCTATTCTGCAGGCTGTATTTTCATTCTCTTAACAGTATCTTCTGAAGAATCTAGGTTTTAATATGAAAAAGATCAGATGTCTTGATTTTTTGTATGACTCCTTCTCCAGAGAATCTTCCTGACCCAGGGATCAAACCCACGTCTCTTTTGTCTCCTGCATTGGCAGGTGAGCTCTTTACCACTCGTGCCACCTGGGAAGCCCAGGAACTGTCTATCAGGGTGCAAATATTTAGTATATTTGTGAGACTATTTTCAGTTCTTTTACATATTTTCTTTTAAATTTCATTTCCTAAAGAGTAAAAAAGGAAAAATCCATGTCCTGGTTGTTACTAGTACACAAAATACACTTGATTTATACATAAATCATGCTTATATCCTCTAATCTAGCTAAACATACTTGTTAGTTCTATTAGCTTTTTGTATATTCCACAGACTTTCTACATATAAGGTGTGTGATATGTAAGTGTACATAGTTTTAATTTTTTCTATCCAATTGAATTAAAAAAAGACTTTCCTAGTATAATGATCATTTCTAGAGCTCTTCAGTCCTTTGTGTAGATACAGATGGCATTTTTCAGAACTTCTAGTGTGACATCGATTAGATGTGTTAAGACCAGATATCTGTGCCTTGTTCTTAACTGTAGTGACAAATCAATTAATTAGTCTTTCACAATAAATATACTGTCAACTGTAGTGGATTTTTTTTTTCTCTAACAGATAACGTTTATCTATTCCTAAAGTATGTTATTTTGGTTTCAAATATTTGAAGTTTTTCCAAATTCCTTTCTGATATTCTATCTAATTTTATTGTATCATATTCAGGAAATGCATGATAGGAGCCTGAGAATATATTTTATAAGATCTGTATGCTTTTAAATTTATCAAGATGGTCTGTCTTGATAACCATTCTATGTGTATCTAGAAATAATTTGTATCTTGGTATTGCTGATTGGCATATTATAAAAATAACAATTAGGTGGGAAATTTGGTAGCTTTGTTGAAGTCTTTTACAACATTACTGACTTCCATTTTATTGAGAGATAGGTGTTGAAATCTCTAACTATATTTGCGGATTTGAGGTTTTCTTCTTTCGGTTCCATTGGTTTTTGCTTTATATATTTTGAAGTTTTGCTATTGATCTATAGACATTTGTGAGTTTTAGATTCTCTTAATGAATTGACCTCCCCTTATTAATATAAAATGTCCTTTATCCCCAGTAATATTTTTTGCTCCAAAATATACTTTGACAGATATTAATACAGACACTACACCTTGCTTCGGTGTGCACTATTAGTGTGCATCTTTAACTTATCATATTCTATCTTTACATAATATTGTAATATTTCACATGTGCTATAAGAACTATATATCATACTAAATTCTAGGCTCTGCACTATAGTGTACATTTTATTTCAAATATGCTGTAAAGTCCACAATATAGTTATCATTAATGCTTTAAATAGTCAATAATCTTTTAATGAGATTTGAAAATTAAGAAAAACAGTATAATTAGTCATGTAGTTACCTTTTCCAGTTCTTTTCAGTCCTTTGTGCAGATCCAGATTCAATCTTAAATCATTTTAATTTGGCCTGAAGGACTTCCTTTAACATTTGCACTGCAAGTATACTAAGTGATTAATTCTTTCAGCTTTTGAGTTTCTTAAACAAAGCCTTAATTTGCCATCAGTTCCAAAAGATATTTTCACTGAATGGAGAATGGTTTCACTGAATGGTTGTCAGGTTATTTTCTTTCTGTCCCTTAAAGTTGGGGCTAAGCTCTCATTTGCATTGCTTCCAGTGAGAAATATGCCACTTTATTCCTCTAAGATGAATGTCTTAGTATCTAAGATGTCTTTTTGTCTGTGACTACTTTAAGAGTTTCCTTTTGTCACTGATTTTACCACGTTTTACTATGTTGTACTTTGGTAGACTTTTGTTTTTCTCTGTCTCATGCTTCAAGTTATTGAGCTTCATGGATCTGTAGGCTTATAGAGATTTCATCAAAGTTGGAAATTTTTCTGCTAGGATTTATTCAAATAATTCTGCTGTCTACTCTTTTTTTCTCCTAGTATGTTACTCAATGAAATTTAGGTGATATTTGCAGTCATGACAGCAAACGAAACATCTGCAGAAGAATATGTAGAAAGCAGAGAGGTAAAGGCTGTGAATAAAACCCTAACTGAAGTAAGTGAAGTCGCTCAGTTGTGTCTGATTCTTTGCAACCCCATGGACTGTAGCCTACCAGGCTTCTCCGTCCATGGGATTCTCCAGGCAAGAATACTGGAGTGGGTTACCATTTCCTTCTCCAGGGGATCTTCCCGACCCAGGGATCAAACCCAGGTCTCCTGCATTGGAGGGAGACACTTTAACCTCTAAGCCACCAGGGAAGATGAAAAAAACCCTAATGAGTGTCAATATTTAAAGGGCAGCAGGAGGAAACTGAAACTTGAGATCATGCTAGAGAAGGGGCATGCCAGAGACACAGGGCAAGACCAGTTCTTACAGCCAAGAGTCTGTTCTGCTTTTACATTTCTGCATCCATCCCAAATTCAGTGACTTAAAGCAACAAAATCCATATACTGGCTCACAGTTTCCATGATTCAGGAACATGGGAAAGGACGGGTAGCATCATTTTGGTTTAGCAGCTCTCACGAGGTTGCAGTCAGACAGCAGCCAGAACAAGCACAGCTGGGAGCTGCAGTCACTGAGGCTAGATGAGTCCTTTCAGTTTTCTCAGGTCTTATCAGAGCTTTTCCAAAGAGCTAGTCTTAGCTTTTGCCTAGTATGGTAGTTTAGGATAAGCTATGGTATAAATCTTGGCTGATAGCTTTCAGGTTACTTATTCCATAGAGTAAGCAGAAGCTGTATCACTTTAGAAATCACATAGCATACTACTGCTATACTCTATTGGTCAAAACAATCACATTAGTGAAGTTGCTCAGTCGTATCTGACTCTGCGACCCCATGGACTGTAGCCTATCAGGCTCCTCTGTCCATGGGATTTTTCCAGGAAGAGTACTGGAGTGGGTTGGCATTTCCTTCTCCAGAGGATCTTCCCAACCCAGGGATCGAACCCAGGTGAATTAGAGGCACACAGTTTACCGTCTGAGCCACCAGGCAAGTCCTAACAACAATCACATTAGCCCTCCCCATTTCAAGGGCAGGGACATAGACACCACTTCTCCATGGAACAAACATGAAGTCTTAGTTAAAAAGGGCATGAGGAATGGGAGCGATTGCTGCAACAATTCTTGGAAAGTACATTCTGCCACATACTCCAGGGGAGAAGACAGTTAAGAAGAAAAAAAGTCACAAGTGCTAATTACTACAGAGAGCCCAAGTTAGATGAGCATTGAAAACTGACAACTGTATTTGGTCATCAGGTATTCACTGGTATATTTGGTCGGAGCAATTCCCTCCTAATAATTATATAGTGTGTAAATAAAAAATACATTACACACACGCACAAATATAAAAGCATGAAAACAATATTGTAAATAATGCCAAAGTGTTTATAAAATAATAATATATTACTACTATATATTAAATTATATAATTTCATTTTGTCCTTATTTTAATATTGAATTTTTGAGTCCCAGTTTTGTGGTAGACACTTAGCTATGTGCTTATTTGAAAAGTTTATGAGGTATGATTATGTACATTTGACATGTGAGGAGCCTGAATCTCACAAAGATATGTATGTTGACCAAATTCACATATCTACTAACTGAGTTCATTTTAAAGTCTAGGTCTTTCTGACTCCAGAGTACCCCCTTGTCCTACTACGCTTGCCCAGCTGTAAGATCAGTGACTGCACATTCTCCTTCTCTTTATTATTTGTCATTCAGTATCATAGTAATAGTCCATCCAAACAGAGCACAGGCATGTATTCTACTTGACCATCAGCATTGGCAACAGAAATGTTTAAACTCTAGATTTGAAAACAAAAAAAAAGAATGCATTTAAATTCAACTATTTTCTCAGACTGGTTTGCTAAAATGTGTGTGTGTTCTCATATGGGAATTATTATTTTGAAACTAATTTTCTTTTGTATGTCGTGGGTTTGGAGATTTGCTCAACCATTTATAACAGGATCCTGAGGAATACACAGCAAATGCTAAAACAGCCCCAAATGCATCCTGTCTGTAGGAAAGGTCAGAACCTCACAGGGTTTTCACTGAACCTTAAAAGACAAACAACTTCAACGCAGCACGGCTGTCTTGGCTCAATGCAGTCCCGATCCTGCTGAGAACAGTAAAATAAAGAGGATATTTGATCTAGGTTGCAAGTGAGCTATTTTTGTTGTTGTTTTGAGTGTTGATTGTCTTTGCAGGCAAATACCAAAGACAAATTTAAGTTCATTTATTAATTAAGCATGAATAACCTATTAAGCGTAATTTGAGTGTGCTTATCTCACTTATATGTTCAAAACAAAGACAAAAAAAAATTATTCTTTCTGAGGTAGCACGTAGTCATATTTAACTTGAACAAGGGAATTAATTGCTAAGCAACCTAACCGTGGTTAGGTCATGCAGGCAATGATTTAAATCTTTCTTCTTATATTCTATCTGTAGGAATGCATCTGGAGTTTTCACCATCCTTCTATTTTGGCCCTTACAAGCACATGCATTATTTACTATTGTCTTTTCTATTTGGTAAAATAAGATTAAGTCAGCTCTCAAAGAAGCCAGACATTCCTGTGTCCTATTCAGCTGCCATTTCATAGCTAGTTCAAACTGAGTGTGTGTTTTGGACCAAATGACAGAACCAAGGAAACTAAAAATAATTGGATCACATCAAGTCATACTTTTGATCTTCCTATCACTGAATAGGGTATTTCATTTGTATTTTGTTCAATGTGACATCAGTGAACTGTTGCATTTTCGTAGTTGTTCTTTAACACTGGTATGAGTTACAACACCGAATGCCAAGTATTTATCCCCACAAGTCCATAACAATGCACAGAAGACAGCAGCAACTCATTTCCTGCAGCACTTGTTAGAAATGTTACAGTGAAGTCCATGTCAGAGTTACTGTGATAAATGCAATTGGAATCAACAGAAAAAATTTTATAAGAGAAGTTAGAAGGTTTCTGATGTCCATGGATGGCAAATGCCCCATAAAAACACTTTCATAGTGATAGACTTTAGGTAACTCTCAGAAGTCATCCAGATATTCAATCACTACTAAGGTCCCACTTGGATCTTAATACGCGTTATTCGTTAGAAGTAAAAACCATTTCCTCCAAAATTTGAGGGCAGTTACAAGATTCAGTATTCTTTTGGCCATTACTGTTTTGGTTGTCAGTAACGGCAAGAGCCCTCAAGAACAAAGCATGGCAGCAGTAGCTGGAAGAAGTAGGCAATTTCTGCTTTCTCAAGAGAACAAGGTTGATTAACGACTTACAAAATTTTTTCAAGCACAATGGGACCAATTGTGAAAGAATATATACCATTTTGGGTTTTTACAGTGGCAGCCATTGTCTGATCCTATATACATCAGATCAGATCAGATCAGTCGCTCAGTTGTGTCCGACTCTTTGCGACCCCACGAATCGCAGCACGCCAGGCCTCCCTATCCATCACCAACTCCCAGAGTTCACCCAGACTCACGTCCATTGAGTCAGTGATGCCATCCAGCCATCTCATCCTCTGTCGTCCCCTTCTCCTCCTGCCCCCATTCCCTCCCAGCATCAGAGTCTTTTCCAATGAGTCAACTCTTCGCGTGAGGTGGCCAAAGTACTGGAGTTTCAGCTTTAGCATCATTCCTTCCAAAGAAATCCCAGGGCTGATCTCCTTCAGAATGGACTGGGTGGATCTCCTTGCAGTCCAAGGGACTCTCAAGAGTCTTCTCCAACACCACACTTCAAAAGCATCAATTCTTCGGCGCTCAGCCTTCTTCACAGTCCAACTCTCACATCCATACATGACCACAGGAAAAATCATAGCCTTGACTAGACAAACCTTTGTTGGCAAAGTAATGTCTCTGCTTTTGAATATGCTATCTAGGTTGGTCATAACTTTCCTTCCAAGGAGTAAGCATCTTTTAATTTCATGGCTGCAGTCACCATCTGTAGTGATTTTGGAGCCCAGAAAAATAAAGTCTGACACTTTTTGAAATGCATTCATTGCCTAAAACTAATGGAGTTTTAGGAAGTGAATATAATATTAAGTATGTTTGTGGTGAAATATTTGTTGAAGATACTTACTATTTTTTTTCTCTATCTGGTAAGCCTAGGCAGTGGAATTTGTAGTTATAATTTTATTTTCACAGTGCTTTATTAGTTATTCTCTAATATTAGAAAGAATATAAAGCTATAAAAAAGCCAAATGCAGCAGAAACAGCATAAGATAATCCACATACAAACACAACCTCATCATTTGTCCGGACTCCTTAGGTGTCTTTGTTGTGACTCCACAAAGCACTTGGATTAGCAATATAGTTGGCCAGTCTGAACCAATCTGGGCTAATCTTGGAACATTCAAAGGGAAGTGCTTGGCACATAGTCAATTGTTAATTGTTTTACTGTGTAGATAATAAGCTTCTACACATTGTTCCTTAACAATTTTAACTACTGAGAAGCCTATATTTTTGTTCTCTGGAAAAAGAAATTACACTATAGCTTTTTCCTCTTCGTAATTCTACTCAATTTTTCTGTATTTGTACTCAGGTTGTGAGCAATTTTGGCTCTACATACATATAAACAAACAGACCAGAAACAAACAAACAAACAAAACTAATTTTGTTTAATCTACCTTTACTCCACTTCTTTCTCATCATTTCTATCTGAAAACCAGATATGTTACCTTAACTGCACTTTGATGGGCAAATGCCTCTAGAAAACTGGGTTTCTAGGCAACACTGCAGAGACTGAGGGCAAGACAAAGGAAATAGTTTCCTGTTTCAACTGTCAGAACAAAAGGGATTCCTTCATAATGCATTAATGCCCAGGGTACTGGTGGAGTATTTGATTTAATTTTTCATATGCTATCATCAAAAGCCTGTCTTTTCAAGTAACTATTTTTCTAAAGTTATTGTTTGATTTGTCTTTCTTAAAACAAAACAGTAAATTACAGAGTTTAAGTATCTTTAATTCACCCTGGCTAATTTAACAGTAGTGTTTTTTAAATTCTTCTTCATCAGTTCATGTTCCCTTTATAAGAACACTGTTCAAATGATGATATTCTAGCATAATCAGGACATAAAAAGAAATCTTGCTGACAAGACAGTGTGCAACCTTTCACACTACCAGCAGGCTTCAGGATTTTGTATTTGCAATTAAAGGTATTATGAAATACAAGGAAATCACAATTTAGGTCATTTTTTGCTCCTCTCCACAGTAAGATGAGGGACTTTTAAAAAACTAATTTGTACAACAGAGAAGTTAAAGCAGTGCTAGACCAGGAAAGTAATTCAAGAAGGAACAAATAGAGATTGTAGATTATTGTTTGCAATGAAATAGTATCTTGTGTCTTTGACTTCGACTGAATGAAAGGATCATTTCAGGATAACAACATTTAATCTGGGTCATAGAAAAATATAGAAGTCTCCTTAACTAAATTGTATGTGTATATTTTTGCCATAAAATTTGTAATTCAGTAACCTTCAGTCTTAGGTAACTGTGTGTCTGCAATGTTTAAGGTGTGTTTAACTGAATCAAAAAAGAGTTCCCATTCCTTAGCAACGATAGAATACCCTGGTTATTAACAGTTTAACTAAACCACAGGAAACAAAGTCCCTTACCTATTGAGTTTCATTTGCCACTGGAGTTTTATGGAACATTTCATGACTTATTAAAGGACTGGAATATGCCACCCCAAAATATGCCACTTTGGCATAAAGACTACTTTGAGGTGAAGGCAATTTAAAATCAAAAGATGTTAGACTAGGTCTCTGCTCTTCCCCTTATCTGCCTAAAAGCAGGACACATATTTCCTTTTGAAGAAGGTACTCCCACTTTGTACCAGGAAGAGAAAAGTAACTCTTATCTTGGAAGACAGGGAGTCAATACTAAGATGAGTTCACATAAACAGAACCTACTAAAATAGCCCTACCTTCCATTAGATCCCTCCACATACTTCCTAATCATTTCTCGACAATTTACCCTCCTTTGAAACTAAACTCCTCCTTACTTTTTTTTTTTTTAAAGGTACATAATCCCTAAATCTAACCATTTCTTTTAGTTGCATTTCTATTCTGTAACCTCTGGGGCACATACATTTTGATAAAGCTTGTGTGCCTGTTCTCCTGTTAATATGACATTTTTTAGTTCAATTTGCCTGGTTCCTGGCATAGAATCTAAGAGAGTAGGAAAAAAGTTTTTCCTCCCCAACACTGATCTGATATTAGAGGTATAAAATACTTTGGCAGGTGATCAGATGTGACTTCAGAATCATTGTTTATATGTAGAGACGGCTTCTAGGTCATTTGCTAAAGAATCCACCTGCAATGCAGCAGACCCTGGTTCAATTCTTGGGTCAGGAAGATCCACAGGAGAAGGGATAGGCTACCCACTCCAGTATTCTTGGGCTTCCCTTGTGGCTCAGCTGGTAAAGAATCCACCTGCAATGCAGGAGACCTGAGTTCGACTCCTGGGTTGGGAAGATTCCCTGGAGGGGGAAAGGCTACCCACTCCAGTGTTCTAGCCTAGAGAATTCCATGGACTGTATAACCATGGGGTCACAAAGAGTCAGACACAACTGAGTGACTTTTACTTCACATCTAATAGAACTAACTTTCATAGGTTAATGGAGGACCTTTACAAGTAACACAGAGCTCTGAGGGTTGGGATATGGTGAATTACAAAGAAGAATAAAGTTGATGCATAGAGATAAGCTGAGAAGAAAGAGAGAAAGTGAGCGATGATTGGCTATATTCCTTCATGAGACATGGCTCCTTTTAAAGATAACATTTATTTTGTCCCAGGTTGATTTAGGGGAGAAAAAAAACAACAAATAAATGGGTAGAGAGAATATTAATCACAGAATAGATAGGAAAAAACACAGATAATGGATTCTCATTCAGAGAGAATCACTTCTTGGTCAAGCAAAAGTACAGAGGAAAACTTTTGCTAAGCATATGGGAAAGATGTAAATCCCTTCAGAAATCATTTGAAGTAGACCTGGGTATAATGTAAATAATTCACATATTCAAAGGATTAGTATTAATAAAAGAACCAAGTACAAAATCCACCATTCTTGTCCAAGACAAAATGGGATAAGAGTGTTAAGGGCATAAAAATGATCAACACTCACACATGTTGTTCTGGGAGTTCAAATAAACACAATAACTCATTATCTTGGACTCAAAGGGATAGGAAGTTTTTTTCTCCGCTTCTGAAAGAGGAGAAATAACACATTAATACTGGCATGCTCTACATAATATTTCTAGTTTGTTGTATGTCAAATGTTCAAGTTAACAATAGAGTAATGTGTATGTATATTCCTATTTGAAAGTTACTCTAACAAAATGGTAAAACTCTCATAATGGGTAGAGGTACTCTACCAAAATGCTCTATTATCCCCAGAGAGTCCCATGGTATTGGTATAGAAAAATAGTCTTGGAAGACCCTACTATTTTTAATGATAAAATATTATTTCATGTTCAAATAAAGAAAAAAATAGGCAAATAGTTGTCTTATATAATTTTGTCTTAATGTAGTTTCAAACTGATTTTGATTTATACGTCACCCTGGCTCTTTTAGTTTGTAACATTATCCTTTTTTTTTCCCATAAAATAGAAAATAAAGTTGACATCTATTAAATAACTAACATGTTTCTCAATGTGCTTGACTTTTTAAAAAAAATTTATTTATTTTAGTTGGAGGCTAATTACTTTACAATATTGTAGTGGTTTTTGCCATACATTGATATGAATCAGCCATGGGTTTACATGTGGGTCAGGAAGATCCCCATCCTGAACCCCCCTCCCACATCCCTCCCCATCCCATCCCTCAGGGTCATCCCAGTGCACCAGCCCTGAGCACTCTGTATCATGCATCGAACCTGGACTGGTGATCTGTTTCACATATGATAATATATATGTTTCAATGCTATTCTCTCAGATCATCCCACCCTTGCCTTCTCCCACAGAGTCCAAAAGTCTGTTCTTTACATCTGTGTCTCTTTTGCTGTCTAGTATACAGGGTTATTGTTACCATCTTTCTAAATTCCATATATATGCATTAGTATACTGTATTGGTGTTTTTCTTTCTGGCTTACTTCACTCTGTATAATAGGCTCCAGTTTCATCCACCTCATTAGAACTGATTCAAATGTATTCTTTTTAATGGCTAAGTAATACTCCATTGTGTATATGTACCACAGCTTTCTTATCCATTCATCTGCTGATGGACATCTAGGTTGCTTCCATGTCCTGGCTATTATAAACAGTGCTGCGATGAACATTGGGGTACATGTGTCTCTTTCAATTCTGATTTCCTCTGTGTGTATGCCCAGCAGTGGGATGGCTGGGTCATGTGGCAGTTCTGTTTCCGGTTTTTTAAGGCATCTCTGCACTGTTCTCCATAGTGGCTGTACTTTTTATACATGGAAGAGTCGGTCACAAGCAAGTTGTTAGTTATCTTGCTCAATGTCACACATTTAGAAAGTGAGAGTGGTGAAATCATAACTCTGACTGTGTGAGAATCTCATTTCCCTCATTACCACTTTGCATTTCCCTAAAAAACAACTGACATAAAGGAAGGGAAATCTGGTAAGACTTATCTGAGTGTCTTTTAGTTCCCTGATACCTATCAGATAATCACATAGAGACAGTAAAATAAAGAATGTGAAAGAGTCTCTGAAATTTCTACTTGACAATCCTGGGCCAAAGTAATCCTGAGACAAAGGAACTAGTCTTGTCTACTCTCCTTACCTTCAAATATGGGATATACTTATGAGTCCAACTCAGAGTGTCCAGAGTGGCGAGTCACAATGCACAGAACAGGAGACTTGTGATAGCAACACAGACTTTTCAAACAGTTACAGCATCTTTGTCATGCTATCAGGACATCTGGTATATAGCACTTACAACGTTTTAAGGAGAAAAGAGCATGTATAGACAAAAACATCATATGCTTTAATGTTAAGAAATAAATGTATAAATTAGATTGGGAAGAAACAAATATGTACATTGATAAAAGTATATCAGATACTGTCTATTTTCTCTCATCAGATGAAGCAATTTCTATTCTATAAGTTTATGTGTTGTTCCTTCTATTTTTATCTATTCTGCTTTTAATGTGTTTTTTAGTGTGTTTTGAGATCTTTTAATGTGCTTTTTAGTTGTACAATTTTCATTTGATTTGTCTTGATATCATCTATATCTTGGCTGGGACTTCCAAATTTTGCTGAGACTTTCTATTTTTTATTTTTCATTTGTTTCAAATGTGCTCATACGGGCTCATTGAAGCACTTGGTGACTGCTTTAAAATTCCTGTCAGATAATTCTAACACCTATGTCAGCTCCATATTGGAATCTGTTAATTGTTTTTTTTATAATTCAGCTTGATATGTTCCTAATTATTATTATGAGGTGATTTTTATTAAATCCTGGATTATTTGGTGTTATGTTGTAAAATTCTGATTCTGATTAGTCTTCTGTTTTAGCAGGCCTCTTCTGACATTGTTCCATTGGGTGGAAATGTACATACAATTCAGGTGAAGAGATTCCTATCTCTTTGCAAGGTCCAGGTTAACTGTTACAATTACCCAGTTTGGGATTTATGAGGTAAAAAGAAAGCCCCAGATAGTCACTACCATCCTGGCCAATCCATTCTTTTAAATCAAAAGTCTTTCTCTCCATCTTTTAGAATTTTCTTATGTTTGCTTTACATTACACCCAGAATTTTCAGTTGTTTTTTGTAGAAGGATTAGGGAAAAGTGTGTCTACTCTTTTTTCAGAAGTAGAAGTCCTGTGCTAATAGACTGAAAAAATGAACAGAGCCTCAGGGATATGTGGGACTCTAAGCAAAGATCTAATATTAGTGTCCCTGGAGTCCCAGAAGGAGAAGATAAGACTTTTACTTTTTACCATCAGAAACTAGTAAAAGAAGAGCAAATTAAACTCTAAGTGAACAGAGAAAGGAAACAATAAAGATTGCAGTGGAAATCAATGAAATAGAAAAGAGAAAGACAGAGAAAATTCAATGAAACTTAAAGCTGGTTCTTTGATAAAGCTAATACTATTGGTAAACCTTAAGCCAGAATAATTATAAATAATAAAAAGATACAAATTACCAAAGTCAAAAATGTTATCACATAGATCTCAAGACTATTAAAATGATAATAAGGGAATATTACAAATAACTTTATGCCAATATATTCAAACACTTAGATAAAATAATGATTCCTTTAAAGACATCAAAAGTTACTCAAGAAGAGACAGAAAATCAAATAATTCTACATCTATCTATTAAGAACTTGAAATTATACTGCAAGATCTTCCACCTTTAAATCTCTTAGACTATATGGCTTTACTGGTGATTTCTTTCAAACGTTTAGAGAAAAGAAACATAAAAACCCAATAATAACTATTCTAGAAAATTTAACAGGTAGGAATTATTTCATTCTATGAGGCCAACATTGCTCAGACATGGACAAACAGTGATACAAGAAAAGAAAGCTACATACCATTACCCCTCATGAACATAGAATCCAACACTATATATAATGGATATTTCCCCAGGAATAAAGCATTTGTTTAAAATAAAAGTAATTTATGACGTTATCAAACCAAAAATGAGAAGTCATTTGATCTTTTCAGTGGATAAAGAAAAGTTTTTGATAAAGTCTATACATTTTGATAAAAACTCCTGGCAAAGGATAAATGAAAACTGTCTCAACCGGATAAAGAACATTTAACAAAAGCCTACAGCTAACATCGAATTTAATGGTAAAGGACTGAATACTTTTCCCCTAGGATCAGGAGTAAGATAAGAATGTTGCCTCTCAGCACTTTCATTCGATGTTGTACTGAGGTTCAACCCACTGTGTTTAGTGCAGTAAACACACAAAAAATAACAGCAAAGCATGCAGACTGGAGAAGAAGTAAAAGCCATGGGATTTGCAAAAAAATAACTACTAGAGCTCATATGAGTTTACTATTGTTGTATAATAGAATACAAAGTATTAACAATCAGCTGAATTTCTATATATTAGCAGTGAATAATTAGATATTAAAATAAAAATGCTATTTACAATATGACCAAAATACTTAAGTATATTTTGATAAACGATATGAAAGCCTTGTACACTTAAAGGTACAAAACACTGCTTGAGAGAAATTGAAAATGACCTATATAAATGGAGAGATACATTGCCTTTGTAGTTCCTAACATTAAATATTACAAGAATATCAATTCCCACAAACTTTGCCTACAGATTTGGTGCAATCCCTAAAATGGAAAACTAATGCAGACTAATTTATGTGAAAGTCACTCAGTCATGTCTGACCCTTTATGACCCCATGGACTGTAGCCTGCCAGGCTCCTCTGTCCATGGAATTCTCCAGGCAAGAATGGGAGTGGGTAGATGTTCCCTTCCCCAGGGGATCTTTCGAACCCAGGGATTGAACCCAGGTCTCCCACATTGCAGGCAGAGTCTTTGCCATGTGAGTCACCAGGAAAGCCCAAAATAATTTATAGTAAAGGAAAAATAGTTAACGATTGTTTTCAGGTAACTCATATGGTGTGGGGAGGTACAGGAATGAAGATTACAAAGGAGTATGTACAAATTTTCCAGTGGCGACAGATAGATATATTATTTTTGATTGTGGCGATGGCTTCTCAGGTCTATAAATATGTCCAAAAGATACCACATTGCACATTTTAAATATGGCTGCCTATCGCATTTTAATTATGCCTCAAGTTAAAACAAAAACTAAACTATTTATATAGAATCACACACACACCTTGACAGTAATGAATGAATGAGGTAAAGGAACAGGCTTATAACAAATCCAGCTAGGTTGGAGTTGGCCTGTCTTAAATTTAAGAAAAATTCTTATTTTAAATAGCTATAATTTCTTTCTAAAGCCCTAATAATGAATGAATATTACCTGATTTTTGGTTGTTGTTGTTTTTTATTACCTTGTCTTAGAAGTCTCAGGCCTGGCATTGCAAAATATATTAATCTTTATGCTGTTTGGATTTAAATAATATTTTCAGGGAAATTTTTTACTATTTCACTAATGAAATAATTAATATGGGTTTCTTCATATTTTAGGATAGTTAAAAAGTTTATATATTTATCTTGGTGAAACAACTTCCATATTGATGCTGTAAAAATCAATGTTCCTTTCCATATATCCGGATAAGGAAGAAAATAAGTTCTAAGGTCTGCAAATTATCTCACAAAAACTGTACAACATTCCCATGGGTTTCTCAGATTCATGATAAGTATCCATAAATTTCCCAGAAACATTATTATTATTTTCTATCAAGAATCTAAGTATCATTGAGATTATCTGTGGTTTTTACCATACTTTGTAAAACTTAAGCTAAAAAAGATATATTTGCATACATTTAGAACCCAGTAAATCATGAAAAATGGCCTCACACTCAACTATGCCTATAATTTATGTAAGAAAATTCTTCCAGTATGATCATCAACCATTTTTATTGAGCATGCAACCTGTCAAAAGTGTTGCAATAGGCATGATTACAGAAACAAGTAGTTTGAACAACAGCATTCATTTATTCAACAAATATTCATTTGAGTTTCCAATGTAGAACAGGCATTTCACTAGGTACTGGGGTTAAAGGGTCAACAAGAAAGACATGATGCTGGACCTCATGCTGTTAACATTGCAATGGGAGGATATAGACTAAATAATCATTTTTGTATTAAGTATATTTCACTTAAGAATGAAATTGAAATAATCCTTTGATAAAGGTATAGGGCTTACATTTTAATTATACAGTAAAACAGTAAACATGTCATACATTCTAATTTAATGTAAAATTTAACAAGATTAGATATGTATATGTACATAGTTAATTCACAACTTCTGAAATAATACATAAAATGTTAAAAAAAAAATAAGCTTTTGAGAAAACTTCATTCCAGCACTTGTTAATCCTTTGCATAAACAATTCTTGGAGACTTCCCTTTCAGTTACAGTGAACTTGGTGATTCTGACCAACTTTCCTACTAAGTACGTTCAGAAGTTATGAAAGCCTCTGAAGAAATCTGAGATCTGATCAGATAGATGGGGAAGGATTACTGAGTCGGGATTTAGAAAAGAAAAAAAAAAAGTCATGGACTTGGTGGCACTCTTCCTCTGCAGGTATTTGCTGATTCCTGAGAGGGCTGCTGGAGAATTTGCTGGCAGCCTCTCTTAGCTAGGGCACAGTTGTGATGTTCAGGGGTCACCAAGAAGAGTTCCCTGGTGAACTCTCCATCCTTCAGACTGAAACATCAAAGAATCTCACAACCTCCTCTCCCCACCTCTGCAAGGATAAAAGCTAGCCAGAGTAGAGAAATCCTTCCAGGAATAGTAGTGTATCATCTAATCATCTTCATTTTTAAATCGGGTAAAGGTGATCCAGGGTAGCTAGTACCCAGACAACTAACAGAAACAAATAAAAACCCTCTATCAGTGAAGATAGAAACATCCTAGACCCTAACTTGCTTATGCAAATATTTTCAGATACAATATCTGGTACATATTTTAAAAAAACACCTTGGATTATGACATAATGATGAATACATGACATTATACATTTATGCAAAACCACACTATGTGCAACACCAAAAGTGGATCGTAACACCCCAGTCCCACAGCTTACCTAGAAAATAACAGACTCCATAGGCGCTCTAGATATTAAAGCAATATATGTACTTTAAAATAATTCAAGAAATAAAATACGACACTAAGAATTTTGACAAAGTAGTAGAGACTAACAAAGAAAGGACAGAGTAGATTGAAAAAGAATCAAATTGAAAGTCTAGAACTGGAAATTACAGTTATCCAAACTAAAAACTCAAAAGATATGTTTAACAGCAAATTATCCAATATGGAAATGAAAATTAGTAAACTAAAAGCTAAGGGAGAAGAATATATACAGAATGAAGCAATTCATTTCCCCATTTCTTTCTTTTTAGTCTTTACACTACACCACAATGTAAACTCCCTGAGTCCCAGGACCACATCTTGCTCACTGTGCTCGCTCACTGGTGCCTAATGGAATTCCCAACTCATAATGGATTAATTAATTAAATGGATTAATTAATTAATTGTTGATAAAAGAAATATTTGGTTAGAAAAATTCACTTCTATAATAACTTCCAAGGCAATGCTTTAGATAGAGTGTGTCTAATTAAATACAGTTGGGTATACTGAAAAAAATTATAGGATAATTCCTGAGTAGTGAGGTAAGGGGAAAAGAGGAAATAAAAGGTATTAGACTTGAGCAGGAAGGATGGTAGAGACCAGTGTTGCTATTCAAACATACTATCATTGTGAATGTATGATATCCAACATGGTGTACATGTAGAACGCTTAAGTGAAATCGCTCAGTTGTGTCCGACTCTTTGCGACTTCATGGGCTATAGCCTACCAGGCTCCTCCGTCCATGGGATTTTCCAGGCAAGAATACTGGAGTGGGTTGCCATTTCCTTCCCCAGGAGATCGTCCTGATCCAGGGATTGAACCTGGGTCTCCGCATTGTAGGCAGATGTTTTACTGTCTGAGCCACCAGGGAAGTCCATTGGCAGGTCGGTATGAACCCCCAACAGGGTTTCTGCCATAAGCCATATGAGGTCATCGCAGAACTGCAGAGCAGGGCTCCTCACTTGCTTCACCCAGGGCGTGTCATTCATTCACACAAGCACACTGTAGAGTTAGTAAAGTACAGCAGAAAACATGTTTGCTAGGAGAACAAAGAACTAGAGCTCCAAGAATCCTTACCTTGTCCTGAAGAATCCTGGATGAGCCCAAGATGAAAGGTTGTTGCTGAACCACAAAAAGACGCCCAGATTCTTGGCCTCCAGAGGAGAAGAATTCAATCCAGGGCCAGAGACGAGGCTTGATCACTCAGAGCTTTTGTGCAATAGAGTTTTATTAAAGTATAAAAGAGATAGAGAAAACTTCTGACACATACATCAAAAGTGGGCAGAAAGAGTGCCCTGGTGTACGTATAAGTTATTAGAATTAGTAAGTGAATTTGGAAATGTTGCTAGATTTAAAGTCAATGCACACAAAAATCCAAATTCATATATTTATGCTTTTTTGTTATTCAGTCGCTAAGTCGTGTCCAATCTTTTTGTGACCCCATGATCTGCAGCATGCCAGGCTCCTCTGTCCTCCACTATCTCCTGGAGTTTGCTCAAATTCATGTCCAGTGATTTAGTAATGCTATCTATGCTGCCCACATCTCCTGCCTTCAGTCTTTCCCAGCACCAGGTTCTTTTCCACTGAGTTGGCTTTTTGCATCAGATGGTAAAAGCAATGGAGCTTCAGCTTCAGCATCAGTCCTTCCACTGAATATTCAGGGTTGATTTCCTTTAGGATTGACTACTTTGATCTCCTTGCAATCAAGGGATTCTCAAAAGTCTTCTCTAGCATCTCAATTCAAAAGTGTCGATTTTTGGCACTCAGCCTTCTTTATGGTCCATCTCTCACATTTGAACATAATTACTGGAAAAACCATAGCTTTGACTATCTGAATCTTTGTTGGCAAAATGATGTCTCTGCTTTTAAATACCCTGTCTAGGTTTGTCATAGCTTCCCTTCCAAGGAGCAAGAGTCTTTTAATTTCATGGCTGTAGTCACCATCTGCAGTGGTTTTGGAGCCCAAGAAAATAAAATCTGTTACTGCCTCTATTTGCTCCCCTTCTATTTGCTGTGAAGTGATGGGACTAGATGTTACGATATTAGTTTTTTAAAATATCTTTTTTTTTCCCCAAACATTTATGCTAGAAATAAATAACTAAGGAATGGAATTTTAAAAGATACAACACTTTTAATGGCATCAAAATGTGAAACTCCTATCATAAATATGAAAATACAATGCGTAGGGTACTCGACAGAAAAACATTAAAATGGAAATAAATTATATAAATTCCTGAATAGGAAGTATGTATTGGGAGTTATTATCCAACTAATATTGGGGCTTTGGATAAAGCTGTAATATTTAAGAGAGGGTGTTTTGGTATAAGGATAGATTAATGGGATAGCTCGGGAAACCCAGTTTTGTAGACATAACACTTGATTTATGACAAAGCAGATAGGAAGACAGTCGTTTTAGTAAATGGTCTGGGACAATCAGAAATACATATGGAAAAAAAGTGAAACTTGAATCCTATTTCACAACATTCATAAGTTCAATTCCCTATTATAGATAATGTGAAAGGTTAAATGAATACATCTTATTGGACTGAGTTTCTCAACAGCAGCACTATTGCTATTTGGGCCAGATAATTCTTTGTTTGGGAAGCTGTCCTGTGCATTATGGTATGTCTAGCAGCATCCCTGGCCTCTCTGCACTGAATGCCAGTAACACTGTCAGTTATGACAACAAAAATATATCTAGACATTGACAAATGTCCCCTTGTGCTAAACTGCCTTCAGCGATGAACCACTATTCTAGGAGATAATGTCAAAAAACACTTATTATTTGGGATAAAGAACAACTTCTTAAATAGGACACAAAATGATATAACTGAAAGTAAAAACTTTTCAATTTGATTACTTTAAAACATGTTTTAAAAAATTGTTCATTGAAAACATTATCAGGAGAATGAATAGACAAGCCACAGAAAGGGAGAAAGTAATAGCTGTCTAACTGGCCAGAGGCTTATAACCAGATTTTGTAAAGAATTCAATGAGAAAATGATGAAAACAATAGAAAAATGATCAAGCGACTTCACCAAATGAATATGTTAAAATGACCAAAAAAAGATATGGAATAGTGTTTAGAATCACTAGTCGTGAGGAAAATGCAAGTGAATCAACACAAAATTCTAGATCTCCATCAGAAAAGGCACAATGAGAAGCCTGACCACACTAAGAGTGACTGGAGATACACAGCGGGAGTCAGCACACTTGAATTTTCAAGGGATGAATACTAAGCATTTTATGGTTTCTGTCAAAAGTACTTACTGAGGTATCACCTCACACCAGTCAGAATGGCCTTCATCAAAAAGTCTACAAATAACAAGTGCTGGAGAGGCTATGGAGAAAAGGGGACCCGTCTACACTGTTGGGGGGAATGTAAATTGGTACAGCCACTATGGAGAACAGTATAGAGGCTTCTCAAAAAAACTAAAAAAATAGAGTTGGCCTATAATCCATCAATCCCTCCCCTGGGCATCCAGAAAAGACACAAACTTGAATTTGAAGAGATACATGCACCCTGATGTTCATAGTTGCACTGTGTACAATAGCCAAGACATGGAAGCAAACTAAACGTCCATCCACAGATGAATGGGTAAAGAATATATGGTACACATACACAATGGAATATTACTCAGCTATAAAAAAAAAAACAAATAATGCCATTGCAACAACGGTCTTGGAGGGTACCAAGCTAAGTAAACTAAGTCAGAGAGAAAAAGACAAATATCACATGATATCAAATATGGGATCTGAAAAAAAAAAAAAGAGACTTATTTACAAAACAGAAATTGACTCACAAACATAGGAAACAAACTGATAGTTACCAAAGGTGAAAGGGAAAGGGAGGGATAAATTAGGAGTTTGGGTTTAACAGAAACACACTACTATGATAAACAACATATAACAATAAACAACACAGACTTACTGTATAGCACAGGGAACTTTACAAGATACTCAATATCTTGTAATAACCGATAATGAAAAAGAATCTGAAAAATAATATATATATGTGTACACCTATGTATGTATATGGCCTTCCCTGGTGGCTGAGATGGTAAACAATTTGCCAGCAATGCAGGAGACCTGGGTTCAATCCCTGGGCAAGAAGATCCCCTGGAGAAGGGAATGGCTACACCCCAGTATTCTCGCCCGGAAAATCCCACAGACAGAGGAGCCTGGTGGATTACAGGCCATGGGGTTGCAAAGAGTCAGACATGACTGAAGCAACTTAGCAAGCATGTGTATATATAACTAATCAATCTTGCCTGAAATTAATACAATAGTGTAAACAAACTAATTTCAAAAAGAAAATACTCTAAACTTTTACCACAAAAGCAGTAACAGACAATTGGTAAATGAATGGGCACTGTAGTGTTCCCCCCAAACTTTATTTTTAAATATCAGTGGCAGGACAGACTTGTCCAGCAAGCCACAGTTTGCATATTTCACGTGTACAGCTACAAGGTTGGGAAGATCCCTTGGAGGAGGGCATGGCAACCCAGTCCAGGATTCTTGCCTGTAGAATCCCCATGGACACTGAAGCAGGCCACAGTCCATGGGGTCTCAAAGAGTTGGACATGACTGAATGACTAAGCATAGCACAGTGGGCTAGGTACTTTCACATGCTCCCACATGTTCACATATTTTTAAAATAGAAACTTTTAAAAAACAATTTCCTGAAAGTTTATGATTTCCTTTTTTTTTTTTTTTTTTGGGTGGGGGTTGGGGAAAGAGAAGGCAATATGAATATCCATGTAAAGCAGACTTGGATGATAGCAGACCCACAAGTAAGAAAGTTTCTTCCCCTACAAGGACACTGAGTATAACACCCTGAGTCAAACTCGCAGCATGCCAAGCAGTATTTCTCTTCTCCTGTGACTATTATCAAGCCAAGTAGTAGAATCTTGCAAGTAAAAATTTGTAATGTAGTTCATTTTCCAATGTTTCTATCTTTCTATGCATTTTACTCAATACTTAGAATTACTTGTCCTATGAAAAATATGGTTTTGTACTAGTTAGCACTGATATTCTGACATGTATCCATCTCATTGGTTCTCAGCCCTGGCTGCATATTAAAATCAGTTGACAACTTAAGGAAAAAAAAAAAAAATCTATGGCTTAAATCTAGCTTAGACTAATTAAATCAGGCTCTCTTGGGGTGTGGCCCAGGTGTTTTTGAAGTGCCCCAGAAAGATTTAACGTGTAGTAGGTTTGAGAACACTGAGCTGTCTGATGGCCCCAATGAGAAATGTGCATAATTAAGTCAGAAATGTTCAATCTGTCTCAATATAGTCAGGAAGAAAAAAAGTATGGTTTTGGTAAAAATTGGTATTTCTCACATAGTTGTTAGTTTATTAAATATGAGATGGCATTTTTCCAAAGCTTACAAATAAAAACGTCTCTCCTGAATATTTAGCATTCATACATAAAAATGGGCTTCCCTGTGGCTCAACTGGGAAAGAATGTGCCAGCGATGGATGTGGGAGACAAAAAAAATAAAATAAAAATCCACTGACCTGTGCTAGCAGGTTCTTATTACTTTGGCCCCAGCATGCTATTTGAGTCTTGGAATCAAGATTGCCGGGAGAAATATCAATAACCTCAGATATGCAGATGACACCACCCTTATGGCAGAAAGTGAAGAGGAACTAAAAAGCCTCTTGATGAAAGTGAAAGTGGAGAATGAAAAAGTGGGCTTAAAGCTCAACATTCAGAAAACAAAGATCATGGCATCCAGTCCCATCACTTCATGGGAAATAGATGGGGAAACAGTGTCAGACTTTATTTTTCTGGGGTCCAAAATCACTGCAGATGGTGACTGCAGCCATGAAATTAAAAGACACTTACTCCTTGGAAGGAAAGTTATGACCAACCTAGATAGCATATTCAAAAGCAGAGACATTACTTTGCCAACAAAGGTCTGTCTAGTCAAGGCTATGGTTTTTCCTGTGGTCATGTATGGATGTGAGAGTAGGACTGTGAAGAAGGCTGAGCGCCGAAGAATTGATGCTTTTGAAGTGTGGTGTTGGAGAAGACTCTTGAGAGTCCCTTGGACTGCAAGGAGATCCACCCAGTCCATTCTGAAGGAGATCAGCCCTGGGATTTCTTTGGAAGGAATGATGCTAAAGCTGAAACTCCAGTACTTTGGCCACCTCACGCGAAGAGTTGACTCATTGGAAAAAGACTCTGATGCTGGGAGGGATTGGGGGCAGGAGGAGAAGGGGACGACAGAGGATGAGATGGCTGGATGGCGTCACTGACTCGATGGATGTGAGTCTGGGTGAACTCCGAGAGTTGGTGATGGACAGGGAGGCCTGGCGTGCTGTGATTCATGGGGTCGCAAAGAGTCGGATACGACTGTGCGGCTGATCTGAACTGAACTGAACTGAATGGTCTCCTTCACCTGCATTGTCAGGAACAGTTTTTATGAAGAGGAAACAAATACTTGTGTCTAATACTTGGCCAAAGCTGTTCTTTAAATCTGCCCTTTACTTCACTAAGGAATCCCCATCTGTTAGATGCACTTAAATAAGTGGCAAAGTTTGCCAAGACTTGCTGTATATTTTTGGAATGCTGTATATTCTTGGAATGTTAACCTTTCTTCCCCCTAACCAATATTGCTTTATCAACCAAAACTCTTAATAATATGTCAACTGTTCCTAGTCTAGATAGGGGATGAAATTATTCTATAACGCATTTCAGTATTTTCACAACTTAAAAAAATTCTAATGGCAACTAACACTTCTCCATAAAGAAATCTAAACGATGCCCATCGTAGAGCTAAAAATAAATCTAAAAAATTAAATTCCTCTTTTTCTATGTAGCATTTTTATCTCTGTGGGGGATGACACCATCTACTTTGTCCCTTCAGTGAGCAACTTTCTATATTACCTTTTACTCTTTATATTTCTCACATATAATTTTAATTCAATAACATCTTCTATTAGTTATTTCTTCCTTTCCATCTCTACAAATTCTTGATGATTGCTGACCTGAATTGCTGAAACATATTGCCTATCAGGGGTTCTGCTTCTAAATCTGCTGCCCTCTAATTAAGCCAAAATGACATGACTAAAATCACATTTTTCTGATTCACTGTTGTATTTCATTAAAATCACTCCCCTTAAATCTCTCCACTAGTCAGCTGATACATTTCTATCAAATTTGGGTAACAAAGCTTATCCAAAGCTCAGAGCATGTCATTGCATCATTTTTCTCCAGTTTCCTTCTCATTCTTCAGCTACCCTCTCTGCTCCAAAAAATATTCTTTATACCTTGGTACTATTTTCCCCTTTCTAACACTCCAATCCAGTATTTGCAATTTTTTAAAGTATTCCTCTTGTCTCTGCATGATGTGTACACAATATCTTACAAAGTATTGTGAGAATACAGTGTTTTATTTAGAATGGTAAACCACCTCTAACCTCCTATGTTTTTGTGCTAGGTCGCTCCAGTTGCATCTGCGATTCATGGGGTCGCAAAGAGTCGGACATGACTGAACGACTGAACTGAACTGAACTGATAAGTGACATAAACATTTATCCCCATCAATCATCAGTTGCTTCTCACATATTAGATCATTTTGTAACAATAATGCTAATGCATGCCTTAACGTATAAATTGTGGTGCTTTATACGTTAATTTATAGGTATGTTAATTTCATGTGCCTTAAGTATTTTCTCGGAGAAGGCAATGGCACCCCATTCCAGTACTCCTGCCTGGAAAATCCCATGGACAGAGGAGCCTGGAAGGCTGCAGTCCATGGGGTCACTGAGGGTTGGACACGACTGAGCAACTTCACTTTCACTTTCACTTAAGTATTTTCTATTGCTCAAGTGAGTCAAACTAAACCTGGATTTCATTACTTTTAGCCCCAACAATTTTCTACTGAGTCACAGCTGTTTCTGACTTCAGGGTTTTATTTACTCATTGACAATCACACAGGGAACAAAATCCAAAAGAAAAGGGACACAAATCAAACTTTTTAGAGAAGGAGAACATACGAGTAGGAACTTAAGTGTCCAGCTAATTGATTAACCTTAGACCAGAGAACCTATTTCACATGAGATAAGACCTCTAGGCTTTCATTTAAATTCTGCTCAGTTTCTGACATTTCTGTCAGACATAACATCTTTTAAATTGTTCTGCCCTTCAAAATTCAATAGAAGGAAGAATCGTATTCTCTCTATAATAAATATACTTTTTCTATGTGATTGGGACAAAGTCATGAAATAACCAACTACAGTGCTGCTTTGCCAGTTCATCCAATGGCGACTGTGCCAATCAAGCACAGTCCTAAGCTCTTTAGCTCAGGGAAACAACAGTATTTCTCACTATGCCTTCTGCTTAAAAAGTTCTCCCTTGACTTTTCTAGGACTGAAAAATTCAATCTCTGCTTTACATATGATTTCATAACCTTATGAGTCATTTCTGGTTCATTTATTTTTCTGTGTGTACAGCTAAGAAGCAATGGGGAAACAAAAAGCATTATAAGGGCATTCACTTGTTAATTTAGCAAATACTCATCAAGTATCCACTACGTATACAGCTTTAGCGTAGGAAGGTACTAGACTCTGTAGTAAAGCAACATATAGGGGGCTCAAAAAGCTTACAGTCTTTGTGAACTATTATTATAAGAATTCAGTTGTCCTTAATTAAGTCTAGTTATTTAAAAATTAATTTGAAATTTAAAATATATCAAAATGTAGCATCCAGTTTTTACGTGTTTTCAATACAAGGGGGGAAAATAAAGAAGTAAGAGTGATATTAGAAAATTAGAAAAGGAGACATAAATATCATTCATTATAATAGACACACTGCCCTGAGTTCTGCCTACAAAGAAGCACAACATAAGGTTCATAGAAGGTCAATTAATTTGATGGATAAGTTGAATTGGGTGTCTGGCACCAAAGAATTGAATATATCACTTTTTACCTGGAGTTTCTATTTTCATAGAAACAACCACAGTGCTAAACAGAGATGATTACTAAATAGAGATGAATAATCAAGAGTCTGTTAAACCCTCTCACTGACTTAGGGGTGGAAGGATAGCAGAGTTGAGAACATGGCTGTTGGGAGATCCGTATATCAAAAGGTTCAAGTTTTGACCATACTCTTGTGCAGCACCCAAAGTAACTTATAAATAGACTTAGTCTTTTCATATTTTTTTTTCTGCTCTTTGAGATTCCTTTGGGACCACTGATCGAAACTAGGAACTCTGAATACTCTAAGACAACTTGAAAAAATTATATTTAACCTTAGACTCCACAGTCACTGGGGAATTTTTACTTGATGGAGAGTTCCCTCTTTGTGTTCTGATTCTTGGATTTGAAGAGGCAAGAAAGCAGAAGTGATTTCAGAATGGGTTCAGAGTCTATTGCTCTGTAGAGGTATATGCTCCCAATTGTTAAAGGGCTCCTCATTCACTGAACAAATATTTATTGAGTAGCTACTCTGTGTCAGGCCCTGGTGAACAAGACAGGCAGAGTCCTGGACTTTAAAAGGTCACATCATGCCAAATTGCCATTGACAGATTAAAGAAACAAAAGGCCAAAAGGACAGAATGATTTACAGATACCTGCTAACCCCTTTTGCTCACACATATAAACACCACATCATCGGCCGACAGGTATGTTTGTGACAAGAATAATTTTCAGAACATCAACCCTCACTGCAGTCTGCATCTAACTTGGAGCTTTAACTGATACTTCTCAGTAAGCATTCATGTTTGCATTGTTTTATCCTGGATAGCAAGGCTGTGATTGCTCATTGTGGATTTACTGACCATCCACACCTGTGCACAGCACAATGCTGCGTCACTGCAATACAGTAATTTACCTCATGGAAACCAGGGCCAGAAAGTGAAAATTTCCTTCAAGTATGTTATAGCAACTATGAAGAATTTTCCATCACAATACCCAACAGTCCCAGAAGTTTGGCTTTTTTAGCATGTTTTTCAGATGCTTCTATGTTTCTCTTTTACTAGTGCCCCACAGTACCTGCAATGGCCTTGTGCCACATGTCCTGACTTCCTAGAGTTTACCAGAATAAACCCAGGAACAGACTAGCCCCTTCCTTCATCCATAAACCTCAACTCTCGATTTGCTGCTCTCATGATTTCTTTGACTCTCTCATTTCCATGGATATGGCCCCTCCCAACAGTTCACAGATGGGGTCTGAAATAGACAGAGAAGCACATATCACAATCTTCTGGAGAAGGTAAAATGATATATTCACCTTCCATGCAAATTATAGGGGCAGGTGGGTCTTTCCTAATCTATTCTGTAGTGACTATTTCTGAACGTTTTCATCTTAGAATTCTGTTCATTTAACCTTGGGATTGGGATAGAAAATATGAGGCAAGTTTCTGTCTGTATTAGAAAATTTCCATCTGCAGATGGTGTTTCTCCAATTGGAAAAGATGGAAGTCAAATCTAGTGTTCAGATAGCATCTTAAAAAATAAAAGTCAATTTTCTCCTGCTTAGCACTTCTCAGACAGAATAATGTTCTGACTGTCTTCATAGCTGGTCTTTAGCCTGTTTGCTTCAGACTGTTTGAACACTGAAACACTTGCAAATCACTTAGTAAATAGCACTGTCCCAGGCTCCCTGAGTGCTGCACCACTGCCCTGGCCCCTCTTCTAAGATGTCTCCTCCCCATCCTCCTAAAGATCCTGCAACAACAATCTCACTTTTAGCACAACACAGGGCTAAGGTCTGGCATCAGTTCTGATGGGTTTGTGCTCAAGCAGTACCCATACTTATTGGTTGGCCAAAAAGGCTGTTTAGGTTTTTACATACCATCTTATGAAACCTCTCCGTACTACCCCCCACCCCCAAATACATTTTGGCCAACCCAGTACATGTTCTGAACATTAACTCTGCTTATCTCAAGTAAGAAAAATTCATTAAAATTCTCTGCTTCAGTCTTAGGTGTGAATAAGCTAGATAAACTTATTAGATAAGCTTAGAAAGATAATTCCCCCACCCATTCTCCTCTGAGGGTCTCATATGCGAGCTTTGGAGGGAAATCACTAAACCAAAAATCTCTGCAATGATGGTAAAGATGAACATTTTCACCTTTGGGATATCTACCAGGTATACTGAAGTTGGTCTTACATTCATCCTGTCAGGCTGACACTGTCAATACCTAAGCCTTCAAATATTTTCAGGACGTGAAGGATGGAGACCCATATGTAGCTTGCCCAGAGTCCAAGAATAACCATTCCCATGAACTCAACTGTAAGCAAAAATATATATATATATATAGGATTTAATGATTTTGACAAAATGCCAAAGGGAGTAAATTCTGTAGCTTATCCTTTTTTAACACTGACTTGTGAGGTGGTCTCTTTCCTCAGCATTTTATTAGGTTTAAGGGAATAAGCAAACTAATCCAAGCTGACATTGTAATGTCCCTCTACAGAGACAACACATTTACATTTGAGTTCATTTATTTAGTAATATTTAGTAAATACCTATTAGGTACCTAGCACTATGCTTAACAAAGAAGAAACCAAATGAATATAAAATACAAAATAACAACAGCATTGCTGCAGGGAAGTTCTTTGCTTAAAGAGTCTCACAAAATGGAAGAACTTTTTAAATATAAAGAAAGGAAGATCTCTGTACACAGCACAGTTGAAAAGTAGTAGAAAAGGTGGGTGAAAAAGATGTGTTTACAGTCGAATTTTGTTACTTGCAGTGGTTATGCTCTATAAAGTGAAGCAAAGACAGTGAATACTGAATCATTGTTCTTACAGGAAAAACAAGGTTAGGTTCCTGTGAGCCTCTGCTCACAACATTTTCACTAACCATCAACACACAATCTTGTTTCTGTTTAAAATCATCTTATTCAATTATTTATTTTTGTTCATTAACATTTGAACTCAAATTCAACAGCACTATAATTCATGTCTGAAGGAAGCTTATCTAATATATGTATTTTCTCTATAAGGCACATCACAGTGTCATGTACTTAGGAACACTTGTCAGCACTTCAGCACTATTTAGGGGGCATCTTAACCAGCAAAATCACCAACAAACATATCCTAATGCAGGAAAATGGGGCACTAAATAGACTGTGAAAAGGACATTTATTTACATTATGAGAAGCAAAAGACAGAACATCATTTTGTTCAACCTCAGCTAAGAACGTGTACATTTGGGACTCAAATTTTTCACTGCTCTGTATACATCCATGAATAACTATGAAAGCACATGAGTATTGATTCAACGGTTCTAAAGAAATTTTAGTGAGTGGGCAAACTTGAAAATATGGCATCTACTAATAATGAAGATTGATTGTATTTATAAGGGAAACAGTCTTAACTAAAAATAACTAGAGAAATGAAGAGCACAGTCATTTTGGGAATTTGTGAAGAAGTCTATCATCTTGCTGTAGATCAGTTTTTTCAAAGTGAGGTACCTGGACCAGAAGCATCACATAACAGGAAATATCTTAGAAATGAAAATTCTTAGGTCCTACCCCAGACTGCTTCCCTGGTGGCTCAGAGGTTAAAGCGTCTGTCTGCAATGCGGGAAACCTGGGTTCGATCCCTGGGTTGGGAAGATCCCCTGGAGAAGAAAATGGCAACCCACTCCAGTATTCTTGCCTGGAGAATCCCACGGACAGAGGAGTCTGGTGGGCTACAGTCCACGGGGTCACAAAGAGCTGGACATGACTGAGCGACTTCACTTTCACCCCAGACTGCTAAGTCAAAGTCTCTAGAGAAGAGGCTCAGCAATGTGTGTTTTAATAGGGTTTTCAGGTGAGTATGACCATTATGGACAGTTATAGCTGAGGACTAATAATGGAAATAAGAGCAGGTAAAAAAGTGAAAGTGAAAATGTTAGTCACTCAATCATGTCTGACTCTTTGTGACCTCCATGGACTGTTGCTTGCCAGGCTCCTCTGTCCATGGAATTCTCTAGGCAAGAGAATTGGTGGGGTGGGTATCCATTCTCTTCTCCAGGGGATCTTTCTTACCCAGTGATCAAACCCTTGTCTCCTGCATTGTAGGCAGATCCTTTACCATCTGAGCCACCAGGGAAGCCCAACAGCAGGTAGGTGGGGTATAATAAAATTTGTCAGTGTTCTGATAAAAAGTCAAGAAAATTGGGCTTTATCCAATAATAATAAGAGGGTGAGTAGTTTGGGGTTTTGCTTTAGAGAAGGAAAATAGGTGTGCAAAACTGATAATTAAGGTTTCAAAAAACTGGAAGTAATCTAGATCTAGAGTAATGACCTCAAGCAGGATCTCTAAACATTGGCCCTGTTGATCTCTTGTTTTTGAGTTGTTAGGGGCTTTTCTGCACATAATGAAGTATTTAGTAGCACCCTAGAACCCCTCACCCACTAGATGCTAGTAGGGTCTCCCCTAATATGACAGCCAAAAATGTCTCCAGACATTACCAAATGTCCCTGAGAGGCAAAAGTGCCCCTGTTTGAGAGCTACTGATTTAGAGGTGCTCTTTTATTTGTATATTAATTTATTCAATTTAATTCAGCTAGTATTTATTAATCACCAATTAGGTCTTAAACTGGGCTTAGGTTAGAGATGCAGAGGTAAAGCCCAGTTTATTTGGACTCTTTTCTAAAGTCTTAAAATTTAGAAACTAATTAACCGGTCTTTAAAAGGTGAGAAATAAACGTTCTTATTCCAATTTTATATGGATTAAGCTATCAACCTATAGATTTAGTCGTTGGCACTCTGGATGTGAGAAAAATCCAATTTTGATACCACAGAGCTGTCCACAAATGGTAGACTAGAACTTTGTTGTTGATATAGTTTGGTTTTTGTGGAGTCTATTTTGTGATTTCAAGCTTCACTGAATGCTTGCCATTACTGAACGCAATGCAATGGGTAAACAGGAGGAGAAGTAATTAGCCAGACACCAGCACACTCGAAGTCTTGGGGTCTGATGCCTTGTTTAAATGACTAGGGGTTGGTGCTATCCATTCTGAAGTACAAGAATCACAGTGACTGAGAAATTTAATTAGACCCAAACTTCATTTTATAGAATAGTGGGGACCCTGAAGAACTGACTCATTAGAATAAGACCCTGATGCTGGGAAAGACTGAAGGCAGGAGGAGAAGGGGATGGCAGAGGATGAGATGGTTGGATGGCATAACCAACTCAATGGACATGAGTTTGAGTAAACTCTGGGAGTTTTCGATGGACAGAGAGGCCTGGCATGCTGTGGTCCATGGGATTGCAAAGAGTCAGACATGACTGAGAGACTGAACTGAACTGAGGACCCTGAAAGATAGCACTGCTTGCTTATGGTATCTCTACAGTGAAACTGGAGTTTGAAAATTGTGTATGTATGCGTGCATGCATGCATGTGCACACACATACACATATAGTTTACATATATACACACACATATAAATATATATATATATGTATATAAATGTATATATATATATATATATATATATATATATATCAAAGGAAGTTTTTAGCAAGAGCTCCATAAATATAGAGCACATATATGCAAAACAGTAGTTGTTAGGAAATCTTGATCTGTAGATGCTATAAACATATAATTTTTGATCCAAACCAGGTCATTTTTGTAGTGAAGTATAGTATTAACAGAATAACAAGAGAAGGTGAAGACTGATCCGGGCAAGCAAGGAAAGCAAGGATTTATGACCACTGTAGCTACAGAGAATTAAAAAGTCAACCCTGTAGTTTGGGGAGATATGGATTCAGTGCGTCCAACCAAGACCCTGAGAATCTTCATATTCAAGAAGATCTAGGAGTGGCATAATCCTGCATGGTGGAGAATGAGACTGGCTGCTTGGGTACAGAGCAACATTAGAGGGAAGAAGCCTTCCAGCAGGTCACTACTCTGCCTCAAGGAATTGGGGGAAGGCTGTCAGTAGCTCAGGGCCTCCTATTTCTGCTTTCACAGCTTCTCAAAGTGCCTGGTCCATCCGATGTGCTCAGCCCTGCTGGTGGCCTTGTCCTATAGCCGGCCTTTAAAAAATGCCCAGTGGACACTTTCACACCTTGTAACTGGCAGCAGGAGTATATATTTGGGTGTGGAGCCTTTTCCACTTGTGACAGAAGTGTCTCTTGGCCAGATATTTGACACCATGATCTTATTTTATACAGAAATTATTTCCTTTGGATGCTATCTTTACAATTTCAGGGATGTTATTTTTAAACAGTCAGCAAAAGTCGAATTAATGTCTTGGTCATTCAGTAACATCAATGGTTTATAGTCAGAAATCAAGTTAAAAGGAGCTTAAAAAGTGAGTAAAGGAGTCAAACCACTTTAAGGAACTATGTATCGTAAGCAAATGGTACCCTCATTCATCTCAGTAAATTTTGTGATTAAAATGGACTATTGATTGTACCTGATAGAGAGGCACATAATTTAATCAAGTGAGATCAAATTAGCAATACAATTTTGTATAGTCTTACACAGCACCATTTATTCTTGGTGAAGATGATCTAGAATCACTGTGCAATATTTGAATATGTCTCTAATATAATACAATGTGAATACTTCTTAATGCCCTGCTCAGGTCAGCTTTTTTAGGTTGCTGCTGTGGTATACTTAGTTTTTCATTTACTCAAATGAAATGTATCAACTGCCCATGGCATGCAAGGTGATAAGGTTACACCAGTACACAAGTTTATAGTTTAGAAAGTTCACTACTCCATGAATTTTAGTTTCTATGTCTTGGAAGACAAATATTATATATATATATATATATATATATATAGACAATTTCAGAGAATAAGTGCTGTGAAGAAAACTTATTGAGATAAAAGTATTTCTGTTACGTTCTCAGAGAATAGCTAATACCGATATTTTGTATTTATTGAATATTCTTACTGTATGAGCCCATAACTAAGAACTGTGTGTGTGTGTGGCTCAGTCATATCCTACTCTTTGTGACCCCATGGACTATAGCCCTACCAGGCTCCTCTGTCCATTGAATTCTCCAGGGAAGAATACTGGAGTGGGTTGCCATTCCCTTCTCCCATTTCACTCCCAGAGTTACATAACCTTTCTGAAATTAGTATGATGAATATTTTTATTTTACTAATGGAGAGACTAGAGTCAGAGAAATAGAATTACCTAAGGTCAGTCAGATATTAAGGAGAAGGGCCGCACTTTAAGCTTACCAGATGGTGCAGTTAGTAAAGAATCCACCTGCCAATGTAGGAGACATAAAAGATGTGAGTTCAACACCTGGGTAGGGAAGATCCCCTGGAGAAGGAAATGGTAACCCACTCCAGTATTCTCACCTGGTAAATCCCATGGACAGAGGAGCCTGGCAGGCTGCAGTCCATGGGGTCTGCGAAGAGTCGGACAGGACTGAACACGTGCACGGATGTCCACAATTTAAAGCCTTGGAAAAGTGGGGGGTGGGAAGAAGGTTCCAGAGGGAGGGGATATATGTATACATAAGACTAATTCACTTTGCTGAACAGCAGAAACTAACACAACATTGTAAAACAACTATATTCCAATACACAGAAATAAATAAATGACCAACTAAAGAAAAAAAAAAGTCAGCTGCTAGTCCAAGCTTCTCATGCAAGTCCATGCATAGAAGACAGAGTGATGTCAACAAAATAACGGAGAAAGAGAGAGAAATATATGATAAGTGCAGAAGTGGAGAGGAGTGGACACACAGAGGAAAGAATCAGAATAACTCTCCTGGAAACTGACACTGCAGGCAAGTGAGTGGAGTATAGCCAAGACAGGTGAGGATGAAGGGGCCCTGAAGACAGAGGGAACGGCACGTGCATGGTGACAGAGGATGCTCATGCCTCCAGTGAGACAGGAATGTGAGTACAAGGAGCTGCGGGAGGTAGGGAAGGATGGGGAGGGATAAAAGTAGAGACAGGCAGAGATCAAGCTATGGAGGGCCTGCATGCCATGCTGGAGAGTTTGGCTTTATTCTGTAGCTAACAGGGAGCCACTGAAGTGTTTCAAGCAGGTAAATGACCTTATCTGATTTGCCCTTTTAGAAAGATCAGTCTTTTTGCCGGAGTCCAATGTGCATTGGAGAGAGTGAGGCACGAAGCCAGAAAAGACGGTCTGGGAAAGTTGATCTCTGGGGCAGTCAAGAGGTCATGATTTATGTAAGCCAGCAAATGTGGGGATGGATGTCATATCTAGAAATGATGTGAAGAAGGCAAAATTCACATGACGAGGTGACTGAAGGGAAAGGGAGCTTGGGGGAGAAGTCATGGTGGATTACTCAGTTTCTGGCTCAAACAGTGACACTATTGGGGGAACAGCAGAACTGGGTGGTGAAGATGAGACAGACTGCGCACTGCTAGGCTTCAGTTTCCTCACCAGTAAAAGGAGGAAAACTCATTTTTACCTCATTAACTGTGATGAGGGCTACTGAATTGTAAAACATCTAAGCCATTTAGGATATTTCTGGGCACATGCCGGAAAACCATTCACTAAATCAATATCATGAGCAACAGATTTAACGTAATTTTGTTGCCTGCTTTTTTCCCTCTCACAATGATGAAAGTTATTGCCCCAAATAAACTCCAGTTGGCAATGCAAATTTAAGCAAAGAAACGCAAAACTTGTAACAGGAAGTAAGCGTTGCTCTCATTATACAGCAAGTTGTCGTCTCTTTAGTCATGCATGGATGTGAGAGTTGGACTATAAGAAGGGCTGAGTGCGAAAGAATTGATGCTTTCAAACTGTGGTGCTGGAGAAGACTCTTGAGAGTCTCTTGGACAGCAAGGAGATCAAACCAGTCAATCCTAAGGGAAATCAACCCTGAATACTCATTGGAAAGACTGATGCTGAATCTCTGATTTGTTCGCTGCCTATTGTGTAGAGCCAACTGATTGGAAAAGAGCCAGATGCTGGGAAAGACTGAAGGCAAAAGGAGAAGAGGGTGGCAGAGGATGAGATGGTTGGATAATATCACCAACTCAATGGACATGAACTTGGGCAAATTCCGGGAGATACTGAGGAACAGGGAGGCCTGGAGTGCTGCAGTGCATGGAGTCGCAAAGAGTAGGATGTAACTTAGCTACTGAACAACAACAATAGATATTAAGGCATTATTTATTTACTCTGTTTGTGGGGTGTAGTTGAAGACAGAGAAACCCCATAACTCCAGGAAACTGCCTGCTTGATATTCTCTGATACTAGCAATGAGCTTCTGACAGAGAATCTTATGACTTGAACTACCTCAATATTGTGTTGCTTGAGCAGATTTGAAAAGACCTATCAGGGCATATTCTCAAGATAAATCTTCCAAGCTATGAGCACATTATCCAGAACTGTACCAGAATGGGGCTGGCCCTTCAGACACAGCAGAGTTTTAGCCCACATTCGTTTCAATTTGGCTAGGTGCCTGTCTGCTGATAATTTCAGTTACAACTGATAGAAAGAGAAAAGTTAGAAGATGAATAAAATATAGATTGCCCATAAATTAATTTTTCCTTTTTTTCCTCTTACAGAGGAAGCATCCATCAAGGATATAAACAATATAAACTGCACTTTCTTCTTCTCACAGCCAGGAGTCTTTTAAATAATATATTGATTGCATATAGGATTACAGTAAAGCATTTGTCTTATACCTTTTATATGAATGCAAAAAGAATTAAGTAGCTGCTGCTGCTGCGTTGCTTCAGTCATGTCCGACTCTGTGCAACCCCAGAGATGGCAGCCCACCAGGCTCCCCCGTCCCTGGGATTCTCCAGGCAAGAACACTGGAGTGGGTTACCATTTCCTTCTCCAATGCATGAAAGTGAAAAATCAAAGTGAAGTCGCTCAGTCGTGTCTGACTCTTCGCGACCCCATGGACTGCAGCCTACCAGGCTCCTCCACCCATGGGATTTTTCAGGCAGAGTACTGGAGTGGGTTGCCATTGCCTTCTCCAATTAAGTAGTTGCCTTACCTCAATCATAAATCTGACAAGGAAATGCTGTTCCTAAAAACTATCTACAGTCTAAGACACCTTTGAAGGTAAATGCACCATTTTAACGCCACTGTTTATTACTGTAAATAAAGTGATCAATTAATTTGTTGTGTTTGAAAACAAAGAAAAGACATAATGTTCATTACCTTACAGTTATGGGATAAGCACAAAATACGTGTGTTCATACTAAAGCACTGAGAAGCTTAGCATAGAATAATGGAAATGGTAAAGGACACAAATACTCATGTCTGACTTAAAAATAACATTTACAAATGAAGATTCCTGACAAAAATTAAGTGGAAATTAAATTATTTTTTTGTCACTAAAGAACACAAGCATTTAGCATTTTTAAAAGTTATCAAGACTTTTTCTATCTGATTGATTTTTATTATTCAGCAAGCATCAACCTATTCTCCTTAATGGTAGACACGAAGCTATTCAAGTCTGCATCAACCTGCTGATACAGAAAAGTTCAGTTAAATGCAGCTGTGAGGCAAGGATCCCAAGAGTATGCAAAGGTATGCTTTAGTTACAATGCAGTAAAGTGGTGTAACATGCAGACCTTATGAGTTTATTTCTTGTACCTTTAATATTTCCTGATCTGCAGGTGGGTTTCTTCCACAACAGAGGTTCTCAATTGTTTAGTTTTTATCTGAAGACTTGTTTAGACTCCTTTTCCAAACAAAAATTTGGTCAGGAGAGTGACACTGTTTTCCATGTTTGTGACTCTCTTTAATGTCTGGCTTCATAGAAGACAGCTGGACTTCATATGTGTTTTTTCATTTAATCTTTAGTGACATGTTGCTTTGGTTGTAATTATCTTAAAAGAACATAGACTTCACAATGAAATGCACTAAACAAAGGGAAGCGCAACTTCACAGCCTTTTCAGATGTTTGTGAATATTTCAAATAAAAGTGGATATTCTTCTTGATACTATATCCAAACTTGACAAGGGGTCGTTTTCTAAAGTTTAGTTGCATTGTGGCATCTGGGCCATATTAATGATCATTCATACTTTTTTGTATTAAAATGCATCAGCATGTCTTACACCTTGAATGGATCTTTTACCCCTATATCTGTAACATGTGTGGGTCACTTGAAAATTACTGGTTTGCTGACTTATATGGATCTCCCAAATGTTAAATTACATAATTATACAATATCAAAAAGTCTCATTCACTAACATCACTTATATTTACTTCAGTGTTACTGTGAAAATAATTTTTAGTTCACAGACCTCTTGATAGGGTCTCTGAAACCCTCAAATGATACTTAATGCATCACTGTCCCATATAGTGATTCAAAGAACCAGGATCCTAGCTTGGGGCTTCACTATTCTTGCAAAGAGCTCATCATTTTGTCCACACTCAGACAGTAGAAGAAAGGAGGTAGATACCATATTTCTTTCCTTTTTTTAATTAATTAATTTATTTTAATTGGAGGAAAATTCTGAAAGAGATGGGAATACCAGACCACCCGACCTGCCTTTTGAGAAACCTATATGCAGTTTAGGAAGCAACAATTAGAACTGGACATGGAACAACAGACTGGTTCCAAATAGTAAAAGGAGTACGTCAAGGCTGTATATTGTCATCCTGCTTATTTAACTTCTTTGCAGAGTACATCATGAGAAATGTTGGGCTGGAAGAAGCCCAAGCTGGAATCAAGATTGCCGGGAGAAATATCAATCACCTCAGATATGCAGATGACACCACCCTTATGGCAGAAAGTGAAGAGGAACTAAAAAGCCTCTTGATGAAAGTGAAAGTGGAGAGTGAAAAAGCTGGATTAAAGCTCAACATTCAGAAAACAAAGATCATGGCATCTGGTCCCTTTGCTTCATGGGGAATAGATGGGGAAACAGTGGAAACAGTGGCAGACTTTATTTTTGGGGCTCCAAAATCACTGCAGATGGTGACTGCAGCCATGAAATTAAAAGACACTTACTCCTTGGAAGGAAAGTTATGACTAACCTAGATAGCATATTGAAAAGCAGAGACATTACTTTGCCAAAAAAGGTCCATCTAGTCAAGGCTATGGTTTTTCCAGTGGTCATGTATGGATGTAAGAGTTGGACTGTGAAGAAAGCTGAGCGCCGAAGAATTGATGCTTTTGAACTGTGGTATTGGATAAGACTCCTGAGTGTCCCTTGGACTCCAAGGAGATCCAACCAGTCCATTCTGAAGGAGATCAGCCCTGGGATTTCTTTGGAAGGAATGATGCTAAAGCTGAAACTCCAGTACTTTGGCCACCTCATGTGAAGAGCTGACTCACTGGAAAAGACTCTGATGCTGGGAGGGAATGGGGGCAGGAGGAAAAGGGGACGACAGAGGATGAGATGGCTGGATGGCATCACCGACTCAATGGACGTGAGTCTGAGTTAACTCTGGGAGATGGTGATGGACAGGGAGGCCTGGCGTGCTGCGATTCATGGGGTCACAAAGAGTTGGACACGACTGAGCGACTGAACTGAACTGAACTGGAGGCTAATTACTTTACAATATTGTGGTGGGTTTTTCCATACACTGACATGAATCAGCCATGGGTGTGCATGTGTCCCCCATCCTGAACCCTCCTCCCACCTCCCTCCCCATCCCATCCCTCAAGGTTGTCCCAGTGCATGAGTTTTGCATACCCTGTTTCAGCATAATTGATTCTTAAAAAAAGTTCACTTCCATGAAATAACACACATTATTTCTGCTTGTATTCCATTAGTGTAAACTATTTATACAGTCACATGTATATGTAAGGAAGGGGGATGGGAAATGTAGCCCCTGGGGAATATATCTTCATCTGGTTGAAAGTGCTCTCATATTATAGCTATAAATATGTTGGATGGTGGTGGTGGGGGTGGTTTAGTCACTAAGTCATGTCTGACTCTTGCAACCCTATGGACTGTAGCCCACCAGGCTCCTCTGTCCATGAGATTTCCCAAACAATAATGCTGGAGTGGGTTGCCATTTCCTTCTCTGGGGGATCTTCTAGGCCCAGGGATCCAATCTACGTCTCCTGCATTGGCAGGCAGGTTCTTTACCACTGAGCCACAGAGAAACCCTGAACACAGAGTAGGAAGGTCCTCACAGAGGAGACCAAGCTAATATATCTGCTGCATCACTGAGCCACTGGGACACAGGAGGCTGCAGGGGCTGCACCTGGATTCTGTTCATCCTTAATTAATGTCCCAACAATGCAGCAGATTTCTCAGGGTTTCTTTCTTACAATTTTGTTAGAAAAGTAGTAATTGCAAGTAGTAAAAATATATTTTAAAAAGTTTCAAAAGATATATAAATTGAAGATCAAAAATTTCTCTTCTCTCTAGTAAACTCTTCTTCCACTCTTCCTCTTGGTAAGCTTAGTGGAAACTGGGGCATTTTTCTCCTCGAATTTTTGGCTTTTTTCTTTAAAACTTAAAAAGTCAGGTTAACAGAAAAATTACTGTAATAGAGGACATTTGGATTTTACAAGATAATGGGGCAACAACAATATTTCACAAAGATAAGCCAGGTTCCTTTCATAATGGGTTTCCTGATGTGCAAATGACATTGTAGTTCTAACACTGGATTTCCTGATGACTTTTTCAAAAAGACATCTGATATGCTTTCTTCTCTCAGAAGTCTTTTCTCATGATAGAAATCATAATCAAGTACAGTACTGATTCTACAATCAGAGCTAAGCTTCTATACTCCTAGATTTCTCCCAAGGCTACAAGTAATATCCTTCCTTTTCCCTACATTGAACTGCTGTGACATAATCTTTACTGCGTATAAAACCTGTACAAGTTAGAGTTCAATCATAAAACAAGAAAGCACTTTAAGATTTTTGGAAACTGAATTTATGAAGCAGGGACTTGATCACATACATGATGACAGAAAGGAGAAGTTGAATGTCCAATACCGAAGAAAAGCAAAACTAGCAGCAGCAGCAGCAAACTACCCCCAATCTTAGGGTGGAGATGGAGAAGCCAGGCAGTACTGATGGGGTCCTGTCTTGGGGCCCTTGTTAGAACCTAGATCTGCAGCAAATACAATCAGTAGGACATGGAGGAGATGTGGTCATGGCTGGGATCTCTGGCACTCAGGAAAAGGAAAAGAAATACCTGGATTCTTATTTCTTTTTGCCTATTTTCCAGCAATCTTAAGAGTGCTGTTTAATTACTAAGTCATATCCGACTCTTTTGCAACCCCACGGACTGCAGCCCAACTGGCTCCTCTGTCCTTGAAATTTTCCAGACAAGAATACTGGAGTTGGTTTCCCTTTCCTTCTCCAGGGGACCTTCCTGACCAGGGTTTGAACCCACATCTCCTGCATTGCCAGGCAGATTCTTTAGCACTGAGCCAACAGGGAAGCCCTCATCTTAAGAGTACTATTGGCTTAACTTAGAGAGAAGACAGATAACATGGAGCCTGAAAGGTTCAGCTCTCTTGAGGTTCAGAGCAGAGCACTAATATGCCAAGGTCCTATTCCTAGATCCCAGAGATACAATGACAGGAGACCTGGCAGGGAAGACCAGCGTGAGTCCAGCCAATGCCCAGTGACCAAAGAAGGGCACAGGACCATTGACATAAAATTCTATGATGCTGGAAAGAGAGAACATGGAGTAAAACAGGGAGAAAAAAGGAAGGGGAGGGGAAGAAGATCTGAATGTCAAAGGTGAAGAGATCTATAACTCCTGAGTTCAGCCTCCACTAGCCAAAAAAAGGATGTTTGATAAATGCTATATTGTTTGGCCTATTGAAGCATCAGGAATTTCTACTAGGTGCAACTTCCCTAGTGGCTCAGATGGTTAAGAATCTGCCTGCAATGCTGGAGACCTAGGTTCAATCCCTGGATTGAGAAGATACCCTGGAGAAGGAAATGGCAAGCCACTCCAGGATGCTTGCCTTGAGAATTCCATGGACAGAGGAGCCTGGTGGGTTACAGTCCATGGGGTCGCAAAGAGTCGGAAACAGCAGAGCAACTAACAGTTTCACAACTGAGATACTGCTTTCCCTGTAGAATCTGAGTTATCTACTCCAGCATCACGCTGGGAGCTAGATCAGAGGCTTCAGCTTTCCCATTACACCCCAGAATTGACCTTGATGGGGGTGGGGATGTAACCCTTCTAGATGGGGTAAAGCATTTCTGCTCTGCAGCTTGTGAGAAGTCAGAGTTGACTCATCTGTAGCCCAGTTCACTCAGGGTTTCACATTTTCCAGGAAAGGACTTTCCAAGCCCTTTTAGTCCTATGAGGCAGCCTTACCTCCCCACCCATGGTTGGACAAGCATGATGGCCTTGTTTTTAACTGAACGGAACTCCAATCCCCTGGGCTGCGCAGCTGCCTCACTATTTCTATCTCCACCATTGAGGAAGATGTCTGGGCTGGTGCAAGCAGCTTCAGTTATGAACTAAAAAATGATCCTGATGTGCCTGGCCAGTGTGGCTGGGTGCCTTTAGAGAGTATAACTTACAGTGATTGGTCGTGTCCAAAAGAATTAAAAATTTCATTTGCCTCTGGGATTCAGATCATTCAGATCCCTGAGCAGCTGACAAGTGTGGCAGGGTTTAGCTAAGCCTAGTTCTTCTCTCTTGAGATTCCAAATGGCATCAAGACGCCAGATATATAAAAGAAAAGAGACTAGAGTCTTGTGGAAAGAGATATGAGTCTTTCCCTGAACTTCAGTGAGGTCCTGAAATCATTTCTATCTTGTACATGCTTGTCATTATACTTATCATATATCATTACAATTACATTTTAATTACCCATCTTCTCAGCTAGACTTTAGAAAATATGAGCTGATGACCTGGGTCTCACTTGCCCACTGCCCTTACCCTTGGGTCTAGGGCACATAATTGATGCTCACAATATTTGTTGAAAAACAGGAAGGATTCTCAAGAAAGAAGAAAGGAAGGATTTTAATGATTGAATATTGATAAATGGCAAGATCTGAAGATTTTCAAAATATTGTTTCAAAGTATCTAATTTCAAAGACTGAACTGACATTGAATGAAATCTGTTTTCAGTGATACTATATTTCTTCCGTCTGTAAGACTTGACATTAAATTTCTTGCTAAAGCACCATTTTGCTGGATACATAGATCAGGAAAGCTCATTTGTAATCCAAAATCCATATTAAATGAATGACATATTATAATGCTGTTTAGCAAACATCCATCAACAGTGCTGACAACACCCAAGTTCCTTCACAGAGAACAATTTGTCGATCAAGAAGTTAATTTGTAGGGAAGCATGGTCAAATTTAACCAACAGATCCATTTTAAGGGCAACATGTCTTCTTTTACAAATTAGAACACCTCTAGATAAAAACAAACATCATTAATAGCATAGATTTTTATGTCATTTTGCCATGAAAGACTAAAAATCAAAGTAAGATAAATTATACTTAACAATATTAGAAAAATAATTTAAAATAAAAAAAGCATGGTTCTAAGAAGCATCTCATTAATTGCCTGGTATTACCTTGGAAAGGTTGGAGTTGGTTTTGAGGAAGGGTTTTAAATGTGGTGTAAATTTAAACAAAGGCACTGATCTAAGAACATTTATACCTGTCATGTTCTCAGATTTAATAAAGAGAGAAAACTTAAATTTGAAAATATGGAGCAAATTAAATATGTTTTGAGAAAATATATAGTGCATGCATTCAGGGCTAATTCTTGTGAGAAGATATTTAGTATTTAAATGTACTAATATATTTCATCCTCTGAGCTTAGCATTTGCCCCCCTCCTTTTTTAAATATAAAAATATTTTGAATTATTAAAACCAGAAGATAAACAATAGTTCAAAACAACTTATGTTCTTTACTGTAAAAGTTGTTGACTCAAGTGTATTACAATAATCTCACCAAGAAACCATTTTCCAGATCGCATTTAATCACACTTGAATAAACAGAAACCATTTTGCATGGCTTTGCATGTGTGTATGTGGCTAAATGGAAGTGGATATGGCATATGATTTGTCATTTAGCAGGGCCAGTTTTAGTCAGAGTTGTGAATTTGTAACTTTTTTCTTTTAAAGTAGCATTATGTCTCCAACTAGGGATCCCTGAAATCTCAGTTCCTCTACAGGTTCCTCTCTACACAAACACTTCAAATCACAAAAATGTTTGTTTGTTCCTATGCCCTTCTCTGCTACCTACAATCAGAATCTTCTCTTACACTCTACATTCATACTGCAGTATAAGCTATGCACAGGCAGCCTCAGATATTATGTCATTCAGGGGTCTATATCTGAACTGAAAGCAAAGGCTTAACCTAGAGATTAAGCTCTAGATAAAATGCAAGTCAGTCACAGGTTAGAGTTTTTGAGTCATCAGGTTCTTGATGGAGGTCTGCCAGTCGTATTCTGTGAAAAGAGGTGTTTACTCTGACCAGAAATTTCTCTGCTTCTTCACTTAGAAAATGTCTTTTTCTTTCTAAATTTTATATCCTTTTCACTTCCTAGAGAAGATGATGGTTATCAACCACATCTTCTCATGAACTGATACAAGATAAAAGAACATATCATTACTCTGTATGAATGAGGAGCAACTTTTCCAATTTTCATCTTCTCTTCCTCAGTATTTTTTCTGGCTTGATTCTTCCTCTGCTATGTAGTAGAGTCTGTGCTGATACTTTTTGGTTAGTTACTGATACCTAAATGAAATGAAATCTTTAGATATGAGCAAAATTAGATCTCAAAGTAGATTTCTACATAGTTTAGTTTATTAAAATGCTACTGCTTCACTAGTTCATGTTAATGAATTATTCATTTAATTAATCCCTATAATTAATTCATTTGTTAACCTGTTTATGTAACAAATATATAAGAAGTTACCTACAGGCACTATTCTCAGTGCTTAGAATACTTGGGTGTCACAGGAGATTTAGACATTACACAAGTCAACAAATAAATGTAAGAAATAATGCCAGGCTATGATAGTGCTGGGCTTCCCAAGTGGCTCAGTGATAAAGAATCTGCCTGCAATGCAGGAGCCACAGGAGATGCGAGTTCAATCCCTGGGTCAGGAAGATCCCCTGGAGGAGGGCACGGCAACCCACTTCAGTATTCTTGCCTGGAGAATCGCATGGACAGAGGAAACTGGTGGGCTACCATCCATAGGGTCACAAAGAGTTGGACACGACCAAAGCGACTTAGCATGCACGCATGCATGGCAAGTGCTATGACTCGAAGACAGGGAACTGTGTGAGAAATGGAGGAGTCATTTTAGGCAAAATAGTTTAAGATCTTTTTGAAGAAGTGGCCTTTAACTGGAGGCCTGTGAAGAGTAGGAGCTGTGGGCCATGAGAAAGTCTGAGGAACAAGGCTCTGGGCAGAGGAAATACAATGGAATAAGGAACTGAGACAAAAATATTCCTGGAGGGTTGAGGAACAGGAGAAGGGAGCAGGCTGGAGAAGAGGCTGTAGGGTACACAGAAGCAGGAAGGATCCAGCAGAAGTCTTTTCAGAGGATGCCTTGCACATCATTGTGTTAAATGCTTTCCTACAGAATATCTGTATTATTATAGCTTTAGAATTATTATTTCTCTGATTTTGAGAAGACGGTAAAATAAGCTACATATAAGTAATTCATAACATTAAAATATTCTCTTAGTGTTGGATATTTAGGTTGTTATCAGATATTTTCCATATATATATATTCTCTCTATATATTTTCCCTGTATATGTATTTCCATATATATATTTTTCCATATATATGTGTGTGTATATACATAGATATAATGCATCTTTGCACATAACATTTTGTCCCAATTTCTAATTTGTATCTATGTCAGGATACTTTAAATTTGTTGTTTAATTATTAGTAACTTGTTTAAAAACAAACATGACTTAAAATCTCAGATGCAAAGAATGAACACAGAAAATTGATGCTAAAAAAGCTTATTCAGTAAGTAGTCAGTTCTCTGAGTCTCATTTGCTTAATTGGTGCAAAAGAGCACAGTGTTAAATCAGTAACCGTTACAGGCAGATGGGCGTTGGCTCACAGCACTGCTGTTAAGCCTTAACTAGCAGGCATCTATGAGTTCTGTAGGTCATCAGTAACCCTTTTCACCCATGCTGATGCCTCAGCATATCTGTTTCACTATTATTAGAAAATCAATGGTAAGTCCATTTTCCTGGGTCACTCCATTCATATACATTTTCCCCTTTTTTCTAAAAACCTGACTCCTTACCCCTTTACTAATCAAATTGATGATTCATGCCTCTTATTTTACTGAAGCATACTGAAGCAATTAAAAGAGAATTTATTGTCTCACCCCAAATCTACCCGATTGCATGCATGTATACCTGTCAGCTAACATTTTCGCCTTGCAGTGGATGCATTGTTGCTGTTCTGTGTAAGGTCAAACCCTTCACTTCAGCACTGGATCGCGTCTTCTCTCAGCTGCTGAAGAACTTAGGGTAGTTCTTACACCAATGAGTTTCTCCGTCTCAGTAGACTGTTTCCATTGGCATACAAATATGCTCCAACATCTGCACTCACCAAAACATAAAAACACAAACAAACCCCTAGCCTACCCTGCTTCTTTTGCTGTAGCTCTATTTCTCTGCTTCTCATAGCAACAGTCCTTGAAGTAGTTGCTTCACTGTCTTTGATTCCTCCCTTCACATCCTTTAATAAAGCTTTCTTTACTATTTGTCCACCAAAATCACTGTATGCAAAGTCAAGAGTAGCTTCCATTTTGCCATATTTCATATTCAGTTTTCAATCCTCATTCTTATCACAATTTGTCTTCCCTCCATCTTGTTTTTTTTTAACCTAACCTCCAGGACACGAAAGTCTCCTGACTTCTTACTTCACAGTCCATTTCCCCTTGGTCTCTTTTTCTGGATCCTTCTCTGCTGGAGCTATGAAGTATAAAGCCCTAAAGAACAGTCTTTAAGTGTTTAGCTCTCTTCTTTTCCCTATGTCTTTTTTAAGAGATTTCATTCTTTCATGTGCCTTAAATGTTCATTTATATACTGATGACTCAAATTTATGTCTATGATTCAGTACGTCTTTTGAGTACAAGACTCACATCTGACTGTTTACTTAGGACGTCTAATGGCAAGTTCTGATATAATGTGGACAAAATAGAGTAACTGGTTCTGCAAATATTCTTCCTCCTTTCCTATCTGTCCTCTGTCTGCTCCCAGCTCAATAAATGGAAATACCAAAAATCTCCAAATGGCTCAGACTACAAGCCTGAAAGCCAATCCTGACCATTCTCTTCCTACACCCTGCAAAGGAGCTTCAGCAAATCCTGTTATCTTAACCTCATATCATATCAAGAACAGAACTAGATCTCATCTTAAGTGGCATCCACATACACATGTCCACTACCACCACTGCCATCTCGCCGATCCAATCCAAAAGCATCTACAACTTACGTGTAAAAGGATCCAAACTGATTTCCATTTTGCCACTCTTGTCCCCCTGCAGACTATTTTGCAACAGCCATGGTGATATTTCATAAAAAGAAATTAGATCATATAATTCTTAGCTTATTCAAAGTCTCCTTGTGCTTAAAATAATGTCCCAACCTCATACATTTTCAGAAAGCGGAGAAAAATGAGTTGTTTTATATTTATACTGTTTCAAGTTCAAATAGAAAAATCAACCTGTGACACTCAAATATTTTAATAAAAATCTATAATTTAATTTTAAGGGGAGTATATTAATAAGATACAGAAATTAAAATAAAGGCTGGATAAAAATAGAATAATGGTAAAGAATAATATTTGCCAGTGATTTAGATGTGTGTAATTTTGAAACACAAATTGAGGTTTTACTCTGAAAATAGAGAAAAAAATAATGCAAAGTCACAACATATGAGGATTTGTTTTTATTCACATTAGCATATTTTAAAAATATTTTCTAAAACATGTAAGTGTTTTCCTCATTTCAGCTTGAAGTAAACTTGAGTTTCCTCTCTTTTAAGCAGTTTAGCAATTAAGAAAAACAAAAAATCATTAAAAATCCTGAGGACAGCAATTCTAGTGAGTCTGAAAGACTGGTTTTTCTCTCTCTTGGAAGGGCAACTCTCTAGTGAGTGGACAGCTGCAGGAAAAATAAATGCAGATTCAACAGACCCTGGAGATTCGAGAGGTGAGAGATGTCACAGGCTGCCTGCCTGCATATGCTACTCCAAGTCTTGTCTTTTCATGTTGTTTTGCTTCCAACACATTCTAGGAGAGCATAGCTTGAAATTTATTCTGAAACATGGCCAAATAAAAATTTAGATTACAAAATACTCTGTGAAAATATGAAATACCGAAGCCAAATTTGTTTCATTAATAATAGTTTATATAATCATTTACATTATTTTGTCAGTACCAACAAATTTCAGTTTCTCCTTTGTTAAATATGCAATTATCTTCTTCCCCTCCTTTTTCAATCTTCATATGTCTTCAGATTTAGTAATTCCATAGTTATCAGGGAAAATACTAGAGTTTGTGCTTCATTTTTATTTTCACTTGACTAATTGATAATGTTTTCCAAATGGGATCATGACACTTTTGCCCCTGTAGAAAGATTTGATCTTATGCAATACTCAAAAGGATGGGATCGCTTAGAAAATAAAATGCTTACAACCAGGAAAGAGATTTAAACTCAGAAAGTGTTATAACTCTGATATATCACATTTATGACATGTTTACCTTTTTTTCTTTCTCACTTTTCTAAAAGAAACCTATAATACTGTTACAACTTGCATTCTTAGTAAATGATGGAATTAGTCATAGACCGAGGGCCCATGTTTCCAAGGTTAGAAGACTGCAGTGAAATGCTCTCATCATTATTTCATAAGCCATTAATTCCTTATGGTTTTTACAGTATTCATTCCCATTCATTAGATAATATTCTGCTATCTTTGCTTTCAAAACTGCGCTTCTGGCTTTATATTTTCTGAAGAATAACTTAGGAGGAAAAAAAGACCCAGCGGTCCTAATTATTTGGCTATTTGGTAATAATAAACTCAGCTTTTTTTCTATTGAGAAGAAGGAAACAGGAAGCAAGAGGACAAGAAGAATTGGACTCATTACGCCTCACACTATGACGCCACAGTTAACATACAATACAAACGCTTTAAAAAGTGAGTAGAAGGGGGTCTGGATATACAAAATGCTTAATGGATTAATTTCAGTGCTCATAAAGGCCAGTGCAAAAGTTTGAGTCCGTCCAAGCTGCAGGCTGCCTGATGAATCGGTTGTACTGAGCCCACTCCCAGGAGGGCCACGGCCCCTTGGAGTGCCCAGCTAGCTGCAGCTCTCTTCAAGAGCAATTGCAGAGTGTGCCAAATTGTGAGATATTGGTTCCCCTCTTGGGACTAAATGAGAGCACCAAACTCATTCTCACTTGTGATTCATCAAAGAAAAGATTTGAGGACCTGTCACTAGAGGTTTTTCTGGCAGAGTGGAAAAGGGACAGAGTGTCTCTACAGTATCAGCAAGTTTTTTTCACTATGAAATATATGACATTTTTTGAAATACCTCTTAATTTCAATTTTATATATTACACTACCTATGAGTGTGAAAACCCTAGAGTCCTCCAATTACCATTAGATGCATTCTCTAGCAGGTTACACGTGCTAATGAAGGGAAAAAATCTAATTATAATTCTATAAATGGCTGTTTATTAGTGAGTCAGCCTCCTCTTTTTACCCTTCTAAGCTGTTTTTCTGGATGCATCAGGCTGTATACACATTTTGCTTTTTTAAGTGTGGAAAACAAATCTATAAAGAGGCAGAGGGGGGAGTAACACTTTGAGTGCTATGTTGGAATGAAAAGGAACTTCAATGTTTCAAAATTTTTTCATGCAGTTCTCAAACAGTACAAAGATTTATTAAATAGTCTTCCTTTCTTCATATTTTTTTTATATTTAATAACAGTGTTTACCAAACATTGCTTGCTGGTTACCTGTAGTGAACTGAACTACAAGCCAAAACTTCAAATGCCTTTTCCATGTAAATTGTAACTACAGGACAGAACAGAGGAGATTTGTTACCATATGAAAGGCATGGAAAATAGTCACTTATTGCTCTTTCTGGCCAAATAATCTTGGATGCTAGAAGCAGAGAAAATTGATTTATTTCACTATTTAATATCCTTTGAGTTGTGTTTTTATATAATTTCCCACAGTTCATCAAAGCATCCATTGTCCCTGAGTGAATTCACAGACAAAGAGATTGACATTCTGCCCTCCAAAGCTAATTTGGCAACCGTCAATCCCAATTTAGTTGCCAAATGTGTTTCAAGGGTTATGTTAGGATGATGGTTTACAGTGGATCAGGGGACTTTGATAAGGTTATCACAGACTGAGAACACATGAGGGGCTGGTGTGCGCCATGCTGAACTGCACATAATTCTCAAATCAATTCAGGATCTAAGAGCCCACTTAATATGAGGTCATTCTAATCTAGACAAGTTATTCCAGGGTTTAAAAAAATACATTTGTTTTTATTTTTTTTTAACTTTAAATATTTCTAAATGTAAAGCCTTAGAATTCTTAATGGAAGCATGTTCTTTTATTTTTTACATGGCTCTGTGAATAATCTATAAAGAGCAGAGTTGCTTTAATTTGGCATAGAATAAAAGTTGATGTTCTAGAATGATTTCTGATTAGGCTTTGAGACAAACAGAATGGCACTTGCTTAGACCACGTTTGTATCTGCTTTCTTTTATTTCCAGCAGGATACTATCTTGAAATTTAAAATGTCTGTGCTTTTATTTTTCATACTTAACATTTGGAAACTTCACCTAGTGAATCAGGGATATCCTTCTTGCTTCGAAGAGGAATGACATCGATGTAAGGAAGTACAAATGAGAACAGTTAACTTCCTGGAGCCATCAAAACCATATAGCCATCTAGTTCTTGCAGAGAAACAGAAAGCAACTCAGATATTAGAAAAAATGGTAGAATTGTGAAATGGTTTACATTGTTTTAACCACAAGAGTAAAGAAGGTAGAAATCCAAGTGGGAATTCTCAGATATTTTTGTAGCTCTCAGTGAGAACCTCATGGAGCATATAAGATTTTCAATACCCTGCGAATAAGGCTCCTCATCTTCTAGAAATTCAATTATAATTTTAAAATAAATATGCAAATAAAGTAGTATTAGATATAGGGCCTTTCATGGTCTAGTCATCTCAACCATGGACAAAGATACGGGGAGGTTCTGGAAAGAATTTTGCCATACAAATGAATATATATGGTTTGGGTATTAAAAATGAAGTTAAGTATAAATTCTCACCAGAGCTCTTGGTAATCCAGTTTTTTGCTTCACTTGATACCTTGGGTAGAGTCCGTGTTAAGTAATAAATCTTCATATGTACACACATCACAATCTACACTGGGATCCCTGCTTAAAAGGAAGTCAGAAACCAGGGAACTTCTCTGTGCTCTGCTTAAAGGTAGTCTAATCTGTAAATGCAAAGCATGTTCCATGAACAAATAAGAACATCATCGCATAGGAATTTGTTATTGAATGTTTGCTACTAATGGATTATCTTAGTTCTTACTGCCTGAAAAGAAGAAAATTGTTTTTTCAGAAAAGAAGAAAATTGATCATGTGCTTGAGGTCCTCTCCTTTAAAGCTTTGCTGATTTATACACAGTCCAGAAACAGCCTTCTATGGGTTTGAAGCCTGAACTCAGCACTTCTCCCCCAACCATAATTAGCAAATGCTCCCAGAGAATATAGCATCTTCTAAAGGTCAATTCATCTTTTTGGGGGCAGTCACCAATACAAAGTATCATTCCATCAGAACCCCTCTACTGTTTTTGATTTGTTATTGTCCAAAGTTTACAATACACACACACACACACACACACACGCATAAAAAGACTACATGAAGAATAAAAACATGCACTTCTTGCTTCATCTCATGGTCAATCTAAAAAGATTGCTATAGCCCTCCCAATACAAAATAATTCATTTCCTCTTTTATTCATATTTTGGAAAACAATTTGCTTTGCTTTTCTTCTCTGAGTAAGAAGTGAACTAAGGAAGTCGGATTCTTTGGGGATGATGATAAATCCTTTGGGACATGTTGAATTTAAGGTGACAATGGAATTGACATGACACAAGCAGAAAGTTGGAGATGCGCGACCTTAACTTAGCAACAAGGTCAGGACTGAAGATATAGATCTGGCAGATATATGTGTAGAGATGATACTTTAAATTATGACAGTAAATTGCATTTTCAAGTGAAAGAAAGTAAACAGAAAAGTAGAAAGATCCAAAGACCTTATTCCTTACTTTAGGGCCTTAAAAGGAAGTGGAACGGATAAGCAAACAAAAGAGAATTGTAGAACTAGGAAAATAAGCAGTTTAATTCAATGAATTACAATAGGGAACAGGAGAACAGAGGCAGCTAGTTCATTTCTATTTGGGGGAAAATTATACTATATGCAATTCTTGATAACATGTAGGACATTTATCCTACATCCAAAAGCAAAATCTATTTTGATGATTTGGGAAATAATTTTTTATATTTCATTTTCATTCAAGATTTCTTAGACTGTATGCATTTTAAGAAAAGCAAGATAAAAATATGAGTCCAATTAACTGTCATCTTGATATTTATTAAACTTAGTTTTAATTATCAGACATGTTTTATTAGTAATTGAACAGGTATTTTTACTTTTTGAATATCATTAATTCAAATTAAAAAATAATTATGAGACTCTCCATACCACCTTTTCCCATATGAAATCATAAAAGCAAATCTTGATACAAGCATTGATTTCATTCAGCAGAAAATATCCAAATATCAGATACCTCTTTAAATGAATAATTCATTTTTTAATAAAAGGAATAAACCTGGGATTGATGCAATAGCACCTCATTTCACACAGCACTTGCAACTGGTTTTTAGGATTTGTTCTCTATTGCCTACAGTATATGACAGGTTTTATTCTCTTCCCATAGCTTTTGTTTGCAGGAGTGCAATTTTATTCTTCAAAGCTTAAATAGGCCATATTTTTACATAGCTTTTTTATATACTGACTTTTTAAATTAAAATTTATACCTAGATAGCAAAAGCAACTATCAAAATTACTAAAACATTACAGCTTTCTAGACACTGCTAATTAAAAGCATTCATTAAGTATAATTTATTGCTTTGGTCATGTCTAACAAGATAAGTTTCTGGTAATATAATGAAACATGAGATATATACCTGCATCCATATTATCAAAGGGCTAAATACAAACAAATTGGACTGTTTTAAGTGTAAAATAATCCTTTGGTTACATTTCATGATCTGTAAGTAAATTATTTTATTTCTAAGGATAAAGGGTTTATCTTTCACTGATGGTGCCCATAAACGACCAGAGTAGAAACTGAGATTTCAAGATAGTCACATAAATAAAAGTGTTAAGATATAATTTCATCCTAAGAATAATTTATAATTGTGACATATCCGATAGAATACAGTTTTCTTTGCAGGCATCAGAAGAGCACTAATATTGTTTTCCTGAGTATAACTATTTGAAAATCATTTCATAAATTTCATTTTCCCAGGTGATGAAGCTAGTAAGTGAATTACATATTATGTGTTTTCCTTCTAACAAGGCACTTTGAAGTTAACTATAGAATAGCACATCTCTTCTCTTTTCAAAATAACTCAATTTGGTTAACAACTGGAATTAGTTCTATTTCTATTTGACATGTGAGCAAGAAAATCAGAACTGACCAAAATAATACCATAAAACAATCAGACTAAGCTACCTGAGGAATTCACCAACTATTAGTCTAACAGTCCAGGTCACGTTTAATGCTCAAAGGCAGTTGCCTACAAAGTTAGCAAACATTTTGGGTTAAAAATTAATGTCATCTCTGTATCATTAATAGAGCATCTATTAAAATATCATCCTAGGAAGTAACTAACTGCATGGTGTTTCAGAATATTTGGTGGTGGTTCACTCTCTAAGTTGTATCTGACTCTTTGTGACCCCATGGACTGTAGCCTGCCAGGCTCCTCTGTCCATGGGACTTTCCCAGGCAAGAGTAATGGAGGGGGTTGCCATTTCCTTTTCCAGGGGCTCTTCTAGACCCAGGGATCAAACCTAGGTCTCCTGCATTGCAGGCAGATGCTTTATCATCTGAGCCACCAGGGAAGCCCTCAGAATATTTAGTCACAACATTAATACCTAAACCATTAATATAAATAGTGTGGAAATAGTTATTATACAATGTAAATGTTTGGAAATGGTTTTTATGTAAGCTATATGTTTATTTGTTCCTACAATATTAAGTGTTGATTTATATGACATTCACAATGTTTTATTAATATCATTGAGATAAAATTTTTAAAAAGAAATTTCTCTGATTAGTTTTATTTTTGCTTAAATCTCATGGGGATAATAATGAAAATATATTAATTGATATTGTAATAATGATGTTGGATTTACACAGAATTTTTGATGGGAAAAATATTGTCTATACAATTATGGATAGAAATAAAACTGAAGATCAACCCATTCAGCCGTGTGTATCATATTATTATAATTAAGCCATTTCATTCCTGAAGGTATTCATTAATGACACTAATAACTGTTTCTCTTATAAGTACATGGTAGATAGTTTAGCAGAAAAAGTAGAAAAGACACTGGAATAAGAAAACACAAAATTCTAAACTCTAATGGGTAACTCGAGTTTGCCTTAATATTGTACTACTTTGTATTATTTCTTGCCAATATTCATTATGGAGAAATAACTCCTTTACAAAGTGCTTTATGGAAATAAACACACTCTCTCACATACATAAAGACTACAGAATGTGCTCCCTGATTTTATTTCCCATATTTGTCCTTCAGCCTCAAACAAACTGACCCATTCATATGGTCAAACAATTTTTGGGTGGAGGTGAGGGAATAAAGTGGTTTATATTCTGTAACCTAAGTATTATCAGCAGTTTCAGGAGCCCCATTTTTGAGCTTTCATATATCTGTACATTTTTCAATCACCATTGCTTCCTTCTGGCACTCTATTACTTGAAGAATGTGAGGCAGTTGCAGAAGCTAAAGAATTAAATGGCATAAATACACCTTTCTCAAACCCTTTGAGCAGGAAAAGGGAGGAAAAACTCAGTACAGATAACAATATAACTGTGCCCTTTATAGTTTTCCTTTAGATTATTTCTTAAAAGGAAATTATTAAATTTTCATGTGCTCTGCAGAGTCTAGCCTTGGTTTATAAGATGAAAAGAAAAAGAAATATTATTAACTGCTTCACTGCCAAGGGACAGCCGATACCTGCCTGTGTGCATTAGCAGAATTCTTAGTAGCTTGGGTTTCAACTCTTTCGAACGCTAATGTTTTAGAATTTGCTCTCACTGCAATTCCAATGCCCATGTCCAAGGTCATGAGATCACAAGCTTTATCCAGTGCCTACAGTCATCATGTGGCTGCTGCTGCTGCTAAGTTGCTTCAGTCATGTCCGACTCTGTGTGACCCCATAGATGGCAGCCCACCAGGCTCCCCCGTCCCTGGGATTCTCCAGGCAAGAACACTGGAGCGGGTTGCCATTTCCCTCTCCAATGCATGAAAGTGAAAAGTCAAAATGAAGCCGCTCAGTCATGTCTGACTCTTAGCGACCCCATGGACTGCAGCCCACCAGGCTCCTCCGTCCATGGCATTTTCCAGGCAAGAGTACTGGAGTGGGGTGCCACTGCCTTCTCCAGTCATCATGTAGAGTGGGAAGCAAAATTACAGAACATTTGTGTAGCCAGCCTGGTTCAAACCTCTCCTTTTTTTAATATTAAACAAACTCTCTAATCTGCGAGATCATCTTGCTTAGCCAATACGCCTGAATACCTGTCTTCCAATGATTAAGGTGATTATTTTATTGAAAATGTCATTGAACGTCATTTTAGTGAGGAATCTCTTTGAAGAAATTATATTTTACAGCAGTGTGTATAAATTGGGCAAGGAATTCAATTCCTGTGAAGCATGCATGCTTTTCTGGCCTGAAAGAAATGTGAGCTTTAAGCAGAAAATTAAGTGTCCTTCTGAGAGTCACCTGAACGATTCCTTTTCATTGGTCATGACATGTTCAGGAAAGGACCACCTGCTGCCAGGAGTGTGGAGTATGACGCCTGGTGAGAATCACAGAAATGCCACCCACCAGGGCAGATACAGCAGAGGGTCCCAGTGAGAACTTGTCCTAAACCCGATCCTAAAACTACAGGTTCCAGAAGCCTGGGGTCTATCTCATATGATAGTATCACCCTCTTATCTTTCTTCATTTGCTTTAGTAAAAAAAAAAAAAAAAAAGTCAAGATTATTTATACTCAGGATCACAGTTAAATAATAAACAAACAGACTTGAAAATGCTCAAAGAGCTTTGTGATGTGCCTGTATGCTAGATTAGAAATGTGAATTACCATGACCCCATCCCCCACGCATCAAGCTATCTAGCCCTGGGAACAGAGTTCTGGCCACTTTCAGCTCTTTTAGCCTTTTAAAGCAGGTTATCATCTCTGGGTTTTAAAAGTGTCAACATCTCAGCATCATCTTTCTGCTCTAAGGAATAGAGAGATATAAGAACATTCTTATAATCTCTTTTAAAATTACTATGAAAATGTACAAGTTTACAACTCTCTCAAGTGTCTCAAATAGGATTTGCTACTGTTTTGAATGGATTATCTTATTTGACTTATTTGCTGTTAACTGCATTCAATAGAAGAAGGATGATGGTTGTGGAGATGTACAAACTGCATTATTTCACTACTAAAGGCATTTACGTTGGAAATATAATAGCAAGACACACATGCAAATACAGAAACATACACAGACTCATAGAAGTACAGCACGAAATGAAACCTGGATGAAAATATAAGTATTTTAAGTCTTTCCGAGACTGTTTTAGAACAAAATATCTATTTCATTCATTTATGTGATAAATTATATCCCTCTGGTAACAGTCTTATTCAACTAAAACTCATTAATTATTTGAATTATTACATTGGTATTTGGGTCTAATTAGGCAAGTCTTCAGCAGAATAATAAGCAAACTAAGTGATTTCATAAAACCTTCAAGATCTTACCTTTGATAAAATTCCTACTCTGCTTCAGAACTCGCTCATGAGTCAATGTTTTAAAAGTACACATTCTTCTCATTGTAGTAATCAATATTTTACTTTAGCTTTGCTTAAAATAATAAAGGGCGTTTTTGTGCCACACTGAAATACTTCTTTGATGGTAGAAATGCAGAGAGACAGATGAGGACAGCTTTCGATTTACCTTCATATGAGGTGCATCTACGTGACAAAAGCAGGGTGAGACTGCCTTACTTAGGAAGAGGCTTGTTAACACACAACTGATGACTCAGGCAAATCAGATGGCAAATTACCTTTGAGAGGTCCCCAGCCTCCAAATAGAAGCAGATAACAAACACATTCCACGTAACCCAGAGGACTAGCCAGACAGCATACTGTAGAAAAGCAAGAGAGAAATAACATAATTAATTTTGAATCAGCTGAGTAAGATTTAAATAGAACTTGAACTTTTGAACACCAAATCTTAAAGATTAGTGGGGAATATTAGATATCACTTCTTTTTAAGAAACAGGATGAGATGTACATTTATCTCTAGTTTGATTTTTTTCCCCTCACTGTAGTGTTACAACTCAAACTAGCTTAGGGATAATGTCTTCATTTTTTTTTAGACAAAATAGATAGCAGCCCATATTTCTGTTTTCAGGGGGAATGGTTATGGTTTCTAGACATCAAAAAAAAAAAAAAAATGCCTGAATAGATGTATCAACTACAACCCTTCAAAAAGAGAACTCTTATTTTCCTTTAGCAAGATCAACTCGATGCCTGATAACATGTAACCTTTCCCCAAGTTACCTAGGGTCATCTTCAAATCAGTTTTTATATCTCTGTCCCAACTAATCATCTTTCTCTCTTTGGTGTCTTTTTTTTCCATTTATCTTTTCATCTTAGTTTATCCTCTTGTGATCCCCCATTACAGTGACTATCTAGTTATTATCTCTAATTCTATTTTGTTGTCATATTCAGTGTGCTGTCTTTGTCAACAACAAAATTTTCTTACCAAGACATAGTCCTGAGCATTCAGTTAGCTAAAATTTATTAAGCCCCTCGTTAGCAACATGCTAGAAAGACACTGAGGATAAAAGACCAATGATACATTCTTCCTGAGTTCAAGGCAAGTAAAGGAGGTAGATCAGAAAAGAGATGCTTCTTATACAAGAATCATAAAAAGACATATAGTCTGAGCTTAAGGAAGAAAGATAGCAAAAGTGTATAAAGTATTCTGAGAAGAGGTAGTCCTGCGAAGTTTAACAGAAGAGTTGAAACACCTTCGTTAGAGGTGAACCAAACTAACTTATGGAGTTTACCAAATAACTGAATCAGGGTTTGGAAGGACTATCACGGGAGGGTACTATAAACACAGAGAGCAGAAAGTGTGATTAAAACAAAACAAAACAAAAGATGAAACAAGAGGCTTCTACATCATTTCTCTGCTAAATTAATACCAATGACTCCCATTATTTATATGGTAAGTTCCAAAATCTTTATTTTACTGTTCAAGGACCTCCATGAATATTGGAGCATGTTATCTTTCAGACACGTTTCGGTTCATCCTTCAAGCCATTATGACTTACAAATGTATTGGATTGCTTCTCTTCCATGTACATGGAAAGTTATTTCTTACCTCTGTGCCATTTTGTATGTTATTCTTTATCCTTTAGTAATTTTTCTTTTTCTAAGTATTCCTCTTACCACCTATCAATATTCTATTTTTCTTCAGAGCTCAATATAAATATCATCTCTTGAGTGATACCCAGTTGGAAATGGTGTATCCCTGCTTTGTGATCCAGTAAGATCCGGCTACCCAAGACGGGTGGGTCATGGTGGAGAGGTCTGACAGAATGTGGTCCACTGGAGAAGGGAATGGCAAACCACTTCAGTATTCTTGCCTTGAGAACCCCATGAACAGTATGAAAAGGCAAAATGATAGGATACTGAAAGAGGAACTCCCCAGGTTAGTAGGTGCCCAATATGCTACTGGAGATCAGTGGAGAAGTAACTCCAGAAAGAATGAAGGGATGGAGCGAAAGCAAAAACAATACCCAGTTGTAAATGTGACTGATGATAGAAGCAAGGTCCGATGCTGTAAAGAGCAATATTGCATAGGATCCTGGAATGTTAGGTCCATGAATCAAGGCAAATTGGAAGTGGTCAAACAGGAGATGGCAAGAATAATCGCCAACATTCTAGGAATCAATGAACTAAAATGGACTAGAATGGGTGAATTTAACTCAGATGACCATTATATCTACTTCTGTGGGCAAGAATCCCTTAGAAGAAACGGAGTAGCCACCATGGTCAACAAAAGAGTCCAGAATGCAGTACTTGGATGCAATCTCAAAAACGACAGAATGATCTCTGTTCATTTCCGAGGCAAACCATTCAATATCACAGTAATCCAAGCCTATGCCCCAATGAGTAATGCTGCAGAAGCTGAAGTTGAACGGTTCTATGAAGACCTACTAGACCTTTTAGAACTAACACCCAAAAAAGATGTCCTTTTCATTATAGGGGACTCAAATGCAAAAGTAGGAAGTCAAGAAACAGCTGGGGTAACAGGCAAATTTGGCCATGGAATATGGAATAAAGCAGGGCAAAGACTAATATAGTTTTGCCAAGAGAACGCACTGGTCATAGCAAACACCCTCATCCAGCTACACAGAAGACTCTACACATGGACGTCACTAGATGGTCAACACCGAAATCAGATTGATTATATTCTTTGCAGCCAAAGATGGAGAAGCTCTATACAGTCAGCAAAAACAAGACCAGGAGCTGACTGTGGCTCAGATCATGAACTCCTCATTGCCAAATTCAGACTTAAATTGAAGAAAGTAGGGAAAATCACTAGACCATTCAGGTATGACCTAATTCAAATCCCTTATGTTTATACAGTGAAAGTGAGAAATAGATTTAAGGGACTAGATCTGATAGATAGAGTGCCTGATGAACTATGGATGGAGGTTCATGACATTGTACAGGAGACAGGGATCAAGAGCATCCCCAAGAAAAAGAAATGCAAAAAAGCAAAATGGCTGTCTGGTGAGGCCTTACAAATAGCTATGAAAAGAAGAGAAGCAAAAAGCAAAGGAGAAAAGGAAAGATATAAGCATCTGAATGCAGAGTTCCAAAGAATAGCAAGGAGAGATAAGAAAGCCTTCCTCAGCGATCAATGCAAATAAATAGAGGAAAACAACAGAATGGGAAAGACTAGAGATCTCTTCAAGAAAATTAGAGATACCAAGGGAATATTTCATGCAAAGATGAGCTCGATAAAGGACAGAAATGGTATGGACCTAACAGAAACAGAAGATATTAAGAAGAGGTGGCAAGAAGACACAGAAGAACTGTATGAAAAAGATCTTCATGACCCAGATAATCACGATGGTGTGATCACTCACCTAGAGCCAAACATCCTGGAATGTGAAGTCAAGTGGGCCTTAGAAAGCATCACTATGAACAATGCTAGTGGAGGTGATGGAATTCCAGTTGAGCTATTTCAAATCCTGAAAGATGATGCTATGAAAGTGCTGCACTCAATATGCCAGCAAATTTGGAAAACTCAGCAGTGGCCACAAGACTGGAAAAGGTCAGTTTTTATTCCAATCCCAAAGAAAGGCAATGCCAAAGAATGCTCAAACTACCGCACAATTGCACTCATCTCTCACACTAGTAATGTTCAAAATTCTCCAAGCCAGGCTTCAGCAATATGTGAACCATGAACTTCCAGATGTTCAAGCTGGTTTTAGAAAAGACAGAGGAACCAGTGATCAAATTGCCAACATCTGCTGGATCATGGAAAATGCAAGAGAGTTCCAGAAAAACATCTATTTCTGCTTTATTGACTATGCCAAAGCCTTTGACTGTGTGGATCACAATAAACTGTGGAAAATCCTGAAAGAGATGGGAATACCAGACCACCTGACCTGCCTCTTGAGAAACCTATATGCAGGTCAGGAAGCAACAGTTAGAACTGGACATGGAACAAAAGGCTGGTTCCAGATAGAAAAAGGAGTATCAAGGCTGTATATTGTCACCCTGCTTATTTAACATATATGCAGAGTATATCATGAGAAATGCTGGGCTGGAAGAAGCACAAACTGGAATCAAGATTGCTGGGAGAAATATGAAAAACCTCAGATATGCAGATGACACCACCCTTATTGCATAAAGTGAAGAGGAACTAAAAAGCCTCTTGATGAAAGTGAAAGAGGAGAGTGAAAAAGTTGGCTTAAAGCTCAACATTCAGAAAACTAAGATCATGGCACCTGGTCCCATCATTTCATGGGAAATAGATGGGGAAACAGTGGAAACAGTGGCTGAGTTTATTTTGGGGGGCTCCAAAATAATTGCATATGGTGACTACAGCCATGAAATTAAAAGACACTTTTCCATGGAAGCAAAGTTGTGACCAACCTAGAGAGCATATTCAAAAGCAGAGACATTACTTTGCCAACAAAGGTCTGTCTAGTCAAGGCTATGGTTTTTCCAGTGGTCATGTATGGATGTGAGAGTTGGACTGTGAAGAAGGCTGAGTGCCAAAGAATTGATGCTTTTGAACTGTGGTGTTGGAGAAGACTCTTGAGAGTCCTTTGGACTGCAAGAAGATCCAACCAGTCCATTCTAAAGGAAATCAGTCCTGGATGTTCACTAGAAGGACTGATGCTAAAGCTGAACTCCAATACTTTGGCCACCCCATGCAAACAGTTGACTCATTGGAAAAGACCCTGATGCTGGGAGGGATTGGGGGCAGGAGGAGGATGAAATGGCTGGATGGCATCACCGACTCAATGGACATGAGTCTGAGTGAACTCTGGGAGTTTGTGATGGGCAGGGAGGCCTAGTGTGCTGCAATTCATGAGGTCGCAAAGAGTTGGACACGACTGAGCGACTAAACTGATCCGAACTGAACCGAAGATCCGGCTTACTCAAATTTCGTTCCAAATGTCTTATATCCAATTATTTGCATCGTTTTTGTCCTTTGCACAATGATAAGGTCCTTGAGGGAAAAGACTATTTGTATCTATACTTATACCCCTAAGTTTCTAAGTTAATACTTGGTACAAAATAGGTATTCAATAAACATTTTGTAATCAATCAATGAATGAGCAGCAACATGGGGGGAAAAAATCTTCATTTTCAGAAGAACTTCTTCTACCCATTCCAGATTTGATTTTCATGAGAAAACTATGATCATTCATGTAGTGTGAGGATGGAGAGCCCTAAATGGTAAGATTGAGTGCTCAGTAGCTTCACTTGTTTCTAACCCTTTGTGACCCCATGGACTAGGACTGCCAGTTTCCTCTGTCCAAGGGATTTTCCAGAAAAGAATATTGGAATGGGTTGCCGAGCCTTTCTCCATGGGATCTTCCCGAACCATGGATCGAACTAGCATCTCCTATGTGTCCAGCATTGTAGGCGGATTCTTTACCCCTGAGCCACTGGGGATTCCCAAATGATAAGACTATGTAATTATAAATAGTCTTTCCAAGTGATGCATTCATCTAACTGCTGAAAATGTTCATTGCTCAGAATAAAGTAGGGGCAAAACTAAATGGCCAAATACAAAAGAAAGGGTTTGAGAAGTGAAAGCTTGGTACTGGAAATACAGTGAGAAAGGTAAGCAGGCTGGGGTGTGACATAATCATAGTTCATTATAAGCATTCCTAAGATTAGTGAATCATGTCTTAGAAACAGCTCCTTTAATTGACAGTTTAGGATTGTGGACAGTCAAGTGTTTTAATATTAACAATGAAAATATATTTAATAGATATATACATGTATATTCATAAAATAAATATCCCTGGTCAAAATGATTGGACTATATTCATCTTTTGCTCAAACTTAATTATGAAAGTGTTTGTCAGTTGTGTCCAACTCTTTGTGACCCCATGGACTGTAGCTCACCAGGGTCCTCTGTTCATGGGATTCTCCAGGCAAGAATACAGGAGAGGGTTGCCATTCCCTTCTCTAAGAGATCTTCCCAACCCAGGGACAGAACCCAGGTCTCCTGCATTACAGGCAGATTCTTTACTGTCTGGGCCACAAAAGAAGCCCTTATTTTAGCTTTATTTTTTCATCTTCAACAATAAACATCATTTATTCTGCCTAGGCATTCTCATCACTTTCTCATCCATTGTTATGATACAAAAGAACAAAAGTAGCCCAGATAAAGCAGCTTATTTTCTAATTCTTGATCATATTATGACCAGGGATTGCCTGCTTTATGATATAAATCCTTTCTCCTAATTCATAAATCCTATTACATCTATGTCATGCTATAGGAATGTTCAATTATAAAAAATAAAACATACTAAATACATTAAGTAAAATATACTGCCATTACAATTAACTTGATAATCAGCCATAATCTGATAAAAATCCAATTTTAATCATAGATTGCAGTGCAGATCAAAGAGAAAGGCAGGTTTCTACCTTCTTATTTTACCAATGCTGCTATTACATACTCATGCTTCCTTGTGATTTTATGTCTATGGACACATTTTAAAGACCACATAATTCTCAGTTTATTTTATAAGACTATATTTCCCCTGTTATAGAATTTTCTTATTGTAGAAAATATTTACATTTTTGATCATATATAGCAAATTGAGAAAATTACCATGCTTAGATATAATCACTTGTATCATTTTAGTGTATGTTTCATATGTACTTTTTCTATTAGTGCATTTTTCGTCATATATGTTACCACAGGAATCTTTCTCTATATTCTGTTACCTGAATTTTTTTGCACTTGATTAAAATATCTCATTGAATATTCTGTAACATATGTTGCAATGCAATTATGTACTATAAGTTATTCAACTAATTATCATTAAACTTTTTGTGCTTTTCTTATTTTATTTTGATCAATTCCTATAAATTTGGATTTTGCATAAAAAATTTCAGTTCAGTTTGACATATTAAATCATACCTGAAAATATTTTGTTTAAATGGACTATTTCTAAGACAGACTATAAATGTTAGAATATCCAACAGGCATCATTTTAATGAACATATAAACACAGCTATTAAATTTTATGCAACTCCAAATAAAAACAGAATCCCCAAAGGCATTCTATTCTTGAAGCAAAAAGTGGAAAATAATTCCCTTAGATTGAAAAAAAAATGATACTCATTCACCATGAAGACACCTGTATATAACTAATTTCTTTCAACTCATGCAACATATTTCAGACAAGGATATTTATAGCCCTAAGGCTAGAAGGATTCTGTTGAAAGAGCTTTTGATGCAAAATAATAATAAATCAAGTTATATAGGAACATCCTAATTGACATATGCAAATAAGAGGTTTGAAAGGCTAATAAAACATAAGAATTAGTGAGAAAATACCAATCTACACTTTTAAAAGCTGAAATTCATGCAGTTTAAGACTTAGATAGTAATTCTATTCATGCATATCTGTTCATATAGAAGAGTTTTAAGATGTGTAATACATAGATCTGAAAGTGATACGTGAGAGAAAAAAAAATCTTCAATCTATTAAAAGGCAACTGTGTTTTATTGTCACATATTCATCACACCTTGTGCCTAGAAGTGACATCACAAAAAAGCACTCATTTCTTTCCAGTCAGCAAACAATTTAAAACTCATCTTTTTCGATATTCTTGCTTTTTGAAATCATAGTTAAAGAACTGTAATAACACTAGTTTTTCCTGTGTTGAAATTTCCCAGTAACACCAAAGAAAATGAAATTGCCTCAGTTTCTGGTTATCTAGAAACCTGAACATCACAGTCAAGATGATATTAGAATGCATTAAAAAAAAACTATTATAATGTGAATTCAAAAAAAATTATGTATCTAATACTGTTTTATGTTACTCTGATGTACCCAGCTTCACATGCACAAAATGGCAGAATTTATTAACAGTACTTGTTACTTTATATAGCTAAATAAATAATAATAATAAAATAATAAATAGTCTTTGTGGATATAACTGTTAAATATTTTGAGATGGGGAGATTATCCTGGATTATATGGGTGCCCCCAAAGAAATCATCGGTTCAGTTCAGTTCAGTCACTCAGTCATGTCCAACTCCCTGCAACCCCATAGACTGCAGCACGCCAGGCCTCCCTGTCCATCACCAACTCCTGGAGTTCACTCAAACTCATGTCCATTGAGTCAGTGATGCCCTCCAACCATCTCATCCTCTGTTGTCCCCTTCTCCTCTCGCCTTCAATCTTTACCAGCATCAGGGTCTTTTCAAATGAGTCAGTTCTTAAAATCAGGTGGCCAAAGTATTGGAGTTTCAGCTTCAACATCAGTGAATGATTGAATGAATGAATATTGGAAAATTCGTAGAAAATTCAAAGAAATCATGGGCATCCTCTTAAGTGGAAGGCAGATGGTTATCTTACACACATAAATAGAGTGAAAGTGTTAGTTGCTCAGTCATGTCCAACTCTTTGGGACTCCATGGGCTTTAGCCTGCCAGGCTCCTCTGTCCATGGAATTCTCCTGGCAAAAATACTGGAGTGGGTAGCCATTCCTTTTTCCAGGGGATCTTCCCAACAGAGGGATCAAACCCAGATCTTCTGCACTTCAGGTAGATTTTTTACCAACTGAGCTCCTAGGAAAGCTCCATGATAAACAGAACAGACAGATTTAAAGATGACTTTCACGTGGCCACAAGCCAAGGAACCCTGTAGCTCCCAGACTCTGGAAGAGGCAGGGATTAGATCTCCCCTTAGAGCTTCTGTAGAAAGCATCAGCCTTGAGTTGGGCTCAGTGATACTGATTTCAGAATCTGGACTCCAGACCTGAGAGCGAATGAATTTCTGTTGTTTTAATTCACGAAGTCTGAGGGAATTTGTTACAGCAGCCCTAGGAAACTAATACACCAATCCAAATCTTCTCTTCTCCCTTCAACTGAGCTGTCAATGAAATGTAACCCTGAGGAGTATAATACCTAAGCACTTGTGAATAAATGTAATTATCTTCAAAATTAAGATCCACTTTTTTTGGAGGGGTGGGGCAATTACATTGCTGCTTCAGAATCATTCCTTTGCTGATCTCTTGAATGGCATGTATTATGCTTAGTTGCTCAGTCATGTTTGACTCTTGCTTTACTTATTATATGCCTTATGTAATTACTGTGAAAGTCTTTGCTGGAAAAAAAATTCTTGTTTTATGAGTCTCAACCTGTTCTTAGGGTATTCCCAACATTCTAACAATACAAGGCTATTGCATAAAGTTCTAGGATACAGAAATCGACACATTTAGAATGTTTATAGACTTGTTTAAAAATTGTCAAAATAGGTTAAATACCTAGAGAAAGATACGATTCAAGTAACTTCTTATTGCAACTAACTCTGGAAGCAAGGAAGGGGAAAAGAAGGTAATAGTCATTATCAATATAATGGATTGATCATATTTGGTTGGGAAAATTATATCATATCATTAAAAATTAAGAATTCTAATAAACAGCAGTCCTAAATTTATCAGCCATCATGATTACCTTGAAAATTTAGAAAGGTCTTAAATTATTAATTGTTTAAAATATGCCCATCCAAATATTCTTCAGTATCACTTTTTAGCAATTTAGAAATTTTTAGCATTTAATCCCTAGTGAATACTGCCATATTTGATCCCACAGATTGAGTGGAAACCATTACCTTTAGCTGTATGTATATATTTTTATGACTGTTATGGCTACTCTGAAGCCATATATGGTTCTAGTTGATTAATGTATCCTAGCATACCTAAAGGGCTTCCCTGGTGACTCAGATGGTAAAGAATCCACCTGTAATGCAGGAGACCCCAGCTCAATTCCTGGGTCAGGAAGATCCTCTGGAGAAGGAATAGGCTACCCACTTCAATATTCTTGGGCTACCCTGGTGACTCAGATGGTGAAGAACCCACCTGCAGTGAGGGAGACCTGGATTCGATATCTGGGTTGGGAAGATCCCTTGGAGAGGGATGGCAACCCACTCCAGTATTCTTGCGTGGAGAATCCCCATGGACAGAGGAGAGTGGCGGGCTACAGTTCATGGGGTCATGAAGAGTCAGACATGACTGAGCGACTAAGCAGCATCAGCAGCATACCTAAAAATGTTGAATCCCCTCTCCTTATTAACAAGCAATAATATTTAAAAGATATATGATTACCCATATACTGAATTATAACCTTTCAACTGTGCTTTAAGAATTCATGGCACACACAGACAATGGCACTATTTGGAAAGCTCAATGATATAAACAAAGGAGATGGCATGCAACTGAAAGTGACTGACTCAGGGGTTCTGATCTCCCCAGGTTTCTAAAGAGCTCAACATGCCAACACATCTGCAAACTATTAGCTGTGACACTCTTGGGAAGTTCTGCTCTGAAAACTCGTACATAGTACAAACTTTCTCGTCCAAAAGACAATCATGCTAATGCATCAAAAATAAAGTCAGCTTGCTCAACCTGCTCGACAGGGTAGCTGGTTCCCCACTTGTCTTTATATTCTTTTTAGTCATCTAGAGGGTGATTCTGAATATCACACATACGATCCAATTAATTGTGTAGCAATTACAGCAAATAGAGACACATCAGTGAGGCAAAGTTCAACTCAGTAGCCACAAATAATTATAAATTACACTGATAGTATAGTATTCTAAAGCAGGTGCTTGGATACCTTTTAGATCGCAATGCTTATATGGAGAATGAAGTTCCAAATTTATAGATGCTAATATATCTGTGCATGTTAGTCATGAAAAACCACATACTATTTTTCTCATCATCGAAGCACTTTTTCACTTTGTCAAATAGCTTTTCATTTACTATTTCAAAAGCAAGGATGAAATTATTAATTTCAGAATCACTGTGGTAATATGGATAAAAATGAAAGCAAAACAAAAAACAAGCATTTCAGTTAGGAAAGCTTTTGAACTACAGGTGGTTTACAGACTAGGGTTTTCTTTTTTCATACATGAAGTCTGGAAGTGGTGTGTGGTAGGCACAATGCTGCTGTGACTCTGGGTCTATACCTTTGGGATTTTCTTTTAAATCCTCATACAATTAACACTTACAGGCAGAGTGCTGGGCAGAAGAGATCCCTTCCTTCTGTAACATTTTATTCTTTTGGAAAAGAAAAGAAAAAAATTCCCAAATGCACTCAGCAGACTTCCTTACATCTCATTAAGTAGAACTGTCTCACCTGCCTCCTTTCCTAAACCAAACCACTGGCAAAGAGAATTGGGGTTAACCTGGTGGTTTTATGCCAATTTTAATTCATCCCATGGGCCAGACTCTACTTAGACTTCTGACAACCATACACATATTGGGATTCTGTTAGCAGCAAATGAAGGGAAGGCACATTTGTGTCCCACTCTAACCTGTGTACATTCTAAATTTTTGTTTCCTTTAATATGCAAAAATGGATAATTACTCTTTAACATTTTTTATGTATATATTGTTTTCTAGAGAAATACTCAACCATTTGCTTTGGTAAGACTGTACATATTCAACTAAACAGAGGAGTATTTTAGTATTACACCTAAAGTAAGTAAAAGATTTCAGACTATCCATGGAGGAAGCACACAAATCAGATGTAGTTTCTTTTTTTTTTTTTTTTGGCAATCTGCATTATTTAACTTAAGGGACGTGCAAAGAGGAAAAATACAGAGTGTTAGCTGTCTCACTAGAAATATAAAACATCTATGTCTTGAGAAGAAAGAAAAATGCTGTGGAAAATATTAATAATAGTTAAATAAGGAAAACAAGGCCCCCTAAAGAGTTAAAAGTAGGACGTTAACCATGGCATTTTCAAAATTTATGAAAATATGCCTCACTAAGCATATGTGGTAGGTGTGTCGTGGTTGAGAATATTGATTAAGCATAATCCACCACTTTCCTTTTGAAATTAGGAAATATCTTGTCTCTTCCAACCAAAAAGGTTTAGATACTTCTTAGCTTTATTAGTCCCCAAGCCTATCAAATTCAAACCTAGTCTAATAGTCAGGTAAACAATCTTCTAAAATATGTAAATTACCTTAGTTGGGTAAATCTAATAATACAACCTTTAAAAATGCCTACTTTCTGTGCTTGGTTTAAAAACATCCAAATACAGATGAAGGTCAAAATACATATATTTGGTCTTATTTTAGGCTGATGAATTAAGGAAACTTCATTCCTCTTGGGGCTTCCCTCGTGTCTCAGACAGTAAAGAATCCACCTGCCATGTGGGAGACATGGGTTCAATCCACGGGTTGGGAAGATCCCTAGGAGAAAGGAATGGCTACCCACTTCAGTATTCTGGCCTGGAGAATTCCATGGACAGAGGAGCTTGGCAGGATACAGTCCATGGCGTTGCAAAGAGTTGGACATGACTGAGCGACTTTCACTTTCATTCTTCTTGGGTGCTTTGTATGACATTAGACTGTAAGGATAGGGTGAGCATAAAGTTCTCCCAAACAGTTAAAATTGATACAACAATACAACTTACTAACTTGTGTTTGGATAAAAGAGTTCCATCAAAATTTTTTCTGGGGGAATATTTTTTTCTGCCTGCATAAGTGACAGGATAGACATTTACCAGTATTTCATGTGATATGTGTCTTCTGAGTACCTGTCTTCTTGGTTGGGTACTATTAATAGTAAAAGCTTGTCTGTGTGTGAAGGGAAGTCACTCAGTCGTGTCCGACTCTTTGCAACCCCGTGGACTGTAGCCCACCAGGCTACTCCATCCATGGGATTCTCCAGGAAAGAATACTGGAGTGGGTTGCCATTTCCTTCTCCAGGGGATCTTCCCGACCCAGGGATTGAACCCAGGTCTCCCGCATTGCAGGCAGATGCTTTAACTTCTGAGCCACCAGGGAAGCCACGCATGCTAAGTTGCTTCAGTCGTGTCTGACTCTCTGTGACCCTATGCACTGTAGCCCTCCAGGTTTTTCTGTCCATGGGATTCTGCAGGCAAAATACAGCAGTGGGTTGCCATGCCCTCTTTCAGGGGATCTTCCTACCTAGGGATTGGAACCCAGTCTCTTGCATCTCCTGCATTGGCAGGTGAGTTCTTTACTACTAGTATGACCTGGAAAGCACAAGGCATACCACATCTGATGAATATTGTTTGCTCTACTGATATTTTGGGCTCAAGAAGTTAAGAGACCCAGATAAATAAACCTTCTTAAAGAGATAATAGGACTGCAAGAGGTCAGTTTTCATTCCAGTCCCAAAGAAAGGCAATGCCAAAGAATGCTCAAACTACCGCACAATTGCACTCATCTCACACGCTAGTAAAGTAATGCTCAAAATTCTCCAAGCCAGGCTTCAATAGTACATGAAACATGAACTTCCAGATGTTCAAGCTGTTTTTAGAAAAGGCAGAGAAACCAGAGATCAAATTGCCAACATCCGCTGGATCATCAAAAAAGCAAGAGAGTTACAGAAAAACATTTACTTCTGCTTTATTGACTATGGCAAAGCCTTTTACTGTGTGGACCACAGCAAACTCTGGAAAATTCTGAAAGAGATGGGAGTACCAGACCACCTGACCTGCCTCTTGAGAAATCTGCGTGCAGGTCAGGAAGCAACAGTTAGAACTGGACATGGAACAACAGACTGGTTACAAATAGGAAAAGGAGTACATCAAGGCTGTATATTGTCACCGTACTTATTTAACTTATATGCAGAGCACATCATGAGAAACGCTGGGCTGGAAGAAGTACAAGCTGGAATCAAGATTGCTGGGAGAAATATCAATAACCTCAGATATGCAGATGACACCACCCTTATGGCAGAAAATGAAGAAGAACTAAAGAGCCTCTTGATTAAAGTGAAAGAGGAGTGTGAAAAAGTTGGCTTAAAGCTCAACATTCAGAAAACGAAGATCATGGCATCTGGTCCCATCACTTCATGGGAAATAGATGGGGAAACAGTGGAAACAGTGACAGACTTTATTTTTTGGGGTGGCTCCAAAATCACTGCAGATGGTGACTGCAGCCAAGATGCTTGCTCCTTGGAAGAAAAGTTATGACAAACCTAGACAGTATTTTACAAAGCAGAGACGTTACTTTGCCAACAAATGTCCGTCTAGTCAAAGCTATGGTTTTTCTAGTAGTCATATATGGATGTGAGAGTTTGACTATAAAGAAAGCTGAGTACCAAAGAATTGATGCTTTTGAACTGTGGCGTTGGAAATGACTCTTGAGAGTCCCTTGGACTGCAAAGAGATCAAACCAGTCCATCCTAAACGAAATCAGTCATGAATATTCATTGGAAGGACTGATGCTGAAGCTGAAACTCCAATACTTTGGCCACCTGATGCAAAGAACTGACTCACTTGAAAAGACCCTGATGCTGGCAAAGATTGAAGGCTGAAGGAGAAGGGAATGACAGAGGATGAGATGGCTGGATGGCATCACTGACTCAATGGGCATGAATTCGAGTAAACTCCGGGAGTTGGCGATGGACAGGGAGGCCTGGAGTGCTCCAGTCCATGGGGTCACAAAGAGTCGGACACGACTGAGTGACTGAACCAACTGACTGAAAGAGATAACCATACATTCAAATCTTAATATTAGTAATTCTGTGTTAAAGAGGAAAACTTAAAATCACTGGACTTTTAATTATCTACATTGAAATGCATACTGCATAAGACAGAAGCACTGAATATAGAAAGTTTACCCTCAGAAGAGCTAATCATGAAATATTAGAACTATTTTTATCAGTTGGTTTAAAAGGGAAAAGTCGCTTAAAATTACTTGGTTCAATGCAGACAATAATCCAGTTTTAAGTTATGTATCTTTTCACTGTATGAAAGATACTTTGAAAATAACAATAATTGTATCCAATAAAAATGTCTTTTTGATTTCATTTCTAGCCTTTTTAAGAACACAAAGATAAAATTATAGGCTTACTTTATTAATTAAGCCTTTGGCTTCATGTGTGAACTTTGATTCATAAATGAAATACTATTAAACAAAATATGCTTCTGATAATCAATTTAGCCATTTTCTTATATTCATTAATTTTTCTTATTTGAATTGTGGTAAGGATAATGATGACCCGTCAAATGCATCCCAACTGAATTGCTAGGACCTGTGAATATGATGAGTTATCACTCCTTTGACTATATTATTCTATCGTCAGAACTGACATAAAATAAGGGAAATTATTCAAGTGAGCCTCATCTAATCACATGAGTCTTGTAAAGCCGATAGTTTTTTTTTTTTTTTTTTTTTTTTTCTGGTTGGTGGCAGAAGCAGAAGTTGGAGAGATATATAATGCATGTGAAGTTGAAAACAATCCCCAGCAAGCAGCCAGCAAGAAAATGAGGACCTCATTCCTACAGTCAACTGTAATTGAATTCTGCCAAAAACCTAAATGAGGTGGGTGAAGACTGCACCCCAGGGGCCCCAAAATAGCTACTATCTTGATATCTGTCTTCTTAGACCCCCAAGTACAGTATTCATAGTATTCAACCAAATCCACCTGGACTTCTGACCTACAGAAAAGTGAAAGTTATTTTAAAGCCTTGAAGTTTGTTGCACAGCAATGGGAAACTAATATATCAACACTGAGATTTTCATTTTTTTAGAAAATACGTTTAACTGCAAAGTAATTTGCCACCAGGGCCAAGCGCTATAAGCCCATTGTATATTAAACAGATTGGATTTAACAGAATCTTTCAGGCTGAATTTTGGTATAGGTAATTCCTTCTGAATTTTAAGACATTTTTATATACTACCTCAATTTGCCTATATTGATCTCTAGAAATAAAATTGTTATCATTATTTATTAGTTATTTCATAGAAAGGTATAGTTAGAAATTAGGAGGTTTGAGTTTAAATTCTAACTCCATAATGAATCTACTTCTATAATTTGGACAGTGTTGGTATTTCTATCTAATTTTGAACCTAACATTCCTAGATGAGTGCAAGGCGATTTTATTATTATTTCTCTGGAGAAGTATATACTTCTTACATAACAAGCTTTAGCTGAAGTGCCCATGGGCTAGTCCAACAATGGTGATACCAGTAAACAGAATGTTTCACTCCTTATGTCAGCCACTTAAGACAGTCAATCATTTTTATTGGATATAATGATTGCAGAGTGATATCCACCAAAAGCATTAGCACCAGCAATCACTTTTTGCATCATTATACAAGGACTCTTTTATAAAGGAGGTATTCATCATTTCTTAAGAAATGTATCTTAAGAAGAAACCATCAGCATTCTTAATGGCTGTCAAGTAGACACATTCTTTGTAAGACTGACATTACTTGATCAAAGGTGCTGGTGGTAGCAGACAGGACCTTGGAGAATATGTTAAAATAATGCCCCCAAATGTGTACATCTTAATGTGCATTTAGTACTAAACTGACCTTGACTGAGGACTTAATAGATATTAATTTTTCAGAAAGATAAAAACAAGGTTAAATAATGATGATTTGCAAGTTCCAATAATGGATACTTATGTTTCATTATACATATGAGTTTTTTTTCCAATCTTTTGTTTGTTTTTTTTTAAGTCACCCTAAGGCTAAATGCGGAGAAGGCAATGGCACCCGACTCCAGTACTCTTGCCTGGAAAATCCCATGGACGGAGGAGCTTGGTAGGCTGCAGTCCATGGGGTCGCTAAGAGTTAGACATGACTGAGCAACTTCACTTTCACTTTTCACTTTCATGCATTGGAGAAGGAAATGGCAACCCACTCCAGTGTTCTTGCCTGGAGAATCCCAGGGAAGGGGGAGCCTGGTGGGCTGCCATCCATGGGGTCACACAGAGTCGGACACGACTGAAGTGACTTAGCAGCAGCAGCAAGGCTAAAATGACTAATTCTCAACTTAAACATGGGATTCAACATTAAAAGTTTTAAAACTTATCTTCTTCTTAAAAATATTTATCCTATTCAAGAGTAAAGTGAGTTTAGTCCAAATTATTCAAGGAAATCAATTTTATATTTGGCTCTAAAATAATTTTTCTATCTTCATCACAGTACTGTGCAAGTCTATGACTATTTAGCTCCAGTGTTAAGGATACCCTATTAATAAGGCCATGGTGTTGGATTGGATGTCCAAAGAAACTCCTGAGATGTTCCTGTTCATTGTCTACAGAACATACATCTTTTAAAGTTGCTGCTTTTTATTTTTTATTGAAGTACAGCTGATTTACAATGTTGTGTTGATTTCTGTTGTACAGCAAAGTGATTCAGATATATATATATATATATATTTTTTTCCATTATGGCTGTCATATGATATCGAATATACTTTCCTGTGCTATACAGTAGGACTTTGTTATTTATTCATTCTATATGTAACAGCTTACATTTTCTAACCTTAACCTCCCACTCCATTCCTCTCTCAACTCCCACCTCCTTGACAGCCATAAGTCTGTTCTGAGTCTGTTTCCGTTTCATAGACAGGTTCATTTGTGTCCTAGTTTGGATTCCACATGTAAGTGATACACAGAACATTTAACATAGTAGAGACACATGCCTTGCAAATGTAAGGCTTCAAGGTGTTACAAGGTAAGTGAATGTGAGGAATGTTGAAAATTCATCCAAATTATCTGTAAAATCATGTGCTCTACTTATTGTTGATTCATTAATAGTATCATATTTATATGGGATTTATATTTTTTCTAATAGATCATATATGAAAATAGAAAATCTTTTATCAATTTATCTCAATACAAACTTATTTCTGTATAACATTTCATGGCAACAAAAATGTACTTGAATGAGAATTCAAGTAAAGCATTTCTGAAACTCAGACTATAGTAGATGCTATCCAGTGGGTGGGCTCTTCCAGGTGCCCTTTTGGGTCTGAAGTACGAATCCAGTGACCAGAAGCATTGCCTATTGATAGATCACACCCAAGCCCCTTCTCAGGAAGTACCCTTGGTCACTGTGAGCTACCTTGCTTATGATTTATACTTACATCCAGAAACAACCCTCTTCTCATGACTGGTTACTGCTGAAGTTCAAAACTCCCAGTCTCTTGTCTCAATTCTGGGCATATATGAAAGGCCAGCACAGTTTCAGTGTTCTACATGGGATCAGCTTAGGCTTTTGTCACCCTCCCGACAGGGGCCATAGATTCAAGGTACTGGGGCCAGGGAAGAATCTGTTTGGCACCCAAGTGAAAGAGTGGGGCATCTCTTGCTAATCCTCTACCCAGTTTTGATGGCAATGCATAGAGAAGTAACCATGGCTTGACAAGCCTGGTGAATAGTGACTGATACTCCTCAGGGTTGATGGCTTGGGTTGCCCCAGTAGGCAAGCTGCCTACACGGGCAAATGAGGGTCCAGAGAATATAGACAAAATGGGCAGGACAGAACATTCCAGTAGGAGCTGCAGAGGTGGGGCTACAGATTGTCCCACTGATCTTGTAAGTTCACCTTGAAAAACAACACCAACTGGTAGAGGGGATTTTTCCAGCTGAGATGACAGTACTATCTGAAGCACGGTCATCTGTGGAGGGCAAGGTATGGATTGAAGAGAATCCATGCTGTACCATCTAGATCCCCCCTTTTAGTATTAAATTTCTATTCTTCCAACGTGGCTTGTAATGTCTCACAGCTAAGTCCCTCTCAAGGAATCATCCCTTGGTCAAAGGGAGAGGCCTAATTCAAGGTCACGTCTCACTCCTACAGGCAACATACAGCCGGTGACAAGTCCCTGGGGGAATACAAAGGCCTGCCCATCATTCTCCCAAACTTGGACATATACGAAAGACCATCATGGTTTTGGAGCATCCCATAACATGAAGGGGTTGCAACTGCATTGTAGTTCCCATTTTTCATCTACCCAATCCTGTTTTTGTTCTTTTTTTTTTTTTTTTAATTTTATTTTATTTTTAAACTTTACATAACTGTATTAGGTTTGCCAAATATCAAAATGAATCCGCCACAGGTTTACATGTGTTCCCCATCCTGAACCCTCCTCCCTCCTCCCTCCCCATTCCATCCCTCTGGGTCGTCCCAGTGCACCAGCCCCAAGCATCCAGTATCGTGCATCGAACCTGGACTGGCAACTCATTTCATACATGATATTTTACATGTTTCAATGCCATTCTCCCAAATCTTCCCACCCTCTCCCTCTCCCACAGAGTCCATAAGACTGTTCTATACATCAGTGTCTCTTTTGCTGTCTCGTACACAGGGTTATTGTTACCATCTTTCTAAATTCCATATATATGCGTTAGTATACTGTATTGGTGTTTTTCTTTCTGGCTTACTTCACTCTGTATAATAGGCTCCAGTTTCATCCACCTCATTAGAACTGATTCAAATGTATTCTTTTTAATGGCTGAATAATACTCCATTGTGTATATGTACCACAGCTTTCTTATCCATTCATCTGCTGATGGGCATCTAGGTTGCTTCCATGTCCTGGCTATTATAAACAGTGCTGCGATGAACATTGGGGTACTCGTGTCTTAAAGACAATCTCTTTAACAAGTGGTGCTGGGAACTCTGGTCAACCACTTGTAAAAGAATGAAACTAGAACACTTTCTAACACCATACACAAAAATAAACTCAAAATGGATTAAAGATCTCAACGTAAGACCAGAAACTATAAAACTCCTAGAGGAGAACATAGGCAAAACACTCTCTGACATACATCACAGCAGGATCCTCTATGACCCACCTCCCAGAATATTGGAAATAAAAGCAAAAATAAACAAATGGGACCTAATTAACCTTAAAAGCTTCTGCACATCAAAGGAAACTATTAGCAAGGTGAAAAGACAGCCTTCAGAATGGGAGAAGATAATAGCAAATGAAGCAACTGACAAACAACTAATCTCGAGAATATACAAGCAACTCCTACAGCTCAACTCCAGAAAAATAAATGACCCAATCAAAAAATGGGCCAAAGAACTAAATAGACATTTCTCCAAAGAAGACATACAGATGGCTAACAAACACATGAAAAGATGCTCAGCATCACTCATTATCAGAGAAATGCAAATCAAAACCACTATGAGGTACCATTTCACGCCAGTCAGAATGGCTGCGATCCAAAAGTCTACAAGTAATAAATGCTGGAGAGGGTGTGGAGAAAAGGGAACCCTCTTACACTGTTGGTGGGAATGCAAACTAGTACAGCCACTATGGAGAACAGTGTGGAGATTCCTTAAAAAACTGGAAATAGACATGCCTTATGATCCAGCAATCCCACTGCTGGGCATACACACTGTTTTTGTTCTTAAGATCACTCTCCAATAAACTTACTGAATATAAATCTCTGTCTCTGAGTTGGTATCCTGGGAAAGCTGACCTATATGTTGAAATCACTACTGATGACAGAAAAGAAAAGGCCCCCTGAATTTCCTCAGTGAAAAAATGAGATTTCATAAATCACTTTGATGAAAGTACCATAAGCGTAAATGAAATACTAAAAGCACTATAACAGATAAGCAAGAAGAGGGCTCAAATCCATGTGAAAATTTATAAGCCAGGCTCAGTATCTGAAACACTGTATTATTTTACAAACGCACTACAGATTTTTTAGACAATCACATAGGATATGACTGTTTTAAAATGTTTACCATCCAAATGTTCGATAATATATTAATAATGTCTGTACTATAATCTCAATAAAGCCGTCCCTAGCGTGTATTACAGGCAGACTGTTCCTAAATAATGTATCCCTCCATTTGCTTCTGGCTTCTTCAGCTGGGCTTTCCTTTCCATTTAGATTTTTTTCCCTTCTTTCATTCCCCACGCACACTTGTAAAATTATACACTTAACCCCATAGTGTAAGAAAAGGGATAATATCCTATACTTTGCAAATTAATTATTTTAAGTATTTAAATGTATCTAGTCTTTTATTTTTGAAGAGAATGGTATGGAAAACCAAAACTCATTAAATAAATAACTACATATCTATTTTAATTCCAAACATATTTTCTCTGTAAGTGCAGAGTAGCCCATAATAATATGCTTATTTGTACAGGCATCTACATACATATTGCAATTATTATTTCCTAAGCCCTTTCATTTTTTTCTGCCACTTTATACATTTATGAGTATAATATGGGATGATGGTATCGACATTTAAAGATAATAATAGGCCGCGTCATTTCAGTTGTGGCCTACTCTTTGCAACCCCACAGACAGTAGCCTGCCAGGCTCCTCTGTCCACGGGATTCTCCAGGCAAGAATACTGGAGTGGGTTGCCATGTCCTTCTCCAGGGGATCTTCCCAGCCCAGGGCTCGAATCTGTGTCTCTTATGTGTCCTGCATTGGCAGGCAGGTTCTTTACTACTGGCACCACATGGGAATCATAATAATCATCATTTATTACCAGTTTAATACGTACTAAATACTGCAAAGATAAATTTACATGATTGTCTCATTCAATCCTCAAATAATCCTGTTAAGTTCATGCTATTATTATCCCCACAATAAAACTGAATGAATAGATACAAAACTATTCACCTCTCCTATTCAGCATTATACTATATAACCTAAGCTGCAAAGGAGAATGTAAGAAATCAATAAGAAATTAGGAAGGAAAAAAGTAAATTTCCATTTTTCATAGATGATATGATTATTTACAAGAGAATTAGCATAAAAATTATTAGAGCTAATAACAGTTCAACAATGAGGGGTGATCAACATAATCAATTGTGTTCCTATAAACAAGGAAAAATAGCAAGAAAATACCATTTTAAAAGATACTGGTTCTGGACATCTGGCTTCTTCTGAACACTTAAGATGTAATCATGTATTTAAAAAATTCTTTACTCCAATAAATATTAATTTAAAAATTAAATTAAAATCTGAACATCATAATAAGTTATTTCCAACTTTTCTTTAGAAATCAAACATATCAACTAGGGTAGGGAAATAAAATATATAGTATCTTCAACAACACTTGTTGACAAAAGAATGGGCATATATAAATCCCAAAATGAGGGTGGATGTAGCCAAATCATTAGAAGATCTGAGCAATAGAATTTATAGTAAATGGAATACCTGATGAGTTCCATAAGCCACAGAACCTCTAAATCACAAATAAAACTTACCACTAGAGGTTAGGGACCTCACATTGAACAGAATCCTGGGCTTTAGATTCTTGGAATGGTCAGCTAAAGTTGGGGAGTTATATGTGGGTGCTAAAAATGAGTGGTTAAGGTCATTAAGCAGGGGAGAGAGAAATAGTTGTGGCCTTCTACGTAGAATTATTTGTTTCAAAAAATAAAATATTGTTTGGAACATGCTGCTGCTGCTGCTGCTAAGTCACTTCAGTCATTTGCATTTTAAAAAATGCTGTTTATTGGAAAATCAAATTATGCCAAGCATCTATACTTTAACTGGCAAATGCACCTTTAGGGTTTCAGAAATATCTAGAAACATAGAATCTCACTCTGAATTAACATTATTGGAGGTCAAATAAAACTGAATAGAGCAAGAAAATGGGAGTTAAGGGGAGATAAGCACTAGAGGGATTGAACGGGTTAAGGCACAGGAGATTCCCCCCAGTCTTGGAACTGTGAAATAGACCATCTAAATATTGGTGCACTGTCTTGAAACACAAGATTATCTTGAAAAGATAACCTTCCTGAATTAGGCTCAGCTCAGAGACAGAGAGAAAGACATACAAAAAGACCATAATTTGAGAAGAGGCACCCCACAAGTGGTGAAGCAGTGAAGGCTATTTTGATCCACCTCTGCATTCTCCCCAGGAACCTCTTCCTAAATATCCTGGAAATTCTATTTTAATCAAACTAGGGAAGAAAATAAGATCACCACCAAACAGTGTACCCTAAAATGATGAAAATTAACTTCTAATATCTCATAATGAGCTAAAATATATTAAGAAAACAGGTGACTTAAAGAACAAAAACAAACAGAAAAGTTCAGAAATTGGACGGCTATACAAAAAGAAGTCACAAAAATAAAAGAATGGCCAGTTTTCAAGGAAGATTAGGGGAAAAAAGAACTCTTCAGAAAGGGTGATGGAATTAAAAGATACGTAGTCAAATAAAAATAGACTGTAAGGTAAATAATTGAAGTAAGAAAAGTGTAAAGGAGTGTAAATAAAAGTGTAAATAAAACAGTAAAAAAGTAAAATGATTTAAGAGAATCACATCCCCCCACACACATGACAGAAGTCACCAAAGAATGAAATCAAAGAAAGAAACAGAAAATTATTTAAACCCTTAATTCAGATAACTGCAATAAAAGCACTCATTCCACGTACTAAAATACAAAATCAACTGATAACACCAGGAGACCCATGCCAGTAAAAGTATCACTTTTTAAAAACTGAGGTATAATTAATATATGATAAAGTGCATACATTTTAAGTGTGCAGTTGTATTAGTTTTGACAATTGTATAAACTCATGTAAGCAACACTCTAATTAAGATACGCATTTATAGAAACCTAATGCCCATTCCCAACAAAAGATTCTATTGTTTTGATTTTATTAGCACAGTGTTCCCTTTCCTAGAATTTCATGTAAATGGAAACACAAGGTATAAAACGTCTGCCTTGTTTGATTTCACATCGTGTTTCTGATATTAATAAATGTTACTGCACGTGTCAGTAGCTTATTCTCTTTTACTGCATTACACTTTATAAATACATCCCATGTGTTTAGCCATTAATCCACTGATGGATATTTGTTTTCTTCCTGCTTTTTAGATATTATGAGTAAAACTGTTATCAATATTCAGCTTTTTGAACTATTATATAAGGTTTTTAGTGGACATAAATTTCCTATTTTGGGGGGATAAATACTTAAAGGAGTGGGATTGATTGATCATAGAGTATGTCAATGTTTTTTTTTTTTTAAACTATTGCTAAAACCATCCATTCTGAAGGAGATCAGCCCTGGGCTTTCTTTGGAAGGAATGATGCTAAAGCTGAAACTCCAGTACTTTGGCCACCTCATGCGAAGAGTTGACTCACTGGAAAAGACTCTGATGCTGGGAGGGATTGGGGGCAGGAGGAGAAGGGGATGACAGAGGATGAGATGGCTGGATGGCATCACTGACTCGATGGACTTGAGTCTGAGTGAACTCCGGGAGTTGGTGATGGACATGGAGGCCTGGTGTGCTACGATTTATGGGGTCACAAAGAGTCAGACACAACTGAGCGACTGAACTGAACCAAACTGAAACTATTTTCTACAGGCTTGAACCATTTTACATTTCCACAAGAAATGTATAAGAAATCTAGTTGTTCCAAAGCCTCTCCAACAATTGGTAGTGCCTATCTTTTTAATTTTAGTTATTCTAGTTTGTGAAGAATGTTAGTGTTTTAATTTGCATTTCCTTGAAGTTGAATGCTTTTATATGCTTATCAGTTGAATGCTTTTATATGCTTATCAGTCAGATATTATCAATGAAACAAAATATATAATTTTTAAAAGGATCAATAATAAAATTGATATCAAGATGGACTAAGAAAAAAGGATGGAAAAATACTGGTATCAGAAATTAACAGAATGTCCAGTATTCAGACATCTGCAAAAATCAAAATGTTCATAAGAGACTACTACAAACAACTCTACACAAATACCTTTGACAAATTAAATGCAATGAACCAATTCTTTAAGAGGCACATATGATCAACAAATTTCCTTGGAAGGAAAATTATGACCAACCTAGATAGCATATTCAAAAGCAGAGACATTATTTTGTCAATGAAGGTCCATCTAGTCAAGGCTATGGTTTTTCCAGTGGTCATGTATGGATGTGAGAGTTGGAATATAAAGAAAGCTGAGCGCTGAAGAATTGATGCTTTTGAACTGTGGTGTTGGAGAAGACTCTTGAGAGTCCCTTGGACTGCAAGGCGATCCAACCAGTCCATTCTAAAGGAGATCAGTCCTGGGTGTTCATTGGAAGGACTGATGCTGAAGCTGAAACTCCAATACTTTGGCCGCCTCATGTGAAGAGTTGACTCATTGGAAAAGACCCTGATGCTGGTAGGGATTGGGGGCAGGAAGAGAAGGGAACGACAGAGGATGAGAGGGCTGGATGGCATCACTGACTCGATGGACATGAGTTTGGGTAAATCCTGGGAGTTGGTGATGGACAGGGAGGCCTGGCGTGCTGCGATTCATGGGGTCGCAAAGAGTCAGACACGACTGAGTGACTGAACTGAACTGATGATCAACTTAACTAATATGAAATAAATTAAATATATCTATCATCATTAAAGAAATTACATTCATAATTTAAAAACCTCCTAAAAGGAAATTTCTAGGCCTAAATGACTACATGGGAAAATTCTTCTAAACATTTAATACCATAATTCCACAACATTTATTTGAGAAAATGAAAGATGCAAGAATACTTTCTAATTAATATTATTAAGTCAGTATTTCTCTGAAAACAAAATCCCAGACAAAAGTACAAAAGAAAAAACCAAATTACATACAAATATAATGAATACAGAAGTAAAAATCCTTAACAAAATGCTAGTCCTTGAAATTCAGCAATATCACATAGAATAGTCAACTATGATCAATGAGTATTTAAAGGATGCAAAGGCTTATTCAATATTCAAAAATTAATCAATGTAATCCATTAAATTAATAGGTTTAAAAAATAAATACATGTCAATTGATGCAGGAAAGCACTTAATAGAATTCAACACTAATTCATGATTTAAAAAACAGAAATAGAGGTGAACTTCTTCAATGTTACAAAGATCATCTAAAAATTGCCTACTGCTGCTGCTGCTCCATTGCTCAGTCATGTTTGACTCTTTGTGGCCCAATGGACTGTAGCCCACCAGGCTCTTCTGCCCATGGAATTTTCCAGGAAAGAATGCTGGAGTGTCTTGCCATTTACTACTCCAGGGGATCTTCCCAAACTCGGGATGGAACCTGCATCTCATGCATCTCCTGAATTGGCAGGGGAATTCTTTACCCCTAGTGCCACCTGGGAAGCCTCCAAAATGCCTACAACTAAGGTCACACTTTATGGTGAAATACTGAATGCTTTCCACCTCCAGTACAGTATAGTGTTGGTCACTTAGTCATGTCCGACTCTTTGATACCCCGTGGACTATAATCCACTAGGCTCCTGGTCCATGGGATTCTCCAGGCAAGAATACTGGAGTGGGTTCAGTTTCCTTCTCCAGGGGGTTTTCCCAACCCAGGGATCAAACCCAGGTCTCCCACATTGCAGGCAGACTCTTTACCTTCTGAGCCACCAGGGAAGCCTCCTAAGATTGATAATAAGACAAGAACATTTGTTCCCACCATTCCTTTTAAAAGTCTGGAGGTTATAGCCAGAAAAAATAATACAAGAAAAATAAATAAGAAGCATGATGATCAGAAATGAATGAAGACAATTGTTCCTATTATTAATGATATGATTTTCTATGAAGAACTCAAAAGGAATCTAAAAATTCCTTCTAGAACTAAGTGAGTCACGGTAGGTAAAAGGCTGCAAGAATGATATACTGTATTTCTGGTGGTGGTGGTGGTTTAGTCACCAAGTCGTATAGTTAAAATAATTACTACTCAAATTCTAGCAATAGACAAGATCATAACATGTATATGGAAAGGTAAAAAAATTAAAGTAATTAAAGCAATCTTGAAAAAGAAGAATAAAGTTGAAGGAATGGCTTTATTGATATAACAGCTGCAGTATCCAAGACAGTATAGAATAGGCAGATATATAAACACATAATTTGCTAATGTCTGGTGATGACGGGAATGTTTTTCATGTGTTTTTCTTTGCCATCTGTATATTCTCTTGGGTAAAATGTCTCTCATGTCTTTTGCCCTTTTTCTATTAATAATTGTATTGTTTGTTCTTATACTATTGCATTTTGATTTTTTAATATATCTTAAATATGAGTTGTTTGTCAGATAGGCAGTTTGGAAGTATTTTCTCCCACTGTTTATATTTTCTCTTCATCCTTTCAGCAGGGTATTTCATAGAACAAAATATATAACTCAGATGAAGTCACTGATTTCCGCTACTCTGTCTTCTAATTCACTGATCTATTTCTCTGTATCATCCAAAACTACTATTGACTCTTTCTAGTGTATCTTTTTATTTCAGTTATTGTATGCTTCAGTTTGGTAGCTTCATATTCTTCTCTTTGTTAATACTCTCACTGTGTTCATCCATCTTTCTTCTGATTTCTTTGTTCTTAATGATCATGATCATTACATTAAACTCTTTACCCTGAAGACTGCCTATCTTCACTTCGGTTCTTTTTCTAAGGTTTTCTTTTATTTCTTCATTTGGAACATATTCCCCTATCTGCTCATTTTGTCTCATTCCCTGATCTTGGAGAAACACCCTTATGTGGGAGACATGCTAGGGGACCCAGCAGCACACTCACTTCTAGCCACCAGAGCTATCTGCTCTAGGGGCCCTCCATGCAGGCTTCATGGACCTTCTGTTACTGATGGGCTGACTCCTGTGAGTACACTGGTAGGCAGAGCTGGCCCCCCAGTCCACTTGGCTGCCAGCCTCAGCCTTGGGTGGTGGCTGACAGGCTAGTGGTGAGGGAGGCTGGATCCCGACATGGCTAACCTCATGGTAGCCTAGGACTGGTACTGCTGGCAGGTAACCCCTGGCACTGATAGGCTAGGGGGAGGACTCCAAAATAGCCATTGTCAGGGCCAGTGTCTGTACAGTAGAGTAAGCTCCCCGAAATGGCTGCTGCCAGCATCTGTGTTCCCAAAGCGAGTCCTGCTTGCCTCCTGCCTCTCTGGGAGACTCTCCAAGGTCAGCAAGTGGGTCTGACCTAGGCTCCTTTCAAATTACGGCCTTTGCTCTGGGACTCAGTGTGTGAGGTTTTGCATACACCCTTTACAAGAGGAGTTTCTGTTTTCAGCATCCCTTCAGCTCTCCCACACAGAAGCCCTGCTGACCTTCAAAACCAGATGCTCGAGGGGCTCATCCTCCTGTTGCATGACCCCTGGGCTGGGGAGGCTCAGACCCCTCACCTTCTAAGATTAACCCCTGCAATTATAATTACCCTTCTGTTTGTGGGTTGCCCACCTGGGGGTATAGGTTTTTACCATATTATATCTCTACCCACAGATACATGTTTCATTACAGCCCTTTTTTATAGCTTTCATTGTCGAAAACCTTTTCTGCTAATTTTCGCATCATCCTCACTAACAATTGCTGTCTATAAACAGTTGTGATTTTGGTGTATCTGGGAGAGGAGGTGAGGTCAGAGTCTTCCTACTCTGTCATTTGGCCACATATTGTGTCTTTTAGGAGTTTCTTAGGAAAACAGTTACAGGGTCATGGAAAATGGAAAGTAAACAGCAAATGAAGAGATGCAAAAGTGATAAAAGGCAGGCAGGATTGACATGGTTTGAATGATTTCAGTGAAAATATGTATTCCAACCATTCCATACTTCATTAAATGTCCAAGATAGTGAATTATTGAACACTGGCTGTAGGCACCCTGTTGCTGCTGCTAAGTCGCCTCAGTCGTGTCCAACTCTGTGCACCCCCAGAGACGGCAGCAAACCAGGCTTCCCAGTCCCTGGGATTCTCCAGGCAAGAACACTGGAGTGGGTTGCCAATTCCTTCTCCAATGCATGAAAGTGAAAAGTGAAAGTGAAGTCGCTCAGTCGTGTCCGACTCTAGCGACCCCATGGACTGCAGCGTACCAGGCTTCTACGTCCATGGGATTTTCCAGGCAAAAGTACTGGGTGCTAACTTCGATTCAAAACCTCATACACTGCCTGCTCCCGTGTGACTCACAGTCCACAACAGGCATGGAAACAGATTATTTAGTATGTACTCAGTCTCTTAGTTGTGTCTGACTCTTTTCGACCCCATGGACTGCAGCCTGCCAGGCTCCTCTGTCCCTGGAATTTCTGGGTAAGAATACTGGAGTGGTGATTATTTAGTTATTAGTGAGTTATTTAGATTAGTGCGATGGAAGTCAGCTCAGTGGACACTGGGAACACTTAGAGCCCTAACACTGCCTTGCTGTCAATGCAAGGACTTACTCAGGTCACCTCAAAAATCAGCGAGACAACACATTTCTATTTCCTAGCTAAAGTTGCCTTTAATGTTCTCATTTGTCATCCTCTGTAGAAAGCAGTTCTGGTTTATAGTTGAAACTATTAGCTGTTTGAGAACCTGTAAACGCCCTAAAAGTTTCACAACTTGATCAAGTTCACCACTTCAAACAACTGATAAGGCAGTCATTGTACCTCAGGGTATTCATTGTATCATCGATGAAATGTTTTAAATCAAAATAGTCAACTACTTTTGCTACAGTCTCACCATTCTGGCTAAATATTTATTCTCGTAACAAACATTTATTGAGTCCATAAATTGGGCTGGGAGCTGAAGATGTACCAATAAATTATAAGCAGTTTGCCTTCAGATATCTCAGTCTATTGGGGGAGATGGGCAGGGGAATGAATGATTTTTCATATGAGGAAACATGTTATGAGGAATAGAGGGAATAGCTCTCTTGGTTTAGGATAAATCGTATCCCTAGGAATGCTTGGAGGGTTGCAGAATATCATCACTCAACTGCTTTTTATCTCTTTTTATTTCAAAGATCTTCCAAAGAAGAAACATTTAAAAAATTCTGTCATTTGAATTCCGTTCTTGATTTTGTAGAACTGGGCAGTAATTACAAGAATTTATTTCTTATAACATTAGAGATAAATGCCATCTTAGGTAAAAGTTTAAACCCAAACTCTGATAGTGCAAGAGGCAGCTAAGTATGTGAGCAGATAGCTAGCACTTTAAATAAAATGGGGATATATCCAAATATCAAGACAGTATTAATGATTTTGGCAATTAAAAGAGCAATGGCCTTCCACACATTTTGCAAAAGAGCAAGTTCAGCTTTGCCTCAATTAACCCAGATTTCAATTCAAGGGTAGAAGAATCATGAGCCAAATGGATCCTCCACAAATCCTGCAGTGAAAATGTAGCATATTAGATCTGGTCACTTTTTTTTTTAAAGATCTGATCATATTTTTAACACCTGTTTTAAAAACTGTAGCTTAATTTATACCTGCAAATTTCTTGAGCTGATGATCTAGCCATCACTAAATAAAAACTTAAAATTAAATGTGAAAAATACAGAATTATCAGTGCATAAAAATGGAAAATAAAGAGTTGACTTTGATTTTTCAAAATAACAAAGGGCAGAATGAAAATGAGTTTGTTCTGCCCTTGTACCCTGATGCATAATAAGAGACTGAGGGGACAAGCTCAATGAAATTAAAGGGCAAGATACTTAAAATGAATGGACATATTTATTTGCCCAGCATGTATAATAACATTTTAGTACCCTCAGTTGCTAGAGGTCATATAAAACAAATAAAAATACCTGGAATTTGAAAAGAATAGAATAATTTTCTAAGTAATGAAAACATTTATGACCAAGATAATGGCATAGTTAATTATATTGCTATACTTCAGCAAGTGTTAAATAAATCATCTACCAAAAACCACCCCATCAGCAATAAGTACAATAAAGATTTTCTACAAGTCTTTGAAGTCTTCAGAATTTTCTATTGCTTTCAGTGAAGAAGTAACTAGATCTCTCTGATTTGTTAGCCAATAAAATATGCCCCTATATTTTTGGGGAGGGGGGTGCAAAGTGGGTATGGAATAAACAATTGAATACCAAAATGAAACATGCTGAAATATTGGCATGAAGTTAGATTTTAATTTAAATGTGTGTTCTTCTATTCCTTAATTTTATAATTTTCAGAGAGTCACAAATTCTCTGCACCACAGTTTTCCTATTTGTGAAGTGGATTCACCGAGATTTCCCTTTGCGGACAGGGCAGACACACTGCAGTTTTAGCTTTCTATGTATGCAAACTCTACAGGGCTCAGAGGCCTAAATAGCACCAGTAGCCCAACTTCAATAACCCACCATTGCTCAAAGTAAAAATCAAAGAAACAAAGTATCTCTAATCGTAATTCTATATTAAATACTTACATTTATATTAAACACACACACACACACACACACACACACAAAAACTCTAACAATGGTTCACTAATACATCTTGGTTTTGTGTAAGCACCAGGCTTGTTTGTGACCCTATGGACTGTAGCCCAACAGGCTCCTCTGTCCATGGGGTTCTCTAGGCAAGAAGACTGGACTGGGCTGCCATGCCCTCCTCCAGGATCTTCCTGACCAGGGATCTAACCCACTTCTCTTACGTCTCTTGCATTGGCATGCGGGTTCTTTACCACTAGTGCCACTTGGGAAGCCAGGTGAAAAAAAGCAAATTATCTCTAATTATAATTCTATATTAAATACCTATAATTATAGTAACAACAACAACAAAAAACTCTAAGAAGGAGAATGTTCACTAACATCTCTTGGTTCAGTGTAAGCCCCAGACTTGTTTACTGTGAGCCTGAGATTCTCTTTTCTTTGGAGTCTGAGTCCAAAACACAATGATCTCCCTTTTTATGTTAGGGTCAGGCTTTGATCATTCAGAGCTAAACTGCTTGCTCCCGTAATTTTGCTACCCCCTATGTTTCTACATTGAGCATTAAGATTTTGTCATTTTATCTCAACACAACTTATTTTGTCTAGAAAACATATTTCTTTTTATTGGGTCATCAGATTCTCGGTGAAGCTGAAAAGTTGAAAGCCAAAGAAAAATAAATTGAAATGAAGAAAATAAATGTTAAGGGGATAGGTAAAAAACTTAAAAAGAAAATCAGTGATAGAGAAGGATAAATAATAATGCTAATATATGATCTAAATGTAAACAACACTCAAAGGCCTATCAAGAACCTATCCTTGAGAATTATTGAGAATAATTTATTGACAATGTGAGGAAAATGTTAAAAGAAAATGCATAATTTGTTTCACTGTCTCCAAAGATGATTTTGAGTAAATGTCAAAACCAGACTTAAACCTCAACCAACAAATAATTATTTGAGTTGCTGAGGGAAATCTTGAAAATCTGACAAAATTCCAAAATTGGCAGGTCTAAACTTGTGGCTCAGCTGGTAAAGAATCCACCTGCAATGTGGGAGACCTGGGTTTGATCCCTGGGTTGGGAAGATCCCCTGGAGAAGGGAAAGGCTACCCACTCCAGTATTCTGGCCTAGAGAATTCCATGGACTACAGTCCAGGGGGTCACAAAGAGTTGGACACGACTGAGTGACTTTTACTTCACTTAAAACCATAATAAGAACAAAAGAACAAAAGTCAGTACTAGTTTCTACTATATTTTTAAACACTTTACGCCTTGGATATTATTTTTTTATAAGAAGTAAAGCAGCATTGCATGCATCTACTATGCAATCTATGAAAAACTATATAAATGCCAAAACTATTTCACAAAGCTTTAACAGAGGAGATGGTATTGAAATTCTGAAGAGAAATGATTTGTACTTAGCATTTCTCTGGCATTACAGAAATGATTGGAATTTTTTCTTTTAATTAAAACTGCCAGCATGGAAGGATTTAAGGATGATCAGAATAAATCCTACCAGCAAACTTCATTAACCAAGAAAGTTATAGGAAAAATAAAAGGTACTATTTACTAGTGTTATAAGAACTGGATCTACATATCAGGTATATTTAGAAAAGTTCTCATAAATTTATTGATGCTGACTGTGAACAGAATGTTGGAGAATTCTTCAAAGTTCCACAAATTGTGAATAACTTAGAAAATCGGTGATTAAAATATTTAAAGGACTATTTTTCTCTATTATTTCTCTGAGCATGAAATATATGTATTTTAGGGACCTATTACTTAAGAAAATGAGGTATTTTTCCTCTTTACTTTTTAGCTTGTATAAAAATAGTACCTAATGAGATGATAAAGAATTATGTTTACTGTAACTTAGTCACAGAAGCAGAAGATATTGAGAAGAGGAAGAAAGAATACACAAAAGAACTATACAGAAAAGATCTTCATGACCCAGATAACCATGATGGTGTGATCACTCACCTAGAGCCAGACATCTTGTAGTGCAAAGTCACCTGGGCCTTAGGAAGTATCACTCTCCACAAAGCTAGTGGAGGTGATGGAATTCCAGTTGAGCTATTTCAAATTCTAAAAGATGCTGCTGCTAAAGTGCTGCACTCAAAAAACCAGTAAATTTGGAAAACTCAGCAGTGGCCACAGGACTGGAAAGGTCAGTGTTCATTCCAATCCCCAAAAAAAGGCAATGCCAAAGAATTTTCAGACTACTGCACAATTGCACTCATCTCACATGCTAGCCATGTAATGCTCAAAATTATCCAGGCCAGGCTTCAATACTACGTGAACTGCAAATGCCCATATGTTCAAGCTGGATTTAGAAAAGGCAGAGGAACCAGAGATCAAATTGCCAATAGCCTTTGGATCATTGAAAAAGCAAGAGTTCCAGAAAAACATCTACTGCTTTATTGACTACGCCAAAGCCTTTGACTATGTATATCACACACACACAAAAAAAACTGCAGAAAATTCTTAGAGATGGGCATTCCAAACCACCCAAACTGTCTCCTGAGAAATCTGTATGCAGGTCAAGAAGCAATAATTAGAACAGGAGATGAAACAACGGGCTGATTGCAAATTGGGAAAAGTGTATGTCAAGGCTGTATATTGTCACCCTGCTTATTTAACTTATATGCAGAGTACATCATGTGAAATGCTGGGCTGGATGAAGCACAAGCTGGAAAAAGATTGCTGGGAGAAATATCAATAACCTCAGATATGCAGGTGACACCACCCTTAGGGCAGAAATTGAAGAAGAACTAAAGAGCCTCTTGATGAAAGTGAAAGAGGAGAGTGAAGAAGTTGGCTTAAAATTCAACATTCAAAAAACAAACATCATGGCATCTGGTCCCATCACTTCATGGCAAATAGATGAGGAAACATTGGAAATAGTGAGAGACTTCATTTTTGGGGGCTCCAAAATCGCTGCAGATGGTGACTGCAGCCATGAAATTAAAAGACACTTGCTCCTTGGAAGAAAAGCTATGACTAACCTAGACAGCATATTAAAAGGCAGAGACATTACTTTGCTGACGAAGGTCCATCTAGTCAGAAGTACGGTTTTACCACTAGTGATGTATGGATGTGAGCACTGGACCATAAAAAAGCTGAGTGCCGAAGAATTGATGCTTTTGATCTGTGGTTTGGAGAAGACTCTTTAGAGTCCCTTGGACTGCAAAGAGATAAAATGAGTCAATGCTAAAGGAAATCAGTCCAGAATATTCATTGGAAGGACTGATGTTGAAGCTGAAACTCCAATACTTTGACCACCTGATGCAAAGAACTGACTCATTGGAAAAGATCCTGATGTTGGTAAAGATTGAAGGCAGGAGGAGTAGGGGACAACAGAGGATGAGAGGGTTGGATAGCATCACTGACTCGATGGACATGAGTTTGAGCAAGCCCCGGGAGTTGGTGATGGAAGGGAAGCCTGGCGTGCTGCAGTCTATGGGGTCACAAAGAGTTGGACACAACTGAGTGGCTGAACTGAACTGAATTTAGTCAGTCCAGGAAATATCACAGGAAGTACAAATGATTATGAACTCACAGGCTACTGCATGCATTCAAAGCAAAAACAGCCTGTTTCATGCAGCACTAGCCATTTCTCCTGTCCTGTTATTAACATCATCTAAGTAGTAGAATTCTTTAGTGTCTGAACCACCCAGGGTTTCTTATTAGGGCTTCCCATGTAGCTGCTGCTGCTGCTAAGTCGCTTCAGTCGTGTCCGACTCTGTGTGACCCCATAGACAGCAGCCCACGAGGCTGCCCCTTCCCTGGGATTCTCCAGGCAAGAACACTGGAGTGGGTTGCCATTGCCTTCTCCAATGCAGGAAAGTGAAAAGTGAAAGTGAAGTCGCTGAGTCTTTTCCGACTCTTAGCGACCCCATGGACTGTGGCCCACCAGGTTCCTCCATCCATGGGATTTTCTAGGCAAGAGTGCTGGAGTGGGGTGCCATTGCCTTCTCCGTCCCATGTGGCACTAGCGATTAAAAAACCTATCTGCCAATGCAGAAGACATATTAAGAAACTCAGTTCAGTCTCTGGGTCAGAAAAATCCTCTGGAGGAGGGAATGGCAACCCACTCCAGTATTGTTGCCTAGAGAATCCCATGGGCAGAGGAACCTGAAAGGCTAAAGCCCATAGGGTCACAAAGAATTGGACAAGACAGAAGCGACTTAGCACACACAAGTAGCAAAAATGCATAGTCCTTTAGAAATACTAAGTCAGTACCAAGCATTTAAGCTGGCCTGTCTAAAATTTAAAAAAAAAAAAAAAAAGAGAGAGAGAGAGAGCAAGAGAGAGAAATTTCTTTCCTATACTGTATAAGATTCTGTTCAGGATAAAGACTTCAGTCCAAAGATTTACATGCAGTTAAGCCTCAAGAGGTACTGGATGTATTGATATGAAAAGTAGAATCAAAACTTGACAAAGGACCACAGTGCCTTGATCCAACAGGCTCTGAAATACTGCTAACCAGAATTCAGCCTTCTCTAGCCATAGGCATCACTCCTGACAGAAGTCTCCTTAAATTTACTTCTGTTAGAGCCCTGCTGCCAGTGAGCCATGACCTTTGCCTTCCATAACGGCCAACAGAAAAGCCCAGGGCCACCTAGCCCATGTCAAATACAACGGTGCTTTCCCAGCTCACCTGAATCTTTAAATTCTGCAAGGTACTCTGAGTTGAGTAAATCATCTTACTGTACTTTATCTTTCTGGCAGCATATCTGCTATTCACCTTTAGAGACTTTTCCAAAATGTCATAATTGCACTGGGAAGTTTTAACCTTAAATTCCTAATCTCTCTTAGTTTTTCTTTTTTAACTTTCTCTTGTGATTTTTATAAAAATATCAATATCCCTCTTTTCCACTTTCATTTATCTTTATAGTTTTTATGCATATAAAAAATTGCTTCTCTAAACTTATGACTTTTGGATACTCTATATAAAAATTAACTATGAAGATTATTGTATTAATGAATCAGATGTTTACATGTCATACAGTCTGTGTAATTTATACTTATTATACCGACTCTATCCATCCACCAATCGTCTCTTTTATATGTTGAGGCTCATTTCTGTCTTCCACTGATATACATATACTTATGAGAGTCAATAAGAAATTTAATGGTTTATTATAATTCAACTCTTCTGATTTTTCTCTCTTGACACTGAGCTTCCTAGATGCAAATTTGAAGGAAAATGTTAAGCCATCTTGTGACAGAAATATTTTAAGTTGATCCCATCAATTCTGAGTTTCTAATAGCTGCTTCTGTTTTAACAGGAAAATAAGATTTGTTTTGAAGAAGTTGTTGTTCAGTAGCTAAGTCATGTCCAGCTCTTTGCAGCCCCGTGAACTGCAGCAGGCCAGGAGATATATAAGCCAATATGAGTTAATGGTAATATATGTGTACATTTCTCCATTTCTTTCTAGAATATAAAAAGGACTGGGCCTTGCACTAAATGTGTGTTTTGGGAGACAAGGGCAAGGACAACCAGCAGGATAGTATCTTTTCTCTACTGCATTCAGTGAACAAAGGACCAGGGCAATATCATTTACATTTGGAGATTCAACCCTTCGGAACATCAGTCCTCTGCCAGTTCTATTCCTACGCTGCTGCTGCTAAGTCGCTTCAGTCATGTCTGACTCTGTGCGACCCCATAGATGGCAGCCCACGAGGCTCCCCTGTCCCTGGGGTTCTCCAGGCAAGAACACTGGAGTGGGTTGCCATTTCCTTCTCCAATGCATGAAAGTGAAAAGTGAAAGTGAAGTTGCTGAGTCTAGTCCAACTCTTAGCGACCCCATGGACTGCGGCCCACCAGGCTCCTCGTCCATGGGATTTTCTAGGCAAGAGTACTGGAGTGGGGTGCCATTGCCTTCTCCGATTCCTACGCTAAGCCCCCACAATTGAAGTCATGTCTTCAATGTGTTGATTCTCTAGAAACTAGAAAAGATTTTAGGCTCTTAGCAACTTTTGATCCATGAATAATTGTACATGTGTCAGTTGCTTCCAATATTGTAAGAGTTTCCTGTTTTATGAAGTTTACTGTTTGTGCTGCTATCCTGACAGAAATCAGTTTTCAGTGCTTTCAATACCTTCTCTGACACTGTAGCTATTCCTTCCTATAAATGATACCTGCTCATTTGCTTTTTGTAAGATCCTGTTAGAAAAAATCCATAGCTTTCTGTCTGAATTCCTGTCACTTTGTAGCCATGCGCCTGGGAAGCCTGTATGGCTTTGCTTATTAGTTTACAAGATGCCAGACATGTTGATTCTGGAAGCACTGAAGATCTTACAAATGTAGGTGCATCTATTTCATCACCTAAAAGAGAAATACAGCCTTCCCAAAATTTAAATTCTAGGAATTTTCATTAATAATAATATACTGAAAATAATACATTAGGCACATTACTATCTCAAGCCTAAATTAATCATATTCTATACAAAGAAATGCCTTCCCAGGAGGCTCAGTGGTAAACAATCAGCCTCCCAATGCAGAAGACCCGGCTTCAATCTCTGGGTTGGGAAGATCCCCTGGAGGAGGTCATGGCAACCCACTCCAGTATTCTCACCTGGAAAATTCCAGGGGCAGAGGAGCCTGGTGGGCTACAGTCCATGGGGTTGCAAAAGAGTCAGACAGGACTTAGTGACTAAACAACAATAATACTAAGAACTAATATGATTATTAGATTAAATTCCCCACATTAGAATTCTCTTTTTATACTTAGAGAAACTGAGGCAAGGCTTCTATCTATTAATTGAAATATTCACACTATGTGCCAAGCCCACATGAGATAGGACATTAATTAATATATGTACCAAGCAGAAGCAACTTATTCTAATGGAAATTTAGAATGAATTCTTATGTGTTCTATAATGGACACTGAGGTCCTGTCCTTCTATAATCTCTCTTTAGGTAAAGACCCTCAACCCGCTGCTGGGGACTCACAACTGTTTCTCACTGAGCAATGCCCCAGGCCTTAGGGAGCTGACTTGCCCAAGACTGCATCCTTTTCCAGGGGACAGGATTCAGCTACTGACTGGCAGAGGTGGGGAGAGAAAGCCCCGGCCTTACACTGCCTGGATTTAGCACAACTCTGAAGGGCTATAGTCCTTGGGCTCCATAGTCCTCATAGGATGAGCTGAGGCTTCATTAACAAAAGCACTGCAGCTTCTCCTCTGTCCTAACCTGGCTCCATCCCTTCATGGTAGGTATGTCTCCCATAACAGTTCTCAATACATCCTCTGCACCTTAGAGTGTGTTTCCTAGTAACACAATTGAAGACAATTTTGAAACCATTCTTACCACAAAGCTTCAGAGGACTAATATTTAGTGGACATGAGTTCAAAGAGATCACCAAATACAAAATGTCAAACAAACAAACAAATATCCTAAATATTGGCTCATTTTCCATTAATGATCTGTTTTGATTTAAAAGGCAAAACAAACCATTCTGTGATTTTCTTTAATTTCTGCTTATATAATGGATACTGAGGAAGACTTTTCCAGTAGTCTAAATTGTGTGATTTCGCTCAGAAACAAAGACATGAGGAAAGTACTTCACATTCTTAAAAAAAAAAATAAAAAGTAAAAGCAATGGATTTTACACCCCTGGCAGCCAGTCCACATCTGCTTCTTCACCCTTGACCTCAGGGCTGCCGCCAGCCTATTTAAGCAGAAGCTGGAAGGTCTGAAAAGTAAGTCTTGGTCTAGTTTAGAGATTTCCAGAGCTTTCCCCAAACTTCCACCTTCCCTGGGAAGTCCAAGAGAATCCTTTGTAGAGATAGGAGCTAATCAAGAGAGAGAGAGAGTCTGACTCTCTCCTTCAGTAGGGCATTTTGGTATCAGACTTGTGAAACTGGGGCTTCATTGCCTTGAACATGGGTTTGGGAGAAGTGAAAGGTTTAAGGAGGCTGACCCAGAGTGGATTTTCTGCAGTGAAGATGGATTTTGCTATGGTGATCCTGCTGAAAGATCCTCCAAGAAAATGCCTCTCTCCCAAAGAGTCAGCATGGAGATTTGAGTCACGCAAAGGGTGGAAATTGGAGAAATTTCAATAATCAACATGGGAGAACTTTAACACCATCAATTAAGTAAGAGATATTTAACCCTTTGTCCCCTCTGGTCAGCAATACACTGGAGAAGAGATTCCCAGAAGAGGAAGGAAGAGTTCAGAGACATAAAGGAAGCATAGAAAACCAGGCCATGGCCTCTTTCTAGGGCAAGTTGATGAATCAGGCATGGAAATCGATGGGGAGGATAAGTAATACATTGGAAAAGTGATTAAAGTTTTAAACTGTACTGAACTGGAATATTAATATCTGAAAGAGCTTGGGAATCTATAAGATCAATCTGAGAAGTTTTCATAGAATGGGAAATGGGGGTCAGACATGGTCAAAGGCAATGACTATAGAAAATGAATGATGTTTCCACTCACTGGATTAAGATTTCTCAAGAAGTGGTTACATTTTATTGGAGAGGAATGATTAAATTAAAAACATTTACTGTCCTGCCTGATAGTTACCGAAGATACACTAATGAAGGACAATTGCTTCTATTTACCAAAGAATTTTCAGCTTTGCAACTTTAGTTTTATTTCTATACACTTACATGGAAGCAAGCATGGCCACAGCATAACACTGAGTGAAAACACACACACACACACAAAGAAATGGTCCTATTTATGTAACTAAAACTGCATGATTATATGTTTGCATACATTTTCTATATTTATCTCTCTCATGCTCAGAAGTTTGAAACTAGAGGTTAACAGTGGTTATTAGGATTACAGGGGAGTGAAGGGATACTGAATGTTTGCTTTATATGTGTTGTTTCCATTTTGCATAGCACAAACATATGACTTTTGAAAGTAAAAAAGTGTAGATTTTTTAAAAACTGAAAAATAAGCTCAAAGGCATTGTTCAGGCAGTGAGTCTCCCTTCTGCATGCAGATCTCTTCAGACACTGGTGAAAGTCATAACTTCATACTCACTAGAGATATCAGTGAAGAATGTGCTCTATTGAACATATAAACAAAGATTCAATAACAAAACATGCCTGACACCTTATTAATCCCATAGCGGCCCAGTTCCTTCCTATGTGCTTCCTGCTTCGTGCCCACATGTGGCTTTCACATACATTAATGTAGTAGATGGGATCTTTGGCTAATCTGGGATTCTCTATTTTTAAAACATGAAACCAATGCTATAATTTCCCATGGTGGTAGTGGATATATCAACCCAGATCTCCTGCACTGCAGGCAGATTTTTACCATCTGAGCCACCAGGGAAGCCCAGTAGATATATAAATGTCTCTAGGGCCCCCAGAAGTATACCACGAGCACAAAGTGACAGAAGCATGGTCATATGCATGGGGCATCTTCTTGCTAGATTTTTAATTCTACTACAAAGAATTTCTAAAGGGAGTTTGTGGTACTTTCTTCTCTGTATAATTTTCAAACCAGATATAGTTTTATCTGTCTGTGAGTGTTAATCTAAGGTCTTGTTCAAAATCAGGGCTTCTCAGTATTCTCAGGCACTGCAGAGGCACTCTGGTGCCATTGCTACGGGCTAATTGAGCACAGCACAGGGAGAGTGAGTGGCCTCCCTGTTTTCACTTCAGGGTCTCCACTTTTCTTCAGTTCAGTTCAGTCGCTCAGTCATGTCCAGCTCTTTGCAACCTTATGGACGGCAGCACTCCAGGCCTCCCTGTCCATCACCAACTCCCAGAGTTTACTGAAACTCATGTCCATTGAGTCGGTGATGCCATCCAACCACCTCATCCTCTGTCATCCCCTTCTCCTCCCAACCTTCAATCTTTCCCAGCATCAGGGTCTTTTCAAAGGAGTGAGCTCTTCACATCAGGTGGCCAAAGTATTGGAATTTCAGCTTCAGCATCAGTCCTTCCAGTGAATATTCAGGACTGATTTCCTTTAGGATGGACTGGTTTGATCTCTTTGCAATCCAAGGGACTCTGAAGAGTCTTCTCCAATACCACTTTTCTTGGATCTAGTATTAAAATCTCTTTTAATAAGTTGATAAAAAGGGGAAATCAACTGTTTACACGTTTATGAAAGGAAATTCAAAAGTCTTACATCAAACAACTTTATGTCAAAAAAAAAAGAAGGCTCTTTTTGGAGAGATTTGTTCAAAGACTTCAGTCCCAAACAAGGTGGTGAAACCAATACCAGGTCCAAGGCATTTTTGCCCTCAGATCAGCGTGTTCCACCTTATGACACAAATCCTCTCTGGCTGCTGACTTCATTGTTCATATCACCTCTTTCTTCCAAGGTCTGGGATTCTGAATATTTCTGGTCAAAGTAATTTTGAGAGGTGTGTGCAGAGAATCTGGAAGTCAAGGCCATAGTTACTCGCTAATAACACCTCTGATTTCAGTAGAAACTTTGGTCACATTGGTAGAACAGATACTCTCAGCTTTCAGCCAATTTCCTAATGAAAGAATTTATTTTGTGAGGGTATATGTCTATTTCCAATTGCATTATAGGTTCATAATGTCTTCCAAGAGACAATCATATTTTGCTATCAATTCTAACAACCATAACTTAGGGAGATACATTTGGTGTTTTTTATGAATTTAGAGATAACATAAAAGAATCTATGGCTCACCATCTGTTTAGTAAAACATTAAATGTATTTCAAATATTAGCTTTCAAGTCACAATTTTAGAAGGCATATAAATTAGTTGTCTTATGCAATTTAAAAGTCTTAGAATTAATGACATGTCAGCAAAACTATTATAAGTAGAGGTGGGAATGCAAGACATTTCCAATGCAGTTGAACAAATAACAAAATTAAAATCACAACAAAAATTATCTGAATAAGTGAAAAATCACCTTCTATTCTCATGCTAACTCTAGTGGTTTGATCTCATTTCAGTGTTTAATTGGTTACATGCTACAGTAACGTATAAGCTAGAGATGCCTTTTTTCACCAAACCCCATTAGTCTGGAAGAATTAAAAGTTTGCATGAACTGCAGGTATTTTAAAACTGACAACTCTATACAAAAGAAGTTACCTAAGTAGTTTGACCTTTCACTGTTGTTTGAGATTGTTAATCCCAAGAGTAAAAATAAAAGTGAGCAGAGGGATCAAAGGTAAAACCTGAGAAGGGAGGAAGGGAATACAAGTAACAAAAAGAGAAAGCCAGAAAGAAGAAATGTCATTTGATCAACATTCTGGGATAAAGTATATAGATCAAGGAAAGACGGAACCTATCATTAAAAGGGTCCAATAAAAATGCCAAAGAATAACAGAATATTCTGCCAATTATTTTGACTGAAGTGAGTCTATAGAATCACACTGTTCAACAAAATCAACTCACAATTGAAACAACAAAGATCCTCAAAAATGTTCTTTTGTCTGAGATCAAACAATCATTAGCAGGGCTGGAAACTCGAAACTCTTGGCATCTAGTTCAGGATTCTGGACTGAAAATCAAGAAATATAAGGAGAGGAGATGCAAGTAATATTGAATTATTTAAATAAATATGCTAAATAAAAAATGGATGACAATTGGAAGTCCTAAGAAAATAAAAAATTAGCAGGTATAGAAAATTAAAAACCTCAATAAAAGGACGTCTACAACATAAAGTTACAATTTCATTACTTGTTAGGATGACAACTAGATCTCAGAGGCAAACATGCTATTATTGCAAATTAATAAGTCAGCTAAAACAGATTTTTAATTTAGAAAATGCTCTTAGTGTGATTTACAACTTCACACAGCCTGGTATGATTGAAAAACTACCAGAGAACACATTCTACACTTGAGTCTTTTATAAGATCTGTACCATTTCAGCCAAATGATTTATCCTTCCTCAGCTTCCAATAATTGATCTAAAATTAATGATTTGGGTTTGCAGACTCTTAAATTCCTTCTCCACTTTTACTTCCTAGAAATTAAATTAGTATCTAAGTAAACTTCTGATTCTTTGAGATTTAATGCATTTCTTCTTTCCAGGAAAACAACAACAACAACAACAAACAAACTTTAAAGCTAAAATATAACACTAAGCACACCTTTCTCAGCTTCTAATAACTCATCTATTTTCCAAGTCAAAAGGTAGTACAGTCCTGTAATAGTCTGTAATATTTCAAGTCTTCAAATAAAAGGATGTGTTGGTATAATGGGTTCAGCTATACCATATGTTAAATCCTCTGTGATTTGAATGAAAAACTGAAGTATGGTCCTTTCCATGTTATAATGCTTTGACTCTGGATTCATTTGTCCACCATGCCACCATAAATGAATTTAAATGTGTAAAAATAATAGGTAAAAGACCACACTAATGTTCAGTTATGACCATAACATGGGTGAAAACATATAAGAAAATAATGTAGATATATTTTGCTCAAGTAGGCAAGAGAGTGCTGAGACCCAAATAATTGGACCCGAATCTCTTTCTAAAGTAGAATAAGTCTTTGTTTTTCATTCCAGCATTCACCGTTGTAGCAAATAACAAAGACTCAGGTCAATAATTATTCAAAAGACATTTGAGCTTTGAATTTTTGTATCTGTCTACCAAATATTAAATTTGATTATATTTAGGTATCATGCAAACTTGGCTTATATTTAGCAGATAAATAAATAGCAGATAAATAATATTCTTACACATATGAAAATTGTTGTAATGGGATTTGATGAATCTTCTATCAATGACATGATGGTATATAACTGTTATACCTAATTGCTTATAGTTCTATCTGAAGTTATAAATAAATTTTCTACCATGCTTCACATTTTAAATGTTGACATGATAAATTCTGGTACTTTATTATTATGTTTAGAAAAAATATCAATACTTAATTTTAACAAATTTTTTAAATGTGCTAAAGAATAATATACAATTTCCAAGAAATATTCATTTTGAATAACGTTAGCATTTATTTTAAAAAGTACAAAAATGTAGCATATTTTAGCAAATAATTTCAAAATATAGTCATTTACATTGCTTTAAAGGATATTTTCCTATGGATTGTGGTAATAAAGAGCAAGAAATTCAATTGTAATTGTCAACCTTTATGTATATTAAAAGCTTTCCACTTCCATCAGTGATGACCACAGGATACACATAGTTATTGATTGTAAGCTATTTGTCCAGGATGGATTAATGGTTTCTTCTCCCGTAAATATAAATATTTCAATCTAAGCTCATCAAAACTTCAAACTTTTAAACAATCATTAACAAGATCCAATCCCATTCACCCACCTACCACTCTTCCCCAGAGAATTCCTGAAATAGCTCCTTGTGGAATAAGAAATAAACTGATCAACAATAACTTAAACAAAAACATATTAATTACTTTACACATCCTGACACAACTGAGTTGTTCAATAACTTATAATTTTATTGACCTTTATTTAACCAGAACATTTCATAGCTTATTTTTATTAGTGAAGTTAAAATATCTGCTGGCTGCCTTAAAATAAGCATGGGCAGAATCAACTCATCTGCCTTTTCTCCTACTCGGTATATCATTTGCTATCAGATAAATAATCTTATCCATATTAACTAAGCTATGTACTGAGTTTGTCAGAAAAAAAATTATTTAGATGCCTTTCATGTGTTAGACCTTTTACAACAAAACATGAATTACTGATTTTTATTTTCTATTTAATGACAAATATTAGATTAATTTAGCAGCAAATGTTTGACATATATAAACACATATGTATATGTATAGATCTCTGTGTGAACATATGCTTATTATAGGGGAAAAGCCACAAACTCAACATGGTGTCACTTGTGCTAAAGCCCATGATACCAAACCTATTTTTAATACTTAATCTACTTGGAGTTTTTACCTTCCCTAGATATGCAATCTTAATCAACCAGATTTGAATTTTCTGGTCAGCACCAATGAAGTAATCTGTCACTTGGACCCTCTCCATCCCCTAGAGGGAGAAAAGGCAATATACATGATTAAAAACACAATGAAGTGGTACCTCATAGTGGTTTTGATTTGCATTTCTCTGATAATGAGGAAACCAAAAGGGAAAGAGACACGTGTACCCCAATGTTCATCGCAGCACTGTTTATAATAGCCAGGACATGGAAGCAACCTAGATGTCCATCAGCAGATGAATGGATAAGAAAGCTATGGTACCTATACACAATGGAGTATTACTCAGCCATTAAAAAGAATACATTTGAATCAGTTCTAATGAGGTAGATGAAACTGGAGCCTATTATACAGAGTGAAGTAAGCCAGAAAGAAAAACACCAATACAGTATACTAATGCATATATATGGAATTTAGAAAGATGGTAACAATAACCCTGTGTATGAGACAGCAAAAGAGACACTGATGTATAGAACAGTCTTATGGACTCTGTTGGAGAGGGAGAGGGTGGGAAGATTTGGGAGAATGACATTGAAACATGTATAATATCACGTATGAAACGAGTTGCCAGTCCAGGTTCGATGCACGATACTGGATGCTTGGGGCTGGTGCACTGGGACGACCCAGAGGGATGGTATGGGGAGGGAGGAGGGAGGAGGGTTCAGGATGGGGAACACATGTATACCTGTGGCGGATTCATTTCGATATTTGGCAAAACTAATACAATATTGTAAAGTTTAAAAATAAAATAAAATTTTAAAAAATAAATAAAAAAATAAAAAATAAACAAACAAACAACAACAAAAAACCAAAATGAAAGAAAAAATCCTCTCCATTTCCTCTCTCCCAAAAAGAAGATGTTTTGGTTCAAAATAACTCTTCCTTTTCTTTTGCTCATACACCTTCCTTACCTCACGCTTTTTCTATAAAAGCCTTTCATTTTGTATTGCTCCTCTGAGTACCCTTCTAGTTGCTAGATAAGATGCTGCCTGATTCGTTAATCAACTTACAAAGCCAATTAGAGCTGCATATTTACTTGGTTGAATTTCATTTTTTTAACATACTCATACATTCAGTTCAGTTCCGTTCAGTTGCTCAGTCATGTCCGACTCTTTGTGACCCCATGAATCGCAGCACGCCAGGCCTCCCTGTCCATCACCAACTCCCAGAGTTCACTCAGACTCATCTCCATCTAGTCAGTGATGCCATCCAGCCATCTCATCCTCTGCCGTCCCCTTCTCCTCCTGCCCCCAATCTCTCCCAGCATCAGAGTCTTTTCCAATGAGTCAACTCTTTGCATGAGGTGACCAAAGTACTGGAGTTTCAGCTTTAGCATCATTCCTTCCAAAGAAATGCCAGGGCTGATCTCCTTCAGAATGGACTGGTTGGATCTCCTTGCACTCCAAGGGACTCTCAAGAGTCTTCTCCAACACCACACTTCAAAAGCATCAATTCTTCAGCGCTCAGCCTTCTTCACAGTCCAACTCTCACATCCATACATGACCACAGGAAAAACCATAGCCTTGACTAGACGGACTTTTGTTGCCAATGTAATGTTTCTGCTTTTGAATATGCTATCTAGGTTGGTCATAACTTTCCTTCCAAGGAGTAAGCATCTTTTAATTTCACGGCTGCAGTCACCATCTGCAGTGATTTTGGAGCCCAGAAAAATAAAGTCTGACACTGTTTCCACTGTTTCCCCATCTATTTCCCATAACGTGATGGGACTGGATGCCATGATCTTCGTTTTCTGAATGTTGAGCTTTAAGCCAACTTTTTCACTCTCCACTTTCACTTTCATCACGTGGCTTTTGAGTTCCTCTTCACTTTCTGCCACAAGGGTGGTGTCATATGCATATCTGAGGTTATTGATATTTCTCCTGGCAATCTTGATTCCAGCTTGTGTTTCTTCCAGTCCAGCATTTCTCATGATGTACTCTGCATATAAGTTAAATAAGCAGGGTGACAATATACAGCCTTGACGTACTCCTTTTCCTATTTGTAACCAGTCTGTTGTTCCATGCCCAGTTCTAACTGTTGCTTCCTGACCTGCATACAAATTTCTCAAGAGGCAGGTCAGGTGGTCTGGTATTCCCATCTCTTTCAGAATTTTCCACAGTTTATTGTGATGCACTCAGTCAAAGGCTTTGGCATAGTCAATAAAGAAGAAATAGATGTTTTTCTGGAACTCTCTTGCCTTTTCCATGATCCAGCAGATGTTGGCAATTTGATCTCTGGTTCCTCTGCCTTTTCTAAAACCATCTTGAACATCAGGAATTTCACGGTTCACGTATTGCTGAAGCCTGGCTTGTAGAATTTTGAGCATTACTTTACTAGCATGTGAGATGAGTGCAATTGTGCAGTAGTTTGAGCATTCTTTGGCATTGCCTTTCTTTTATGTAATATATTCACTAATGTATTTTAGATATAAATTGATATTCAAAGATGCACAAGACAAGAATTAAAAAGTATTTCTCATAAAGGTTCATATTCAGGACACATACCTGACCTTGCATTGAGATCTGAGGGCATTCCTGGTACTGGAGGACTCATGTGGCCAGCAAGTCCCCTGGAACTAGACAAAACTTTGTGTGAACAATGTCAACCATGGGCCTTTCACTTTCACAAATATCTTGAGAAAATGACTTCTTTCAGTGTTTATAATCACAGTACTTATTGATCCTGTGACTCTGAAAAAGTTGCTATAAATTCAGTTAAGTTGCTAAGCTGTGTCCAACTCTTTGTGACCCATGGAGTGCAGCACATCAGGTTTCTCTGTCTATTACCAGTTCCTGGAACTTATTCAAACTCATGTCCATCGACTCGGTGATGTTACCCAACCATCTCATCCTCTGTCATCTCTTTCTCCTCCTACCTTCAATTTTTCCCAGCATCAGGGTATTTTCCAATGATTTGGTTCTTCACAACAGGTGGATGAAGAATTGTTTTTTTTTGGCTTTAGCATCAATCCTTCCAATGAATATTCAGGACTGATTTCCTTTAGGATGGACTGAATGGATTTCCTTGCAGTCCAGGACTCTTCTACAACTCCACAATTCAAAAGCATCAATCCTTCGATGTTTATATCTATACATGACTACTGGAAAAACCATAGCTTTGACAAGATGGACCTTTGTTAGCAAAGTAATGTCTTTGCCCTTTAATATGGTGTCTAGGTAGGTCATAGATTTTCTTCCAAGTAGCAAGTGTCTTTTAATTTCATGGCTGCAGTGACCATAGGCAGTGATTTTGGAGCCCCCCAAAATAGTCTCTCATTGTTTCCATTGTTTACCCATCTATTTGCCATGAAGTGAAGGGACCGGATACCGTCATCTTAGTTTTCTGAATGTTGAGCTTTAAGCCACCTTTTTAACTCTCCTCTTTCACTTTCACGAAGAGGCTTTTTAGCTCATCTTCGCTTTCTCCCATAAGGGTGGTGTCATCTGCATATCTGAGGTAATTGATATTTCTCCCGGCAATCTTCATTCAAGCTTGTGTTTCATCCAGCTTGGCATTTCTCATGATGTACTCTGCATATAAGTTAAACAGGCAGGGTGACAATATACAGCCTTGACATACTCCTTTCCCAATTTTGAACCAGTCTTTTGTTCCATGTCCAGTTCTAACTGTTGCTTCTTGACCTGCATATAGATTTCTCAGGGGCAGGTCAGATGACCTGGTATTCCCAACTCTTTAAGAATTTTCCACAACTTGTAGTGATCCACGTAGTCAAAGGCTTAGCTGTAGTCCAAAGCAGATGTTTTTCTGGAACTCTCTTGCTTGTTTGATGATCCAGCAGTTTGATCCAGCAGTTGGCAGTTTGATCTCTTGTTCCTCTGCCTTTTCTAAATCCAGATTGAACATCCAGGTTGGATTAAAGATTTACTGAGCATGGCCATATACCCATGATAACAAGACTGGTTTCTTACTTAGTCTTTCCTATCAGGAAGCGTCCATACGCCTTTTATCCTTATCCATCAGAGGGCAGAAAGAATGAAAACCACAATCACAGAAAACTAACCAAACTGATCACATGAACCATAGCCTTGTCTAACTCAAGGAAACTATGAGCCAGGCTGTGTAGGGCCATCCAAGATGGACGGGTCATGGTGGAGAGTTCTGACAAAATGTGGTCCACTGGAGAAAGGAATGGCAAACCACTTCAGTATTTTTGCCTTGAGAACCCCATGAACAGGATGAAAAGGCAAAAAGATAGGACACTGAAAGATGAACTCCCCAGGTCGGTAGGTGCCCAATATGCTACTGGAGATCAGTGGAGAAATAACTCCAGAAAGAATGAAGAGATAAAGCCAAAGTAAAAATAACACCCAGTAGTGGATGTGACTGGTGATGGAAGTAAAGTCCAATGATATAAAGAACAATATTTCATAAGAACCTGGATGGTAAATTCATGAATCAAGGCAAACTGGAAGTGTTCAAACAGGAGATGGCAAGAGCGAACATCGACATTTTAGGAATCAGTGAACTAAAATGGACTAGAATGGATGAATTTAACTCAGATGACCATTATATATACTACTGTGGGCAAGAACCCCTTAGAAGAAATGGAGTAGCCATTGTAGTTAACAAAAGAGTCTGAAATCCAGTACTTGGATGCAATCTCAAAAACGACAGAATGATCTCTGTTCATTTCCAAGGCAAACCATTCAATATCACAGTAATCCAAGTCTATGCTCTGACCAGGAATGCTGAATAAGCTGAAGCTGAATGGTTCTATGAAGACCTACAAGACTTTCTAGAACTAACACCCCAAGAAGATGTCCTCTTCATTATAGGGGACTGGAATGCAAAAGTAGGAAATCAAGAGATACCTAGAGTAACAGGCAAACCTGGCCTTGGAATACAAATGAAGTAGGTCAAAGGCTAAAAGAGTTTTGCCAAGAGAACACACTTCTCATAGCAAACACCCTGTTCCAACAACACAAGAGAAGACTCTACACATGGATGTCATCAGATGGTCAGTACTGAAATCAGACAGATATTCTTTGCAGCCAAAGATGAAGAAGCTCCATACAGACAGCAAAAACAAGACTGAGAGCTGACAGTGGGTCAGTTTGTGAACTCCTTATTGCCAAATTCAGACTTAAATTGAATAAAGTAGAAAAAACCACTAGGCCATTCAGCTATGACCTAAACCAAATCCCTTACGATTTTACAGTGGAAGTGACACATAGATTCCAGGGGTTGCATCTGATAGACAGAGTGCCTGAAGAACTATGGACAGAGGTTCATGACATTGTACAGGAGGCAGTGATCAAGACCATCCCCAAGAAAAAGAAATGCAAAAAGAGAAAATGGTTGTCTGAGGAAGCCTTACAAATAGCTGAGAAAAGATGAGAAGTGAAAGGCAAAGGAGAAAAGAAAAGATATACCTATTTGAGTGCAGCTTTCCAAAGAATAGCAAGGAGAGATAAGAAAGCCTTCCTCAGCAATCAATGTGAAGAAATAGAGGAAAACAATAGAATGGGAAAGACTAGAGATCTCTTCAAGAAAATTAGAGATACGAAGGGAACATTTCATGCAAAGATGGGCTCAATAAAGGGCAGAAATGGTATGGACCTAACAGAAGAATAAGATAGTAAGAAGAGGTGGCAAGAATACACAGAACTGGCATTGAAACATGTATAATATCATATATAAAACGAGTCGCCAGTCCAGGTTCGATGTACGATACTGGATGCTTGGGGCTGGTGCACTGGGATGACCCAGGGGGATGGTATGGGGAGGGAGGAGGGTACAGGATGGAGAACACATGTATACTTGTGGCGGATTCATTTTGATGTATGGCAAAACCAATACAATATTGTAAAGTTAAAAAAAAAAAATACACAGAACTGTACAAAAAAGAGCTTCATGACCCAGATAATCACGATGGTGTGATTACTCACCTAGAGGCAGACATCCTGAAATTGGAAGTCAAGTGGGCCTTAGGAAGCATTACTACAAACAACGCTAGTGGTGGTGATGGAATTCCAGTTGAGCTATTTCAAATCCTAAAAGATGATGCTGTGAAAGTGCTGCACTCAGTATGCCAGCAAATTTGGAAAAGTCAGCCGTGGCCACAGGACTGGAAAAGGTCAGTTTTCATTCCAATTCCAAAGAAAGGCAATGCCAAAAAACGTGCAAACTACCACACAATTGCACTCATCTCACATGGTAGCAAAGTAATGCTATAAATTAGGATGTCTGTTTTCTCACTGTGATAGAACTCAGTGGTGTATTATAAGGATAAGCTTGGTCTATGTAAAACTCCTGACACTTGTTAGATATGGAATAAATAGAAGTTGTGATAATACAACAGTGATACAGAATGCATATGCTATGGCTTCATGGCTAAGTATTGGGGTGATCTACAACCTATTTTCTAAAACCATTCAGTGTTTGCCTTGGAAAAGGCTGTGGTTTTTCCAGTGGTCATGTATGGATGTAAGAGTTGGACTGTGAAGAAAGCCGAGTGCCGAAGAATTGATGCTTTTGAACTGTGGTGTTGGAGAAGACTCTTGAGAGTCCCATAGATTTCAAGAAGATCCAAGCAGTTCATTCTAAAGGAGATCAGTCCTGGGTGTTCTTTGGAAGGAATGATGCTAAAGCTGAAACTCCAGTTTTGGCTACCTCATGTGAAGAGTTGACTCATTGGAAAAGACTCTGATGCTGGGAGGGATTGGGGGCGGAAGGAAAAGGGGACAACAGAGGATGAGATGGCTGGATGGCATCACTGACTCGATGGATGTGAGTTTGAGTGAACTCCGGGAGTTGGTGATGGACAGGGAGGCCTGGCGTGCTGTGATTCATGGGGTCGCAAAGAGTCAGACACGACTGAGTGGCTGAACTGAACAATCTATTTTACTTGCACATTTAAACACTTGCCATATGAATTCAAAGGCAGGCCTAAGTTGGTCAATAAAAATGCTGAGTTATGGCAGTTTTGGTTTTCTTTAATCACCAGTTGCTTGGATTGAAATAATACTTGATCACATTAAAATTTCTGAAACATCTACTTTGTGCATGAGGAGTTAAGGTCCATATTTTGACTTTTAGATAACAAACAAATTTTTCTTTATTTTTACAATGCCCCTATTATATACATCAAATATATGTATCTTCACATAGGAGTATGTTATAAAGGCTTTTTGCAGTTTATAGTTATAACGGCTATTGAGATGTTACCTGGTCTTTCCTGGACCTGTGGCAACTGGAAATTGGAGTCTACCACTAGGCTTCTCTTGTGGTTCAGATGATAAAGAATCTGCCTGCAATGCAGGAGATGGGGTTTGATCCCTGAGTCAGAAAGATCCCCAGAAGAAGGAAATGGCTACCCAATCCAGTATTCCTGCCTGGAGAATTCCATGGATAGCAGAGCCTGGTGGGCTACAGTCCATGGGGTCACAGAGAATCAGACACAACTGATCAGCTAACAAACACATAGAGCAGAAATTTACTTTTTAAAAGTCCCTGTCTCCCTAAATATCTTGCCTATCAACTCCTCAGTTATAAAAACTGATTTACCATATTAAAAAAACTAAAGAGACCACCTTCCTGAAAACAGATAATACTCTATTTCAAAACGCTTCTGCTCAGTAAATTCTTGTGGATTTTGATTGTGAAAATCAAGTAAACTAATCTGAAGTTGCTAGAGGCAGTGTTGGTGGTGGTAGGAGCAGTGATGGTAGAAAACATCTATCAGTACCCTGAAGAGCCAGGATAATTGGGAGGAACTAAATATACAACAGAGGTCTAAGATTACTGATGGGATGTTAAAAAGAGAAACAGGAGGAAGAGAGAAAAAAAGTGCTCATAGAACTCCTGCTATGTTCTTTCCGAAGCCCTGGGCAGATAGCCCTTTAAAGTATTATGAATGTACAAGTTCTTTCTTGCCTCTTTGACTTTGCATATTTCAATTCCCTTCTTAGATTCTTTTCTGTCTGGCCAAAACATTACTCATTCTCCTGGTTTCAGTCCACATTTTCCCTTCTTTACAGGGTTTTTGTTAACTTTCGTGAGACAAATTTTTTGCATTGTTTTAATTTTCACCTGATGATAATAGCAAAATTCAATCAGATTCTTAGTTTGAGTGAAATGGCTATTACATAAATAACATGACTTTTTAAAGCATCTCCTATATTTACACAGGGTAATACATGTTAGTGTAGTCAAAAATTATAAAAACAATATTGTCAATGAGGAATGATTAACAAACAAGTCTTCATTAAAATATTTATAATCCATTGCCTGTGTCAGTAAAGAAAACTTTCAATACTTGTAACAAGTCATCATAAAGTCCAGAAATCTAGGAATCAGAGCATCTGTGATTGGAAGGAATATTATCATTTCATTCAACCATCCTGCCAGTAAGTGAATCCCCTATTCTACATCTCTGCCAAGTGAACATCCAGGAAATACTGGGTCTCTTGACTATTCCCCTTAGAGACTAACCTGAGACATGTCACAGTCATGCACAGAACGACATCAGAACAAATTTTGAATTCTTCCTCTCATATGAAATAATGTGAATCATCACACATACTGTGAAAGAAATGTGAAACAAAAATCAACACTGTTCATTGCTGACTTATACTTTGAAGTTATACATTTTGTATAGATTTTCATAAACAACTTTAAGAAACTTTTTACTGAATAATTAAATGTAACCGAATTAACTTCAGTCCTTACTCAGAGTAGAAAAATAGGTGATGATAGAAAAAACAAACAGAACTAGGAAAAAAGTAGTATAAAAAATATACAAACAGAATTCTTAACTAAACAGAATTTAGAGACCAGAAGGGGGAGCTTTCACACCCTTTGACAAGAGCAGAGCCCACAGGAAGAAGAAAGTCTCTTCTATCCTGGTAAGGACTCAGCCAATGAAAAGCCATGGACTCTGTTTTTCTGTAGCCTTCCAACTTCCTTTTCCTCTCTATAAAAGTATCCTCCTTCCCTGGCTGTTTAGGAACTTACAAGTGACTCATCATGGCTGAGACCACAAATTGTAATTCTCTGATTCCCAATAAACTCATCTTTACTGAAGAAACCTCTGACAATCTATTTCAAGTCAACAGTGGTAATGTGTACTTGTTGGTAACATTGAAGAAAGGTCATGGAATTCTGGATATATGTACCCTGATATCTATGATGACCCCATTCTTTATGACATCAAAACAATGTTTTCCTTACTATTTCAAACAAATCTACTTGTCTTCACTATTGTCAGACGAAACACAATGTGTATTATGAATGTTTCCTGGAAATGCTACATTTAGTAATATCAGTCTTTTAAAAATGTCATTTTTAAAAATCTTTTCAAAGCAAAGATCTGATTTGGAGAAAATGTAGGAAAATGTATTTTTATGGAGAAATAGTAATCTAGACTGTAGTAACAGTTTAAAAGGTATTTTATCAGTTTTAATACTCAAATTACGGGTGATGAACAATTTGTAGAAACCCATGCGATTCCCAAAGGGAATTTTAGAAATTGTTATTTATTACAATTTTGTTTCCCTACTTTCTTCATGTATGTGTTCTAGGTCTTCAGGGCTCTCTTGTGCTTATTATTATTGTTACTACTAATGCAACCAAAGTACTTCCCAAAGCAGCCTTTTACTCTCCAAGTCGTAGCAGGCTATCCACAGGCATTTTCCACACTTAACAGAGTGCCAACACCTCTTTGTGCCTGAAAAGTCAAGGAATTCCCCTTTCATGATTGAGAATCAATTAGATACTAAAAGATTTAAGTGGATTAAGATGCTTATTCACTGAATTTAGCAACTGGGACTATTATTCCTTTACTGATCACAAGGCTCATGCATAAGCTACCACACATAATTACTCTGGAGAAACCCTTGATATATCATTAGTCCTGGGCATACTAAAGTCACATCACTCTCCGAGGACTTCACTAGATTCCTATGGCCCTTACCACAGAATTACATGGAACTGCTTGCTGTGTTAGTCTAAAATGGTTTAATGACCACATCTCTACTGATAGCAGGTACACTGTGGTGGGCACGGCCTTTGATATTTCTAAGCATTACTGATTCAAATGTGATCTGCTGAGTTCACAGAAAAGGAGAGAAAGCTGTTTTTCTGGGATCTTTATCATTTTATACTTAAAATTATATATTATTTATAGTTCTGTTCATTCCAGATAAATGTGTGTACCTTAGCATATATGCCTGAGCCTAGAAAATAACTCACAAAAATAATCCTCAAATAGAGTTGTTGACAGATAAATTATGGAAATAGTGAGCAATGGACATTTTGGAACATGTTTAGTACGACAGTTAACAACCATACATGTTATTTATCTTGCTTTTCAGTGTCAGATGGAAAATATTTCATTCCGAGTAATGGTACTCATGACAAGAAGCAAGGTTTGAAAAAAAATAGTGGCCCTTTTCCTGCTGAGTCCTAAAAGTTGGAAATCATAATGGAAATATTAAAAATGGAAAAAGATAAAGAGAAAGAGGAAAACTGGACTACTGCAACTCAGCGTTTTGTCATAGATTCATGAGAAGGAGATGCACAAAGAACATTTTAAAATAGAGTTTCGCTAGGAGAGTGTTGCAGCCCTATTCTAAAGAGGACTTAACTTTGATTAACTCTTAGTTTAGAAACTTTTTGACTCCTAGATGATGTATCTTTGTTGCTCTCTAAATCTCAGTAAAGTATGTTGATATACACAAAGAAGTGAAATTCTTAACCATGATAATTATCTGAGAGCCTACCTGTGCCAGGCACATGCTCAAATTTAATATCAATCTTTCATTTCATACTTGCACCAACTGATAATGGATGTGAAGAAGAAACCAAGGCTTAAAGAATTTATCTGACTTAGGTAAGAGTGGATAAGCCAATGCATTTCAGAAATGATCGAGTCATATCCTTATCCTCAAATTCCAAATTTTATGATTTTTATAGGAAAAAATATTAAGTATGAGCAACTAGTTATGTCCAGAATAGTGTTCTATATTGTCCCATGTGGGTGAAAAGTCATGGCTTATGAGCATTAAGACTCTATTCTGCCTTTTTTCCTACCTTTTCTAGTAGTCATATATGGATGATCATAAAAAAGACGGAGCGCTGAAGAATTGAAGCTTTCAAACTGTGGTGCTGAAGGACTCTTGAGAGTCCCTTGGATAGCAAAGGAGATCAAACCAGCAATTCTAAAGGAAATCAACCCTGAATATTGGAAGGACTGATGCTGAAGTTGAAGCTCCAATACTTTGGCCACCTGATGCAAAGAGTCAACTCACTGGAAAAAAACCCTGATGCTGGGAAAGACAGAGGGCAGGTGGAGGAGGGGGGTAACAGAGAATGAGATGGTTGAATCACATCACCAAGTCAATGGACATGAACTTGGGTAAACTCTGGGAGATGGTGGGGGAAAGGGAGGTCTGGCATGCTGCAATCCATGGGGTTACAAAGAGTCAGACATGACTTAGTGACTGAATATCAACAACAAAGACTCTACTCGGTAGGTACATGGTTAGAGTTCACATGCTCTGCTGGATCACGTGACTATGCGAAATGCCACCCAGGCACTACAACTACTGATGAATGAAAATGGCTATCTGGGTGGAGGGGAAGGCTCTGTCTGTATTCTTGATGCAGATCCTCCATTAGCTCTGTGAACACTGTCTTCTAGTTATATAAGGCAAGCACACAGGTAAGTTGACTTATAATCAGTGGAGAAAGTGCAACTATAGCAAGGTCTGGTTTGGCGGAACAAAGACAAGTGCTTACGTGTTGCTGGCAAGCATGTAAATTAGTCAATATCCCTCCCCTAGGAATCTGTAAGAGTCTCTGTATTGACATAGACTAAAATAATTCCTAAGAGGACAGGGATTGAAACAGTTCCCATCCACTCCCTTTCCATTTGAAAATCAATATTGTTTGAATCCATCTGACATACCAGGGTATCCACTGGTGATACTAAATGACAGGAAGGTAAACAGGGGTCCCGAGAGGAACCTCAACATCAGGGAAATGTGGATGAGTGCCTATTAACAAGTTTAACACTATGCCTTAGGAAATCAGAAGGATGAGAGTAAGGTATAATTGACCTGGATCTACCCTTATCCAACTCAAGCACTCTAGAGGAGCTCTAGGGAGCTGAGTGAATGGTAACAGTTCTAACACTTGGGACAGGCAAGTGACCTGTCCAGCCCAGACTAAACATGACAGAGCTGGAAGGGGCTCTTTTGAAGATGGGTTGCCATCAAAGCTTGAACCAGTCAGCAGAGACCAAGAGTAGTGGCTTGGATTAATTCTGTTACAACAGGTATTGGGGATACTAAACTCTGTCCCCTAGTAGCTATGGCAGCAGCACAGCTAGAAAAGGGCAAATTAGCTGAACTGACTAGCTATAGTCATTATACTGCAGCAGGTGGTGGCATTTTATGAAGCATCCAGTATTCTTGGTAGAGACTGTGTGCTTTTCAGCCAGGTGATATTGTATTTGAGTACTGACTTTGTCAGTAAGGTAAATAGTCAGGACTAACTTCGTGGGCATGGATAAGCACTGGGCATGCTGGGACATAATATGCAAGGGGGTATTGGAGATGGGAAATTGCACCCTATAATGTAGGAAGATGTGAACTTAGTGTGTTGATAATTTGGATATGAATGGCTTATTTTGCTACAAGCTGATAGATCTAGGGACATCTAAATTCCTAGTTAAGGTAAGTAAATGCAAACCATGACAGGTTTGCCAAGTGGCAGAGATCCCATGAGCATTCTATATTTAAAAGATTATGATTTAACCCTATAAGCTGCACTGCTATTTCAACAATATATGGTTCAGTATAATATAATTTGTTTTGAGGGCAAGTTAATAAATAACATTTTTTTCCCCAACCAAGTTAAATCACTAGACGTGTGTCTATAACCGATCTATCTTCACCAACATTTTAGAGGTGAGACACTAGACAAAATTAAGACAGATATTCATCATTCTGTTTGTTATATCCCTACAACCTGGATCAAGTTTAAGAACATACCCAAATGCACTGAATATTTTTATGTAAACTTTGACCTGAATTCTTTTTCTGATGTGTACATATCTCAATAAAGAAATTATCTGGAATGGCAATCACAAATTATTGTCCCTGTGACAGATGTAAAGTGGAAAGTCATGAAAACTTGCCCTTCAATATGTCAGTGAACTTTCTGTTTTTCAGAATATTCACATTTTGTTTTAAATTAAAAATCCTAGTGACAAAAACGTCAGAATACCAACAGGAATCAATTTAAATAATGAAACAAATATGAGTTTATTGCCATAGGAATATTAATAGCCATAATATTTCAATTTCACATATCCATTCTCCCTAAAACCAAAAATATGTTGTCTTACTGTGGAATTAGAGTGAAAGAATTTGTCACAGATGGTAATGTGTTGCTCTTGAAAAAAAAAAAAAGTAGAAAGCAAATTATGGAAGTCAGGGTAAACATGATCCACTAAAGTCTGCTGAATTTTAGTTGAAATCCTAAATGCAGGAGCCAAAGCTTATCACCAGTGTTCTGATAGCCTGAAGCCTGTGGGGCTGAGAGTAAAACATAGAGGACTTCGAGCCCTAATACAGTGGCAATGAAAGCTTCATCTGAAGGCTTGTCCCTATGGTTCTTTAAAATTACCAAGGGCTGTCTTCATTTATACATAATGTGCATTTCCCTGACTGAAAATTTTTCTCTGAATTTTTAAAAAATGTATTTCTTTTAATTGGAGGCTAATTACTTTACAACATTGTACTGGTTTTGCCATACATCAACATGAATCCGCCACGGATGCACAGGTGTTCCCCATCCTGAACCCCTTCCTCTTCCCTCCCCATACCATCCCTCTGGGTCATTCCAGTGCACCAGCCCCTAGCATCCTGTATCCTGCATCAAACCTGGACTGGTGATACGTTTGACATATGATATTATACATATTTCAATGTCATTCTCCCAAATCATCCCACCCTTGCCCTCTCTCACAGAGTCCAAAAGACTGTTCTAGAAATCTGTGTCTCTTTTGCTGTCTCACATACAGGGTTATTGTTACCATCTTTCTAAATTCCATATATATGTGTTAATATACTGTATTGGTGTTTTTCTTTCTGGCTTACTTCACTCTGTATAATAGGCTCCAGTTTCATCCACCTCATTAGAACTGATTCAAATGTATTCTTTTTAATGGCTGAGTAATACTCCATTGTGTTTATGTATCACAGCTTTCTTATCCATTCGTCTGCTGATGGACATCTAGGTTGCTTCCACGTCCTGGCTATTATAAACAGTGCTGCGATGAACATTGGGGTACACGTGTCTCTTTCAATTCTGGTTTCCTCGGTGTGTATGCCCAGCAGGGGGATTGCTGGATCATAAGGCAGGTCTATTTCCAGTTTTTTAAGGAATCTCCACACTGTTCTGCATAGTGGCTGTATTAGTTTGCATTCCCACCAACAGTGTAAGAGGGTTCCCTTTTCTCCACACCCTCTCCAGCATTTATTACTTGTAGACTTTTGGATAGCAGCCATTCTGACTGGCGTGAAATGGTACCTCATTGTGGTCTTGATTTGCATTTCTCTGATAATGAGTGATGTTGAGCATCTTTTTATGTGTTTGTTAGCCATCTGTATGTCTTCTTTGGAGAAATGTCTGTTTAGTTCTTTGGCCCATTTTTTGATTGGGTCATTTATTTTTCTGGAATTGAGCTGCAGGAGTTGTTTGTATATTTTTGAAATTAATTCTTTGTCAGTTGCTTCATTTGCTATTATTTTCTCCCATTCTGAAGGCTATCTTTTCACCTTGCTTATAGTTTCCTTTGTTGTGCAGAAGCTTTTAAGTTTAATTAGGTCCCATTTGTTTATTTTTGCTTTTATTTCCAATATTCTGGGAGGTGGGTCAGAGGATCCTGCTGTGGTTTACATCGGAGAGTATTTTGCCTATGTTCTCCTCAAGGAGTTTTATAGTTTCTGGTCTTACATTTAGATCTTTAATCCATCTTGAGTTTATTTTTGTGTACATGTTAGAAAGTGTTCTAGTTTCATTCTTTTATAAGTGGTTGACCAGTTTTCCCAGCACCACTTGTTAAAGAGATTGTCTTTTCTCGATTGTATATTCTTGCCTCCTTTGTCAAAGATAAGTTGTCCATAGGTGCGTGGATTTATCTCTGGGCTTTCTATTTTGCTTCATTGGTCTACATTTCTGTTTTTGTGCCAGTACCATACTGTCTTGATGACTGTGGCTTTGTAGTAGAGCCTGAAGTTAGGCAGGTTGATTCCTCCAGTTCCATTCTTCTTTCTCAAGATTGCTTTGGCTATTCAAGGTTTTTTTGTATTTCCATACAAATTGTGAAATTATTTGTTCTAGCTCTGTGAAAAATACCGTTGGTAGCTTGATAGGGATTGCATTGAATCTATAAATTGCTTTGGGTAGTATACTCATTTTCACTATATTGATTCTTCCAATCCATGAACACAGTGTATTTCTCCATCTATTAGTGTCCTCTTTGATTTCTTTCACCAGTGTTTTATAGTTTTCTATATATAGGTCTTTAGATTCTTTAGGTAGATATATTCCTAAGTATTTTATTCTTATTGCTGCAATGGTAAATGGAATTGTTCCCTTAATTTCTCTTTCTGTTTTCTCTAGTGTATAGGAATGCAAGGGATTTCTGTGTGTTGATTTTATATCCTGCAACTTCACTATATTCATTGATTAGCTCTAGTAATTTTCTGGTGGAGTCTTTAGGGTTTTCTATGTAGAGGATCATGTCATCTGCAAACAGTGAGAGTTTTACTTCTTCTTTTCCAATTTGGATTCCTTTTATTTCTTTTTCTGCTCTGATTGCTGTGGCCAAAACTTCCAAAACTATGTTGAATAGTAGTGGTGAAAGTGGGCACTCTTGTCTTATTCCTGACTTTAGGGGAAATGCTTTCAATTTTTCACCATTGAGGATAATGTTTGCTGTGGGTTTGTCATATATAGCTTTTATTATGTTGAGGTATGTTCCTTCTATTCCAGCTTTCTAGAGAGTTTTTATCATAAATGGATGTTGAATTTTGTCAAAGGCTTTCTCTTCACTATTGAGATAATCATATGGCTTTTATTTTTCAATTTGTTAATGTGGTGTATTACATTGATTGATTTGTGGATATTGAAGAATCCTTGCATCCCTGGGATAAAGCCCACTTGATCATGGTGTATGATCTTTTTAATGTGTTGTTGGATTCTGATTGCTGGAATTTTGTTAAGGATTTTTACATCTATGTTCATCAGTGATATTGGCTTGTAGTTTTCTTTTTTTGTGTAATCTTTGTCAGGTTTTGGTATTAGGATGATGGCGGCCTCATAGAATGAGTTTGGAAGTTTACCATCCTCTGCAATTTTCTGGAAGAGTTTGAGTAGGATAGGTGTTAATTCTTCTCTAAATTTTTGGTAGAATTCAGCTTTGAAGCCCTCTGAACCTGGGCTTTTGTTTGCTGGAAGATTTCTGATTACAGTTTCAATTTCCGTGCTTGTGATGGATCTGTTAATATTTTATATTTCTTCCTGGTTCAGTTTTGGAAACTTGTACTTTTCTAAGAATTTGTTCATTTCTTCCACGTTGTCCATTTTATTGGCATATAATTGCTGGTAGTAGTCTCTTATGATCCTTTGTATTTCTGTGCTGTCTGTTGTGATCTCTCCATTTTCATTTCTAATTTTATTGATTTGATTTTTCTCCCTTTGTTTTTTGATGAGTCTGGCTAATGGTTTGTCAATTTTATTTATCCTCTCAAAGAACCAGCTTTTGGCTTTGTTGATTTTTGCTATGGTCTCTTTTGTTTCTTTTGCATTTATTTCTGCTGTAATTTTAAAGATTTCTTTCCTTCTACTAACCCTGGGGTTCATAATTTCTTCCTTTTCAAGTTGCTTTAGGTGTAGAGTTAGGTTATTTGTTTGACTTTTTTCTTGTTTCTTGAGGTATGCCTGTATTGCTATTAACCTTCCCCTTAGCACTGCTTTTATAGACACTAAATTTTTAAGTATCAAATGAAATCTCAGTTAGTTGTTTTTAGGCACAATTTAAGGTTTTGGCCTTAATGAATATTCTACAGGACAACAGTGAGACACTCTCCTCCTTTTCCTCCTTAGGAAAGCAGGGGGAAAAATAATAATAATTAAAAAGATAAAAAGCGCTCATGAGAAATACTGTGCAATGTCACTTACACATGGAATCTAAAAAAGTAACAAACTCATAAATATGACAAAAAAGAAGTAGACTCATAAAGAATAAACTAGTGGTAACCAGTGGGGAGAGGGAAGAGAGGAGGGGCATTAGAGTGGCAGGAGAGTGCCACGTATGTTAAGCTGCTTTAGTAGTGTCTGACTCTTTGCAGCCCTACAAACTATAGCTTGCCAGGTTCCTCTGTCCATGGGATTCTCCAGGCAAAAATACTGCAGTGTGTTGCCATTTCCTCCTCCAGGGGATCGTCCACGTAATTATCCTCCAATGATAGGAATCACCTATCACTGTTGTGAGATTAAGTGGTACAAACCATTAGGTATAAAAGAAGCTACAAGTCAAAAGTGTACATCACCCCAATGTTTACAATACTATTGTAACACTATTTACAATAGCAAGGACATGGAAATAACTAAAATGTCCATCAACAGAAGAATGGATAAATATGTAGTACACATACTGCTGTTCAGTCTCTAATTTGTGTCTAACTCTTTGTGACCTCACAGACTGTAGTATGCCAGGCTTCACTATCCTTCACTATCTTTTGGAGTTTGCTCAACTCCGTATATATGTACACAACACAACAGACTGTTACTCAGCCATTAAAAAGGAACAAAACTTTGATCATTTGCAGAGATATGAATGGGCCTTGATATTATCATTGGAGAAGGAAATGGCAACCCACCCCAGTTCTCTTGCCTGGAAAATTCCATGGACGGAGGAACCTGGTAGGGTACAGTCCATGGGGTCGCAAAGAGTCGGACACGACTGAGCGACTTCCCTTTCACTTTTCATTTTCATGCATTGGAGAAGGAAATGGCAACCCACTCCAGTATTCTTGCCTGGAGAATCCCAGGGATGGCAGAGCCTGATGGGCTGCCATCTATGGGGTCGCACAGAGTCGGACACAACTGAAGCGACTTAGCAGCAGCAGCAGCAGCAGATATTATCATAAAGAGTGAAGTCAAGTCAGAAAGAGAAAAATAAATATGATATATAAACACATAAACATGGGATCTAGAAAAATGGCATGCTGCTGCTGCTAAGTCGCTTCAGTCGTGTCCGACTCTGTGCGACCCCATGGACTGCAGCCTACCAGGCTTCTCCGTCCATGGGATTCTCCAGGCAAGAACACTGGAGTGGGTTGCCATTTCCTTCTCCAATGCATGAAAGTGGAAAGTGAAAGTGAAGTTGCTCAGTCGTGTCTGACTTTTAGCGGCCCCATGGACTGCAGCCTACCAGGCTCCTCCATCCATGGGATTTTCCGGGCAACAGTACTGGAGTGGGGTGCCAAATAGAGACACAGATTTAGAGAACAAACATATAGATACCAAGGGGGACGGGGTGGAGGTGGGATGAGTTGGGAGATCGGGATTGACATATCTACACTACTATGTATAAAAAAGGTAACTAATGAGAACCTACTGTATAGCACAGAAAACTCTACTGAGTGCTCTGTGGTGACCTAAATGGGAAGGAAATCAAAAAAGAGGATATGTATATACTTATGGCTGATAGACTTTTATGTACAGCAGAAACTGACACAGCACTATAAAGCAACTATACTCCAATAAAAAGGTTACAAGGATGATATAATATGAAGAATATAGCCAATTTTTAGAATAACTATAAATGGAACATAACCTTTAAAACTGTGAATCACTATATTGTACAGTAACATCTATGGGGTTGCACAGAGTCGGACACAACTGAAGCGACTTAGCAGCAGCAGCAGCAGCAGTAGCTTATATCATATCATACTTTAACTAAACTTCAATAATTGTTTAAAAGCCCACAAGAACCTTGGTTTTAGCTGGTATGCCAAAAGACTATAAATGTAAATAGAATTAACCAAATTATTGATCAATTTATAGATTTTTTAAAAAATCTATTTTCCGAAATACACTGCTGAAAAACAAAACAAACCAAAAAATCCTAGTAAGTATCGCCCTGAGCCACCCCCCAAAAACATACACCTCAAAGGATGATGTCATAAACCTTTATATTTTGGATTTATCTGGAGGTCTTGTTTCAAAGCTGAAGTCTGTCCCCAGCCCGTACACAATGACTAATTCACCAGGTGGGGCTTTCAGAAAATTTTCACTGCTAACAGTTGTCAGGGGTTGCTTTGAGAACCAACTGCTTTAAGGAGTCTTAAGTTCTTTTTCTGAGGAATGATAATTCTGTCTCGCAACTTTCAGTTCAGTTCAGTTCAGACACTCAGTCACATTTGACTCTTTGCGATCCCATGGACTGCAGCACACTAGGCTTCCCAGTCCATCACCAACTCCTGGAGCTTGCTCAAACTCATGTCCATTGAGTCGGTGATGCCATCCAACCATTTCAACCTCTGTTGTCCCCTTTTCCTCCTGTCTTCAGTCTTTCCCAGCATCAGGGTCTTTTCCAGTAGTCAGCTCTTTGCATCAGGTGACCAAAGTATTGGAGTTTCAGCTTCAACATCAATCCTTCCAATGGATATTCAGGACTGGTTTTCTTTAGGATTGACTGGTTGGATCTCCTTGCTGTCCAGGGGACTCTCAAGAGTCTTCTCTAACACCACAGTTCAAAAGCATCAATTCATTGGCTTTCAGCTTTCATTATGGTCAAACTCTTAAATCCATACATGACTACTGGAAAAACCATAGCAGCACTTTAACAGCATAATCTTTTAGGATTTGAAATAACTCAGCTGGAATTCCATCAATTCCACTAGCTTTGTTCGTAGTGATGCTTCCCAGGGCCCACTTGACTTCACACTCCAGGATGTCTGGTTCTAGGTAAGTGATCACACCATTGTGATTATCTGGGTCATGAAGATCTTTTTTTGTATAGTTCTATGTATTCTTGCTACCTCTTCTTAATATCTTCTGCTTCTGTTAGGTCCATACTATTTCTGTCCTTTATTGAGCCCATCTTTGCATGAAATGTTCCCTTGGTATCTCTAATTATTTTGAAGAGATCTCTAGTCTTTCCCATTCTATTGTTTTCCTCTATTTCTTTGCAACTTTAAGAGTTAGGAAAATCTTTGTAGGAAAATCTGTGTTAGAAAATCACTCATATAAGACTCATCATTTTTAAGCCAGATGTCTGAGAGCTCATCACTTACAAGAAAAAAGAAAGCTGTCTTTCATGGTCTACACATGCTTGCAGTCTTAGAAGACTTCAGAGAGGACAAGTTATTTGAAAAGACTGATTTGTACTATGAAAGTCCTCGTTATTAATTTTGGAACAGAGTAAGGATATAAGTAAATAAATGTATACATATACAAATAAATACCAAAAATAATGATGGAATTGGAAGGAATTAAAAGTACAAAAAAAAAAAAAACTTCTGAAGAAAATGAACCTATAAAGACAGAAAAAAAAATGATTTACTTTCACATTGTCTTACTTAGGAGCTTAAATGTTTCCTTTATTTTAAAAATTGTGTTCTTTCATTTATTTGCAGTCAACTTTCACACCATAAACTTAATATCTTTTTACTTTATCAAGAAATTAAGAAAGATACAGACATATTCCTTCAAAGACCAAAGAAGAAGCAATACAAGTAACTCTGAAGTAAGAAGAATGGCTTGGGAATTACCTGCTCTGAACTTTGGTCCTCTGGTTATAATGGACCCACTAAATGATGATGATGATTAATGAAAAGCCTTGAAAGTTATCTTTAGGGAAAAATGGGAAGCCAAAAAATAGGAAGAACTAAAGCTTTATTGTTCTTATGGTGATAAGCTGCAGACTTATGTCTTTCCAAATGTGTATTTTGACTTGACTTCCATTTCTTTGAATATGAGATTGAATTAAAAGTTCATATTCACTATATATCACTACATCAAGGTATGAAACAGAGGCTAGCTAGATGAAAATCTAAGTGTAATAGCAGAAAGATCAGAGTTTCCATGACTGTTGATTATTTAAAAAGAGAAAATAAAAGCAGCAGGGGGACATGAATGCCATCATATGCCAAATAGTTTAATCATTACCAATATCACATAAATAAAACATTGCACTGTGAAAAATAATCTAGTAGAAGTGGCTTTCAAAATTTTTTTAAAAACTGAAAGAGTATTAAATAATCCAAATGAAATAAAATAACCTATAATTTTTTTTTACTTCCAAAATAATTCAAAACACAGCAATCTTAAAGTGATTTCACTTATTTAAAAAAAGCCACTGGCCCATATGTCATTATTCCACAACTCCATATCAAGATAGACACTGGAAAATATATCTATAATTTTTGAGAAAAGATGGATAGACATTGATGAAACAAGAAAAAATGTATTATATCTAACATGTATAAGACTTCACTCATCTATCCTAATTCCTCTGAGAATGATCTCCATATCGTTCTTTATTTGCTGCTGCTGCTGCTAAGTCGCTTCAGTCGTGTCCAACTCTGTGCGACCCCATAGACAGCAGCCCACCAGGCTCCTCTGTCCTTGGGATTCTCCAAGCAAGAATACTGGAGCAGGTTACCATTTCCTCCTCCAGAGCATGCATGCATGCTAAGTCACTTCAGTTGTGTCTGACTCTGTGCGACCCTATGGCCAGCAGTCCACCAGGCTCCTCTGTACACAGGATTCTGTCTAGGCAAGAATACTAGAGTGGGTTGCCATTTTCTTCTCCATCTTCTTTATTTACTATAGTTTATTTTCTCCAAATAGCAGAACAATAAACATATAGATATAAATGTGAATCTGGAGCCAATTTAGTGTCAATATAATTATCTCCCATTCCTGCATGTATCTGATGAATATCACCCTTATATTCCTATTTACCTGTACCTATATACCAGCTTATAAGATATGTTTTTAAAAAGTTATTCCTCTCTATGTAAGGAGCTCATAACCAAATTCCTGTAACTTTCCAATTATTAACAATAGGCTGCAGGAGTAAGTTATGAAATCAAATATTTTAGTTGATATAAAGAACAGCATTAAATGAATAGACAATTCACAGAAATATACAGGGTAAATGGTATATGAGAGCTGTAACATAATCTACATTGTCTTTTATGTTTTTAGTAGACCTTGTGGCCTTTCATATTTAATATATTTGGAGAAGTTGAAAATGTTCAGACAGTACAACAAAGTGGCTGAAGTGCAGGAAACAATTCAGTGAGTAAAAGAAGAAAGAAGTAATTACTTGCTATGCGGAAATACGGAAGAAAATAATGTCTTGAGTAGCCTTTAAATTGCAGTTTGAATATCAAACCAAAACAATATATGAACTTCAAATAGTCGTCTAGTCATTAGCTGCATCTTCAGGTTCTCACCCTAGGAAACTGCTGATTTATCTGGAATTTGATTACACAGAGAAACATAATTTATTTAATAGGTACAACATTCATAAATCATAGTAGCATAAGCCTTCTATTGTATCATTCCAAATATTTGTGCTTTATACTTTATAAGTATTTTTCTACCTACTCTTGGTGGATAGAGTAAGCCTCAGAATCCTCATTTTACACATTAATAAACTCAAATACATTAATCTTGCTCCCAGAGGCTGCAGTCTACAGGATTGCACAGAGTTATGCATGACTGAAGCAACGTAGCTGGCATGCAACCCATGTGTAAATGTATATCAATCAGTAACATTCTGTGTGGTGCTCAGTCCTGTCTGATTCTCTGTGACCCCATAGACTGTAGCCCTCTAGGTTCCTCTGCCCATGGAGTTTTCAAGACTAGAATATGGGAGTGGGTTGCCATTTCCTACACCAGAGGATCTTCCTGACCCAGGGATGGAATCTGCATCTCTTGCATCTCCTGTATTGGCAGGTGGATTCTTTGGAGTTTCCCTGGTGGCTCAGATGGTAAAGAGTCTGCCTGCAATGTGGGAGACCCAGGTTCAATCTCTGGGTTGGGAAGATCTCCAGGAGAAGGAAATGGCAACCCACTCCAGTATTCTTGCCTGGAAAATCCCATGAATGAAAGAGCCTGGAGGGCTACAGTCCATGGGGTCACAAAGAGTTGGACACGACTGAGCAACTAACACACACAGCACCATCTGGGAAGCCCCAGTAAAGGTCTAGAAGGGACAATAAATAAATGAATGGCCATAGTTGGGGCCGTAGATAGGATCTAACAACAAGCTACAGAAAGTCAAGTATTTTTTAGAAACGGGGCCCCAGTCCTCATCGGGGTGCTGTTTCTTTCCCAGCTACAGAGCCAGAAAGACTTTTCAAATCTGTAACTCAGTAAAACCTGCATGTGTGCTATGTATTAGCTGCATTTATCTACACCAGAATAATACTACAGGCCAATAAAGTTCTGTTCAGGGAAAAATGTGAGCAGTAATAGAGCCGGACAAACAGAGTTTGTGAACCTATCTCCTAATGAATTTTTGTAGACTTTAAGGAATTGGAAATTTAAATGCAAGATATCCTTTACTATTGCTCTTTCAGCTCTGAAATAAGAAGTACTCAGTCTAAAATTCAGCAGCATATGAACAGAAACACAGCATGCTGAAACATGGCAAAGCAGGAGGCAGAATTTGGTCAGACATTCTTTGTGGTTCAAGGTTTCAGTAACATGTTAGTTTGTAGGAACTGGTAATTAACACCAGGCTATACTCATGACTTTAGCATGTCATCAATAGTTTGTTTGTGTGTATTCTGTGTCATATCCTGCATGAGTCACTGTTGTGTGCCCTTTCATTCTTTGGAGAAGCCATGTGACTTAGAAGAAAAGGTAAAAATTATGAAGATACACAAATCAATGACCAACCCATATTTTCTATCTAATAGTAATCGGATGTTCTGGGAATATTATATAATTTCCCCAAGCACCAGTTGTCCTCTATAAAATTCAAATTCTAGTTTGAGTGACTTGTATAAACATTTATATATATATATATGAAAGATTCTATTACAGTGAATAGTATCACATATTGGATATCATGGTAATTGTTAATATCATTATTATTTCTGGTTCAATCACTATCTAGCAAAACTTATGCAGTATTTATAAGAAAAGGGGGGTGAAGAAGAGGAAGGAAAGAGGGGGAGGGGATGAGGAAGAATAAGAGTGGAGGAGGAGAGGGATAAAGGAGAGGAGAGAAAGAAAAAGGGGAGAAGCTATCCTAGCACTGGGGTGACTGATCTAGTACAAAGTACTAGACTTCTGAGACCACGTGGGCCACACTCTGCCAGGCTCCTCTATCCATGGGGTTCTCCAGGCAGGAATACTGGAGTGGGTTGCTCGACCCAGGGATGGAGCCTGCATCTCTTACATAGGCAAGTGACTTCTCTACCACTGAGCCACCAGAGAAGCCCGAAGGACTTTGTATAACCAGAGACAGCTCCTTTCTGCATGAGTGCAAATGGTATACTTAAAAGCTCCAAAAGACTCCTGGATGTTAGTTCAAAATTTTTTTTTTCCTAAACAATACTTATTTTACTAATTTAATTCATTCCTTCCAATATTTGTAGGAAAAGTAAATACAAATTAAAAATTATTTCACTGCTCTCTATTATATTGATGTCACATCAGAAAATTTTTGAAAAATGGTATTTGATGTGATCTTTCTGAGAGTCTTCATCCTTATATTTTTGTAGAACATTGCCATTATTTTGTATATCTCTTTTATGTAACCTGACTCTCATATAATTTTTAGTTATAGAACTTTGTACAGAACAGTTAACAAAAATTTTGCTTGTTTCATTTTTGCATGAGACTATCTGAATTCTCCAGCATTCCTACCAACTGATTTAAATAATTTCTACTTAGTTATTTATTTGTATATACCTAGCTTCATAAAATGGTAAAATAAGGAAAATATTGGAAACAATAATATAAAGTATACTTAAGAACTATCAAATCAGGTCAATTACATTTTAAAAGAAAACTAAAGATCTTTTGTTTTATACAGCAACTCTTTGCCATTGTTTCTTGCTTTGTAAGCCTCAAATTAATATTTCTATTCTGTACACAAAACTAGCACTAAGAAGTTCAGTTTATTATGCTGTGATACACAAAGGAAGTGAAAACATGAATGCATACTTAATCATAAACAAATCTGAATCCAAGGTGATCAGTGTGAAAGAAAAGCAGTTGCGGGGGGAATGATGATGCATTACCTAAATAATACTGAAAAATTAAATTTTTAAAAATGCAAAAAAAAATAAGTATGTTATTTTTTGCATATTAACAGTGATGTTACATGCTGAAAATGAGTTAGGGTTATATAAATACAATAGTGGATAATCTTTTTACCATAACAAGATGTGTGGCAATGGCACAGGGGAGAAGGCATCGCCAGTTAAACGATGGATGTTCCCTGAGGTCCTGTTTATTTTTACTATTTAATTAGTAACAGTGAAAGTGAGTTCAAACTGGAAAATGCCTCTGGTGGGAAAGGAATAAAATTCTTGAAACCTTTTCCAAGTTCAATATATATTTTTTTGGTGCAGAAAAGCCTTAATGATATTATGCCTTGGGAATAGGTGTATCTGATATCTAAAAGCAAGTGTGCAATCTGTCATACTGAAATCATTCACTTTCAACCCCAACGCAGAAAAAGTTGCAGGGGAATGGAAGACATTCACATGATACCAGTTTCCCCTTGAGTAAAAATGTATTGGCTTCCTAAAATGACTGTCACATTTTTTTAACCTTTTCTTATCAGTAAATCTCATTTTCATAGTAGATAGCATGAGCACTCACTCTTTACTGATACACAGGAGTGATATATCATTGCTCTAGACTGACTTAAAGCTACCAGGCTGTTTATCTCATTTTTACTCAGTGGTCAGATAATGGCGGAAAGTGAAGAGAAACTAAAGAGCCTCTTGATAAGAGTGAAAGAGGAGAGAGAAAAAGTTGGCTTAAAACTCAACATTCATAAAACTAAGATCATGGCATCTTGCTCCTTGGAAGCAAGGCTATGAGAAACCTAGACAGAGTATTAAAAAGCAGAGACATTACTTTGCTGACAAAGATCTGTAGAGTCAAAGCTATTGTTTTTCCAGTAGTCACCTACGGATGTGAGAGTTGGACCATAAAGAAGGCTGAGCACTGTAGAATCGATGCCTTCAAACTGTGGTGTTGGAGAAGATTCTCAAGAGTCCCTTGAACTGCAAAGAGACCAAACCAGTCAGTCCTTAAGGAAATCAACCCTGCATATTCACTGGAAGGACTGATGCTGAATCTGAAGTTCCAATATTTTGGCCACCTGATGTGAAGAGCCAACTCATTGGAAAAGATCCTGATGCTGGGAAAAATTGAAGGCAGGAGGAGAAGGGGACGACAGAGGATGAGATTGTTGGATGGCACCACTGACTCAATGGACACGAGTTTGAGCAAGCTCTTGGAGATGGTGAAGGACTGGAAACCTGGTGGCAGTCCACTGGGTTGCAAAAAGTCAGTCATGACTACATAACCAAACATAAAAGTATTTATGCCCTTCATCAAACACTAAGATTTCAAAATGATGACAAGATAATTAAAATTTTACTGGACTGTGAAATAAATTTCTTAGACAATAGCAGCTTCACTTCCAAGGGGCATCTTCCTGCACACACATACCAATTTTTCACTCTATGACACCCCCCATACAATAAAAATGAATTCTAGACTAAATGAATTTCATACATGCAGTGAATATTTCTGTTACACAGTTCCTTAAATACATGTGGTACCCTTAAGAGGAAAAAAAGAGAAGACAGAAAAATTGATTCCATTGCATTTCAGAAAATGACAGGTCTAGGCAGACAGAGATTTGACGGTTGAATTTAGATAACATATTCTTGTGCATGGAGTCTCCAGATGAGTCAATGTTTCCAAAAACCACTGACAAGATGTCTACAAACACAGTACAGAGATGACCAAGAAAATGACAACTATTCCATTAAGGAGACAGCTGGGCAATCAAAAAAGCTTCCAACAACTGAAACTGTTCACAATAAGTGAAGAGTCAACTTCAGAATATTTTGTGATATTCTTGCAAGTAAAGATTTATTTTGGAACAAATGCTATAGAGAATATTACACAAAAGCAGTTTTGTAATAATTGCTACACTCAGAGACTATCTCTTCATTTAGCTTCAGTTTGGTTGACTCGGTAAAAGGAAAATTATTAATGAATTTCAAAATTGAATAAACTGAAATCCTTTGTTCAGTCATATCATTTTTTTTGCCTTTTAAGTAACTGTTTACTGTTGATACTTGACACACCAACTACACTAAGAAAACCCAAAGCAAGAAAGTCATAAGGCTACTTTATCAATTTGGCTCAACTATTACCATAAAATTTAGCAAACATCCTGGAGGCGGTGCCCACGTAACATCAAGATCCTGCCTCCTCTCATTACTGTGATAAGAGAGGAGGGGCAAAGCAACAGTGACATGACACTGATTTTAGCTGTTTTCTTGATTCTGAAGTAATGATGGAGTGAAAAAAAAAAAAACAGGGAAAAGAAATAAATCTAGGAATAGAGAAGAGATTTTAAAAAGAAATAAATCAAATATTACTGGAATTCCAAGGTAATAACATAAGATAAAGTCTTCAGAAAATATATGCTCTGTCAAAATTTAGATTACCAAAATCATGCAAGATTTTGAAAGATTTTGAAAAAGATTTTGAAAACTTGAAAAGACCAATTATTGTAAAATAGATTGGAAAGATGATTAAATAGCTATCATTCATGAAAATACTAGGATTAGATGATTTCATAGATGTGCTCTTAGAAACATTAATAGCTCCAATCCTTCTTGAGCTATTCCAGATCACAGAAGGGAATCTCCCCAATTTATTTTATGAGGCTTGGATAACTTGCAAAATACTGTAAGTGAAAAGCTATGAATCAATCTCATTTTTGAATAAAGATATAACATATGGAAATAAAAATATTAGAATTTCATAACTGAAGCAAAGAATGATATATTACAAAATATGGTATAGTCTAGTAAAGGAAGCTGAGAAGGCAATGGCACCCCACTCCAGTACTCTTGCCTGGAAAATCCCATGGACGGAGGAGCCTGGAAGGCTGCAATCCATGGGGTCGCTAAGAGTCAGACACAACTGAGTGACTTCACTTTCACTTTTCACTTGCATGCATTGGAGAAGGAAATGGCAGCCCACTCCGGTGTTCTTGCCTAGAGGGTCCTGGGGATGGGGGAGCCTGGTGGGCTGCCATCTATGGGGTTGCACAGAGTCAGACACGACTGAAGTGACTTAGCAGGCAGTAAAGGAAGATGGGGTGAATATTAGAACATTTATCAACGCAACTGAATATATCCAAAATTAAAAAAAAAAAAGTTATATTACTATACTAATATAGGTTTAAAAACATTTAACAAAGTGCATTATCATTCTTATAATTGAAGGAACCTATTTAAATTCTTTGGCCACATGATACAAAGAGCCAATTCATTGGAAAATACCTTGATGCTGGGAAAGACCGAAGGCAAAGGGAGAAGGGGGCAGCGGAGGATGAGATGGTTAGATAGAATCACTGAGTCAATGGACATGAATTTGAGCAAACTCTGGGAAACACTGAAGGACAGGGGAGCCTGGTGTGCTGTAGTCCATGGTGTATCAAAGAGCTGTACATGACTTAGTGATGGAACAACAACAAAAATTTAAATATAGTAAAGACTATTTAATAAATGTTCGTCTAGTCAAGGCTATGGTTTTTCCTGTGGTCATGTATGGATGTGAGAGTTGGACTGTGAAGAAGGCTGAGCACTGAAGAATTGATGCTTTTGAACTGTGGTGTTGGAAAAGACTCTTGAGAGTCCCTTGGACTGCAAGGAGATCCAACCAGTCCATTCTGAAGGAGATCAGCCCTGGGATTTCTTTGGAGGGAATGATGCTAAAGCTGAAACTCCAGTACTTTGGCCACCTCATGCGAAGAGTTGACTTATTGGAAAAGACTCTGATGCTGGGAGGGATTGGGGGCAGGAGGTGTAGGGGACGACAGAGGATGAGATGGCTGGATGGCATCACTGACTCAATGGACGTGAGTCTGAGTGAACTCCGGGAGTTGGTGATGAACAGGGAGGCCTGGTGTGCTGCGATTCATGGGGTCGCAAAGAGTCGGACACAACTGAGCGACTGATCTGATCTGATCTGATCTGAATAGCAATTATAAAATAAACAGCAAAATATTAAAATCTTTACCCTGGGGTAGGAAATGGCAACCCCCTCCAGTATTCTTGACTGGAAAACTTCATGGACAGAAGAACCTGGCAGGCTACAGCCCATGGGGGTCACAAAGATTCAGACATGACCGAGCAAGCATGCAACGCCACTAAAATCTTTACATGAAAATTCAGGAACTTGACTGAGATTCGTGTAATTGCCACATATATTTTTAACTGTATTAGAGAGTCTTATGAATACAATAAAAATATATAATACTATTATTACGCATAAATGAAAAAAGTTTATTTTCTTAAAGATATCACCTAAAAAATCCAAAGGATGCTAGAAAAACTTCATTAATAAGAAAATTTGAACAAGATAAATACACAAAAGCAACATATTTTCTCCATTTTAATAAGCACTTAGAAAGTGGGAAACATTCCATTCACAATTGCTGCAAAATTTACAAAGTATACAGAAATAAACGTAACAAGAAAAGTATAAAATCTACATGAAAAAGCCTGCAAAATCTTATTGATCAAACTAATACAAGAGAAATTAGAATGAAAAGGCATACCAAGTTGTTGGATGGCGAGCTTAAATCTCATAAAGTTTCACATAAAATCAACTTAAAGTAATTTCAATTATAGTTCTAATAGGTTTAATTTTTTAACTGAATGTACTAATTTTAAAGTTAATATCAAAGCATAGGGCTTTCCTGGCGGTCCAGTAGTAAGAATCCAGTGCAGGAGACCTTGGCTTGATCCTTTGGTTGGGAAGATCCCCTGGAGGAGGAAACAGTATTCTTGACTGGAGAATTCCATGGACAAAGGAGCCTGGCAGGCTACAGTCCATGGGGTTGCACAGAGCCAAACATGACTGAGCGACTAACACTATGCTACTACGACAAACCTGCAGCACCTGGCAAAGAGATCCCTGGGACTGTATCCTACCAGGCTCCTCTGTCCACGGAATTTTCCAGGCAAGAATACTGGAGTGGGTAGCCATTACCTTCTCCAGGGAATATATATATATAGGCTTCCTCGGTGGCTCATACTGTAAAGAATCTGCCTGCAATGCAGGAGACTTGGGTTCGATTCCTGGGTCAGAAGATCTCCTGGAAAGAGTTGGACACAATTGTGCAACTTACACACACACGTAAACACATATTAAAAAAAGAGAGAGACAGAGAGAACAAACTTTTATATTGTAACGTCATTCTGTGACCTATTTCTTACTGCCTGTATACTGTCTGTCTTGCCCATAAAAGCTTGAATTTGGTCTTTTCAGTGTTGAATACACAGGATCTAGAAGAGTGTCTGGCACAGAGTGTTAGCAAATGTATACTAAAAGAATTACTTTTATTAGTTTATCAGAAAATAGATATAGAAAGCTTTTTTGTGTGTTTGTTTTGCAAAACTTTGGCATGTCACATACTTAATCTTAAAATTATGCATATCTAGTGCTAAGTTTATCAGGATCTCAAGGAAAAACAACCTAATACATAAGTAAAACATTACTATTTCCAGGATTTGGATGAAGGAGATCACAATATGCCAGTCTGGCACAATGATTATTTTGAATTAAAGTTATTTGAGGAAAGGCTGGTGAAATAGAAGCATTCTAGCCCTCCTCTGTCCCCTTTAAAGCAGGAAATAAATCTCATGTGAAAGGTAATCCCTATTCCAAGATGTAGAGAAATATTCTTATCACCAGAGATAGGGAATTTACAGCCAAAAGGCTGTATAAACAAACCTTGTTACTTTTTCACTAATTTACCACTCCAAGCCAAAATTTCTTTCTCTTATCAATTCTTCACAAATGTGTTATTTATTTCTCTAAAAGGCTTAAAATCTGCTTGCTCTGGCCACTTCTTTTAGTCTCATATTTTAATGGATTCCTGCATATAGAAAATTAAATTTGTTTTCCTCCTGTTAATCTATCTTACATCAATTTAATTATTAGACCAGCCATAGAACCTAGAAGGGAAGAAGGGAAAAGTTTTCCTCCCCTACAGAGATAAGAGGTAGATATTTGATGTGAGTTCAACAAAACCTTGACAATGAATAGAGGTCATAAGTTTGTTTCTTATAAATGCACTCAATGTAGGTTAACTGACGTATAGCTAAAATGCAAATCAGGAGTAAATAATACACTGAAAATTCTAAACTTATCCAGTACAGGTATGAAGCCCTGTTTGTGTAGGATAGGATATAAAGGGTCTGGCAGAATATATGCATCACTTATTCTTTCAGCAATTCCCCATAAATATCATCTTTCTTATTCGAACACTTGGTAGGTATTGAGTGGCAGTGATTTTGAGGTTTTCCTGAAAAGTAGTAGGCATGTAGATAGTCTAAAATACTGGCTAGCTGGAGGCCCATAGACTCTAATGGACAGTCAACTGGTGGTTAGAATCATACCAGGAAGTGGATAAGTCAGACACCCACTTGACTAAACCACCCACCAGGCACACACAGCAGAATCATAATTCTCCTGTACTGAAAATATTGGGTTCTTTACCACTAGCACCACCTGGGAAACCCAATTACCAGGTATTTAATAAAGGCATTCAGGGCTTTTCTGGTGGCTCAGCAGTAAAGAATCCACCTGCAATGCAGGAGACACAGGTTTGATCCCTGGGTTGGGAAGATCCCCTGGAGAAGGAAATGGCAACCCACTCCAGTATTCTTGCCTGGGAAATGCCATGGACAGAGAAGCCTGGATGGTTACAGTCCATGGGCTCTCAAAAGAGTTGGACATGACTTAACGTGTAAACAACAACAAAGGTATTCTATTTTAGGATGATAAAACCATGTTATCTACATACTACATAATATTTACTGTTTTTAACTAAAAGTGGTATCAAGTGGTTAGGGAACAGTTTATAAAGGGTTTGAGACATCCGTATTTGGTAATATCCATATAACTAATCAGAAAATGAAAGTTTAGAACTGAATTTTCAAAATTTTTTCCCCAAATTGCTCATCTTACTTTAATGACTGCCTCGTGAAATGGTTCCTATCTTTTAATTTCTTCTTCCCTGCCATGCTGCTAGCCACTTAGGACTCCTACTTATATAAAACTCTTAAATATATAGAGAATGTCTTATATAAAAATTTAGGATGGGCAAGTATTTTCTTTACATTCTTGTCTCTATTCTGGTCTCTAAGTTCAGTTCAGTTCATTTCAGTCGCTCAGTCACGACCGACTCTTTGTGACTCCATGGACTGCAGCATGCCAGGCTTCCCAGTCCATCACCAACTCCAGGAGTTTAATCAATCTCATGTCCATTGAATTGGTGATGCCATACAACCATCTCGTCCTCTGTCATCCCCTTCTCTCCCCACCTTCAATCTTTCCCAGCATCAGAGTTTTTTCCAATGAGTCAGTTCTTCGCATCAGGTGGCCAAAGGATTGGAGTTTCAGCTTCAACATCAGTCCTTCCAATGAACACTCAGGACTGATTTCCATTACTATGGACTGGTTGTATCTCCTTGCAGTCCAAATGATTTTCAAGAGTCTTCTCCAACACCACAGTTAAAAAGCATCAATTCTTTAGTGCTCAGCTTTCTTTATAGTACAATTCTCACATCCATACATGTCTACTAAAAAACCAAAGCCTGGACTAGACAGACCTTTGTTGGAAAAGCAACGTCTCTGCTTTTGAATATGCTGTCTAGGTTGGTCATACCTTTCCTGCCAAAGACTAAGCATCCTTTAATTTCATGGCTGAAATTACCATCTGCAGTGATTTTGGAGCCCAAAGAAATAAAGTCTGCCACTGTTTCCACTGTTTCCCCATCTATTTGCCATGAAGTAATGGGACTGGATGCCATGACTTTAGTTTTCTGAATGTTGAGCTTTAAGCCAACTTTTCACTCTCCCCTTCCACTTTCTTCAAGAGGCTCTTTAGTTCTTCTTCACTTTCTGCCATAAGGGTGGTGTAATCTGCATATCTGAGGTTATTGATATTTCCCCTGGCAATCTTGATTCAAGCTTGTGCTTCATCCAGCCCAGCATTTCTCATGATGTACTCTGCATATAAATTAAATAAGCAGGGTAACAATATACAGCCTTGATGTACCCCTTTTCCTATTTGGAACCAGTCTGCTGTTCCATGTCCAGTTCTAACTGTTGCTTCCTGACCTGCATACAGATTTCTCAAGAGACAGATGAGGTGGTCTGGTATTCCCATCACTTTAAGAATTATCCAGTTTGTTGTGATCCACACAAAGACTTTGGCATATTCAATAAAGCAGAAGTAGATGTTTTTCTGGAACTCTCTTGTTTTTTTGATGATCCAGCAGATGTGGCAATTTGATCTCTGGTTCCTCTGCCTCTTCTAAAAACAGCTTGAACATCTGGAAGTTCATGGTTCACATACTGTTGAAGCCTGGCTTGGAGAATTTGGGGCATTACTTTACTACCATGTGAGATGAGTGTAATTGTGTGATAGTTTGAACAATCTTTGGCATTGCCTTTCTTTGGGATTGGAATGAAAACTGACCTTTTCCAGTCCTGTGGCTGCTGCTTAGTTTTCCAGGTTTGCTGGCATTTTGAGTGCAGCACTTTCACAGCATCATCTTTCAAGATTTGAAATAGCTCAACAGGAATTCCATCACCTCCACTAGCTTTGTTCATAGAGATCCTTCCTAAGGCCCATCTGACTTTACATTCCAGGATGTCTGGCTCTAGGTGAGTGATCACACCATTGTGATTATCTGGTTCATGAAGATCTTTTTTTGTACAGTTCTTCTGTGTATTCTTGCCACCTCTTCTTAATATCTTCTGCTTCTGTTAGGCGCATATAATTTCTGTCCTTTATCAAGCCCATCTTTGCATGAAATGTTCCCTTGGTATCTCTAATTTTCTTGAAGAGATCTCGTCTTTCCCATTCTGTTGTTTTTCTCTATTTCTTTTCACTGATCACTGAGGAAGGCTTTATTATGTTTCCTTGCTATTCTTTGGAACTCTGCATTCAAATGGGTATATCTTTCCTCTTCTCCTTTGCTTTTTGCTTCTTTTCTTTTCACAGCTATTTGTAAGCACTCCTCAGACAGCCATTTTGCTTTTTTGCATTTCTTTTTCTTGGGGATGGTCTTAATCCCTGTTTCCTGTACAATGTTGCAAATCTCTGTCCATAGTTCATCATGCACTCTGTCTATCAGATCTAATCCTTTGAATCTATTTTTCAATTCCACTCTATCATTCTAAGGGGTTTGATTTAGGTCATACCTGAATAGTCTAGTGGTTTTCCCTACTTTCTTCAATTTAAGTTTGAATTTGACAATAAAGAGTTCATGTTCTAAGACACAGTCAGCTCCCGGTCTTATTTTTGCTGACTGTATAGAGCTTCTCCATCTTTGGCTGCAAAGAATATAATCAATCTGATTTTGGTGTTGACCATCTATTGATGTCCATGTGTAGAGTCTTCTCTTGTGTTGTTGGAAGAGGATATTTGCTATGATCAGTGCATTCTCTTGGCTAAACTCTGTTAGCCTTTGACCTGCTCCATTCTGTACTCCAAGGCCAAATTTGCCTGTTATTCAGGTGTTTCTTGACTTCCTACTTTTGCATTTCAGTCCCCTGTAATGAAAAGGACATCTTTTGTGCGTGTTAGTTCTAGAAGGTCTTATAGGTCTTCATAGAACCGTTCAGCTTCAGCTTCTTCAGCATTAGTGGTTGGGGCATAGACTTGGATTACCGTGATATTGAATGGTTTGCCTTGGAAATGAACAGAGATCATTCTGTCATTTTTGAGATTGCATCCAAGTACTACATTTGACTGTTTCGTTGACTATGATGGTACTCCATTTCTTCGAAGGGATTCTTGCCTACAATAGTGGATATAATGGTCATCTGAGTTAAATTCACCTATTCCAATCCATTTTTGCTTATTCCTAAAATGTTGACGTTCATTCTTGCTATCTCCTGTTTGACCACTTCCAATTTGCCTTGATTTTGAACCTAATATTCCAGGTTCCTATGCAATATTGCTCTTTAAAGCATTGGACTTTACTTCCATCACCAGTCACATCCACAACCGGGTGTTGTTTTTACTTTAGCTTCATCTCTTCATTCTTTCTGGAGTTTTTTCTCAACTGATCTCCAGTGGCATATTGGGCACCTACCGACCTGGGGAGTTCATCTTTCAGTGTCCTGTCTTTTTGTCTTTTCATACTATTCATGGGGTTCTCTAGACAAGAATGCTGAAGTGTTTTGCCATTCCCTTCTCCAGCGGACACATTTTGTCAGAACTCTTCACCATGACCCGTTTGTCTTGCATGGCCCTACATGGCATGGCTTACAGTTTCATTGAGTTAGACAAGGCTGTGGTCCATGTGGTTAGATTGGTTAGTTTTCTGTGATTGTGGTTTTCAGTCTGTCTGTCCTCTGATGGAGAGGGTAAGAAGCTTATGGAAGCTTTCTGATGGGAGAGCCTGACAAAGGGGGAAAAAAAGGCTACCAAGTTAGCCTTATTTTTAACTAGTCCAGCCTCTGTGTAGCAGACATGTGGCTCTAATACAAATCAATAAAAATACTGTTACATTTTTAAACACCTCTATGCTTTTTCTTCTGTTATCTTTGCCTGAAATTCTCACCTCTTCCTGTCTTGCCCATCATACTCAAATGTTAAATCTTAATTCATGTGTCATTTCCTCTATGAAGAATCTCTGGAATCTTTCCAGCCCCCTGGTTGACTTATCGAATCTGTTCTGGGAATCTTGTGATATCCTTTACATCTCTCATAGAATTTATGATAAACATGGTTTTTAAATGATTACAGGTTTCTTCTCCCCTCTTTTAAAATGGAAACATTTGGAGGCTTTGTTTGTTATGGTATAACTTACACATAGCATAGTCCTTACCATATAATAAACAATCAATGAAGGACTTTTTAAACAGTGAAGGAATTCTAATTGTCATTGGATTTCCATACCTTTGTATAACAAAGCCACCTGTTCAGATCTCCCTGAGAAAAGGAAACAATTTCAAAGTAAAATATGTTGTGTGTGTGTGTGTGTGCATGCTAAGTCACTTCAATTGTGTCCAAGTCTTTGCAACCCCATGGACTGTAGTCCACCAGGCTCCTCTGTCCATGGGATTCTCCAGGCAAGAATTTGGAATGGGGTATCATTTCCTCCTCCAGGGGATCTTCCCAACCCAGGGACTGAACTCATGTCTCTTATGTCTCCTGCCTTGGCAGGCAGGTTCTTTACCACTAGCACCACCTTTAATGGACTTTAATAGTTACTGTTCCACTTCTGATTCAAAAGGCAAACAGCATGCAACTTCTACAGCCTTAAAATAATGAGCAGCAAAATAGAGCTATTTCAATCAATTGCCGGAAGAGGAAGACTGGACATTTAAGTGCTCATTAATAAGCAGAGTAGAGCAACTGGCAGTCCACAGTGTGTATGGATGAGCCACAGATGCAGAGGAAGATTAACTACTAGGCAGAATTCTTTATAATCTGGAGACTTGAGGAAGGAATGTATGAATAACAGTGAGTGTAAATGTGGGCTGGAAAACAAGCACAGTCCCTCCACCACCTTTGGAAATAGAGAAGCATTTAATCTCCTATAGGAAAAAAAAATGAGTTTTTTAAAATAAGTAAATAAACAAAGTTATAATACATATAACTGTTAAATTAAATTACCTGAAGATAAAGTCAAATGGTCAAAAGCATAGAGAATCGTCAAAATGATAGATACACAAACACTCCAGAGTTGAAGGTATTCATGCTTTCAAATCAAAAAGGCCTACAAAATTTTCCATTAGGTCCACACTCAGACACCTCCTTTGGAAATGGTAAGACAACCCTTATGAAATGAATATTGCAAGATTTTTTTTCAAGTTACCTACAAAAGAATGAAGAACAGATCGATTCAGACTTCCCAACAGTAACCTTGCTTCCTAGAATACAATTGAAAATTACTTCAGTGCTCGAAGGAAGATTGATTCTCACCCATGAATTCTGCCTCTAGTAAACCTATCACTCAAGTGTAAAGGTAGAATAAACTCAGAAAGTTTATCTCCTGAACAAGCTTTCTCAGAAATTTGTGTGAAGAATATTAGAAAGAAAATAGGTATGATCTAAGAAAGCATGACTCTAACTCAGGGGGTGCAGAGAAGGATAGATGGATGTGTAATAGGCCTGAAGAGCCACCAATTTAGACTGGAGAGAGGGAAATCTCCAGGGAAGAAGAGCCTAACCTAAAAACAAAAAGTTACTGATAAAATCATGGTCAAGTCCAAAGAAAATGGCCTAAACTTAAACAGTAAAGCAATGGGTTTCCAAAATATGAACAGAATGAGTAAGAAATGGAAATAGGAAATGTATTTTTTTTTTAAAGCCTGTTTTCTCACTTTCAAGAATAAAAGAAAGACAAACTCCAGTGGGAAGGGAGATTTGGGAGGGGGACTGTCAAAACAGTGTGATCCAAAAATAAATTAGAGTAAAATGATTTTGCTTTTACAGACCCTCTGACATGTCTATATATAGACCACTCAGGAACTATAAAGAGACTAGGAACAGCTGGAGAAAGGCAAGGAAGAGAATTTTTATCTTATTATAAGTCTAATTTTACATTTTGTTTTTGAAATTCTGGACTATAAAGAAAGCTGAGTGTCAAAAAATTGATGCTTTTGAACTGTGGTATTGGACAAGACTCTTGAGAATCCCTTGGACTGCAAGGAGACCAAACCAGTCAATCCTAAAGGAAATCAGTCCTGAATATTCTTTGGAAGGACTGATGCTAAAGCTGAATCTCCAATACTTTGGCCAGCTGATGAGAAGAACCGATTCACTGGAAAATACCCTGATGCTGGGAAAGATTAAAGGCAGGAGGAGAAGGGGACGACGAGAGGATGAGATGGTTGGATGGCATCACTGACTCGATAGATATGAGTCTGAGCAAGCTCTGAGAGTTGGTGATAGACAGGGAGGCCTGGCGTGCTGCAGTCCATGGTGCTGCAAAGAGTCAGACGCAACTGAGCAACTGAACTGAACTGATCTATCTCACGTCTCTCCTCAGAATTTTTTTCCAAAAATTATTTGATGACTTACAAACAGGAATTAGACTGTTAAAATGTAATTACTTATACTTGCCACATTCTATAAATCTTTAGTCACAGCCTAACAACAGAATGTGAGCACAAGTATATTCTTGTAGAATAAATGGCTCACAATTCCCTAAGGGAATACATCCTTTTGAGAATAAATTGCATTTACCATGTTGCATTATTGCATTTATTTTAGAACTAGAGGCTAAATCCATAAAACTTGTAATGATGTTTTTTTTCCCCCTCCTAGGCTTATGGGAAAAGACTTATTTTCACAACTACTAAGTCATTAGAAGCAATGTTAATTTACTACTATCTCAAGTCTTTTCATCTCTAATCTACATTGATTTTCTGTCCTGAACAGAAAGTGTGCATTTTTAATGCTTCAGCTGCAATACATTTCCTTTTGGATATTTTTTCCTGCAAAAAATGAATCAAATACTCAAAACAACTGCCTAAACATAGATTAATAATTTCCTAGAAATGACCAAATAGAGTACACAAATTTTTAGGACAGTCATATTACTAGAGTGAAAGAAACACACGACCTGGGAGTAGGACACAGAACTTACTCCTCATATTGCTATTGGTTATAGTCTCCATGGGGACCTGAGCTCCTTAAAACTTAAAATTCAAACCATGGCTGGTTATCAGTAAATAGTAAATTCCAAAAACATGGAGGTTTTTTTTTTTCCCCCCATACAAATTGAGTTTCTGTTTGCTTTTGCACACCCTCTGAGGAATCTATACATGTCCCAAACTGCCATAACTGAATGGTTTTATAAAATAGGTCTTAGCTTTGTTTTCTGATAACTCCATGTGGCCTTCAAGACTTGTCCCAGATGACATGGGTTTCCTTTCTTTTAATAAACTGGCTCAAGGAAAAGCAAAATGAAGGAAGTCAAAACAGATGACATGTTGTCTGAAGCTGACTCATTGATGTCTTTTTATGCTCTGCCCTCCCTCAAAGGAGAGAAGGATATGTGTCAATTCACAAAGAAATACTCATTGATAAACCATTATTAATATGTTAAATAATAATATAGGAAAAAAAAGTGTCTCAAATTGAGGAAGCAAAGTTTAGTACTCAGCAACAATGTGAAATTATTCATCTAAAATTTTAATATGCAAACTGAAAGCAGTAGTCAATTCTTCATTATTTCAGAACAATGAATAGAGGTTTAATGACAGTCTAATAGTTCATCAGTCTTATGGACTCTGTGAGAGAGGGAGAGGGTGGGAAGATTTGGGAGAATGGCATTGAAACATGTAAAATATCATGTATGAAACGAGTTGCCAGTCCAGGTTCGATGCACGATACTGGATGCTTGGGGCTGGTGCACTGGGATGACCCAGAGGGATGGAATGGGGAGGGAGGAGGGAGGAGGGGTCAGGATGGGGAACACATGTATACCTGTGGCGGATTCATTTTGATATTTGGCAAAACTAATACAGTTATGTAAAGTTTAAAAATAAAATAAAATTAAAAAAAAAAAAAACACCAAGGAATGACAATTCATGAATATTGGCTTCTCTTTCTAAACATCATATTCCTGCTTCCTGAAACTAGCTGTAACCATACTAGTTTAAAGGACTTCCCTGGTGGTTCGACAGTAAAGAATCTGCCTGCAATGCAGGAGACCCAGGTTCAATCCCTGAGTCAGGAAGATCCCTTGGAGAAGGGAATGGCAACCCACTCCAGTATTTTTGCCTGGAGAATTCCATGGAGATGAGATCCTGGCAAGCTACAATCCATGAGTTGTACATAACTGTTGTTGTACATAATGCAAAGTACATAACTGTTGTACATAACGCAAACAGCTGGACATAACTGAGCAACTTGTACATCACGTCACATACTATTTTAATCTCTTGATTTTTTTGGTAACAAAACAGGATACTGATCCCAGTTTTTCCCACTTGTTTAATTTGGATTACTTATTATAACCTAAATTGATGTCATAGAAAAACTCTATAGGAATAGTAATATACATACATGCATGTTTTGGTATATAATGAGGGTATTTTTTCAAATATATAGATATGAATTCTCCCACCAGTTATTTAAAGCTCCTTGAAAATAAATGTAGAGATACTTCTGTTCTTAATATATACTATAAATCATATGCAAATTATGTTTATATACATACATATGTACTATGTATATATATGAATTACCATTATCAAATGTTGATTGCCATAAGAAACAATTTTAAAATACCATTTTAATTCATTATTTCAGGAAATTAAGGATACCCTCTGATACTATCCTTCTGCAAAAATAAAATGTGCATCATTAGGGTTTTGTGTTCTTAATTCTGGAGACAAAAGGTCATTTCCTCACTAAATACATAGCAAAAACCATTAACCTTGATATAAGAATGATATAAATTGAAGACAGCAATTTAAAATCTAACTGCTCTTCAAACGGCAAATGCCATGACAGATTTTGGATTTGCCAAAATCTTAACAAAACCGTTTTCATTTGTCAGATAAATTATGGCCCTTTGAGCTGTGCACATAAAAGGTAGTTCAGTATGGTAGTTAAGAGTATGGCTTTGGTTAAGAGCATGGGTCCATATCCCGACTCTGCTATTTCCTAGTTACATGAGTTTGAACAGAAAATTTATAAAGTTAATGTGAGGTTTGTAGGATTTGTAGAGGAAGTAATCTAGTAGCATCTGTGAACGGTAATGGAAATGGTAAGAAAAGAAGATATATGATTCCTATTACTGTGATTTTGGTATGTTGTTCTCTTCTGTTGTTTTTATGAAATCTGAATAATGGATTTTTAGCTATTTTGAATTTATTTCTAGTTTTGGGATGAGTTTAACTGACCAAGTCAGTGATTCCAAGCTCTGCAAGGTATTCTTCTTTCTTTCAAAATAACTTGGTTAAATACACAGAAAGGGAGGGAAGGAGGGTGGGGAGAAGGAAAGAGGAAAGAAAAGGAGGGAATGAAAGAAGAGAGGGAAGAAAGAAAAAAACAGGAAAAAATAATGAGAGTTATGACAACATGTTTTGTGGTAATATCACCAAAAAAATTGCTGTGCCTTTCCCAGTTAGGAACCACATACTACTCAGATTATCTTAGACAATTTAAAGCATGCAATTCATCAACATTTTTTGTCATTAACTAATACCTACTGTATATCTCAAATCATATTCTGCTTGCCAGTGTCTTTATCCCAAATGAAGATGTATCTGGCAATTTCATTTATGACATAAGGTAATTCTTTCATGGGAGCCATTTGTATGTATTTATGTATGAATTATTCCACCAAAGTTAATCTGGGCTTTTCTTTGGGACTCTTGATGCTACAGAGTTATGCAATACAGATACTTTTTATGGATTCTTGCTTCAAATGTCCTTTGCTTGGAATTGAAATCATCCATTTAGTTTTACTTCAACATATTATATTCTTTGAAATGCCAGAGGCCTTCAAAGGGTACTAATGAGTTCTTGTCCCAATTAACTGTTGTAAATTTTTCTTCTTTGTTCTTATGAAAGAGAAAATTAGTTAAGGAAATGAAACTCATTACCAATACTCTAAATTTTATTTGTCGCTACTGTGCTCAGTGTTTCAAGGATGCCCTCATGCTTATTTTAGCTGGGGAGGAAGCTTTCAATTAATAGAATAATATGTACCATCAATAAATTGAAACTCTCTACAAACAGCAAATGTGGAAAGTGACACTTTTTTTCTTAGCCTCTATTTTTGGGCATCTGCCTTTTTGTTTTAGCAAAACTAGGCCTACAGGTAATGAACACATCATTACATTCTGTGATAACCTTGAGGGATGGGATGGGGGTAGGATGGGAGGGAGGCTCAAGAGAAAGGGGATACATGTATACTTAAGGCTGATTCACAGTTATATGGCAGAAACCAATACAACATTGTAAAGCAATTAGCCTCCAATTAAAAATAAATTAAAAAAATAAATAGAAGATATCACAAAGGGAAAGTTCATTTTAATAAGAGAAAAACAATAAATATCAAAATGAAAATGTATGATATTTAAAAGGGTAAGGATCTTTACTAAGTGATCTATATGTAAAAATTGTTATGGTAAACGCTAAGGCTCCACAGAAAAATGAGCACTGAATACAGCATGACAATCCCTTGAAAAGGAAATAAAAATGGCTAATGAAAATATGAAAAAAGTTCAATTCGGTAAGATAAGAAATGCAATAAAAATGACACTTTTTCTTTCAGTAGATTAAAAAAATATGAGAACAGATAGTATTCAGGGTTAGAAGGGGTGCAGTGAAAAACACTGCTGTACATTGGTGGGAGAATAATTTAATAAAATGATTCTGGATGCGCAATTGTCAACTATATACTAAAAGATTTAAACTTGTTCATATTATTTAGTTATATTTAGGTATCTTTTTTAAGGATCAAAATCACAAATGAAGATGAGAGCATTTTTTATGGTGATGATTACAGGGAAATATTTATCATGAAAACAGTATGATGTATAATGATATATACATTATTGTTGTTGTTTAGTTGCTAAGTTGTGTGTGATCTTTTGCAATCCCTGTTGCCCACCAGACTCCTCTGTCCATGGGATTTCCCAGGCAAAAATACTGGAGTGGGTTGCCATTTGCTTCTCCAAGGGGTCTTCTTGACCCAGGGATCAAACCTGCATCTCCTACACTGGCAAGTGGATTCTTTACCACTGAGCCACCAGGAAAGCCCCCAATATATACCATACCATAATATATTTATTATATTATATAATATATAATATATGTAAAGGGTTAAATAAACAATGAAACTGCTGTTGTTGTTCAGTCGCCCAGTTGAGTCTGACTCTTTGCGACCCCATGGACTGCAGCACACCAGGCCTCCCTGTCCATCACCATCTCCCGGAGTTTTCCCAAGTTCATCTTCATTGCATCGGTGATGCCGTCTAACCATCTTATCCTCTGATATGCTCTTCTTCTCCCTCAATCTTTCCCAGCATCAGGGAGTTTTCCACTGAGTCGTCTGTTCGCATCAGATGACCAAAATACTGGAGCATCAGCTTCAGCATCAGTTCTTCCAGTGAATATTCAGAATTGATCTTCCTTAAGATTGATTGGTTTGATCTGCTTGCTCCTGCAAGTCCAAGAGACTTTCAGGAGTCTTCTCCAGAACCACAGTTCCAAGGCATCAATTCTTTGGCATTCTGCTTCTTTATGGTCCAGATCTCACAACCATATGTGACCACTGGGAAACCATAGCCTTGACTATATGGATCTTTGTCGGCAGAGTAATGGCTCTGCTTTTCAACACACTGTCTAGGTTTGTCATTACTTTCCTGCCAAGGAGCAATTATCTTCTGACTTCATGGCTGCAGTCACCATCCACAGTGATTTTGGAGCCCAAGAAGAGGAAATCTGTCACTACTTTCACCTTTTCCGCTTCTATTTGCCATGCAACAATGGGGCCGGATGCCATGATCTATTTATTTATTTTTTTTTAATATTTAGTCTTAAGCCAGCTCTTTCACTCTCAAGAGGTTCTTTAGTTCCTCTTAACTTTTTGTCATTAGAGTGCTATCATCTGCATATCTGAGGTTGTTGATGGTTCTCCTGCCTATCTTGATTCCCGGTTGTAACTCATCCAGCCCAGATGCCATCAAGGTGTATATTATGTCAGCAAATCTGGGAGACCCAGCAGTGGCCACAGAACTGGACAAAGTCAATCCTCATCCCATTTCCCAAGAAGAGTAGTAACGAAGAATGTGCTAACCATCAGGCAATCACACTCAACTCCCATGTAAGAAAGGTCATGCTTAAAATCTTGCATGCTAGGCTTCAGCATTATGCAAACCAAGAAGTTCAGATGTCCAAGCTGGGTTTAGAAAAGGAAGAGGAACTAGAGACCAAATTGCCAACATTTTCTGGATTATAGAGAAAGCAAGGGGATTTTAGAAAAAAAATCTATCTCTGTTTCATTGACTATGCTAAAACCTTTGACTGGACGATGATCAAAGAAATAGCCACATGAATTCCAAAATTATTTGATATTACTTAAAATAAAAATACACATATTTGAGATGTAGCATAATCAGATACATTTCAATTGCACACAGATGAACAAAATGTACAAAAATATAAATAAGTTTCAGTTGTGAACTGATGAAAGTACTTATCTCTATTTTTATATTGAGTTGTTTTATATTGTGATGTAAAATGACAAATATAGAAATCATAAAAACTTACATTTTCAAGGGAAAGGAAAAGAAATTTCATTGTTAATATCTCAATATCCAGAATAGAGAGAGACTATGGATATTTCTTAACTGCAGCAGTACCGTGTTGTTAGTTACCAATTTTGTTGCCAATTTTGCATTTTCCTGCTAAACCCAGATCCTTCTTTGACCAGAATTTCTGTCATCTATGATTCCATTCCAGTTTGTTTAACTAAAATTCTTTTTATCATCTTTAGGCAAAATGAAAATCCTTTATTCCATTTTTATGGCAAATTCTCTATTTTCATGGATCAACTTTTGAGTTTCGACAGGGCATCACAGCCATGAGATTCCACTAATTTGATATATAGAAATGGTTTGTTATATAGAAATTATATAGAAATAGGTAACTAGTATAGAAATTGAGTGATACTATAACACAAACCTAAAATACATAGCATTAACTTTGAGACAAGGTGGTAGATGGAGGCTAGAAGGACAGTGAGAAGACTATCAGGGAAAATAGGAAAAACAGTAAAGAAATGGTTTTTGAGGACTGGAGAAAAGAAGGCTCACAACAATTATTGTGGGAACAATAAGGCTAAATACTGCCTGCAGTAACTTTGAAGATACAAAATATATCTACAAACTTGTGGATCTGGCTAATGGGATTTCCAAGCAAACGGTTGACAGTATTATTCGTCATCTTTTAGCTACTCATAACATGATATTGGTAGGCTGCAGTCCATGGGGTCGCTGGGAGTCGGACACGACTGAGCGACTTCACTTTCACTTTTCACTTTCATGCAATGGAAAAGGAAATGGCAACCCACTCCAGTGTTCTTGCCTGGAGAATCCCAGGGATGGGGGAACCTGGTGGGCTGCCGTCTATGGGGTCGCACAGAGTTGGACACGACTGAAGTGACTTAGCAGCAGCAGCAGCAACATGATATTATGAGAGATGAGCTAAAGGAACAGTCCTGTTTTCAAGTACAATTTATAGGGTACATTGTTAACTGAAGACTTGCTAGGTTGGAAAATAAAAATTTCACTTTTACAGCATCTCCAGCTGGCAAAAGATTTTCCAAGTAAAGACGTTGCCTCTAGAAAAAGAACAAATTCAGAATGGTGTCTGCAAGTCAAGATCAAATCAAAGATGCAATGCTAAGACATGCAGCTAAGACTTCAGAAAGATTTCAGAGATCCTCTCAATTATATAAAAGCTCTAATAATCTTAAAGGCATGCCATGATATTGTAACTCTTATGGAACACTGGAAACTGTATCTTATATTGAAAAGATTTGTGCATATGTAATTTAAGAAGATGAGTTTAATTTGATACACAGAAATCTCACAAAAATTTTTGAGAGCTGTAGCAGTTTAAAAGTGGTAGAGAGTTCAACCAATAACTTAGATTACCACACTCTATTTCAAATTGCCTATCAGGCTCTTACTAGTCTATACAGTTCAGTATTATTTTCAAATGATAATAAACACAATTTTTTTTTTTTAAAAAAGCTAAGCTTTTAAATACCAAGCATTGTGCCAACATCATTTTATATTGAGTTGGTCAAACAGATGTTACAGAAAAACCCAATGAACTTTTTGGCCAACCTAATATAATATCCCACTCACTCCTCAAAACAAAGAAGCCAAAAACTTTTAAGCCATTCAAAAAATTTGATCCACACCTAGATTTTTATTCCAGGAACTTTATCACAAGTGGAGATGACATACTTATATGGTGATACTCAGAGTAACACTATTTATTAGAATAAAATCATGGAGGAGCCTCAAAGTCTAATGGAAGAGGAAAGGTAAATTGAGACTGTTTCATGTAATGGCATGTAACAAATTAAAGCATGTGGCTGACTTTATTTTTTGGGGCTCTAAAATCACTGCAGATAGTGATTGCAGCCATGAAATTAAAATATGTTTGCTCCTTGAAAGGAAAGTTATGACCAACCTAGACAGCATATTAAAAAGCAGAGACATTACTTTGTCAACACAGGTCCATCTAGTCAAGGCTACAGTTTTTCCAGTAGTCATGTATGGATGTAAGAGTTGGACTATAAAGAAAGCTGAGCACCAAAGAATTGATGCTTTTGAACTATGGTGTTGGAAAAGACTCTTGAGAGTCCCTTGAACTGCAAGGAGACCCAACCAGTCCATTCTAAAGGGGATCAGTCCTGGGTGTTCATTGGAAGGACTGATGTTGAAGGTGAAACCCCAATACTGTGGCCACCTGATGCGAAGAACTGACTCATTTGAAAAGACCCTGATGCTGGGAAAGAATGAGGGCAGGAGGAGAAGGGGATGCCAGAGGATTGAGATGGTTGGATGGCATCACTGACTCAATGGACATGGGTTTGGATAAACTCCGGGAGTTGGTGGTGGACAGGGAAGCCCGGCATGCTGCGGTTCATGGGGTTGCAAAGAGTCGGACACAACTGAGCGACTGAACGGAACTGAACTGAGTCAATATAATCACTGAACTGAGTCAATATAATCACAATAATTACTTTCATTGTTAATGTAAGAAACTAAGGATTGGTTAGGTTATGTTGTCCAAAGTCACACAGAATTTGGTAGGTTAAAGATTTTAACCCTGGAATTATGACTACAGAAAACCCACTCCCACACGCTGTACCACTTCCTTTACATTGGATCAAATTACAATTTATACAAGAAAGTGAACACTACTATCATATCTTATGCACTGAAAAACCCTCTGCAACAGAACACATCCTACTTGTATTCTTGTAAAAAGTATTACAAGATTTACATGGAAGCATACCCTTAGAGAGGACATGTGCTCATCTGGGTGTGTTCCCAGAGAAGACTATGGGGCTCCCAACTCAGCCTTAGCCAGCCAGCGGACCCCTTGGTCCCAGCTGCCACCATATTGCCTGTTTCAGTACCCATGAGCTTTATCTGGGTTCCAGATGCCAGAGAGAAAAACAGGTAATAGGAGGGCATCTTTTATGTGAACGAGGCTTCATAAGACCCAAGAAGGCTTGCTGGTTTGCACTGAATAAGGCAGATCTTTAGCTACAGTGTCTCATATAAATGCCTTTATCAAAAACTTGCTTTACAATTTTAAAGAGATACTATACATTTTTTGCTTTGTCAAAAAACAGAAGAAGCGGAAAAAAAAATGATGGCAATAAAAAAATCTACATTAATGAAGAGCTATAGCTGAGATCTGAGACACACACAAAAGTGAAAAATCCTAAGTTATGGTTCCCATAGCAACTACAACACAGTTGGATTTCACTTTTATGTTAAGTAAGCTTAACTTGAGTGAGAATGCAAAATACTTCCTCCAAGCCAAAAAAAGAATTGTGAAAGACACAGAGTGGTCCAGACTGTTCTGGCTTTCAAGTACGTCAAAAAGCACCCTAATATGTATTAACATTTTTACATTAATACTATATGTTCATTTGTATTGATTTTAAACTACCTTTATTCAGTTGACAAAATATAATTATTTAAAATGGGGAAAAGTCCCACTAGAATCTGTTAAATTGGAAAACATGACTTTATAATTTTTCACATAGCATTTCTATCATCCTTGTATTTACAAAAGAATATTTGCTGAAAGTACAATTTATTGGTACTTTAATAAAGTACCATTTATTGCCACTCACTGCCAAGTGTTTTAAATTTGACAGTTTTTTAAATTACTTTTGATATAACATGAAACTATATAAACAAACACATGGTACTTTAAAGATAGAGTTTACAAATAATTTTCAAGACATATATAGTTGGCATATTTTTTCTCTATTTTAATAAAATTTTTAGAAAACAGGAAGGGTACTTACTCCTGTTATGTAACGAGGTCTATATTGAATGGTTCCAAATAAACCAAGAATGACGATAATAATATGTACAAAATTTGCCAGGATAGGTGCCCACTGATATCCAAGGAAGTCAAATATTTGCCTCTCCAGCACACAAACCTAGAATAGCAAAATAGGATATATAGATAAGCACAATGATGAGAGAAAAAAAGGATCACATTGACATGATAATTAGCAACTATAACTGTGTTGCCATATCTGGCATTTGTCTTTAACAGTGAGAATGACATTTTGGGGTATATTTCAAAGGAAGACTATGCGAGCTACGGATCCAGAGACAGCTGCAATCCTTTTAGGGATGATTTTGTGGCGGCATCAAGTAGTATTTGCAGGATTTCATCTGTGCAGTCACAGGATAAATTATATTGTCATATGCACTGTCAAACACTTGAAGTCATCAACCAGCAAGCTTGGGGAATGACGTCCCCATGAAGGGTTTGTTGTTAGAATCTGCTCAGATGTCATCGTATAAGTTGGGAATGGAACACATGGGGTTGATAGAGAGGAAAAAGAACTCTTCAGCAAGTCACGAGACCAGACTTTGGATGTTGCTCTGTCACTAGACAGCCATAGTGCCCCAGGAAGTCATTTCTTTTCTCTGGGGGTCTGATTCTTTATTTGTAAAATGTAGGACTTTGACTAATGTCTAGGGTCCTTCTAACCTTAAGAGGATTAGATTATAAATCAAATGTGACTCTTTTTTTTTTTTTTTTTATCATATCCAGTTATCTACAGTAACCAGGAAAAAAGGAGGGCCCTAAAAGAAACTTCAAACAATGGAAAAAAAAATAAAGCATCACTGTTTAAACACAAGAAACAAGGGATTTTTAATTCTTCTATATTCATCTGTGCTTAGAAACTTACAATTAAGTCATATGTAAAAATCTAAACAATGGGAAGAAAAAAGCAAAACCAATCAACCAACCAACTCACCAAAAAACCCCCCAAAACCCAAAAAACCCCCTGAGACTGACCAGTAGTCCAGAAGTGCCATTTTACATCAACAAAGGAAACCTGAATAGCTAGCAAGTCTCTCATCAGATGTAACAAAGCAAAGGGAATGGTGTGAATTAAACTCAGCTGTATGTTTCCTGCCTGCCCTCAGGTGGAATGATAACAAACTAAAACATTGTAAACGAAACTGATGTTAAGCACAGACATTCAACAATTGGTCTTCAGCTAGCATTTAGAGGAAAATGATTTTAAAACCCCTAAGTCACTAACTATACTTTATCACTCTGCTTTAATACTTCTTGTCAAAAGGACATACTAACTCTTCAAACAGACAATTTACTTTTAAATTAAATACCTGTAGCCTAGTTTGAAGGCTTCTAGAATGATCATTATTCCCACTGCACTTCTTTAACTGACAGCACATTTTCTTATCAGGCATTGAAGGAGAAAATAAACTCATGACAACTGTTGGCATAACACCTCTATTTCCTAAGACACACCAGGTACCATGTTATACTGTAACAGCAATAATCCAGCCTAATAAAATCTTAAGTTTCACTTAGTCTTGGCAGTGAATTAAAAAAAAGAAAAGAGAGAGAGAGAGACAGGGAGGATCTCGGATTTATATTCTATCCTACATATTCTAAATACAAAATACCTTCCAGAGTCCCAGCAGTGGAATATGATATTCTGATTGATTAACAGTCTGTCATGGAATATGCACATAACCCAAGCCTCATAAACTCTGAAATGTCTCCTGATGAAACACTCCTTCAACTGTTTCCATGCAGTCAACACTTCTTATGAAGAGGCCCATTTGTGATGTTAAGCAGTATTACATGTGCCTTGTTGGAATCCATCAATGTTACCAAAAGATAAGTGGATGTTCTCAGCATTGCTAATCGTCTATATAAAAGCTCCTTCTAACACAGAACTCTCTTATCCTTATCCTATGAATAAACAGTAAGTAGAAATGTGAAACAGCAGCAAGAAGCATTTAAACTCTATAAATTTTGAGCATCATAACTGTGGGGACACAGCAGGGAAAAAGTAGAGAGGATGAAGCACATCATTCAAACAGTGGGAAATCTCTCAATAAATGCTCCAATTATGGAACAAAAGAGCAAGCACCATCGTTAATTATAAAAAATATATAGATGATAATATACTCACTAAGACTGCAAAGCTAAAATGAAGTTGCGTCAACATTTATCAGCCTTTTTAATGACAGAACTAATAGTTCCATCAAACATTACTTACGAGGTTATGCAGACTGAACAAGCTAATGTGCAGCTTTTCACTTATAGCACTTCTGCTATTATAGTATTTCACTTATATAGTATTTCTCCTCTTTTTGATAGGCTCTTCAGTCATCATAAGAAGCTCTACCACAGGTTCTACTATTTAGAGCTAGGGCCAAAGAATTGAAGATTTCAGTGCATACAAAGGGAATAACAATTTATAAAGTGGGTACAGACTCTCCTAAGAATTCCTTCCTAGAGGAAGTATATTAATTATGAAATTACAGGGAAATTGTGGCACTAGAGGGAAAAGCATATTTTATTTTTTAATTTTTTAAAGTTTAAGTATACTTGATTTCTAAAGTTGCATTAATTTCAGCTGTACAGCATAGTGATTCACATATACTGAATATATATATATGTGAATATATATATTCACATAGTTATGCACACATATACACAAAATATATATGTTCTCTTTCATATTACTTTCCTGTATAGGTTATTACAAAATACTGAGAATGATCCCCTGTGCTATACAATAGGTCCTTGCTGATTACCTATTTTATATTTATTAGTGTGTATGTTCATCTTAACCTAATTTATTCCCTCACCCCCTTTGATAACCTAAATTTGTTTTCTATGTCTGTGAGTCTTTTTCTGTTTTGTAAATAAGTTCATCTGTATCTCTCTCTCCTTTTTAGATTCCACACATAAACAATATCATATCTTTCTCTGGCTTACTTAATATGATATTTTCCAGGTCCATCTATGTTGCGACAAATGGCAATATTTCATTCCTTTTTATGATTGAGTGCGATTCCTTAAACCACTTACTACAGGTGGGGCATTCATACTATTCCCTGATCATATATCACTTCATTGAATCTGCACAACACCCAGAGAGATAAACATTACCGTCTTATTTTTCAGACTAAGAAATCTAAGATGTATTATGTCTAAGTGATTCTCCTACAGTCTCAGAAATGGTAAATGGTCCAAGAGGAATGTAGGCCTATGGGCATGGCCAGTGCAGTATCTCTATTTTAGAACTCTCACCACACCTAGCTCAAAAAGAAAATGCTTTCATAGATTATGTTGGAGGCCTATGCTGGGTACAGGATATATGTGACTTTTTCACCTTATTTATATTAGAATAGCATAGAGAATTTCTTTGATCATGCCTATCAGCTTACAATATCAGAATAATCATCATTGGTCAAGGCAGAGCTCCTTTTTATTTTATTTTCTAAGAAGACTCTACACATGGACATCACCAGATGGTCAATACTGAAATCAGATTGATTGTATTCTTTGCAGCCAAAGATGGGGAAGATATATAAAGTTAGCAAAAACAAGACTGGGAGCTGACTGTGGCTCAGATCATGAACTCCTTATTGCCAAATTCAGGCTTAAATTGAAGAAAGTAGGGAAAACAACTAGACGATTAGGTATGACCTAAATCAAGTCCCTTATGATTATACAGTGGAAGTGACAAATAGATTCAAAAGATTAGATCTGATAGACAGAGTGCCTGAAGAACTATGGACTGAGGTTCCTGACATTGTCAGGAAGCAGTTATCAAGACCATCCCCAAGAAAAAGAAATGCAAAAGGCAAAATGGTTGTCTGAGGAGGCCTTACAAGTAGCTGATAAAGAAGAGACACAAAAGACAAAGTAGATAAAGAAAGATATATCCATTGAATGCCCAGTTCCAAAGAACAGCAAGGAGAGATAAGAAAGCCTTCCTCAGCGATCAGTGAAAATAAATAGAGGAAAACAACAGAATGGGAAAGACTAGAGATCTCTTCAAGAAAATTAGAGATACCAAGGGAACACTTCATGCAAAGATGGGCTCAATAAAGGACAGAAATGGTACAGACCTCACAGAAACAGAAGATACTAGGAAGAGATGGCAAGAATACTCAGAAGAACAGATAATCACGATGGTGAGATCACTCACCTAGAGCCAGACATCCTGGAATGTGAAGTTAAGTGGGCCTTAGGAAGCATCCCTACGAACAAAGCTAGTGGAGACGATGACATTCCAGTTGAGCTATTTCAAATCCTGAAAGAGGATGCTGTGAAAGTGCTGCACTCAATATGCCAGCAAATTTGGAAAACTCAGCAGTGGCCACAGGACTGGAAAAGGTCAGTTTTCATTCCAATCCCAAAGAAAGGCAATGCCAAAGAATGCTCAAACTACCACACAATTGTACTCATCTCACATGCTAGCAAAGTAATGCTCCAAATTCTCCAAGTGAGGGTTTCAACAGTATGTGAACTGTGAATTTCCAGATGTTCAGCTGTTTTTAGAAAAGGCAGAGGAACCAGAGATCAAATGGTCAACATCTGTTGGATCATTGAAAAAGCAAGAGAGTTCCAGAAAAACATCTACTTCTGCTTTACTGACTACACCAAAGCCTTTGACAATGTGGATCACAACAGACTATGGAAAATTCTTCAAGAGGTGGGAATATCAGACCACCTGACCTTCCTCCTGAGAAATTTGTATATAGGTCAAGAAACAACAGAACTGGACATGGAACAAGAGATCGGTTCCAAATTGGGAAAGGAGTATGTCTAGGTTGCATATTGTCACCCTGCTTATTTGACTTATATGCTGAGTACATCATGAGAAATCCTGGGCTGGAGGAAGCACAAGCTAGAATCAAGATTGCCAGGAGAAATGTCAATAACCTCAGATATGCAGATGACACCACCCTTATGGCAGAAAGCGAAGAACTGAAGAGCCTCTTGATGAAGTGAAAGAGGAAAGTGAAAAAGCTGGCTTAAAACTCAACATTCAGAAAACTAAGATCATGGCATCCAGTCCTATTACTTCATGGCAAATAGATGGAAAACAATGGAAACAGAGATTTTTTTTGGTGGGGGATTCCAAAATCACTGTAGACGGTGACTGCAGCCATGAAATTAAAAGATGCTTACTCCTTGGAAGGAAAGCTATGACCAACCTAGACAGCATATTAAAAAGCAGAGGCATTACTTTACCAATAAAGGTCTGTTTAGTCAAAGCTATGGTTTTTCCAGTAGTCATGGATGGATGTGAGAGTTGGACTATAAAGAAAGCTGAGTGCCGAAGAATTGATGCTTTTGAAGTGTGGTGTTGAAGAAGACTCTTTAGAATCCCTTGGACTGCGAGGAGATCCAATCAGTCCATCCCTACGGAAATCAGTCCTGAATATTCATTGGAAGGACTGATGTTGAAGCTGAAATTCCAGTACTTTGGCCACCAGATGAGAAGACCTGACTCATTGGGAAAGAGCCTCATGCTGGGAAAGATTGAAGGCGGGAGAAGAAGGGGACATCAGAGGATGAGATGGTTGGATGGCATCACTGACACGATGGATATGAGTTTGAGTAAACTCTGGGAGTTGGTGATGGACAGGGAAGCCTGGTGTCCTGCAGTCCATGGGATTGCAAAGAATTGTACATGACTGAGTGACTGAACTGACTGACTACTGACTGAAATTGTCTCCTTCTACCCACGCCTCAATGTTACTCCTTTCTCGTTCCCTGGATTCTTCTTACTTTATACTCTTTGAGACACCTGACATACAAATATATGCATATAGCCTTGAAAAACATTATTGTTGTGTGTGTGTGTGTGTGTGTGTGTGTGTGTGTGTGTGTATGACATTTTCATCTAAAAAACATTTTAGGGAATAAATAACTTTCATTTTTGCCTGGTAGTGGTGGAGGTTTAGACGCTAAGTCATCTCCAACTCTTGGAACCCAATGGACTGTAGCCTGCCAGGCTCCTATGTCTTCTGTCCATGGGATTTCCCAGAGCAAGAATACTGGAGTGGGTGGTCGTATCCTATGTTTATTGTGCTGTATATAAATTCTGGTTTTTGGTCATTTGGCTTCTGCACAATACCCATTATAAATGCATAACTTTTTTCTTTCCACAAAGAAAAAGTTTGTACAAACTTTTTTCTTTCCACAAAGAATGCAAATACTATTCTTGAGGCTTTTTAAAAACATAAATTGGGGCTATTCTTTATCAACTATTAAAACTATTATCTCTGCATCTGAGATCATCACTTTCTTCTTTTCCTTCAGATCATCAATATGATTGATTATATTGACAAGTTTTCTCAGGTTCAATTAACATTTTTTTCCTGGGAAAATCTTCATTGAATTGAAATACTATTTTATCACATTTTCAGTTTGGGTTAAATACAAACTTACTTCAGAGTTTTATATTTATAAACTGATGTATAATTCAATTTTCTTTTTCTCTCATTCTCTGATTCTGTTATGAAGATTGCATTGGCTTTAAACCTAGGTAAGGCTCAACATTTATTTAGACACTTCACAAACTTTGAAGAAACCAATCAATTCTATGTTCTATTCCCAAAAGCAACCTGTGTCAACTTAGGAGAAAATGGTAAAGTTCATAGATTTTCCTAAATTGTTAGGTTGGTGCCAGCATACAGGCAAATATCTGTTGTGTGTGCATACATTCTTTTCTATCATTTTATTTATATAAATGAGATTGCAATGTAAATAGGACCTTTCACTTGCACTTCCTACCTAGTAATGTGTTGTAGAGGCTTCTTTACATCAACACATTCTGTTTTCATAGCTCTACCTCATTCTACCCTTATTTAGACATTCCATTTTCATAGTTTTTAAAATTCTGTTGGACTTTAACATACACAGATTGCATTAAACAGCTTTGTATATGTGTGTTGATATATCCACATATATATAATTGGAAATGGTGGGTCAAATTCTAGTTGTATAATTTCAAATATTATAACAACTGCTATTCTTTGGCATGTATGTGTGTACTAATACATAGACATGAAAAATACTTTTGTCTTCTGCATGATTTTAAAAGTGAATTCTAATCGTATTGTTAGTTTAGTCAAGTATGCTTATGCTAAAAAGTTTTCAAAAACCTTTCTGATAATTACCATTAAGTAATATTTATCTTATTTCAATGGCAATAAATGTTCATAAAAAGTACCTGTGCAATGTCTTCCTGATAAATAAACTGACTTTTCAAGCTGGAAAAGACTCATTCTACCCTCGTCAATTTACGTCTGAGAAAATTGGGTTCCATTATGTTAATAGTTTGTTAAACTAAGTTTGACCTCTTAATAGGAGAATATTCAGTCTGAAACAAATATGCTTCAGTGTTTGCAAGGCAAATGGAAAATGTTTCTGTTTCTTTGCTGGATATTTCCATTTAATTTTTTATGAGGAAACCAATGGATATATTAAAATATATATTTTTAACACTTAAATTGTACACTTAGAGCTAGCTGTTTTCAGTTGGTGGGGTGTGGAACTAGTTTCTTTAAAATGCACTTTGCTAATTACAATTATTTCTTAATAAATTTTTCTCCCAGATATTGACATTATTTTCTTATGTTTGTAAATTTTAATTTCAGCTATACAAATAATATAAAATAAAACTTATTCATGACTTTTGATAAAAAATAGGCTTTTTTTCCTATCACGTTAGAACATGAGTTCCTCCATTAGGGAAAAAAATGGTGTTAAAGGCTAGAAACAACCAAATTAAATTTCTACAGCAAAATTATAAACTGAAATTGAATTGAAATTACAGTTATACATGAGTACCCTTTTCTCCTCTTTGTACGTGTCTGCTATCAGTGTCTCTACTCTCCTTAAGGAACCTGAGATTTCAGATCATCTCAACTCTCAAATCTCTGAGTAAAATAAATAAGGTAACACAGATGTTAGGCAGATAGAGTGCTTCCAATGAAAGTTCATCTGCAATGTCAAAGAAATGACAAAGTCGGCCAAAAGTTGGTTAGCATACAAACTGGAAATTCAGGACTCAATAAAGAAGTTATTTGTATTTTAGTTTTTTTCAGGAGAGGATAACTTGTAAAATTAGCTTTGTTTTAGCATGAAGAGTAGGAAACGGGAGAAAATCAAGATGAAAACTGAAATAGGCTTTAACAGTTCCCAGAATGGGTTCAAAGTTCCTCTTTCATCCTTAAAGACCATGGGAGTTTAGATAAACTTCCAAGCAGATATAGAGTATAGCTATCTATTTATCAAAATTTTGTTAACAGAATTGCTGCTAAATTTTCTTCCTGCATTCCAGTAGAGTACGGCCAAATTATTGCTCCCCGTTTTATCCACTATTTCCTGCTGCAGAGAGAACATAAAACACCCCGAGAGGAAATGAGGAAACAGGTCTGGAACTGTTTCCTTGATTCATATAGGAGTCTGGTCCTTCAGCAAGAAGTTCCTGCCCTGAGATCTTGCCTTGGATTTATGTTTCTCCTGCGTCTGCCTCCCTGGTGCAGAATATTCTGTCACTGCTGTCTGCTTATGTTGGTAAAGCTGCTAATTCTGTCTGTGTTTATTCTGTCCCTTTGCTGCATCTTGTCATGCTAGATCTCATCCACAATCTGGTTACTTACCCTCCCCTGAAGTCTCCTACAATGAACTGTAATTTTGAGCATGTTTCAGATTTGTCTCCTCCAGAATCAGACAAATTAGTTTCTCTCATTTTTAAGCCAATTCCCAAGAAGGCTGTAAAAGACTAGAGATATTGGGTCTTTATAAGATTGTTGAGGTGGTGGATTCTTTGTGATATCGTATAAAAACATCAATATCATAAAGCAAAACTCTGTATAATTATGACTGATGATGCCCTCTCCCCACTTAAGGTTCTCTGTGTTCAAAATGGACAAGGTAAGTGAGAACATATGGGATCTTTTAAATGTTACATGCAGGTGATGAAGAGACACATTTCTTTCATTTCAACAAGTGACCTGATTCATACTTGAAATGAAGAGAATAAACTAAAAGTAGGGTCTGCAATGATTACACATGTAAGATATGGACAAAACCAAGCTCAGAGCTTTACTTCAAGTTTTAGGTACTCTTAAGTAACTGAGATTATTCAAGTGTGTGTAGGGAATGTGGGTACATTTATATGTGTAGGTAGGTGTTCATGTGGATTGGTGTGTACACTGGTATTCACTAAAGGATGTAAAATGAAATTGAAAGATGTTTGATAAAAAATGGTTCATAGATAGCAAATTATCCTAATTCAGTTGAAACAAGGATTTTCTATCTCGTTCCACCTAATTGCCTTTCTTTAAAAGCAAGACAAAAAATTAAACCACAAATACAAATGACAAAAACATCACCAAAAGACGTCTGGCCCCAGTGGCTCTGGTTATAATAGAAATCAATGTGTCATAGTGGTAGAGAATTCAAGTTTTGGAATTGGAAAGTCGAGTTTGAACTCTAACTAGCTGTGTTACTGCAAGAGGTAACCTAATTGCTATGAATCTCAGTTTCTTTATCTATAGATTAGGGATATTGTATTACATAGCTCCTAAGATTTTCATGAAGATTAAAGTAATAAAGTACATAGAATACTTATTAAAATGCCTAGGCTGTTTTCTAAAATAGCTGCTATGATTAGTATTTCAACAATACAAGTTTATATACTGGATTATAATACAAATGTTATTCCAGACTAACACGTGCGTAGAATTTTTTGGTTAGAAATGATCATATATTTCTTATTCTATTGATCACAGTGCAAATAATAACATGGCAGTCATGAATAACCTTGATTATTCAAAGGGATCTTTCTTAATGAATGTTTTCCTGCCTATTTCAATACTCCATTGTATCTAATCTATTGTAGTACTTTTCCTGTGGTGGTGGTGGTGTCCGATTCTTTGCAACCCCATGGATTATAGCAAGTCAGGCTCCTCTGTCCTTCACTATCTCCCAGAGTTTGCTCAAATTCATGTCCATTGAGTCTGTAAGACTACCTAATCATCTCATCCTCTGCTACCCCCTTATCCTTTTGCCTTCAATTTCTATGCTGTGCTTAGTTGCTCAGTTGTGTCCAACTCTATGACCCCACAGACTGTAGCCCACCAGGCTCTGCTGTCCATGGGGATTCTCCAGGCAAGAATCCTGGTGTGGGCTCCTATGCCCTCCTCTCAATTTCTGTAATACTATGCTAAAAAAGAAAAGATTTGAAACATCTAGTCTTCTGTCATTTTCCATCATTCTCTCCATTTTTCAGATGAGATAAGAATCAACATGTATTTAAAAAAAAACTATCTCCATATAGTTAATCACAGTAAAGATTTTCAAGCAAATTCTGGTGAAGATGTGGCATAAGCTCAATGGAACTAAATAAAAACAAGAGTTTACATTTCTTACAAGCATTACTGAAACACAATACATGGTATTTCTTAACAAATCTTCACTGAAATGCAGAGACACTTATTTCTGAGGCTGAGTTAATAGGTTTATTTAATTGACCTACATAGGAATCAAACAGCATATTTTAGGACCTTCTCTGCTATTGTGTGTAACAATGCCACTTATATATAATTCTAAGTATGCTAGCTAAAATTCTAGTTGTTGTGATAACAGAATCCTTTATTACTGCTCACAGCTGTTCATTCCGCATAGCAATTTATAACCATTTCATAGTGAACACTCATGCTATCAAAAGACAAGTTGATGACTAGCATATTATACTAGATTAAAAAAAAAAACAGAAAATAGTCTTACAAAAAAGTAGTACTAAAAGTTAACACTAGAACACAGAAAAATTTTTTGGGTTGTTGGGGAACTGAGCTTACTAAGTCAAATGATCACTTGATCGGTGTGCTTCTATGTAAAAATATGTGTGTATGTGTACAAACACTAAATATTATTTGATTTTTAGAAGTAGGATTTTTTCAAATTAAACACTATTTTTACAATAATTACTCAAAATTCTTTGAGTATTTATTATATCCCATGCAACCTGATAAGCACTTCAGTGTAGTAAGTCAGTGGTTACTTTTAAATCATGCATTCTACAAGGATTATGTATCATTACCTTTATTGTATAGATTAAGAAATATATCCCATGTTCAAGATCATGATTATAGAGTTGGGCTCAAATCCCAGTCATTCTAACATCAATGCTCATGTTGATAACCACAAACAATTTATAACTAAATATAAATTTAGAACCTATGATTTTGATTTTAAAATATTTAGGGGCACAAATTCTGCTTTACTGACAAATACTTCTCTAAACATGTAAGCATGAGAGATTTCTGTTTTGGCTACAAAAGATAAAAAAACACACTATAACTATTTTTATATATAGCTGGATGATTTGAAAATTCACAATCATTGATTATCCCACAATGTAATCACCATCATTATTATTACTCTATTATTACAAATTATGTAATGCTCTACAGATGAGTTTACAATTAAGACAGAACCTTTTGAAAATACGGTCAAATTTTATCCTATTGATGCAGTTAATAGACTAATAATCCGGCAAAGTCACAACAAAATGACATTTATCTGGAGTCGTGCTGTGAAATGGTTTCATACCTTAGTAGCCAAACTCTCATTGATGAAGTTTAAAGTTTCCCTATGCTCATATGAAATAAGCTAAAAATATCACAGTCCAAGTCCTCTGAGTAGATGGATCATTGTTTTGATTTTTCCACTGAGTCTATAATTTTCCTCACTGGAAACCCTACTTCCCAGAAGAATCAGAACACATCAAAACGCCAGCTGTTCTTGGTAGCTTTCATAGCTCACTCAAAGTGCATGACAGGTATGAGTTAGGGAGCTTAATGGCTTAATGTAACTATTTGACCTTGAATCTCTAGTATCTCCACAACAAAGTCTTAACTGATTCAAGGTGAAACTAATGCACAAATAGTTTAAATACTAATAACATAGGAATGTCCACTGTGTAGAAGACCTTGACCATAAACTTTTAAATCATGTATCCTACAGCACTGATCGTATACTACAATATTGAGCGATGCAAAGCGCTGTCTCAGGCACCAGTGAGGTGTGTGTTTGGGAACAGGTAATGAGATGAATCAGACTTCACGTTGTCTGGCAGAATTAGTCTTACACCATGAAATATGCTAATATCTGAAATGCTTATTAAGACAGAAATTCTCAAAACTCTCAAGAGGGCCCAGGTGTTCAAATGGCATCCCTGCTGTGGAGCTATATATCTGGTTCTGATCCATTGCCAACCCGCCTATTGCTCATGTAGCAAGTATATACAAACAACATTAAAAAAAAAGGTAGCTAATATTACCAATACACAACAGAGCAAATGAAGGATGGGTTGACTCTATTTCAATAAGGGACTTTCAGATTTGAGTAGAATAAGTTGCTAAATTCATCATCAGTATCATTTATTTTTTTACTATGGATTTTTTAATCATCAAGAGCTCGGAGAAAGTCAAATAACAAAAATAGCTTGCAATGTTCTTATTTTCATGTATCATATGATACCACTCTCTCAGAGCAAATGACTTTCTCCAGAGAAAACTCTACTGCTATTTTTTTAACAGCACAATCACATTAAACATATTAAAGCTGCCATCTGGAGAATTTGAAATTTGTCAACAAGGTAAAAATGCAGACACACTTTTTTTTTTTTTTTTCTGAAAAGCAGATAAGGAGTCCAAAAAACATGTCTCATATATCATTATCAGAGAAGTAATGTCTAGGCGGTTTTCAGGTTTGGTCCTAATAAATATCTGTGTATGTTTGTAAATAATTTTATTTTGTGAATTCAAAACAAGGTAAAATGCCACTCCAATCCTCCTGGCCTTACCCCCCATTTAAGGCAGTGAACTAATACAGTAATTACTGTCAGCAGCATTCCCTGTTAAACAGATGCCGTATATTTAACAGGATTGGTGGTATAGCTGCACTTCCTGTCACAGGAAACAGAAGTAGATATCACAGTGTCCAGCACTCTGGTGTCTTCCCTGTCTCTTTCGCTCCCATCTGCTTGCTGTTCTCCTACTTTAAGGAAGGCACCAGCCAGGGCTTCAAGGCACTGTTTCTTTGACTGCAGCGAGGCAGCCATATGGAAGATGTCAATCAAACCTCTCAAACTCTAGGTTACATCTCTTTCATAAAATTCAATTTCATAAGGATGGGAGATGGAATGACAGCCTCACTTACTCTGACTGCTAAAGGCCAATCAAGAGTTGAAATGAAAGCAGAAATGTTATCAAGATCACTCCCATGTACTGGCAGTCACTGCAGCCCTGGGTTATATCAGAAATAGCTAGTAGGAATACAAGAGAATATCACTGCAGACAGCTACAGGCACATTTTAGAATTTGTCATGAGGTCTGCTATTTCTGGCATGGTAAATACCATGTCTTCATGTGCCCTTTAAAATAACCATCTTATTGAATTCAACACAGATATGGAGATGCTGTTTTGAATAAGAGGTAGTCATAATATTTGTTTTCCTGTTGACAGAAGGTGTTGGTGGCTGTCCATGGTTGAATGTAATAAGACACGATATTCTCTATTGGCTTTAGGAGTTTTATCATAGACTCCAGTAATGTAGCATAGATAACTGGTACAGGCTTAAAATGACAAATTCTGTCAAGCTATGAAATGCATTTCATACCTTAAATTTAAAAATTCAAAGCATTACAGGCATTCCGAAATCACATGTATGGTTTCTCTGTCTGTGTGCACACATATTTCATATACTACAGTTGCTATTCATAGCACTATCCCAAGCATTTTACACACAGGAGCTTATCTAATGAGGTAGATAATATTATCTTCACTTTTAAAGATGAGAAAACCAAGGCAGAGAGAGTGGTTAATTTGCCCAAGTTCATATGGCTATTAGTAAAGATGATTTGTCCAGAGTCCAAGCTTTGGACCATAATCACATCCCATGTGATACTAAAATACATATGTATATATTTATATGCTACATGTATGTTTTGTAGATATAAACATACACACACACACATACTTCACTATGCTTTGTTTCAAAAATTTTTAATGTAGTGAACTCATCATACCATTTATTTTCAGTGGGTTCATGAATAAGCTGAGTATATAACACAAAACACTACCTGATTCAATTGTTTGTATTTGTTCCCACATAATGTAGCCCTCAGCATGGAACCATATTTCTGAAATGCTATGTCTTCTCTCTGCCAGTGATATAGTTTCATTCCACTGGCAACGGGGGATAAATTAGACAATACCTCTGAAATGCTGCTATTACCTGGACATAAATTTGGGATGCTATATCTCTTTAAGTGGTCCAATTTATTTATGAGCTTTTCAAAGCTCAGAACTAACTATAAATATGAATATTATACTCAGGTCTTGAGTTCAATGTCAAGCAGTAGAATTTCAGTAAAACGTGGTCATAAATAATAGGATTCTAGGGCTACTCCCACATGCTTTTGTTCTGATTAGTTGAATTGCATGATGTAAGTTGTGGCTACATATGTTTTTGCTCCCATCACTTACATGTTTATAGAGTGCCTGTTGTAAACACAAACTCTAACCTGGTTATATCAGTTGTACTTCGAATGTATATCACCATGCAACTCAAATATTATGTATAGAGTTAATTAATGAGTACAAAAGTATACATTCTTAAAAATAAAAATAATAAATTTAACATATTAGAAAGACTACATAAAGTCCACACAAAGACATTAAATTTCTAAATGATAGTTGGAAAAAAACAATGATGAAATCTAAAGGAGTCTTTTCCCAAATGATTTTATATCTTTAAGTTCTTATTCTACTGTAAGGAAACCAACACATAAAAACCCATAGAAAATAAATTATGGATTTTTTAATGTAAGAAAGAAAATGTCAGCTACTGATTCCACATACAAAGAATCCTTAGTCTTACATCAAAAGAAGAGTTTTTATAGTTTGAGTTAAGACGAAATGTGTTGGGTACATACGTATCACTTTTATAAGGCACTGCCTTAAAATGTTTTAATTGATCCAATATCTAGAGAAGGTTATATTGTGTCATTATTCTGGACTGCAAGGAGATCAAACAAGTTCATCCTAAAGGAAATCAATCCTGATTTTTCATTGGAAAGACTGATGCTGAAGATCCAATACTTTGGCCATGTGACTCAAGGAGCTGACTCATTGGAAAGGACCCTGATGCTGGGAAAGATTGAGGGCAGGAGGATCAGGGGATGACAGAGGATGAGATGGTTGGATGGCATCACTGACTCAATGGACATGAGTGTGAGCAAAGCTCCGGGAGTTGATGATGGACCGGGAAGCCTGGTGTGCTGTAGTCCACGGGGTTGCAAAGAGTTGAACATGACTGAGTGAACTAAACTGAACTGATTCTGGAACCCAACATATTTCTGATAATTCTTTGTACAATATAAATAACATATTCACTGCATCACATTATAGTTAAGAACATTCAAATGATTCTCTAGAGCCTAGTTCCTGATATTGTTTAGGAAAAAATAAATCTTGACCAATGTCTCATACTTTGGAGCAAAGGAAAGCCAAAAAGGTAAACAATAAACATTCTTAACTTCCTTCATGAAAATGGCTGTAACTTTTTAAAGCTATCAATTCTTTTTCTCAGATCCATAGATAATTAATCAGAACTCTACATGCATTTGCTCAGTGCTTTACAATCTCAGCAGAAATAACCATCAGGTGCTAGAGCTGTATTGTTTTTCCCAGTTCTGAGAATAATTCTCACCTTTTCAGAATGTATCATAAAGATTTATTTGTTGGCAAGGCTTTCTGAAAAGCATTTTCTTTTTCTATAGTTGGAAATTTCAAGAAATGCTGAAATATCCATGCTGTCTTCATATAATCCCCTTATAATTAGGTTAAACTGTTTTTTCCCCCTACGTTTCAGGTGTACAGCATTACACTTTGACGCCTCTACAAGCTACAAAGTGATCATTGCCATAAGTCTGTTACCATCCATAACCATATGACCCATTTCTACCCTTCACTCATTTTGCCTGCTACCAACCCTCTTCCCCTTTAGCAGCCACTAAGATATTCTCTATATCTATAAATTTATTTTTATTTTATCATTTGTTTTGTTCAGATTTCACATAGGAGTTAAATCATATGATCTTTGTCTAACTCCATCTGACTTATCTTGATTAGCATAATAGCAATACATTCAAGGTTCATCCATGTTGTTGCAAATGTCAGGATTTTATTCTTCTCTGTGGCTGAGAGAAGAATCTCTGTGGTACTACATTGTATATGCACACACACACACATATGTCCACCACATCTTTTTTATCCATTCCTCTATCTATGGACACTTAGGTTGTTTCCATTTCTTGGCTATTTTAAATGAAGCTGTGACAATAACGGGGGTGCATATAACCTTTTGAATTATTGTTTTCCTGTTCTTAGCATAAAGAGTGGAAATGGAAAAGCCTAGTCACGTTGTAGTTTTATTCTTAATTTTTTGAGGTATCTCAATACTGTTTTCGATAGTGGCTGCCCAATTTACAGTCCCAACAACAGTGAATAGTTCCCTTTTCCCCACATCCATTCTAAAAACTGGTATTTCAAACCTTTTAACAGTCATCTCAACAGGTGATAACTTATAGTTTTGATTTCTATTTCCCTAATAGTTACTGGAAAAGGTCAGTTTTCATTCCAATCCCAAAGAAAGGCAATGCCAAAGAATATTCAAACTACCACACAATTGCACTCATCTCACACGCAAGCAAAGTAATACTCAAAATTCTCCATGTGAGGCTTCAACAGTACATGAACCGAGAACTTCCACATGTTCAACTGGATTTAGAAAAGGCAGAGGAACAACAGATCAAATTGCCAGAATCTGCTGGATCTTAGAAAAAGCAAGACAATTCCAGAAAAACATCTACTTCTGCTTCATTGATTATGCTAAAACCTTTGACTGTGTGGATCACAACAAACTGGAAAATTCTTAAAGAGATGGGAATACCAGACCACCTGACATGCCTCCTGAGAAACTGAAGCAGGTCAAGAAGCAACAGTTAGAACTGCACATGGAACAACTGACTGGTTCAAAATTGGGAAAGGAGTATGTCAAGGCTGTACATTGTCATTCTTATTCAACTTATAAACAGAGTACATCATGTGAAATGTTTGGCTAGATGAAGCATAAGTGGGAATCAAGATGACCAGGAGAAATATCAATAATCTGCGATATGCAGATGACATTACCCTTATGGCAGAAAGCAAACAGGAACCAAAGAGCCTCTTGATGAAGCTGAAAGAGGAGAGTGAAAAAGCTGGCATATTTCATCTATCAGACACTATTAGTTTGTATCTCATTTAACTGTCTAAACAAGAAAGATATTAAAATCCCCATTTGATAGATGAGTAACTGACTAAACTGAAGGTTAAATATGTTGCTTAAGAAAAACAAACAGCAGTTGTGGAATTTGAAACTACATCTGATAAGTGAAGTTGATACTCTCTCTCCTATATTACCTCTCTATGCAAAACAGTGCTTAAGAAACTTTGATTTGTGCAAAAGTCTTTGACACCTTTAAGAATTTATCTATCTCTGTGACTGGTTAGTCGCATGTCTTGGGGAGAGGTTTGCCCAAAGTAGTACAAATGTTATTGGTGAAAAGGCAAAAAAGTCCAGTTGAATTTGATGTGTATTATAAATTGTTGAAAAAATAGTCTAAAGCTATCTATCTCATTTAACAGGAGACAATATCAAAGTTATATATATATACACACACATATATATATATAACAACAATCAAACTGACAAAATAAAAAGCAACTAATTCTTAAAATAGTGCTGTTTCCTGCTACATTGACCCTTTAGTCTCTGGGCTTGTTGCTATTGTTTGTTTTGGTTTTGAATTCTCTCTGAATTCATTTACTTCACTGAGAATCACACTTAATGTTGGCCCCAGACCTCAGTCCCTGGTCTCCAGCTGAGCTCTGCCAAGTCTACCATTAGTGACCAAGTCCACAATCTCACCAGCTAATCGACAGAGCAGCTTTTCCTGGTATGACATCACCAAGGTGCTGCACTCTCCTGCCACTTTCCCATTTCCAGTTGTTTCAAGAGTGTTGCTGGCCTAGCGAAGTCTAAACCCTCAGGTGTAATTATAGTTCTGTAAATGCACAGAGAATCAAGCAATATCATGGTGGGAATTAGAAAGCAGCCTGGTCAGTAAAGCACAATCTAGTAATTGCACTGATGCTTTTCTATAAGACAATAATCAGGGTCTTTCGAGAAAAGGCAGCAAAATTGCCTGAACTCGCCTCTGTTTGCTTATTTCAAAATATGTTGACAATTTTAGGATATGTTTCATTGTATTCTTTCTGAAAGTTCTAACTTTGAATTATACTCTAAAATTGTGTATATTTACAGTAATGATATGTGCTAGAAATCCTGCATGGAACTCATTGAACTAATTTCGTACATAATAGTATTGGAAATAAACTAAGAAAATCATGTTCTTCTATTCAGACATATCTAAGACAATGACAATTTTTTAAATTTTATCAATAAAATGATCAAAGGTTGTTTGTAGTTTTGTACATACTAAGGGATGAAATTATTTCTTGAGAATTCAAAAACATGAAACTCAAATACAAACGTGTTTCTTTCTATTAATTTTGGCATAGTTGAATGAAGTCACTAAAAAAGAAACACCATATATTTCAATGAATTCTGGAAATATATCAGTTCAATGGAAATGAGTTTGAGCAAACTTCGGGAGATAGTGACAGAGAGGGAATCCTGGTGTGCTGCAGTTCATGGGGTGGCAGAGTTGGCCATAACTTAGTGACTGAATAATTATATGTACGTGTGTTTGTGTATATTGTATATACACACACACAGATTTATTTCTATTTTCATTATCCACATGTATATAATTTAGGTGGCTCAAATGGTAAAGAATTTGCCTATAATGCAGGAGACCTGGGTTTGACTGTGGGTTGAGAAGATCCTCTGAGAAGGGAATATCTACCCACTCCAGTATTCCAGCCTGGAGACGTCCGTGGACAGAAGAGCCTGGTGGGCTAGTAGCCCATGGGGTCACAAAGAGTCACACACAACTGAATGACTAAGCACACACATATAATAATCTATTAAAGTGAAAGTGAAAGTTGCTCAGTCTGACTCTTTGTGACCCCATGGACTGTGGCCTGCCAGGCTCCTCTGTCCATGAAATTCGCCAGGCTAGAATACTGGAGTGGGTAGCTGTTCCCTTCTCCAGGGGATCTTCCCAACCCAGAGATCAAACCCAGGTCAGCATTGCAAATGGATTCTTCACCATCTGAGCCACCAGGGAAGGTGGCCATGCATTAATATATAATATACATGCAATTTATATGTCCACATATTTTGGATGTGGACCTGACTATATAAAATAATGATACTTATGGAGTGACTTCTGTCAACAAATAGATCACACAAATTATAAGGTATAACTGTCTCATAATATGTACCTAGACTCTAACTATATTAAGGGCTATATAACAGTGTTTTATACCTCAGTTATAGAGCTACCACACAAAAGTCCAAACATTATTAATTTTAAATATTGGAAAATATTATATACATTATACTTTTTAAAAATAGCAACCAGAAAATGAACACTATGCTCTGATTCTGGGACTATTCAAGAATTCACAAAATGATACTTATGTGAGATCAAATGTGATGCCAGAGACATGTTAAATAGCTTGACTGTAGTAATAATGGAATAAGGTATACTTATATCAAAATAATATGCTATTCACCTTAAACATACACAATTTTTTATTTGTCATTCATACTTCAATAAAGCAGGGAAATGAAAAGTAAAAGCAATTTACTTTCAACAATGTAATCAACAATCAAACAATCACCATTCAAAAGTACAAAAATGTTAAGTCATCCCAATCTGCTACTTAGCCTCCATTTTGCTTGAAGTCCAATCTCATTTGGAGGTTACTGCCTTCTGTCGGTTTTCACAGTCCACAGTGTAATTGAGATTTAGTGATATAGGAGGTTTTATATATATTTTACAGAGCAATTTCATCAGAAGTATATGGCTGGTTGGAATAACTATGGATTTTTTTTTCTATATTAGTGTTATTTTAAATTAGAAAATGAACTTATGATTGCACAGAAAATCAAACTAGGTTCTGGAAATATACAAGGTAAGAGTTAATACTCTTTAATCGATATTCAAAGTTTGATGTATATTTTCCATCATTGTACACGGTATCCAGATCATGTTTTAGAGCTTGATTTCAGTAAGAGCTCTCTCAGACATGGCCCTGACAGAGGCTGTGGTATCAGTGAATACAAAAGAGGTACTGAGATGTGGTATCTTCATACCAGAAACTGAAATTTATGATCGTGAAGGAGAGTTTAAATAAGTTGCTACTGAATAAATTAGAATGTATAATTTAATGGAAAATTTTCTAGTTTTGAAAAGCTTCTCATCCCACCTATCCCTGCTACACATATACACTGGTTTTGTGAAAACCTAAAGATATTTTTACTCTGTGAAGCTCAGATGCCTTGAACCCATATGATCTGGGGAAATGCAATACATTGAACTTATAACTTCAAAGGCTAAGAGTAATATTAAGAGGTAGTTGGGTCATCTTCATGAGGGGATCTAGTTCCTTTATCCTGTACACATAAGAGAGATTGTTATCAGCCCCTTCCAAACACTTCTGAGAATGCAACTGAGAGCAGCTTCCAAAATTGCCATTTTCTGTTGTGTATATCTCAGAAACAATAAACCTCACCCACCATGGACCACTTGACAAAGCACAGATGCTTCTCAAATTTGCATTTGATTATTGACTGAGTGTTACTGTGTTTATCTGAAGACCAGTATGATAAAGAGTTACACATCTCCAAAGAACCATGGGGTATATACAACATTTGTTAAGCTGGCAGATGGTATTGTCACCTGTTATTATAAACAAATGAAAAGACAAGCGCACTTTGCAGGATAGATGATTTATAAACCAGTTGTTTGGTTGCTCTTATCAGGGCTGTTAGTTTGATAGAAGGCTAGGAATTAACCACATGATGAATTGTATTTACTTTTTGACAAGAAAAGTCGTTTTGCAAAATGTACGAACATGACCATATTGTGAAAACTAAGACTCTACAAAGCGCCATTTCAATGGACAGGTATAACACAGGTGCTCAGCCAGGAAGATGAGGGTTGTTTCTGCAAAGCAAAGCCAATGAAAAAGTGCTCACACTTTTCCAACAACCAAAGAGATGACTCAATACATGGGCATTACCAGATGGTCAATACCAAAATCAGACTGATTATGTTCTTTGCGGGCGAAGATGGAGAAGCGTGATACAGACAGCAAAAACAAGACCTGGAGCTGTGGCTCAGATCATGAGCTTCTTTTTGCAAAATTCAAGCTTAAAAAAAGTAGGGAAGACCATGAATCATCCTGGTATGACCAAATCAAATCTATGATTATACAGTGGAGGTGATGAATAGATTCACGGGACTAGATTTGATAGAGTACCTGAAGAACTATGGATGGAGGTTTGTAACACTGTACAGAAGGTGGTGGCCAAAACCATCCCCAAGAAAAAGAAATGCAAGAAGGCAAAAGGGTTGTCTAAGGAGACTTTTTTAGCTGAGAGAAGAAGAGAAACTGAAAGCAAGGGAGAAAGGGAAAGATATTCTCAACTGAATGCAGAGTTCCAGAGAATAGCAAGAAGAGATAAGAAGGCCTTCTTAAATGAATAACACAAATAAATAAAGAAAAACAATAGAATGGGAAAGACTAGAGATCTCTAGCAAGAAATTGGAGATATAAAGGGGATATTTCATGCAAAGATGGGCTTGATAAAGGACGGAAACAGTAAGAACCTAACAGAAGCAGAAGAGATTAGGAAGAGAAGGCAAGACTATACAGAAGAACTGTACAAAAAAGGTCTTAATGATCTGGATAACCATGATGGTGCGGTCACTCATGTAGAGCTGAACATCTGAACTGTGAAGTCATGTGGGCCTTCAGAAGTATTACCATGAACAAAACTAGTGGAGGTTACAGAATTCTAGCTGAGCTATTTAAAATCCTAAAAGATGTTGTTACTAATGTGTTGTACAAAATACGCCAGCAAATTTGGAAAACTCAGCAGTGTCCTTAGGACTGGAAATGGTTACGTTTTCATTCCAACCTTAAAGAAAGTCAAGGCCAAAAAATGTTCAAACTATCATACAACTGCACTCATTTCACACACTAGCAAGGTTATGCTCAAAATCTGTCAAGCTAGGTTTTAGCAGTACATGAACACAGAACTTCCAGATGTACAAGCTGGGTTTAAAAAAGGCAGAGGAACCACAAATCAAATTGCCAACATTCACTGGATTATGGAGAAAGCAAGAGAATTCCAGAAAAAAAAAAATCTACCTCTGCTTCACTGACTACATTAAAGCCTTTGATTGTGTGAATCACAACAAACAGTGGAAAATTCTTAAAGAGATAGGAGTACCAGACCACCTTTCCTGTTTCCTGAAAAACATGTTTGCAGGTCAAGAAGCAACAGTTAGAACTCAACATGGAACAACTGACTGATTCCAAATTGTCAAGGCTGTATATCATCACCTTGTTTATTTAACTTATATGTGGAGTACATCATGTGAAATGCCAGGCTTGATGAATCACAAGCTGGAATCAAGATTGCTGGGAGAAGTATCAACAACCTCAGATATGCAGATGATACCACTTTAATGGCAGAAAGGGCAGAGAAACTAAAGAGCCCCTTAATGAGGGTGAAAGAGGAGAGTGAAAAAGCTGACTTAAAACTCAACATTCAAAAAACTAAGATAACGGCATCTGGTCCCATCACTTTATGGCAAATAGGTGGGGAAAAAGTGGAAAGAGTGATTTTATTTTCCTGGGCTCCAGATCACTGTGGACAGTGACTGAAGCCATGAAATTCAAGGATGCTTGCTCTTTAGAAGGAAAGCTATGCCAAATCTAGACAGCATATTAAAAAACAGAGACATCACATTGCTGACAAAGGTAAGTATATAGTTAAAACTATGGTTTTTCCAGTAGTTATGTACAGATGTGAGTGTTGGACCATAAAGAAGGCTGAGTACCGAGAAATTGATGCCTTCATATTGTGGTGCTGGAGAAGACTCTCGAGAGTCCCTTGGACAGCAAGGAGATTAAAGTGATCAATCCTAAAGGAAATCAACCCTGAAGGGATTGGAAGGACTGATGCTGAAGCTCCAATACTTTGGCAACCTGATGTGAAGAGCTGACTCACTGGAAAAAAATCCTGATGCTAGGAAAGATTGAAGGCAAGAGGATGAGATGGTTGGAAAGCATCACTGACTCAATGGACGTGAATTTGATGCAACTTTGGGAGACTGTGGAGGACAGGGGAACCTGGTGTGCTGCAGTCCATGAGGATGCAAGGAGTCAGGTATGACTTGATAACTGAACAACAGCATGGATAATCTATATTTCATCATATTGTGCAAAATGTTATTTTCTACACATGCAAAATGGTCACTTCAATTCCTAATCTCCTGAATTCATAGCAAACCTAGAGAGATTGGGAGTTTCATGACTGCATGGTTTTAGTAAGTTTATCAAATTAAAAATCCATTAATAGACATTAATAGCAAACTCTCATTTCACCCATTGCTTATGACCTCTTTTATACATACTTAATAAACAAATATATAAAATTCAGCAATTAAACATTATAGTAACTCTAATTCTAGAATCCTTAGTATCCATACCTGTAAAATGGGTACAAGCACCACATTTCCCTTACAGGGTTTTTACAGTGTTTGAATGGGATATGATAATAAATTAAACTTTTTAAGTGGTAACTACATCTTGTGCACTCTACTTAATTTAATACCTACAACAAAGGTCCGTTTAGTCAAGGCAGATGGTGACTGCAGCCATGAAATTAAAAGACGCTTACTCCTTGGAAGGAAAGTTATGACCAATCTAGATAGCATATTCAAAAGCAGAGACATTACTTTGCCAACAAAGGTTCATCTAATCAAGGTTATGGCTTTTCCAGTGGTCATGTATGGATGTGAGAGTTGGACTGTGAAGAAAGCTGAGCACCGAAGAATTGATGCTTTTGAACTGTGGTGTTGCAGAAGACTCTTGAGAGTCCCTCGGACTGCAAGGAGATCCAACCAGTCCATTCTGAAGGAGATCAGCCCTGGGATTTCTTTGGAAGGAATGATGCTAAAGCTGAAACTCCAGTACTTTGGCCACCTCATGCGAAGAGTTGACTCATTGGAAAAGACTCTGATGCTGGGAGGGATTGGGGCAGGAGGAAAAGGGGATGACAGAGGATTAGATTGGCTGGATGGCATCACCAACTCGATGGACACGAGTTTGCGTGAACTCTGGGAGATGGTGATGGACAGGGAGGCCTGGCGTGCTGCGATTCATGGGGTCACAAAGAATCAGACACGACTGAGAGACTGAACTGAACTGAACTGAACTGATAACATCCCTATATGTAGGTTTCATTATATGCCCATTATTAGATAGGAAAATTGAAGCACTGACTAGTTAAGTAACTTGCACAAAGTCATGGAGACCGCAGACAAATCCACATATTTAGATCCAGAGTCCACTTTTCCAACCACAATGTCACACTGTGTGATATCCCATCTCTCAGTATTCTGTCTTTTCTAATCCATCCTCTGTATCACCAAAATGACCTTTCCAAAGCACAATTATAACATTATTTCTTTATAACTTTCAATCTGTTCTCACTAAATCTATACAATCAAATTCATTCTCCCATTTAATGATACCCTTTGGCTTCCGGTTGACATTCTCATTCTACTTGCCCAGTAAACTCAAAAATACAGCCTAAATATTATCTTAGGAATGGACAATCCATTTTATCACATAACTCTACAGCTTTCTACATCCCAGGCAGATTTGTTGGAATGAACTTCCTACCCCTTACCGCACAAGCAACAGCCACTTTTCAAGATACCGATCAAACTTTTCTAGTGAGTCTCTAGAAAGTTGAGCAGCTCTACTCTGGTCTATCTCTTGGACTAAACTTATCTCGGTCACATCCCATTGTGTTCCAATGATGAGTTTTCAGGTCTCTCCCTCACTGGACTGTGAGCTCCTCCAGGATGAGTTGAATTTGATGTAGCCTTGGGTGATAAGTGCCTGGTAACTGGAAAATATTTGGCTCTCAAAAGAATTTATTCCAATGCAATTTGTTTCCCATATGAAACTCATTTAAGTACCATATTAACATCCAAGTCAACAGTTTAATTCAATAAACATTTATGGAACACTATTATCCTTTAGGCACTATGGTGGGTATGCACAGATATGAAACATACATATCCTGCCCTCAAAAAGAGCTGGTGAAACAACATGGGCTCCCTCCCAGTTAAGTTAGGTATTTTCTACTAACAGTTATTCACAGGGTATTAGATGAACACAGAAGAGGGACACAGCGCAGGCTAAGAAAGGAAGGAAAAAAAGACCATAGATATTAAGGTTATCTCCCCTCAAATGGCCATTTAACTCTCAATTACTAATAAAGGGGAATATTTTCCATCTAACAGCTGCAGTCCACCCATTCGGTAATAACTATGATAGCCAGGTTGTTACTAAGGTAACTCCATCATGGTCTAAGAGATGCAAAGATGTAAAGCCATTGTAATTAGCCCTGCTGAAAGTGTTCATGCTGTGATCATCCCGAATAGAAAATGGTTAGTCATCTTCAAATTTAGTGATCTGGCACTCTACAATTAATGCTGTCAACAATAGATGTCAATATGCTTCCTTTCTCCTCACAATGAAGAAAGAGAGAGGGTGAACAGCAAAGAAGAAAGCAAAGAGAAATGCAACAAGACTATTGGGCCACAGATTTGGATATTTCTACAGTACTTGGAGGTGACATTTTGGGCCTGAGAGTTTTTGTCAGCGTTCCAAACAACCACAACACTGCAGTCAATCCCTGTAAATTTTCCTTCTCTGCCAATGTTCTACAAGCCTGCCTGTTGACATGCTATATCACGGCTTCTGAAATGTGAATTTCTTTAGGGCAGTCCTCTTGGGTTCATCAGTGTATTCCTCTCAGTGCCAAGAACTGCATATCACACTTATTACCCACAACACAATCACTGAGTATTAAGTGGGAATAGTTACAAATGTACAATTAGAATTTCACTTCACCATATTCTCAGATTGCAGTAAAAGGATAATTTATAGAAATAGAATTCAATGGATCCTCACTACATTAAAATGTTCTCTGTAATAGCTCATAAATTAGAGAATTTCCACATGCTCTTGTTCCCCTGCAGTCTGTTTTCAAGACAAAAGCCAGTGTGATCCTCTTAAAATATACTCAGGTCATGTCAACCTTCTGCTCAAAATTCTCCATTGGCTTTTCATCTGAGAATAAATGCAGTGGCCTGAGTCCCTCCATCATCTGGTTCACTATCCACTTCTTACCTCTTTGACTTCACGTCCTGAACTCTCCCTGAACTCTCTGCACTATAGGCACACTGGACTCTGTACTGATTCTCCTGCCTCAATGTTTTCACATGTTCTGTCTTCTCTGCCTGGAAAACACTGCCTGACTCAATCACTTACTTCCTTCAATCATTTACTCAAAATTCATCTTCTAATTCAGAGCTTCAAGATCACTTTGTCTAACTTCACAGTTTCACCCCTACCAGGTGTCCCAAACTTCCCACTTCTGCTTTATTAGTTCTCTTTTGCATTTGCCACTCTAACATATTTTGTATGTCTCCTTTTTATCTTATTTCCTCTCTTCCTCACTAGAATGTAAGTTCCATGAAGGGTGGGATTTTTCTCTTTGGTTTATTAGCATACATTCTGTACCAGGAACAGTGATTGATATACTGCAGGTGTTCAATACATAGTCCTGAAAACTGAATAAAACTCATTAATGAAAATAAAACTTTTTTGAAATAATAAGTGTCAGAAGTCAGGAAGAATACTTGTTTGCTACAGTAGTGATTTATGGATGCTGTTCTATCTCTAACTAGCTGTGTAATCATTACTAATCACTTGGTTTGCTATCTTTAACAAAATCATTACCAATGAGAATTGATGAAGACTAATTAAAGATTAATTAACCATTAGTCTGATCTATCCTGTACTTTGTCAGAAAGCAGAAATCCCTCGGTATTCAGATGTCTTACCCACAAAATGGACCCACAAAACTGTCTTTGAGTATAATCTTGAAGAATTGCAAAAAGGAAGAAGGCAAAGGTGTCTAGAGGGAGACCCCACCTCAGGCATGGCTGTGGATAGTCAAAAATCCCTGTAACAGTGTTCCAGACACAAGCTATCCTTGAAGCATTAGGGTGGACCCACTCTGCCTTTTGGAGCTTCCCCAGTGACTCAGCAGGTCAAGACTCTGCCTGTTATGCAGGAGACACAGGATCAATCCCTAGGTCAAGGAGATCCCCTGGAGAAGGAAAAGGGAACCCATTCCAGTATTCTTGCATGGAGAATCCCATGGAGTGAGGAGCCTGTGGGCTACAGTCCTGAGGGTCCCAGCATCGGGCTCGACTGATCAACTAAGCCCATATTCTGCCTTAGGTTTCGTTTTAAGGGAACATGTTCTTCGTTTTTTGGTCTAGTGGTTCTGCTTTCTTTTTTCCCATGTTTTATACCTATTATCAGTGATAATGACAACAAGAGTAGCAGTAACCACAGCAATCATTTATTGAATGTTGATCTATTTAGGTTAATTCTTTGAGCAATATTCACTAATAGCATGTTTTAAGATACTTATTTGCATTTTTTTCTTTCTTCATTTTATTTTTTTTTTCTTTCAACACCTTCTTCCTCCATTCACTTGGTAATGGGTACCTTCATCATTGCCTCAGGATAAGATTAAAACTAGGCAGTGAGTTGAGATTTTGTTTTCAAAAGTGAAATTCTGATAAGACAGGGGATTCATGAAGACTGGGTTCCCTAGGTCCTCCCCTACACATACACCACCGCCACCACCACCAAAGACTAGAAAGTGTTTTCATCCAAGGATGGGGGAAGTCACAGGATGTGAGAAATCTCTGCGAGAAAGCTATACAATGACAATGGAAATACAATAAGACTAGCAGAGGCAATGACAGAGAGAGCAAGGAGACCTAGAGAGGCAGGTGGACAAGGATGATGATGTCTCAGGGGTACACTGCGTAAAAAAACAGATGGCTCCCTGGCTGCAGGTGACCCTTCCTCTCGGCCCTACCCCCATTCCCACACCAGTGGCTCTACAACATGTGTAGCTGGGCTTAGGAGCCCTAACCTGGATGAAAGGCTCAGTGTTCATCTGGCTTTGCAAGGTACTTTACAGAGAATTGAGAAAGTGTAAACTAGCCCATAATCCTATGCACTAAACTTACTGCAACTCTAGCCAGAATGCATGGGGTGGGGATGGGGGTGGGGGGAACTCCTCAAATGACTAAGATTAAATTTCCCACTAGTTGAGAAAAATAAAAACTCAAAACAGAAATTCAAGTTTTTGTTGGTTTTGTTTTGTCTTTTGATATACTTGTCACCTTGCTTATTTAATTTATATGCAGAGTACATCTTGGGAAATGCTGGGCTGGATGAAGAACGATCTGGAATCAGGATTGCAGGGAGAAATATCAATAACCTCAGATATGCAGAGGATACCATGCTTATGGCAGGAAGTGAAGAGGAACTAAAGAGCCTCCTGAAGAAAGTGAAAAAGCCGGCTTAAAACTCAACATTCAGAAAACTAAGATCATGGCATCTGGTCCCATCACTTCATGGCAAATGGATGGGGAATCAATGGAAACAGTGACAGACTTTATTTTCTTGGGCTCCAAAATCACTGCAGATGGTGACTTCAGCCTTGAAATTAAAAGACACTTGCTCCTTAGAAAAATAGCTATGACAAACCTAGACAGCATATTAAAAAAGCAGAGATATTACCTTACCAACAAAGGTCCATATAGTCAAAGCTATGGTTTTTCCAGTAGTCATGTACAGATGTGAGAGCTGGACTATAAAGAAAGCTGAGTGCCAAAGAACTGATGCTTTTGAACTGTGGTGTTGGAGAAGACTCGAGAGTCCCTTGGACAGCAAGGATATCAAACCAGTTGATCCTAAAGGAAATCAGTCCTGAATATTCACTGGAAGGACTGATGCTGAAGCTGAAGCTGAAGCTCCAGTACTTTGTCCACCTGATGTGAAGAACTGACTCAATGGAAAAGACCCTGACGCTGGGAAAGACTGAAGGCAGGAGGAGAAGGGGACAACAGAGGATGAGATGGTTGGATGGCATCTCTGACTCGATGAACATGCGTTTGAGCAAACTCTGGGTGTTGGTAATGGACAGGGAAGCCTGGTACACGACAGTCCATGGGGTCGCAAAGAGTCGGACACAACTGAGTGACTGAACTGAAAGATTCGGGCTTCCTTGGTGGCTCAGATGGTAAAGAATCTGCCCGCAATGTGGGAGACTTGGGTTTGATCCCTGGGTCAGGATGATTCTCTGGAGAAGAGAATGACTACCCACTCTAGTATTCTTGCCTGGAGAATTCCATGGACAGAGGCACAACTGAGTGACTAACACTTTTCACTTCCACAATTCACACCTGGGATTCATACCTGCCACATTTGCATAGTTTCATTTCCATTTTGAAACAATCCTATGTAGGGGGAATTATTATTTTTTTCTAGTTTACAGTTGAGAAAATTGGTGCCCAGAGAGGTTAAGTTGCTTGCCTAAAGGTATAACTGGTTCAAAATTATGTTCTTAATCTCTGCAACATACAGCTTCCAGTCTTGTTAATTTTATATTGTTAGTTTTGAGTTGTTATTTTGCTTTCCATGGTTCCCTGGATACAATGAAACAAGTAGCTAAAAAAAATAAAGCCTTTTACAAAATCATGACTTTAATCATTGGATATTTTTGCATTGACCTGATGCTTCCATCAAAAAAATGAAAGAATGAATAAAGATCCAACTTATGACACAAGGTCTGATCCCTCATTTCCTTCTGAAGCAGGGAAGCAACCAAATAATGCAAATATGCAAATGTGCAGAGTTGTGTGAGGGCTGCCTCTGGGGATATGCTGCCAGCTTTGCTGTTTAGCAACTGTGTGACTGACCATTTTAATTCCTCCATCTATTCTTAGATTTTTATAAGCTTTAAGATGATGATCACAGTAGCCTCTGCTTCATAAGACAGTTTGAGAATTAAATGAGTGAACCTATGTCAGGCGCACAGAGGCAAGGGCTTTAAGGTGAATGCTAGGTTTTAACACTGACAACATTGCAAATCATTTTCTCTCATAACCAATAAATAAAAGAAGAACTCTCTAGGCCTTACATAAATCACATTTTGTCCCAGTTTGTCTCAAAGAGACTGGCATAAATGGCCCAGGAAAATTAAGGAAATTAATTTAGGAGGTAATAACTTCTAATTTTTATAATCATGAAGATCCCAATTAAACTTGGTATAATCCAAGAGAAAACTCATTGTTTTGAAAATACTGGATGAATAAATTAATTCTAGGTGATATGCCAGGCGAGTTCCAAACTGAGACCAGAAGAGCTGAAGGAAGTTCTGGCAGCCTGATTCCTAAAGCAAAGCATCAACCACAGACCTGGACCCTGGCTCCATCAGTTAAGGTCTCTGTCAATGGGGCATTTTCAAAAAGGGTATGCAAGAGCAACTCAGGCTTGAGGGCAGAGATTCACAGAGTGTGTTAGTCCCTATGGTTAGTTGACTATAGCGTAACTGAGGCAATAAACATTAGCTCACCTGCTTTCCATCTTGATCATGAACTGGATTTTCTGAATGACCAAACTGATCGGGGTATGGAAAATAATTCTTTGGAAAAGAAGTCTACTCAGTTATGGCCTAAGAGAAAAGCATGGGAGAACTCAGGCACAAGATTTTATTGCTCATTTCTAAGAGAATCTGCTGCTTTTATACCTGCTGTGTGTTGTTTCTCATGCAACCTTTTATCAAGAAAAGAATGCTAATGAGACATGTTTATCCCAGGAGGAACGACATTATGGAAAAAGTAATGTGAAGATGAATTCAATCCTCTTGACACATCCACACATAAATTATGTTTGCTAATGCTTATTAGTGTTTAAAATGTATCAGGAATTTGGAATACTTACCTTAGATTTACTCCTAAAGAATCCTAAAATGCATGCTATTAAGCTGTTGCCTAAATGAAGAAACTGAGGCACAGATATTTCAAGTAAATTGTACAAGACTAAACATTAGAAGAGAGATTTTTAAACCAAGGTTTTCTGAAGTCCAAGATGATATACTCTTAATACCCATGCTGAACTCTTGGTGGGGGGGGGAGGCGGTGTGGGGTGGGGAATGTTTTTGGTATGCAGCTGCTAGATTTAGGACTCTACGGATTTTTTTTTCTTTTTGTATTTTTCTGGTATTGGGGTTGAAATTACACAAAAATATTAATGATTATCAGTTGCCATCTGGTTCCTGGGTTACCTTTAAATGGGCTCTGAAATGGCAAAGTGGCTGGTTACATTTAAGACTGACCAAACTGCCTCGCAATCTTTAATCAGGTTATGAATTATATGTAGACATGCAAGGGACTCTATGCCATTTCATTTTTCACAGAAATAAGTGAAAGAAAATTACCCTTCATCAGAAACCAATGCAGTTTTTCCCAAGAGAAATCTGTGGCCTGTATCTGTGGGTGAAGACCTTCTGGATTTTTACCATAGCAACATCTTACTACCTTCAAAATATTTTGCCCAAATGATCAACTCAGAGCTTAAAGACCAAAGTTTTCTTCTTGCCAATGGGCTTGCTGGGAGCAGAGTAGCATTGTTGACACTCCAAGGTATAAGTACCCTTATAAAGGATGATTTAATTAGATATTTGAAATGAACATGTTTTTCTATACCCATTTGTTCAGTGAAGAAGAGCTTCCAAAGAAAGATGATGATGCTCCTTTATGCTTATTAAAGGCTTTGAAGAGCTGCAGCCTGAACAAGAAAACGATGTCCAAAAGAAACCAGCACCATGGGCTATTTGTGACATGGGTAGATAAAGGGAAAACAGAAGAGAGACTGCTGGATTTCTAAAGCAAAAGACACGTAAATTTTAATGCAAGCATCCTATGACTGACTATGGCTAGAGTGATAGTTGCAATTTGATAGTCTGAGCAAATACTGTTCCATATAGATTCTTTGGGTATCAATGAGCAACACACAGAACTCTGGACATCTTGATCGTCAAATGTGATGGACTTTCTTTTAGCACTCATAAGTGAGTTGCCCTCTTCCTTATTTTCCATTCATTATGAATTTCTGAAATGGAAACTTTCCTTCTATTGCTCCATGACTGGCTGCATGAAATTGCAGCACCCTCTGTGAGATAGAAGGATCACGTGGTTATCTAGCAGCTGTGCCTTGTTCAAAATATCAGCACGAATTAACATGTATATTATCTTTGCAGAGTGAGGACTCAACCACTTTGCCTCCCCCCCAGGTTGACACTGTTCAAACAAATGTTTGAAATTAGACAAGTGTCCTTTTTCCCTAACAGGATATGGAAAATTCACAAATTCTAGTATATGTCCACATAAACATTTCACCATTTCCCAAATATACAAGTGTGAAATAGCTGTCATAAATACAAATGTTCATAGCTGTACACAAGATGGGGTCAACCACATTACAGCAGCGTGCCTTCTTGCATTTTATCACAACACTAAAATATGCAATTCCTTCCCCTGACAAAGCACTGTTGTGGGCATTATAAAAAAAAAAAAAAAAAAAAAAAAAGAGCCACAATGTGGTCTGAGCAATTATCGCCCTGGAGGGAAACACACAACGACTCCAGTGAACAGGAATAGCTGTTTAGACAGCTGGACTCTACTAGTTCACTATCAGAGCCAAGGGGTCTAATTCGTCACCTGGCTTCCATTTTAGAGAATTCCACTCACCTGAGAAGGAAGGCAGTCAGGGGACTTAACAAGAAATCATATTCTGCTGCTGCTGCTGCTAAGTCGCTTCAGTCGTGTACGACTCTGTGCGACCCCATAGACAGCAGCCCACCAGGCTCCCCCGTCCCTGGGATTCTCCAGGCAAGAACACTGGAGTGGGTTGCCATTTCCTTCTCCAGTGCATGAAAGTGAAAATTCAAAGTGAATTTGCTCAGTTGTGTCCGACTCTTAGCGACCTCATGGACTGCAGCCCACCAGGCTCCTCCATCCATGGGATTTTCCAGGCAAGACTACTGGAGTGGGGTGCCATTGCCTTCTCTGAGAAATCATATTAAGTACAATCAAAAGCTGACTATAGATAGAGGTGACTACAGTAGAATAATAGATGTTCATGAAGAGATGAGGCATATGTTAGGTTATACTACTGTCTTACAGTGCTTATTTTGTTACAACATTTTACTATCTACCTTTAATTATTCAAATGTCAACATTTAAGGATAGAGAGAAGCAGTGCTTAGCAGGAAATTGGATTGAGTTGCAATGTCCATTTAATGAGGAAACAATATAAAATGCTTCCCAGGTGACTCAGTGGTAAAGAATCTGCCTAACAATGCAGGAGCCGAAGGAGCCATGGGTTTGGTCTCAGGGTCTGGAAGATCCCCTGGAGGAGGAAAAGGCAACTCACTCCAGGATCCTTGCCTGGGATAATCCCATGGACAGAGGAGTCTGGTGGGCTACAGTTTGTGGGGTTTTAAGGAGTCAGACACAACTGAACACACGCATGCACACATGCACACACACACACACACACACGCATGATATATAAATACTTCCAAGTCCTTCCTGTAGGACTTCTTCATATTCATAATCATTAGCTTGTGTTGCACCCTAACTACATTTCTCAAAGCCTCTCATTTTTTAAAACTCCCATTGTTTTGGGTTTTATAATGAAACAGATAAAACCCCCCACAGAAGAAAAGGAAGAAGCAGAAATCAATATATAGAGCATTGCTACACTCTCCAGTCCCCTAAAAATAAGAAGACTTTCACCATTTTCTAAAAGCAGTATCTTTATAAAATGGTTCAACAATTGATGGATGTTCGTCTCAGAGGGATGCCCTCTGACATCGATTTTATATATATAACAAACCAGGAGTGAGGATTTGCTAGATTGGGGAAATTACTTCAGGTGAAAGTAGAACAGTTAATAACATAACAGCTATCCATGAACAATAAATATTATAGAAAATATGATATAGAAAGAAATGAAAATTTCAGAGTCAGAGAGTGAGTAATCAACATACACTAGAAGAAAACCAGTGTGGCATTGCTATCTTTCAAACAGCACCCATAGTTCATCATTGTTTCTATTTGGAAACAATAGCGTTTCCCCCATTCCATTTTAAAATTCTATTTATTTAGAACTCCGGGAGTTGGTGATGGACAGGGAGGCCTGGCGTGCTGCGATTCATGGGGTCACAAAGAGTCGGACACGACTGGGCAACTGGTCTGATCTGATTTAGAAAGTTTATTCTTTTAAAAATTACCTTTGCTGTTTCATAATGCATACTTTTTTGCCATCATTTAAAATTAATTAATACCTTTACCTTCCATCAGATGATGCCAAGTCCTTAGGTAACCAAGACCTCCTATGACCTCTTTCCAACAAATGTACCAATTCTGTCTTTTTCCTACTCTCCCCACTTCATGAATTAGAGATTAGCACTAGTTTTTATTCATTCCGTAGCTCATTAATTTAGTCAATATTTACACATATCTGTATTCACACTATTCTTAAAGTTCAGACCATATGATGGTGATTAAAATCCTTCCATCTGAAGCACCTCCTTCAGACTTTCCCCTAGTGAGTAGAAATTCTCTCATTTGGTTGTTTAAAAGATCTTCATTTTGACCTAATGCTAGCAAGACAGTTTTCATGGATAATGAATTATAGGTTCATAATGATTCTTTCTCTGTAGACTGAAGGCACAATTTCATTGTCTTCTTGTTTACATTATTGTACGGAAAAGTTTAACATCACTTAAGTTATTACTGTTTTTACCTCATATGATTTTTTTCTTGAGGTTTGTAAGAGCTTCTCTTTGTACTTAGATTCTATACGTTTACTATGACATATCTAGTTGAAACATATATTTATTAACATTGGAATTCTTTAGAATTAGTGGATTTTAGGATCAGAATATTTCAAAAATTCTATTAAAAGTTTATTCATTTCCCCCCATTAGTGCCTTTATTTTTTTAAATTTTTTTAAATTTTATTTTATTTTTAAACTTTACATAACTGTATTAGTTTTGCCAAATATCAAAATGAATCCGCCACAGGTTGAACAATCAGCCTTTCACTTGATCCTGCTTCTCTTTTCATCTTCCTTTCCTATTTTTCATACTGTATCTCTAGACTTCATTTTGCATTATTACTTTGAAAAAATATTCCTGGACACCATTTCATATCTTTGTCTAATCTGCTGTAATTCATTATTACAGTTTAAATCTCATTCATTATATTTAAATTTTACTCCTTTTGGTCTGCTTGGTTGTACTTTATAGCTTCCTCTCTCTTGTTAAAAAAAAGTCAAAACAGGGCTTCCCTGGTGACTCAGTGATCAGGAATCCCCCTGCCAATGCAGAAGACTCAGGTTCAGTTCCTGGTCTGGAAGATCCCAAATGCCACAGCACAACCAAGCCCATGGGCCACAGCTATTGAGCCTGTGCTCTAGAGCCCAAGGGTCACAACTACTGAAGCCAGCATACCCTAGAGCCTGTGCTCAACAAGAGAAGCCCGCACAACGAGGAGCCCGCACACTGTAAGTAGAGAGGAGCCCCTGCTCTCTGCAACTAGAGAAAGCCCTTAAGCAGTAATGAAGACCCAGCACAGCCAAAATAACAATTGAAAAGTCAATATCTATTTCATATTTTGTCATTGCCAGTATCTGAAGTCTCTATCAATTTGTTTCTCTTGTTTGTTCCTGTACATTTTCTGTTATGTTGTTTTGCTTACTTGGTGTTTTCTGTAAATTGCCTATTCTTTTAAGGGGATCTATAGAAATTCTTTGAAACCTGGATAAAGCTGGATCTCTACAGAAGGAACTCTATGTTTTATTCTTGTTGACTGGCAGGGACACCAAACCAAGGATACTTTTAAATTACATTTTCCCCTCAGAATTCACTCCCCTCTTCAAATAGGTCATGTAATTTGGATTCGAAAGTGACCCAAAGCTTTGTGTGATCACAATTCTGAGCCACACAAAGTTTGTGGTTTTGATTCTCAAAGTGCACCTGTCTCCCTTTTCCTACATCAAGACTGAGACAGGGAAGTGTCTTTGTTATCGCCTGCTACGTAACAGGGCTTGGTTCCCTTTCACTGTCATATAATAAAGCAGTCTTTTGGGTTTTCAGCTTTTTGTTGAGATTTTATATTACTTCCCCTACGTCTGTACAGCTCTAGGTCTTAACTCCTATGCTCTGTGCCTCATGCAGACTTTAGAGACCCCAGGTCATGATTTTCTGTATAAACCTGCAGGATGAGAGCAATCTTGGTGCTCATGCAACTCCCATGCTTCCAACTACATATGGATTATACCAGCAGTGCATTTCAACCAATATTGATAAATATTTCTATCTAGCATCTTATTGTATGAATGAGAAGAGTTGTTCAGGACATCAAGTCCATCATACTAGTGGAAAATGGAAACCTCATCCCATCTCCTTAGTGAGAGAACCTGGACTATGTATAGACACGCATGAAACATTTGCTTTAATGATTCATTGCAATGGTGCTTCTATATCTAACCCCCACATCTCTCCCTAAAAAGAGTCTTGTGGCACCAGCAGCCTCTTCTATCTTGAGTCTCAAGAACATCCTTTGATTCTTTGTAATGACCTCTACATTACAAAATCCATTTACTTTGAAAGAGGAAAGAGCAGGTGCTTCAATGTCAAGCAAACCTCATCTCCTGGCACTATCGCTTATTGTTTGAAACATTTTTCTCAGATTAGACTCATCCATTTATAGAGGTGTTGTAGCCATGCAATAGATACACAGTTACTACTGTGTTTGAGTATCAGTGGGCTCAGCCATTTTTGGAGAAGGCAATGGCACCCCACTCCAGTACTCTTGTCTGGAAAATCCCATGGATGGAGGAGCCTGGTAGGCTGCAGACCATGGAGTCGCAAAGAGTTGGACATGACTGAGTGACTTCACTTTCACTTTTCCCTTTCATGCATTGGAGAAGGAAATGGCAACCCACTCCAGTACTCTTGCCTGGAGAATCCCAGGGACGGGGGAGCCTGGTGGGCTGCTGTCTATGGGGTCGCACAGAGTTGGACACGACTGAAGAGACTTAGCAGCAGCAGCAGCAGGGCTCGGCCATTTTACCTTCTATTCTTCACAATATCCTGCCTTAAGAACTAGACCACCATCCTTTCACTATTTGCTGAAGTTTAGAACATGAATTTGTACCTCATTTTCTCGTCAGAACATTTAATCAATTTGCCTGTTATTCACACTTCATTTTCTAATACTTGCACATAGAATAGGATGCTTTGCAGGGAGAGTTATGCTCTGAGGTTATATAATGTCTAGCACGGGAGTAGATTTCCTTTCATTTTTCCCTTTCCTTGTGCAGTGTTGCCACATTGATCTTAGATCACAAGCCCCTATAACAAGAAACATACCTTGAAGAGCCAAGCAATGTATCATAAGTTAAGATTTGGTTGTGCTTATTAGATGTTCAGCAGAATTATGCTAAAATATCTAAAATCTAGTATCACCCCTCAATCCACTATGAACAAAAGACACGTATAGAATTATAGATAGAAAGTTGTTTATATATTGTTGTTGTTGTTGTTGTTTAGTCGTGTCCAACTCTTTTGCAACCACATGGACTGTAGCCTTCCAGGCTCCTCTGTCTATGGGATTTCCCAGGCAAGAGTGCTCGAATGAGTTGCCATTTCCTTCTACAGGGGATCCTCCCAACCCAGGGATCGAACTGGTGTCTCTTGCATTGGAAGGTGGATTCTTTACCATCGAGCCACTAGGTTAGGCCACTTTATATTCAATTAATAATAAATGTACAACAGGGACTAAGTATTTGTGATGGCGTTCGAGGTATAAATGCATGCTTTAAAAGAAACAAAATCCTCGGTGCTTATAAGTAATAAGTGTAATTATTTAACACACCTTTGAAATTACTGTATGAACAAAGTACTTTAAAAAGCACAAGTTATTTAAAAAATACAGATGTACTAATTAACTGCTTAATAGTAGACATTCATGTACAAGAACTGGTCTAAATGAGCTCTGCCCAAGTACCAAGATGTGGAAAGGAAAGTGGTAAAGTGAAAGTCACTCAGCCGTGTCCAACTCTTTGAAACCCCATGGACTATACAATCCATGGAATTCTCCAGGCCAGAGTACTGGAGTGGGTAGCCATTCCCTTCTCCAGGGGATCTTCCCAACCCAGGGATCGAATCCAGGTCTCCTGCATTGCAGGTGGATTCTTCACCAGCTGAGCCACCAGGGAAGCCCAAGAATACTGGAGTGGGTAGCCTATCCCTTCTCTAGAAGATCTTCCTGACCCAGGAATCAAACCAGGGTCTCCTGCATTGCAGGTGGATTCTTTACCTTTGAGCTACCAGGGATTAAAGATGTGGAAGTCAATTCAAAATCATTTTTCTGATCACTCCAATGAAGAAACTGGGGTCAAGAGAAGATTGATGGAAAAATGAATCTTAAAGCCTAACCTATCATTTTGAGCACCAAAATACTAAGGGAAAAAAATCTCCCCTTTGGAATTTCATGAACATAATGGTCAATGAACTAAAATGTATTTTGGAGTTCATCCTTTTTTTTCCCCCCTCTTACATATGTTCACAAAAAATTCTTCATCATTCTAATGAAGCAAAGGCTATAATTTAAAAAACAAGTAGTATCATAAAAAGAATTAATCTTTGTTAAAATGTTCTGTATGTTAATTATTTCAATAACACTTTACACTTCTTGAATTTACCTTAGAAGAGTCTTCCTACTTTTCATTCAATAAAATTATTATGGTAATTCCTTATTTTAAAGATGCATGCATTAGAGGAAAGGAAAACTGATGTGATCAAATTCAGTCTATTGAATACATACAAAACATAGTTATGCGAGTTTTCCATTAATATGTAATTTAACCCACAAGGGGGAAAGGAACAGCTAGTGCATCACACAAATGTACATTTCAGAATCTACCCTAAGGCAGTCTTATAGTTAAAAGGAGGAGAAACAGCCTACTTTTGCTACTCTCACATAAAGAACAGCCGTCATCCACTCACCTTCCACAAGCCTTCAGGAGAACCCTCCCTTTACATGAGTACAGCCCCAAGTGTTTCCATATCTTGAACTAGCAATCATACATATCTGAGCACTTGCTCTCTCGAATTATTTTTAGTAATAGAACAAAATGAAATTCTTTACTTTATGAGGTTGAATATAAGTTGTGGCAAATAAGATAATTAAAATTACCTTTTCAATTCATTATCATCTCTGGCTATTAGTTAAAATCTTTCAGATTGTTTTTAGAGAAAAAATAAAAACTTTTTAATGTCTAAGCACAATCATACAAACACAAACAGAATTCTGAACTTTCATATGCCTCAAAACAAAAATCATGGGAGGTGGCAAGAAATGCCAGATATTTTAGAGGATGAACAGATAAACCTCTCGAGTAAATTTTGGCTCTTCACTATGTCACTGATAACTGCTTATGCCAATGCATCATTTTGCATCTATGGTAGCTAGAATAGAATAATGGCTTCCAAAAATGTCCATGCCCCAATCCTTGGAATCTGTGAATATACTGTCTTTTATCACAAAAGAAAGATTTGCAGATATAATTAACATTAAGGACCTCAAGATGGGGAGATTACTCTGGATTCTAGTGGATTCAATCTAATCACATGAGTCTCTAAAAGTGGAAAACCTTACCCATTTGAGATCAGAGAGATGTGACAGAATGAAACGATGGCAGAGAGGGATAATGGCATGCCAAGACACTCCTGTTGATTCTGAAATGTAAAGCTATGTGCAAAGATCACAGAGAGGCCTTTAGAAGCTGGCAAAGGCAAAGAAACGGACTGTTCCCCTAATCCTCCAGAAAGAAACAGCCCTGCCAAACCTTGATTTTAGGTCACTGAAATCCCAGCTGAACTTCTGCTCTACTGTACTATAAGATAACAAACCTTGTTGTTTTAAACCAGTAAGTTTGTGGCAATTGGTTACAGCAGCAACAGAAAAAAAAAAAAAAATGTTTCCCCACAACAATCTTGTGAGAAGGAGGAAAAGAGTGTCTTTTACAGTTGAGAAAACCAGTGCTCAGAGAGAATTTCCTCTGCTAAACAGTAAGCATGTAAGGTCCTGGCTCCTAAATCCAGATCCACAGCACTGCCCCACAAAGGCATCCCTTTATGGAAGAAGTGTTGAGGCCACAATGACTAGGTTGAACGACCCTAAGAACATCAGCTCATAAAGACAACAAGGCTGGGAAACACAGAGATGGGGGCTAGTGAATTATAGAAGTAGAAGCAGGCAGGGCCCAGTCTCAGCAGTGTAGAAAGTCATCCTGTTTTGGAGGACCACCTGGAGGATTTCCAGTGTCCCTGGTCCTTGAGAAATGGGGGCAGGGGAGGGATAGATGATGCTGGTATGTGTCAGACTGGGTGACACTAAGTACCACGGTGAACGTATATGGTGCATTCAACAGACAACAGAGGCATCAGTAGCTTTTAAGCAAGAATGTGCCTTCTTAAACATGGATTAAAATGATGGGCCTAGCGGCACTGTGGAACAAGAAATGCAGTAGGAACAGACTATAAATAAGAGACTCCAAAACAAGGGAACGATATTTCATTGGTTTCCAATGAACTGCAATGAAAACTGAGACTATGACTAAAATAGAGGAGTTTTTAGATACAAACAACAACAACAAAACGGTTTCAGGAGGAATGCTGAATGCAGGATGCAGTGGAGAAATGACATTCCATAATCTGAGGTCTTTACCAACTATTATTTTGTGAGCATTTACCAGGTACTCTTTTAAGCAGATTTTATAAGTTCTATCAGTAAATAACATTCCATTAAGCACTATGTGCTGGACTCTGTGTTAAGTCAATGTATTATCTCATATTCACTCCTCCTGTGTCTCTTTCACAAATATTGACCGAGGTGCAGTAATGATACAAAGCATGCTCATGATTATGAAATGAGTAAACAAAGATTGGACTCACACTCAGCTCTCTCTGAGTGGAAAGTCCCAACCACAAAACTGCAGACATAGTCTTCTAACTCTTGACACAATGTTGCATTACATTTTAGTAAAGCTTCCAATTTCAGGGCAAGTTCATTTTTTTCTGAATATCTATTAATGAAGCATCAAACTAATTTTTACTCTGGTTAATCTTGCAACTGGGAGAAAACAAATTCAAGCTGGAGAATACAAATTCCTTCATTTTTAACAAATGAAAACAGCCTAGTGACTCATAGTAGCTAAACTGCATGATTGGAAGCTAATGAAACCATAAACATATACATATATATTTTATATATACATACATATATACATACACACACACACACACACACACACCACTCTTGTGAATTCTAAATTCTGTGCTAATTAAGTCAAAACACTAAAATTATGGAGATGGCATAAATTGCCAAGTTCTATTTCTCCCAGAGTGAGACTCTTTAAATACTCAGCCCTGGGTGTTCTTTGGAAGGAATGATGCTAAAGCTGAAACTCCAGTACTTTGGCCACCTGATGCGAAGAGTTGACTCATGGGAAAAGACTCTGATGCTGGGAGGGATTGGGGGCAGGAGGAGAAGGGGATGATGGAGGATGAGATGGCTGGATGGCATCACTGACTTGATGGATGTGAGTTTGAGTGAACTCTGGGAGATGGTGATGAACAGGGAGGCCTGATGTGCTGCGATTCATGGGGTCACAAAGAGTTGGACATGACTGAGCAACTGAACTGAACTGAAGCTGCTTAGTATCTTTTCAATCAAAGAACTTTTACAATACATTGAAGTGATAAAATGGGATGTGTAAGAGTTAAACTAATAAACCACATGGATTAAGTGTCGCTCAAAATACTATCAGGTTTAAAAGCTAAGGAGAACATACTTAGGTGAACAAAACAAGAAGAAAATAAAATGTCACTAGAATTAACCAAGAGCAAACATCTGAGAAATAGCATGTGACATGTTTCTACAGTGAAAATATCTAGCTTATTCTGTCTAATTAATGCACTGAAGAAGTGCAACTTTAATTACAATACATTTTGAGCATGGAGCAAACATGTAGCAGGAATGGATAGAGAATAGTTAAGTTGTAGATTTAAAAAATACCAAGCAGTTCTATTTTTGATTTTTTGAGGATCCTCCATGCAGCTTTCCATATTGACTATACCCATTTACATCCCCACCAACAGGTGAGGTGATATCTTGTGATTTTGATTCGCATTCCTTTGATAACCAGTAATACTTAATGATGTTAAACACACTTTCATATACCTGTTGGATATTTTGCATGTCTTCTTTGGAGAAATTCGGTTTTTGCCTATTTTAAAAAAAATTATTTGTCTTTATTAGGTTGTAGGAGTTTTTAATATATTTTTTATGTACTAACCCTTTACTACATACATGGCCTGCAATTATTTTCTTCCATTCCACATGCTGACTTTTCATTTTATTGATGATTTCCTTCATTGTGCAGAAACTTTTTATTTTGATATGGTCCTGCTTTTTTTTCTTCTGCTTTTGTTATCTGTGCTATTAAGTGTCATATACAAGAAATTATTGCTAAGACTAATTTCAAGGAGTTTTTCTCCTAAGAGTTTTATAGCTTCAAGGTCTTGCATTCAAATCTTTAATCCACTTTGAATTGAATTTTGGGTATGTTGTAAAATAAATTTTCCAATTTTATTCTTTGGCATGTGGGCATACAGTTTTCTCAGTACCATTTACTAGAGAGGCTATCTCTACTGTGTGTTCTTGGCACTCTTATAGAAGACTAGTTGGTCATTAATGTATAGGTTTATTTCTGGTTTCTGTAATTTATATCACTGGTCTGTATGCAATGTTTCTGAATATATATCCCCAGAAACTAAAACCAAGGTCTCAAAGAGACATTTGTATTACCATGTTCACTGCAGCATTATTCACAAAAGACATGCTGCTGCTGCTGGTAAGTCACTTCAGTCCTGTCTACTCTGTGCGACCCCACAGAGGGCAGCCCACTAGGCTCCCCCGTCCCTGGGATTCTCCAGGCAAGAACACTGGAGCAGGTTGCCATTTCCTTCTCCAATGCATGAAAGTGAAAAGTCAAAGTAAAGACGCTCAGTCGTGTCTGACTCTTAGCGACCCCATGGACTGTAGCCTACCAGTCTCCTCCGTCCATGGGATTCTCCAGGCAAGAATACTGGAGTGGGTTGCCATTGCCTTCTCCAGGGGATCTTCCCGATCCAGGGATTGAACCCTGGTCTCCTGCAATGCAGGCAGATGCTTTACCCTCTGAGCCACACACATACACACACAAATAAGAAATAAAAAGATGATGGGAGAAAAGCTTTGGAGGCACTGGCTATGTTTATGTTATATTAAAGCTATTTTCATATTCTCACTACTGTAAATAACAAGATATTGCTGATTCTCACAAAAGACATGAAAAAATGTTTTGTGAAATGAATAATATTTTGGCACCAAAATCTGGCAAGTGATCATAAAATTCCCTGTACATAACTTGGTTACTGTGTGCACAAAGTCTGCAGTAGAGAAGAAAAGCAATAAGAGTCAAGCTAGAATTACTGAAAGATTCACCTTATCCAATAATCTAGGATTCTGTTCTTCAGTAGCAGAGTAATTGTAGGAAAAGCCAAATCAATAATTGCTGAGAGTTTGATTGAAGGATTCATGGAGTTCTTCACACACAAACAAGTATTATAAAACAACTGTAACATTTACGGGAGGCCATGGTGCCAACAATCTTATTGATTTTAAGATCGATGCAGGTGACACTCTCAATATCCTGACCGCCAAATTCCTCATATTTCTCGATTCCAACGTCTTCCTCTCCACTTTCTCCCCTTTACCTTCGTTTCAGAACATATCCCACTTGTTTGCAAACCCAGTTCTGCCCTTGAACCTCTTTCATCAAATTGCTCCTGGAACTCTGTCCTTTTCTTCACTTTTTATCTTCTATTTCTCCTTCTCAGTTTTCCTTCTTGTGTTTCCTATTCTTTAGAAAAGCTTTCCGTGGGGAAAAAATACTATAAATTCCTCCATTGTAAGGTAACTTCCTTTGTAAAATCTATTTAATACTATCTGTTAAGAAGCACTACCATAATAAAAGTGAAAATGTCCATGACAGATATAAGGAGATGTAGCCCTTAGTAGACTGAGCGACTTCACTTTCACTTTTCACTTTCGTGCATTGGAGAAGGAAATGGCAACCCACTCCAGTGTTCTTGCCTGGAGAATCCCAGGGACTGGGGAGCCTGGTGGGCTGCCATCTATGGGGTCACACAGAGTTGGACACGACTGAAGTGACTTAGCAGCAGCAGCCCTTAGTAGTGATGGAGCATTATGACTGTAGGGGTAGGATTATTAATGATTTTTCTTTATATTTCTGAACTCTGTTTCAGCTTACATACTTTTATATTTCAAAACCTTCCTGTAATATTTTACCCTGTATTTGTCCATGACCAAATTTCAAAAAATAGTCTATTCAGTAGCTTCCGCATTCATGATTTGCCTGATACTTACCCTTCAACCTAGCTTCGTTTGTTTCCTTTTTCTACTTAATTAAAATAGCTCTCATAAAGGCATCCAATGACATTAAAACCATGAGATATAGTTTAAATTTTCCTTTATTCTTAATGTCTTGGCTTTGTTATAATTAAATACTGTCATCTCCTTGAAATCTCTCCTTTCTCAGCTGTCTTATATATTCCCAGGCTTTCCTATTTTTCTTACTCTTGCTCCTTCCCAATTTTTTTTTTGGCCCAACCATCTATCTAGTCCTTGGATGCCAGAAATTTACAAGTACCACTGAACTTCTTTTCTCCATCTCTCTTTTTCCCTACTTTGTCATTCATTTTATTATATTCCCTAAGTTCAGGTCTTGCCTCATTGCAAATGACTGTTAAATGAGTCTCTGTGAACATGCTGGTTCCCTTGAGCTGCTGCTGCTGCTGCTGCTAAGTCGCTTCAGTCATGTCCGACTCTGTGCGACCCCATAGACGGCAGCCCACCAGGCTCTGCCGTCCCTGGGATTCTCCAGGCAAGAACACTGGAGTGGGTTGCCATCGCCTCCTCCATTGTGTGAAAGTGAAAAGTGAAAGTGAAGTCGCTCAGTCGCGTCCAACTTGTAGCGACCCTATGGACTGCAGCCTACCAGGCTCCTCCATCCATGGGATTTTCTAGGCAAGAGTACTGGAGTGGGGTGCCATTGCCTTCTCCGTCCCTTGAGCTACATATATTCAATTGTACGCTGGACATATCTTACGGGTATCCTCGTGACACCTGAAAAACCCTAACACCCAGTAATTACATCATCTTTCTCCTCAATGCAACCTCTCTTTTGTGCTTCTTACCCTTATAATAGCATCATTTTTTAGATAGTAATCAAGCTCAAAATATCACGGTGACATTATTTTATTGCCCCATACATTTAGGATATTTGCTATACCATCAGTCTAGCCCTATAAGGATTAATGTACTTTCGGCACACTTTCCTAGTATTTTTATTTCCTTTCTTCACTCAATGTTTTTATTCTGCAGAAGAATCACTCCCATCTTGCCACTCCTAAATTCCACCAAAAAGCTGTCTACAGATACACACACACTATTACACATCTAGCCTTCTTGGTTTTAGTTCTTTCAGTTATGTTTTCTCTCTTTAGAATTTTATTTTTGTTCTACTGTTCCCTTTCACAATAAAATAAAACAAAAAATAAATGCTTTATACATCTCTGCCTCTACTAACTAGTCACTCATTCCTTAGCCAATTGCAATTTGTTCTGTTCTGGGATTGCAAATCAAAGTATCCTTATTCTAGTAATTACTGACTTTTGCCACAGCGAGTCTGAGCTTTCCTAAGTCTCACCTTTCTCAGTTGTCCTGCAGTGTTTCATATTGCCATTTGCACCCAGTTCCCTAAATAGCAAGACTCCACCTCTACCATATGCATTTCTAAGTTGATTCTACTAGGCTAATATCTCTCTCCGTATAGATTACTCTCTCCTGACTCATAATGTAGAAGTTACCAACATTCTTAAATTGTTTTTCTATAGTATGTCTCACATATGTTTCTAAGTTTTAAACACAAACACTTGTGGATCATCCAAAACATCTCTCATTTATCATTCTCAGAGATGTGATCACAAGTACCTAACAGATACCTCTGTTTTAAATTCACACAGGCAAAATCAATTTTATGTTCTAGGTTAAACCCAGTAGCCAATTGGCTACCCACATCTATCATTCCATTGCCTATTCAAACATTTCTATTTTTCCAGTAGAAACTGTTGTCAAAAACACTCTATTTTCCTTTCCCCCATGCACCCAACTTGTTGCCAAGCCCCAAGCACTCAACATGTCTAATGTTCATTCCAAATGTTCCTGTTCTCCACTGCATTTTCAGTGCTACAAACCTACTTTTCCTCATATCAGGAGAATCTTCTAAAAGCACTCTTCTGGTAATATTTATCTTTTACAAAAAATCTTTAGTGTCTCCCCATTGTTTAACAAAGCAAAGACAGTTTTATTTTTTTTTTAATTTCTCATCCTAAGATTCAGAATCTCTGAAAACCTTTGTATGGAGCTCTATTCAGCATCCTCTGGGTCACCTTTTAAACTAATCCCATGCAACCTTGACTTTTAGAATGAGAGTTGCCTTTGACAAAACAAAAATATCTGTAAGTTTGCTAAGGGCTCGGGGTGAATGTTCTGGGTGCCCAGGTTTTGGAACCATTGGGGCACAGTTTAACCCAAACCTACCTTCCCTGCACCATGCGTGTTATTCCCTTCTTCATCCCTCCATTCTAGAAACTCTGCAAGCTCCTCAAAGACAGGGACATATTTAACTTTCCACATTATATGGCACATAGTACACTGCCTCATATATACTAAGCATTTATTAATTGTTCAAGAAAAATGGAAGTAATAAATTTAACCCATTCACTCAGGTAAAGTCATTACAATTAACCACATTAAAATATTACTCTTAGCTATTTGCTATTCAAACATACTTCCTAAGTACTCAGGGAAAAGAAGGGTATGTTCCCTACAAAAATTTTATAACAATGTATTTTCTGCCTCTTTTATGGTCCTTAAACTTTACTGCATTATAATGGCACAGAAGAGGCCATATAAAAAACGGCTCAAGGAAAATTAAACAGAAAAAAAAAAAAAAAAAAACACCTAAAACTTTAATTCAAAAACTCACCATTTCCATCCAAAATAGATATTTCCCCTTGAAAGCTAAAATTAAAACTGCCAGTCCTCCATATATCATAAGTTAAGTTCTTTATTAGTATCATATTTTGCTTCCATAATGAGTATCATCAAAATCTAAACTTACAAAATGATTACTAATAACAAAGTGAGACTATCTTTAATGCCTTTAATGAGTAGGTTAGTATGAAGTACACCAATCTTCTTAAATGTATTACTCTTTATGGATACATACTCTCTGCTTTGTGTGAAGCTGTGGGAAACTGAGATATTTTCTTCAGATAAAGTATAAAAGCCCAAGCCAGAATTCAGCTCTTTGTAAGGGATAAACCAGGGTACTTTCTTAAAAGAGGTGAAGAAAAATGAACATGTGATTTTGACCTTCAGGATCTGCAAGCCTCCTGTAAGCTAAAGTATTAAAAAAAAAAATAAGTGGTGTTTAGATGAAGAAAAGTGTTTGATGAGTATATAACAAAGCACACTCTGCCCTTTAAGCCTTGGATAGAAAGTTAAGAACAGATGGAAAATTCCATTGTGTGCTTTTCGTGCCACCTGTCACCATCTGAATGGTAGCCAGCATTACAACTCTACCTTATTTAGTCTCATGGTGGAAAGACTGGCACTACTGGGGAACTACTCTACTAGAAATTAATGATACTTAAGCTTGCAATAAATACAAGAACACAGACTGCACTTGTAATCAAAACTTGGCAATCCACTATTCTCCATTCAATCAATAAAATTTGGAAAAATGTTTATAACTTTTGTGTTAGTTGTAGACTATGTCTTGGAACTTATGGAGACTGCTGAGCTAAATGTACAGTTAATAAAGCTTACATGGAGAGATCCCACATAAGCTTATTACCTCAGGCAGATGACACTGATGCAGAAAAATGTTTAACAAAATTGAACAGGAAGTATTAAATGATTAACATGTTATCAGTACATTTAGAAACGTGCATTATGTTTGTATGGTGTGGTTGCTGCAAGGTTAGGGTCACAATGAGTAACTGGTTAAACAGGAATAGATGAAGGAGGATACAGCACTTTTTAAAAGAAATATATGGTATACATAGAAGAATTGAGCACTTGATAATATGCCTCTAATGGAGCTCTATGATTGTTTTATTTGGGATTTTTCTTTCTTTCCCAACTGTGCCTCCTGGTTATTAAGAGCATATTAGTATTAGTGACTTCAAGGCTACAGCTAGTGTTGTGCTGAAACCAAAGAGACGACTAATAAAGTTCATGTTCAATTCTTACTTGTCTGAAGAAGGACTGTGAAAGAAATAGTATTTTAGAAAAGATTTGTGTGAAGGGAGGAAGAACTAAGATGTGGGGAATGATAGCACTGGAGTGTCACATTCAGATTCAATGATGCTTGAGAAACAGAAATGATTGAACAAATCTGGTGCTGAAAAGTACACAACTACTCCGGAGAGAAGAGAACCATGTGAGTGGAAGAGCTAGAGAAAGTGGGAGAGTTAGGTTGGCCACATGAACCTCTGAGCACATACAGACATGACCTAAATTTCAGGATAACTTTGAAGAAAGAGATGATCTGCAAAGCCTAAGACACCAAAGGAAAGATGAATGATATTAAGAACCGACAATTCAAAGCAAAGCTTTGTTGATTAATAAATAAAACACTTTAAAGACAAATGGCTATGCTATCAGAATGATCTGGGGAAGTTAACACAGTATAACAAGCAAACATAATTCAGCAAAAATTAAATGGCTTTAGAAGATTTCATCAGGTTATTTCAGAACTTTTGCAGCAGGGTATTTAGAGCTGGCATCGCATTAAAACAACAAGGTCATAGATTACAAATGTCCTGGGATATGGAGGAAGAAACCTATACAGAGTCATATCATATTCTAAAATTTGAAGAGAGTGAAGATGGCATGTTTGGACCCATTTTCACTAATGTTCTTACGTGTAAGCATGAAATCTGAGGACAGGGAGACAAACAAAAGGAAACAAGCATATCCCTAAGCTCCTCCCACAGCCCTGGAATGGGAAGACCCGTCACAGGCAAGATTTCTGTCATCTTGTCTTGGCAGCATCCTAGTCACCATCAGGACTCACGGTAGGGGACAGAACTGCAGAGCTGGGACACCTGCGTATCCAGGAGGCAATGGATCTTGTCAAGGAGGCAACTGATGTAGCCAACTGTGTTTCAATACTAGAGAAGAAAATGCTTTGTAACGTAATGATAGTTGGTACAGAATTCCAAAGATTAAAATTAAATATAGAAAGAACTTTTGTTTTCTCTTAAAAGGGCATCGTTGTCCTATATTATTAGCTTAAGAAGAATCATTTAGAGGAGCAACATAGAAGGCTACAAGGTGATGTATAACACAAAGATTTCTATATGTGAATATCTGTGCTAATACTAGGGGACTTTGTGAGTCCTCCAACTATTAAGACTGAATACTTCTTCTCACAATGAACCCTCGTTACTCAGACTTCTGCCCTCTTCCGTTCAAAGCAATCACCTAGTCTATTTGTCATATTTCCTTCTCTAAAGAATCAGCATGGAAAGAATGTAATCTCCCTATTTTTGCCACATAGCATCAACTGTCATAAATTAGTTACAAGGGGAAGGGTCTATATGGCTTCCTAAGTTTGTACAATGACGGGAATGATGTAAGTCCTAAAAGCATCAAAACATACCAGAAAATAGTAGTTCCAGTCATCTCAAAACATGATCATCCTTCCTCAAAAATTATGACATTCTTGCAATGTCATGAATTATAACATTCGTAAGCAGTTGTATTGGAGAATATTTTAAGTAAGCATATTTGAGAGGAAAATGCATAGATTTAATCAGAAGAAGGGAAAATCCTCTAATCGTCACATGTTTTCTGTATTGTGCTCTAAGGAACTGTTCTTTTCTGTTAATTTCAATCATCCTATTTTTTCCAATGAATTTATAGACATATTGTATTTCACAGATTCTGCTAGTCTGCAGTTCTGGCTTCTTTATAATGTAGGCTTATCATGATTTTTCATGGTGTATGCTGTATTATGGCTATTCTCTATATATTTCCTTTTAACCTCAGTTCCCACTAATAACCATTTATTCATTTGGCATTTTCTAGTTCATCCAACAAATATTGCAGACCAAGTCATCATGTAAGGTCATTGAGTAACCTAAGGATGAAACATCCTTGAGTTACTAACCCCAGAAGTCTAATCAATTGTAATCAGAGGAAGAGCTGGGAAATTAAAGGCTTCAGAATTGGTAAGTCTAAATGCTACACTGAGAAATCAGGCAGAAAGGGAAGAGAACTCCTGAATGATGATCATTTTTAAAAGTTGGAGAGCTCTTGCATGAACCATATTTGCCTAAAAAAGCAAAGCTAAAAAATTTTGATATCTAAAATGCTATTTTGTAACAAGTTATGGAGATTAAAAGAGGGAAGACAGAGAAGGTAGGGCCTACTAAGGAACTAATAAATGTTTGTGCATTTTTTAATATGCCCTCCAGATATATGTGTGTATATATCTACATGTATCTATATATCTATAGATATCTTTGAAGATACTTTGAATTATATGAAGATAATGTATAATTAGAAAACTAATTTTGTGATTTTATACATTATGAGATAATTTCTTGATGATATATTTAGAAATGAGGCCCCAGACAGCAGACTGTCTGGTTGAAAATCCACATACTATGAAGACTAGGTTTGATAGTTCACACACTAGGAAGACTATGTAAAGTGAATCTTCAGTTTGCTGGGCTTGATAGTGAATAGCTTCCTGTTGTCAAGAGCTATTATGTCACAATTGCAGTGCCCCATTTCTTTTAGCTTAGGTTAATTTCTTCTATCTTATCTGCACATCAGAAAATTCAGTTCCATTCAGTTGCTCAGTCCTGTACAACTCTTTGCAACCTCATGGACTGCAGCATGCCAGCCTTCGCTGTCCATCACCAACTCCTAGAGCCTACTCAAACTCAAGTCCACTGAGCCAGTGATGTAATCCAACCATCTCATCCTCTATCATCCCTTTCTCCTTCTACTTACAATCTGTCCAAGCATCAGGGTCTTTTCAAATGAGTCAGTTCTTTGCATGAAGAGGCCAAAGCTTGCAGTTTCAGCTTCAGCATCAGTCCTTCCAATGAATATTCAGGACTGATTTCCATAAGGATTGACTGACTTGATCTCCTTGCAGTCTAAGGGACTCTCAAGAGTCTTCTCTAACACCACAGTTCAAAAGCTCCAATTCTTTGGCAGTCAGCTTTCTTTATAGTCCAACTCTGACATCCATACATGACTACTGGAAAAAACATAGCTTTGACGAGAAGGACATTTGTTGACAAAGTACTGTCTCTGCTTTTTTAATGCTGTCTAGGTTGGTCATAGTTTTTCTTCCAAGGAGCAAGCGTCTTTTAATTTCATGGCTGCAATCACCATCTGCAGTGATTTTCAGTTCAGTTCAGTCACTCAGTCGTGTCCGACTCTTTGCGACCCCATGAATCGCATCACACCAGGCCTCCCTGTCCATCACCAACTCCCGGAGTTCACTCAAACTCATGTCCATCGAGTTGGCGATGCCATCTAGCCATCTCATCCTCTGTCGTCCTCATCCCCTCCTGCCCCCATTCCCTCCCAGAATCAGAGTCTTTTCCAATGAGTCAACTCTTCCCATGAGGTGGCTGAAGTATTGGAGTTTCAGCTTTAGAATCAGTCCTTCCAAAGAACACCCAGGACTGATCTCCTTTAGAATGGACTGGTTGGATCTCCTTGCAGTCCAAGGGACTCTCAAGAGTCTTCTCCAACACCACACTTCAAAAGCATCAATTCTTAGGTGTTCAGCTTTCTTCACATCTAAATCTCACATCCATACATGACCACTGGAAAAACCATAGCTTTGACTAGACAGACCTTTGTTGGCAAAGTAATGTCTCTGCTTTTGAATATGCTATCTAGGTTGGTCATAACTTTCCTTCCAAGGAGTAAGCATCTTTTAATTTCATGGCTGCAGTCACCATCTGCAGTGATTTTGGAGCCCAAAAAGATAAAGTCTGACACTGTTTCTACTGTTTCCCCATCTATTTACCATGAAGTGATGGGACCAGATGCCATGATCTTTGTTTTCTGAAAGTTGGGCTTTAAGCCAACTTTTTCCCTCTCCTCTTTCACTTTCATCAAGAGGCTTTTTAGTTCCTCTTCACTTTCTGCCATAAGGGTGGTGTCATCTGCATATCTGAGGTTATTGATATTTCTCCCTGCAATCTTGATTTCAGCTTGTGCTTCATTCAGCCCAGCATTTCTCATGATGTACTCTGCATATAAGTTAAATAAGCAGGGTGACAATATACAGCCTTGATGTACTCCTTTTCCTATTTGGAACTAGTCTGTTGTTCCATGTCCAGGTCTAGCTGTTGATTCCTGACCTGAATACAGATTTCTCAAGAGGCAACTCAGGTGGTCTGGTATTCCCATCTCTTGAAGAATTTTCCACAGTTTGTTGTGACACACACAGTCAAAGGCTTTGGCATAGTCAATAAAGCAGAAGTAGATGTTTTTCTGGAACCCTCTTGCTTTTTTGATGATCCAACAGATTGTTGGCAATTTTATCTCTGTTCCTCTGCCTTTTCTAAATCCAGCTTTAGCATCTGGAAGTTCATGGTTCACGTATTGGTGAAGTCTGGCTTGGAGAATTTTGAGCTTTACTTTGCTAGTGTGTGAGATGAGTGCAATGGTGTGGTAGTTTGGGCATTCTTTGACATTGCCTTTCTAGAGAAAACCGACCTTTTCCAGTCCTGTGGCCACTGCTGAGTTTTCCAAATTTGCTGGCATATTGAGTGCAACATCCTTAACAGCATCATCTTTTAGGATTTGAAATAGTTCATCTGGAATTCCATCACCTTCACTAGCTTTGTTTGTAGTGATGCTTACTAAGGCCCACCTGACTTTCCATTCCAGGATGTCTGGCTCTAGGTGAGTGATCACACCATCATGGTTATCTGGGTCATGAAGATGTCTTTTGTATAGTTCTTCTGTGTATTCTTGCCACCTCTTCTTAATATCTTCTGCTCCTGTTAGGTCCATACCATTTCTGTCTTTTACTGCACTCATCTTTGCCTGAAATGTTTGCTTAGTATCTCTAGGTTTTTTTGAAGCAATCTCTAGTCTTTCCCATTCTATTGTTTTCCTTGTTTCTTGCATTGGTCACTGAGGAAGGCCTTCTTATCTCTCCTTGCTATTCTTTGAAACTCTGCATTCAAATGGGTATATCTTTCCTTTTCTCCTTTGTCTTTAGCATCTCTTCTTTTCTCAGCTATTTGTAAGGCCTCCTCATGCAACCATTTTGCCTTTTTGCATTTCTTTTTCTTGGGGATGGTCTTGATCACTGCCTCTTGTACAATGTCTCGAATCTCCATCCATAGTTCTTCAGGCACTCTGTCAGATCTAATCCCTGGAATCTATTTGTCACTTCCACTGCATAATCCCAAGGGTCATGTATAAATGGTCTAGAGTTATCCCTACTTTCTTCAATTTAAGTTTGAATTTGGCAATAAAGATTTCATGATCTGAGCCACAATAGGGTCCAAGTCTTGTTTATTCTGACTGTATAGAGCTTCTCCATCTTTGGCTGCAAAAAATGTCATCAATCTGATTTTGGTATTGACCATCTGGTGATGTCCATGTGTAGGGTCTTCTCTGTGTTGTTGGATGAGGGGTTTGCTATCACCAGAGAGTTCTTTTGACAAAACTCTGTTACCCTTTGCCCTGCTTCATTTTGTACTTCAAGGACAAATTTGCCTGTTACTCCAGGTATCTTTTGACTTCCTACTTTTGCATTCCAGTATATCAAGGCTGTATATTGTCACCCTGCTTATTTAACTTACATGCAGAGTACATCATGAGAAACGCTGGGCTGGAGGAAGCACAAGCTGGAATCAGATTGCAGGGAGAAATATCAATAACCTCAGATATGCAGATGACACCACCCTCATGGCAGAAAGTGAAGAGGAACTAAAAAGCCTCTTGATGAAAGTGAAAGAGGAGAATGAAAAAGTTGGCTTAAAGTTCAACATTCAGAGAACGAAGATCATGGCACCTGGTCCCATCTCTTCATGGGAAATAGATGGGGAAACAGTAGAAACAGTGTCAGACTTTATTTTTTGGGGCTCCAAAATCACTGCAGATGGTGATCGCAGCCATGAAATTAAAAGACGCTTACTCCTTGGAAGGAAAGTTATGACTAACCTAGATAGCATATTCAAAAGCAGAGACATTATTTTGCCAAGAAAGGTCTGTCTAGTTAAGGCTATGGTTTTTCCAGTGATCATGTATGGAATGGAGAGTTGGACTGTGAAGAAAGCTGAGCGCCTAAGAATTGATGCTTTTGAAGTGTGGTGTTGGAGAAGACTCTTGAGAGTCCCTTGGACTGCAAGGAGATCCAACCACTCCCTCTAAAGGAGATCAGCCCTAGGATTTTTTTGGAAGGAGTGATGCTAAAGCTGAAACTCCAATACTTCAGCCACCTCATGGGAAGAGTTGACTCATTGGAAAAGACTCTGATGCTGGGAGGGATTGGGGGCAGGAGGAAAAGGGGACAGAGGATGAGATGGCTGGATGGCATCACCGACTTGATGGACGTGAGTTTGAGTGAACTCCGGGAGTTGGTGATGGACAGGGAGGCTGTGATTCATGGGGTCACAAACAGTTGGACACGACTGAGCGACTGAACTGAACTGAACCCCTATAATGAAGAGTACATATTTTTTGAGTGTTAGTTCTAGAAGGTCTTCACAGAACCATTCAACTTCATATTCTTTAGCATTACTGTTTCGGGCATAGACTTGAATTACTGTGATATTGAATGGTTTGCCTTGGAAACAAACAGAGATCATTCTGCTGCTTTTGAGACTGCATCCAAGAACTGCATATTGGACTTTTTTGTTGACTATGAGTAATCAGAAGATTACTACCCTTAATACTCTCAGCTGCCCTATGCTAGAACATAAAATATGTTGAAATATTCTGGATACCTCCCTAACACTGCATATGTTTTCCTAACTCTGTGTTCACTATGATATAATGAATATACGTTCAATTGTGCTCTATTTATTACTTGACTAAAGTATTATATGGTCACTCAATTTTTAATACAGAGATTTACTTATTAAAATGTCTTTCCCTATGTTTTTTGAGAAAAAGTTGCTCATTGTAGAATAAACAATATTATAATAGACAATAACACCATATCAACACTATAGTTTTCTCTTATATATTTCTTTGTACTGTTGACTTGTTATAAAATACCATTTAATGGTAAAATGATTTTGTTGCATATTAAAGAGTGACTTCAGGAAAATAGTAAGGGCTGGCAGTGGATCTAGAACAAACACAAAGGTAAAGTGGTAAAAGAGTTGCTTTCTAGAATGAATGCATGAGCTCTCACTCAACAGGACTGTTGATTATATAACAGGCTTATTAAAGAACAACAGCAATATTGGAGCATAGTGGGAGCCAGATATTTGGCCACACCATGATCAGTCTCATATACATTTTCTTTGCCTCCTTCCACCACAGGATTACTTGTGTATCCTATGTTGGCCCATATGTCCACCTACCTTGAACTATAAGGTATTATCTTCTAGGACCTAAGAAATCATAATCAAGCCTAGGTTGGTCACTACAGGGATAGATTGGTGCAGGAGAAACTAAGTGTATCAAAAACCAGCAAGTCATTTGTGAAAAGCAGAAACAAATGACATTTGTGGCAACTCTGGGGGCTTCCTTGGTGGTTCAGATGGTAAAGAATCTGCCAGAAATGTAGGAAACCTGTGTTCAATCCCTGGATCAGGTAGACCCCCTGGAGAAGGGAATGGCTACCCACTCCAGTGTTCTTGCCTGGAGAATTCCATGGACAGAGGAGCCTGGCAAGCCAGAGTCCATGGAGTCACAAAGAGTCAGACATAACTGAGCGACTAATATTTTCTCTTTGGAAAATTGGGTAGTTTTTGACTATTAGAAGTAAGAATGTTCTCTAGTTCCAAAATGATAACATTGGTATTAATACCTTCTTTAAGGGCTTCTGAATCTGCAAATATACTAAGTGTTTTACAATAAAAAGCAGATTAAAAGAAAAAATAGTCATGAAGCTTACAGAAACACAGAGGTACCTAAATCTTGGAGGAATGTGTGTATCTATAAATGCCAGCTTCAGTATTAGAATAGTTTTCAAAGCAGCAGTTACAGTCCTGCCCTCTTTAGGTCAAACACATGAACCATTTCATAGGAAAACACTCAGCTACACAGGGTCTAAAATACAGGGAAAATCAGTCCACAATCAACAAGAAAACATCTGAAAAGAAATATGTGATTTTTCCCTCTAAGTGGCATAAATACACTTAAAGGAGGTTTGACTTCAGGCCACCAGATTCAGAGTACTTTTTGCCTGTTTTTTGACTTTCAGAAGAAAAGAAATGGTGAATCTGTACAATTTGAAGAGACATTTCCTTCAAAGGGTTAAACACACAAGAATAAAAATGTGTGGTTTCAGCAGCTTCACCTGTGAAATGGAGGTTATAAATACTCTATTTCTTACGGGGTCACTGGCAGAACTCAAAGATATTTGTAAAGTGCTTCTTACAAAAAAGACTCTTGTGTATAAATGCTAAATTCATCATAAGTAATAACACGGTAAATAAAATAGAAATTCCTCCCCAAATAGCTCCTAACATCTTACCTGGCAGATTTATTAACATTACTGAAAACAATTCATATTTGTTAAAATAAGATATCACATATTCTTATGGTCAACACAGAAAAGAGATAGGCCCTTTGCCTTACCAAAGTCTGGACCTTAAAACAACTGTTTGTCCAATAAGGAGATTCAGGAAAACATCAAGTCAAAATTAATAAAAATAGAATACAAAGAGGAGGGGAAGGGAGAGGAAGAAGAGAAACATCAGAGGTTCAAAACAATATGAGCAAGAATTAGATCTAATAATTGCAATTAGATTACATACTATCAAAGTATGCCTTTGATAACAGTAGTGACACATGGGGAAGACCGTTAGCTCAGAGTGGCAAAGAGTCTTCCTGCAATGCAGGAGACCCAGGTTCGATCCCTGGGATGGGAAGATCCCCTGGAGAAGAAAATGAAAACCCACTCCAGTATTCTTGCCTGGAGAATTCCATGCATAGAGGAGCCTGCCGGGCTACAGTCCATGGGGTCACAAGGAGTTGAACAACAAACACTTCATTGTCTGTTGTTAATGATTCCACAATAGAATTTGTAGAAGGTGACCCAGGTCTTGAAAATGTAAGAGACACATGTTCAAAGTTTAAAATTGAAGCACTTTTGCAGAAAATAAACTTGTTTTAAAGAAATAATACTTCTTGGAAATTTGTATATTACATAAATTGCTATGAACAGCAACAAAAAAAAAAGACTCTGACCTAAAATAATATAAAATTCCACTGACTTACTACTAAGAGACACCTTAGGTTTGGGGTTGTTTTATAGCCTACCAATATATTCAACAAATAAACAGGTCCTGGAAGACTTCAACTGTCAAGCTCATATAAAAGTAATTTGAAAAAAAAAAAAAACCTTACAAAATATCCACGGGCCTAATAGCTTACATAGGAAAAAAGAGAAACTGAAGGTTATTCCAAAGCTTTCAATAGTAGGAAAAAAAAAAAACAATCCTGCCTCTGCTGGAATTGAGAATATCCATTCTCTCCTTTCATACCTGACTTATTCTTTGACACCTTCCACTATTTTAGTTCTGCTTTTCAAGTCTCCAAACATTTTATAGTTAACAGAAGGCACAAAATATAACTGATGTTTCCCCATTTGTTTCCTTAATAAATAGCCTCTGCTAGAATGACCGGTGTAGAAACAGCAAAATAGAATCACTCATCATACTGTGTACCGCACACCACAGAGAAAAGAGCTTTGTTTTGATAAGGCTTTTCTGGATGGTGTGACATAATTCTTTCTCTATCTCAGAGGTATTTGGGCATCTGGACAAGAAATTATTCAACTGAAATGGAAAAAAAATCTCTAAAAACTAGTAGATGGCTTATATTTTATAGGGATGTTATATACACTTGCAAATAACCAATAATTCTCTTAAATTTTACATATATTTCCCCACATGCAATTTCATTGCAAAAACATTATTATAACTCTTGATAACAGCAAATGCTTTTAATATCATTAAGGTTCAAAATTACAAGTTATTAAAAAGTAATTTACTTTCTGATCCTTAAGTTAAAATTGATAATAATTCGAAAGGATTTTATTTGACTAGCAGGGGAAAAATAATGTTTAAACTGGATTATTTTAGGAAATGGGAGCAGTTAGTAGTTATCAAGTAGACTATATTGGAGAAGGAAATGGCAGCCCATGCCAGTGTTCTTGCCTGGAGAATCCCAAGGACGGAGGAGCCTGGTGGGCTGCCGAACACGGGGTCGCACAGAGTCAGACGCGACTGAAGTGACTTAGCAGCAGCAGCAGCAAGTAGACTATAAACAGTTCTAGCATTTCAGATGATCAAGAACAAAAGAAAATGAAACTTTTATACAGATATCCTATCAGAAATGACTAGGAAAGGAAAGATCATAGATATGGAATTAAAACGATGCTGCTGTTTTATACCATCCTTAAAAAAAATAGAAAGCACCATTAAAGTAAATTCAGCAATTCTTTTGGAGGAGTCTGGCCTCCTAAAAACGAAAAGTTTTGAAAGTTATAAGCTTTAATTAAGAGAAAATTTATCACGACAAAGAGTTGGAAACTTTTTAGTTGAGTATCTTATAATTTTACCTCTATTTTTATGAATAAATAACACAAAGAAATCCATATTGAATGTACAACAAACATGTACAGAATGAAAGAATAAATGAATGATTCAGTAGCTCTAACTATTGGGTATGCATATACGCCTGGGGGAAAGATTTTGTTTTCTTAATTACCTCAAGGCCCAGTGTAGTACTTGCCTGTGGTATTTGGGTATAATGAGAAAAATGGCTTATACTCTCAAGTCAGTCTTTATTCCTGTTTAAGAAATGTCCACATCCTAAAACACTATACCTAACATTCACAAATTCACAAATACTAAAAAGGACTTGTGCAAACCTAAATATCCAGAAAGGATTGAAAGCTTATCAAGATTTCAGAAAAGTGGGAAAGACACCACTTCTATTAATGCCAGTGATCAATGTCTTAGGGAAATTTTTTCGTTTAACTTGAAAAGACAAAACTCCTTAAAACCTTTGGACAGAAAAGGAATTCAAAAATCATTCTCTAGATATATTTATTCGGGGTTGAAAAGGAGGCATCTGAAAGACTGCTTGCTATGCTGGTCATCAATCAAAATTGCAATGATTTTTTTTGTTGTTGTTGTTCCAGAACACTACTTCCAAGTAGATATATCTAGGCTATTTCCAGGGAGTTAAACATTGCTTATTAGCACTTAGGAACAACACAAGAATGAGAAAATATGTAATTCTCAGACAGAGGGTTCTGTTGTCTTGGGCTAACTAAACTGTTCTTTCAAAAAGACACAAAAGTGGCCTTCATTAATCAATATATGTTTAAATGACTTGTCTCATGTGTGTATTAGCAGAACCATTCCCATAGTGGCTTTAGGTAAAATAATTCATTTTAGGTATGATTAGGTTTGGTAAAATTGTGACTTTTGCTATACTACTTATTTCTGGAACTGAAATTTGTCAAAGGATCACAGTTAGTTTAACTAAAAATAACCATAAGAATAAAAAAAATTAACATTACTCAAAATACAGATCAATACACATGCATGTGTGAATGTATGCACATATATGTATGTATGCATATAGTGTGTATGTGTGTGTTGGCCCTCTATTAGTGACTAATAGACACTATTCTATTAGTCACTATTAGTGACTAATAGACACTAATAGACACAGAAGAACTGTACAAAAAAGATCTTCACAACCCAGATAATCACGATGGTGGGATCACTCACCTAGAGCCAGACATCCTGGAATGTGAAGTCAAGTGGGCCTTGGGAAGCATCACTACGAACAAAGCTAGTGGAGGTGATGGAATTCCAGTGGAGCTATTCCAAATCCTGAATTTGGAAATCCTGAAGCTGTGAAAGTGCTGCACTCAATATGCCAGCAAATTTGGAAAACTCAGCAGTGGCCACAGGACTTGAAAAGGTCAGTTTTCATTCCAATCCCAAAGAAAGGCAATGCCAAAGAATGCTCAAACTACTGCACAATTGCACTCATCTCACACGCTAGTAAAGTAATGCTTAAAATTCTGCAAGCCAGGCTTCAGCAATATGTGAACCGTGAACTTCCTAATGTCAAGCTGGTTTTAGAAAAGGCAGAGGAACCAGAGATCAAATTGCCAACATCTGTGGATCATGGAAAAAGCAAGAGAGTTTCAGAAAAACATCTATTTCTGCTTTATTGACTATGCCAAAGCCTTTGACTGTGTGGATCACAATAAACTGTGGAAAATTCTTCAAGAGATGGGAATACCAGACCACCTGAGTTGCCTCTTGAGAAATTTGTATGCAGGTCAGGAAGCAACAGTTAGAACTGGACATGGAGCAACAGACTGGTTCCAAATAGGAAAAGGAGTACGTCAAGGCTGTATATTGTCACCCTGTTTATTTAACTTATATGCAGAATACATCGTGAGAAACGCTGGACTGGAAGAAACACAAGCTGGAATCAAGATTGCCAGGAGAAATATCAATAACCTCAGATATGCAGATGACACCACCCTTATGGCAGAAAGTGAAGAGGAACTACAAAGCCTCTTGATGAAAGTGAAAGTGGAGAGTGAAAAGGTTGGCTTAAAGCTCAACATTCAGAAAACAAAGATCATGGCATCCGGCCCCATCACTTCATGGGAAGTAGATGGGGAAACAGTGGAAACAGTGTCAGACTTTATCTTTTTGGGCTCCAAAATCACTGCAGATGGTGACTGCAGCCATGAAATTAAAAGACACTTCCTCCTTGGAAGGGAAGTTATGACCAACCCAGATAGCATATTCAAAAGCAGAGACATTACTTTGCCAACAAAGGTTTGTCTAGTCAAGGCTATGGTTTTTCCTGTGGTCATGTATGGATGTGAGAGTTGGACTGTGAAGAAGGCTGAGCACCGAAGAATTGATGCTTTTGAAGTGTGGTGTTGGAGAAGACTCTTGAGAGTCCCTTGGACTGCAAGGAGATCCAACCAGTCCATTCTGAAGGAGATCAGGCCTGGGATTTCTTTGGAAGGAATGATGCTAAAGCTCAAACTCCAGTACTTTGGCCACCTCATGCGAAGAGTTGACTCATTGGAAAAGACTCTGATGCTGGGAGGGATTGGGGTCAAGAGGAGAAGGGGATGACAGAGGATGAGATGGCTGGATGGCATCACTGACTCGATGGACATGAGTCTGAATGAACTCCGAGAGTTGGTGATGGACAGGGAGGCCTGGCGTGCTGTGATTCATGGGGTAGCAAAGAGCCGGACACGACTGAGCAACTGATCTGATCTGAGACACTATTCTTGATAGTCAAGAATAGTGTCATATTCTTGACTCTTATGGAACAGAGTATTAACAAAAAAAACCCCAAATCTTATGTTTCTAAAATTGTAAATTTATACTCAAATCAGATGAACCATACTGTATCCTCCCTATATACCATCTTATTTTAAGCATTTTTCTTTTGCATTATCTTCTAGAGATGAACATAGGCAGTAGATACTCGCATTCTGTGTTACTCTACAGATCTCAGTATTTTCAGTGTCTTTGTCATCTACTGCTGCTGCTGCTGCTGCTAAGTCGCTTCAGTCGTGTCCGACTCTGTGGGACCCCAGAGATGGCAACCCACCAGGCTCCCCCGTCCCTGGGCTTCCAGGCAAGAACACTGGAGTGGGTTGCCATTTCCTTCTCCAATACATGAAAGTGAAAAGGGAAACTGAAGTCGCTCAGTTGTGTCTGACTCCTCGTGACCCCACGGACTGCAGCCTACCAGGCTCCTCCGTCCATGGGATTTGCCAGGCAAGAGTACTGGAGTAGGTTGCCATTGCCTTCTCCATTGTCATCTACTAAGGTGGTAATTATCCCAAGTCAGCTGATGATTCACCAGAAGGCAACATTCTAACTAAATCTCAGTAGAGAAACAATCGTCAGAGTCTAAATGGGGAAACAAAAATAAAACAATACTGAGTTCAATTTGCCCATATAAGTTGCCAAAAGAAACAAGATAAAAACTAAAGGTAACGTTATATGTTGCATAGAACCCCCTGCTGCTGCTGCTGCTGCTAAGTCGCATCAGTCGTGTCCGACTCGGTGCAACCACATAGATGGCTGTCCACAAGGCTCCCCTGTCCCTGGGATTCTCCAGGCATAGAACCCTCAGGCTGGTCCAAATAGAAGATTGTTTTATGTCAATTTATTCATAAACATCAAGGCCTAAGTAGAATTAAATCACAGAAGAACACTTACTGAAATTCTTGCACAAGCCTTTACAAGGGTACTGTCTTGTGTAAATAATGGGACAAAAGAAAAGAGCTCAGGAAGGGTGGGAAAGGATACCCAAGGTAGAAAGACATGCACCCTAGGTTCTACTCCATTTCACTTATTCTGGGACCTTGATTTAGTGATTCCTCCCCTGACTCCTGCATCATCAATCATTTTCCTCTTTATTAGACCTTTCCAATTAGCACATAAATATACCCTTATCTCTCCTACAAAATGAAACAACAATGCTCATTCTTGTCACCATTTTCCCCTCCAATCACAACATCATTACTCTCTTTCTCTCTGGAACAATATTCCAAGAGATACACAAATATAGAGTGTGTGTGTATGTGTGTAAAATCTAGAAAAAGGGTACAGAGAAACCTATCTGCAGGATGGACATGTGGACACAGGAGAGGGAAGAGGAGAGTGCAACGAACTGGGAGAGTAGCATTGACATATACATTACCATGCGTAAAATAGTCAGCTAGTGCGCAGCTGCTCTATAGCAGAGGGAGCTCAGCTTGGCACTCTGTAATGACCTAGAGGGGTGGGATAGGGCGTGGGAGGTGGGCTCAAGATAGAGGGGACTTATTTGTATGTATAGCTGATTCACTTCATTACACAGCAGAAGCTAACACAATATTGTAAAGCAATTATTCTCCAATAATTAAATAGAATTAAAAAAATTGTCCATATTCTCTGTCTCCAATTTCTTCCTCCCTACTCTCTTTTGAAAGTATCAGTCGGACTTCCCCTCCCACCATCGAACGAAAAGTGCTCTTGCCATCATTTAATAATTGCCACACACCAAAATAATTAATTTTTAGTCTGTATTTTACTTGACTTCACAACAAGTGACATAGCAACTCTGCCTTGACACACCACCTTCAGCTGGCTTTCTGGACCCTTCACTCATCTGTGTCTCTTCCTACCTCACTGGCTTCTCCTCATCTGCCCTCTATGCTGATTCTCCTTCATCAACTTGACCAGAGCTCAGATCTGGATGATCTCACTGACTTCTCTGCCTGGTCCTGTGGTCTCACTATTTTTATTTGCCCTGGTGTTAATCCACCTCATTCTCTTTCCCCTCTCAGGTCTTTAACCAAATGTCCCTTTCGCAGTCAGGCATTCCCTGACTATTCAATTTAAATTTACATTCAGTCCCATCAATATACCCAACTCTTTACCTTTTCTCCATAGCACTAAATACCATCCACCCCACTTTCTCTTATCAAGTGTACATATATGTGCTCAGTTATGTCCAACTCTTTGCCACCCCATGGTCTGTAACCTGCCAGGCTCCTCTGTCCACGGAAATTTCCAGGCAAGAATACCGGAGTGGGTTGCCATTTCCTGTTCCAGGGACTCTTCCCAACCCAGGGATCAGACCTGCATTTCTGGCATATCCTGTCAGACAGATTCTTTACCACTATGCCACCACCTTTGTGTGTGTGTACGTGTGTGTGTGTGTGTGTGCATGCATGTGCTAAGTTGCTTCAGTCATGTCCAATTCTTTGCAGCCCTGTGGACTATAGCCCGCCAGGCTCCTCTGTCCATGGGATTCCCCAGGCCAGAATACTGGAGTGGGTTGCCATTTCATCCTTCTAGAGATCTTCCTGACCCAGGGATCAAACCTGCATCTCTTATGTCTCCTGCACTGGCAGTTGGGCTCTTTACCACTAGCACCACCTGGAAAACATACACATATACACACACACAAATGTGTATGTATTTATGCATTTAATTAATAATTTACTTAGTTTTTAGCTAGTTTATTGTATGTTTTCCCCAAACTAGTATGTAATATCCATGAGGACAATTTCTCCTTTCCTATGAATGTTCAGTTGTGTTTGACTCTGTGACCCCATGGACTGTAGCCCACCAGGCTCTTCTGTCCAAGGGATTTTCCAGGCAAAAATACTGGAGTGGTATATATATATACACACACACACACACATACACACACACATATACATATTCATTGACCAATGCAACTAATAATGAAATGAGATAATGACATTGGTAAATCATGAATTCAAACCAACCCCATCCTAGGCCCTCCAGAAATCTTTACCTTGTTCCCTTTAACATGGAGCAAAACTGAATTTAACAAAAGAAGGACATAAAATAAGACTGTTTTATTCCTTTAGAGTCTATACATCTTTTCCTTATTAAAAAAATAGTTCCTTAACAATCAGGGAGAACTAGTTTTCTATACTTAGTATGTTTTTCATATTTGATGAGGGTGGAATATCTGTTTCAAAGACGTAAGTACTATTGTACTTTGGCAGGATGCAACTTGCTATCAACACTGCATATGTATTAGCTTGTCAGCTTGTTCCTCTTGCATCATAATACAGATCTTCTAACAGGTTTATTAAAACCTCCTGGACTTAAAAATACATCATAAGGTACCTATCCACATAATTATTTGTGGACCAGGCAAAATTTAGTTGTTCTGGTGTAAATACATAATCCTAAAATAGGAACTGAAGACTTGACTCCTACCCAGACTTATCAAGCAGAGCAAAAGAACAAATGTTCCTCTCAGTTCAGTTCAGTGGCTCAGTCGTGTCCGACTCTTTGTGACCCCATGAATCGCAGCACGCCAGGCCTCCCTGTCCATCACCAACTCCCGGAATTCACTCAGACTCATGTCCATTGAGTTGGTGATGCCATCCAGCCATCTCATCCTCTGTCGTCCCCTTCTCCTCCTGCCCTCAATCCCTCCCAGCATCAGAGTCTTTTCCAATGAGTCAACTCTTCACATGAGGTGGCCAAAGTACTGGAGTTTCAGCTTTAGCATGATTCCTTCCAAAGAACACCCAGGACTGATCTCCTTTAGAATTGACTGGTAGGATCTCCTTGCAGTCCAAGGGGCTCTCAAGAGTCTTCTCCAATCCTGAACCCCTCTCCCGTGTACACCCGTGGCGGATTCATGTTGATGTATGGCAAAACCAATACAATATTGTAAAGTAATTAGCCTCTAATTAAAATAAATAAATTTTAATTTTAAAAAATAAATAAATAAATACATAAAAAAAGAGTCTTCTCCAACACCACAGTTCAAAAGCATCAATTCTTCGGCACTCAGCTTTATTCACAGTCCAAGTCTCACATCCATACATGACCACTGGAAAAACCATAGCCTTGACTAGATGGACCTTTGTTGGCAAAGTAATGTCTTTGGTTTTCAATATGCTATCTAGGTTGGTCATAACTTTCCTTCCAAGGAGTAATCGTCTTTTAATTTCATGGCTGCAATCACCATCTGCAGTGATTTTGGAGCCCAGAAAATGAAGTCTGACACTGTTTCCACTGTTTCCCCATCTATTTCCCATGAAGTTGATGGGACCAGATTCCATGAGCTTCGTTTTCTGAATGATGAGCTTTAAGCCAACTTTTTCACTCTCCCCTGTCACTTTCAGAGGGTATTAATTTTTCAGGAAAAGGTATACAAAATACTGATTGATTCCTGTCCCAGAGTATATTTTTCACAAAAAAACAATTTATGATATAAAGGCAATATCAATCAAATAAAGTAGCCTCAGTCAACTAGCCCAAGCTAGAGCTCATGTTTCTCTAACAGTGAAAATCTATTTAATTTTAACCAGCTATAGTAGCATTTCTGCAATATGTGCCTTGTTTAAAACGATTCCTTTCTATGAGCACCCTTAACAGAAGAGACAACAAAGATGGCATCACAATTCCACATTGCAGCCTCTACATGTATAAATGGAGGTTCACAGAATTCTTAATCCACTTTCTAGAATTATTTCTGACCGTTTACACAAAATAGCCTGTGATGTTAATATAATGTGCTGTATAAAGATCAGTTTTTCTTGGTAAGAAAATCTCTTATAGTCTCTCTCTTAACTGTCTTTTAATGAAAAAACTATTTTTCTTCCCCAAAAGAGTTTATGTTCTTAGCACTTGGTAGGATTCATACCAAGATACATTTCTTACAGAGAATTTGTGTTAATGATTTTGGTTTTTGCCTAAGAAATATTATTTTACATTGATCAGCCAGATTTTGTATCTAAATATATGAAGTTTGGCTTAAAATTATTTCCTTTGAAAATCATTTATTTTACATACAATGGAATATTACTCAGCCATAAAAAAGAAATAATGCCATCTGTAGAAACATCGATAGACCTAGAGGTCCTATTAAGTAAGACAAAGACAAATATCATTTATGTATAATATTTCTAAATACAAACTAATTTATTTACAAAACAAAAATAGACAGACACACAGAAAATAAACTCATGAGTACCAAAGTGGAAAGGGGGTGATGGAATAAATTGGGAGTTTGGGAGTAATATATACACCCTACTACATGTAAAATAGATAACCAACAAAGTACATACTGTATAGCACAGGGAAATAAAGCCAATATTTTATAATAATCTAAAAGGGTAAATAATCTGAAAAATAATATGCATATATGTATATATATAATACATATATTTATATACATAAACTGAATAACTGTGCTATACTCCTGAAACTAACATAACATTGAAAATCAACTATACCTAATAAAAAGAAGAAAATTCATTCATTCAATCAAATATTTACAGACCTTCTATTTTATTCTGAGAATTATTCTAGGTCTGTTTGAATAAAACCAAAGCTTCCATTCCCATCCTTAGGAGGCTTACATTCTAGTGAGAGAGAGGGCTAATCACCAAGTCAACATACACATATATTGGTATAATTTTTTATGTAATATTTGGGACAAACTTATTAGATGTAATCTAATCTTACTAGATGTACTCCATTAATGCAAAGAGGCTTAATTATGCCATATTTTTGGTGATATTACAATTCTATGATTTTAGGAAAAATTAAGAATGTACACAAGATATGCACAGGCATATTTTGTTTTACTGTGCTTTGTAGATACTTTGAAGATTTGTGCTTTGTCTTTTCTTTTTTTTTAACAAATTGAAGGTTTGTGGCAACTGTGTGTTGATGACTAGCACTTTTTAAGAAATATTTTAATTAAGGTATGCATTAGTACATATTTTCTTAGACATTATGGCATCGCACACTTAATACACTAGAACATAGTGTAAACTTAACTTTTATAGGCATTGGAAAACCAAAAAGCTTGTGTCACTCTCTTTACTGCAATCTTTACTTTATTGCAGTGGTCTAGAATCAAATCTACAGTATCTCTGAGGTATACCTGCATCATACATACACATACATATAAATATGTTAATCACCACAAAATACTTGTATTAGTGTGTGCTGTGCTAAGTCGCTTCAGTCATGTCCAACTCTTTGCGACGCTAAGGTCTAGAGCTTGCCAGACTCCTCTGTTCATGGAATTCTCCAGGCAAGAATACTGGAGTGGGTTGCTCTGCCCTCCTACAGGGGATTTTCCTAACCCAAGGATCGAATCCGTGTCTCTTACACGTCTCCTGCATTAGCAGGTGGGTTCTTTACCACTAGCACAACATAGGAAGCTCATTTTATAAATAACTTAGATGACTAACAAAAAGGGAATGGTAAAAATACACGAGGGTATATTCAAAGTAAGATGATAGAGAAGGAAGCAATTAAACTTTGTGCTCTGCATACTTATAGTCACGGAAAGATGTTTATGAGACAGTGCTACAGGAAACAAAAGATAGCACTTTTTTTTGCATTCCTTTATCTTTTACATCTAAAATTTACTCTACATATTCTCTCATTTATTTATTATGTTCTTTAACTTATTCATATATCTCTTGTCTTTCAATTTAGGTTGCAAGTAGGATGCAGGAATAATTAGGAATATCCTGCTCCTGAATCATTTCAGTAGTGTTTCTAAAACTTCGAAATGTACTCTACTTGAAAGACCACCTTTAGGACTCAGGCATTATCTCCTTCCTGTAGGTTCCCACAGTACCACTTCATAGTAAGATTAACACTGTATTTCTCATCTTTTTATTTATTTATTTCTTGCTTACATCCTCCACATCTAGCCGATTCTTGAATTGCAGTGCATATTCAATAAGTTTGCTGAATGTGCTAATAAACTGACCTTATATTATTTTAAAAATCTGAAACAATTATAGAAAAGGGTCACTTTGTCTATCCAATTTATGCCTATCCCCAGGAGTTACATTTGATCTCTTTGCACTCTCAAGAGAAAAAAAAAGTCTGTCTAGATGATTTTTCACAGATCTTACTAATTCAATCTATGTCATATTAAAATTGATCACATTATGTCAAAATAAGTCAACTCCCTAAAACAGTCAGTAAATCAACTGAAAATATATATTAAAGTGATTTTTAATATCATTATATGCCTATTTGTTGGTAGTGGACTAAATTTCTCCTTTCTCATAAGTTTGTTTTTTCATAGATGTAGCTCTGGACACTGTATGAAAATAAATGTGTATTTCAAGGTAGTTTTATTAAGAATAAAGAAATGATTTTCATTCTTTTTGCAAAACCAGATGTTGAAAAGTGCCTTTATTAGAGAACAAATTCAAGATGAAACTCATTTGTTTCATCATCTTTATCAGCCATGCAAGAATACACTCAAACTAAACAGAAAATATAGCAAGAATTTTCATTTACAAATTACTTTTATTTTTATTTTTCATTTGTGTAAAAAAAAATCTGCACAAATAGGAAAACAAGTTCCATGTTCTATGCCATTTATGTTTTAAGCCCTAATTATATTTAAATTACTCTTCAACTCTAACTACATTAACATAATTGTGTGTCAACTAGCAAGATGTACTTATTGAATGAGGTATTTTTAGAACAGTCTGCAAGTCAATAATGCCTTTTCCAATTTTTTGTTTTACATTTCTGTATGCCAATTATCTTTTACTAGAAGAGTTCCTCTCTTTCCTTTTGTTTCTCTGAAAATTCAGCTTTCAAAACTTTCCACCAAGCTATTTTTTACTCTTATTCCATAGAAATGGTGTTAACAGTATTATGTGAAGCTCAGTTGATTTAGTTTTATGTACATCTAGAAACTATTGGCAGGAATATCTCCATGTAAATTTGAGCTTTGCATCTGCCAGCAGACTTTCTGCCAAGATGCAATGTTGCCTTGTAATACGTGACACAATGAAAGACAAAATCCAGTAGAATCATTTATTCATGCAGTTGGATGTGTAAATTGGAATTCTAGGATAAGTGATCTAACTAGTCATGCTTTCACAGTACCAAATGTCTAAAATACTTTTGGATAAATAAACAAAGCAAATGTAAGAAACCCAGAAATATATATTTTTATCAATATTTAATCTTCAATTTTAAAAGTGCAATCATGTGCTTCTTGAAGTTGGTTTTTAGTATCACAAAACAAAACAAAACAACAAAGAAAATCCCTGCACACATTTTATTTCCTACCTACCATGGACTAAACTGGATTACTTTAAATTCTAAAGTTCTTTCATTGTGTAGTTTTAATTATATCATTAAAACTATTTTCTTTTAAATATTAATCTCTCAAGCAAATACTTTTCTGTGATTTAAAACTACACATAAAGGATGGGGAACACATGTAAACCTGTGGCGGATTCATTTTGATATTTGGCAAATCTAATACAGTTATGTAAAGTTTAAAAATAAAATAAAATTTAAAAAAAAAAAAAAAAAAAAAAAAGAATTCTCCAGACAAGAATATGAAAAAAAAAAAAAAATAAAACTACACATAATATCAAAATGTATGTTACAAACCATATTCTCCTACTGCACTCTTCGCTTATCCTTTTCTGCTTCCATAAACCACCATTTTCAAGTCTTTATTTCTGATATTTAGCCACATGATTATAACGAATATGCTTATACTAATATTTACAGATATCAATATTAGGAATTTATTTCCTATCTATTTATTGCTTATTTATTTGTTTATTTCCTCTTTGCCTTTACTCCTACCATTTTACCATTATGGTTTAATAAAACATTTTTGTCATATTAATATCAAATTTACAAATTGTGTATTTATTAATAAAAATTGTTCATTGTCAGGCAAAAATGAAATAATATATAGTCAGTTCCTTCCACTGACCATAGTTCCATTCTACAAAGTATATGAAAACACTGAATTAGTGAACACTGAGCCATTGGTCCTAGGTGGAACACAGGCTTAGATTCTAGCAACTTTTTGTCACAATACAGTCATCAATCAATCTAGAACCTTATTTATGTGTGCTTCCACTACAGATTCTTTATTTAATAATATTATTGAAATATGAACACTGAAGTCACATCCAACAGCCTTAGAGCTTATACTTTAATGAAGTTTATCTAACATCTGCATTTTCTCCATAAAGCACAGCCCAAACTTCCTGCACTTAGGAACAACTAGACAGCAATTTAGCAGTACATTTGGAGGTCATTTGAAACAGTGAAATCTCAAACAAAAAATAAGCAAAAAACAAACAAGAAACATAGCATTTAGTAGACAGTGAAAACATTTAAATTATGAGAGCAGAAAGAGGAAGTCAGAGTGTTAGCTTGTTTGAACTCAAATGAGGATCTGCATGTCAAGCAACTCAAACTTGCTGCTCTGTGAATGACTTCAAATGTGCATGAGTATTGATTTTGGCTTAAAATAAATTATAATGATAGGTGAATTTCCAAATACAGAAGTATTGAATACTGAAGACAGACTGTACTTATAATTCTTCCTGGAAGGCTTTTCTTTCCCCTAGAGTTAACTGGTTTACAATCCCTAAATCTTTTCAAACTTTCACACATCTCTAAACATCTCTAACTCCCCGTCATGCTCCTATCTAGATTGAGTACTACTGGTGTGGTTTAGGGACTGTCTTTCACCAACTAATGGGGTGACCATCTACTTCCTTGATCTCAAGTCTTTGGGCCTGATTTGGTGAAAACACCCACCATTGGCTTCCTAAGAAAGAACACTGTATGGGTAAAGATATTCAGATCTTAAACATGTGAGAAGATCTTTATCATACTCTCTTAATGATGGTTAAGTTGGGTATAAAATCCTGTATTGAAAATAATTTTTCTTTAGTTTAAAATTTTTGTTTAGTGATGCTTTTTGTTATATCCAGTAGAAAAATTAAATGCTATTCTTATGTCCAATCACATCTGGTTTTGGTTTTAATCTTTGTTTTTTTCCCTATGGATGCTTTTAAGATTCAATGGCTCTGAAGTTACAAGATTATGTACTGTATGTAAACCTTTAGAACTTTTAGAAATCTCTCCTTTCATATCTATTCTCTTTATCCTAGTGGGTGCGGTGTTAATGTTAGGGTTCTTATTTCTCTACTCTAATTTTAATGGAGTTTTATGAGGGAAAATAAAAATGTTTGTATACAGTTATATTTAACTGAGTCCTGTAACAATTTAATTTTAGTATAGCTCATTGATTGATTTACTTAATTACTTGACAGATACTGAGTGCCCAACATAGACTTCTAAAACAGAATCTGCCCACAAGAATTCTAAAACAGAGGAAGGACAGAGTACATAAATTACTACAATGAAAAGTAAAAAGTGATACATGCCATAAGAGATACAGATACTGTGAGAAAGCAGAAGGTGATTATTAACAGCTGGGGATCTCATTAAACATATCATAAAAGTTGATATGCTATAAGATCTGAATCTAAAAAGATAGGTAGTACTTGGATACAAGTATCTTTGGATATCTTTGTATCTTTGGATACAAAGACAGAAGCCCCACAGGCAGAAGGCATTATTACTTCAAGGAAAATGAATAAAGGCACAGAAATACGCATGGTTACCTACTGATATAAATGTTGAGTAGTTTAATTTTCTTCATGAATGTGCCTAGAGGAGAGCTATTAATAAATTGATTTCCATTCTCCTTTTCTGCATGAATGCCATTCCTAAAGTCTTTACTACACTAAAGAAAAGTTAAAGTTTAAATTTCATGATTTTGAGTATAATTAGGAAATCAAATGAGTATTCAGTAAAATAATCAATCGCAAAATTAAATATAACTTTAAATACTGCCAGGACCATGTACATTCATGGCCCAATCCCTCTCATTATATGAAAAAGATTTTTGCAGAGAATCTAATGTTAAAATTTGAAGCAATATTCATACTAGATTTTTCTAAAAATAATGTATTTGAATTCTGAATTTTAATAGTCAACAAGACAAGGTAGTCTGATTTAGAATTGTGGAGATCTAAAACAATGACTTGGAGAGTACACAGATGGCTTGTTACACATAACATCCATATTCACTGATACTGAACAGATCTCCATAGGGTCTCACTCTGATACTGTTCTCCCAGTAACTGCCCGGAAACTTCCCCTCATCCCTCCCCATCCCCATGAGACTGTCATAAAACAAAACTCTCTAATGCTCCATTAATTAATATTACTGAGACATGATTCAAGACTGACCAAATTATACTGTACTCTCTATAATGACTACTGTCTATGAAACCCTCAGTATACTGCTTTTAAAAACATTCCCTTATCGTCTTAATTTGGTAGTTTCAGGTGAAATCACTAAAAATAATTTAAAATAGAATCATATATTACTCCTTAAATAAAAGTAGTAAAGATAGTTATTTTTAAAATGTGATTAAACTACACATAATGAAAGTGATTAGAAGGAATGGTTTAGGCAAGTTACTGCAAATGTCCCTAGAGAAATGCACCAGGTCTAAATAGCCATTCAACATTTATTTTTAAAAGCAGTGTGTTCCCATGTGTATTTTTCATATCTTATTAAAAACAAATGGCTATATTCTATTTTCCATTAATAGACCGTTAATTTCACAAAACCAGGTTAAAAGAACACAAAATAATCCACAATAGAATAAAGTCCATTTTGCCGTAAGTATATTTTAAGCATGAGTAACAGGGTATATAAAGAATACCAACCATTCAAAGAAAAGTGAACATATCAAATTGATTATCAGAAATGCTGTAACTTTGTATACTTAACATTATTTCAGCAAAAGTTCACGTTTTATTAAGTTTTTATATATTTTCCATAGTAATATTTGGTCACTGTGCAGACAAAAATCCTAAAATCAATCATAGATTCAAAGACAAATAACGATCCCCTTATTTTTCCTGGAGTTTACTCAAACTCATGTCCATTGCATTGCAAATGCCATCTAACCATCTTATCCTCTGTCTCCCCCTTCTTCTCACACCTTCAATCCTTCCCAGCATCAGGGTCTTTTTAAATGAGTCAGTTCTTAGCATAAGGTAGCCAAAGTACTGGAATTTCAGCTTCAGCATCAATCCTTCCAATGAATATTTAGGATTGACTGGTTGGATCTCCTTGCAGTCCAAGGACTTCTCAAGAGTCTTCTGCAACACCACAGTTCAGAAGCATCAGTTCTTCAGTGGTCAGCTTTCTTTATACTCCAACTCTGACATCCATGTAGTCATGTTACATGACTACTGGAAAAACCATAGCTTTGATGAGATGGACCTTTTTTGGTAATGTCTGCTTTTTAATATGCTGTCTAGATTGGTCATAACTTTCCTTTCAAAGAGTAAGCATCTTTTAATTTCATGGCTGCAGTCACCATGTGCAGTGATTTTGGAGCCCAAATAAATAAAGCCTCTCACTGTTTCCATTGCTTCCCCATCTCTTTGCATGAAGAGATGGGACCAGATGCCATGATCTTAGCTTTCTGAATGTTGAGCTTTAAGCCAACTTTTTCGCCCTCCTCTTTCACCTTCATCAAGAGGCTCTTTAGTTCTTATTCACTTTCTGCCATAAGGGTGCTGTATTCTGCATGTCTGAGGTTATTGATATTTCCCCTGGCAATCCTGATTCCAGCTTGTGCTCCATCCAGCCCAGCATTTCTCATGATGTACTCTGCATATAAGTTAAACAAGCAGGATGACAACATACAGCCTTGAGGCACTCCATTCCCGATTTGGAGCCAGTTTGTTATTTCATGTCTCCTTCTAACTGTTGATTCTTACCGTCATACACACTTCTCAGGAGGCAGATCAGGTGGTCTGGTATTCTCATCTCTTGAAGAAATTTCCACAGTTTTTTGTGATCCACACAGTCAAAGGCTTTGGCATAGTCAATAAAGCAGAAATAGATGGTTTTCTGGAGCTCTCTTGCTTTTTTGATAATCCAGCAGATGTTGGCAATTTGATCTCTGGTTCCTCTGCTCTTTCTAAAAACAGCTTGAACATCTGGAAGTTCATGGCTCACGTACTGTTGAAGCCTGGCTTGGAGAATTTTGAGCATTACTTTGCTAGCGTGTGAGATGAGTGCAATTGTGCAGTACTTTGAACATTCTTTGGTGTTGCCTTTCTTTGGGATTGGAATGAAAATTGACCTTTTCCAGTCCTGTGGCCGCTGCTGAGTTTTCCAAATTTGCTGGCATATTGAGTGCAGCACTTTCACAGCATCATCTTTCAGGATTTGAAATAGCTCCACTGGAATTCCATCACCTCCACTACCTTTGTTTGTAGTGATGCTTCCTAAGGCCCACTTGACTTCACATTCCAGGATGTCTGGCTCTAGGTGAGTAATCACATCATCGTGATTATCTTGGTCATGAAGATATTTTTTGTATAGTTTTTCTGTGTATTCTTGCCACTTTTTCTTAATATCTTCTGCTTCTGTTAGGTCCATATCATTTCTGTCCTTTATTAGTGCTGATCTTTGGATGAAATGCTCCCTTGGTATATCTAGTTTACTTGAAGAGATCGCTAGTCTTTCCCATCTATTGTTTTCCTCTATTTATTTGCACTGGTCACTGAGGAAGCCTTTCTAATCTCTCCTTACTATTCTTTAGAACTCTGTATTCAAATGGGTATATCTTTCCTTTTCTCCTTTGTCTTTAGCTTCTCTTTTTTATTTTTTTTTAAATTTTATTTTTAAACTTTACAATATTGTATTGGTTTTGCCAAATATCGAAATGGATCCACCACAGGTATATATGTGTTCCCCATCCTGAACCCTCCTCCCTCCTCCCTCCCCATACCATCCCTCTGGGTCGTTCCAGTGCACCAGCCCCAAGCATCCAGTATCATGCATCGAATCTGGACTGGCAACTCATTTCATATATGATATTATACGTATTTCAATGCCATTCTCCCAAATCATCCCACCCTCTCCCTCTCTCACAGAGTCCGAAAGACTGTTTCACAGTTATTTGTAAGCCCTCCTCAGACAACCATTTTGTCCTTCTGCATTTCTTTTTCTTGGGAATGGTCTTGATCTCTGCCACCTACACAATGTCACAAACCTGCATCCATAGTTCATCAGGCACTCTGTCTATCAGATCTAATTCCTTGAATCTATTTCTCACTTCCACTGTATAATCGTAAGGGATTTGATTTGGGTCATACCTGAATGGTGTAGTGGTTTTCCCTACTTTCTTCAATTTAAATCTGAATTTGGCAATAAGGAGTTCATGATATGAGCCACAGTCAGCTCCTGGTCTTGTTTGTGCTGACTGTATGGAGTATTTGGATGCAATCTCAAAAATGGCAGAATGATCTCTGTTCGTTTCCAAGGCAAACCAACAATATCACAGTAATCCAAGTCTATGCCCCAACCAGTAATGCTCAAGAAGCTGAAATTGAATCATTCTATGAAAATCTACAAGAACTTCTAGAACTAACACCCCAAAAATATGTTCTTTTCATTATAGGGAACTGGAATGCAAAAGTAGGAAGTGAATAAATACCTGGGGTAACAGTCTAATTTGGCCTTGGAATACAGAATAAAGCAGGGCAAAGGCTACTAGAGTTTTGCCAAGAGAATGCACTGGTCATAGCAAACACCCTCTTCCAATAGTACAAGAGAAGACTCTACACATGGACATCACCAGATGGTCAATATCAAAAGCAGATTGATTATATTATTTGCAGCCAAAGATGGAGAAGCTCTATACAATCACCAAAAATAAGACTGGGAGCTGACTGTGGCTCAGATCATGAACTCCTTATTGCTAAATTCAGATTGAAGTGAATTAACTAAGAATTAACTAAGAATGCCTTGATTCCTTGAAAGCTCAGCCAGTAAAGAATCTGCCTGCTGACTCTATATTTGAGACAGCAAAAGAGACACAGATATAAAGAGCAGACTTTTGGACTCTGTGGGAGAAGGAGAGGGTGGGATGATTTGAGAGAATAGCACTGAGACATGTATATAAAAATACGTGAAATAAATCACCAGTCCATGTTTGATGCATGAAACAGGGCATTCAAAGCTGTTGCACTGGGACAACCCTGAGGGATGGGATGGAGAGAGAGGTGGGAGGGGGGTTCCGGATGGGGGACACATGTAGACCCATGCATATAGTGTTATTAATATTCAAATATTTTACAGACCAAGAAATTGAGTCTGAGATCCTAAACAAGCTACCCAAGATCACACGGCAAGCAACTTATAATAGAGAGAAAATCTGAATCAAGTCTTTTGCACTCTAAAATGTGAACTTCTGTTTTCCATGTTGTACTTACCACATTTAATACAGGAACATCCTTCAAGACAACTGTTTATAAAAGTTTTTCTGGTATTCTAACCATAAATTATGACCAACTTGGATAGCATATTAAAAAGCAGAGACATTACTTTGCCAACAAATGTTCGTCTAGTCAAGGCTATAGGTTTTTCCAGTAGTCATGTATGGATGTGAGAGTTGGACTGTGAAGAAAGCTGAGCGCCAAAGAATTGATGCTTTTGAACTGTGGTGTTGGAGAAGACTCTTGAGAGTCCCTTGGACTGCAAAGGAGATCCAACCAGTCCATTCTAAAGGAGATCAGTCCTGGGTATTCTTTGGAAGGAATGATGCTAAAGCTGAAACTCCAAGTACTTTGGCCACCTCATGTGAAGAGTTGACTCATTGGAAAAGACTCTGATGCTGGGAGGGATTGGGGTCAAGAGGAGAAGGGGATGACAGAGGATGAGATGGCTGGATGGCATCACTGACTCGATGGACATGAGTCTGAATGAACTCCGGGAGTTGGTGATGGACAGGGAGGCCTGGCGTGCTGCGATTCATGGGGTCGCAGAGTCTGACACGACTGAGCGACTGATCTGATCTGAGACACTATTCTTGATAGTCAGAGTATTAACAAAAAAAACCCCCAAATCTTATGTTGGACATGACTGAGCAACTGAACAAAAACAGCAGCAATGTTGCTCACCCTACTGTCCTGGTAACAAATAAATATGTATTGCCTTTACTGAAATCAAAGCAAAAAAGGGTTTCTTTTATTTAGTGTTAAACAAGTGGTCCTTGACATGTCTTTCCAAAAAGAAAGGAAAAATGGTAAATTATATAATTAAGAAAAATCAATGTTTTTAATTCATTTACTCATTCATTCCTAACATATTTTTGCACAGAATGTGTGTCAAGCACTATACAGGCAAGAAAAAGAAAATTTAAATAAAATGGAGCCCCTCCCTACTCAGGAAGCACTTTTAAATCAAGTAATAATATAAATGCTGCATGGCAAATCAGAGAAGGATGCAATTAACTGAATCTAGTGTAACTGAGTGCAATGTTTTTAAAACATATGCTTTATTAATTCCCCCAATTAGTTAGCATTTTCCAAGTACAGGATCCTTAAAATTTAAGTATCTTTAAAATTAATAAGAGACTAAGAATTTCTTAATAAATTCATTTTAACAAATTTATGTCAAATTCCTTATTATTTTAAAGTAATATTTGCTTATTCATTTAATCAGAAAACATTTTAGAAGCACTGGTGTGAGCTGCTGCTGCTGCTGCTAAGTCGCTTCAGTCATGTAGGACTCTGTGCGACCCCATAGACGGCAGCCCACCAGGCTCCCCCATCCCTGGGATTCTCCAGGCAAGAACACTGGAGTGGGTTGCCATTTCCTTCTCCAATGCATGAAAGTGAAAAGTGAAAGTGAAGTCGCTCAGTCGTGTCCAACTTCTTAGCGACCCCATGGACTGCGGCCCACCAGGGTCCTCCGTCCATGGGATTTTCCAGGCAAGAGTACTGGAGTGGGGTGCCATAAATGTTTTAATTGAAAGTGTGTTCCTTGACCACACATATTTGACCAATCCAAGAGTTGTTTAGTTGCTAAGTCATGTCCAATTCTTTTGTGATCCCATGGATTGTAGCCCACTAGGCTCCTCTGTCCATGGAATTTCCCAGGCAAGAATACTGGATTGGGTTGCCATTTCCTTTTCCAGGAGATTTTCTCAACCCAGGGATGGAACACAGGTTTCCTGCACTGACAGGCAGATTCTTTACCACTGAGTCATCAGAGAAGTCAAAGCCATGAGAAAGAGTTTCAAGTTCACAATTTTTCTTAATTGTGAGAAAAGATTAGATGTTAATCCCATCTTATTACTATCTTATTAATGGTAATAAAGGAACAATTACTATAATATCAGGTAAAGATCCTACCATTTTTGAGGACAGAAGCTAGTCTTGCCAATTGACTGTATTCGCTTAGTTAATTCTATATTTATGGCTCATTGCCACTTCCCATCATTTAGACAAGCTCCTTTAAGAGAGTATGTTAGACAAAGAACTAAGGGAAGACAAAAAGTTAGAAAAATATAAACTATGAGCAGAAGTAGCAACATGATTCACAAGACAAAAATGTAGGGGATGTGAATCCATAGAAAAAGTTTTTTCTGATATTGTGATGATTCTGTTTCAGGAAAAAAGAGAGTGATAAAAAAGAAACTAAAAACAATATAATGCTAAGCAGTGTTTTAAAACTTTTAGGTCTATTGGAACCCTACAACACAATCATATTACACATGGGCAGAGTTTATTATATTTAAGAACAATCTCTTAAATTTGGCATAATTGAGACTTAGTATATTCTACACAGGAAAACTTCATGGTTTATAAAATGAGCTGCATTTCCTCAGTAAAAAACTACTTTCATGTTTGTTTCATACTTTAGATCAGGGGTCCCCCATCCCCAGGCCATGGACCTGTATGGCAGATTGGCAGCGGCATTCAATTTGAAATAAAGTGCACAATAAATGAAATGCACTTGAATCATCCTGAAACCATCTCCCTCCCACTCCTGGTCCATGGAAAAACCATCTTTTAGGAAATCAGTCCCTGGTGCCAAAAAGGTTGGGGACCCCTGCTAGATCTTTATTGTATATATTGTGAAAGACTGAGGGCAGGAGGAGAAGGGGCGACAGAGGATGAGACGGTTGGATGGCATCACTGACTCGACGGACATGAGTTTGAGCGAGCTCTAGGAATTGGTGATGGAAGGGGAAGCCTGGCGTGCTGCAGTCTGTGGGGTCGCAAAGAGTTGGACAAGACTGAGGGACTGAACTGAACTGATTGTGTTTTTTATACCATTGAGATCAAAGTGCACTGTACTAAAAAATGAAAAGAAACAAGTATACAATGAAATTATTGGCACAGCATATGGTTAACTTCTTGGGCATAGACTTGTGTTAAAGGGTGTGAGAACAGTAAAGACAAAACTATACTTAATTGTTACAGACATTCAGGAGTGCTGAAGGTACTCAGACACAATTCCACAAGTATTGTTAAATATTGTAGTTGGGAAAGAATTTTAGGTTCACACTTGGGCAAATGTGTGTGTGTGTTTCCAGAAAGGTTTCTACACTATAACCATGTAGGACCATTTACCCCAGGAAAACTGGAGTTAGAGGAGCAATGAATATTTGGTTTTAGTGCAAACATTTGTTTTCTTTGTAGAACGCATTTACACACATACTAAAGCATTTAATAGATAATAACATTAACTCTGTTCTTTAAAAAAAAGAAAGGTATGGGACATTAAAGGCACTTTTTGTTAATCACAGCAGTTATATCTAATTACATAAACAAATTTGTAGAGCAAATTTAGACATTTCGTGTATCAAGGAGGGCTATGTACAAAAGAGACTATCAAAGACTTCAGCCCTAAGATATCTTTCTAATGGCCTTCCTTCTTTACTTTCTTATTATGAGATCTATGTCCTTGAGTTAAGACATAATGTCACAAAGAAACCCATTTAAATACCTTTAGAAGAGTTACAGGTTAACCCTGTAGCCACTCAAGCGTGCATAAGATCAGCTCAGTTTATAAATTTATATACAGACTCTAGGATTGAGAGGAACAGTCCATTCTGATGACTGTGTTAAAGGATAAGGATGAATTAGTGAAAACACCAAACACTTAAGATACTTTTTGGAGAGATAAGCATAATGGGAGTGGAGAGTACCAACAGAGTAAGTATTCTGAAATTTAGGAGTTAGACATCTAAGGATGAGACAGATAACTGTCAAAGCGTTACATAAGAATTATTTAAGACTTTGCAAATGGAGATGCCAATTAAGGAACCTTGTTTCTTAGCACCCAGGACAGTGCACAATATGTCAGAGTATCCTATAATATCTTTCCAACATTTTAAAATCAGACGACTACAATTCTGAAAATTTCTATAAAAGCAAATCACCATGTATAAACCCTGACAATTCTCACAGTACTGTCCATGTTCTATCCATATTAACAACTAATTTCTTCCAGCATGGTTATCTGGTCTATATACTCTATATAGTCTATACAGTCTCAGTATATCTTTTGGAAAATATTAATCTCAGCTAATGCAATGAAGTGTATAACTGCAAAGTGGTTGGCTAGGTTGTGTCTGTTTGTTTTTGTTGTCTATAATGAATCAATGCCATAAGAATGATACAATTTGGCATACAGTCATTTTTTGCCTTTTTTTAGGTATAGAGGATACGAGCTTTATATGCTTAATATAAGCACAGGTATTACTATTAAAAATCCCTTTTTTTTTTTTTAACCTGTGGCGGATTCATTTTGATATTTGGCAAAACTAATACAATTATGTAAAATTTAAAAATAAAATAAAATTAAAAAAATAAAAATCCCTTTTATAATATATCCTATAGTGATTCAGCAAGCAGTCTGTATTATTATACTGTTAATGCTAAGGAACTCTACTTTCTGAAGGATTAAGGAACATTATACATTAATTCTGATTGGTAAGCACTAGATATAACCTAGATCTTAACTTCATGATTTCCAGATTATCCTTGTCCTGGAGAAATCTCACTTTTATAATGGAAATATGTGGTCATTCTAATAATGAAGTATTTCAAGGTCATATTACACATCCAACCTGGTTTTAGAAATAATTCCTCACTAATAACTGCATTCTGACAGTTTCATCACATCTCATTATTAACACAGTTTTCCCATTCTTTATATTTCCACTTATACCAAATAAAGGGCAAAAAAGATCAAGAATCAGGCCCACTTTTAGCAACAGGTGTAACATGAATCCCTATTATCCACCTTTAATAATAAGCACTTAATTTTCTTGGGTGATCCAAAGATCACAGCAGACAGTGACTACAGCCATGAAATTAAAAGACACTTGTTCCTTGGAAGAAAAGCTATGGAAAATCTGGACAGCATATTAAAAAGCAGAGATATCACTTTGCTGACAAAGGTCCATCTAGTCAAAGCTATGGTTTTTCCAGTAGTCATGTATGGATGTGAGTGTTGGACCATAAAGAAGTCTGAGAGCCGAAGAATCGACGCTTTTGAATTGTAGTGCTGGAGAAGACTCTTGAGAGTCCCTTGGACAGTGAGGGGATCAAACCAGTCAGTCTTAAAGAAAATCAGTCCTGAATATTCATTGGAAAGACTGATGCTGAAACTCCAATACTTTGGCCACCTGATGCGAAGATCTGACTCATTAGAAAATATCGTGATGCAATTTGGATTCCTTTTATTTCTTTTTCTGCTCTGATTGCTGTGGCCCAAACTTCCAAAACTATGTTGAATGGTAATGGTGAAAGTGGGCACCCTTGTCTTGTTCCTGACTTCAGAGGAAATGCTTTCAATTTTTCACCATTGAGGATAATGTTTGCTGTGGGTTTGTCATATATAGCTTTTATTATGTTGAGGTATATTCCTTCTATTCCTGCTTTCTGGAGAGTTTTTATCATAAATGGATATTGAATTTTGTCAAAGACTTTCTCTGCATCTATTGAGATAATCATATGGTTTTTATTTTTCAATTTGTTAATGTGGTGTATTACATTGATTGATTTGTAATAGCCAGGACATGGAAGCAGCCTAGATGTCCATCAGCAGATGAATGGATAAGAAAGCTGTGGTACATATACACAATGGAGTATTACTCAGCCATTTAAAAGAATCAGTTCTAATGAGGTGGATGAAACTGGAGCCCATTATACAGAGTGAAGTAAGCCAGAAAGAAAAACACCCATACAGTATACTAACGCATATATATGGAATTTAGAAAGATGGTAACAATAACCCTGTATACGAGACAGCAAAAGAGACACTGATGTATAGAACAGTCTTTTGGACTCTGTGGGAGAGGGAGAGGGTGGGATGATTTGGGAGAATGGCATTGAAATATGTATAATATCATATATGAAACTAGTCGCCAGTCCAGGTTCAATGCATGATACTGGATGCTTGGGGCTGGTGCACTGGGACGACCCAGAGGAATGGTATGGGGAGGGAGGAGGGAGGAGGGTTCAGAATGGGGAACACGTGTATACCTGTGGCAGATTCATTTTGATATATGGCAAAACCAATACAATATTGTAAAGTTAAATAAAATAAAATTAAAAAAAGAAAAGAAAATATCATGAAGCTGGAAAAGATTGAAGGCAGAAAGAGAAGGGGGCAACAGAGGATGTGATAGTGGGATGGCAATATCGACTCAATGGACATGAGTTTGAGAAAACTCCAGGAGATACTGAAGGGCGGGGAAGCCTGGTGTGCTGTGGTTCATGGGGTCACAAAGACTTGGGCATGACTGAGCAACTAAACAACAACAAACTAAAGAAGCACTGATCTCTTTGGAACTGTGGTCTCAAATGGAAATTCTGTGTTTTGTTTTTTCATAGTTCTCTTGTCAGTCATACCTTTAAGTTATTAAACGTGTCCATCTGATTTAAAATACAAGGTCTTCTGTATTCTTGGTCTTCATGTGTTAATGGTTTACTTCTAGACGTTATATTAACTATCACTAGTCTGTTGAGGACTTTCCTAGTGGCTCAGATGGTAAAGCGTCTGCCTACAATGTGGGAGACTCGGGTTCAATCCCTGGGTCAGGAAGGTCTCCTGGAGAAGGAAATGGCAACCCACTCTAGTGTTCTTGTCTGGAGAATCCCATGGGTGGAGGAGCCTGGTAGGCTACAGTCCATGGTGTCACAAAGAGTTGGACACGACTGAGCAACTTCACGTTCAGTCTGTTGCATGGTGTACCAATACTACTTTGCCTACGCTATGGAGGAGTGAGAGAAGAGAAAGAGCTTAAGGAGACAATTTTAGATGTATCCATAATTTTGATTTCTTAAAAATGTTACTTGAAGCAACTATATTAAAATATCACTACAGAAACCTGAGTGATGAGTTTTTGATAATGTTATTATTTGGACTACTCTATGCTTTAAAATACTTAATAGAAAAATTTAAATATCCAATTTTGATTTAGATTGTGTTAGCTTAAAACTTTAAAAAAATGACTATTTGAACACCATTCTTAACATACAAAAATGTTTAACATCACTGATTTCTTATTGAATTTTAATAATTCTCAAAGATAAATGATTTAAAAACTTTTAAATTATTAATTATATTTATTTTAAATCTACTTCTTAAATTTTTAGTTTTAATTTATGGTTGAAAGTGAAGGCGATTATATAGTTTTGGCCTTGCAGAAAATTTTCAGATTTTCTTATGTTTCAAGAACAGATACATCTTTGCAACTATTCCATGAAAAGTCTTTAAAAGGGAGGAGGAGCCAAGATGGTGGAGGAGTAGGATGGGGAGAACACTTTCTCCCCCACAAATTCATCAAAAGAGCATTTAAACGTCGAGTAAATTCCACAAAACAACTTCTGAATGCCGGCAGAGGACATCAGGCACCCAGAAAAGCAGCCCAACTCTTCGAAAGGAGTAGAGAAACTTTTCATCTTTAACGTAGATGTTTTATCAGTGGTGCTGTATAGAAGGAGAAGTTTTGAAACTACTGTAAAATTAAGACCGATAACTGGAAGTAGGAGGCTTAAGTCCAAACCCTGACTCCAGGGAACTCCTGACTCCAAGGAACATTAATTGACAGGAGCTCATCAAACGCCTCCATACCGACACTGAAACCAAGCACCACACAAGGGCCAACAAGTTCCAGGGAAAGACATAACAAGCAAATTCTCCAGCAACAAAGGAACACAGCCCTGAGCTTCAAGATACAGGCTGCCCAAAGTCACCCCAAAACCATAGACATCTCATAACTCATTACTGGACATTTCATTACACTCCAGAGAGAAGAAATACAGCTCCATCCACCAGAACATCGACACAAGCTTCCCTAACTGGGAAACCTTGACAAGCCACCTGTACAAACCCACACACAGCGAGGAAACGCCACAACAAAGAGAACTCCACAAACTGCTAGAATACAGAAAGGACACCCCAAACTCAGCAATTTAAACAAGATGAAGAGACAGAGGAATACCCAGCAGATAAAGGAACAGGATAAATGCCCACCAAACCAAACAAAAGAGGAAGAGATAGGGAATCTACCTGATAAAGAATTCCGAATAATGATAGTGAAATTGATCCAAAATCTTGAAATTAAAATGGAATCACAGATAAATAGCCTGGAGGCAAGGATTGAGAAGATGCAAGAAAGGTTTAACAAGGACTTAGAAGAAATAAAAAAGAGTCAATATATAATGAATAATGCAATAAGTGAAATTAAAAACACTCTGGAGGCAACAAATAGTAGAATAACAGAGGCAGAAGATAGGATTAGTGAATTAGAAGATAGAATGGTAGAAATAAATGAATCAGAGAGGATAAAAGAAAAACGAGTTAAAAGAAATGAGGACAATCTCAGAGACCTCCAGGACAATATTAAACGCTACAACATTCGAATCATAGGGGTCCCAGAAGAAGAAGACAAAAGAAAGACCATGAGAAAATACTTGAGGAGATAATAGTTGAAAACTTCCCTAAAATGGGGAAGGAAATAATCACCCAAGTCCAAGAAACCCAGAGAGTCCCAAACAGGATAAACCCAAGACGAAACACCCCAAGACACATAGTAATCAAATTAACAAAGATCAAACACAAAGAACAAATATTAAAAGCAGCAAGGGAAAAACAACAAATAACACACAAGGGAATACCTATAAGGATAACAGCGATCTTTCAATAGAAACTCTTCAAGCCAGGAGGGAATGGCAAGACATACTTAAAATGATGAAAGAAAATAACCTACAGCCCAGATTATTGTACCCAGCAAGGATCTCATTCAAGTTTGAAGGAGAAATCAAAAGCTTTTCAGACAAGCAAAAGCTGAGAGAATTCTGCACCACCAAACCAGCTCTCCAACAAATACTAAAGGATATTCTCTAGACAGGAAACACAAAAATTGTGTATAAACTTGAACCCAAAACAATAAAGTAAATGGCAACGGGGTCATACTTATCAGTAATTACCTTAAATGTAAATGGGTTGAATGCCCCAACCAAAAGACAAAGACTGGCTGAATGGATACAAAAACAAGACCCCTACATATGTTGTCTACAAGAGACCCACCTCAAAACAGGGGACACATACAGACTGAAAGTGAAGGGCTGGAAAAAGATTTTCCATGCAAATAGGGACCAAAAGAATGCAGGAGTAGCAATACTCATATCAGATAAAATAGACTTTAAAACAAAGACTGTGAAAAGAGACAAAGATGGTCACTACATAATGATCAAAGGATCAATCCAAGAAGAAGATATAACAATTATAAATATATATGCACCCAACACGGGAGCACCGCAGTATGTAAGACAAATGCTAACAAGTACGAAAGGAGAAATTAACAATAACACAATAATAGTGGGAGACGTTAATACCACACTCACACCTATGGATAGATCAACTAAACAGAAAATTAACAAGGAAACACAAACTTTAAACGATACAATAGACCAGTTAGACCTAATTGATATCTATAGGACATTTCATCCCAAAACAATGAATTTCACCTTCTTCTCAAGTGCACATGGAACCTTCTCCAGGATAGATCACATCCTGGGCCATGAAGCTAGCCTTGGTAAATTCAAAAAAATAGAAATCATTCCAAGCATCTTTTCTGACCACAATGCAGTAAGATTAGATCTCAATTACAGGAGAAAAACTATTAAAAAATCCAACATATGGAGGCTGAACAACACGCTGCTGAATAACCAACAAATCACAGAAGAAATCAAAAAAGAAATCAAAACTTGCATAGAAACGAATGAAAATGAAAACACAACAACCCAAAACCTGTGGGACACGGTTAAAGCAGTCCTAAGGGGAAAGTTCATAGCAATACAGGCACACCTCAAGAAACAAGAAAAAAGTCAAATAAATAACCTAACTCTACACCTAAAGCAACTAGAAAAGGAAGAAATGAAGAACCCCAGGGTTAGTAGAAGGAAAGAAATCTTAAAAATTAGAGCAGAAATAAATGCAAAAGAAACAAAAGAGACCATAGCAAAAATCAACAAAACCAAAAGCTGGTTCTTTGAAAGGATAAATAAAATTGACAAACCATTAGCCAGACTCATCAAGAAGCAAAGGGAGAAAAATCAAATCAATAAAATTAGAAATGAAAATGGAGAGATCACAACAGACAACACAGAAATACAAAGGATCATAAGAGAGTACTATCAACAATTATATGCCAATAAAATGGACAACGAGGAAGAAATGGACAAATTCTTAGAAAAGTACAACTTTCCAAAACTCGATCAGGAAGAAATAGAAAATCTTAACAGACCCATCACAAGCACGGAAATTGAAACTGTAATCAAAAATCTTCCAGCAAACAAAAGCCCAGGTCCAGACGGCTTCACAGCTGAATTCTATAAAAAATTTAGAGAAGAGCTAACACCTATCCTGCTCAAACTCTTCCAGAAAATTGCAGAGGATGGTAAACTTCCAAACTCATTCTATGAGGCCACCATCACCCTAATACCAAAACCTGACAAAGATCCCACAAAAAAAGAAAACTACAGGCCAATATCACTGATGAACATAGATGCAAAAATCCTTAACAAAATTCTAGCAATCAGAATCCAACAACACATTAAAAAGATCATACACCATGACCAAGTGGGCTTTATCCCAGGGATGCGAGGATTCTTCAATATCCGCAAATCAATCAATGTAATACACCACATTAACAAATTGAAAAATAAAAACCATATGATTATCTCAATAGATGCAGAGAAAGCCTTTGAGAAAATTCAACATCCATTTATGATCAAAACTCTCCAGAAAGCAGGAATAGAAGGAACATACCTCAACATAATCAAAGCTATATATGACAAACCCACAGCAAACATTATCCTCAATGGTGAAAAATTGAAAGCATTTCCTCTAAAGTCAGGAACAAGACAAGGGTGCCCACTTTCACCATTACTATTCAACATAGTTTTGGAAGTTTTGGCCACAGCAATCAGAGCAGAAAAAGAAATAAAAGGAATCCAAATTGGAAAAGAAGAAGTAAAGCTCTCACTGTTTGCAGAGGACATGATCCTCTACATAGAAAACCCTAAAGACTCCACCAGAAAATTACTAGAACTAATCAATGACTATAGTAAAGTTGCAGGATATAAAATCAACACCCAGAAATCCCTTGCATTCCTATACACTAATAATGAGAAAACAGAAAGAGAAATTAAGGAAACAATTCCATTCACCATTGCAACAGAAAGAATAAAATACTTAGGAATATATCTACCTAAAGAATCTAAAGACCTATATATAGAAAACTATAAAACACTGGTGAGAGAAATCAAAGAGGACACTAACAGATGGAGAAATATACCATGTTCATGGATTGGAAGAATCAATGTAGTGAAAATGAGTATACTACCCAAAACAATCTATAGATTCAATGCAATCCCTATCAAGCTACCAACAGCATTCTTCACAGAGCTAGAACAAATAATTTCACAATTTGTATGGAAAAACAAAAAACCTCGAATAGCCAAAGCGATCTTGAGAAAGAAGAATGAAACTGGAGGAATCAACCTACCTGACTTCAGGCTCTACTACAAAGCCACAGTTATCAAGACAGTATGGTACTGGCACAAAGACAGAAATATAGATCAATGGAACAAAATAGAAAGCCCAGAGATAAACGCACGCACATATGGACACCTTATCTTTGACAAAGGAGGCAAGATTATACAATGGATTAAAGACAATCTCTTTAACAAGTGGTGCTGGGAACTCTGGTCAACCACTTGTAAAAGAATGAAACTAGAACACTTTCTAACACCATACACAAAAATAAACTCAAAATGGATTAAAGATCTCAACGTAAGACCAGAAACTATAAAACTCCCAGAGGAGGACATAGGCAAAACACTTTCTGACATACATCACAGCAGGATCCTCTATGACCCACCTCCCAGAATATTGGAAATAAAAGCAAAAATAAACAAATGGGACCTAATTAACCTTAAAAGCTTCTGCACATCAAAGGAAACTATTAGCAAGGTGAAAAGACAGCCTTCAGAATGGGAGAAGATAATAGCAAATGAAGCAACTGACAAACAACTAATCTCGAGAATATACAAGCAACTCCTACAGCTCAACTCCAGAAAAATAAATGACCCAATCAAAAAATGGGCCAAAGAACTAAATAGACATTTCTCCAAAGAAGACATACAGATGGCTAACAAACACATGAAAAGATGCTCAACATCACTCATTATCAGAGAAATGCAAATCAAAACCACTATGAGGTACCATTTCACACCAGTCAGAATGGCTGCGATCCAAAAGTCTACAAGTAATAAATGCTGGAGAGGGTGTGGAGAAAAGGGAACCCTCTTCCACTGTTGGTGGGAATGCAAACTAGTACAACCACTATGGAGAACAGTGTGGAGATTCCTTAAAAAACTGGAAATAGACCTGCCTTATGACCCAGCAATCCCACTGCTGGGCATACACACTGAGGAAACCAGAAGGGAAAGAGACACGAGTACCGCAGTGTTCATCGCAGCACTGTTTATAATAGCCAGGACATGGAAGCAACCTAGATGTCCATCAGCAGATGAATGGATAAGAAAGCAGTGGTACATATACACAATGGAGTATTACTCAGCCATTAAAAAGAATACATTTGAATCAGTTCTAATGAGGTGGATGAAACTGGAGCCTATTATACAGAGTGAAGTAAGCCAGAAAGAAAAACACCAATACAGTATATTAACACATATATATGGAATTTAGAAAGATGGTAACAATAACCCTGTGTACGAGACAGCAAAAGAGACACTGATGTATAGAACAGTCTTATGGACTCTGTGGGAGAGGGAGAGGGTGGGAAGATTTGGGAGAATGGCATTGAAACATGTAAAATATCATGTATGAAATGAGTTGCCAGTCCAGGTTCAATGCACGATACTGGATGCTTGGGGCTGGTGCACTGGGACGACCCAGAGGGATGGAATGGGTCGGGAGGAGGGAGGAGGGTTCAGGATGGGGAACACATGTATACCTGTGGCGGATTCATTTTGATATTTGGCAAAACTAATACAGTTATGTAAAGTCTAAAAATAAAATAAAATAAAAAAAAAGTCTTTAAAAGATCATATTTAAAGTACAAAGTTTAACATATATTTATGTAATCAAGCTCATTAACTATATAAATACAGTTATTCATTGTTGTTGTTGCTCAGTCACTCAGTCATGTCTGACTCTTTGTGACCTCATAAACTACATACAGCATGCCAGGCCTCCCTGTCCATCACTATCTCCCTGAGTTTGCTCAGACTCACATCAATAGAGTCAGTGATGCCATCCAACCATCTCATCCTCTGTCGTCCCCTTTTCCTCCTGCCGTCAATTTTTTCCAGCATCACCATCTTTCAATGAGTCAGTTCTTCGCGTCAGGTGGCCAAAGTATTGGAGTTTCAGCTTCAACATCAGTCCTTCCAATGACCATTCAGGGCTGATGTCCTTTAGGATTGACTGGTTTGATCTCCTTGCAGTCCAAGGGACTTTCAAGACTCTTCTCCAGCACCACCTGTTCTGGAGCATTGTGCAAAAGCATCAATTCTTCAGTGCTCAGCCTTGTTTATGGCCAACGCTCACATCCATGCATGAATACTGGAAAAACCACAGCTTTGACTAAATGGACCTTTGTGGGCAAAGTGATATGTATGTTTTTTAATACACTGTCTTAGGTTTGTCATAGCTATTCTTTCAAGGAGCAAGAGTCTTTTAATTTCCTGGCTGCAGTCACTGTCTGCATTGATTTTGAAATCCAAGAAATCGAAATGTTTCACTGTATCCACATTTTCCCCATCTATTTGCCATGAAGTGATAGGACCAGATGCCATGATCTTACTTTTTTGAATGTTGAGTTCTAAACCAGCTTTTACACTCTCCTTCAACTTCATCAAGAGGCTCTATAATGTTTATTTTTCAAATTGGTCAGCTTGATTTTTCAAAGTCTGAATGTGGAGCATAAAAACCCCCCTACTTCTGAGAATTTTGACTTGCATTTCTATCCAGTTTTTAAATATATTACAATATTATATTTTAATACATATGAAAATTCTTCACTGTTCTCCACTGTAATTGGTTCCTTTGTCAATACAAAAGTATGCTCTTTGTAACACCTAATGCTGTTCTACTTGAATCCTATGTATTCTGGTATTAATAAATCCAATCTTCATTTTATGTTTATCTGCTATACACATATAATTTATATATAACATTTGTTACTTTAATATGTAAGTATAAATAGCATAAATGGTAATATCTTTTTGACCCAATCCATAAGCCTTTGACTTTTAATAAAATTTTTAATATATAAGCAGGTGTTTTTTATAATTTTTTTGTTTTTTTTTTTATTCATGTTTCTTAACAATATCCATATAACTGGGCTGCTATAAAGATTAAATAAGCTGATATTTACACTTCCTGGCAAAGAGGGTTCACTGAGTGCTAAAAAAAAAATGTATTTTTTTATTTGCTTGCTTTTATGTTCCTCCCTACCTATTTCTGCTTTATTGACTATGCCAAAGCCTTTGACTGTGTGGATCGCAATAAACTGGAAAATTCTGAAAGAGATGGGAATACCAGACCACCTGACCTGCCTCTTGAGAAACCTGTATGCAGGTCAGGAAGCAACAGTTAGAACTGGACGTGAATCAACAGACTGGTTCCAAATAGGAAAAGGAGTTCGTCAAGGCTGTATATTGTCACCCTGCTTATTTAACTTCTATGCAGAGTACATCATGAGAAACGCTGGGCTGGCGGAAGCACAAGCTGGAATCAAGATTGCCGGGAGAAATATCAATCACCTCAGATATGCAGATGACACCACCCTTATGGCAGAAAGTGAAGAACTAAAGAGCCTCTTGATGAAAGTGAAAGAGGAGAGTGAAAAAGTTGGCTTAAAGCTCAACATTCAGAAAACGAAGATCATGGCATCAGGTCCCAACACTTCATGGCAAATAGATGGGGAAACAGTGGAAACAGTGGCTGACTTTACTTTTTTGGGCTCCAAAGTCACTGCAGATGGTGATCACAGCCATGAAATTAAAAGATGCTTACTCCTTGGAAGGAAAGTTATGACCAAGCTAGATAGCATATTGAAAAGCAGAGACATTACTTTGCCAACAAAGGTCCGTCTAGTCAAGGCTATGGTTTTTCCAGTGGTCATGTATGGATGTGAGAATTGGACTATAAAGAAAGCTGAGCACTGAAGAATTGATGCTTTTGAACTGTGGTGTTGGAGAAGACTCTTGATTGTCCCTTGGACTGCAAGGAGGTCCAACCAGTCCATCCTAAAGATCAGTCCTGGATGTTCATTGGAAGGACTGATGTTGAAGCTGAAACTCCAATACTTTGGCCACCTGATGCAAAGAGCTGACTTATTGGAAAAGACCCTGATGCTGGGAAAGATTGAGGGCAGGAGGAGAAGGGGATGACAGAGGATGAGATGCTTGGATAGCATCACCGACTCAATGGACATGGGTTTGGGTGGACCTGGGAGTTAGTGATGGACAGGGAGACCTGGCATGCTGTGGTTCATGGGGTCTCAAAGAGTCAGACACGACTGAGTGACTGAACTGAAATGAACCTATTCTATACATTGGTCTCTTATAACCTTGGAAGGTATAAATGATGTTATAAATTCTACTGAAGGTAATATTTACATGATGTATGTGCTTTCAAGTGAGGGCAGATTATCGATATGGAAAAAGAGGCTAGATAGAAACTTCAATAGTATTTGTTTATATGTGCAATTTATTTCCTTCTGTATCAAAATCTTTTCTTGAACATATCATGAATTACTATAAAGCTATTTTATGTGTCTTTTTTCCTGATTCTTCCCTACACTATATTTAAATGATTTCCTACAGTAAACTTCTACAACATGCAAAGTGTCTCTTACTTTAGAACTTATGTTTTAGCCTTTTGCCCTCATTTGTCTTGAGACAAATATAAACAACATGTGCATCAGCAACTGATTTCTCTTTAATCAGACTCAGGATTGTTGAAGTCTATAATTTAGGTATAATAAGAGCAGCAGGATAAGGATGACAAGCCACAAAGTTAAATACATGGTTTGTGCGGGATCTGTCTTTGTATTGGAGCTGAGGCTACCATAGTATGCACACCACAAAACAGTATTGATTTCCTGTTGAATGCTTGCTTATGAGTTTATGATTCACTCAGAAGTAAGGCAATCCTTCTGAAAAATCCTTTCGTGGTTTTTACACATCTATTAAATGATCTTATTACCATTTTTAAAGTGGACTTAATTTGTTACTTTTTGGATACTTCATCTTTCATGGTACTCAAACCCAGTAAATTGGTGCTTCAAAAAGAAAAAGAGAAGGCATAACGTGAGTGGTTATGAAATGCCCTGATTTCACACCATATCCTTTTTCTAATTCTCACTATGACCTTTTCAGAAAATGCTTGCCCCACTGCTGTTAGCAGGAATATCTTGGATGCTCCCTTTAATAGCAAAGTTCCAGATGTATCTTTGGAAATGAAGTATTCTTTGAACCAGTCTATATCATGCCTGTGTTCTAATGCCCTTTCTACTTGTGTGCAATTATTTAGATTTACCTATCATGGCTGAGATGGGCAAAATTTGCCTTAAAATTCTCTGAAGAAAAAACAAAATTACAATGTCTTACTAGTTAATATTTTTAATGCCGCCTGAAAACCCCCAGAGAACACGGTTTTGTGTGTGTGTCCTTAGTCGCTCAGTTGTGCCCTACTCTTTGCGACCTCATGGACTGTAGCCCACAGGCTCCTCTGTCCATGGGATTCTCCAGGCAAGAATACTCGAGTGGGTTGCCGTTTCCTTTTCCAGGGGATCTTCCCACCTCAGGGATTGAACCCAGGTATAGTCCATGGGATCGCAAAGAGTCGGCCACAACTGAGCAACTTTCACTTTCACTTAACTTTATTTTTTTAATTTAATTTTATTTTTAACTTTACATACTTGTATTAGTTTTGCTTAACTTTAACTCCTGCATTGCAGGCAGATTCTTTACCGTCTGTGACACCTGGAGATCCTCAATTTTAGGGGGGTTATAATTTGGACCCTATTATGACCTCTTTGATACTCCCATGAAATAACATAACACAATTTTATGACTCTCAATGACAACAGCCTATAAAGGCAACACATGGTTTTTCCTCTCTTCATCTATTCTCTATTAGGGAATCAGGCATTGGATGTTACTGATAATATCATGGATAAAAGGGCAAGAGTAAGGAATAATGATCTAGCACTACATGATCCCTCAACAAATCAAATTAGCAATCTTTATAATTCTAACTATTAATATTCTATAGGAAATACATTTTAATATGTCTCAAGATAGCAGGCAAGTGGAGTTGGAAGGGGAATTTTTAATCAGACCTAAAAGTCTACTTTCATATTCTGTTTTTAACACTTAAACAGATATGACACACCACATGATGGAGCTTAACTTAAAACTCAAACCAACAAAAACATCTGCTGCTGTAAGTTGCTTCAGTCATGCCTGCCTCTGTGACCCTGTGGACCATAGCCCACCAGGCTCCTCTGTTGATGGGATTCTACAGGCAAGAATACTGGAGTGGATTGCTGTGCCCTCCTCCAGACGATCTTCTCCACCCAGGGATTAAACCCACATCTCTTAGGTCTCCTGCATTGGCAGGTGGTTCTTTACCACTCGCACCACCTGGGAAGCCCACAACCACATGGCATGCCCATAATTTTGTTCCCGATATACTACCACGATATTACTCCATGCCGCTTGTAGATGCCAAAATCACTACCATTAATTCATTCTTTTCATGTCTTCAGCACTAAGAAAATCCACACTATATATACCACTAAATACAATGATGTAAGTTTTTCCTGTAGCTCTGTGATCCTTGCTAGGTCCGGATATCTTTTTCATTCATTAAAGAAGAGTTATCATTGGTTGAGCACCTACTGTGTCTAAGAAGGCACTGTAGGCGCTGTAGAAACAAGGTGTCCAACTCTTCCAACAATTTTGCAAAGCATCATAGTTGGCACCAATCTGCAGAAGGATGAAACTGAGATGCAGAGTTCTTAAATGACTTAAGATTTTATAGCCGATAAATGATGGGACCAAAATTCCAATACAGGCCTGCCCAATTCCATAGTCTGGATGTTCTCCCCTCAGAATAAAACCTTTCACCCAAAACTTTCTTAAATCCAGTTCCCTCAAGGATTTTTCTCTATGTTACAATGGCAATTTAATAGTTTAGTGGATATATGCTCCTTTATTCACTCATTAAATAAGATTCTGTATACCAAATGGTCTTTGTTAAGTCTACTGCATGCAAAAGAGAACTGAGCATTGTCCCTGCCCTCTAAGGATTATAAGCCAACTTAATTACACCTCTTGGGAAGAAGGATGCAGTAATGCCTATCTCAAGTGAGTTTTTTAGAATGAAGCAATTTATCAATGGGTGATCAGCTTAAAGGATTAAAGTGTAATATTGGGAAGTATCATAATATCAAAAGCAAAAAATAAGAACATTTTTCAGGGACATTCTAGAGCTCCTTAAGTCAAAATAATGATACTCCATGTTAAAAGGTTCATATTTTTCAGGAATACACATTCTTATGGAAAAGCATGTTTCAGTGTTTCTTCTGTCATATCACTCATAGCCACTTTGCCCATGAGCAAAACTAGCCTCAAATATTTTTATGGGTAGTATGAAAATTATAGCTAATGCATCTGTTGATAAAATATGCTTTTAAGAACTCAAATGTTAATGGAAATTTGTTTCAACAAAAGTACCAAAGGACAACTGTCAAACAGAAAATACATAATATTTTATTCTGTCTGAAGTAATTCTTCTTTTCCATTCATAGAAAATAAGTCAATACTTTCAGTTCTAAATTAAGAACATTTTGGTTAAAATAAATCACCTAACAATATAGGGAGAGCACTTAGCTACCACTTGATGATTCTTCTTTTATATTCTCCATCTTTGTAGCTCATGCTTGAAAATATGTGAGGAATACTATTGTTGCCCTATGTATGCCCACAGGAGTAAAGTGTTATCCTTCTGATTCTTCTGAGGTTTTAATTATGAGAGTAATTATGTTGACATAATGTGCAAAATATTGTGATATTTCATTTTCAATTATTTACTACTACTGGCAAATGACAGCACAAATTACAGACACGCACACATCTATGTTTGCTAACAATCCGTTGTCAAACATTACTAAATTTTTAAATTATAGCTAACAGCAATAGGTAGCTAATTTCCCTTAAGTAATTCTCCTGCTAGGATTCCTACAAATTAAAATCATTGGAGCTGACCTGAATTTTAACACTAATATTTGCCTTAAAGTGTTTAAGCTTTATTATTTTTCTTACCAAGAGTTAATTCATGAGTCACTACATTTAAAGTTACAAATATCTTGTTTTTTAAGGTAAATTCTATGCAGTTCAGCATTTGATTCATCTATTTTCCAGCATTAAAAAGCAAAACAACCATTAATACAGGCTTATTTAAATTATGTTAATATGTATATTTAATGTAATATTTTAACCCTTTCCCAAGGTATGGAAATCTTAAGATTAAATAAGATGCTAAAAAAAAGGATCCAGTTAAAAATATGTATTAGCCCATAAGTTTGTTTTTCTTTTATGACTCACCTCCTAGAATAATGGAAACAAAAATAAATGGGACCTAATTAAACTTGAAAACTTTAGCAAAGCAAAGGAAACCATAAAGAAGATGAAAAGACAACCCTCAGAATAGGAGAAAATATTAACAAAGGAAGCAACTGACTAAAGATTAATCTCCAACATATATAGCTCATGCCGTTCAATATTAATGAAATAACAATCCAATTGAAACATAGGCAGAAGACCTAAATAGATATTTCTCCAAAGAAGGTATACAAATTTCCAACAAACATGTGAAAAGATGCTCAACATCACTAATTATTAGAGAAATGCAAATCAAAACTTCAATGAGGTATCACCTCACACCAGTCAGAATGCCTGTCATCAAGAAATCTATGAACAATAAATCCTGAAGAGGGTGTGGAGAAAAGGGAATTCTCATGCACTGTTGGTGGGAATGTAAACTGATACAGCCACTATGGAGAACAGAATGGGGGGGGCGGTTCCTCAAAAAGCTAAATATAGAATTACCATGTGACCCAGTCATCCCACTACTGAGCATATACCAAGAAGATACCAGAACTCAAAAAGACACATGCACCCAAATGTGGACTGTCAGTTCAGTTCAGTTCAGTTCAGTTCAGTTGCTCACTTGTGTCCGACTCTTTGCGACCCCATGAATTGCAGCACGCCAGGCCTCCCTGTCCATCACCAACTCCCGGAGTTCACTCAGACTCATGTCCATCGAGTCAGTGATGCCATCCAGCAATCTCATCCTCTGTCGTCCCCTTCTCCTCCTGCCCCCAATCCCTCCCGGCATCAGTCTTTTCCAATGAGTCAACTCTTCGCATGAGGTGGCCAAAGTACTGGAGTTTCAGCTTTAGCATCATTCCTTCTAAAGAAATCCCAGGGTTGATCTCCTTCAGAATGGACTGATTGGATCTCCTTGCAGTCCAAGGGACTCTCAAGAGTCTTCTCCAGCACCACAGTTCAAAAGCATCAATTCTTCGGCACTCAGCTTTCTTCACAGTCCAACTCTCACATCCATACATGACTACTGGAAAAATCACAGCCTTGACTAGACGGACCTTGGTTGAGAAAGTAATGTCTCTGATTTTTAATATGCTGTCTAGGTTGGTCATAACTTTCCTTCCAAGGAGTAAGCGTCTTTTAATTTCATGGCTGCAGTCACCATCTGCAGTGGTTCTGGAGCCAAAAAAAGTAAAGTCAGCCACTGTTTCCACTGTTTCCCCATCTATTTCCCATGAAGTGATGGGACTGGATGCCATGGCCTTACTCTTCTGAATGTTGAGCTTTAAGCCAACTTTTTCACTCTCCTCTTTCACTTTCATCAAGAGGCCTACCAAGAGGATGTACATTCACTTGTCCATCAACACCACAGTAATCTAAGACAAGGACTCAACTATTAATGCTGAAGAAGCTGAAGTTAAATGGTTTAATGAAGACCTACAAGACCTTCTAAAACTAACACCAAGAAAAGATACCCTTTTCATCATAGGAAATGAGAATGCTAAAGTTGGAAGTCAAGAGATACCTGGAGTAACAGGAAAAAGTTTGGCTTTGGACTACAAAATGAAGCAGGGCAAAGGCTAACAGAGTTTTGCCAAGAGAACACACTGGTCACAGAAAACATCCTCTTTCAACAATACAAGAGACGACTCTATACATGGACATCACCAGATTGTCCATACCAAAACCGGACTGAATATATCCTTTGCTTCTGATGATGAAGAAGCTCTATACAGTTAGCAAAAACAAGACCAGGAGGTGACTGTGGCTCAGATCATCAACCCCGTATTTCAAAACTCAGGCTCAAATTGAAGAAAGTAAGGAAAACCCCTAAACCATTCAGGTGTGACCTACATAAACTCCCTTATGATTACACAGGGGAGGTGACAAATAGATTCAAGGAACTAGATCTGGTAGACAGAGTGCCTGAAGAACTATGGATGGAGGTTTGTAACACTTTACAGAAGATGGTGCCCAAAATTATTCCCAAGAAAAAGAAATGCAAAAAAGCAGAGTGATTGTCTGAGGAGGTCTTACTAATAGCTGAGAAATGAAGGGAAGTGAAATCCAAAGGAGACAGAGAAAGATAAACCCAACTGAATGCAGAGTTCCAGAGAATAGCCAGGAGAGATTAGAAAGCCTTCTTAAGTGATCAATGCAAAGAAAGAGAGGAAAACAATAGAATGGAAAAGACTAGAGATCTCTTCAAGAAAATTGGAGATACCCAGGGAACATTTCATGCAAAGATGGGCTCAATAAGGGACAGAAAGGGCAAGGATCTAACAGAAGACAGTATTAAGAAGAGTTGGCAAGAATGCACAGAAGAACCATACAAAAAAGGTTTTAGTGGCCCAGATAACCACAATGGTGTGATCATTCCCCTACAGCCAGATATCCTGGAGTGTAAAGTCAAGTGGCCTTAGGAAGCATTATTATGAACAAAGCTAGTTGAAGTGATGGAACTCCAACTGAGCCATTTCAAATCCTAAAAGATGATGCTGTCAAAGTGCTGCACTTAATATGCCAGCAAAATTGGAAAACTCAGCAGTTGCCACAGGACTGGGAAAAGGTCATTTTTCATTCCAATCTCAAAGAAAGGCAATGCCAAAAATTTTTCAAACTACCACACAATGGCACTCATTTCAACCACACACGCTAGCAAGGTAATGTTCAAAATTCTTCATGCTACGCTTCAATATTGTGTGAACTGAGAACTTCTAGATGAACGAGCTGGATTTGGAAAAGGCAGAGGAATCACAGATCCAGTTGCGAACATCTGCTGGATCATAGAAAAAGACAGTGAATTCCTGAGAAACATCTGCTTTTGCTTTATTCACTATGCTAATGCCTTTGACTGTGTGGATCACAACAAACTGTGAAAAATTCTTAAAGAAATGGGAATACCAGACCACCTTACCTGCCTCCTGAGAAATCTGTATGCAGGACAAGAGGCAGCAGTTAGAATTGGACATGGGACAATGGACTAGTTCAAAATTAGGAAAGGAGTATGTCAAGACTATATATTGTCACCCTGCTTATTTCACTTATACGCAGAGTACATCATGTGAAATGCCAGGCTGTATGAATCATAAGATGGAATCAAATTGGAGAAATATCAAACAACCTCAGTTTATACAGATGACACCACTATCATGACAGAAATTGAAGAGGAACTAAAGAGCCTCTTGATGAGGGTGAAAGAGGAGAGTGAAAAAACTGGCTTAAAATTCAACATTCAAACAACTAAGATCATGGCATCTGGTCCTATCACTTCATGGCAAATAGAACTGGAAAAAGTAGAAGCAGTGACAGATTTTATTTTCCTGGGCTCCAAAATCAATGTAGATGATGACTGCAGCCATGAAATTAAAAGACACTTATTCCTTGAAAGGGAAGCTATGACAAATATAGACTACATATTAAAAAGCAGAGACATCACTCTGCCAACAGAGGTCCGTATAGTCAAAGCTATGGTTTTTCCAGTAGTGATGTGTGAATGTGAGAGTTGAACGATAAAGAAGGCTGAGTACCGAAGAATTGGTGCTTTTGAACTGTGGTGTTGGAGAAGACTCTTGAGAGTCCCTTGGACTGCAAGGAGATCAAACCAGTCCATCCTAAAGGAAATCAGTCCTGAATATTCATTGGAAGCTGAAGCTCCAATACTTTGGCCACCTGATGTGAAGAGCCGACTCATTGGAAAAGGCCTTGGTGCTGGAAAAGATTGAGGGCAGGAGAAGTGAGTGACAGAGGATGAGATGGTTGCATGGCACCACCGACTCAATGGACATGAGTTTGGGGCAACTGCTAGAGATAGTGAGAGCCTGGCATGCTGTCATTCATGAAGTCGTGAAGAGTTGGACACGACTTGGCAACTGAACAACAGTTTATGCACTGTTTGAAACAGCAAAATATTGGCAACACTGTATGTATCCAGCAATATGAACCACTTCTAATACTATATTATCTATATGCACAGATAAAAATAAACACTCTGTGGGCAGACAAAAGGAATTCCATAGACTTCTATATAGAGACACATAAAGGAAGGCAGTTTTACACAAATATAGGCACCACCTGTTTTAGGAATTTGTTCGGCCTGAATCCTCAACATCTTAAACAATGCTTGGCATGTAGGTTCTCAGTTTAAAATCTCTTGAATAAATGAGTAGGGAAAAAAGCCTCTTTTTAAAATAACTTATGCTTACTTTATTATATAGATGTACAAAATACACATAGATGTACACTTGAGTCTTTTATTTGAAAATTCCTGCAACTTTTCAAAGCTCACACTAAACCATGAACCACAGCTGACAGCCAACTTTGACCCTGTCCTTGTGATCTTCTTGGCAACATAATTTGCACCCTGTAGGAACGAAGATGACTTCTTCCTATGACAAGGCTGTGTTCGACACTGGTTAATTAGCACACAGATGGCAGGGAGGCTGCCCATTTTACCCCCTACTATAGAAACCGCACATTTATATGCAGCACATATTGCAAAGTGGAATATTTGCACAAGTCATATGGCAGTAATCAGGTCCTCACTTTAGAAAGTTAGAATGAAAAGAAGGTAATGATTATGAACTTCAAAGTACAGTGCACTCAAATAATTGGACAAGCTTCATTGAGAAAAGATGAGGCACAGTGTACTGTGCTGTTCTTATACTTTAATTCTTAATTCTTAGAAAAGGAAATATATGTATGAAATTTATCTAAGATGCTGATCAAGCAGTTGGTAATGTAAATATAGGATGGTTTAAAGGAAAGGAGGAGAAATACCATATACACTTGTTTTTAAAATGCATTTTGAGGGTTTTGTTCAAATGTAAAATCTGAAAATAGTATAGAAAAAAAAAGAAAACCAACAGGACTTCAAATTGGAGGCCTTGCTGAGAATGAGAGACACTGAAAAAAACAGAGCTGAATCTCTTTCCTCGAGCAGTACGTTTCCTGCACTAACTCCATACCCGAGATAGATAGGATTTCTCCTCTAACTGATGAATGGCTATGAAACGTTTAAATATTTATTCTCTTAGAAAAAAAATATACCTGAGTTTAAGGAAATGACTACAGGTATGGTTTCAAAAGCTTTCTCTTGAGCTTCTTACTCAAGGAGCTACTTTAGGCAAGGAAAAATAAAGAGGTGGTAAGTGTTCATTGACAAGTTAATTTCCTTTACCTAATTATCATCTGGATGTGGATAATCAAAACTTGATAAAGCTTGTATAAAACATGCAACATTTAAATCTTGGCTATTGGTGAAGAATGTCTCTTGCTTATTGATTTTTTAAACTAACTTCTCATATATTCTAGCCTTATTAAAATTTAAAAATCACTGAAAAGAGGATTTCAGAATATTAAAAACAATAGTATTTATACAAGATTTGATGTGAGGAATATTTCTTTCAAGATACTACTTCTCCTTGAACACATATTTGTTTTGGTTGAACCATCACTGGTACTATGAAGTATGTTTTGGTACACTATGCTGAAATAGTGTCTTAGTAATTAAATCTAAAAGAACTCCTATTTCTTAATTATATTCCAAGCACCAAGATAATTTTCGGATCATTTATTTTCTAGTTATTGCATGCAAAATGCTAAAATGGTACAGCCTCATCCCATATTATACAATTTTACAAAATGTGATCTTTAAACAATTAAGAAAAGCAAATTCTTTATGTAGAAATGCAAATTAATACTTTTCCTTACATTATTGCTTGTGGCATTAAAACCAGGCCTTCCTGTTGGTTTTCCAAGACAGCCTTTGGGACCTACTGTACCTTCATGCTTCCCTGGCAATGACACTTTTCACTTTGAACATGTCAAAGGAGGAAAAGCAGCATCATATAATTTAGGAGTGAGAATGAATGGGATCCCTGAGCACTGGTTATCCTTGAAGCAGATATCTTACTGTGCATTTCATATAAGAAATCTGCTGCAGAGGGTAAGGATGTGGGATCACAGCCGGGGCTTACCCCTCTCACAGTTCTTTAAAAAAACACACTGTACCAACTCATTTGGGAGGAAACTTCTGACTAATGCAATGGATTTTTTTTTCCCCTTTCTTTGCTTTTTTTTTTTTTACTTAACAAGGATTACATCCAGCTACTTTTTAGAGGTACTATTACTATTTTTTTGGAGAAGGAAATGGCAGCCCACTCCAGTGTTCTTGCCTGGAGCATCCCATGGACGGAGAAGCCTGGTAGGCTGCAGTCCATGGGGTCGCACAGAGTCGGACACAACTGAAGCGACTTAGCAGCAGCAGCAGCATTACTATTTTGTGTGAAGTATAATGTTGCCATCTAAGTAAAATTTCAGTAGGAGGCTTTGAAAAATAAATCTAAACATGGCACATTGATGAAATAAATTGTAGGACACCACACATTACTTAGAATAAATTTTAAGTAAAAAGCAGGTCATAAAATAATACAAGCTGGAGGATGCAGATTTATACTTAGGACATAGAGACTGCAAAAGTGACCCCACTATCCACACAAGGAAAATAGGCCAGATATTCTACAAAATATATTTTCTTGAATCCATTAGAAAACTGTAGTTATTGTGCAATCAAGAAATTTAAATTCCTAAGAGGGACAATCCCCTCCAAGGAGATACAGGATTCACAAACTGTCTTGCCAGTCAAAGAACATGGAAAATAAAGCAAGAGCCTCCATGAGACTCAAAAAAAATTCGCTAAAATTTTAACAAGGCGCTCGAGAAGTTTGGGCTTAGTGTATCCATTTGGAATAACTGCAGAGCCTACACAAAAGGATAAGTCAAATTCATCTGCATACTCTCTATGGTAGTGTTCACTGATGCTAAGAACGAAGACTGGAGGCAGGGCAGCAACCTAAAGGGAGATTCCCTACGTGGGCAGGTAGTGTGGAAGAGATTACAGCTCTGAGTATAAGCACAAATGCCATAGAGTTTTCTGGACTTTTCTCCCATACAAAGCAAAAAGCTGTAGGATGCAGGGGAAGGCAGCAAAGAAGCATGTGGCTAAGCAAAGAGTAGAAAAACAAAGCCTACTAGGCTTATGGCAAGGGCAGGAACCTCTCTTGAATCTAACATCCTATAACTGCTTGTATCTCCCATCACTAAGAACATAAACACCTATTCAAGGTCAAGGTCAAGGTCAATAACTGATACATACAAGGCAAGGAGAATTTGGTCATCAAGTGGAAGAGTGGTAGGCATCCTGAGACTTCCCTACTGGCAACCCAGGGTGCAAGGCCTCCTCCAAACTACAGCTGAGGCAGAACATCAGAGAACCCCCATCTCTCCATGGATCTATCATGAAGTACTAAGCAATAGCTGTCTACTGGTGGTGAAAGATAAGAACGTTAACGGAGCTCAGACTCTGTAGTACAGACCTTATGAGGATGATAGAACGTTGCTGCTGCTAAGTCGCTTCAGTCGTGTCCGACTCTGTGCAACCCCATAGATGGCAGCCCAACAGGCTCCCCCGTCCCTGGGATTCTCCAGGCAAGAACACTGGAGTGGGTTGCCATTTCCTTCTCCAGTGCATGAAAGTGAAAAGTGAAAGTGAAGTCGCTCAGAACAGTGAGGATGGAAAATTCATACTGAGGACAACTCACTATCATCCTAGTTCTTATCTGAAGCACAAGTCAAAGATAACCCATCTCTAGAAGAATTTCAAACCTAGAGGAATTTCCTGTACTACCAGGAAACACAGCAATGTCAAAACCAAACCCAGGCAACCCAGGCAATTCTTGATCAGAGTGACTCAACACCCCATGCTAGTGGCCTGGTAGATGTTGAAACCTGCCCATTCCCATATGTAAATACTAAACACATCAGTAGCTGCTGAGTTTCTACAGCCACAGAAAACTCAGTAGCCATGCATTAGCCATCATTAATTAAAAGGAAGAGCTGATAAATATAGCAATATGGTATGTCTCAAAAGCACTGTACTAAGTGAAAAAAAGCCAGAGGTAGAAGAGCACATGTGTCATTCTGAAAATGCAAAACTCTAGATGCAAAAAAAAATTGATCAGTGGTCATCCAGATTGGTAAAGGAAGGGGTACTGATTACAAAGGGTACAAAGGAACTTTGGGGGAAGATGGTAATATAGTTTTCTTACCTTGACTGTGGTGGTTTTGCATGACTGAATACACTGTCAAAAACTCATAGAATTTTGCTAACATACAGAACGACAGTCAAGTGCTGTTGTTCAAGGAACATTTATTTGTTTGACAACCCCTCATTTTTTCAACTGATAAGTGAGAAGAAGCTGGTATTTCAAAAGTATGTTTGAATAAAACAAAACTGAAATCTCCAATCAGGGAATGTGGTTTAATCACCAGTTTGTTAGAAAGGAGTAGCTTTAAATTCAGAATAATCTTCAATGACAAATATGCAGATATCTTCACTAAGGACTGAACACATGATACCAAATTAAAGGAATATTATATATTGGAGACAATAGGGTTAATATAAATGTTTTTAAAGCAAATTGGAAGTAGCAAATTAGGTGGGAAAAGAGCGTGAGAGAGACAGAAAAGGGAGATGAACATAAAGCACACACACAATAGCTGCTTAAAGTTACTTAACAAAGGAAATATTAACCACACAACTCAATAGCTCACAGAAACATCACAACTTTTTGAGATCATATAAATTAACCTCCATTGAGAAACTGTTCAGCAAATAAAATAGAAGAGGAAAAATGGGAAGACCTTGTTTGACCCAAGTCTCACCCTATCAATGACTTCACTGTCTGGAAAAAAATAATCACTCAACTTTTCGGGATTCAGTTCACTCAGCAAATGAAAAGACTTCAGGATTCTTTTCAAGAAATATGTATTTGCATAAGAAATTCTTAAATCAAATGCTGAGCAAGTAAGTGTTTGAATGAACATTTGCTCTATCTTTTAGGCAAGATACTGAATAGGAGAGGAGAAAAAAACTGAATTTCTTTCACATTGTAAACACATTCAAACCTGTATATTCTTCATCGAGTTAACTACTTTTAAGAAAATAATACAAGTTGTCACATTTAAACATGACAAAGTAATCTTTAGAATAGGTGCATTCTATGAAAGGTGTTCTAATTTTAATGAGATCTCACAAAATTAGAAAATGCAAATGGAAGTGATTTTCTCTATGATCATTATAGAATAGGAGCGTTTTATTTGTAGAGGTTGATTTACCTTTGAAAATGTTTTTAAAGGAACACAAAACAGCTATTCAAAAGAAAATAGAAAATAATTTTTTAGTACTAATTATACATTAATTTTTATAAATATTTAATAGTATTTAAGAATAGGACCTACATAATACAAATGCATTCCATCTATTTGCATTTTTACACATAAAATTTCAAAATAAAAAAAAAGTCAATGATATTTTAAGACAAATAACACAAAACTTTCACTTCTAATCCCCAGTCTTCTTTGTAGGGTACTCCTTGACATTCTTTTCAGTATGTTACAGGAATCTCAAGCTATGCTATGCTATGCTAAGTCACTTCAGTCGTGTCCGACTCTGTGGGACCCCATAGACGGCAGCCACCAGGCTCCCCCATCCCTGGGATTCTCCAGGCAAGAACACTGGAGTGGGTTGCCATTTCCTTCTCCAATGCATGAAAGTGAAAAGTGAAAGCGAAGTCGCTCAGTTGAGTCCGACTCTTAGCGACCCCATGGACTGCAGCCCACCAGGCTCCTCCATCCATGGGATTTTCCAGGTAAGAGTACTGGAGTGGGATGCCATTGCCTTCTCCAATCTCAAGCTATATATGTACAAAAGTAAATCCAAGAATTCTTGCATCTCATCCTCCAGTGTGCCCTATTCCAGGAAATGGCATGAGAGTTTATAAAAAATGTGAAAGTAATTCTTAACCCTCTCTTTCCTTCCCACTGCATGTAGTAAAATGGAAACCCTATTAGAAATATCTTGTAAATTAAGCTAGTAATAGTGCATACAGAAATAAAAAGAAGATAACATGGTGTGTTATGAAAACCTCAATCAATACTTAAGCCATTTTTGACCTACAATGTAGAGAACATAAAATGAAATATGAATAAATATTGATTAACCCAAAAGAAGGCAGGAAGGGAGCAACCTAATAAAAACAAAAAAGAGAAGGGCTATATGAACGTCAAAAACTAAGATGGTAGATTTAATTTCAACCATTAAGTTAAACGTATATGTAGCAACACTCTAATTAAAAGGCAAATACTGCCAGTGTATATAAAAGAGAAAGATAAAACTATGCTATCGACAAGAAATGTACATTAAATATACGTTGAAATAAAAGGGGAAATAGTATAGAATGCAGAGAGTAAGTGTAAAAAAAATGGTCTGGCTATATTAAAACAGTATTTAAGCAAAATCAAGACAAAAACATTATGACAGAATAAGAAAGAAGGAATAATGGAAAAAAGTGGCAATTAATCATGAAGACAATGCTAAATATGCATTTAAGTAAGATAGAGCTTCAAAAATGCATTAAGCAAAACCTGATAGAACTAATGAGATAAATAGAAAAAAATCGTGATTACAAATGGAGATATCAGAATACCTCTCCCTGACACTGATAGAACACACAGACAAAAATAAGAAAGGATATATCACATCTAAACTACAGTATCAATCATCTTGACCTAATTAACCTTCACAGAACACTACATGCAACAACCGCAGGATAGTTTCAAGCATAAAGAAATTGTTCACCAAGATAGATCATAAGCCTGACCATAAAATAATGCACAATTTCAAAAGACTGATATCTGACAAAATATTTTCTTTGCTCAGAACAGAATTTAATTAGAACTCACTAATAAAATATGCAGAAAACCATTATAGTATTTGAATCCACAGTGTTAAATAATGCTTAGAGGAAAGTTTATAATATTAAACACCTAAAATGGAAAAATAAAAAGAGCCTAATTTAATACTCGAAGAAGAAAGCAAAAGAAGAACAAAGTAGTCCAAGGTAAATGCACAAAAATAAATGATTAAGAGCAAAAATAAATGAAATAGAAAACAGACAAACAATAGAAAAATATAGCAAAAGTTAATCCTTTGGAAATATTAATAAATTTGATTAACACCTAGTAAGAGAGAAAATAAAAATTACAAATATCAGAAAAGGAGGGAATCCACTTTAGATATTACAGATATCAAAAGGATAATAAAAAATATTGTCAACAGTTTTAAGCCAACAAATATGATAACTTAGATAAAATGGAATATAACCTGAGTGGGGGGAATGCAAATTATCCAAGCTAAGAATTAACAAGAAAATTTCCACTTTAAGAAATTTCCAACATAAGAAAATATCCGAGCTAAGAAAATTTCATTAGCTCTCTATATGACCAAAATTTAATTTTTAATCAAATCCTCACACAAATAAAACTCAAGCTACAGATTATATCCCCTATAAATTCTATGGAATATTTAAGAAAAAAAAATATGATTCTTACACAAACTCTTTCAGAAAATAAAGTAGGGTCATGCTATATTAATCTTGATACCGTACCTGTTAAGACATTACAATACAAGGAAAGAATATTATAGTCCAATATTCCTTATAAAATAGAAATATCCTCAATAAAATATTGCTAAATATAGTCCAGCGATACTAAAAAATGACAATACATCATGCCCAAGTGTGGTTTATACTATGAATGCAAAGTTGGCTTAAAACACTGTCACCCCACAAAAAAAAATCAATGCAATTTACCAAAAGAGCTGAATGAAATAGAAAAGTAATATATTCATTGTTATAGACACAAGAAAAGTATTTGACAAAATTAAAAGCTATGCATGAAAAAAATCTCAGCAAAGAAGTTCCTGAATTTCATAAAAGCCATTTGTAAGACCAAGACCTTGGGGACTGGGGGAGAGAAAGACTGGCAGTTTGGGATTAGCAGATGCAAACTATTATACATAAGATGGATAAATAATAAGGTCCTACTGAGTAGCACAGGGAACTACATTCAATATCCTGTGATAAACCATAACAAAAAGAATATTTAAAATAAGGATGTCTCCATTTGTATAACTGAGTCACTTTGCTGTACAGCAGAGACTGGCACAACAAGGTAAATCAACTGTATTTAAAAAAATATAAAATAAAGACCAAGGGCTAAACTCAAATATAATGGGAATGGACTGAATATATATCAGGGATGAATACAATGGTGTCTGCTCTCATAATGTTAATTCAGTAGTATACTGGAGGTTCTAGCCAGAGTGGTAAGGCAAGAGAAATAAAAGCATAAATTTTGAAAAAGAAGGCACAATACTTTATTCTTCGGTGACATGATCTTCTCTATAAAGGAGCATAAGTGCTTCTTAGTACTGACAACTGGAATTAGTGTTTGCTAGGCTACAGAATGGAAAGCTAATATATAGGAAAAAATCACATTCTATAAACTGATAGAAAATTTTAAAATTGAATAAAAATATAATTTTTATAACAGTACTAAAAATACTTATGATAAATTCAACAAAAGAGGTGAAATATCCAAACTCAGAAAATTGCATAATTTCTGAGAGAAATTTTAAAAGATCTAAATAAATAAAGATTTATACTACACTCATGGACTGGAAGCCTCTAGATTCAATGAAATTCCAATTAGAATATTCACAGGATTTTTTTTTAATAAGTCAACACTCAGATTTTAAAATTAATATTAAAATCCAAAGGACCTTTAATAAACAATATTATTTTTAAAAACAAAAAATATATGAGGAGACATCCTACCTGATTTTGAGATTTACTAAAACATTAGTGTTGGCATTTGGATAAACATAAGATAGTAGAAAAGAAGAAACAGCCAAGAAATAGACCTATACATATATAGTTGATTTATTTTCAATAAAAATCTCCAGATAATTCAATGGGGGGATGAGGGAGAACTTTGATCTTTAACCCTAAACATTCCATATATGAGAGGATGGAAATCCAGCTGAGCTATTTAAAATCCCAAAAGATGCTGCTGCTAAAGTACTGCATTCAAAAGGTCAGCAAATTTGGAAAACTTAGCAGTGGCCACAGGACTGGAAAATGTCAGTTTTCATTCTAATCCCAAAGAAAGGCAATGCCAAAGAATGTTCAAACTATCATACAGTTGTGCTTATCTCACATACTATCAAGTTTATGCTCAAAATTCTTTGAGCTAGGCGTTAGCAGTACCTGAACACAGAACTTTCAGGTATACATGCTGGATTTAGAAAAGGCAGAGGAACCAGAGATTAAATTACCAACATTTGTTGGATCATGGAGAAAGCAAGTGAATTCCAGAAAAACACCTACTTCTGCTTCATTGACTACACTAAAGTCTTTGTCTGTGTGGATTACAACGAATGGTGGGAAATTCTTAAAAAGATGGGAGTATCACAGACCAACTTACCTGTCTCCTAAGAAACCTGTATGCAGGTCAAGAAGCAACAATTAGAACTGGACATGGAACAATTGACTGGTTCAAAATTGGGAAAGGCATAAACAAGGCTGTATGTTGTCATCGTTTATTTAACTTATATGCAGAGGAGCCTCTTGATGAGGGTGAAAGAGGAGAGTAGAAAAGCTGGTTTAAAACTCAACATTCAAAAATTAAGATCTCAGCATCAAGTCCCATCATTTCATAGCAAATAAAAGGGGAAAAAGTGGAAACAGTGACAGATTTTTTTATTGGGCTCCAAAATTACTACAGAAAGTGACTAGAGCCATGAAATTAAGACACTTGCTCTTTGAGAAGAATGCTATGACAAACCTAGACAGCATTTAAAAGAGCAAAGACATCACTTTGCTGACAAAGGTCCATATAGTCAAAGCTATGGTTTTTCCAGTAGTCATGTATGGATGTGAGAGTTGGACTGTAAAGAAGGCTGAGTGCCAAAGAGTTGATGCTTTTGAACTATGGTGTTAAAGACGACTTTGAGAGTCCCTTGGACTGCAAGGGGATCAAACCATTCAATCCTAAAGGAAATCAATCCTGAATATTCATTGGAAAGACTTATGATGAAGCTCCAATTCTTTGGCCACCTGATGCAGCGAGTTGACTCATTAGAAAAGATTGAAGGCAATCTGGGAAAGATTGAAGGCCAAAGGAGGATGAGATGGTTAGATAGCATCACCAACTCAGGGGACATGAGTTTGAGCAAACTCAAGGAGACAGTGAAAGACAGGGAAGCTTGGTATGCTCCAGTCCATGGGGTCTCAGAGAGTCAGACACAACTTAGCAAATGAACAACAAGACATACATCACAGACTTAAAGATAATGCCCGTGTCCTCGAGATAGGCAAAGAGTTTTACAAATAACATCCAAAAACACTAATCATATAAGACAATGATATATTAAACCAGGTGAAATCATCTAGCTGAGAAACAATAAATAAATATGGCATAAGGCAAACACACACACACACACTAAAAGATTCAAGAATTCACTTTATATACATTTACCAGAATCTTCAAGGAAAGGTGTAACTTTATGTATAGTTTTAGAATTTGTGAAACAATTGATTTATATAACTTTAATTATACAATTAATTTTTAAGACTTTTGCAATAACTTAGCTATACATTTTTTAAAAATTTTCACACAGTTTAAAAATGGACACAACTACAAGACCTACATAAAAAAAATAACACTGATGAAAGAAACTAAAAAAAATAATAACTGAATAAATGGAGAGATAGATAGTCCCTATTCATGGATAGGAAGATTCAATATTGTCAAGATTTAGTTCTCTCCAACTTGATCAATAAATTCAATACAGACGCCATAAAAATCCCAGTAAATTGCTTAGTGCATATCAACAAAGGGATTATAATGTTTTTATGGTATGGGTGGCTTACAAATAATACAAACTTTTTTCTCACAGTTTGGAGGCTACTAGACAAGGATCAGGTTATTATCAAAGATGGATGAGTGTGCTCTTCAGAGTTACAGACTTCTCACATCCTCACATAGTAAGAAGCGTCAAGAAGAGGGTCTCTTTTAGGAAGGCACTAATTTCATTCATGAAGGCTGTACCCTCTTGACTTAATCCCCTGTAAAATGCCCGCCTTCTAATACCATCACCTTAGAGGTTAGGTTACAACACAAAGATTTGAGGGAGACACAAACATTCAGATCATAGCATATCAAGATGCAAGAAATTTGGAGTAACCTACATAATAATGAAGGAGAAGAACAAAGTTGGAGGACCAATACTATGTAACTTTAGAGACAGATCAATGGAATATAATAGAGGGCCCAGAAATAGACTACAGTTAACTGATCTTTGACAAACAAGCAATGGAAATGCAATACATAGAAAATAGTCTTCATAACAAATGATTCTGGAACAGTCCAAAAGGAAAAAAACAAAAAAACTAGACAGAGACCTCATCACATGCACAAAAATTAACTCAAAATGGGTTCACATACATATAAATGCAAAAACTACAAATCTTCTAGAATATAATATGGCAGAACACCTATATGACTTTGGATATGGTGATGACTTTTGAAATTTAAGACCAAAGGCATGCTCCATGAAAGAAAGAATTGATAACATTAAAAAAATTCAGTTCTGTGAAAGACAATGTCAAGGAATTAAAAGACGAGCCACATACTAGCAGATAATATTTGCAAAAGGCATATCAGGACTGTTATTGAAAATATAAGAATCCTTAACACTTAACAACAAGAAAACAATCCAGTTTAAAAAAAAAAAAGAGTCAAAGATCTTAAGAGTTGCCTCACCAGAAAAAGGTATACAGATGGCAAAGAAGCATATAAAAAGATGCTCTATACTGTATGTCATCTAGAAAATGAAAATTAAAACAGTGAGGTATCAATTCATAACTACTACACAATACCAAAATCTAGAACACTGACAATCCTAAATGCTGATAAGCGACTGGAATTCTCACTCACTGCTGATGGAAATGCAAAATAGTATGGCCACTTTGAAAGACAATTTGCCAGTTTATTACAAAATTAAACATACTCTTACAATATGATCTGGTGATTTGGTATTTATCAGAGTATACTGAAAACTTACATCCACACAAAAATCTGGCCATGTTTACAGGAGTTTTATTTGTAATCGCCAAAGCTTAAAACAGAGATGATGTCCTTCAGTGGACAAGGTACACCCAGACAACAAAGTATTAATCAGCACTGGCATTGACTTTTTAAAAAAACTGAAAGATCCAGATTCATATTTCAGTTGCCTGTTGGTTATGTCCTCCTCTGTCATTCTGGCATCTCAAACTCAATCTGCACAAATTCTAAATCATCACATTTCCTTTCTTGTATTTTTTTCTCTCCTCAATATTCCCCTTGCTGAAAGCCACATACTTTTCAAGATCTGATGCAAATACTACAGTCTTCTTAAAGTCTCTGATCATGTAAGTAAAATAGGCTAATGGAAGTTTTTTTAATGTCAGTTTTTAAATAAAATATAAAGCCTTTACTTCAAAAATCCCTACAGCACAATGTTGAAGAAACTAAACTTTCAAGTTAGATATCCCTGGGTTTGCATCTCAGCTATACCTCATAGTAATGCTGTGAACTTTCTCAAACCACTTAACCTTCCAAAGCCTTGGTTTTCTCACATGTTAAATGAAGATAATAATATAAGAATTGCAATTATTATTAATATAACTAAATTAATAATAATTTAGGTAATGTTCACTATAAGCAATTATCACTGTTAACCATGGCAATTTATCACTGTTCTCAGAACACAAATACTCAATAAATGCCAGTAATTATTATTATTAAGAATACAACACAGTCACTAGAGTATAGGGTATGCTCCCAAATGGCAGTTTGAGTTAGAGAACGTCATCTATCTTTAGAGAAGCATTGAAATAATACAGAGAAAGGTATGTTTTCTCTCTTCAAAAGTTTTCCTGAAAGTTGCCTAACTTTTGTTCCTCAAACTATAGCTGCAAGAGAGCCTGTGAAATAGCTTCTTTAGTTCAATGGAGGACTACTGTGAATAAAGTAAGGAGAAAAAAAGAGTAGATCTTCATATAAGCAACTAAACATCACTGCCCCAAGACTATGGTAGTTTCAAGTTTAGCAAGATTAGCCAAATAGACTTGATTATATCAACTGTGTGGCTTAATGCAATTAAGTTATTCAGTGATTATTCCTAAGACAAGCACATGTATAGATAAGTTTATAGGTTATGGGCTCCCTTGATAGCTGAGTTGGTAAAGAACCTGCCTGCAATGCAGGAGACCCTGGTTTGATTCCTGGGTTGGGAAGATCTGCTGGAGAGGGGATAGGCTACCCACTCCAGTATATCTGGGCTTCCCTTGTGGCTCAGCTGGTTAAAGAGTCTGCCTGCAGTGCCGGAGACCTGGGTTTGATCCCCAGGCTGGTAAGATCCTCTGGAGAAGGGGAAGGCTTCCCACTCCAATATTCTGACCTAGAGAATTCCATGGACTATATGGGGTCGCAAAGAGTAAGACACAACTGAGTGACTTTCACTTTCACACTTTCTTATAGGTTACACCCAAGAAATATGATGAGAGTATTATTTCAATGTTCCTTAGATTCACATTTAGAACTAATGTGAGTAATGTATGAACTGCAAATTTACATGCTATTTGAAATGGGAAAAAAATGAAAATGTGAAAAAAGTCATTTTGGCCTTTAAATGTAAGAAGAGAGGGGAAATAGGCCCACAAAGGAGGGGATTTATAATTATGGCTGATTCATGTTATTGTATGGCAGAAACCAACACAACATTGCAAAGCAATTATCTTCCAATTTAAAAAAAATAAAAATAAAAATAAATAAGCTATCAAGCCATGAAGACATGGAGGACACTTAACTGTGTATCACTAAGTCAGAGAAACCCATCTCAACAGGAACAGAATCCCAAAAGCCTAATATGATTCCACCTCTAAGATGTTTTGGTAAAGGCAAAACTACAGAGACGGTAAGACGACCAGTGTTTGCAAGCAGTGTGCGGAGGAGAGAGGAAGGAATAGGGAGAGCACAGAGAATTTTAAGGCAGTGAAAACAATTCTATCTTAGACTGTAATGATGTATAAATTCTAGTATACAGAGAATGTTGAGCACCAAGGGTGAACCCTAATGTAAACTGTGGGCTTTGGGTGAAAAGGATACATCAGCATTAGTTCATTAACTGTAACAATGTTGTGGGATTGTTGATGGCTGGGGGAAGCTGTTCATGTTGAGAGAAAACAGGGTAAAGGAGATCTCTATTCTCTGCTCAATTTTGTTGTAAACCTAAAACTGCTCTACAAAATATAAGAGTTTAAAAAATAGACCACTTATCTAACAAGCAGTGGAGTGGAATTGGCAGGGTAGGCAGTGTCACAAATAAACTCTTATTAATGTCTTAATCTTACATGTAATTTTTCTTGTCTCTCGCCCTGTCATCTGAGAAGATAGTTATTTTCTGGTTGAATTTTACACTGAATCACTTACCACTGTATATGCTTATTGGCAATCTGGGTATACGTTTATTAACAAGTTTCAGTTCCAAAAAAACACACCATGCTAAAAATATTTAATGCAAGAGGAAGTTTTAAAATGTCACTTATAAAGACCATTATAAAAGGAACTTACTGTTCCCACAAATGTCTTCATCGAACAACCTGCCAAACTAGCTACTACTTGACAAAATGTTTCAGTATGTTCAAGACAGTTATGTGATGTCGATTTTCCAAAGACAAGTGAGAAATACAATCAATCATTCAAATGGTTTGTCTACAAAGATGTCAAATATCTGCATACAGGACCGAATGTCTCAAACTCTCTAACACAATTACTAACACTTGGATTGTGGTTTATAATTCCCCAAGTGCTTTATGGAGCTGGAGAAGATTCTTGAGAGTCCCTTGGACAGCAAGGAGCTCAAATCAGTCAATCCTAAAGGAAATCAACCCTGAATATTCATAGTAAGGACTGATGCTGGGAAAGATTGAAGGCAGGAGGAGAAGAGGGTGGCAGAGTGAGAGAGTCAAGTTCTAGGCAGGTTGATAAGAAGTCCGGGTCCCAGAGGAGGAGAGAAGGGTCTAGGGCTCTAGAAGAGGAGATAGGAGTCTTGAATTCTCAAGGAGGAGAAAAGAACAAAGATACTTTTTCTTCTCTACATTCCTTTGTCTTAGTCACACAAAATGTTTTTTCCTTTAAGCCTGGAACTGATGATTACACAATGAACAGCTCAGTTTAAACTCTGTACTAAATGTATCCTGCTTGAGGACAGTTTCTCTTTCATCTTCTGGCTAATATGGTTATCTTAAAATGTAAATTATGGGAGTGGGTCTAGTAAGATCTTTACAACCTTGAGATATTCATTTGATTTATTGTAATAACTAATTAAAAAAAGTATATAGCTCCCTTGCTTAGACTAGCAAGGGGGGCACTCTCCGTCCCCCTTCTGATGTCTATGTCAGAAGCTTTCTCTTTCCCTTTTCATCCTTTAATAAAACTCTGCTACACAAAAGCTCTTGAGTGATCAAGCCTGGTCCCTGGTCCCAAAGCTAAATCTTCTTTGGAGATCAGGAATCCAACACCATTCACTGTAAGCTATCAAGAGGATGAGATGGTTAGATAGCGTGACTAACTCAGTAGGCATGAATTTGAGCAAACTACAGCAGACAGTGGAGGACAGAGAAGCCTGGCTTGCTGAGGTCAATGGGGTGGCAACGAGTCAGATATGACATAGCAACTGAACAACAAAATGCTTTATACACCTCAACTCACTGAACCTCAGGATAACCCTGCAATAGGTAATCATTAAGCCTCTTCCCTAAGAAACTGAAGCTTAGAAAGACTAGGGGAATCTGCTAACTCAACATTAAATTTATAAATTGGAGATGTTCTCCTTGAAGAAAAAGGCACAAGAGGAACAGCCCACAGTGGGCCTATTAGCCAAGATCTCAAATGCTTACTCTCTTAAAATAGTAAAGACAAACTTGTGTGTATCTGTGTGTTTGTCTAGGCAGTTTGGGAATAAGGAAACAGGAGTTAATACATTTAGCATAATTATTGCTTCTACGAAAAATGTCCTCCGATCCTCACTGTTTTTGTAAAGGAAGCATCCCCAAAGATAATATAGACATCAAAGTACCAAGTGTCCATAACGTGAAGGCTCATTGTGTTCCTGACATTCTGTTTTACTATGAGTTGGAAGAACAAAGATGAAAAGCTTCCTTCTCTCCGTGTGCAACATTCAAAAGGGCAGTAATTACCACAAGAGGAAAGGCATGCTTGTTTCTGGCATTTTGCCACTATTAATTTGTCCCAGGACAGTTTTGTGTCAAGTGCTTTCTATTCTTTTTTTTAACATGGATAACCACATTTGCACAGTTAGCAATTGTTTTTGCAGCATTAGCAAGCAAAAGGAATCTGCTCCAATATGGAGTTCCTTTCTCTGTGTGTCTATTTATTTAAATTGTCAAAAGACACAGCTGGTTCAGAAACAAACCCCTTAAAAACCATTCCTATTTTCCACATCATAATCATGTGATATATATTAGCAATTTATTCTATTTTTCTCAACAATTTCATGTTTTGCTACTTCGCATGATTTCTGCTGGCATGAAGTATTTGTTTTGTCTCCTTGTAAGCACCTTGATGAAGAGAATTCCTAAGTGTGAATACTTTCCACTGACAAGAAAAATGATAATGTGGCTGTCATGGGAATCAGTGATACCCTGGAAATCTGATATTTAGTTAGAACATTTCTTCAAATTATTATAAATATTTCACAAATAATGCTTTTTACGTTCTGTCCAGAGCACTTTGTAAGCAGTTGTGTTTCCCCTAATCAAGCTGTTAAAGGAAGAATCAGGACAAAGTTTAAGAGACTTTCCTATAACTGTTAAATATTTAATTATATTGAACATGGCATTTAAGTATGGATTTTGATGACTCGGAGAGAGCCATTAGAAGACTGGTAACAGAGCTATAAATTCTATCAAACTATTGACCAATAAGGCTCGCCAGCATATTATGGGTTTATAGTATTCTCTGGAGGAATCGTTTCCGGAAAAAAGATAAACTTAAGCAGGTATAGCAAATGCACAAAAACTTCAATTTAATAAGCAATTTACTACAAACACCAATACAGAAAGCACCCTGTCAAGTAAAAATTTACATGTTGCTTGGATTTTTTTAAAAAATGTGTTAACTTGGCTAGGTTATAGCCCTAAGATACTAAATGAATACTGATCAAGACATTGCTCTGAAATTACTGTGTAGTTGTGGTTAAAATCCATGATCAGTTGACTTTGAGTTGGGAGATTATTTTAGATAATCTGGGTTACCTTGATTAAATCAGAGAATGCTCTGAGAAAAGGAATCTCCCTTGTGGACAGAAGCTTCAGCCAGTGCCTACAAGTTCTATTCTGTCCTTCCTGACAGCATGCCCTACAGATTTTGGACTTAACAAGCCACCAGACCAAGTGGATGAGCCAATTATTTGCCATAAATCTCTTAATACACTGGCTCCTGGTTTTGCTTTTCTGGTTCAACCTAATATTATATTATATTAGCTAAAGGACTACATTCAGGCCAAACGTAAAATCAGTGAGTTTTAAGATACTTTTAGTTTTCAGCCTTATAATCATCGGGCATTTTAAATGTTCAATGATTATTTGTATGGTGTTTCAAGTGTGGTAGAAGAATAAGGTTATAGAACCTCTGGTGGGGAGATAAAGAAAACCATGATTATCTATTGGTTCCATGACGCAGGAGACAGGTAATAATATGCAATTTCATTTCGAGTATGTTTTAGATCAAATGTTATCATTCTTATTGGATAGGTGGTACAAGTGGTAAGGAATCTGCCTGTCAATGCAGGAGATGCAATAGACATGAGTTCGATCCCTGCATCAGGAAGATCAGCTGACGCAGGAAATGGCAACCTCCTCCAATATCCCTTCCTGGAAAATTCCAGTGACAGAGGAGCCTGGTGGGCTACAGTCCAAGGGGCCACAAAGAGTCATACACAACTGAGCACAAGGAAAGTAACTAAAACAATCATGGCAATAGTTAAAGGACATGTGGATATTCCTTTACAGAGCATGAATCCAAAATGGCTTAGTGAAAATTCTTATAAGGAGAGTCAAAAGGAGTAACATAGTTTGGGCCGAGGGAAACTGAGCTTGATTATGACTGATGTGTGGGATATAATAAGTGATTTCACAAGCATGTACTAGGTTTAAAAGGAGGGAGGGTAGGCAGGAAGATGGTTGATGGAGAAGTATAAGGTCAACTGAGCTGTTTGGTACACAAAAATATGCTTTTTGAAAAGTGATCCTCAAACTTTCCTTGAAAAGGATGTTAAAAATGCAGTTTCCTGTTCCCTGACTCCAGAGATTCTTAATCAGCATGCACCTAGTAGAGCCAAGAAATCCTCAGTTTTTAAGCAAATGCCATTAATGATTCTACTGCAAATGATACAGTGATTATACTTGAGGAATCACAGCTTCAAACTATCTACTTTTATATGTGTTATAAAGAAAAGTGTGTAGATTGTACTTAATTTTCAATACATTTTCATAGGATTATTATTACTCTTGGTCATTATTTTCACATTCCTTCAGTTTCCTACAAGCAATTTTTAGGTCTCATCAAAAACTGCCCTGTCTACATATTCAGACTACGGCAATTTCAACAAACAAAAGAACTATAAATGAAATAATCCTTTATGAAGTAACATGATGGTTTTACCTATCCATAAATATAAGAGTATAATATTTAAGGATAAAGAACAAAAAGAGAATGATCATAGTAGATCATTTTCTGAGGTTTTTTTTCTTCTAGTTTCACTAAGATATAACAAAGAGCAATGTATAAATCTAAGGTATACAAAATAATGATCTGAGCTATGATAATCATTTCATGATATATATAAATATAGAGAATATTCATTATCTCCTGCAGATAGAAAATTAAATTAAAATGTATTTTTCTTTATAAGAACCCAGGATTTACTCCTTTAAAATTTTCATATATAACATACTGCAATGTTAATTATATTTATTACATTGTACATTGCATATTCCTAGTACTTATTTATTTTACAACTGGAAATTTAAACCTTTTAACTGCCTTTATCCAATTATTCTCCACCCTCCCACCCACCCCTGCCCCACTTCTAGTAACCACAAATCTGATCTCTTTTTCTATTTCTTTCTTACTGAAATGTAAGAAGTATAATTGAGCTACAACACTATGTCAGTTCCTGTTACACAATACAGGGTTTAGATATTTCTAAACTGTTCTTTGAAAACTTAGGAGACAAGTTTGCAGAGAATGATGTAATTGGCTGCTTTGCGTGGCTCAGAGGATAAAGCGTCTGCCTGCAATGCACGAGACCCAGGTTCGATCCCTGAGTTGGGAGGATCCCCTGGGGAAGGAAATGGCAACACACTCCAGTATTTTTGCCTAGAGAATCCCATGGACAGAGGAGCCTGACGGGCTACAGTCCACGGGGTCACAAAGAGTCAGACACGACTGAACGACTTCACACACACACAAACAGTTCAAAACTATCACTAGGATAAGTCTAGTTATGCTGTGTCACCATGAAAAGACATTACATGGTTATTGACTATATTCCCCACAATGTGCATTTCATGTCCAGGACTCATTTATTTTGCACTGGAAGTTTGCACTTCTTAATCTCCCTCTCCCATTTCTTTCTTCTCCCAACCTCTTCCCCTCTGGTAACCACGGTTTTATTCTCTGCATCTGTGGGCTCTTTCTGTTTTGCTAGAGTCATTCATTTTATTTTTTAGATTGCTTCCCTGGTGACTCAGACGATAAAGAATCTGCCTGCAATGTGGGAGACCCAGGTTCGACCCTTGGGTCAGGAAGATGCCCTGGAGAATGGAATGGCAACCCATACCAGTATTCTTGCTGGAGAATTCCATGTGACAGAAGAGCTTGGTGAGCTGTCGTCCATAGGGTCACAAAAAGTTGGACATGATTGAGCAACTAACACTGTACTACACTGTACTACTGTTCCACATATGAGTGCAGATATACAATGTTTTTCTTTCTTTGACTTATTTCACTAAGAATAATAGCCTCCAGGTCCACCTATGTTATAACAAATGTCAGTATTACATTTTCGTGGCATAGTAATATTCCTGTGTGTATACATCTTCTTTACATATATATATATATACACACACACACACACACACACACAAACATGTGCAACATCGTGTGTGTGTGTATGTGTATATGTATGTATGTGTGTATGTATATATGGGGGTCACAAAGACTTGAACACGACTAAGCCACTTTCACTTTTTTCATATATATATATTCACAGGACTAAAACAAATGATTCTAACATTTGTATGAATCTATAAAATGCCCTGAATAGCGATTCTGAGAAAAATGAACAAAGCTTGAGCTATCACAGTCCCTGACTTCAGACTATACTACAAAATTATAGTACTAAAAACATGATGGTACCGGCAGAAAACCAGAGACTCAGATCAGTGGATCAGAATAGACAGCCCAGAAATAAATCCACATGCATGTGGTCAACTAATCTATGACAAAGCAAGCAAGAGTATAAAGTTAAATGTTAGTTGCTCAATCATGTCCAACTCCTTGTGATGGCATGAACTGTAGCCTATCAGACTCCTCTGTCCATGGAATTTTCCAGGAAAGAACACTGGAGTGAGTAGCCATTCCCTTCTCTAGGGGTTCTTCCAGACCCAGGGATCAAACCTGGGTCTCCTGCATTGCAGGCAAATTCTTTATTATCTGAGCCACCAGGAAAGCAAGAGTATGTAATAGAGAATGTCATACAGTCTCTTAAATAAGTGTTGTTGAGAAAACTGGACAGTTACATATAAAAGAATGAAATTAGAATTTTTTTCTCATACCACATATAAAAATAAACTCAAAACGGATTGAAGACCTAAATGTAAGACCTGAAATCATACAACTCCTAGAAGAAAAGATGGGCAGTACACTCTTTGATGTTTACCTTAGCAATACATATATTTTTTTGCATCTGTCTCCTTTGGCAAGGGAAACAAAAGCAAAAATAAATAAACGGAACCTACTCAAACTTAAGCTTTTCTGCATAGTGAAGGAAACCATCAACAGAATAAAAAGGCTACCTATTAAATGGGAGCATATACTTCCAAATGATGTAACTTATTGAAGGGAAAAATATTCAAGACATAGTATAAGTGTTATTTGTTTTTCAACAGAGAACTATAATCCAAGTGAGAAGGTTTGCATTTGATTTTCCACGTTTTCCTTAAGGAGGGCATGGCAACCCACTCCAGTATTCTGGCCTGCAGAACCCCCATGGACAGAGGAGCCTGGCAGGCTACAGTCCATGGGGTCACAAAAAGCCGGACACACTAAGCAACTAAGCACAGCACAGCATGTGTTTTCCTTAAATTATTTGTTGTTGGTATTGTTTCTATAAAATATCTAATACTATCATGCAAGAAACTCTCAAAACTTAATTCTAAACAACAGAAGCCTCAGTAAACAAATGGATACTTCTAACCATGTAAAGAAAAAGCTGTAAAACTCTGGACCATCATTAATTGTATATGAACAAGTACATTTACACACATGAAATGTTTATTTTTTGAAACATATTAAGGGGCAAGACTTCCCTGGTAGCTCAGATGGTAAAGCATCTGCCTACAATTCAGGAGACCTGGGTTCAATCCCTGGGTTGGGAAGATCTCCTGCAGAAGGAAATGGCAACCCACTCCAGTACTCTTGCCTGGAAAATTCCTGTGGATGGAGGAGCCTGGTAGGCTACAGTCCATGGGGTTGCAAAGAGTCGGACATGACTGAGCGGCTTCACTTTCACTTTCAAGGGGTAAGAACTGCTACATTCCTCAATTTTCTAGAGTAATTTTCTAAGCAATGTGCTTATTGAAATAAGAAAGGAGTATGACAAGGCTGTCTGTTGTCACTCTGTTTGTTTAACCTATACACAGAACACATCATGAGAAATGCCGGGCTGGATGAGTTACAAGAAGGAAGCAAGTTAGGTGGGAAAGACATCAACAACCTCAAAAATGTGAATGATACCACTCTAATGGCAGAAAGGGAAGATGCACTAAAGAGCCCCTTGAGGAGGGTGAAGGAGGAGAGTGAAAGAGAAAGCTTAAGACTAAATAGTAAAAAACAAAAAAAAACAAGATCATGGCATCTGGCCCCATTACTGCATGGCAAATAGAAGAGGAAAAGGTGGAAGTAGTGACAGAGTTCCTCTTCTTGGGCTCCCAAATCACTGAGGACAGTGACTGCAGCCATGAAATCAGAAAACAGTTGCCTCTTGGCAGGAAAGCTATGACAAACCTACAGTGTGTTGAAAAGCAGAGACATTAGTCTGTTGACAAATGTCTGTATAGTCAAGGCTATGGTCTTCCCAGTGGTCATACGGTATAGTTGTGAGATCTGGACCATAAAGAAGGCAGAACACCAATGAACTATTGCCTTCAAACTGTAGTGCTGGAGAAGACTCCTGAAAGTCCCTTGGACAGCAAGGATATCAAACCAGTCAATGCTAAGGGAGAATCAACCCTGAATATTCACTGGAAGGACAGATGCTGAAGCTGACACTCCAGTATTTAGGTCATCTGGTGGGAACAGACAGCTCATTGGAAAAGTCCTTGATGCTGGGAAAGATTGAGGGCAGAAGGAGGAGAGGGTGTCAGAGGTTAAGACGGATAGATGGCATCACCAATGCAATGAACATGAACTTGGGAAAACTCCAGGAGATGGGGAGGGACAGGGAGGCCTGGAGTGCTGCAGTCCAGGGGGTCGCAAAGAGTCAGACACGACTGGGGGACTGAACAACAACAAGAAGGGACAAGAATAGCTACATTCTTGAATTTTCTAGAGTAATTTTCTAAGCAATGTGTTACTGAAATAAGCATACAGATTAGGCTTTTCAGATTTGTTACAGCATAGTTAGTGAAGAAGAAAATTAGACACTAGCTACAATCTTTTACTGTTCATTATACAAAGTCCATCTTCCTTTAAGTACAGAGGATATTCCTTGTATCAGCATTTATTTTTATGTTTCTATAGAAATTTTTTTGTTGTTGTTCTGTTAAGATCCCAAGGGTTTTGTGGCTGACACAGAGTACTTCTATGACTTCTACAATTTAAAGAACTCCCCAAAGAACCAGAGCTCATCATTTTAAACTACATTATGTGAAAATTGAAAATGTTTTGTTTTAGATGCAGCACTAATGAAATGAATAATTTACTTGCATAAAACTATTGTCGGATAATGATATATCTGAGAGCTCCATCATGTGAAAGAGTTCAATTCAAGTTTAAGATATTAAATGTAGTAGCATTTTGCTGTGAGTTGCATTGAGAAGGCAAAGGGCCCTGGAATAGCCCAAACATAGATATGTTGATTCATTTTGATATTTGGCAAAACTAATACAATTATGTAAAGTTAAAAAAAAAAACAAAACTCAAATTGTTATGTTGGAAACTAATGAACACAGAGTAAATGATGTATTTCAAGATAGGGGAATTAGTATGTCATACATTTTAATTTTATTTTTAATATGAAGAAAATGCTTTCATTTGTTCTTCTAACCAATGACAGGAATAGATGTGTATTGTGTAATAATTCAGCTTTCGACTAATTAATTCCCTTGTTCCCAGTCTACTGCATGATCCATTTAAATTCATGGTTAACAGTTGTTAAAGAAATACCATTATGTAAAGTCTGTATTGAACAAAAATTTAGGTTAGGTTTGCCCAATCCCTTTGGGTACTGAAAAAAGATGTTTTGTTAGAGCTTAGATTTTTTTTCCCCCAAAATTAAAAGGACATTCCTTTAGACTCAACTGTTAAAGTACAGACCTGTATAAGCTATTTCTCCCTTTAGAATTAAATCAAGTAATTATAAAAATAAGTGATTTTTATGTTGACTCCATTAGTGTAGTCTTATTGCTTCTCTCATGAGGGCAAGCTCTCTCCAGGAAGGACAGGACAGTGAGCACAAGAGAGTCAGGGCTCTCTACCAAGACACCAGTGGTGAAAGATCAATGGATCAAGGGAGCCTTCAAGCGGTGGCAAGAACGAAGCTAATTATGGATGATTAGGAGGCCTAGGAGGACATAGAAACAAAATAAAATGTTGCCAGGAGGAATTTGATAGACTAAGACATAAGGAAGAGTCTGAAAATCAAGGAATAGTAAGCATGGGTGGAAAATGAAATGTAGGGAAATGGCTCCAAGAAAGGTTTGAGGACCTTTGAAATCCTCGAGTTTCCAAGAGAGACATATAATCATTTGTTGAAGGCTTTAGAGTAAAGAGGAGACAATGAGCATGGAAGCTGGAGAGAAGCAAATACTTTTGAGACCAGGATGTTTGACATATCCCTGAAGTAGCAGTTAAATCTGAGACGTTATATTCTTTTTAAAATTTAAAATAAAATAGTGTCTTCTTTGCATCATTTGAACATTAAAAGATAAAAGACAATGTCTTTTCATCATTTTGTGAGCATCTGGCCATTTCTTATTTGTCTGATGCACTTCCTCTTCTTGTTTTGATGATCTGACAGGATACGCATTAGGCCAAAGTACAAATAAAATCATTATCAATCTGTACATGTGGTGGTAGATGTCTGTATTCTTCACTACTTCTGCAGTTTTAAGTGACAATCAAACATGCATCTTTAAAAAACATTTTCTGCACTGAAGGTGACAGTGTAAAATTTCAATCTTGACAAAGTAACAGGGTTTTCTAATGAGATACATGAATCTGCAAATGAAATAATCTACCACATTCTGATATTTTATAGTCATGAAAAAAAGCTTGTAGGACATGAAACTTCCTAGATGGAACTCAGCATCTCAGTTAATTAGGAAGGATATAAAATGAACTCTTGCAAACCATCAAAAGATGCTACATCAATAATTCACAGCTTCTAATGAAAAAGATGCAGTGTTTAAGAAAAGGAACTTTAGAGGGAAATTGTAGTAAACACTAATATGAAAATTAATGATTATCCATCAATTACTAAATCTAAATTTATATCTCAAGAAAATAATGAGCTATTTAGGAGAACATAACCGTTAATCATGCCATGCAAGACATATATATTTAAGGATTAAGTTCTCAAATGTAATTAACATGCTCAATACAGAGACTATTTTGTCTAATAACTTACTCTTAAACTGATCCAATTTCTGAAACTCATTAACATAAATTATGCCAACTTGTTGCTTTACTCTTAACAGTTTAATAATAGAATGATTGAATAAACAAATATGAATACTAAATTAGTAACATGTATAAAGAAAATATTTATATCTGTGTATGTATATTTGAATAAGATCACTGAAGTATAACCACTACTGTACTCCTAAATTCTCACTTTGCTTAAGATTGCAAGTTCTGGTATCTGTTTTCTCCCTCCAGCATTATAAACCTTTCATCTCCTTTTATGCCAAGACCTGCAAAAATAGGATCTTTGACTGATTAACTTCAATGTGAACCTCTAACCAGGAGACTCTCACATTGACATTTCCCATAGGGAAATCAAAGCATAAACAGTCAAAAATCTGAATCTACATTTTCCAAAGGCAGATAAAGGTCATGAATTAGTGAGCTGGTGATAAAATAATAATGAATAAGTCCTCATCTTGCAAAAATATCTCTTTTACATATTTAACATGTTGTTTCTAGTAATGTCTACATTTCATAGTACTAACAAATACCATGCAATCTACTATTAGGTTTATTTTGTAAACACTAAGATGATAGAGCCTATTTTCAAACTTCTCATAAACTAAATGTTTCCATACATGTATTTGTTTGATCTACACTTTCCTAATAATTGTTAAGTGTTTAAAACAGTGTCTGGCATAGCTGTCCATTAAAAATGTGTGTTATATAAAATGTATAACCACCTGCCAACTGAGTTAATTTTTCAATCAGGTCTATTAGGTTCAAGTTCAAAATATTAAAATATGGATAAAACAAATCTTTCTGATCTTACAGGGAGCAAAGTTGGGGCAATTTATTGGCTTCTTATCAAGCCAAACCATCTAGAACTGAAATTTCCCAAATGTGAAATACAACTAATTTCATTTCATAAAACTCATTTAGATAATAACAGTAAAAAAAATAGCAATCTAAATATTTATTGAGAATCAGCTATGTTCAAAATATTTTACTGATAACTTCAAAGAATATACAGTTGAATAAGATGAAGTCCCTTTTTAAGTATAGCATGGTACCAAATGTGTGTAATTTCTTATAACACATCAGGAAACAGTGGTCTTTAAAAAGTATTTGAAATTATAAAATGATTCATTATTATACATAAAATATATATTTAGATTTTATTTAGATTTATCTATCCATTAATCAGTCTAACAGCCTATCTACCTTCTACCTATACATGTGCTCAGTCACTTAGTTGCGTCTGACTCTTTGCAACCCGTGGACTGTAGCCCCAGGCTCCTCGCTCCATGGGATTTTCCAGCCAAGAACCTATACAAGTCTAACCATTTAACTATGGAAGGACATTCTGAGTAAATTTCTGTATAAAATAACATTCTGAAAAAAATTTCCCACTGCCCTATTTTTCCAGATGGATTTTATTTTCCTTTCCTAGATAAATGGATATCCAATACATATCGATCCATTTATCTATGAAAGGGATAAAAAATTCATCTGAAAAAAATAGACAGTGGGAGATTTAATCAGAATTTGTGACTTTAAGCACTGGGCAATATTTAAATATCTTGCTCCTCTAAATCAAGTAGTGTGTCAAGTGCTTACAGAAAATAAAAGTTCAGTTACTGCCAAAATTAGACATAGTTAATTATTAAAAATGACAACTAACATCTTCAAGTGTCATCCATTATTTAAGAAGGATTCCAGTTGAAGAGTACTTTGATTTTAAGAGAAAACTTCTTTGATGTTTGTACATTGCTTCTCACAAAAGAAACCAATATAGTAGTCACAATAACAGTTTCCCTCAGAAGTAATACTGCAGATAAAAGACCCAACATCCAGGGCCTACCCTAGGGTAATCAGTGAAATGGAGACAATATGTCTTTAGTACCAATCCATTCTCCCTGTGGTCCCTCTCTTCTTTTCACTGCCTTTCTACTTTCCCCACTCCCTTCCCCTTTTTGCTCTTGTAACTTCTCTGGTTCTCAATTTAAACTTGAATTACAAAAGTCATTAAAGTTTCATAGAGCTTTACATTTCTGTCAATTATTTTTGCATGCCTTTATGTTCACAGTTCCCACCACAAAAGAAAGGTGACATAACACCTTAAGACATTAGCTAATTTGATGTCATTTTATTGGAGTTGACTTCTGTACCAAATTCCTCACTGTTTGCACATGGGATAGACAGACAAAATGTTTAGTTTTAAACAAACAATCAAGGTCTGCATAGCCTGTATTAATGATATTTTCCCCATTCATTTTCTGATATGGTTGCGTCTGTGAATTCATTGGAGAAGGCAATGGCACCCCACTCTAGCACTCTTGCCTGGAAAATCCCATGGACAGAGGAGCCTGGTGGGCTGCAGTCCATGGGGTCGCTAAGAGTCGGACACGACTGAGCGACTTCACTTTCACTTTCCACTTTCATGCATTGGAGAAGGAAATGGCAACCCACTCCAGTGTTCTTGCTTGGAGAACCCCAGGGACGGGGGAGCTTGGTGGGCTGCCGTCTCTGGGGTTGCACAGAGTCGGACACGACTGACACGACTTAGCAGTAGCAGCAGCAGTGAATCCATTGGTCTTACTGAGCTGTGCTTAGATCTGATCATAATTTGGGACAAGTCTTATTTTGAATTCGTGATCTAGGAATCTATTGTTTTATTATGTTATTTTTATTTTTGAATTAACATTCATACCGTCTTAGCTTATTTTAATCACTTTTAATGTGTTGGGTGTGTGTGCATGCTCGGTAGTGTCTGACCCTTAGTAACCCCATGGACTATAGTCCACCAGGTTCCTCTGTCCATGGTATTTTCCAGGCAAGACTACTGGAGTGGGTTTCCACTTCATACTTTAGGGGGTCTTCTCAACCCAAGGAATCAAACTCGCATTTCTTGCATTTCCTGAATTGGCAGGTGGATTCTCTACCACTGTGCTACTATTGGGGAAGCCGAATAGTATTAGTATGGTGTACCAAATGTTGGGTCCATGACCAGCATCTGAAGCAAGTGTGCATTACCTCATTAAACATAGTATTATACCCAGTATAGGTCATTTAAAGGTCTTACTTCTGTAACATATTTGAAAATTTTAATTCATTCTTTGTGTTCTAGGCAGAATTGGGTCTTTTTTCTGAGCACACTGTGCTCAAAATATTTCCCAAATTACTCTTCCAATCTAAACTAACCAGTCACCCAGAAAGCATAAAAGTCTAGAGCCATACTGTCTAAGTAAGAATACTGGCTTTCTAAAGGACTAGCTCTGTGACCTTGAGGAAGTTACTCAACTATACCATGCCTTAGTTTCTTCATCCATAGCATGGAGATATTTCACGGCATCTGCTTCGTAAGCATGATGTGACAATGAAAGTCAATGTATGTGACATGTTTAAAATTATGCTTGATATGCAATGATCTCTAAATAAGGATTAGCTTTTCCCATTTTATTCAGATACCTGTAATGATGTATATCAGGGGATATGTGATATATGTTCATGATAGACCTCTTCGTTTTAAACAGTGTTTTAAGAACTGAAATCAGTGTCTGAGCCACATTATCTGCTGCCATTGGTAGTTACTTCCAGAGCTGCAGCAGGATCACACCAGGAGTGTAAGGAAATCAGTCTTAGGGAAATCACATCAAGTCAGAAGCTGCCCACACTCTGTATTCACAGTTACATAATTCATGCTCCAGACTTTGTTTTTTCCTTATTAGGAAACTTCATATGCAAGAAGAAACCCATATTATTTCTATCGATGCTTCTTAAATTTAAATATATCCAAAGGTCACCAAATTGGTTTAGTTTTGTTTGATTTTTTTATTGTATCACTGTCAATGTATGTAGTAAATTGTAATTTGTCTAAAATTCTCCTAGATTTGGATTTAGGCTTGTAAAATTTCAAAAAATAAAAAGAAAAACATTTTGGGAGGTCAACCTAACTTACTTACCTTTTAGTTTACCAGGATAGAACACTTAAAGCAAAATGTGGAGTCAAAATAATAAAACAAGGAATAAACTTTATGCCAGAGAGTTAAAAATCTATATAAAATAGCATTTGTAAACAATAACTAAAATGTAACTCACACTAGGAAACATCTTTACATGATACAAGACAAAGTTTGTCTTAATAATAAATTGTACATACTAATGAAAAAAGACAACCACAAATATGAAAAATACACAAATATATGAATGATAAATTGACCAAGAATACATAAAGGAAACAAATGAAAAATACTCAACCTCACTAATAATCAAATTCTAGTTAAATTATAATGTAGTGTCATTTTTCCTCTATCATACCAAAGGACATAGACGTATTATTTTGTTTTTAGATTATGCATTAACATGCTCCTAAATTATCATACTTACACTGTCTCCTATACAGGCATTATTTATTTTCACCTAATCTAGAATAAGGAAGGGAAAACATTTCAGTTCACAACATTTTTAAAAAATCATTACATGTGCCCCCCTAAGGCCAGAAACAAGAAAAGGATGTCTGTTTTCATCTCTATTATATGATATTGTATAGGAAATTATAGCCAAAACAATGAAGCAAGAAAAGAAATGAAAGGTATCCAAAATGGAAGCGGTAAAACAATCTATTTTTTTAGAAAACATAATCATATATGTATGTGTGTGTATGTGTCTGTGTATTTGTGTGTGCAGCAGCATATATATATATATACACACACACACATGCATACATATATATATAATTTTTGAATTTAATATATATTAAAAAATAACAACAACAACAACTAGTTTAGCTAGTTGTTAAAGATTGGCTGGTCCTGAAACCAAAACTATGAACTGTAGAATTTCTGGTGAGAAAAGAACATGAAGCAGTAACCCTGGCACCAAAGAGAAATTTTTAAAAGCAGATTATGCTAACATAAATTTACACATGTGAAAAACAAGAGAGAAAAAGAGAGAGAAAGGGTGAGAATTAGAATATACACTCACACCAGGAAGAACAGTTTTTGTAGACTAACAAGTTTATTCAGCAGATTGGAAAACACTGTTGAAAACTCGGTGAGGCCAGATTGAAGGAAATCTGGAAGGACAAGCTAATGAATGTGGAGTTTGTTCCATAAACAGAAGGGAAACAGTGAAAGATTATGGGCCTGTGGATAAATCTTATTATTAACTTCCCATTGTACAAAGGTAATGAGATACAAAAAATATATGCACCTACTCTATGGGTGGTCATTGAAGTATGTGAGCCAACGAGACCCCAAATGCATGCAATTGCCCTTTTCCCTTTAGATACAGACAGTCTACTATATGCAAGTCCTGTTATATATTTTAAGTGCTTGTTTTAACTTCTGAACATATTTGGAGAATTCAGCTATTTAAGCTTATGACAGATGAACTATACAAATCTGTTTTGGAATATCATTTCAGCTGCCTTAATATTGATTTTGGCAATTAAAACATTCCTTGCCTCGATGACATTTTTAGTTTTTCTACAAATGGTAATGCTTCTTCACAGATGGGCTGGCTAGTACCTGTGAGTGTATTATCTGTCACCCAGGGTGAACTATAGGTTTATACAAGCACTTCACAGTTGTCTATTAGAGGAGCACCATGCAATAACTGCTGCTTAATAGAATTCAAAGTACAAAGAAAATCAATTGTGTTAATACCATTCAGCCCACATATTTTAATAACCCAAGTTACAATGACACTTTTAAAACATTTTCTATTTATTGATTCAACTGACAATGTCCTTATTTTAATAAGTCAGATAACAGATATTCACAAAGAGAAGAATCATTCTAATTGGAATTCTTATTAAAAATCCTCAAATTTAATTGCAAATCACACATACATGACTCTTCACTCTTATTTAAGTGGTGACATGTAAGTGGTTAAAAGGAAGCTAGAAGGATAATCTTTTAGCTATATTAATAATCTGTAAAGGCTTTGTAGGAGAGACTTATTTGTCACTAAATTCATTTGTTCTTCCACCTGGTCACCAAACTTGCCTACATCTCTGCTTTCATTTCTAGTTGGTGTGGACATATGGCTGTATTCTGGCCAATCAAATGTGACCAGAAGTGTTACTTACTTCTAGACTTGGCCCATGTGAGTGAGGTCGCTTAGTCATGTCCGACTCTTTGTGACCCCATGGACTGTAGGTGACCAGGCTCCTCCATCCATGGGATTTTCCAGGCAAGAATACTGGAGTGGGTTGCCATTTCCTTCTCCAGGAGATCTTCCCGACCCAGGGTTTGAACCCGGGTCTCCCACATTGTAGGCAGATGGTCTGAGCCACCAGGGAAGTGTATGGAAGACTTGGTCCATACACATCTCCTAATACAATCCTGTCTTCATTCTCTTTGTCCATCCCCTGACTGAATGGAATCAGAGAAGGGTGCTTCCTGATCAAGAAGGATGCTGGATCCCAGAACAATTCTATAGAGCAGAGTACTACACCCACTCTGGTATAACAAAATAAACGTACTGAGTTAAGTCACTGAAAGTATGGGGATGTCTTTTATATTAATAACCTATTCTGATCAATATACTCCTATAAGATAGAATGTGTGTCTTTTTTAACTTTTTTTCCCTTGTATCTAGATGTATGCCTTGGATTAAAAGAGGTACTTAATGAAGTTTGGTTTAAAATGTTGACTAACTTTTTCAGCTAAAATATCTTTGTAGTAGAAGTTGGGATAGACAGTCCCTGAGTTTCCTTCCAAAGCTAAGATTCTTTTACATTCCATGAGTTGAGGATTCTAATTAGCTCTGTCTTTGTGGGAGCTCTTTTGCTGAAGCTTTTAAAAGCATACTTTATTTATTCAGCAAAGATGTCATTTGCACATATCAAAGATTTCTTTAAATTCCATAGACACACTCAACTTCCCTCTGTTTAACACAGAGTAGACTGCAATGATACTACAATGTAGAAATAAGGATAAATATGTCAATAAAATATTCTTTGTCTTAACCAGATAAATCTCTATTGCATGTTAGAAATAAATATAAACAAAATCAAGTTATTAAACCTGTAAGTAGTAACCCCTTATATTCACAGGAGTAGCTATCACCTTAGTAAGTATCAAGATGTCACTATCAGGTGAAATTCAAAGACCTGAAAAATGAGGACCATCCATTAGTTATGATGCTAATATTCCTTGTTCTACTTTATTGCATTAATCTTGAAAACTTAAAAATAATAATATCATAAATATTCAAATTATTTAACTTTCCCCATTCTTTCAGAGAAAACAAGATGAAACAATACTATGACTATTATAAAATCAATATTTACTTATTTCTATTGTAAATATAATTTTAGAAAGAATAGAATTCTTGAGCAGTTAGAAATACATAAACTTCCTCCTTGCCCCTTTGAAGCTTTCAATTTGAATTTTCCCAAAAGATCTATGAATATTTTGATAAGAATCTACTTGGTGTTTTGCATGCATAACATTTTTTTTTGCTTGTTATTAAAGAAAACTTAGCTCAATTTTTTATGACATTTAATCTTTGTAAGCAGGAGTCTTGAGGCAGCAATAGCTTACCTCACTTTATAACTGCAATTAGAATATTAGCTTAAAGTAACTAGACAGTGAAAAACAAAAGCATTTCCAGTGAAACTCCAAGTCGTGTATCAAATGTAATATATGTAACATATGCATTAAGTCCCCTACATATGAATGAGTTAGTGTAGGAACCCAATTAACACAAGCAGCTATATACCACTGTACTACACCAGGTTTACAATCCTTTTCACACAAATACATAAAAACAAACAAAACTAAGAAAACGTTTTTAACCTTAGAATATAGTACCTTGCCAAGTGCAGTTGTAAAGTACAACAGTTGGCATACAGGGGCTGGCATCAAATGACTAGGCAAAAGGAGTTCCTGACTGGAGGAGGGAGAGGAGGTGGGAGATGGCAGAGCTGAAGGACTGTTAGCAAAAGGAGACATAGGGCAAGCTGCAATTTCACTCATGCCTGATGTTCATAGAGGGCTTGTTCATATCTTTGAAAGTTTGCAACTTGAAAGTTCCTATATAGGGGACTTACTATATTGTGTATGCTAATATAAACATTTGCATGCTAAATATTATGTAAAATGAATGTACTGTATGATAATACATGTTAAAATGAATGCATAGAACAAAGTTGATGTTAAATAACATTAAGAAGCAACCCAATAATGTTTAATTTATTATATTTTATAGGCTAATCATGCTTTAATGAAAGTGAGAGATTCCCAACTGTATATATATTTTACATCATGCAATTAGAAAACAGGAAATATGACATGGGGGACTAGACTGGCATCAATTTAAAAAGAGTTTCAGAGGGGATGTTACATAAGTTCCAATAATATTCTACCTTGGTTATAAAAATCAATTAATGATTTCAGCTAAATTAATTGTCACTTAGCCATTTAAGCAAAAAGTTTTGAGAGTATGTGGAGGTAATTCCAAAAGTGTATTTAGAAGAAGCAATCTTGCTCACGTGTGTAACATAAAGACTCAAAGTTTCAGTCAAATTCTATTGCATTCAAATCATTCCCATATTAGGTATTAGACAACAGAAACTGACTTCAGTTCAGTTCAGTTCAATTGCTCAGTCGTGTCTGACTCTTTGCGACCCCATGAATCGTAGCACGCCAGGCGTCCCTGTCCATCACCAACTCCCGGAGTTCACTCAGACTTAACATCCATCGAGTCAGTGATGCCATCCAGCCATCTCATCCTGTGTCATCCCCTTCTCCTCCTGCCCCCAATCCCTCCCAGCATCAGAGTCTTTTCCAATGAGTCAACTCTTCGCATGAGGTGGCCAAAGTACTGGAGTTTCAGCTTTAGCATCATTCCTTCCAAAGAAATCCCAGGGCTGATCTCCTTCAGAATGGACTGGTTGGATCTCCTTGCAGTCCAAGGGACTCTCAAGAGTCTTCTCTAACACCACAGTTCAAAAGCGTCAATTCTTCGGCGCTCAGCCTTCTTCACAGTCCAACTCTCACATCCATACATGACCACGGGAAAAACCATAGCCTTGACTAGACAAACCTTTGTTGGCAAAGTAATGTCTCTGATTTTCAATATGCTATCTAGGTTGGTCATAACTTTCCTTCCATGGAAAAGCGTCTTTTAATTTCATGGCTGCAGTCACCATCTGCAGTGATTTTGGAGCCCCAAAAATGAAGTCTGACACTGATTCCACTGTTTCCCCATCTATTTCCCATGAAGTGATGGGACCAGATGCCATGATCTTAGTTTTCTGAATGTTGAGCTTAAGCCAAGTTTTTCACTCTCCCTTTCAATTTCATCAAGATGCTTTTTAGTTCCTCTTCACTTTCTGCCATAAGGGTGGTGTCATCTGCATATCTGAGGTTATTGATATTTCTCCCGGCAATCTTGATTCCAGCTTGTGCTTCTTCCAGCCCAGCGTTTCTCATGATGTAATCTGCATATAAGTTAAATAAGCAGGGTGATAATATACAGCCTTGACGTACTCCTTTTCCTATTTGGAACCAGTCTGTTGTTCCATATCCAGTTCTAACTGTTGCTCCCTGACCTGCATACAGGTTTCTCAAGAGGCAGGTCAGGTGGTCTGGTATTCCCATCTCTTTCAGAATTTTCCACAGTTTATTGTGATCCACACAGTCAAAGGCTTTGGCATAGTCAATAAAGCAGAAATAGATGTTTTCCTGAAACTCTCTTGCTTTTTCCATGATTCAGCAGATGTTGGCAATTTGATCTCTGGTTCCTCTGCCTTTTCTAAAACCAGCCTGAACATCAGGAAGTTCACGGTTCACGTATTGCTGAAGCCTAGCTTGTAGAATTTTGAGCATTACTCTACTAGCATGTGAGATGAGTGCAATTGTGTAGTAGTTTGAACATTCTTTGGCATTGCCTTTCTTTGGGATTGGAATGAAAACTGACCTTTTCCAGTCCTGTGGCCACTGCTGAGTTTTCCAAATTTGCTGACATATTGAGTGCAGCACTTTCACAGCATCATCTTTCAGGATGTGAAATAGCTCAACTGGAATTCCATCACCTCCACTAGCTTTGTTCGTAGTGATGCTTTCTAAGGCCCACTGGACTTCACATTCCAGGATGCATGTTTAAATCAAGACAATGTTTATAAGTGCTTTGAACTCCAGCAAGTAAGTGAAAAACAGATTGCTATACACACATACATTTCAAATCTCAAGTAAAAACTTGGACTGAATTTAAGGCAAATCTAATGTACCAAAAGGAAACCAAGCAATGACTCCACAAACTTGTACAGATTCTCATAGACATTTGAATGTTTTTGACGTCTACCCACAAGAAGAAATATGGTTGTAGGCTGCAAACAGGATCAGAGAAGGCAATGGCACCCCATTACAGTACTCTTGCCTGGAAAATCCCATGGACAGAGGAGCCTGGTAGGCTGCAGTCAATGGAGTCCTGAAGAGTAGGACACGACTGAGCGACTTCACTTTCACTTTTCACTTTCATGCATTGGAGAAGGAAATGGGAACCCACTCCAGTGTTCTTGCCTGGAGAATCCCAGGGACGGAGGAGCCCATGGACTGCCATCTATGGGATCACACAGAGTCGGACACAACTGAAGTGACTTAGCAGCAGCAGCAACCAGGATATTCTGTTTACCCTATTCCAGTGTTCTGCTCTATGCTATTGTCTCCTATCATATTCTCCATTCCATTCTGTTCCACCTAAGAAAATATAGGTTTTGGTATATTAATTTCAAGATCCATTAGTGGATTCCATAGCACAATTTTTTTTTCCATAGCACAATTTTTAAAAACCCAGTACATACTAAAGTATTCAACAGAAAACATTAAAATCTATGTTCTCTAATCCAAAAGTAAGTTCAATTTCTCAAATATCATTGGTCCTATCATTGGTCCAAAAAAAATTAACACTGTTTTATTAGTAGTCCTATGACAAATATCTTAGTGTTCTAATTGCCTGGAAAAAAAATCCATCATATTAGGAAAAGGAAAAAGTTACTCTAGAAAAGGCTTCAATAAACTATGGAAATAAGCTTTCTAATCCCTTGTTTTATTCCTATGTCTAACCCCCACCATTTCACTTCAAATTACCATGACTAAAATGAAGAGATGAAAATCTCCTATGTGCCAGAACATTAAAATTGGAATGATATGCTAAAAAGCAGAACCCATGGGAAAATCTCAGTGGGCTTCTGACAACAGAATTAACTCTGAAGATAAAATAAATAAATAAACAAAAATTTCTAGACAATATGCCTATAAAAAGGCATGATAATCAGTGATATAGATAAGGTTGTAGGAATTGTGAAATATCTACATTTAATGGCAAAATTCTAATCTAGTGGCAGTCATTTTATTATTTTTATCCTTCTGATATAAATCAAGCTTCCTTTAAAAATATGTCTGGCATAGCATTTTTATTTAAGATTTGACAAAGCTTCCAAAGAAATTACACCAAATTTCCTTCAACATTGTCAAAGCTTAGCTTTGAGTTAAGAAAAGCTTATGAAGTACTTATGAGTTCATTGTGCTTAGTTCTATCAGCAAATGCTTGGTTTATTGAAAGAGACAAAATATGGGACTAAATTAGTTTAGCTAGGTATAAATAATCTGGAAAAAAAATGTGTAAGTGTTAGTGGTTCAGTCATGTCCGACTCTTGTAAACCCATGGACTGCTGCCCGCCAGGCTCCTCTGTCCGTGGAAATCTCCAGGCAAGAACACTGGAGTGGGTAGCCATTCCCTTATCCAGGGGATCTTCTCAACCCAAGGATTGAGCCCAGGTCTCTGGCATCGCAAGCAGATTCTTTATCATCTGAACCACCATAAACAGTCTTAGGTATACTAAAGGTATGGAACTAAAACTCTTATTGCTCTCTTGCAGTCACATTCCTGTGATCTAAATGCATACATTGTTCATAATCTGTGGCTTCTTTACAGGCAAATTCACTCTATGAAAATATCAAAGTATTTCATAGAATCCGAGAAGCCACAGATCTCATTTAAGATAAAATCCGCTCACTGTGTAAGCAAGATGTGATACAGAAAAATGTTCTGTAATGAGTTACTGCACCCTTTCATTGTCCAACTCAAGCTATTAAATTTAATGGTTTTGTCTGGTCAGATATTTTGTGGCCATGTCCCAGAGATATTTCTACCTGCACATTTTATACTTAATGGAGATAAATTCAAGTTAAGCTAAGTAAAGAGAGTATATATGGAAATGACATAGCATCCCCCCTTTTTTCTCATTCATTCAAAAAGTATTTCAGAAAGTCTAGTGTTCCAGGTGTACTGAACAAGACAAAATCCTTGTTCCTATGAGATTATGGAGAGTTGCACAAAAGAAAAATAAACAAGAACTAGAAAACATTTAAATAATGCCAAATAGTTTTATCAGGGAACAATAAAGCAGTTTAAAATGATGGGGTGCAAAGAAAGGGGTGGAAATTATTAGATAATAAAGTAGGAGAAGGTCATATTTGAGTGGAAATCTGAGTGAAATGAGGAAAGAAACCAAATGAGCATTTATAGGAAGGACAGCAACTCAAGAAAAAATGGTAAAAGCTCAAACTTTGAAACCACCTTTCAACCCTTAAATGACAAGACTACAAAGGAAGTTATGAATAAAATTTACAAGAAGCTGTTAATACTTTTTCCATTTTGATTTCAAAGTATTTGAATCAGGGCTAATTTCACAATACTTAAATCTGAATAAATCTAACTGGTCAGCAAGTAGGCAGTATCTATGAAACGCATATTATTCAAAAATGTTTTATAATAAATAAATATATAATTCTTAAGGTACAATAACAAATTGTACACCCATGGCTGGTTCATGTCAATGGATGGCAAAAATCATCACAATATTGTAAAGTAATTAGCCTCCAATTAAAATAAATAAGTTAATTAAAAAAACTTAACAAACTCTAACCCTGTTATATGTATTCTTTTTATGTAAGAAATTACAATTATCAGGGTTGCAGACAATGTTAACTTTTTAATACTCCATATATAGTGAAAAAAGTTCTCTTTAAAATTCAGTATACATGCAACTGTATTCCTAACCACACTGTTATGTAATTCTGAACCTTGATTTAAGCTAGGATAAATGAAAGCTAAAATAATTCTATTGCAGTCACAACACCCACAATGTCGAACCACTTTGAGAAATTTAAAACAGGATTATTCTGACAGCACCTGTACTAGTCAGCTGCCTGTGAGCTACTTTGGGTAATTAGGTTCCCAGTTCCCCTATCAGCTTTCACAGAAAATTATGGCCAGCATACATGGCAACAATGACTTAGACTGACTATGAGATAATACAATCTTATGTGCTATTTTGAAATCTTTAAATGTTCGATTTGCATAAATAAAACAGGGCATATACTAATTACATTTCTATTTGAACTCTTCACCTCTGAATCAAATGTAATGACAAGTAATTTGGCATTGAGGCAGAATAAATGCTTGATTTTCCTGCAAGCACCATATAGAACTATGATTCTCAAAAGAGAAGGAAATGCCTAGGAAGGCATCTCTATAGACACATGCACTTTAATATTACCCTGCAATCTTTCAGGAGGGCAAAATTAAATAAATCTGCAACATATCATTGAAGTCAAAACACACAAACTGACTTTGAGAGCTGGAGGCTACATTTTACTAGCTTACAATTTCAAACACCCCAACATTATTAGGACTATGTAACAAAAGAACAGATTGAATAAACTGTAGAATTGCATCCTTTCATATTTTTTCCCTATTGGAAATTTTAATTTAGAATTAAATATTCTTGCCTATTAGCAATATTTTATTAAACCTATAATTAGTGATTCTAGTTTTACCTCTAGGGAAATTTCATTTGTAATTTGAAAATAAAAATATTAAACAAAGCTTCTTGATATATCTAAAAGCCCATTTTTTTTTCAAACTATTGAAGAGTTTATAAGGCCAAAATAACTGTTCTTTTGCCAATACCATAAAGATAAGAGCTGTGGAGAGAGAACATGGACTATCACTGACATATTATTCTTCATTTATGAGGTTCTTGGCCTTAAAGAAATAATAAAGGAATCCAGAGTTTGCAAGACATTAATGATGATTGATAAGAGACACCTTCAAAACTCCACAAACTGACCGGGAAAGAGCACATTATGACCATGAACTCATTTAAAGTAGTAATTAATTCATCACCTTAAATCTAACACTGTTTCATAAATTTATGATAATTGAGTTCAACTTATTCTTTTATTAAAGTAGGCAAATTATGAAGAAGGTATACATTGTATCTTTAAAACAAAAGCAAGTTTAAATAGTCTCAATTTCCCTGTTTCACAATGACCTTTGTGATTTATAATTTTTTTCACTGCATCTCATAAATTAAAAAAAAATACCTAACAAGACAGTTGAATAAGAAGTTATGTCCTAACAACTTAACATCACAAATAATTATGGGCTAACCCTTAGCAGCCATTTGGAAAAAAAAAAAAAAATACGCACATGAATGAAAGAAAAAATAGTATGTTTTACCTTGTTCCTAAATAACAACAACTGTTCACTAAAAATATATATGTGCCCAGTGGGAGCTGTGTAACTTCTTAACCCTTGAAATGAGATTAGACAACACCAGCATTATAGTGCATTACACACTCATTTTCCCTTGGTACTTGCTTTTTATCACACTGAATTGTAAGTCAAAGTCACTCAGTTGTGTCCGACTCTTTGCGACCCCAAGGACTGTATAGTCCGTGGGTTCTCCAGACCAGAATACTGGGGTGGGTAGTCTTTCCCTTCTCCAGGGGATCTTTCCAACCCAGGGATGGAACACAGTCTTCCGCATTGCAGGCGGATTCTTTACCAGCTGAACCACCAGGGAAGCCCAAGAATACTGGAATGGGTAGCCTAGCCCTTTTCCAGTGTATCTTCCCAACCCAGGAATCAAACCGGGGTTTTCTGCATTGCAGGCAGATTCTTTACCAACTGAGCTATGACAGAAGCCCTTTTATCACAGGAATAACTGAAAATCCAGTTTCTCAAAACCATAATATTGTCAAAAGGAATTACTCAGTTCCTATGTTTAAATCTGAACTCTGGAGATGGTGGCCTCTCAGAGGTGCTGAGCATAACTATTTTCCTTGAAATTTTTATTTAAAATCTAGAGTGATCCCGTGCGTTTGCTGTAGTGTCCCTGGGACATAGACCATTTTATCCTAGGGTTTCTGATTTCATGGTATAACATGAATGCGTATCAAGAGTTTACTTGCAAAGTTCATTTGAAGTACTGAAAAGAAAAGCACTAAAATAACTGTTAAAACATTTTCTATTATTTCGTCTCTACTGGGGGGTTTTCAGAAAACCCCTTTACAAAGTTTTTTACATCTATTACTTTGTATAGGTAGAAAGGAATCAAAAAAAAAAAAAAAAATCCAAGTACTGCCTGGTGGCGCTTGAGTCAAAGAAGCAGAAGCAGGACTAAAGAATCAGTCACTCATGCTTAGTGATTCTGAGTTTGTTTACAATAGTTGGTTATTCTATTTGTTTCCTTTCAATTTCCAGCTCATTTTACCTTAATTCAGCATTTGTATAAGTGGAGACTTTTTTTTTTTCTCTTTAGTATTAAAGCTGTCTTGTAACTGAGGATCATTTTCATCTCTCTCCAAACTAAATAACTCTTTGTCCCTTTAATATTCACTCACAGATTCTACCTCCCATTCCTTTAGTTACTTGTTTCTTCTTCTAAGATTATCCTCAAAATAACCAAATTTCTTCAATGTAATGGGTCCTCAAAATAAATTCACTAGATATAGTAGTTATATAGAACATAGCTTTATGAGAGTAACTTTAAAAAATGAACATAAAGGACAATTAAGTATCTTACCATTTAACCAAGTTATAAATGTGAAAAGCTATTATGTCAGGATATTTTGCTATTTAGAAACAATCATATGGAAAATCTTTGGCATATGGTAGTTAGAAATATAGTTGTGAACATTCTTGGGTCTTTTAATACTTAGAAAAATATACAGTAGTAAATAAAAAGAATAGCAATGCGACATTCTTGTCGGCCTTTTGCAAAACTGTTTAACATATTTTATGGATGCATTTTAGATTCACAAATATCAAGTAACACTGTTCATTATACTTCAAGCATGTTTACCAGAAGCTTTTATTTTAGCTTGACTTCTAATTATAGTACATTTCTTTCCTGGATGGGCACAGGGGAGAATCATTTCCTTGTTTTATTTTTTAAAAATATATTTAGGACTCAAAATTCTATCTACTGTAATACAAACAAATTAATTAGTATTTTGTATCAATACATATGTGATTTCCAAGCATCAACCAGTGTTACAATGTTAACAGTGTAAAGATCAAAGACAGCATACTCTGATGTATGTGCTGTGTGCTTAGCCGCTCAGTTGCCGACTCTTTGCGACCCCATAGACTGCAGCCCACCAGGCTCCTCTGTTCATGGGGATTCTCCAGGCAAGAATACTGGAGTGGGTTGCCATGCCCTCCTCTAGGGGAACTTTCCAACCCAGGGATTGAACCCAAGCCTCCTGCATTGCAGGTAGATTCTTTATCATCTGAGCCACCAGGGAAGCCTTGTTTGATGTATGAATGTGATCAACATTTTAGGAAGCAACTGTTTAGCACAGGTAGAATCAGAAAACCAGGCTACTATAACCTAGATAGAGGAGATGGGGACAACAGAGGGTGAGATGGTCAGATGGCATCACTGACTCGATGGACATGAGTTTGGGCAAGCTCTGGGAGTTGGTGATGGACAGGGAAGCCTGGTAGTTCATGGGGTTGCAGAGAGTCAGACATGACCGAGTGACTGAACTGACTGAACTGATTACCTAGACAGTATGCAACTGCAACACAGCCTCAGACAGTGAAATTTCTACTAGATTAAGAATATTCCTACATAAACAATAATTTCATATGCATTAGAACTTTGCCTAAAAGGATTTCATGTCTAGGGAAGTATTACCATATTAGCTGATTAAATGTTAAAGATTATTAAGAAAAGGTAATAATTTACTTAGATTCCTAAAAGACACTCAAAAGCAGGCCACAGACAATGGCTGGCCCAGGGTTTGGCCTTTACTTTCTATGGCTTCTTCCAGCAGGACTTCTTTATGTGAACTATCTGGCCCACAGTTATTTTGAGTTTGTGATCAACATGCATCACCTGTATGACTCAGAAATGAACTTTAGGCTTCCAAGTGTCATAAACATTCTGGAACTAGAATGCATGAATAATTGTGAAAAAGTGAGATATTATTTACAGCTGGCATCCAGAATGATTTCTACTTCTTTTTATGTAATACACATGCACAGTTCAACTTCTTTATATTTTACCTTATCTGTAGCATTTTTCTTTTCCTGTTGTTGTAAAAACATCAAAATCCTTCAAGCTAGGCTTCAGCAGTACAAGAAATTCCAGATGTACAAACTGGGTTTCAAAAAGGCAGAGGAACCAGAGACCAAATTGCCAACATTTTTGGATCATGGAGAAAGCAAGGAAGTTCCAGAACAACACATCTACTTCTGCTTCATTGCCTAAAGTTTTTGACTGTGTGTATCACAATAAATTGTGGAAAATTCTTAAAGAGATGAGAGTACCAGACCACCTTATCTGTCTCCTGAGAAACCTGTTTGAGGGTCAAGAAGCAACAATTAGAACTGGACATGGAACAACTGATGATTCAAAATTGGGAAAGGAATACAACAAGGCTGAACATTGTCACCCTGCTTATTTAACTTATATGTACAGCACATCATTCATAATGCCATGCTGAATGAATCACAAGCAGGAATCAAGATCGCCATGAGAAATATCAATAACCTCACATATACAGATGACACCACCCTTATGGCAGAAAGTGAGAAGGAACTAAAGAGCCTCTTGATGAGGGTGAAAGAGGCGAGTGAAAAAGCTGGATTAAAGTTAAAAAACAAAACAAAGATCATGGCAGCTGGTCCCATCACTCCATGGCAAATAGATGGGGATAAAGTAGAAACAGTGACAGATTTTACTTTCTTGGGCTCCTAAATCACTGTGGATGGTGACTGCAGCCATGATATCCAAAGACACTTGCTCCTTGGAAGGAAAGCTATGACAAACCTAGACAGAATATTAAAAAGCAAAGACATCCCTTTGCAGACAATGGTCTGTATACTCAAATATATGGTTTTCCCAGTACTCATGTACTGATGGGAAAACTAGTCTATAAAGAAGGCTGAGCACTGAAGAATTGATGCTTTCAAATTGTGGTGCTGTAGAAGACTCTTGAGGGTCCCTTGGACAGCAAGGAAATCAAACCAGTCAATCCTAAAGGAAATCAACCCCAAATATTCATTGGAAGGACTGTTGTTAAAGCTGAAGCTCCAAGACTTTGTCCATCTTATGTGAAGAGCCTGCTCTTTGGAAAAGACCCTGATGCTAGGAAAGATTGAGGACAGGAGAAGGGGGCAATAGAGGATAAGATGGTTAGACACCATTACTGATTCAATGGACATGCATCTGAGCAAACTCCAGGAGATGGTGAAGGATAGAGGAGCCTGGAGTGATGTTGTTCGTGGGGTCACAAAGAGTCAGACATGATTTAGTGACTGAACAATAACAATAACAAAAGCAACAAAATCCTTCATTCATATTTAACACAATCTCATTCAATGAGTATCTAATTTTTGATGTCATAAAAGAAAGATCCAAAAGAAGTCGAATTATAAGTTGGTGACAAATCAGATTAAAGACATCAGCTCTCCACCAGCCCGTTCTAATCGTCTTTATTCCTGCGGTGAGTTTACTACGTCTGTCAGTACTTTATAAATGTCATTTCAACTAATCCTCCGTAACCTTAGACTAATATCAACGTGTCACCATGCCTAAAGCATTATCTGACCTGCTTGAAATCAACTAAGTTGTACAACTAGGATTAACAATAGATCTCTCTGACCATCCCCAAGATAAAAGAAATTTAAAATATGATTTTTATTTTCTAAGGCTTTCCCAACAAACCAAAGTCCCTCTTAAACTTCAAAGAATTTTAAAGTCTAAATCACAGCAATATGTTCTGAAAGCTGGTGTTTGCATAAAACATATCCTGCGCATGCTTACTTTTCAATATTTCAATTACTTTAAACTTTAGGTTTCAGTGTATAAAGTGAAAACTTTGGTGTCATTGCTATTCCTAATGTCATGAGTATTATCATTAAAATACATTTAAAATGTCATTAAAATAGCAGACATTTTAAAAGATAAAGTTCGCTTGCTTTTGGATTCATTTTCTATTAATGTGATCATTTGCAATTTAATATAAGAACAACTTTCAGCAGCCCTTTAAAAGACAATCCCATTTAGTGTAAGTTAAAACTGTGAATAAAGAGTTCAATTAATAATCAATATATAGAAATTTTAAATAGAAGAAAGCCAGCCTCACTTATATCAGAGAACAACTGGAACTTGAAATTCAAAAAAGGAGCTTTTATCTGTTCATGTGAAACTCTCATGGGAAAGCAGATACCTTATAGATAAAACTAAAATTTAATTGCAGCTTTAATCATAAATTTGAAATTTCAGATCTTCCCTAAACACCCATAAAAACATTTCTAATACATAATAGAGGTACTTACATAAATTTCTCTTTGGAAACTTCCTAGTATTGTTAGTTTAGAATCAACAAAATAAAACTGCTACCCTTTGTTTTAATTAACCAAATATAGTCATTCTGGTGATTAGGATATATATACAAACACTTTGGTTTTAAATGAACATTTAACTTGTACATAAATTAGAAATGTATTCAGAAGCCAAGTTTAATATATATGCATATATGCAACACATAACATGTACTGATGCATGCATTTCATGTGAGAAATAGCATTATCCCCAAATATAGCTTTTCTAAAAGACAACTTGAATATATTTTACACTAGAATTACTCTTGTAGCCTCTTGATAGCTTGCAATACAGCAAGTACACTTGGGAGCGATTGGGTCTTGGCTTGAGCATGAGTGGCATTGAGAATAGATTGCTGCTCTTAGTGCTTAGAGTGAAAGAGAAGAGACTGCTGTGCAGATAAAGTGAGGGTTATTTTTCCTACCCTACAGCTCTGTCCCTTTTCTGCTGCACATCACCTTACCCAACTGAATAGATTTCCCACTAGGTATATTATCTTGAAGGAAGACACTTTTCCTGATTGTACTCTGATGGGATACACAATCTAGGGTTTATGTTCCTTTCCCCCTGCCAAATGAGACTCACTGCTTAGTTAGAATAAGCATCTTTGCCAAGCCCCAACTCCCATGATGGCTTCAAGATGAAGTAGTGAGAGAGAATAGAGGGAAGGCAAACACTGGCTGGCTGAGGACCACAGAACACTCTCTTGCTGTTATCAAGGCTTTGGTTTAGTATTTGCAGCTTCAGAGCCTGCTCAGGTACATTGCGTGGTCCAGATTTGTTTATGTTTTTCTTCCATAGGCATGATTTGCTGTTGGAAATGTCCAAATAACTACAATCTGAAGTAAATATAGTCTCTTACTCTTGAGTTTTCTGAAGTCACTTCAAATTCTGTTTCTTAGTCCCTCAATTTTGAGGATTTCACCATTTTAAGACCAACAGGTGAGTTCATTATTCAAACTAGTTTTTTCCATCCATTTAATTGCCAAATATATGCAACTCTCTGAGTGCAGGCATTTCTAAGAACTGGCAAAAACAATGCACAGTATAAGCCACTACTATAAATATTAGTTGATTTGGGTTTGAGTGTCCCTCAAACCCAACCTGTAACAATTTTATCACTGCCTGTAACAATCACTTTTTCTTCAGGTTGGACACTGAATAATTAATACATAAGGATGTTCATCCACCACTGTTTGTATACAGTGGACTTAAGACAAATTTAACAAACTTCTGAAGGCCTTTGTTACTCGAAACCTTGCTATATATTCTAGTAAAGACATGAAGTGTTAGTTGCTTAGTCGTGTCCAACTCTTTGCGACCCCATGGACTGTAGCCTGTCAGGCTCCTCTGACCATGGAATTTTCCAAGCAAGAATACTGGAGTGGGTAGTCATTCCCTTCTCCAGGGGATCTTCCCAACCCATGGATTGAACTCAGGTCTCCTGCACTGCAGGCTGATTCTTTACTGTCTGAGCCACCAGGGAAGCCCATAGTGAAGACATGAGGTCCTTCTGGATTATTAAGTTTAATGGACAAACAAATTATGGAAACATCTATGCTGCTGCTAAGTCGCTTCAGTCGTGTCCGACTCTGTGTGACCCCAGAGACGGCAGCCCACCAGGCTCCCCCATCCCTGGGATTCTCCAGGCAAGAACACTGTAGTGGGTTGCCATTTCCTTCTCCAATGCATGAAAGTGAAAAGTGAAAGTCGCTCAGTCGTGTCTGACTCTTAGCGACCCCATGGACTGCAGCCTACCAGGCTCCTCTGTCCATGGGATTTTCCAGGCAAGAGTACTGGAGTAGGGTGCCATTGCCTTCTCTGGAAACATCTATAAGGGGAACTAAATTAAGAGTGAGTAAAAGATAGCAATTTTCATATCTTTGCATCCTCATTACCCTAAAATCTATGAAGAATACACATGTGTGCCAGGATTGACATCTACGTCATCTCCATTAATCCCCATCAAAACCCAGTGAGGTATCTACTAATAACTGTATTATACAGATGAGCAAATTGATGCTTAAGAGCAACTAAATGGGGGTCAGGTCTCTATGACCCCTAAAGCATAAGCTTCTTTCAAACACAGGGTTGGGTACCTACTCTAATAGCTATTAAAGTTGTATCTAATGAGCTAGTTCTGTGCAATATGAGGATCTGCCAAGTAAGAAAGGGTTCTGGACTACAAGTCCTCAGTGAAACTAAGTTTTGTCTTGTCCAGTCAGATGGGTATTGCATGCTCTTGTATGTCGAACAGATTTAAATGTCAAATGGGCTAGTCTTGGGGTTATATCCAGAGGTGCTCTGCATGTGTGGATAGGGAGAGAACAAAATAGTGACTGTTTTCTGTTAAAGCTGAATGCCTAACTTCACCCTACTGATTTTAGAACTTTAGAGATTTTACAATGTCAACTTGTTTCATTCCATTTTCAGTGGGATTATGGGCTAAACTGTATCCATCTCCAATTCATCTGCTAAAGTTTTAACCCTGTATTTCAGAGTGCAACCGTATTTAAATACTGCACCTTTAAAGAGGTGATTAAATTAAATGAGATGTGTTGTCTTTATGCAACAGAGATTAGGACACACAGAAAGATACCGGGGATGCCTGTGCTCAGAGGAAAAAAAGACCAGGTGAAGAGGCATCAAAAGAGTAGCCATCTGCAAGCCAAGGAGAGAAACCAAGCCTGCTGGCCTCTGCAAGTTATAGCCTCCAAAGGTGCTGGGAAATGAATCTCTGTGGCTGAAGTCACTCAGTCTTTAGTTTCTGTTTTGGAAACTCTAGCAAACTAACACAAGTAGGAAAATTAACTAGGTAGATTATTCATACTGGATTATGTGAAGGAATTTTGATGTGCAAGCTTTTGCACAAAACTGTAGGCAGGCTGAGTAAATGTGAACACAAATGGATCACTTTCATCTCCAATTAAATGTGTTCTCAGTGTTTATCCCACTTTACAATGGTAGGCAGGTCATACACATTCACATAAAAAGTAACTACCAGAAGGAAATCACAGGTAAAAAAGAAACAAACTCCCATATCCTGATTAGTTTAATTTCCATGTTCATTAGAGAGATCAACATAAAAATACAATAAATACAAATCTCAAGATGCTGAATTTTAAGGCCACTAATGGGAAAGTTTGAAAAGCAGACAGACACAATCAAGAATGGTGTAAATAAGACCCTAAAGGGAGAATGCTCAATAAACTCATCTAATTTTATGTCAGGAGCACTTGCCCTTCACCGAGACGTCATTTATGAGAAAATGAGGTTTTTAATTTCAACAATGGCTCCCTAGGTCAGTGTAAAAACAACTTCACGAATCTCTCAAAAAGAAAACAATACTTTTATTTCTTGCAGGATTACTTATTTCGTTTATGAACAATGTCAGACAAAAATGTATTACACACACAAGAAAAGTAAAAGCAAAGCTAGCTCTTTTATTTTTTTTTAATTACTTTTAAAACTTTTAATATATAATCAAACTATCTGTATCAGGGATATATGTGTGTGTGTGTGTGTGTGTGTGTATTCAGTTCTCAGTTCTGACTCTCTGAGACTTCATGGACTTAGCATGCCATGCTCCTCTGTCCATGGAATTTTCCAGGTAAAAATATTGGAGCGGGTTGCCATTTCCTACTCTGGGGAATCATCCTGATCCAGGGATTGAATCCACATCTCTTTTATCTCCTGCATTGGAAGGTGACTTTTTTTTTTTTTTTTAACCACTGTCCCACCTGGGAAGCCCATGTGTACTCACACACACACAGGTCAGTTCAGTTCAGTTGCTCAGTCATGTCCGACTCTTTGCGACCTCATGAATTGCAGCACACCAGGCCTCCCTGTCCATCACTAACTCCTGGAGTTTACTCAGACTCACGTCCATCGAGTCAGTGATGCCATCCAGCCATCTCATCCTCTGTCGTCCCCTTCTCCTCCTGCCCCCAATCCCTCCCAGCATCAGAGTCTTTTCCAATGAGTCAACTCTTCGCATGAGGTGGCCAAAGTACTGGAGTTTCAGCTTCAGCATCATTCCCTCCAAAGAAATCCCACATGTACATATTGTCATTAAAAAAAGACTTTCCTTTTTGTAAACACTTCCCACCCTGCCTCATAGATAATTGAATTCCTAGTTGTTAATATACATCACAATAGTACCAGCATGCTTTGTTACTGCTTTAGTCAATTCATCATTATGTCTTATCAGGTGGCTCAGTAGTAGAGAATCCACCTGCCAGATACAGGAGACTCGGATTCTATCCCTGGGTCTGGAATATCCCCTGGAGGAGAAAATGGCATCCACTCCAGTATTCTTGTCTGGAAAATCCCATGGACAGAGGAGCCTGGCAGGCTATAGTCCATAGGGTTGCAATGAGCTATACATGACTGAGCACAGACCCACATACCACTACGATTGCCTAAAGTAACCTACTTCCATTTCTGCATTCTCCACAAGGTAGTCAGATACCTCCTCAAATGTAAATTGGAATCATTTCACTTTCTGGATTAGAGCCTTCCAATAATTTTCTCTTTAACTTAGGATTCCAACTCTTTCCAATACTCTAAATGCCCTATGGGATCTGTCTGTATCTTACAAATTCATTCCATGCTGATTGGCTGACTTCATGCTTTGTCAGATACACTGGATTTCTTTTGGTCCCTAAACAATGCTTAAGTGCTCTTGAAATTACTCTTTGCTTTGCCTAGAACACTCTTTTCCCAAATCACTGTATGGTTGACTACTCATGTTTCATTGTAAAGGTCACATTTTCAGAAAAACATCCCTTGATTACCCAAACTAAAGTAGTCCTTAACTGTCAGTCTCTCTAGCATCACCCTGTTATAGCATTTTTCACTCAGAAATTATCCTGTTCATGTATTTATCTTGAATTTCTTACTTTTTCTTGTCTCTCAAAAGCAGGAGACTTTGTATCTCTTCCTCATTGCTAAAATCCTGGAATCTATAGCAGTTTCTGGTACAGAGAAGGTGTTCAGTAAATATTGATATACTCAGGAATCAAGGACAGCAACCCTAAATCCTGCCTCCTCTACTCTGAAAAGAAAAAAGATGTATAAATTAGAAAGAACCAACATGAAGTCCATTCCCTTTGTTTCTCTCCCTTATACCTTAGTCAAACATCAGTATCCAGTGACATACTTCCTCTTCTCTGGTCCCAGTCCTAGTCCCCCTAAATTCCTAGAATTAAATAATTCTAGTATTCAAATACAAGCCCCTAGCTCACAATACACTTACTGCTGAAAACATCCTTTTATTTCTGTCCTAGGCAACTCAACCTCCCTTCACTCCATTTAGCCGTCATACTTGATGTAAAGTTTATGAAAAGTGAGACCTGCTATCATTTTTGTCTTGCTTTCCCGATATTTGCATTTCTGGGCTTCTCACTGTTACTAGGGCCTTGTGCAAGGGACCTTAAAGTGCAATTTAAAACTAAAGGCACATACAGTAATATGAAATGAGTTCATGCCATTTTATCTTTTCATTTATGCTCATTTCCTTGTACATTTTAAAATACCAGATTTCAGAATCTCTCATTTACTACACATCAATTACCTGCTGCTCTATTATCCTCATATATCAGTTCCCCAAGTTCAGAAGCAGTAACATAATCTGCTTTTCACTTTCCTTCAGATTGTTTTTTTTTTCCATTTAATCTCCATGTCATGCAATTGCTAAATCATATCAAAATTGCCTCTCTGACACAATATAGCAAAAAAGACAGCATATATTACATATCTATGCTTTCATCATTGATCTAGAATAAAACATTGTTGCCATTTCCTGATTTCCCCAATTATACATTTCAAGGACTTCCTTCATCACTTTGTTCATTCTGTCATTTTCTCTAGTTTTCTTGAGCAATCTTCTGGACACCCTCTTAGGATTTGGGTTAGCCAATGCAAATAAAGCAAAAAGCAAAGTCCATATTTTCAAAAGTATGTCATGCCCTTGCAGCTTAAATTCAAATGGCTTCTAATCTAGAAAAACCAGTATGTTTTAAAATGCCAGACCTTATAACTCATCATGCAGTTTCCACTGTTTCTTATGCCTGAAACTCATTATACAGTTTCTACTTTCTGCTAGCCTGCCATGTGACAAGGTATTGTATATAAATTATTTACAGTTCTGATTAAAAATCCCATATAGATGACTATCTTTCAAATAATTAATACTTGTATGACTAAAACACTGTCACAAAACATTGGGGATTTTATGGAAATTTACAACAGTATTTTTCTAGCTTTTTATAACTATTTTCTGACAGATATTATTTGCATATTATAATCTCTCTGATGATTTTTTCAGTTAAGGATGTGATTTAAAAATTATCAGTCAAGATAATCGATTGATACGGTACCACATCAATACAGTAAAAAGGAAGAATCATATGATTATTTCAGTAGGTGCAAAAAATCATCTGATAACATTTAATACCTAATCATGCTAAAAACTTTTAAAATGCTAGGAATATAAAGGAGCTTCTTCAGTATGATAGAATACACCTACTAAAACATGTGTAAGTAATACCATATTTAATGGTGAAATACTGAATGCTTTCCCTCTGAGGTTGGAAATGAGACAAGAATATGCAATACAGCCACATCTATTTAACATGCTGAAGGTTCTAGCCAGTTGAATAAAAAAAAAGAAACATAAAATGGAAGGATCTGAACCAAAAAGCAAAACATTTTATTTTCAAAAGAATCTATTAACAATTAGAACTAAGTGAACTTAACAAGCTCACTGGAAACAAGGTCAAAGTACAAAACTAATGAACATATTTATATTCCAGAAGCAAATTATCAGGAAATTAAGGGAAAAGACCAAAATAAAAGATAACACAAGTGTCAAATGTGTGTGGAGTAAGTATAATGGAATATTATAAGAGTATAAAAATGACAATTACTAAATGATTACTGCAGGAAAATAAAGATGACAAAAATAGGGAAATAGAACATGTTCATGAGTCAGGATAATGTTAAGAAGTTAATTATCTCTTAACTGATGCATAAATTCAATGCAGTCCCAATTAAAATGTCAGTTGTTTTGTTTTTATTGTTGCTGCAGTTCTTGTTAATGTGGAAACTGAAAATCTAATTCTAAAATTAATGTGAAAATTCAAAGTACCTAGAGTTCCACTGAAATTTTTAAAGTGAAAGTGAAAGTTACTCAGAGGTGACTCTCTGACTCTTTGGACTATACGGTCCAGGGGAACTCTCTAGGTCAGAATACTGGGGTGGATAGCGTTTCCCTTCTCCAGGGGGTCTTCCCAATCCAAGGATCGAACCCAGGTCTCCCACATTGAAGGCAGATTCTTTACCAGCCAAGCCACCAGGGAAGCCCAAGAATACTGGAGTGGGTAGCCTATCCCTTCTCCAGTGGATCTTCCCTACCCAGGAATCAAACCGGGGTCTCCTGCATTGCAGGCATATTGTTTACCTATCAGGGAAGAAATCTTTAAAGAGATTTCTTTAAATCTCTTTACATTGTAAAGCTGCAGGCCTTATACTACTAGGGTTCAAGATTCACCAAGAAGCTATATTAATTAGGTTATGTGGTCTTGGCGCAAGGATGAATAATTAGACCACTGGAACAGAATGGAGAGATCAGAGGCTGGCCTTTACCCTTAGAGTCACCTATCATTTCCCAGAGGTGCCACAGCAATTCAGTAACAAGAGAGTCTTTTCAAAATAAACTGTTGGATCAATTGGGTATCTGGGAAAAAATAAACTCTACCTTGAAATGAACCATGCTGCTGCTGCAGCTGCTGCTAAGTCGCTTCAGTCATGCCCGACTCTGTGCGACCCCATAGACGGCAGCCCACCAGGCCCCCCCGTCCCTGGGATTCTTCAGGCAAGAACACTGGAGTGGGTTGCCATTGCCTTCTCCAATGCATGAAAGTGAAAAGTGAAAGTGAAGTCGCTCAGTCATGTCCGACTCCTAGCGACCCCATGGACCCCATGCAGCCTACCAGGCTCCTCGGTCCATGGGATTTTCCAGGCAAGAGTACTGGAGTGGGTTGCCATTGCCTTCTCCAGAAATGAACCATATACATACACAAATAATGTGAGACAGTTCATAAACCTAAATGTGAAAGGTAAAATAATGAAACTTCTAGCAGAAACTATAGGAAACTATCTTGATAGTCTTGGGTAAACAAGTATTTCATAAATAGAACAAATTAATTGGATTTCATTAAAATTAAAAAATATCTAAGTGGTATCATGTAAAAAAGGCAAATAGTATAGAAAACAAAATATAAAGGGCTCACATATATAAATGTATTTAAACATTCTTGGAAATCAATATGGAGGCAGTCAACCATGTTTTTAAGTTAGCAACTCTTAATCAGATACTATATGAAATATCCAGAATGCCAAATAGTGTATTTAAAAGTGCTCACATTATATGTCATTTAGGAAATAAAAATTAAAATATAGTGTGATAATAAGACACACTATTGAGAATGACTTAAAGGTAAAGAGCATAAACATCAAACGTAAGAATCAAAAGAATGCAGTGCAAATGGCTAGTGAGTCGCTCAGTCACGTGACCCCAGGGGCTGTAACCCGCCAGGCTCCTCTGTCCATGGAATCCACTTCCAAACCCAGGGACTGAACCCACTTCTCCCACGCTGCAGGTGGATTCTTTACCATTTGAGCCACCAGGGAAGTATAAAGCCACCTGGGGAATGTAAAGAGCATAAACATCAAATGTAAGAATCAAAAGAACGCAGTGCATATGGTAATCTCATGATTAACTGTTGGTGGTGAACTTTGGGAAATTCTTTGGCATTATTTACTAAAGCAAAATATATTTACCCCTGTAGGGAAAATCCCCTGGAGAAGGAAATGGCAACCCACTCCAGTACTCTTGCCTGGAAAATCCCATGGACAGAGGAGCCTGGTTGGTTACAGTCCATGGGGTCACAGAGTAGATACAACTTAGCGACTAAACAACAACTCACCAATTACACAGAAATCTATCATAAATTAATGCATATGTCCCCATCATAGCCCCGTATTGAAAATAATGCAAATATCCAATAGCAATATACATGAAAAGGTTAAGGAGGGATCTGAAAAGTTGTATGGATGTAGGAAGTTGTTACATGGGAAGATATATGAGAAAAAATGGACCAGCTGTAAATGTCTGATTTGTCTTCAATACTCTATGTAAATTATATCTCAATAAAAAACTTTTAAAAAATCAGGTAAAAATGATTCATGTAAATATCAAAATAATATTCATGAATTTTATAACTTCTGGGTAGTTATAAGAATGATAAGATTTTCCTCCCTCCTTCCCTTCTGCTTCAACTCTGGTCAAAAATACACGGATAATTGATCTTCTGTGAGAGGTAATATCAAGTTTCTATTAGAGAAATTATGCTAATTAAGTGATAGAATATATTTCTCATTTTCTAACAGATTGGTTCTCACTATGTACTTCTTTATTTAAATTGTTTTAAGAGTCAGATTATTCTTTACTTACTCCATAATGAAAAGGCCATGAAGAGAAATCTAAACAGGGAAAGTTTCTAGGAAAGTATTCTGAGATACATATCATCTTTAGTTTGACACCACAAAATAAATTTGTTTCACAACATGATATTGTTTCCCAAATTCAGAATTAAAGGAGATAACAGGCTTGAGAAAGTAAAAGGTGACATACATGTTACTAAGTAATTCAGTATCCCATCAAAGTGTAGATTCAAAGTAGACTTCCTTTGTTTCTAGCAGCATATATAGGTTAACACTCAGGTTCCACATTTTTAACAGGATGGGATTAATATTTTCTTGATAAAGTTGCCATGAGGACTGAAATAATTACCACTTTTCCCAAGCAAAGGGTAACACCTGACAAAGGGTTAATTTCAATAGTATACAAAGACAGTTTCAGTTCAATAAAGCCATTGACCCAATAAAAATATGGGTTGAGGGCAAAAATAGAGATTTTACAAAAAAATAATTATAAATGATATTTAAAATTTAAAATTTTCAGACTCATACATCATCAAATCTATATTTAGATAACAGTGGAAATTTATTTTTATCTACTAATTTATAATTATCAATGTAATGTTAATGCAGGTGAAGGAAATGCATACATTTTGAAATATTGCACAAGTGTAATTTGTCTGCTGCTGCTGCTGCTGTTAAGTTGCTTCAGTCGTGTCCGACTCTGTGCGACCCCATAGATGGCAGCCCACCAGGCTCCCCTGTCCCTGGGATTCTCCAGGCAAGAACACTGGAGTGGGTTGCTATTTCCTTCTCCAATGCATGAAAGTGAAAAGTGAAAGGGAAGTCTCTCAGTCATGTCCAACTCTTTGCGACCCCATGGACTGCAGCCTACCAGGCTTCTCCGTCCATGGGATTTTCCAGGCAAGAGTACTGGAGTGGGTTGCCATTGCCTTCTCCATGTAATTTGTCTACATCTCTACAAATCATAAAAATATAATTTTTATAATATTAATTTCATAACTCCTTATAAGACCTAAATGAATGAATAAATGATGACCTTTACTCGCGCATGTGTGTGTGTGTGTGTATATATATATATATCAGATCAGTCACTCAGTCATGTCTGACTCTTTGTGACCCCATGAATCGCAGCACTCCAGGCCTCCCTGTCCATCACCAGCTCCTGGAGTTCACTCAGAGAGAGAGAGAGAGAGAGAGAGAGAGAGAGAGAGAGAGAGAGAATGGATACTTATTCAGAGAGCAGAAATTAAAAGTTGAATATAAATGATTATAGAATATCTATATCAAATACTGTGTATGTGTGCATGCTCAGTCATGTCTGACTTTTGTGACCCTATGGACTGTAGCCCGCCAGGCTCCTCTGGTCCTTGGGATTTTCCAGGCAAGAATACTAGAGTGGATTGTCATTTCTTCCTCCAAGGAATCTTCCCAACCCAGGGATCGAATCCATATCTCTTGCATCTTCTGATTTGGCAAGTGGATTCTTTACCACTGCGCCACCTGGGAAGCCCCCACTGGAGTGGGTTGCCAGTTATCAAATATTGTAACCATAACAAATATATGGGGGGAAATCACAGTAGAAACTACAGAGAGGAGAAAAGGTCTGTCCAGCATAGTTATTATAGGGTTATATGCTTTTATTCTGAGGTAGGAGGAGGATTTTATACATGTAAATATCCATGTCCTCTATATGAAAAAGAAACACAACTGAAATTTAAGTATTCTATTACTTCAAAATATCTTCCTATTGATAGCTTTACTAGTGCAAGTAATGGCCAATTAAACTAAAGGATTAAAAGAACTAACTTGTAGCGGCAAAATGAACAAGCTTCAGCAGCAAATACACATCAGCTGAAGATGTTGCAAAATTACCAGAGTTAATAAAAGAGTCACTTTGATAGCATCTTTCTTTGAGGAGCTCAGCTTTTTTTTTTTTCCTAGACATTACCTAATTAAATCTCAAAACACATGAGTTTGTGTAATCAACTCTCAAGGTTCTTTTGAAAATCTTATGGGAAAAGTACACTTTTCATCTAAGCATTTATTTTAGTCTTTTTATCTCTTTTGTTCTAGGCAGACGTTGAATCTATCATTTTTTTTTTTTTTTTTTGCTTCCACTTCCATATTTGCAACTTGCTCATGCATGTAGAGCTTGTTCTTGAGAAGTGACCCTTTGGCACCCTGGGTCAAAAGTGAAACTGCAGCCACCCATAGGTGCAATCACGGTTGTTGCTTACTGTTCTCAGGTTAGTGAGGATGACCTGAACACTCACAATGATGGATCCAAATGTCACCCTATCCAGTGTATCCTGAATACACAATGTGCTGGAAAAGGTTAGAAAGAATGTTTTCTAAAAATCCCCAGCATGTTCCATCCTGTGCTAATAAGTAACGATCACATAATGAAGAGAGTGATAAAGTACAGTACAAATGTACTGAAGTCAGTGAAAAATATGAGTATTACCAGGGAAGCCAAGACTTTGAAGCAGTGGTTCTCAACCAGGGGAATTTTTCCTAGTCCCCACCAAGGTACATTTGGCAATGTTAGAAGACATTTTTGGTTGTCAAAACTCAGAAGAGGGGCACTATGAACATTCAGGGGGTAAAGATGCTGCTAACCACACTATAATGTATAGCACAGCCTCCCACAACAACAATAAAAACAACATGACCAGTCCAAAATGCCAACAGTACTGAAGCTGAGAAATCTGAATTTAAACTATAGCTAGTGCATCTCAAGAGCTATAATCATCCTACAAAATCTCAAAAGATGTTTCGAGCAGACAAATAATTGGGTGGCAATGGTACTTTTTATTGTGAAATAGATCATTAGTAACAAGGAAAAGATGTAATATATATTTGATATTTAAAGTCTATAAATAAATTAGTACTATTGTAACCATCATCTAATTGAAGAGATGAAATGTTAATATCTTTGAATTCTTCCCACCCAATCACATTTCTTTCTTTTCTCCAGAGCATTTTCTTGAATTTTATCATTCTTCCTAGATTTTCTAGTTTTCTTTTAAGTTAGGTATGCATTCCTAAATAATGTATATTTCATTATGTTAGTAAAATTTTGAAGTGAATCAAAATGTAATTTTACTTGCATTTTGGATTAATATTCTTTTTGAGAGATTCATCTATGTAAGATTTGAGTCTATTTATTTAACTGAAGAATGTATTTTAATCAGGAGTGGTTGGGTATATTTTTTTAACTTAAAAACAATGCATTCTGGAAACACTCACATACTTATATTCACTTTTGTGCTTAGAACTTTGATAAGTACTATGGCGATTTTAAAGGCATGAGGTGTTGTCCTTGCTCCTAAGATCCATGGAAAGTTTGTAATGAGATTAAGGAGGCTGAGTAATTTTCCTGAAATATAGCATAGTTGGTAAGTGCATGAATTTTGGAGTCAAGAGACCTGGATTTGAATCATTGTTTCCTTATTTGTTGATTCACTTTAGCTAACTCCATCTCTTGATAAAATGAGAAAAAAATTTTATGTAATTGTGATAATGCTTATAGAATCCAGAAAGAGTAATTAAGAAAATAATGCTTACTCTACAAGTGGTAAGTTTTTTTATACTTAGGGATATAGGCATTCCCTAAGTAATGAACAAATTATTTGTTTTCCCTTAGGCACAACATAAAAAAACTGAGTTCCCATTCTTGAAAATCATAAAAATCTAAATTCTTATGAAAATAAAATTAAAACAAAGATATTTCAAATACTTACTGAACATGCAAATTTAAATCTAATGGCATAACATTTTGATATACAAAACTATGCGGTTTTTCCCTTCCCTCATCTTCTTTCAGTATATACACTGTATTCAGAAAGAGTTGGTAAAGTAAGAACTATCTGATAAAGCAAGAACGCTTTGGGGTTTTCCACTTTATAAAGGACTTGAGCAAGTACTGAGGAGAAACAAGTGTTCAGAATGTCACAGTTTTCAACGTAAGAAAACAACTTGAAAGAAAATAAAATTTTGCTTTTGTTTGATTTCTGAGTCCTGTAAGACTTAAAACAATTGCATTTAAAAAACAGTAGAAAGGGATTTATGATTATCTAAGATATGTTTTCTCTTCAAAAGGTGATAAGAATTTCACTATTGGGTAGGAAAAAAATGATGATATTACAAGATCTAGAAGATTTCTGGGGGTAGGTTCCAGGGCTCTTCCTGTTGAAAAAATCCAGTCTGATGGTTTAGCAAGAGTACTGAATCTCTAGTACATACCTCAATACATTTGGGTGTAATCTCAGAGAAGAGCTGTCCAGGATGCTGTGTGAGGTACTCCAAGTCTTACAGAGAATTTTTAATTAACAGGGCACCTACATGGTGGAAAATCAACTGTCTGAAAAAAGTGCCTAGATAGGACCTGAACATAGGTTCATTAAGTCCTGTACAAAAGAAAGGATAAGAGAAGAAACCTGAGAATTTGGAGATGTCAGGAGGGTCACGAACTGGTTGAGGGACCAAAATTATCTGAAGAGACGTTGCAGTTGGGTCCAAGAAGACATGGTGCATACAGACCTGAGAGCTGAGTATCATGGTGGGAACTGCACCTCAGCAGTAGAGGCAACAGGAAGAGGGAATGATTCTTGATGTGATAGAATGACACATTGCAACAGAAGCCAGCAATCAAAGGTGATAGTTCAGTTCAGTCACTCAGTCGTGTCTGACTCTTTGTGATCCCATGGACTGTAGCACACCAGGTCTTCCTGCCCATCACCAACTCCCAGAGCTTGTTTTTGCTTTGGCTCCATCTCTTCATTCTTTCTGGAGTTATTTCTCCACTGATCTCCAGTAGTATATTGGGCACCTACTGACCTGGGGAGTTCATCTTTCAGTGTTCTGTTTGCCTTTTCATACTGTTCATGGGGTTCTCAAGACAAGAATAGTGAAGTGGTTTGCCATTCCCTTCTCCAGTGGACCATGTGATAACCATGTGTCAATTAGAAATCCCTTTCCCATACTTACACCATTTAGTAAAACTCTCCTTAACCTCAGAAGCTCCCAAAAGAGGCAGGACATAGTAGCGAAAAATGGGCAAGAAAGTGGCATATGAGCTGGTCATGTTAATCTAAAATTGACTGATGTTTAAACCAGAAGCAACTAAGTTACTATCAATGGCAACATTAAGGTTTCAGAGTAGACAAATGGACTCATAAGCTTAATTGAGCTTCTTGACAATTAATATTATTTTTTCCTACTTGAATTTTTTTATAACTTTAAAATTCAAATCCACTACAAAATGAAATAAATGGTAATGATGATTGTTTGTTTTTGCTTGGGTTTGACTGGCCAAAACTTTTTAAACAATTCAAGAAATTTAGAGCAAAACATATATTCTTTTATTGTAAATCTCCCTGAAATAAGCATAGGCAATCTTCAGTGTTTCTAGGAAACTATAGTCATACATCTTGATTTGTCTTTCCCGTTTCTGATCCAATAAGGGTTAATACCTCCTTGTAGTTCAGTGATAAATTCTGGAGCCAGCTTCCCTAGTGCCTGAAAGTTCAAGGATCCCTTGCTCAGCCAAATCAGTGCAACATTGGCAATGGACTTCCACGGTGGCGGTCACTACAAGGATTGTCCTAACTGAAGGGTTATTATTTTCTGTAATAAAAGCTATAACAAGTGAAGGTCTCGGGCTCAACTGTCACACTCATATCTCCATACAGTTAAAAATATTATTAATGACTAGAGGTGAGTCTCTGGTTGGCAGGAATGAATTCATTACAGAAATGTTTTATGGTTGTGGTCAAGCTAGAAGGATAATAGGATCAAAACATTTTGTATTGAAGCATGGAACTACAGATAAACTTCCATTTTAAAATTTTGTTTTTTGTAATGTAAAACTTTTCTACAATGAATACACGCTATTTGGATAATAAAAATATTATACAGAAATAAACACCCTTTTTTCAGAGCTGGACACAAATTTAATGGCCAACTGGCTCAAAATTCTCATTTTAGAAGCCAGTTAATTAAATTCCAGAGAATGTTCTGGCCCTAGGTCACACTACTAGTCAATGAAAAGAAAGACTGTCATGCCTGAATGTTCTGTCCATCAACCCACTACTGGTGGAGTGAAAAAGGAAGCACGCTGTTTGGATCATTCTTGAAAAAGAAGACAATACTTCAATAACACAGCTCATAAAACCCACTCCATAAATCATGTCTTTTTAATGTCTTTACCAGCACCTGATAATGGATAGCAAATTACCTCACACCAAAAGAATTGTCAACAACTTTACAAATGATGAATAAACATGATGTGTATCATGACTTCATGCTTTTCAGTCATTCAGAGAACTGTCGTTAACTTTGCAACTTACATTGTAAGTTTATTTTACATTAATCTTGGTGCCAAAATAAAAAAATTATACTTGAAACCACAGAAACTTTTTAGACGATGCAAAAGCAAGATCTGGAGGGTGAAGGTTGATGTCTGTTACATGCTGCTTTGCTATGTTTCATCATTATAATGTTCTAAGAACTAATTTCAGTTTAAAAAATTTCCATATTGCCACTTCCCTTCCGAAGTTCCCACTTCTTATTTCAATGAATTTTACTTGGGCTATCAACTAGGAAGTGTTGGCTGCAGCTCACAGCTGATCTTCTCCCATATTCTGTTTTTTTTCCAGTGAATAAAATGGAAGCTAATGAGATTTTTTTTTAGTGGCTGGGGTAATTTTTTTTATTAATTAATTAATTTAATTGGATGATAATTTCTTTATATTGTGGTGGTTTTTGCCACACATTGACAAGAATCACCCATAGGTGCACATGTGTCTCCCCATCCTGAACCCCCCTCCCACTTCCCTCCTCACCCCATCCCTCTGGGTTGTCCGAGAACACCACTTTTGGGTGCCCTGCTTCATGCATCCAACTTGCACTGGTCATCTCTTTCACATATGGTAATATACATATTTCAATGCTATTCTCTCAAATCATCTCATCTTCCCCCTCTCCTACATAGTTCAAAAGTCTGTTCTTTACATACGTGTCTCTTTTGCTATCTTGCATATAGGATCGTTGTTACCATCTTTCTAAATTCCATATACATGCCTTAAGATAGCGTATTGATCTTAACTTTTGAAACTGTCATCTGATGAAACATAGATCTTAAAATTAAACCACATTTTTTGGCTCTAAACATTTTATTTTAATGAACTTTACTTGGGACTTCAACTTATATTCTCCAAGAGGGAGGGAAGGGAATGGAAACACTTGCTCCTTCCAGATAATGATATTCTCTACTCTTCTGGTTTCTTTAGTCTATTTAAGGAAGGATGAAGTAAAATAATCACTCAAGGGAATTTTCAGAAAAAAATTATAAACAGACCCCTCAATAGTTGATACAAAATTATAAAAGGGAAGATTTTTATACATATGTCTCAGTAATTTGGTAATTTTATTTATATACTAATTTTTTGAACTTTTCATCAACTGTAATAGAAAGTTTTACTTTCTGAATTAAAGATCTATACCAGTTTATTCAAGACAGACCATTTTCCGCCAGCCTTATTGATTTCTAGGTTACTTATCATGTGACTCCTTACACAAGGGATACTGAATAACATAAAGTAGCTTTTTTTAGGTAAGAAATACCTATCCAGTTCTGATTTTTATCAGCTTACAATTTGATGGAGGATGCTTTATTGACTATGCCAAAGCCTTTGACTGTGTGGATCACAATCAACTGTGGAAAATTCTGAAAGAGATGGGAATACCAGACCACCTGATCTGCCTCTTGAGAAATTTGTATGCAGGTCAAGAAGCAACAGTTAGAACTGGACATGGAACAACAGACTGGTTCCAAATAGGAAAAGGAGTTCGTCAAGGCTGTATATTGTCACCGTTTATTTAACTTATATGCAGAGTACATCATGAGAAACGCTGGACTAGAAGAAACACAAGCTGGAATCAAGATTGCCAGAAGAAATATCAATAACCTCAGATATGCAGATGACACCACCCTTATGGCAGAAAGTGAAGAGGAACTCAAAAGCCTCTTGATGAAGGTGAAAGTGGAGAGTGAAAAAGTTGGCTTAAAGCTCAACATTCAGAAAACGAAGATCATGGCATCTGGTCTCACCACTTCATGGGAAATAGATGGGGAAAGAGTGGAATCAGTGTCAGACTTTATTTTTCTGGGCTCCAAAATCACTACAGATGGTGACTGCAGCCATGAAATTAAAAGACGCTTACTCCTTGGAAGGAAAGTTATGACCAACCTAGACAGCATATTCAAAAGCAGAGACATTACTTTGCCAACAAAGGTTCGTCTAGTCAAGGCTATGGTTTTTCCTGTGGTCATGTATGGATGTGAGAGTTGGACTGTGAAGAAGGCTGAGTGACGAAGAATTGATGCTTTTGAACTGTGGTGTTGGAGAAGACTCTTGAGAGTCCCTTGGACTGCAAGGAGATCCAACCAGTCCATTCTGAAGGAGATCAGCCCTGGGATTTCTTTGGAAGGAATGATGCTAAAGCTGAAACTCCAGTACTTTGGCCACCTCATGTGAAGAGTTGACTCATTGGAAAAGACTCTGATGCTGGGAGGGACTGGGGGCAGGAGGAGAAGGGGATGACAGAGGATGAGATGGCTGGATGGCATCACTGACTCGATGGACGTGAGTCTGAGTGAACTCTGGGAGATGGTGATGGACAGGGAGGCCTGGCGTGTTGTGATTCATGGGGTCGCAAAGAGTCGGACACGACTGAGCAACTGATCTGATCTGATCTGATAAGTTTCAAACAACTCAGATAAGAGTTTCTTGTGGAGGGTAAAGTTGATGCAGTTCTGGTTCAGACATTTAAGACAGTCTAAAAATAATGCAAAGTAGTAATTGGTACATTTCTTAGTTTGCCTTTATCATACTGATGGTCTTAAGCAAACTGTAATAAGACCTGGACAGACATCAAGCCAAGATGGGACACTGGTAAGTCTTGGTACACAAGTATCCCTCACTAAGTGAACAAGCGGCATGGTTTAGCGGTTTGGAAATCATCCTGATTTCACATCTCAGATAAGGTCACCTATTATCAGTTTTTGTTTTTGTTTTTGTTTTTTTCTCCCCACAATTACCTGAAGCACACACATTGCATTGTGTTCTGTCTACAAGATAATCATTTTATACATTTCAATATATTCAATCACAATCTTTTTGTAAAAAAAGAAAAAATCACTCTAAAAGGTCAGTGATTACTGTCCTCAAATAATAATTCAAAGAAGGTGGAAATAGGCAAGGAGATTGACACTGGGCCCTAGCTTTACATACCAGAGATCAGTATTCTACAAAAACTAAAAAATGAATACAAACATTTAATTCACGTATCATACCCACAGTATGCAGTAATACATTAATACTATTCCTATTTACAAAGACCTAGAAATATAATAGGAAATAAAGACTAAATACATAAAGTTATTTTTATATCTAATACACATGAGAGAGATTTGAAGAAAACATTACAATAACTAAAGGGGGGAAAACAATTTCGGGCAGAGGTATAACAGGTTTTATGGAGAAGGCGTTTGAGCTACACCATGGATGATGGATAGGTTTATCTGATAAAGTATATGGTTACTGTCTTTCAGGTAAGAAAATCAGTATTACCAACATTACCAATGCCGGTCTTGGTTCACAGAATCTCCCACACTCTCCCTCTAGGTTCCACTCCTTTCCCCTAGCCACCCTAGTTAGAAAGATGAGCATGTTACTAAAGCTGGGCCAGTCAGAACTAATAATGGACCTTGACTAGGTCTGTTGAGGAAAAGGGCTTCCCAGGTGGCACTAGTGGTAAGGAACTTGCCTGCCAATGCAGGAGACTCAAGAGATGTGGGTTCAATCTCTAGGTACCAGGTGGTGATGTGTGTGTGAATCCTAGAGGATTTGATGTGACCTACATCTGGCCTTTCAGTCACACAGTTGCTTTTCTTTCCTTTTTACTTTTCTTGTTTTCTTCCCTTCCTTCTTCCCTCTCCTTCCTTCCTTTCCTTCAGCATTTTCAGCTGGCTTTCATCTCTCAACAAAAAGAGACTATACATACTATTCACACAACATAAACAAAATGATGGAAGATCATGTCTTTTGCTAAAAGAACTTTTACAATAGAACTGTTAATGTGAAAGTGTTAGTTGTTCTGTCACATCTGACTCTTTGCGACCCCATGGACTATAGCCTGCCCAGGCTCCTCCTGTCTGTCAAATTCTCCAGGCAAAAATACTGGAGCAGGTTGCTATTTCCTTCTGCAGGAGATCTTCCCGACCCAGGACCAAACCTGGGTCTCCTGCATTGCAGGCAGATTTTTTACCATCTGAGCCACCAGGGACTGTGGCTTAATACTTAATACTCACCAGGGACTTAATGTTTTAAGTCAGTTAACCTAACAGCAGAGTTGGACATGGTTTAGAGCAGTGGGTGGTCAAGCATGGCCACTAGACCACTGAACAGCATCAGCATCACTTGGAGATTTGTTAAAAGTGCAGATTCTCAGGCCCTACACTGGGCCTCCTGAATCAGAAGCCACCACCTGTTTTCCATGGGATTCTGGTGCACATTTAAGTTTCAGAAGCACTGCTTTGGAGGACTGACATGATGGCCAGGGAGCTAGCCACTGACTCTCACAATAAGAGAGCCTGTGCTATGTTAGAGATAGTGGAAAACAAGAAGCATATAATGCCTCAAAAGGAATGAGTGGTACATTTTATGGATAAACAGACGCAGTTATAACACACACACGAACTAATGAATGTGAGCAAAGCTTGAAGAAGAACAAGATGAACTTAGGGTTGAAAGCAGAGAAAATACAGTGGATATGCTGCTGAGGGTTTAAATCCTGACTTTGCCATTTCCTCCCTATGCTAAACTTCCTTCTGGCCCAGTTCTTTCATTTCTATAATGGCGAAAATAAAAATGCTTACTCCTTATGATTCTGATGGCAGTTAAATGAGTTAGTATAGGTAAAGCTCTCAGATTAGGTCAGGCACATGAAATGTCCTTGTAAGGCTATTAGCTAGAGCTTAGCTCTCTACTTGCTCTATCATATTCAGTAACCAACAGCTACAAGTGACTATTTAAATTCAAATTTAAATCATTTAAATTAATGATTTCTTCCTTAGCTGCATGAGCCACGTTTCAAGTGCTCCTTAGCCATATGCATTATAGAACGTTTTCATCATCAGAGGAAGTTGTACTGGACACTGAGGCTGTGAGATTTGCATGCTAATGATGGAGTCAGAGGAGGTGAGAAGGTAGAAACCTGTTTGGTTAAGTGAAAAATGACCATCAGAACTCCATGCTGCCGTCACATGAAACAACAACCGCCGGCCTCCTTACTTAGAGGGCTTAGTCCTTTCTCCAGGGCCTGCTGTCTCCTCTCAGGATCCTGGAACCCCAGGTAGGTGGAAATGCAAACTGAACTGGAAGGATCCGAAAGCCTGCTTTGCCAACTGCATCTGTCCCTCATGCATCTCATGTAATGAGTGAACAAAACTTCGAGAAGCCCAGGCTTCTCTCTGGTCACCAAACTGCCAGCACTGTCTGTATTCTCAGTTCTAAAATATGACACATGAACTCAGTTGGAAGGTATTAAATAGAAGCCATTTGTGACTAGATCTCACACCACTAATGCTAAAAAAATTAAATAAATAAGTATAAGCCAAAAAATTCCCATATATTATCTCCTATAGATAACATGTATTCCTCTAACTTAAAAACATAGATCTTGGCATCATTTCTCATAGTGCGTAAGTGATCTTGATTTTTTTAAAAAATAACTCATGAACAAATGTATTGCATTAGATGGTCTATTGTGTTGGAGAATCAGGTAGTAATTGCTGGAGCAGTGTCCTTGAAGAGGCAAGGTTGGTACTAGTAAATATTTGGAGAAAAGCCTTCCATAAATGCATGGGCAAATCATGAGTAGTAGGTAGACATGAACTGCACACATGTGTTTAAATACAGGGACAGAAGCTTGTGGAAATCTGTTATAGATTCAGCTTTCTCAGTAAAGCAAGAACCAAGTTGGCTAGGTAAGAGGGTAGATAGAGGAAGAGATGGTAGAGGTATGAAAAAAGATCAAGGAAACCTAAGTTGCTTTGTTTTTTTGTTTTAATAAGTAGGAAATAGAATGGGCTAGGGAACTATGGCAGGAGAAGGCAATGGCATCCCACTCCAGTACTCTTGCCTGGAAAATCCCATGGAAGGAGGAGCCTGGTGGGCTGCAGTCCATGGTGTCGCAAAGAGTGGGCATGACTGAGCAACTTCACTTTCACTTTTCCCTTTCATGCATTGGAGAAGGAAACAGCAACCCACTCCAGTGTTCTTGCCTGGAGAATCCCAGGGAGGGGGAGCCTGGTGGGCTGCCACCTATGGGGTCGCACAGAGTCGGACACAACTGAAGCGACTTAGCAGCAGCAATAGCAGCAGCAGGGAACTATGGCATCGTTGCTGTAAAGTGAGGACAAGAGGAAGATGAGAGAAGTGAAAAGCTGGCAGGATCAGATTCCCAGTGAGACTGAAGCATTCTGAAGATGGAGTTCCGGGAGGAAACAGGGTGGAGCGAGAGAACTGTGACTGGGGAAGAGGCCATTCTGAATTGAGAATCTGGGTCGGTTGTATGATATGCTCCTGGGGTGAGTGGCTGGGTTGGGACAGAGACAAGATTATTGGAATAAAGTAGGTGGGTGAGAACAAACTGTGAAGCTAAATAATTGGGCGGATGATCTACCTGAATGGGCTTCCCTGGTGGCCCAGTTGGTGAAGAATCCTCCTGCAATGCAGGAGACCCCAGTTAGATTCTTGGGTTGGGAAGATCCCCTGGAGAAGGGAAAGGCTACCCACTCCAGTATTCTGGCCCGGAGAATTCCCTGGACTGTATAGTCCATGGGGTCGCAAAAAGTCGGATACGAATGAGCGACTTTCACTTCACTTCTACCTTCATGCTGAAGTCACCAATAGTTACAAGAGCAGCATTGAAGAGGCTGACATTGAACCAAAAACTAAACTCTGCATGGACGATGGGGGAATGTGTGGCCTAAGGGTGAAGAAGAAGGCTCATGGGTGGTTTAATGTGATGATGTCACCTACAGCTGCATGTCTTTGTGGAGGAGGAAGGGAAAAAGGTCTGAAGGAGCCAATGGCAATGAAAGAAGGATTATATCAACCCTTTTCTGAGGCCTAGCAGGACAGGGGTGAGAGGAAAAAAGAGCCACCATGTGAATTCTTCTGAAAATGCAGTATTATCAGAGACTGGGGAGATGAAAGAACACTCCTAGAAGGTGATGAAGACATAGATTTTTACTAATGATTATCTTTTGTGTTTTTGATAAAACAAATTATATTTAACACTTTGAAAGCATATGAAGTAAGTAAAGTCGCTCACTCGTGTCCGATTCTTTGTGATCCCATGGGCTGTAGCCTACCAGGCTCCTCTGTCCATGGGATTTTCCAGGCAATAGTCCTGGAGTGGATTGCCATTTCCTTCTCCAGGGGATCTTCCCAACCCAGGGATCGAACCCAGGTCTCCTGCATTGTAGCACAGACGCTTTACCATCTGAGCCACCAGGCTCAGAAATAAGACTCCTCCCTTTCTGTAAAAGATCCTAGAATTTAAAGATTCTCTTAAACTGTTAATGCCTACTAAAGTATACTATGGATAACATGTGACTTACAAAGCAGAGGATACATATCTCTATTATAAAGTGTTATTAAAAGAAATGTTTGATAATGCTGCTTTTTATTAGTAATAACTGGCTCTTTTAAAAGAATGGCTCTGAAGGGGAATCACTTGTTCCCTATTTAATTTTTATCATCCCATGCTTCTCCTCACCATCCCATTAGTCATCTTGACTTAACTGTGTTTGCCTTCTTAAAATATGGAGGGGATAAAAATTGATAGCTCATAAACACATATTAAAGAGTAATTTGAGATTTATAGAAGAAAATAAAGAGGAACAGAGGAATATGGTCACTGCAGGCAATACTAACAGGCAAGCAAAATGAAATAAACCACACAGAGTGTGCACTTGAGAGCATGTATGAGTGCACATGTGTATACACACACAGAGAAAACCGAATTGTGATTCAATCATAGAGCGCTGTTGCAAAATGGTCCTATAATAATCAAATGTATTTTATATGTAATTTGTCTCTTTATGGAAAGACCTTTTTCTGTATCTTCTACAGTCTCTGATGTTTAAAAATGTTCCGAATTGACAACCTAGCAGGTAGCAAGCACTGTTATAGCTAAACGATGAGATGACTTAACCACTGCTGATGTTCACTAAGCACAGACTTCTAGTCCCAAAAATCAATGTAAATGAAAAAGAATGTTTCAGTAACACAATGGGATCAATACAAGATGCATATTATCTGATATTTGAATAAATGCAGAAATTGACTCCATGATATTAGCTCTATTATTGATGGCAGTACAGAGAGGAAAAGGTGATAGCAGCAAACTGTAGACAATGATAAAAAAGACCAGACCCATTAACCTCTACCTTCCTGACACAGCAAAGCCAATGCCACCCGCATAACTTAACTTGGGAGAACAACAGTTACTAAAACATGCACTGATGCATAAGGAAAATAGAGAACACAACTGATATCAGGACACTAAACTAAAAATTATTTTAATTCTGTTTTCTCTTATGATTCACAAGCAAGAAATGAGCCTATATGCAGAATAGAGTAGAAGGCATCTTTGAAAATCTACATTCCCATCTTGGTTAACATTTGTCTTCTCCTGCACTGTGCAAAGAATCAGGCTGAATGATCATCATTTGTTTTAAAAAAAATGAAGCTATATTAAACTGTAGGACTATTATTCACAATAAATAATAGATTTGTCATTTTTAAATTCTAGATAATTTAGATGATTCAAGTTTCCATTAACAATTTCCCATTAATGCTGCTTTGTAACTGGAAATGCAATAACATATAATCTTTATAAATGACATTAAAAACCAGTGATTTATTGAGGTGACTATTAGAATAAAGAAAAGACAATGAAGCTGCACATAGTGATTGACAAATGGAGATGCTGTGAAATCTTTTCTTTCCCAGGTATAAACAAAAATAAAGTACCTTTTCCTGTGTAATATTTTAATTAAATCCATCCTTCTTAGAAATAAATCAAGATGAGAACAATAGATTCCATTATTTTTTTAAATCAATAAATGATGAACATTTTCAGGCCAAGCGAGTATCAGAGCATCGTAGCCTCACCCACCAAATGTAAAATGCAGTGAAAAAGTAGAGCACAGTGACAGTTCACGCTGAGTGGCCAGTGATATTGACGAATCAGTATCCTGCATGGTGATAACAACTAGACAATCCAATTAACCCAAGTCAAGCTTTGGATTTCTCTCTCAGTGTCTCTTAACATTGACTGGGCAATCAATCTTGTCTTAAAATACAATGGCATCTCCTTGCAGTTCTGAGTGTTTTTGAGGCTCCAGCTACACACAAAAAAAAGGGTAACAAGCTCAAGAGCCCAGCCCCAACTATTAGATAGGATATAATCCATGAGTTCAACTTACAGTATAACTAGTACTACAATGTCAAAGTGATTATCAGAATTAAATAAGAAGTTATCCCCTTTAATATGCCACCATCCAATTTCAGAAATGGATCTGAGATAATTTTGTCTTATCAGTTGCTTGATGAACTGATACAGAATCTCTGAAATGACTGGCTGATATTTTATTGTAAATATACAACAAATACACATCAAGCAAAAAAAAAAAAAAACAACTCTTGATTTCCACAAAATATGTAGGGCAAATTCCTTATTGCAAAATTCAGACTTAAATTGAAGAATGGAGGGGAAACCATTAGGCCATTCAGGTATAACCTAAATCAAATCCCTTATGAATTGTATAGCGGAAGTGACAAAGAGATTCAAGGAATTAGATCTAATAGAAAGCCTGAAAAACTATGGATGGAGGTTTGTAACACTGTACAGGAGGCAGTGATCAAAACCATTCCTCAAAAAGAGAAAACCAAAAAGGCAAAATGATTGTCTGAAGAGGTCTTACAAATAGCTGAGAAAAGAGAAGCAAAAATCAAAGGAGAAAAGGAAAGATATTCATCTGAATGCAGAGTTTGCAGGAATAGCATGGAGAGGTAAGAAAGCCTTCTTAAGTGAACAATGAGAAGAAATAGAGGAAAACAATAGAATGGGGAAAACTAGAGATCTTTTCAAGAAAATTAGAGATACCAAGGGAACATTTTATGCAAGGATGGACGGATAAAGGACAGAAACAGTATGGACCTAACAGAGGGAGAAGATAAGAAGAGGTGGCAAGAATACACAGAAGAGCTGTACAAAAAAAGGGCTTAATGACCCAGAAAATCACGATGGTGTGATCACTCACCTAGAGCCAGACATTATGGAGTGTGAAGTCAAGTGGGCCTTAGGAAGCATTGCAACCAACAAAGCTAGTGGAGGTGATCGAATTCCAGCTAAGCTATTTCAAATCCTAAAATAAGATGCTGTTAATGTGCTGCGCGCAAAAAAAAAGAAAAAGAAGTACGGCACTCGATATGGGTTTCCCAGATGGCACTAGTGGTAAAGATCCTGAAGGAGGAGACCGTAGGGCCTGGACTCCATCCTAGGCCTGTTCAGTGCTGGCCATGCTCGGCCGCCTTTTCTGTGGACTCTGAACTCTGTGCTCAGTGCCTATGGAAACGACACACCAGCAGAAGGATAAGACCCCCTCTGGACAAAGGAACCTTGAGAGTCGCATCTAGGTTACTCACCACGTAAGAGAAAACATATACTAATCACCCCTGTCTCCAGAGAGGTCATAAATTCCTTTCTGTGCTTATCAGAGTGTAACCTCGGGCTTTTTGATTGATGACCAATTGTTTAACTGTTTAAGTACATGACACATGAGTGATGGGGCTATTGTGATTGTATCTACCTTTCTTTGTTTATGCAAGTTTCAAGGAATTTGGGGAGATGGGTTTGAGCACTGTACACATAGGGTACAAAAGATTTTCACAGAAACTGGTCGGGGTCCTTGGCTAAGACGAGACTCTGCCTTGGGCCCGCCGGTGTAATAAACTGCACTTCACTATCTGCATCGTCCTTCTGAGTGAGTTTGTTTCCTGGAATGCATGGCTACAACAATCCCACCTGCAATAATGAGACATAATAAGATGTGGGCTCACTCCTTAGGTCAGGAAGATCCTCTGGAGAAAGAAATGAAAACCCTCTCCAGTATTCTTGCCCGGAGAATCCCATGGACAGAGAAACGTGGTGGACTATAGTCCATGGGGTCACAAAGAATTGGATGTGACTGAAGCAACATATCAGGCAGGCACTCAATATTCCAGCAAATTTGGAAAACTCAGCAGTGGCCATAGGACTGGAAAAGGTGTTTTCATTCCAATCCCAAAGAAGAGCAATGCCAAAGAATGTTCAAAGTACCACACAAGTGCACACAATCCACATGCTAGCAAGACAGTGCTCAAAATCCTTCAAGCTAAGCTTCAAATGTACTTCAAAAGAGAACTTCCAGACAGACATACAGCTGGATTTAGAAAAGGTAGAGGAACCAGAGATCGAATTGCCAACATGCAATCCTGCTTAATTGACTATGCTAAAGCCTTTGACCGTGCAGATCACAAAAAAACTGGAAAATTCTTAAAGAGATGGGAATACCAGATCATCTAAACTGCCTCCTGAGAAACCTGTCTGTATGCAGGTCAAGAAGCAACAGTTAGAACTGGACATGCAACAACAAACTGGTTCAAAATTAGGAAAGGAGTATGTCAAGGCTGTATATTGTCACCCTGATTATTTAACTTATAGGCAGAGCACATCATGCAAAATGCCAGACTGGATGAAGCACAAGCTGGAATCAAGATTGCCAGGAGAAATATCAATAACCTCAGGTATGCAGATGAAATCACCCTTATGACAGAAAGCAAAGAAGAACTAAAGATCCTCTGGATGAAAGTGAAAGAGGAGAGTGAAAAAGCTGGTTTGAAACTCAACATTTAAAAAACGAAGATCACGGCATCTGGTTGCATCACTTCATGGCAAATAGATGGGCGAAAAAATTAGAACAGTGATAGGCTTTATTTTCACTGCAGACGACTGCCGCCAGGAAATTAAAACGTTTGCTCCTTGGAAGAAAAGCTATGACCAATCTAGAGAGCATATTAAAAAGCAGAGACATTACTTTGCCAACAAAGTTCTGTCTAGTTAAAGCTATGGTTTTTCCAGTAGTCATGTATGGATGTGAGAGTTGGACCATAAAGAAAGCTGAGCATTGAAGAACTGATGCTTTTGAACTGTGGTGTTGGAGAAGACCCTTGAGAGTCCCTTGAACTGCAAGGAGATCAAACTAGTCAATCTTAAAGGAAGTCAGTCCTGACTATTCATTGGAAGGACTGATACTGATACTGAAGCTCCAATACTTTGGCCACCTGATATGAAGAGCTGACTCATCAGAAAAGACCCTGATGCTGGAAAGACCAAGGGCAAGAGGAGAACAGGTGACAGAGGATGAGATGGCTCAATGGCATTATCGACTCAAAGGACATGAGTTTGAGCAAATTCTAGGAGATAGTGAATCGGGTGTGCTGCAGTCCATGATGTCACAAAGAGTCGGACATGACTGAGAGACTGAACAACATCAATGTAGGGCCTATATGAGAAAATGGAAAATTCATAAGGAACGAGTATTTTAAAAAAGACCATCTCTGGGAAAAACAAAAATGAGATTTTTTAATATAATAGAATTTCTTTCTGGCTCCTTTTTGAGTCTGCCTCATTCTTTTTCATCTGCTTTCTCTCTCACCAACATAATCATGTTGCCCTAAGTGCCTTTCCTATTTCTACCCTGTGTGAGTGAGACCCATGGACTGTAGCCCGCCAGGCTCCTCTGACCATGGGATTTCCCAGGCAAGAATACTGGAGCAGGCTTCCATTTCCTACCCCAGGGGATCTCCCCCTGCCCCTCCTCCCCTTCCCCGGGGATCAAACCCTTGTCTCTTGCATCTCCTATATTGGCAGGCGGATTCTTTACCCTTGCATCACCTTGCTCTATATACCCCATTCTTTAGAAGTCTGTTAGAACAACCTTCCAGTAGGTAGTCAGTCATATGTTTACTGAGCAGCTATTCCTTGCCCAGCACCAGGAATTTTAAAGTAACTGTTAACACATTTATCTGATGGTCAAAGGCAGTTGATTTCAAGGCACTCTAGCAAGCCAGGCCAGTGGGTAACAGTTTACATTTATATTATGTGTAACTCTAAATGGTCAAACTCAGAAAAAGCTTATTTTGAAGTATAGTATCTGATATTTATCAGAATAAAGTGTAAAATCATGAGCCCAATGATAAGTACTATAAATTACTATAAATTCATTTCTAAAAGTTCTATGCAATTCTATTTTTTCACATCACTGTGGATATCAAACACTTTGGGAAGAGAATAATGAATTACGATGCTATCAAAACTTCTTTCATCATGGCCAACTTAAGAATTAAAGAATTTTATCAGTTTGGAATATTCTTATTGATATTTAAAATCCAGAGACTTTTCAGCAAATGTTAAGTTTAAGGAGATGTCTGACAATGATTTGAAATTATAAAGAGTCACTAGCTTCTCAGAAATATTACAGAGTTTATGGAGTGTTATTGCCAACTGCGACTTGTATAATTTGTTCAAATTTATACATGTCTGGAACCACCTGAGCTCATTGTATTATGTAACATTGCAAAATACAGATGGTTAGAGATATAATAATTAGGGCTCCTTTCCTCTTGCTGAGCTTTTATATAGCAGATTTTCTTTAAAACTAAATGTTATAAAACCCCCTCTCTGAAGTCAACTGAATAACATGAATAAACATGACTCTGCTATATAAAATATTTCATTTAATCAAACTATTAAATATGTGCTCTCTTATCTACCCAGACTAAACATCTGCTTTTAAAATAGTGACATGCTCACAATGTCCATATTAAATGGGGAAGAATTAAAACTACAATTGATATCAATTATACATGAAAGAATTTGTAAAAATAAAAGTCTAGAAACATTTCAAATTAAGTATTTATAGGTAGGTGAAGGTATAATTTGGAGAAGGCAATGGCATCCCACTCCAGTACTCTTGCCTGGAAAATCCCATGGATGGAGGAGCCTGCTAGGCTGCAGTCCATGAGGTCGCTAAGAGTCGGACACGACTGAGCGACTTCACTTTCACTTTTCACTTTCATGCACTGGAGAAGGCAATGGCAACCCACTCCAGTGTTCTTGCCTGGAGAATCCCATGGACGGGGGAGCCTGGTGGGCTGCCGTCTATGGGGTCGCACCGAGTCAGACACGACTGAAGCGACTTAACATATATATATTTATATATATACACACACACACTTAGAACTAATAATATTTTATTATATATTGCCATGAGTATTTGTTTTCCAATTTATTGAATAACAAATGTTTTCTTCTAACTTAATAACTATTGTTGGACCTCCCTGTTCGGGTCCAACAATAGTTGGTCCGCTGTTCTTTCCAATGCTCTTGTCATATTTTTGCTTCTAATAAAGTGGAAGTTTGTACCTCTTGGAGCAAAACCATACACTAGACTCCAGGGAAAGGTGGATAGTGATGACAGGAGGACAAAGGTAATTTATGTATATCTATCTTTTTATTAAGCACTATTAAATTTCTATCACCTCACAGAGGAGTATCAATATATGTGTAGCTTTTGTTGATCTTTCTTGGCTTTTACTGATTTAAATTGGGAGCAGTATGGGGCTAATCAGGACCTACAGGAATCGATATAAGAAATCTGGGTCTTAAGAAGTCCATGGGTGGGTCTTTAGAAATGACCGTAGTATTTTAAAGCTGTTAAGTAGCTGTATTTCATGACTTCACTAAGTTTCACCACAATTCTATGAACCTACTGAATTAGTAAGATCTATGACCTTGGAAAAAAAAAATTAAAAGTAACGTATTTTTCTATTTTTATTGAAGTTTTATGCTTAAAAGCTAGTGTTATACTCAATCTTCATACATAGTTACTTAATAAAAGAAACATGATCTAAGATTAACAAATATCTATTAATTTAGATGTAATTTGGGGCAGACGTTTTCCAATTGTCACTGCATGTAGTCAAGACAGCAGAGTCCAGTAGCTAAGAGTGGGATCTTAGATTGCCTCACTTAGCAGCTGTGTGACTTTCAACTTATTTATCCTCTCTGTTTCATTTCCATTCTTTGTAGGATAGGGATAAGATAAACCACAGTATTTTGTGACAATTATATGAGATAATCCAGTAACAGCAAAGTACTTACCACTGCCTATGAGTATTCAATTAGTCTTTGCTATACTACTATTATACTATCGATACTATTATTATCCAGCAATGTTATAAAGTAGGCTCAGTCATCAGGGAATCAGGTAACAATATGCCCTGAAACAGTATCAGTAGATACTATTTGCAACAGATACATCTAGAATGTTTGTCTTAAAATTACAAGTTCTATGGAGGCTTTTGGAATGGCAAAGGCAGTGTTTCTCACATCACACTGTACTGGAGAAATGTGGTCAATGGCAAAGTGGCCACAAATGCATGAAGCATTAAAATTAAAGGATTCTTGCTTGCATTTTTTCTTTGTTAAAACCGATTCAAGAAAGCTGTAGCATGTACTTCTATCTTGGAGCCTGGAAGTATTAAAGGATAATGAGAGGCCCAAAGGAAACACACCTGGTTTTGTTTCTTCTTTCAGCATCTCTAAGCTTATTTAACCAGAAATTCTTTTATCACAGAACTCCTATTACCTTCTTGATTTACATACTCTCTAACCCACTACTCTGGTGTCCTGACAAGAACCCTGCAAGTAATGTAAAAAATGAAGTGGACCAAGTATAGAAAAGAAAAAAAAAATTGCAGACATGGTACCAAGGAGGACTTCTATTCCTTCCAGGCACTGCAAAAGAAAAGGAGCAGGACAAACTGGCCTGTGAATGTCACAGAGGCCAACCTGAGCACCAGGGAGGTGGGCTGGGCAGGTGGGAGCAACACCACTTCCATTCAACACTGCAAGCTTGAGGGGATGAGACTTTTGACTTCCTCTTTTTCTTTTCCCTAAAATCCATATTTTCATGTACAGTCATGTTCTCTCATATTGGCATCTCAGATGCTTATATAGCCCAAATTTTACATGACCTCTAGTTCTATATAGGGCTTCCTTGGTGGCTCAGATGGTAAAGAATCCACCTGCAATGCGGGAAACTGGAGGGAATGGCTACCCACTCCAGTATTCTTATCTGGAAAATTCCATGGACAGAGGAGCCTAGCAGGCTATATGTTTTATGTAGTCCCCCTGGCCAACAACTTGAGGCTTCTGGCATAGACTCCAGGGGCCCAAACTATCATCTATTAATGCATATGAATCACTCAGCTAATGGCTAAGTAGTTTGTCTCCCAGCAACCCTGCAAAGATGGAATTGTTATGCCCAGTTCTCCGATAAGATGAAGTTACAGACAGGTGACAAAACTTGCTCAGGTTCACTGGTCTGGCAGGTAGAAGAGCCAAGATTCATACCTGGCCACTCCTGGGTGCACATTATTTAAAAGCACTGATTTTGGGGGGTAGAATGTGAAAGTTGGGGCAAAAAATGTTGACGATGGTTATTCTACTCATCCCACTTCACTTATTCAGAGGTGAGGAAGCTCTGGTTAAATGGCTTTCTTTTCATTTGAAAATATCAAACCAGACTCTGGTTGAGGGACTTTATCAAATACTACCCTTACATGGTAATCAATTTTTATTTTCAGTCTTGAAAAATATATTTGAGCTTTTAATCCTTGTTTTCCACTGCTTATTAAAATTTTGTTCTGAAGAATTACAAAGAAAACTTCGAAATGAATAAAATCCTTATTTCTTCAGATTGGAGTTGGCAAACTGTGATCTGAGACCCCAATCTGGCTCACTGCCTGATTTTGTAAATCAAGTTTTATTGATACGCAGTTACACCCACTCATTTACAGATTATCTTCGGCTGTTTCATGTGACCACAGCAGAGCTGATCGGTTGTGATGCAGACCAGAGGACATACATGACGAAAAATATGTACTCTGGCGTGTAGGGACAAGTTTGCCAATGTCTGCTCTAGATTTCTGGTTTTTTATACTGGGAACAAAACCAGACTTTCATAATCCTGCGTCCTTGAGATCACGTTTTACAACCCTCATGCAATTACATTTTACCAGGTTCCATGTTTCCACAGGCTCATATTAAATGTAGATAATAAGAAAAAAATGCCTACAATAATATTTTACTGTATTCACTGAAGGTGCTTGTTGAGAAGGTTAACCTCATCCCAGTGCTCCCTGTGAGAACAATGTACATAGTTGGAACAAAAGAAAAGACCTTTTCCTCTTGAGAAATTAATTAGCATTAATAGCATGGCCACTTCGTATCTTGTAAATAATTTTTCTCTTTCCTTTAGAAGCTAGAAATGTGTAAGCTAAAACTGCAATCTTCTAACTTACATTCTTGAGTATCCCTTTCAACTTTATAAATATACCCTGGACTTCATTTTAGCTCTCCATTGTCACTTCCTTTTTCTTTTTTCTTTCCAATTTCTATTCACTTTATGTCATTGGGATATATCATTATTTTAGCCATACCTCATCTTTTTTTTAATTAATATTTGTCATAAATATTGAGAGTACTCAAAGTGCAAGTGTTAGTCACTCAGTCGTGTCCAACTCTTTGTGACCCCATGGACTGTAGTCTGCCAGGCTCCTCTGTCCATGGAATTCTCCAGGCAACAATTCTGGAGTGGATTTCCATTTCCTTCTCCAGACGATCTTCCCAACCTCAGGTCTCCCGCACTGTAGGCAGATTATTTACCATCTGAGCCACCAGGAAAAAGTCCTGAAGACAAGAGGCTGGCTCCTTTTGCTCCTGTCACAGGAATCTATTCCTATGATAGCATCATGCCCTATTCCAGAGTTCAGTTTAAACTTTTAAAAAGAAAATAATCTGACCTCACAAAGACCTCAGCTGAAAAATTCTGCAGCTCTATCTTGAGGAGAAAGAGAATCACATTCCCTTGCTTAGTTAGAACATCTCCAAAAGTATGATCATCACATCCTCATAGTTTCAAGGATTTTTATACAGATATCCAATGAGATTTAGGACAGGATCCATGCTGTAATGGCAGCTTTATACGACAACACTGCAGAAAGTGGAATGGGGGTATGATACCAATACAGGAATATATTGATGCTTCTAAAACCCGAATAGAGCAGGACATGGGCAGATGTTCAGGTTACCTCTTCATCTTATTACCAAATAAAATACTGGTGCTGACCATTCTACACTGCTGCTGGCCTCCTGGACAATGTAAGGCATTGAGAAAATGCTATCAAATCCATCAGAGAGACCACGTGGGATAACCTTCAACTTTGCTGAGATAAACTGTGGAAAATTCTGAAAGAGATGGGAATACCAGACCACCTGACCTGCCTCTTGAGAAACCTATATGCAGGTCAGGAAGCAACAGTTAGAACTGGACATGGAACAACAGACTGGTTCCAAATAGGAAAAGGAGTACGTCAAGGCTGTATATTTTCACCCTGCTTATGTAACTTCTATGCAGTACATCATGAGAAACGCAGGGCTGGATGAAACAAGCTGGAATTGAGATTACCGGGAGAAATATCAATAACCTCAGATATGGAGATGACACTACCTTTATGGCAGAAAGTGAAGAAGAACTAAAGAGCCTCTTGATGAAAGTGAAAGAGGAGAGTGAAAAAGTTGGCTTAAAGCTCAACATTCAGAAAACGAAGATCATGGCATCTGGTCCCATCACTTTATGGCAGATAGATGCGGAAACAGTGGAAATAGTGGCTGACTATTTTTTTGGTCTCCAAAATCACTGCAGATGGTGACTGCAGCCATGAAATTAAAAGATGCTTACTCCTTGGAAGGAAAGTTATGACCAACTTAGACAGCATATTAAAAAGCAGAGACATTACTTTGTCAACAAAGGTCCATCTAGTCAAGGCTGTGTTTTTTCCAGTAGTCATGTAGGGATGTGCGAGTTGGACTATAAAGAAAGCTGAATGCTGAAGAATTGATGCTTTTGAACTGTGGTGTTGGAGAAGACTCTTGAGAGTCCCTTGGACTGCAAGGAGATCCCACCAGTCCATCCTAAAGGAAATCAGTCCTGGGTGTTCATTGGAAGGACTGATGTTGAAGCTGAAGCTCCAATACTTTGGCCACCTGATGCAAAGAGCTGACTCATTTGAAAAGACCCTGATGTTGGGAAAGATTGAAGGCAGGAGAAGGGGATGGTAGAGGATGAGATGGTTAGATGGCATCACCAACTCAATGGACATGGGTTTGGGTAGACTCTGGGAGTTGGTGATGGACAGGGAGGCCTGGCATGCTGCGGTTCATGGGGTCACAAAGAGTCGGACACGACTGAGCGACTGAACTGAACTGAAGTAACCAGTACCACTGAACTTCATTCTGAAAGTCTCACTAAGGTGTACAAACACATTGATACTAATTTTTTTTCCCACTCTACCTTCCTGGGCATTACTTCTATGAAAGGTTTTTCTACATGAAGCAAAACTGAGTTCATTTGTATTCAGTATTGGAGAAAAGCAACTAACTCACCCAGCCCCATCTCCCACTGGTATATCATAATGGAAAGGTGAAGAAGATGGGAAGCAAATATGTAGTTCAAACCAAAGAAGCATTTTTATACTTCATCACTTTAAGAAATAAAATAGTTTTCTTGCTGCACCCACATTCTTCTGTACAAACCCTTCTGAATACTTCCAGATGGAAGTCTGTTTTTAAATCTTAATTTTTTTTTTTAGAAAAGTCATTTTCTACTTCATTCATAAGAAGTGGCAAGTCATAAGATTAAGTAATACCTGGATCTTTATAATTTTCCTTCAGTTTGATTTTTAAACATGGACATATAATTGCTATGGTTACACATAGTTGGCATTCAGTAATTTGAAAAGCATCAAGCTTGCAAGTTACCACGCGTTTTAGGGTGAGGAATATCTACTTCACAGCTCCTTCTTAAAGTGCTACTTCCTCATTCGCCACTGAAATTACTCAAGGCTCAAATCCAGCTTCCTTCTAGCTATTCATGCAAAAACAGTGTTCATCCAACTGTCTCTTTACAGCCAAGATTTTAGGTTTCTTCAGAAGACAGCCTGAATTAAAGTTAAAACACCCTTCATTCAGCTATTTTTTAAATGATAATGCACCATTACCACAGAAGTTACAAGACAATGCCACATTAATCAACATTACACAAACATCTTAGAAGCCTGCTGTTCCCATGATAGTCTAATATGACCTCAAGGAAGATCTAATAAAGATGGAGCATGCTGACAGAAGACATCCATAAACCAGAAGGCGCAAGAAGTACTCAAAGTGCTTTACGACACGGCCAGAGGGGCTTCTTAGTGCAAACTTGCAGAAGATACTACAGATGGCAGTATTAAGGATACATGGTATGCCCATTACAGAATCTCCATTTTCTTACTAATAATCAAAAGACATGACCTTAATGCAGTAAGTGAGGAACAGTATTTTGCCTGAATGATTGAAATCATCCCAGCAAGAATTTTGTCACTGATCTCAAAAAGCTAAACATGGCTTGAAAAGTTAGGGAAAACACAACTCTTAAGTTTAATATATATATGACTACTGTATAAAAATTTGACTTTCCATAGAACACCAAAAACTTGACATGCTATGCTTTCCATAATATATCTCTATGCAAATTTGGGATATTTGAAAGATACATAGAACACTAAAACACCATTATTAAAAACCAGAAGTTGAGAGAGTGTAGTATTTAATTCGGAGAAGGCAATGGCATCCCACTCCAGTACTCTTGCCTGCAAAATCCCATGGATGGAGGAGCCTGGTAGGCTACAGTCCATGGGGTTGCTAGGAGTCGGGCACGACTGAGCAACTTCACTTTCACTTTTCACTTTCATGCATTGGAGAAGGAAATGGCAACCCACTCCAGTGTTCTTGCCTGGAGAATCCCAGGGATGGGGGAGCCTGGTGGGCTGCCGTCTATGGGGTCGCACAGAGTAGGACACGACTGAAGCGACTTAGCAGCAGCAGCAGCAGCAGTGTTTAATCACTGGAGAAGGAAATGGCAACCCACTCCAGTGTTCTTGCCTGGAGAATCCCATGGATGGAGAAGCCTGGTGGGCTGCTGTCAACGGGGTCACACAGAGTCGGACATGACTGAAGCGACTTAGCAGCAGCAGCAGTGTTTTATTACTACATATCATCAATATAAATTAAATGTTTTTCAGATTCTAATGCCCCTGAAATCAAGCTGGGTTTTAAAAGTGAAGTCATGTTATAATTGCATTGGCAGCTTGCTACATAAAACAATGGTATAATATAACTGATGCTGTCTTAGAATCATACAATATAAGCCTTTTCTGTAAGGTTAACTTTAGTTTGTTCATTTTCAAAAATGTTCAAAGATCACATTGCAAATGAAACAATGTTATGAGTTACTGAAAATATACTTTCTTTTACTGGTGCCAAATAGGGGTATTTCTACATGTTGTCCTCACTAATTTTCAAAGAAAAATATTAAATGCCACTCATTTGTTTTTCCTTAACTTCTTTTCCTTAAGGGAAATATGTTTGTGAACACAGTCATCATGTGACATGGCTTGAAATTCTCTCATAATGCTGACCTCTTCCTTTGATATGCTCTACATAGAGTATGTGAGAGAATGTGGTATGTAAATGTTGCTTACATATTTTAAAGTGGAACCATCTTTCTTATTTTTGGCTGCTATTATTTTATGCAGAAAATTATTAAAGCTTTTGGCAAATTGTTTCCAAGAAACTTTATTGGAAAAGATTCTTGATGATCTAATTGGCAAACCCTTACTGAGTACACAGTCAACTAAATCCATTAAGTTCTGTATCTATGGTCTAATGTTAAATCATGACTTTCCTGGGGCAGTTAGTATATTAGATCTAAATTTAGAACTTCTTCTTTTTTGTTAATTGACAAGTTGATAGATTTAGCCTATTACTCTAGTTTGATATATGCAACCTTTCTGAACGGTATATTATTTGTTCCAGTGTTCTCCCAAACACACTGGCCTTTCTGTCTCATAAACTCCTTACTTCCTGTGATCCTGTCCTTCATCCTAATAGATCATTGTCTCAACCATCATTCCCCATAACCTAGAACTGGAATTCTATATAGTACTATCAGGTTCAAGCATCTTGCTCTCTAACCACCACCTCCTACTCCACCTAATACCTTAGCGACAATAATCACTCCTTTAGACAACACTGGGCACAGTCTCTCTCTCCGTCTCTATTGAGAACTCTCCTTTCCTGGGTTTAGGAGCGCCACACTCTCATACATTTCTTCTTTCCTCTCTAGCTAGCTCACCTCAAAGTCTTTGCTGGTTTATTCTAATGAATCTAGTTGTGGAGGACCCCAGCTTAGCTCTTAGAATCAATCTATTGTCTACCTCCTCTTACTCATTAGCAATGCCACGAATCTCATGGTATCATGAGAATCTCAAGAATCATCATGACTCCCAGAAGACATCTCCCCTAAATTTAAAAATCTCAAAACTGACTTCTGTGGTGGCTCAGTGGTAAAGATTCTACCTGCCAGTGCAGGAGACACAGGTTTAATCCTTGATCCAGGAAGATCCCACATGCCTTGGAGCCACAAAGCCTGTGCGTCAAAACCATAGAGCCTGGGAGCCACAGCTTCTAAAGCTGACATGCCTAGAGCCGGTGCTCTGCAACAAGAGAAGCCACTGCGATAAGCCCCTGCATCACAACTAGAGAGCAGCTCCCCGCCGATGCAACTAGAGAAAAGCCTCTGCAGTAATGATGACCTAGGACAGCCAAAAACTAACAAACAAATAAAACTACTTCTTAAACACTCTCCACTTGACCTCTCCACTTGAACTCATCTAATAGGATAACACATTTCATAGTCTTATTTTCAATATTCTTGCCCCTCCTCCCATTTTCTTAGTTGTCTTTCTCAACTCCGTAAATGGACAATACAACATTAAGTTAATCAGGCCAAAAACATCCTTACACTTCTCTTCTACTCTTTCTCTCATAACCACATCCAAATTATCCAGAAATCTTATTCATTCTTCCATAAAAAATACTCTGAAAATGCTAATTAAAACTCCAATGAAATTCTCCTATACATATATTACAATTACTAAAATTAAAAGACCGATAACCTATTACACAGAGAAGGCAATGGCACCCCACTCCAGCACTCTTGCCTGGAAAATCCCATGGACGGAGGAGCCTGGTGGGCCGCAGTCCATGGGGTCGCTAAGAGTCGGACATGACTGAGCGACTTCACTTTCACTTTTCACTTTCATGCACTGGAGAAGGAAATGGCAACCCACTCCAGTGTTCTTGCCTGGAGAATCCCAGGGATGGGGGAGCCTCGTGGGCTGCCGTCCATGGGGTCTCACAGAGTCGGACACGACTGAAGTGACTTAGCAGTAGCAACATATTATAAGGATACAGAGTAACTGGAAATACATTGCTGAGGAGAGTATAAATGTTAAAACATTTTGAAAAACTAAAAGATTCTTAAAATGTTAAATATATACCTACCTTGAGGCTTCCCTGGTGGCTCAGATGGTAAAGAGTCTGCCTGCAATGTAGGAGACCTGGGTTCAGTCCCTGGGTCAGGACGATCCCCTGGAGAAGGAAATGGCAACCCACTCCAGTATTCTTGCCTGGGAAATCCCATGGACAGAGGAGCCTGGCAGGCTATAGTCCATGGGGTCACAGAGTCGGACATGACTGAGCAACTAACACTTACTTACTTACCCTGTGTACCAGCTATTATATTCCTACTATTTACCCAAGAGAAAGAAAAACATGCCCACAAAAACAATCATACAAGATTTCTAGCAGCTTTATTCACAGTAAATACACACTATGAACACACTAAAATGTCCACCAACACGAGTATGAATAAACAAACTGTGGCCTATCCATGCAATGGAATAACACTCATCAATAAAAAGACAGAACTACTAATATCCATGAAAATATAGATGCACCTCAGAAACACGATGCTGAAAGCAGCAGCCAGATATGTGAGCATACAGTGTATCCTCCCCCCAACACACATGGGCGCACACACACACACACACAAGAATGGGCAAAACTAACCTATGGGGAAAGAAACCATAATAGTGGTTGCTTGTGGCAATATGCGAATTGACAAAAAAGGGTAGTAATGGCCTCTGCAGGCACAGAAGTCCTGGTAATCTCCTGTAACTGCATTGGGTTATTATCCATATGAATGTATAGACTCAACAAAACTTACCAAATAATTCAGTTAAGATAGAGGCACTACATTGTGTTTAAATTTTACGTCAAAAATGAACCTGCAGATATTGAAGGTGATCATAACTACTGCTACCATAACTGCTGCAGTTGGACTCCGTGGCTCTACCCATGTTTCCTGCCACGTTTTCTACCTGTGAGCCAGAATCATACCCTTCCTGAAACAAGCAAAGGCATGTAGCAGCCACACTCCAAACCCTCCCTTGCTTCTACCACTCAGAAGTAAAGCCAACATCCCTTCCTGATTGATGAGGTTCTGCGAATTATGATTCCACCTCAGAGCTCCCTGATCTCACATCTGACTATTCCCCATTACATCTAGCCACACTTGATGTCGCTTGTCTTTGCACTTTCTTCTCTTTCCCCATATACCAGAATAGTTTCCCTTTAGCTGTGAAATTTTTACCATGTGTCAATTACTCCAGGAGGTCCTACTTGACCTCTGTACATAATATTCTAAGTCCTCATCACTTCCTATCCCACTCCCTACACTTTTTTCATAGAACCCATCACTAACATACCATATGGTTTATTTGCTTACTTTGGGTTTTTCTGAACCTCCCATGCTACATTTTAATGTAAAACTTTATGGAGGCGATGACATTTTAGCATTTTGTTAATTCACTGTTATATTCCACAGCTTAAAATAGTACCTGACATATAGAAAGTACACAGTAAATATGAATTAATGTATAAGTGAGTGAATGGATAAATCTATAACTGTGATCACTCTCTGTCCAATGTCCTCATTCTATTGTTAAAATGTTGAGATAGATGGAGATGCAGCAAAGGACAGTCACAGAGTTGGTCGTCAGAGAAATTTCTCCTAATTAGAATAATTAACATTGGTTTTGGATTTATTTGCCAAGCTTCACTCATTCTGCCTTTCCCAGTATAACAAAATCAATGCTATAAGTTTTTATCAAAATCCGATTTTTACTGTAGTACAACATACAAAGTCAAAACATTTATCAATTGCTGTGATGACATCATTTAGTTCAGTCGCTCAGTCGTGTCCAACTCTTTGTGACCCCAAGAACTGCAGCACACCAGGCTTCCCTGTCCATCACCAACTTCTGGAACTTGCTCAAACTCATGTCCATCAAGTCAGTGATGCTATTCAACCATTTCATCCTCTGTTGTCCCCTTCTCCACCTGCCCCCAACCTATCCCATCATCAGGGTCTTTTTCAGTGAGGCAGATAAGTGAATTTTTTATCTCAGGATCTTTGATATAATTTTTTATCTCAGGATCTTTTAGATACAAACTATAAGTGGTCTTATTTGGTCTTTAATTGAATTTTTTTATCTCAGGATCTTTTAGATACAAACTATAAGTGGTCTCATTTGGTCTTTAATTAAAGCACATTGCAATAAAAGGTACACAAATTTCCTCAACAACTATAACACCACCACCACCACAAACTCTTAAAGAAGGAAAAAATTTTTTTCAAATAGTTTTCAACCTTTCTACTCATTCCAGGGTGTCATAGGATTAATGGACTGCTAACAGAAACCACCAATTAAAACTTGTGTCAAGGTAACTCTACATTAGATAGTAGGGAACTTAAGATGGAATCTTGATTTGAGTAAATCTCTAACATTCTCAAGGAGGACAGTATATTTGTTATTAAAGCTCAAAGGCTTGTGCCACTAGATATTCATATAACATGGGTTCTAGTGTCACATATTCCTCCCAGTGGTGAGCTTAATGTGATGGTTAAACACATGCTAACTGGGTTCCAATTCCTTTGCTATGCTTTCCTAACTGTGGGATCTTGGGCGAGTTACTTAACTTTCCTCTGCCTTAGTTTCCTCATTCATAAAATATAGACAGAATAATGCCTTCCTCATAGATTGTGGAGATCAAACAATGAGATACTGAATCTAAAGTGTTCAATAATGTTTGATATTACTATCATATGTGATTGTAAAGGAGACAGCACATTTATACTTTCTATCCTTATAAATCCCCCACTGCAATCTGATAACTTGGCTTTAAAAATGCTAAAGTAAGAAAACAACAAATGCCATGATATTGTTATATAAGTTAAATAACTCTTCATGTGATTGGGTTTATATTTGTGCTAAACATTTGCTTGTCAGTTTTAACACTGAAGAGATGTGACTGTGAGCACATGAAACCCTTCTCTGCAGTACGTGCCATTACTACCTCTTAATACGGAAGTTCCCGTGCCTCTCCAGAGAGCAGAGTCAAGTCTCTTCCACACTCCTCTCCCTGGCCAACCTTTCTGGGCAGACTATAGTCTTGACTAACATCTTGGTGATCTTTGCCTGTCAGCCACAATGCCAGAGAACCTCTGATGCATAGAGGGTCTTATCTTTGCAGGGATAATCATCACTGTTTACATAAAAAAACTCTGATCCTACCATCATCCTCTTCTAATTAAATCAGGACTCCTCCGCTGTCTACATGGCTCTATTTGAGTCCCTGCTGCTGCTGCTGCTGCTAAGTCGCTTCAGTCGTGTCCAACTCTGTGTGATCCCATAGACGGCAGCCCACCAGGCTCCCCCGCCCCTGGGATTCTCCAGGCAAGAACACTGGAGTGGCTTGCCATTTCCTTCTCCAAAGTGTGAAAGTGAAAAGTGAAAGTGAAGTAGCTCAGTTGTGTCCAACTCTTAGCGACCCCATGGACTGCAGCCGACCAGTCTCCTCCATCCATGGGATTTTCCAGGCAAGAGTACTGGAGTAGGTTGCCATTGCCTTCTCCGCCCAAAAAAGATATCTTTTTCGTTATAGGGAGACTGGAATGCAAAAGTAGGATGTCAAGAAACACCTGGAGTAACAGGCAAATTTGGCCTTGGAGTACGGAATGAAGCAGGGCAAAGTCTAATAGAGTTTTGCCAAGAGAACTCACTGGTCATAGCAAACACTCTCTTCCAACAACACAAGAGAAGACTCTACACATGGACATCACCAGATGGTCAACACTGAAATCAGATTGATTATATTCTTTGCAGCCAAAGATGGAGAAGCTCTATACAGTCCACAAAAACAAGACTGGGAGCTGACTGTGGCTCAGATCATGAACTCCTTATTGCCAAACTCAGACTTAAATTGAAGAAAGTATGGAAAACCACTAGACCATTCAGGTATGACCTAAATCAAATCCCTTATGATTATACAGTAGAAGTGAGAAATAGATTTAAGGGACTAGATCTGATAGACAGAGGGCCTGATTAACTATGGACGGAAGTTCGTGACATTGTACAGGAGATGGATCAGGACCATCCCCATGAAAAAGAAATGCAAAAAGGCAAAATGGCTGTCTGAGGAGGCCTTAAAAATAGCCATGAAAAGAAGAGAAGTGAAAAGTAAGGGAGAATAGGAAAGATATTCCCATTTGAATGCAGAGTTCCAAAGACTAGCAAGGAGAGATAAGAAAGCCTTCCTCAGCGATCAATGCAAAGAAATAGAGGAAAACAACAGAATGGGAAAGACTAGAGATCTCTTCAAGAAAATTAGAGACACCAAGGGAACACTTCATGCAAAGATGGGCTTGATAAAGGACAGAAATGGTATAGACCTAACAGAAGCAGGAGATATTAATAAGAGGTGGCAAGAATACACAGAAGAACTGTACAAAAAAGATCTTCATGACCCAGATAATCACGATGGTGTGATCACTGACCTAGAGCCAGACATCCTGGAATGTGAAGTCAAGTGGGCCTTAGAAAGCATCACTACGAACAAAGCTAGTGGAGGTGATGGAATTCCAGTTGAGCTATTTCACATCCTGAAAGATGATGCTGTGAAAGTGCTGCACTCAATCTGCCAGCCAATTTGGAAAACTCAGCAGTGGTCACAGGACTGGAAAAGGTCAGTTTTCATTCCAATCCCAAAGAAAGGCAATGCCAAAGAATGATCAAACTACCATACAATTGCACTCATCCCACACTCTAGTAAAGTAATGCTCAAAATTCTCCAAGCCAGGCTTCAGCAATACGTGAACCATGAACTTCCAGATGTTCAAGCTGGTTTTAGAAAAGGCAGAGGAACCAGAGATCAAATTGCCAACATCCACTGGATCATGGAAAAATCAAGAGAGTTCCAGGAAAACATCTATTTCTGCTTTATTGACTATGCCAAAGCCTTTGACTGTGTGGATCACAATCAACTGTGGAAAATTCTGAAAGAGATGGGAATACCAGACCACCTGATCTGCCTCTTGAGAAATTTGTATGCAGGTCAGGAAGCAACAGTTAGAACTGGACATGGAACAACAGACTGGTTCCAAATAGGAAAAGGAGTTCGTCAAGGCTGTATATTGTCACCCTGCTTATTTAACTTATATGCAGAGTACATCATGAGAAACACTGGGCTGGAAGAAGCACAAGCTGGAATCAAGATTGCCACGAGAAATATCAATAACCTCAGATATGCAGATGACACCACCCTTATGGCAGAAAGTGAAGAGGAACTCAAAAGCCTCTTGATGAAAGTGAAAGAGGAGAGTTGAAAAGGTTGGCTTAAAACTCAACATTCAGAAAACGAAGATCATGGCATCTGGTTCCATCATTTCATAGCAAATAGATGGGGAAACAGTGGAAACAGTGTCAGACTTTATTTTTGGGGCTCCAAAATCACTGCAGATTGTGACTGCAGCCATGAAATTAAAAGACGCTTACTCCTTGCAAGAAAAGTTATGACCAACCTAGATAGCATATTGAAAAGCAGAGACATTACTTTGCCAACAAAGGTCATCTAGTCAAGGCTATGGTTTTTCCTGTGGTCATGTATGGATGTGAGAGTTGGACTGTAAAGAAGGCTGAGCACCGAAAAATTGATGCTTTTGAACTGTGGTGTCGGAGAAGACTCTTGAGAGTCCCTTGGACTGCAAGGAGATCCAACCAGTCCATTCTGAAGGAGATCAGCCCTGGGATTTCTTTGGAAGGAATGATGCTAAAGCTGAAACTCCAGTACTTTGGCCACCTCATGCGAAGAGTTGACTCATTGGAAAAGACTGATGCTGGGAGGGATTGGGGGCAGGAGGAGAAGGGGATGACACAGGATGAGATGTCTAGATGGCATCACTGACTCGATGGACTTGAGTCTGAGTGAACTCCGGGAGCTGGTGATGGACAGGGAGGCCTGGCGTGCTGCGATTCATGGGATTGCAAAGAGTCGGACACGACTGACCAACTGAACTGAACTGAATATGTATATTGTATTCATACATATGTGTGTGAATTTTGGAGATTTAGAAAAAATATATATCCTAAAGTATAAAATGTAAAATAGTCATAATTCTCTAATCTTTATATAATCAGTGGAAAATATATCTCATTATTAAAATGAAAATTTATAGAGAAATAAAAATGCTCATTTTTGAGGAAAAAATTTTCAAATGAGCACTTGATTTTAACCTTGATTACACCAAAATATCATATCATCGTTATCTCTGACAACAAAAAGAAGCCTCTTGTAAAAACTTCAGGTCATATGAAATGACCATATCAGAGTTCAGGCTTCATTAAAAAACTGTTAAAACTTTTTCCTACGAGGACGATGAATCTAAAACTTAGGCAAGAATGAAAGCATTCCTTCACTGCTGCATATCACTACATCTGAAGGAAAAGAGGAGAGCTAAAGGGTGAACAGAGTTACAGAGTTTAGGAATTTTCTGAAGAAAAGAAGAAAGAAGCTTAGGTTAACTTTTGCCTTATTACTTCATTATTTACCATTTTAAAAATAAGAAAAAAACATTTTATGCCTCATAGAGACTATTGTTTTAAAATATAATGTAATGATTTCTATAATTCTAAGATTATTCCATTTATTAACAACAGCTGCCATTGAAACAAATTTGAAGTCATTATTAGAAAAATAATTCCAAGAATTACAAGGTCAGATATTCTTTAGCTCTATAATAACACTCCCCAGATAGTTTTAATTAGCTTATAATACTGAAGATATTGATAGTAAAATGCTATGAAATATTAAATTAATAGGCCCTAGAAGACAATGAGAGAGGGTGCAGCTTTTCATCCTGCACACGACTGCTCCATAGCTCACTCTTTCAATTAATTTTCTGGAAAAGTGAATGTGAACATGTATAAACTATTCAAAACAAATCCCACATATTGGTATATTTAGGAAAATCCTTTGGATTCACAATATATTTTCATGCAATCAAACTGCAGTGCAGATTACATTACACAGCGGTACTTAAAGTGGGAGGAGAAGCAATGACCAGTCTTCTCTCATTTAAGTTTATCTAGATATCTGAATTAGTTCTCTCTAGATATCTGAATTAGTTCTGTTCCATGCATGAGCAGTTTTGAGGACATACTCTTTACAGTGTTTTTTTACTTTATAGATAAATAACATATTCTTCATCATTTTTCAAAGAGTACACATTTACAATTTTAGGATTAGAAATTTCAGTCCACCTGCTTTCCAAACTACTATTTTCAGAGCACAGTATCATGTCTAATAATTGTTTCCGGCAATGTGAGGATTCTGCTGATAATCGGTTGACAAAAAAAAGCAAAAGCAAACAAAAAAAATCCCTCCTTCCAAAAAGGCTTTCATAAGAAAAACAAAAGCAACAGGATAGCCTTCCTTTCCAATGATCTAGAAAAGCAAGAGTTACATATTTGAAACAATTAGTGTTTATTAGGCAAGGACTGTTTAAATGCTCAATTACATTTTTTCCAGTTGCATTACAAGATTTTCTTAAAAGGAAACAATCGATGTAATGTGGAAGTGTTATAAAAGGCTCTTTGAATAGGCATAAGACATTCACGAAAGAGGACATGCTTCAGAGAATTGTCCAGTGCACCAAGTCATGTGCTTCATTTGAGCATCACTATGGATCAATACAAAGGCATATAAAACAGAAACTTAAACCCACCAACTGACATAAGGAAGTGCCTTGAGTTGTAGTCACAATCTTCCCTCTTGGGACATCTCCCCACCTCCAAACTGTCTTCCTTAGCCACCTCACATTAACCCACCTTTCAGACTGTATCACTTCCAGTTCCTAAGAAGAGCCAACACCTCCTGAAAGCTTCACTGCCAAACTTCTGGCCCTTCATTTCTGACAGGAGCTGGGCCTGGAATGAGCTCAGAGATTTCCAAAATCAGGCATGAAGTTCTCAACCATGATGACTGGCACCAAGCTTGGAGCTGGACTTTTTCATGGCCAGCTGGACCCTGGAAGCCAATGCCCAGGACCCAGATGGCCTGTACCCCTGAACTGGCAGCCCTCCCTTCTGCTGGGTTGGGTTTTTCTGATCCAGTACCTAATCAGCTCCATTCCTTGGGTTCTGACAGCTCGCTTCCTTCTCCTCTCGATCCGTCACCTCTTCTCTGGGGAGGGTCTGCCTGGTACATTTCAGGAAGCTGGATCCTGCACTAAGATGGTCAGTTCTCTTGGGACAAGTCTGGTGACTGACTGCATCCTGAGTGCAGAATCATCCTCTGAACACTCTCCCTGCCTACTCCAGTTTCTTGTTACTGTCGGCTTCTGAAAGTGGGACTCAGGAAGGTGTGCCCCATAGAACCTCTGCCAAGACCGTGGCAGCTGTAGGCTCTGTGGCCACGTCATCTTTCTTCAGTCCTCGCCCTGCCTTGATGAGTAGGTTTCCACCCCCACTTACCTGCCCACATTGGGCACCTGTGCTTAGGTCAGCTTGACTCACCATAAGCTGGTCACTTACTTTCTGATACAGGCACCCACGACCACACCACTCAGTAAAGCTACTGCCCCAGGACACTGAGTCCCATCTTGGGTCATATCCTATCTCAAGTGCCCTCAACTCAGGGCACTTATACACGTTTTAGCTCTATTGCAATGAACTAAACGGCAGGTTTGGAGAAGGCAATGGCAACCCACCTAGAGTACTCTTGCCTGGAAAATCCCATGGATGGAGGAGCCTGGTAGGCTTCAGTCCATGGGGTCGCTGAGTCGGACATGACTGAGAGACTTCACTTTCATTCTTCACTTTCATGCATTGGAGAAGGAAATGGCAACCCACTCCAGTATCCTTGCCTGGAGAATCCCAGGGATGGCAGAGCCTGGTAGGCTGCGTCTATGGGGTCGCACAGAGTCGGACACGACTGACGTGACTTAGCAGCAAAAGGCAGGTTGGTTCTTAGTCCCAGTGAAGTGAAGTGGATAGAAAGAAATGCTTTGTCAAAAAGCATACCACAGAATTCATAGAAATTTCTGACACACTGTGCCAGCAGAGACAGAGCTAATTGGATGTTTGTGGTTTCTTGGAGGATTTGCTCTTAAGAGGCATCGTCCCTAAATGATAGTCTTTCTTCTGCCAGCTTGTGGCCTAAAATGGAATGGTGACCAATACATCCTGGCCGGGTCTAAGTTTGAAGCCAGATTCTTCCAGTACTTCTCCTCAGGCATTTGGCAGAACTTCAGAGATTCACTAGCTTTCAGGGGTAATAATCATTTTCCCCTCACATTTCCTGATGGCTACATTAGTCTTATTAATGTCTGGAGGACTGTCTTAAAGTAGTGTTAGTTGCTCAGTCGTGTCCAACTCTGAGATCCTATGGACTGTAGCCCTCCAGGCTCCTCTTTCCAAGAAATTCTCCAGGCAAGGATACTCGAGTGGGTTGCCATTTCCTTCTCCAGGGGATCTTCTCAACCCAGGGATTGAACCTGTGTCTCTCACATTGTAGGCAGATTCTTTACTATCTGAACCACCCCTTAAGGGCCCTAAAATGCCAATCATTATGAGATGAATTCTCTCACACCTTGGCACTGCCTACTCACTGCTTTTTGAAATACACACACTTGGCTTTACTTTGCATTTTGGGGGTATTACACAAGAATCAGATGGTATCAGGTAGGACTATAAAACCAATAGTGTAAAAACAAAACTGGTAACAACATGAACAATTCTACTGTACCAGTAAATTCATCACCTATGAAATATTTCTAAAAGATTCATTCAGAAATAACCTCGTCATCTCCTTCCCATATTTTGTCCCCACCCCAAATTCCAAGTAGGCAGCCAACTTCTTTGTGCTCCTCTGCCTCGGGGAAGTTTTGTGACACTGGGCAGAACGCAAAATCACAATCAATACGCTGGAGAACAGTGTGTGTGTATATCTGTGTTTGGTGGGATGGTGTGAATGAGCTTAGAGAGAGAAGATTCTGTAAGACAAGGAAGGGGCCTGAATTCCAAGGGGCACCAGAACTGTCAGAAGCCTGCAGTGAGTTTCCTGCTTCCTGGAACTAATGTGAATTTTCATGCTGTGATGTCAACACGCAAAAAGCAGCAAGAGATTTTAATTGTCACTTTTTAGGAACAACACATTAGGTAAAACATGACAGAAAATCTCTTCTTTTATATCAACATTGATACAATCACATCTTAAAGAGCTTTGCCTCTATTTACAGATCACATTAAATCTCACATAAGCTATTCTATTTGCTGCTATTTTGCCATTAGAAGATGTTGTTAAATGTATGTCTGTCAGCTCTTTATAAACCTTGGAAACTACAGAAATGTTTGTTACATTCAATATAGGTCAATGAGAGGAATGGCACATATATATTTGGAAGGCAAAAATAAATTTTATATATCTGTATCGGCTTTTCAAATATGATAAAACTAATTTCTTCTAAAGGATAGTAACTTCCCAACCATTTTCCTCCTACATAAACTTCATTAATAGTGTTCTTTTTAGATTTAAATTACTTTCTAACTTTATTACTTGTTCTGCATACACTCAAGAATCTGCTAATTCAAAGGAAGCACTCAAGCATCCCTTTATGTCTCAAGGATCAGGAAATCTTATGAGAAACAATAAGTGCCTTTGTCAGATAGTGAAAGAGGAAAAAAATTCTGCATTAAGGAATAAACCATGTTCAATTTTAACAAGTAAAAGAACACTTCTTTAACTTGCACTTAATTTAAAATCCAATCACAGGAATGAAGGTCTTTAAAAATTAAGACATCTCTTCTAGAGAACTATTAGAATCCTGGAAGGTGGCTATACTGGTAGCAACTGATCTTTTCACCCAGCAGAAATTCAAATCAAATAAGACAAAAAAAGAATCTAGTAACTGCAGGTTCCATACAAATGTTTGAACCTGGGTTTTCAACATCAGGACTATTGACATTTTGAGCTGAATAATTCACTGTTGTTATGGCCCATCTCATGCATCTCAGGGGGCCTTCCCCTCTCCAGGTGGCGCTAATGGTAAATAGCCTGCCTGCCAATGCAGGAGATGTAAGACATTCCAGTTCCATCTCAAGGTTGGGAAGACCCCCTGGAAGAGGGCATGGCAGTCCACTCCAGTATTCTTGCCTGGAGAATCCCATGGACAGAGGAGCCTGGCGGGTTTACAGTCAGTGGGGTTGCAAAGAGTCAGACACGACTGAAGCGACTTACTGACAACACACAGGCATCTCAGGATGCTTTACCCACTCGATGCCAGCAGCACCTCCTCCGTCTCGTCTTTCTGCTCTTCCCCTTCCTCTCACCTCCACACTGTGACAGTCCGTAAACACTGTCAAATGTCTCCCGGGAGGCAAAATTCTGCCCCACCACCACTCCTCTCCTAGAACCACTGTTTCCATCTTATTCCCTTCTAACTAGCTTCTTCATGGCATCTCTTGCATACAACTGTTTATTGAGTAAGAAAGACGGTGACTTTTAATGTTTATAAAAATAAACACTGCAAAGGCTCAACAATGTCTTTAATTTCATATCTATAAATGAAGAATGTGTCAAATCTAATCCAGGGATTTTCAACAGGGTGGGGGAGGGGTTCTTTCCATCTAAAGAGAGTATAATTTGATGATTAAAGGGCTACCTGGGCTTTGGAGTTAGGCAACCTAAAATCAAATTTAACTTTTAACATTTAGAAGCTGTGTGATCATGAATAAAATATTAAAATTCCTTACATCTCTAATCTTTAAATATTAGAAAGGCAGAAAACAATAATATATCTACTTCACATTGTTGTAGGAATTAAATGGGATAACATCTCTAAAGGGCATGCCACATATTAGATAGATACTCCATTATCTCATGCTTCTGACCATGACAGTATAAATCACTTATTATGTGAGCATTTTTCTTCAAAGCAGCATACTTTTTTTTCTAGTTTTTTTTAATCAACTGGTACATCCTCTAGCTTTCTAAAAACAAAAACTACATTTAGTTTTGTTTGCTTTCATGACAGGACAAGGCAATAGGGTAATCATGACTTTGGCAGTTGTTTCATCTTTTATCTGTAATATTCTTTTTTTTTTTTTTTAATTTAATTTTATTTTTAAACTTTACATAACTGTATTAGTTTTGCCATGAATCCACCACAGGTATACATGTGTTCCCCATCCTGAACCCTCCTCACTCCTCCCTCCCCATTCCATCCCTCTGGGTCGTCCCAGTGCACCTGCCCCAAGCATCCAGTATCGTGCATCGAACCTGGACTGGCAACTCGTTTCATACATGATATTTTACATGTTTCAATGCCATTCTCCCAAATCTTCCCACCCTCTCCCTCTCTCACAGAGTCCATAAGACTGTTCTATACATCTATAGTGCTAGAGTGGGTGTGGAGAAAAGGGAACCTTCCTACATTGTTGGTAAGAATGTGTACTGGTATAGCCACGATACAGAACAGTATGGAGGCTCCTTAAGAAACTAAAAATAGAGTTACCATACGATTCAACAATCCCACTCCTGAACATACATTCAGAGAAAAACATGGCTTGAAAGGATACAGGCACCCCAATGTTCAATATTCAGTGTTCAATGTCTGCAACAGCCAAGACATGGAAGCAATTTAAACGTCCATCAACAGATAAATGAATAAGGTTTTGGCACATATACAGTGGAATATTACTCAGCCATTAAAAAGAATGAAATAATGCCATTTGCGGTAACATAGATGGACATGGAGATTATCCTACTAAATGAAATGAGTCAGACAAAAAGATAGGTATTATATGATGGTGTTTATATGTGGAATCTAAAAAAAAAATGATACAAATCAACTCATTTACAAAACAAAAATAGACTCACAGACTTACAGGGAAATTATGGTTACCAGTGGGGAAGGGGTAGATTGGGAGTTTGGATTGACATGGATTTAAAATTAACATATAAGGACCTATCTATTAAGATGCATGTACACGTATAACTGAGTCAATTTGCTGCATATCTGAAACTAGCACAACATTGTTAGTTGACTATGCTCCAATATAAAATAAAAATTTAAAACAAAAAGGATCTGGATGTATTATTTCCAAACATAATAATAATTAAGGGGGGAACATTTCTTTTTCTGTAGACTCGTCTTCTTTAACTTCACTAAAGAATTAACTGGACTGCCCGGTCTTACAAGACCATCCTGAACCTCTTCCTCCTAGGCACTTTGTCTGAAACCCATGAAATCCATGCTCTTGAGACTAACTAGAAATAGATTGTGTGATATATTCCTCAGTGTTATAGTCCAACAGGAATCACAAAGGACACACTATTTTGTGAACAACGGTTGACTCTGTTGTGGCATTCCTCATGTGTAAGAAATTTGAGCAAAGCATAGTCCCTGCCCTTAAGGAGCTTACACTTACTGCATATAAAGTAACCTGGGAAATTATGTTGTGTAATTCCAAATTTGCATTACAATGATGAAACTCAAATAAATGCATATAAATAGAAAATAACCAACATAGAAAAGACACAGACAAGCTATTCATCTTTTTCAGGGTACACTTTCTCCTCACTTTGCTAAACAGTCCCTTCTCCTTTCAACAGGCTAACATGCTCCAGAATCTCCTTGGTCTCATCCCTCTCCATGACTCATTTCTCACTTCCAGGTGACAAACCCAGGGGGTAAATATAGTATAGTCTATCCCTCAGCAGGACTGAGAAAGTGCCAAATAAATTCCCAGGTAGCAGACCTCAGCTTAATGTCTGCTCAGCCACTTTCCTCGTCTTGCCAACCAGACTAGGTGAGTTTCTTCTGCAGTAAGTCTTCTTTCAGTCTATAGTTGTCCTGGATAAACTTTGTACAAATAAAACATGCCCAATGTTTTAAAAATTAGTGTCTAAAGCAGAAGACTATAAGTTATGTGTCAGCATTTCCACATGCAGGATTATCAACTCCTCATTTTTTCTGACGTTTAGGCAGGCTGTTGGCCTCACCTAGCATTACTACCCACTGTTCTGGCGTAAGGAGACACACTTGCCAACTGTACACAGCTAACGGCTGAGCAATTGGGGCACTTATGAATAAACTTAAATTTCAGCAAATAGCAAAAATATCTACTAGATTCTAATTTGAAAAACAATTGTTTAACATTGAAAAAATATGAAATTTACATTTATTTCAGTTTAAGTTAAACTATCACTTATATTCTAAAAGAAAAACTTAAGATAACTTCATTGAAAGTTCTCTGTTGTCCTTGATCTTAAAGGCTTCTACAATCTCAAACATAAACTGTTAGCAACAGAAACATGCTTTATTGTTTAGCTGTCCTGTCAGGAACTTTATTCTCCTAAATCACATTCAGCGCAACAAACATTTATGAAAGTCTAAATAAGAATAAGAAACTGCTCCATTAGGTGCTGGGCTAAAAAGCCTATTAAAGAAAGCAAACATATGACAGATTATTTTAACAACATGAGTGAAATGTTAAAAAATGCATCTACAGCTGAGTCTGGAGTTCACTGAAGGGCTACTGGGGAAGATGAACATGGGATAAGCCTTAAAAGGTTAAGAAATTTTTCCTAAGAATTTTCAGAAATAATATGATCAAAGCTGCAGAACAGCGCAGTGTTTAACTGTAACTAAAAACAATTTAGAATTAGGAAGATGTAAATGTAAGAAGTGAAGGTCCCCAGAGCAGGGAGGTTTATAGAGGCATTCATATACTCCGGCCTCAAAACATCAAAGCAGCATTGTTTCCAGATGCCTGCTCCTTTGAGAGAAAACGTTTCCAATTAGGACACAGACTGGCCAGATTTCAACAAGATAAAGGGAGAAGGAAATGACTATCCTTTAACAATTCCGTTTGACTGATAATGTTTGGCTGTCCTGTACAGTATTTTGCAAAATATCACATTATAGGAAATGCAATGAAAATCCTGTAGCTGTAAAATTTTACCTCAGTCTGTGCAATCAAACAGTGTAGTAACTAGATGCTGCAATTACTTATTCATGTGAAAACTATTATTCACTTCATTAGATCAATGTTTCCTTGTTCCAAGGTTTTCCTACGGTTTTGCTTGCCACTCTTCACTCCTTGCTCTCAGAGGAATAATTTACCTGATTTTCTTAGGTTAATAAGATATTCCCCCAAATCAGTCACAACAAAGGCATCCCTGGGCCCAGGGATATACACATAGACACTATCATATCCATATATGGATACAAAGATAAAGTAACTTCAGATTCTGATATTCAACCATTAGCCCAGCTGTTATAATAAAACAGTGTATTTAACAGGACTCAGGGGAATGAGTAAGCTTGATGTTTAATGCAAACCAGCTTGTTGAAAAATATTATCACTTCATATGATGTTACAAAGCAATAAAATTAAAAAGGAGGCCCCAGGGAGGTATTTAACATATAGTCATAGAGTTTATCTAATAGAAGTTTGTATACTTACTAAGTGAAATACACTATCAGAAAAACTCAAGGTCTAGTATATTCATCAAAATTATGCAGAAAATGAAACATACATTTGAGTGTAACTTGAGTACATTCTGCTTAAATGATTCTATTCATGTATACTTTTGAAAGGTGGTATACATATTTTTATAATAACATAATTATACTAACATTCAATTCAAAATAATTACATGTTAAGTAATCACAATTTTTTTAACGAGAACTATTAAGACTTATGTGAATTCAAAATACATTACAAGATTGTAGGCTCTAGCTACATTGTGATCTGCATGCATATGAGAGGGTAACAGGCAGGAAGGCCAGGGGTCTCCAAATGGAAGAAATAGCCTGCAAGTGTCAGACATTTTTATCTCTCTTAAGCGGCAGGAGGAAACAAACTAGCAATATTTTTTTCCTTCTCTATACAAATTTAAAGAGAGGTTTCTCTTAAAATACTGTGTTGCCATAATGACACCTGGTTTCTCCTGAAGTTAGCTATTCTTGAGCCTAGAGATAACCAATGCCTTTTTCTTATGGAAATGTTTGTCTTAAGCTATGCTAATGTACTACGCCTTTACCCCAAACTCTGTCTCCAAGTCAGTACCGCCTCTTGGCCCAAAACCTACTTGACAAACCAGTATGTTATACTCAGATATTGTTCCCCTAATCTATGTAAATGAAACTATTTGTATGGTGGTCTGTCCTTCTTTAAGATTCAAGTTAATTATTTTATGGCCCAAGATAAACCATTTGGTGCCATTCTAAATTTTAAGACATTCCTTTCTTTCATTAACAGACTGCTAGTGACTATATAACATCCAGCTAAAGACTAGCAAGGGGGTGCTCTTTCTGCCCCCTTCTGATGCCTATGTCAGAAGCTTTCTCTATCTCCTTTATACTTTAATAAAAAACTTTATTACACAAAAGCTCTGAGCGATCAAGCCTCGTCTCTGGCCCCGGATTGAATTCTTCTCCTCCGGGGGCCAAGAATCCCGGTGTATTCGCGTGATTCAACAACAACCTTTCACATATGTGTGTGCTAGGTCACTTCAGTCATGTCCAACCGTGACCCCATGGACCTGCCAGGCTCCTCTGTCCATGGACTTTCCCAGGCAAGAATACTGGAGTGGGTTGCCATGGCTTCTTCCAGGGGATCTTCCCCACTGAGGGATCAAACTCTTGTCTCTTTTGTCTTCTGCATTGACAGGCAGTTCTTTACCACTAGCACCACCTGGGAAACCCATGATCTGCATAAGTCTTATTAACAAGCGTATGCTTAAAATAAGAAAAACACCCAGTATCTATAAAATTAGATTAAATAAATCTGCCAACATTACCTAAGCAGGTTAAAAAGTTCAGAATCGTCTAGCCAACATGTTTTGTTTATTTTGACTCTTTTTCAACTATTGAGGTGATATGACATCATTCTTAGCTAGGAAGGAAGGAAGATTATCTGATGTGTAGAGTCCTGTAGATTTTCTTTCTTTTTTTTTTTAATCCCATGACTGTCCTGGGAATCAATGCAAAGACAGAGTTTACCCTTGTTGGCTCAGTGGTAAAGAACACTCCTGCCAGTGTAGGAGATGCAGGAAACATAGGTTTGATCCCTGGGTCAGGAAGATCTCCTGGAGGAGGAAATGGCAACCTGCTCCAATATCTCTGCCTGGAAAATTCCATGGACAGAGGAACCAGGCGGGCTATAGTCCATGGAGTTGCAAAGAGTTAGACACAACTGAGTGCACACACGCCCACGCGCACAAGACACATTAAAGATAATTACTATGCTGATTTTTTAAAAAATCAAATGTTAACTAAAAAATATCATAGGATTTGGGGAAGAACTAAGAGAGGTTTTAAAGGCATATATGGGTTTCCACGATGGCCCAGCAGGTAAAGAATCTACCTACAATGCAGGAGACACTGGAGACCTGGGTTTGATCCCTGGGCAGGTAAGATCCCCTGGAGGAGGGCATAGCAACCCTCCCCTATATTCTTGCCTGGAGAATCCCATGGATAGAGGAGCCTGACAGATTACAGTCCATAGAGTCACAAAGAGCTAGATATGACTGAAGTGACTGACCACAAAGGACATACAAGATAAGGCTCGGATCCTCAAATAATTTTTAATATATATGAAGAAAAGAACCTCAAACATATGAAAAAGATAGAAAATAAATTTCTAGTTCTCTAATAGCATGTTAAGTCGTAGAACATTAGTAGAAATAAAAAGTAACGTAATATTCACAAAAGGAAAAAGTAAATATTTCTTAAGCTTATGCTGGTAGATCACACCAAGCGACAAACCTGCATCATAGCTTTAATGAGACGGGCTGAGATCATCTACAGCTCTGTCCAGACAGAGTGAAGCACAAGAAAGATAAAAACCCAGTTCCATATATCAAATGACTTGCTTCTCAGTTAAAGTCAGGCCCTTAAAGTCCCAAGAATATTGATTTCTATAATTTTAGGCAAGGCAAATCTTAGATGATGTAAAAACAACCCTTTTTCTTCATGTTCTTTCCTTTTGATATATTTTTTTTGCAATGTAGCTGGAGTGAGGTGGCAGGGATTCTCATCTTAATAGCTACAATAGCCTCCTTCACATGGTTTGGCATCTCCCTATTCTTTAGGGTACCTAGAGACTAAGGAAAATAATATAATAAATATTCTCATTTTATAAATTTTGCTTAAAATATGTACCTGAACTTTCATTTATTTAAACTCATATATTAGACGGGTATGCCAAAGAGTGCACATTTCTGAATCTTAGGGAAATAAGGATGTTATCTTTCCCACATTGTCTACATAAAAGTGTTAGTCGCTCAGTCATGTCCAACTCTTTGTGGCCCCATGGACTGTAGCCTGCCAGGCTCCTGCATCCATAAAATTTTCCAGGCATGAATAATGGAGTGGGTTGCTATTTCCTTCTTCAGGGAATCTTCCCGACCCAGGGACTGAACCCATGTCTCTTGCAATGCAGGCAGATTCTTTACCATTTGAGAAAGAACTACTCTAAAAATCTCTGAATTTGTTAAGAATAGTAAGTGAACATTTGTTGAAGAAGATGTAGTATGTACAAGGCGCAACTTTAGTTGCTTTACCATATGTCACTATTTAACCTTCGTAACAATCCTATGCGGAGAAGGCAATGGCACCCCACTCCAGTACTCTTGCCTGGAAAATCCCATGGACAGAGGAGCCTGGTAGGCTGCAGTCTATGGGGTCACTAGGAGTCAGACACGACTGAGCAACTTCACTTTCACTTTTCACTTTCATGCATTGGAGAAGGAAATAGCAACCCACTCCAGTGTTCTTGCCTGGAGAATCCCAGGGGCGGGGGAGCCTGGTGGGCAGCCTTTTATGGGATCGCACAGAGTCGGACACGACTGAAGTGACTTAGCGGCGGCAGCAGCAAACCTATGAGATACAGGTTAAGGAACATGCTCCAAGTCATAAAGCTTGCGAGTAGTGAATATTGGATGTGAACCAAGGTAGTGTGCCGTGAGAGCAGCAGTCCCCAACCTTTTTGGCAACAGGGACTGGTTTCATGCAAGACAATTTTTTCCACAGGCAGCAGGTTTTGGGGTAATTCAAGAATATTACATTCATTGTGTGCTTTATTTCTATTATTATTACATCAGTTCCACCCCAGATCATCAGGTATTAGATCCTAGAGGTTAGGGACCCTTGCTTTAGAGCGCTGCTGCTAAGTCACTTCACTTCAGTCGTGTCGGACTCTGTGCGACCCCGTAGACGGCATAAAGACAGCTTTAGAGCGCTACATTTACAGAATTATATTTATCCCAACTTTTGGGGCAGTATCATTACAACAATAAGCTGCTTATTTGAAGCTGTGCACACATATCAAATTTTTCTTGACCTGGGACCAAGAGTGTGTTTTTCTAGCCTTACATCCATCCACATTTCCATGACATGTATAATGAATCACACTTGAACTTGCAGATTTGAAGGGAGTAGAGTTCAATGGTTTCAAGGAAACTTTTAAAAAACATCCAGAGGGAATCAAGCAGATGAAAATTAGGAACTATAAGACTTTAAAATTCATACTGGCAGGAAGCTGCAAGCAGTGATGATAAAAGAAAACAAAATGATGCAAATTTAAGTGGATTAAATAGGCAGAAAAATCAGTTGGGGGGCAGGGATCTTTAATCAAGCCAAAGTGCTAAAGACAATAGAGGTTGATGATGTGGAAATGGTTAATAGTTTTATATCTACTGAGATCAACCCTATTCAGGTGATTTTTTTTCAATTCTTCTAATTCTCAATAACTTTCTCTGATACACCAAGATTGTTCAGACTGGTAGGACTGCGATTAACTCCACATGTGGAAAAGAATTTTATGTAAATAGGCTCAAGATATGAGAGTTAGAAAGGAATTTAGATATCATTCAACCCCATCAGGAAAAAAGTGAGACCAAAAGAGGTTAATTAAGCTTACTCAAGGTCACTCTAAAGTTGATTAATGTAAACTGGAATAAGGTAGTTATGCAGTGGCAGAATTCATAGTAATACAATTCCTTCAAAACTCTAACATAGTATTCCATGAAGGGAAAGACCACGGGCAGGGGCCAGCCGGCGGGGCCGGGGAGGGGGTGGGGGTGGGGGGGGCATGCGGGGGAGGGGCGGGGACTCCTTTTAATCCTGTCTTTAAAGTCTTTTGAAAATCAGCAGCAAAGGGATTATAAAAGATGGTAAATTATAATGGTCATTAAAGTACTTTTACAGAAAATGGTTCCTTATATATTTTCTAACCTCTGATGATCTTTGCATGATCTCATTATGTCTGGAGATGAAACCAATCACAAAGATGGTCTTCTCAATTTCTCACACCTTGGGCAAGACCTAAATGTAAAATGTGGGCAATCAAACTTCAAAGTTTGTAAATCCTATTTTGATTCCTTCAAAAAAGCACTTGAGGTAAGAGGGCATGTGGCAGGCAGACATGAAGAAGACAAAACTCTAAGGGCTTCCCTGATGGTTCAGCAGGTAAAGAATCTGCCTGCAATGCAGAAGACACGGGTTCAGTCCCTGGGTTGAGAAGATCCCCTGGAGAAGGAAATGGCAACCCACTCCAGTATTCTTGCCTGGAGAATTCCATGGACAGAGGAGCCTGGTGAGCACAAAGTGCAAAGTGGCAAAGAGCCAAACTCAGCTGAGCGACTAAGTATGCAAACTCTTTTAAAAGCAAAAGATTATGACATTTAAGGTAAACAAAGCACACAGTACTAGGAAAATTAAAATGCAAACATGTGAAGAGTGTTAGGTAGAAGGGAATAAGATGCCCTGAAGGAGTTTACACAGGAGATCATTGACTGAAGTAGGTTTACAGTGAGAAGAAATGTTAAGATTTGGCTGTGATATGGGAAAGAACAAGACAGAGGAAGTGTCAAAGACAGAAGATACAGACTTCAATGCACATGAAAAGGGAGCCACTGAAAATAAGTGATGAGACGTAAACATTACTTGTGAGAGTCAGCAATCTAATATTAAATGGATTACTGAGGTGATGCTCCAGGGTGGGAAGACATTTAGTAGGGGGAAACTGCCTCAGCGGGGCACTCCCTCTGAGACAGCAGATGACTGGCATACAGTAAATGATTCAGAATTTGATGGCATTCTATTCTAAACATTCAATTTGTAGAAAAAATAGTTTCAGATTCTCCCCTTTGATGGAAAAACAACATTCAGAAATTTTATACACACACACATACATGCTGCAGCTGCTGCTAAGTCGCTTTAGTCGTGTCCGACTCTTAGCGACCCCATGGACTGCAGCCCACCAGGCTCCTCCATCCATGGGATTTTCCAGGCAAGAGTACTGGAGTGGGGTGCTACTGCTTTCTCTGACATATATACATACATACATACATATAATATGGGCTTCCCTGGTAGCTCAGCTAGTAAAGAATCTACCTGCAATGTGGGAGACCTGGGTTCAATCCCTGGGTTAAGAAGATCCCCTGGAGGGGGGTACAGCAACCCACTCAAGTATTCTTGCCTGGAAAATTCCACGGTCAGAGGAGCCTGGCAGGCTACAGTCCATGAGGTCACAGAGAGTCGGATACAACTAAGCAACTAAGCACAGCACAGCATACATAAATATGTGTGTATATCTCTCTATTTATCTATCTATATATATCTCTATTTATATGAATACATGCATATGCATATATAAATGTGTATATGTGTATATATAAATTTGTGTGTGCATATATATATGTACGTGTATGTATATGTATATCAGATCAGATCAAATCAGTCACTCCGTCATGTCCGACTCTTTGCGACCCCATGAATCGCAGCATGCCAGGCCTCCCTGTCCATCACCAACTCCCGGAGTTCACCCAGACCCACATCCATCGAGTCAGTGATGCCATCCAGCCATCTCATCCTCTGTTGTCCCCTTCTCCTCTTGCCCTCAATCCCTCCCAGCATCAGAGTCTTTTCCAATGAGTCAACTCTTCGCATGAGGTGGCCAAAGTACTGGAGTTTAAGCTTTAGAATCATTCCTTCCAAAGAAATCCCAAAGCTGATCTCCCTCAGAATGGACTGGTTGGATCTCCTTGCAGTGCAAGGGACTCTTCAAGAGTCTTCTCCAACACCACAGTTCAAAAGCATCAATTCTTCGGCGCTCAGCCTTCTTCACAGTCCAACTCTCACATCCATACATGACCACAGGAAAAACCATAGCCTTGGCTAGACGAATCTTTGTTGGCAAAGTAATGTCTCTGCTTTTGAATATGCTATCTAGGTTGGTCATAACTTTCCTTCCAAGGAGTAAGCGTCTTTTAATTTCATGGCTGCAGTCACCATCTGTAGTGATTTTGGAGCCCAGAAAAATAAAGTCTGACACTGTTTCCACTGTTTCCCCATCTATTTCCCATGAAGTGATGGGACCAGATGCCATGATCTTAATTTTCTGAATGTTGAGCTTTAAGCCAACTTTTTCACTCTCCTCTTTCACTTTCATCAATAGGCTTTTGAGTTCCTCTTCACTTTATGCAATAAGGGTGGTGTCATCTGCATATCTGAGGTTATTGATATTTCTCCCGGCAATCTTGATTCCAGCTTGTGTTTCTTCAAGACCAGGAGCTGACTGTGGCTCAGACCATGAACTCCTTATTGCCAAATTCAGACTTAAATTGAAGAAAGTAGGGAAAACCATTAGACCATTCAGGTATGACCTAAATCAAATCCCTTATGATTATACAGTGGAAGTGAGAAATAGATTTAAGGGCCTAGATCTGATAGATAGAGTGCCTGATGAACTATGGACTGAGGTTCGTGACATTCTACAGGAGACAGGGATCAAGACCATCCCCATGGAAAAGAAATGCAAAAAAGCTAAATGGCTGTCTGTGGAGGCCTTACAAATAGCTGTGAAAAGAAGAGAAGCAAAAAGCAAAGGAGAAAAGGAAAGATATAAACATCTGAATGCAGAGTTTCAAAGAATAGCAAGAAGAGATAAGAAGCCTTCCTCAGCAATCAATGCAAAGAAATAGAGGAAAACAGCAGAATGGGAAGGACTAGAGATCTCTTCAAGAAAATCAGAGATACCAAAGGAACATTTCATGCAAAGATGGGCTCGATAAAGGACAGAAATGGTATGGACCTAACAGAAGCAGAAGATATTAAGAAGAGGTGGCAAGAATACACAGAAGAACTGTACAAAAAGGATCTTCACGACCCAGATAATCACAATGGTGTGATCACTGACCTAGAGCCAGACATCCTGGAAAGCAAAGTCAAGTGGGCCTTAGAAAGCATCACTACAAACAAAGCTGGTGGAGGTGATGGAGTTCCTGTTGAGCTATTCCAAATCCTGAAAGATGATGCTGTGAAAGTGCTGCACTCAATCTGCCAGCCAATTTGGAAAACTCAGCAGTGGCCACAGGACTGGAAAAGGTCAATTTTCATTCCAATCCCAAAGAAAGGCAATGCCAAAGAATGATCAAACTACCGCACAATTGCACTCATCTCACACGCTAGTAAAGTAATGCTCAAAATTCTCCAAGCCAGGCTTCAGCAATACGTGAACCGTGAACTTTCTGATGTTCAAGCTGGTTTTAGAAAAGGCAAAGGAACCAGAGATCAAATTGCCAACATCTGCTGGATCATGGAAAAATCAAGAGAGTTCCAGAAAAACATCTATTTCTGCTTTAGTGACTATGCCAAAGCCTTTGACTGTGTGGATCACAATAAACGTGGAAAATTCTGAAAGAGATGGGAATACCAGACCACCTGATCTGCCTCTTGAGAAATTTGTATGCAGGTCAGGAAGCAGCAGTTAGAACTGGACATGGAACAACAGACTGGTTCCAAATAGGAAAAGGAGTTCGTCAAAGCTGTATATTGTCACCCTGTTTATTTAACTTATATGCAAAGTACATCATAAGAAACGCTGGACTGGAAGAAACGCAATGTATATGTGTATATGTATATATAAAACTCAGTTTTCCCTTTATTTATATAGGCAGTTCTACTAATATGTAGATATATATATATAATGTATTTAAAAACATATATGTAGTTTCAAATCTCATCTCTTTCACTTACACATTCACATTCCTTGAGATAAACGTACAGATGCATGCAAACATATGGATAAATTAGATTATATCCTTAAAGGAAGATTCTTGCCATCATATCTCACATTTTTCATGCAAGTGTTATGTGCCTGCTTTAATAATCTTCCTAATTTGGGACTTCCTTGGTGCTCTTGTGGTTAAGACTCTCCACTTCCAATGCAGGGGGCACAGGCTTGATTCCTGGTCAGGAAACTAAGATCCCACATTCCGTGTGACAAAAAAAATGCAAATTAAAAAATAAATAAAGTGTACAACTTGATAAGCTTTTTTAAGAAAAATAATCTTCCTAATTCATAGCTTGGGGTTACTCATTTGGTCCGGTGGATTGTAATGTGGTCTCTTACTCTAATGTAGCATACAGCCTCCTTAGACCTCACAATGCTTTGCTTAGGTTTCACTTAAAATCAGTTTAATATTTATTTCACATCCAATTTGTTTGCCTTTTTATTTTTAGTTTTGGATATAAAACCATATCAACACTCATAGTAATGAGTTATAGTAATTTTCAATTCAAAACTGTATTTAAAATGTAATAGGCTATTAAATTGTTATGACTCAAACTTAAAGGACTGTGCAATTGGAAGAACTTATGAATGTTTATCTGATAATATAATGGCTTATAGCTACCATTTGTTTACAGCTTACATGCCAGGCATAGTCTTATATGTCTTATGTTCATTGTCTCATTTAATTCTTCAAATAACTCTATGAGATTAATTTGTTATTCACATTTTACAGGTAAATACGCTAAGTATTATAGTTTAGAAAGTAATATGTGCAGGCAATATGCTGAGTACTTTATGAGTGTCCTATGACTTTATCTTAACAAAAAACCCTGAAGTAGGCTGTGTCTTTGCCCTGGTTTCACTGAGGTGAAGCTAAGTAATTTGCAGAGTTAGTAAGTGGCAGGTCTTGGCTCACAAGAGTGGATAGCCATTCCCTTCTCCAGGGATCAAACCCTGGTCTCCCACATTGCAGGCAGATTCTTTAACATCTGAGACACCAAGAAGCCCAAATATACAATCGAGTTTAGATTTTGAGAGGTGTTGATTTGGAAGCTCTGGTTCAACCACTGGAGCAATGGCCATTTAATCTGTCTCCTGCTTCTTGATGGACAATTCTCAGACCACCTGCAACTGGGTGAAAGCTACATTATTAAGTAACACAAGTTATAAGAACTTTTATCTTATAACTTTTATCCCATTATACCAAAATTATTTCAGTCAGAAAGTTTATACCCCACCACACACTTGCTAAATTTTTGCTGCTAGTATTTAATATCCTGAAGCTATTTCTTTTTTTCAGATTACAGATCTTTTGACCCTCCTCCTCTGTATCAAAATTTTAGCAGCTGAAGTTTCTGTTTTATGTTTCTGTTATGCTTAGAAGAGCTGGAGGCAAAAGCAAAATTTCTATAAACTTCTCAGAACAAGATTACTAAAGCAACCTTATAAGACCCAGCACACTTGTAGCTTGCCTGTTTGACAACCATTCTGCAAGTATTTACAAAGCATCTATTAAACACTGGTTAGTATAGTTTGAACACCAGGAATATAAATACAGTCTCTGAACTTAAGAAAATCAACACTGAGGTGGGGAAAGGAAGGTGTTAAGGGAGTATACATATGTAACTACCTATAATACAGCTTGCAGATACACAAGAGAATAGTGGTTAGGAGGGCTGATTCAGAAAGCAAATTCTTGAGTTTGAAAAACAACTCAGCCACTTTAAGAGCTGACTAAGTCTGGGGAATTTAGACTAACTGTGTAATTCATATTTCTAATGCATAAAAAAGAAGCTAAAGAGTATTAACTTCGTAAGGTGTTATTGAGAATTAGCCAAGATAAAGCTAGTGGCTGACAAGTAGTACATAGCAAACATGTTTTATGACCACAGAATATGCTGAATGTGTATAATTAAAGTCATATGGGGACCCAGATAAACGGCCAATCTCTTTGGTCTAGGGGAGAAAGGCAGGCAGCCGGTGTTAAGGAATTCTTTGCAGAACTCTGCCTTGATTGTCCTGTGCCTTGATTTGGTTATATGGAGACGGAAAATTCTCAAGAGAGAACATAGTCTAGAAAGGGGGAACCACCAAAATAAGAACACAGAGAAAAAGGAATATATGACACACTGGTGAAGCACTCGGGCTCCCAATACGGTGGAGAATGAGGTTTGGGTTAAAATGACATGGGCAAAATGATACATGAAAGGAGAGCTAAGAATAGATTATAAAGACACATAACAAGAAAGATCAGTGTCTCCCAGCAGGAACCCTCAACCTGAGTTACTAGATGCGAAAGAATTCAAGATATCAGACCACAACTCTGAGATCCACTCACTAATTTGCTAAGTTAGAACTGAGACTTGTTCAAATTGAATTGAATTGATGAAAAAGGAAAATAAGACAACCACAAAGTGATTTAACTTGTTATATAGCTCCTGCTGAATACATTTTGTAAGTAGCAACCGAGTGATAACATCCTACCTTTATTTGATTAATTTTGTCACTAACATCACAATTGTACAATAAGTATATATAAGTTTAAAATTTCATTAGATCAACATGGAGTATGTCATAGGAATTTTTTCAAAACTCAGCATTTGAGATGGGTGTCTACACATTTCTTATGAACGTATGTCAATCATGTCATTCATTCCGACTAAGTTCATGTGAACTTATCCCCACTCCTCAAAAAAAAAAAAAAAATCAATCTATATATTCTGCTAAAATTCAACACATAAAGTACACCATTAATTTTATAATAAAAATAATATATGCTGTCTTAAATTAACTCTGTCCCTCTATACTGACATTGACAATCAAGGTGACTTCTAGGTAATTCATACCATTATAGATAGTCCATTCTGAAGAAGCAGACACAACTGTGCACCACAGTTAATCAAGTATAGTGCACATTACCAGTTAACTCTAGAGTGACTCATCTGAGTGTCAATTTCAAAATAAATTAGTCCCAAAGGAGATACTATATACCAATGAAATCAATGGTGACTCATTTTGTTTTATACTCAATGAAAATTATTATATCATAGCTTACTTCAAATATTTAACATTTCTTGACAAAATCAAAAATATTTTAAAAAGGTTCAAGACCTGTATTTGCAAAAGTCCTACAAGGAATATCTATGACAACATTTCCCACCATTATACTAAAATGAAGTCATATGAAAACTTTTCTAATGCTGCTGCTGCTGCTGCTAAGTCGCTTCAGTCGTGTCCGACTCTGTGCGACCCCATAGACGGCGGCCCACCAGGCTCCCCCGTCCCTGGGATTCTCCAGGCAAGAACACTGGAGTGGGTTGCCATTTCCTTCTCCAATGCATGAAAGGGAAAAGTGAAAGTGAAGTCGCTCAGTCGTGTCCAACTCTTCTCGACCCCATGGTCTGCAGCCTACCGGGCTCCTCCGTCCATGGGATTTTCCAGGCAAGAGTACTGCAGTGGGGTGCCACTGCCTTCTCCACTTATAATGCTAATGAAACAAAATAAATAATGTAATTTTGTATGTATTTGTTAATTTTATAAACTCAAGAACATTATACATGTGAGTTCAGAAGGTTTTAGCATTTAAATCTTACTATATGCTTTTGATTGGAGAAGGAAATGGCAACACACTCCAGTGTTCATGCCTGGGAAATTCCATGGACAGAGGACCCTGGAGGGCTACAGTCTATGGGGTAGCAAGAAGTCAGACATGACTGAGCAATTCAACAATAACAATATGCTTTTGATAAATAAATAATGGTAATAAATAATGTACCATATGTAAGTAAACTCATTATCATAAGTAGCCAATCAATACATCAATATCATTTTCTTCTTATGGATTCTGCTTAAATCATTGAGTATTTTCTGTATTAACTGTTTTGATCAAGTTCTATTATTTGCTACAGGAAACAATGGGACTAGAGATGACTGTACTGAGCAGGTGAGAGTTAAATCATTTTTTAGGAACAAAGAAAACCTTTTTAGTAACCAAACTGGTAGTAGGTGATTTACAAGTGATTAAACTGATAAATATTGTTCTGTGATCAATGTTAATTTCCCATTTCCTGAAGCTGAGCTACTTGTCAGTGTTTTGAATTGCCATCTGTAGCAGACACATCTGAAAGACTGTCTTCACAAATAACTGAATTTATTTTTCTGCAGGACACATGTTTTTGCCACAGAGACTTTTGGCAACTTTATGTGACTCACCTGCTTTACTACAACTGCTTTTAAGGATATGTGACTGTAATATATACTGCTTATTCTGAAAGGAGTTGGAAAGCGAAACTTAGAATGCACATAATATAAACACTCTCTAATAACTGGTAAATACTTAAATTGCACGGATTTTGATTCCACTGGGATAGGAGAATGAAGCTAGTTCCACCGTAATAAAATCTTCAAAGAGTGTTAACTAACATTCTCAGCTGTGTATGATATCAGAGTATAACTAAAGCATTTCCCCCAAAGGAAGTCACATGCCAACTCTTCATGACTAATGCGACTAATAAGGTATGCGGATTTGGCTAAGATACTCGAGTTAAACACAGCATATGGAATTTTTATGTGGTACTCTTCCACTACTATTACAGAAGCAGTTGTGCTTTTTAAAATAAATACATTATTCTTTTTTTTTTAATTTTATTTTATTTTTAAACTTTACATAACTGTATTAGTTTTGCCAAATATCAAAATGAATCCACCACAGGTATACATTATTCTTTAAAGCAGTTTTAGATTCACAGGAAAATGGAACTGAATATCCAGAGTTCCCATATCTCCCCTGCCCCAGCACATAAATACCTCCCCCGCCACCCCCATCAACATCCCCAACCACAGTGGTACATTTGTGACAATCACTGAACTCGTATTGATAAATCATGTCATTATCACTCAAAGTCTGTGGTTTATACTGGGGTTCACTCTTGGTGTTGGACATTCTACGATCTGGATAATTTATAATGCTATGTATCTACCACTACAGTATCACACAGAACAGTTTCACTGCCCTGAAAATGCTCTGTGCTCTGCCTATTCATCCCTCCCTCCCCTACCCACTGCTAATATGTTCTAGGAGGTTTTGGGGTTTGGGTCATTTCTTTTGAATTTTCTACATAGACAATTCTGTCACCTGAAAATAAGACTGTCTTATTTCTTTTTTTTTTTTTCTAATTTTATTTTATTTTTAAACTTTACATAACTGTATTAGATTTGCCTAATATCAAAATGAATCCGCCACAGGTATACATGTGTTCCCCATCCTGAAATAAGACTGTCTTATTTCTTCCTTCCCAGTCTGTACACTCTTTTGTTTCCCTTATCTCACTTCATTAGAATTTCCAGTAAGATGTTCAGAAGTGATGAGAGAGAGCATCTCGGCCTTGTTCTGAGCTTAGTGGGAAAGGTTCAAATTTTTCACCATTAAGTATAATATTAGCTGAAGGATTTTGTAGATGTTCTTTATCAAGTTGAGGAAGTTCCCCTCTGTTCCTCTTTTGCTGAGAGTTTTTAATCATGAATGAGGGTTGGATTTGTTCAATGCTTTTACTGCATCTACTGATATGATCATGTGTTTCTTCTTCTGCCTGTTAATTTTATGGGTTATATTAACTGATTTTCAAATGTTGAAATGTTCTTGCATATCTGAGATAAATCTGACTTGGTTGTGGCATGTAATTTTTTTATATATTGTTGGGTTTGATTTCCTAGCATTTTGCTGAAAATTTTTATATCTATGTTCATGAAAGACATCAGCCTACAGCTTTCTTATAATGTCTTTGGTTTTGGTATCAGAGTAAAGCTGACCTCATATTAAGAGTTAGGAAGTATTCCCTCTGCTCTTATCTTTTCAAGAGACTGTAGGGAATTATTATAACATTGTGCTTCAGTGTTTGATAGAATTCATCAGTGAACCCACCTGGGCCTGGTGCTTTCTGTTTTGATGGGTTATTAATTATTTATTCAATTTTTGTTATAGATATATGCCTATTTAGGTTGTCTGTATTTTCTTTCTGTGAGTTTTGGCAAACCATGTCTTTCAAGGAATTGGTCCATTTCATCTAGGTTATCAAATTTGTGGGTACAGAGTTGTTTACAGTATCCCTTCATTATTCTTTTAATGTCCATGGGATCTGTCTGTACTGATGTCCAGCATCTATACACCTATATTTTATCTATACACCTTGGACTGACTTTAAAAAGCTTAAATTGTGCTACATACACTTGGTAATAGGCACTGTCAATAAAATACAAACAAGGAAAGTATCTACAATATCCACATGAAGCAAGACAAGAAGAAAAAAAAACAAATATTTATACCAAAATGACATATGGTTTACAGTATGTTTTGAAGTTATTTAGCTCTCTCCAGCTCCTTACTGTCATGTCTAATACCAGTGACTTCTCCAGAAAATCAGGGAATCTGCCCATGAATATAGATTCTCCCAAAAAATCATGTGAAATTTATATATTTTGCCGTTTGACTCCACACATTTTCAAAGCAAAAGTCCAATCATTATCATGACATCTTTACATGAGCTGAGTGCTAGAGAAGGGTAAGGCAACACTTGGAACAGATGTGAAAATACCTATGATGATCAGTAACTTAAAATCAATTGAGTCTTTTGAGCATCAAATATTTCTCTAAATTTGGAAGTGGTGATTACACCAACGTAATACTATTGATCCATAATGATAAAAATTCTTATCCTATCTGAAAAATGAGGGGTCTGAAAATTATTTTACCCTTTAAATGCAAAGACACTGACAGTGTTTATCATGAATACAGACTACTTAGAAGAAAGAATACGATGCCTTTAGTTTGGTACTTGCATCCAGAAAAAAATTCGAAGATGTAAATTAATTTCATTGGAGGAGGTAAAATAACCATTTCCCGCCATAAAAGGAAAAGCAGATTGGCTAAACATAATCTCTTATTCACATATAAAACATATTAAGCATTCATGCTAGACACTTTGTAGAATTCTTGATGTACAAAACCTCCAGGAGAGCAGGTATCATTGTTTATACCTGTAAGCATCATATGCACCTGAAGTAGTGCCTGACATATGTCGCCCTTTGACACTGAATCCTCTTAAAACCGTATAAAGTATTTATAAATATCATTACTTACACATAAAGAGTAGAGGTCAACAAAATGAACCACACACCAAGGATACCAAGCCAGAGGTGGGCAGATCTGAGACTATAGCCCAAGTATGCACCTGCCAGATGCACAAAGCCACTCACTCCTAATCTTCAAACTTGCCTACTCCTCCAGCCAGTTCAGGATTGAAATATATTCTGTAAATATGTTTACCATGTATATCATTTAATAAATTATTTCTTAACTTGTCATTTAACACATTTTTGTTGAAGGTCAAATTCAGGATTGTTTCTCTTTAGCATAAATCATAATTCTCAAATGTTCTGTCAGAAGTAAACCATGGGAAACTTATGCATTTTAAATTCTGTAGTTGCATTAAAAATCTCCAGTGTCACATAAATATGATTTCCAACTAATAAACGTAACTTATTGAACTGTAACCATAATCTTATTTTTTAAGTCTTTTCCTGAGTTTGCTTTCTGATCACAGAGGAGGACCCTGTGTCAGATGGTCACTACAAAATACACTATTTACAGCATCTCTAATTCACTTATAAAATGCATGGAGAAAATTGATACGGCAGATCCTGGTGTGAGTCTCCTTTTAACAAATTTTGAACTCTGATCACAGTATTTACCTGCTGTGACACTGCTTTTTGGTGAAAATGCTCTTTGAGTTTCTCAGCAAGTTTAGCAAAAATTTTAGCAAATTTCTTTTTCTACGAACATTGGGGAAATGCTTGTAAATCTTGCTATATTCTCTTCAAGTAAACTTTTCTTGATGCAAAAATATTCTTGTTGATTACAGTACAATTACTTTGACTTTCGTTCCAGACATGCCAATTTCTATGTGTTTTGATCTCTGAGCCTTGATTTTTGCAAGTGGATAGGGAGTGAATGCTCCTCTTTTTCTCATAGAATCTCAAGGAGGAGATGAGTAGGCACAAGTGAAAGCACTTGGAAAGCTATCAGGCTGTGTAGAAATATAAGACGAATACTACCTACAAAAGTTGTGCAAGAGAATATGCAGTCTTGATCTGAGATATAAGAGCCACAATATCCAAAACTGAGGGCATTCATTTCCTCCATCTGCTCCAGTATGTTCCATAATCTTTTTCCTCTCTCCTATAGGACATACCCTCTACACTACTCAATGTAGAAACCTGAGCTCATCTAAACTCACTACATCTACTTCACTCCAGACAAGAAGAGGTGGCAAGAATACACAGAACTATACAAGAAAGGTCTTAATGACTGGCCTAACCACAGTGGTGTGGTCACTCACTTACCGCCAGATATCCTGGAGTGTGAAGTGAAGGGGCCTTAGGAAGCATTATTATGAATAAAGCTAATCGAGGTGATGTAATTACATTTGAGCTATTGAAAATCCTAAAAGATGATGCTGTCAAAGTGCTGCACTCAATATGTCAGCAAATTTGAAAAACTCAGCAGTGGCTACAAGACTGGAAAAGGTCAGTTTTCATTCCAATCCCAAAGAAGAGCAGTGCCAAAATAATGTTCCAAATACTGTACAGTTGTGCTCATTTCACATGCTAGTAAGGTTATGCTCAAAATCCTTCAAGCTAGGCTTCAGTGGTTTAGGAATTAAGAACTTCAACTGTACAAGTTGGGTTTAGAAAAGGCATAGGAACCAGAGATCAAATTGCCAATATTAGTTGTTGGATCATAGAGAAAGCAAGTGAATTCCAGGAAAAAAAAAAATCTGCTTCATCAACCAGGCAAAAGTCTTTGTGTGGAAAATCCTTAGTGATGGGAATACCAGATCACCTTTCCCAGGTGAAACCTGTATGTGGGTCAAGAAGCAATAGTTAGAAATGGACTGGTTCAAACTGGGAAAAGAGTATGTTCAGGCTGTATATTCTCACTCTGCTTATTTAACTTATATGCAGAGTACATCATATGAAATGCCAGGCTGGATGAATCACAAGTTGGAATCAAGATTGCCAGGAGGAATATCAACAACCTCAGATATACAGATGAAACCACCATAATGGCAGGAAGTAAAGAGGAACCAAAGAGACTCGATGAAGGTGAAAGAGGAGAGTGAAAAAGCTGGCTTAAAACTCAACATTCAAAAAACTAAGATCATGGCTTCCGGTACCATCCTTTCACGGCAAATAGAAGTGGGAAAAGTGGAAGCAATAACAGATTTTGTTTTGTTGGCTCCCAAATTACTGTGGATGGTGACTGCAGCCATGAAATCCAAAGATGGTTGCTCATTGGAAGGAAAACTTTGACAAAACCTAGACAGTGTATTGGAGAAGGCAACGGCACCCCACTCCAGTACTCTTGCCTGGAGAATCCCATGGACGGAGGAGCCTGGTAGGCTGCAGTCCATGGAGTCGCTAAGAGTCGGACACGACTGAGCGACTTCACTTTCACTTTTCACTTTCATGCATTGGAGAAGGATATGGCAACCCACTCCAGTGTTCTTGCCTGGAGAATCCCAGGGACGGGGGAGCCTGGTGGGCTGTCATCTCTGGGGTCGCACAGAGTCCGACATGACTGAGGCGACTTAGCAGCAGCAGACAGTGTATTAAAAACCAGAGATATCACTTTGCCAACAAAGGTCCATATAGTCAAAACTATGGTTTTTCCCGTAGTACTGTATGGATGTGAGAGTTGGACCATAAAGAAGTGTGAATGCCGAAGAACTGGTGCTTCTCGAGTGTGGTGCTGGAGAAGACCCTTGTGAGTCCCTTGGACTGCAACAAAATCAAACCAGTCAATCCTAAAGGAAATCAACCCTGAATATTCATTGGAAGGACTGATGTTGAAGCTGAAGCTCCAATACTTTGGCCACCTGATGCAAAGAGCTGACTCACTGGAAAAGCCTGACGCTGGGAAAGATTGATGGCAAAAGGAGAAGGGGGTGGCAGAGGATGAGATGGTTAGAGAGCATCACCAACTCAAAGAACAGGAATTTGAGCAATCTCAAGGAGACAGTGGAGGACAGAGAAGCCTGGTGTGCTGCAGTCCGTGGGTCACAAAGAGTCAGACATAACTTAGCAACTGAACAAGAACAGCAACAAAACAAGCAGCTAGCATGTTTCTGCTCTCTTATGTATCTTTATAGTCACTATTTTAATTTCTGCCTTCCTCATTTTTCCTGCAGATGACTATAATAATCTACCTACTGGGATCCATGCCATGGCAGCCAAAATGGCTTTCCTAAATGGAAAATCTAACTTCATTACTTCATTGCTTAAAATCTTCAGGTGATCCCTGCTGCTTTCAGGATCACATTCAAACTCTTTATTATGTTTTCTAAGGTCATTTTAGATCTGCCCCCTCCTTAGTGCCCTACTTTTCACACTAGGATGCAGCCATGTTGGAATTCTGTGAAAACACACTTCCAATAAACGTGGGCCCTTTAAAAGTGCCATTAAACCCCATGTCAATTGTAGACCTGATTGTTGTTACGGTCTCCCATAGATTTCAGGACTATGAGCACAGTTGAGATGGCTTCCCAGGTGACTCGGCAGGTAAAGAACCTGTCTGCAATGCAGGAGATGCCAGAGATATGGGTTCGATTCCTGGGTTGGGTAGATCATCTGGAGGAGGACATGGCAATCCACTCCACTATTCTTGCCTGGAGGATCCCATGGACAAAGGAGCCTGGCAGGCTACAGTCCATAGGGTTGCAAAGAATTGGACACAACTGAAGTGACTGAGCATAGCACAGCTGAGAAAGGACTTGAAGTTTTGTAATTATTCTCATTTTAGAGACTAAGTTCATTGCTACAGATAATCGAGAACTGGTCCCAACTTGAATGTGACATAGAACAAGAAGGAAAGAGTCACAGACTGTGATAAACATTAATAGATTGATGTGAAATTTATCCATATTAATAACAATTAAAGGGTATTAACTGATGAAAGAATCAGTGCTAAAATAAATTTTATGTCATGAAATTTTAGGAAAATATAGGATACAGAGAAAAATAAAATAGCCATTATTGTCTTCCACTGAAATACATACATAAATATTTACACATATAGTATTTGCTTGTGCTGCTGTTGCTAAGTCGCTTCAGTCGTGTCCGACTCTGTGTGACCCCCATAGAAGGCAGTCCACCAGGCTCCCCTGTCCCTGGGATTCTCCAGGCAAGAACACTGGAGTGGCCTGCCATTTCCTTCTCCAATACACGCATGCATGCTAAGTCACTTCAGTCATGTCCGACTCTATGTGACCCCATGGACAGCAGCCCACCAGGCTCCTCTGTCCATGGGATTCTCTAGGGAAGAATACTGGAGAGGATTGCCATTTCCTTCTCTATAGTATTTACTGACATTTTTATGTTTAAACAGGTAATAATGACTGTTAACAATAAAAGACCAGTTAACACTTGTTTAGCATAACTCTGTGCCAAGAACTCTATTATATGTTTTGCAAGAATTGTTTAGTTAATAGCATATATAATATATATGAAATTAACTTCCTTTTTGGAAACAAGTGTTCATATGAATTTATTAGGAATTGAAAAAAAAAGTCTTTCTTCCAAATATATTTTTTTCACATTTGGAGATCTTCTCTTATATATATATGAAATAGCTAATATATATGAAAGATATAAGAGTTATTTATAACAATAATTGAAAACTAATAATATTAATAACTTTATTTGCATAAATAACTTACTACTTGTTAATATGGGCTGTATATGTTGTATATATGAGGTGTGTAGGTATGTACATGTAAATTTTTCAATTCTTAACAAAATCAGATTGATTTATATCTTGTAAGATCCTATTCAGATACAAATAATATAGAAAATATAGTATATAGGCTGGCTTACAAGAATTCATTTAATTTTTGGATTCTAAAAACTCCTGACACTGGATCCCTAAACTTGGAAGAATTCTAATGAATTATTAATATCAGCCATTGCTAAGAGCAAGTATTTGCAGCAGGTATGGAACTTGTTTTCTTTTTCTAAACATTTTAATTCTAATAAAATAGCTTTTTTTATCCAAATGAATAATAAAGGAAGTCCATAAGGGAAAAATGAACGAGCAAAACCTTATAGAGTTATCAATTTAAATTATACACAAATACATACTAGAACCAATTATATCTTTTATGTAAATTTATCAGATAAAACAGGATGTATTTGCATTTATATTATTCTGAAATTAAATTGTACACTTACGTCAATAGCTTGTGAAGCAACTGGAAAAAAAGGATCTAGTAAATATCTCATCACTTCCCTGGTGGCTCAGACAGTAAAGCGTCTGCCTACAACGCAGGAGACCTGGGTTTGATCCCTGGGTCGGGAAGATCCCCTGGAGAAGGAAATGGCAACCCACTCCAGTATTCTTGCCTGGAAAATCCCATGGACTGAGGAGCCTGGTGGGCTACACTCCATGGGGTCCCATATCTCATGGGATAATGTTTTGATTTGCACTGCATTTAGCATATGAATATAGTAGAAAATCAATAATGTCAGAGTTTGAGTAATGTTTCGGATCCAGTCCTTGCCACTCAGTCAAAGTCCAAAACCCAGCTCAAGCTTCCCTTTTTCTCTCACCTCTCAAGGCCACAGTTTGCATCATACCACCCTGATGTCTAAGGCTGGATTATTTCCTTGTTTCTCCAAGTTCCTAAGCTCCTTTTCCATACCCTGAACTGCACTAGACACTGCTGCTAATTCTCTCCCATGAGGTCAAGGTCTGGATCATATTTAACTGTGTGATCTATCTGCCTAGCTGTAATCCTCATACAGCTTATCAAGATGGAAGAGGTCAGATTGTTAATGATAACTGTTAACAATATTTAAAAGGAATGAAATTGGGTAGTGATGGGGATGAACCTAGAGTCTGTCATACAGGGTGAAGTAAGTCAGAAAGAGAAAAACAAATATCCTATATTAATGCATATATATGGAATCTAGAAAAATGGTACTGATGAACCTAACTGCAGGGCAGGAATAGAGACACAGATGTCGAGAACAAACTGGTAGACCCAGAATGGGGGAGGAGAGGGTGGGGCAAACTGAGAGAGTAGCTCTGACACATATACACACTACCATGTGTGAAACAGCTCGTGGGAAGCTGTATATAGCACAGGGAGCTCAGTTCAGGGCTCTGTGATGACCTGGAGGGGTGGGGGCCAGTTGGAGGGAGGCTCAAGAGGGAGGGGATATATATACACATAGCTGATTCACAGTGTTATACAGCAGAAACTAACACAGTATTATAAAACAATTATACTCCAATAAAAAAAATAAAAGTATTTAATGCAAAAATAATTATATTTGATCCAACTGGTATTGTCATCCAACAAAAAAACCATCCAACATTATCAGACCTTATATTTTTTCATCTGACAACAGGATATGTTTTGATTGGATTTTCTAAAGCAAATTCTGATCCTATGGTTTCACATTGCAAATTGGCCTTGAAGAGTCAAAATTTTGATTCTCAGCATTCAGTAATCACTACAATATAAAGATTTAGTCTATGACTCTACTAGAAAATTCAACTCAAGTTTACTGAAATGTAGCATATTTTACTAAAAGTATTTTCCCCCTTCCCTTAGTTTCTTTTGCAAAATGTTTCTGCAAAAGAAACAGATTTAAGAATAATTACCAAATTCTAGACATAAGGACTATATTTAGACATGCTAAAGATAACACCATTCATTTCTAATAAGAAGCAAAAGCAGAATGTGTTATATAAAAGCAAATTAAATCTTATGCAAAACCTATATAAATGAAATAAGGGTATTTTAGTGAACTAGTAATATAACCTTATTTCAGAACGTCTTGTCTAATTCCACCAATCACACATAAAATTGATTTCATTACTATGTAGAAAAAAATAGCTTATATTTTCTGCAGTTATATTGGTAAATATAATACATTTCTCAGTCATCAAGAATTCCTTGGCAGATAAAAATCTTTGAAATAGAGCTGCCGAGTAGAAGCAACATGCAGAAGCATCAACATGCAGTACAAATTTTTAAATATTAGGCTAAATAATTTTTTAAGACTAGAAAAATAAATAAATTCTTGAAACCAACTGCACTGCAATCCATTTTTAACACTATGGTGGTAAATTACACTGATGTCAGCAAGCTGATTTTTGATAAAAATTTTATTCTATGAGGCCTCTTGATTTTTCTGAACTTTCTGATAATATGAGATACCTCACAATAGGGTATCAGAAAAAATGTTAAGAACTCATATTCCCAGAATGCGTATTTTAATTTATTTTGCATTTCTATAAATGAGGGAAAGTAGATAAAAGGTGCGCTATAATGGGCCAAGTAAAATGTTTTTGGTAGTTGCTGTCTGTGTACCCCTGTGCAAAGCTAGATTCAATCAAGAAGGGCTGTTAAGTTCAAGTGCTAAATATCTTCAGTTTATTTTCTTCCTTTTCCTCTTCTTTTACTTGTTATAATGAGTTTTGCTACAATATAAATTCAAAGACAGTATTTTATAGCTGTTGGAAGATTATAACAAACATTACCAACAGTCTTCCTGCATATATAAATTGGAAATTACAAAACAAATATTTAAGATATACAAGAAAAATTTAGTAAAATGTAACATTCAGTTTCATTTAAAAAATCACTGATCATCAGAAGCATAGGTATATAAAGTGATATTAAAATGTCTTAAAAATATCACTATTAGAAACTTTTAAGCAAAATAATAATGAATAGTGTAACCTGAGTGGATTGAGACCGACAGATCTAAAAGAAATTGTAAGAGACCAACCACTTGCTTCTAAACTTCCAGGAACAAGATAGCCTTTCATGAATGATCTTGAAGCATTTAGCAAATACCTGTGCCAAATCTTACAGTACCTGCAATGTGCAGATATAAAACTCTAAGGAGAGATGGGAAAATACATCAGCCTAGGTTGACTCAGATAAGATGTCCAGTGGAGGGAACCGCCCTGGAGCCCTGACTCCTCAGAAAACTGCAGAACACTCCTCTTGGACCAGCTTCTCTCTCAAGTAGGTTTCCTGTGGGTGTTAATCTCTATTTCACACCTCTTTAACACTCTGATCCCCAAGCTTCCTTCCCCTTCCAGATCTGTAATCCCATTCTTCCCCCCCACTACCATTTCTCGCTGAGGACAAAACTGCATCCGTGTGTGCTTTCCACCTGAATATTAATTATTTCCTCTCTGGCCACTGCCTTTAATTTTGCCTTGAGTATTTTCTTCTCCCAGTGACAAGAGAAAGGCGGGTTTCCTGTGTCTCAAGAGGCTGTCACTTTAGGATAAATTATGCTTTTATTAATACTTTCCAGTGGTATAGGATTAGCAAAATAAATGGCATGCCCAGGACAAGAAGTTTTAAACTGACACAGCCCGTTATCTATTTATATGCCGACTTAGTGGAATTGCTAAGCAGAAAGAAATGGGGATGGTTACAAGTCAGTAAGCCATATCCTGCTTCAGCTACATGAAAAATTAGAATACAGTTTTTTCAAGTGATTATACTACTAACTAAAAGATGAAAACGTACCCCCCACCCCAACACACACACATAGGGAGCAAAATACACTCTAATTTATATTTTCACATGGAAGACAGAATAGAAATCAAAATTTAAAAATTGCTAGTCACATCTACTTCATACTGAAGAATCTTTCACCAATTCTATCACTAAGTTCTGTCAATATTGACTAATTTGAAGTTGAACAATTTTGATTACCCCCACTGTTAATTCCTGGTAAAGACAAGTAATGAGGAATTAACATAGTAAGAGGAGGAAGGAAAATAATCCAGGATGCACTGTTGTTAAAAATGACAACACAAATAAGAAATGATTTTTAAAAATGAATGGTTAAACAATTATATTAGAAACACAAGATTTAAGCCTATACTCTCCATTTCACTTGGTTCATAATTGCAAATACCACATAGTCCTCTTTGGTTTGTTAACTAAATGTGTCATAGTTAAGTACACTACTTTCAAAACTGGTGAAAATACTTAATATCATGGGAACTTAAAAAAAAAAAAGAACTTCCTTAGACTAAGATCACAACACCTGAAAGATAGCCCTTCAATTCAGATTTGATTAAGTGCATAGTGTTACACTGTCTGTGTTCAAACCTGGTTTTGACATTTATGAGCTGTGTGGTGGAAGCAAAAGCTGGTCAGTCGTGTCTGACTCTTTGCAACCCCATGGACTATACAGTTCATGGAATTCTCTAGGCCAGAATACTGAAGTGGGTAACCTTTTCCTTCTCCAGAGGATCTTCCCAAGCCAGGGATCAAACCGAGGTCTCCTGCATTGCAGGCAGATTCTTTACCAGCTGAGCCACCAGGGAAACCCATTAGCTGTGTGACCTTGATCAAATTACTTAACTTCTCTGTCCTGCAAGTTTCTCATCTGTAAAATGGGCTCAATAGTAGCATCTACCCCCAAAGGTTGTAAGATTCAATGAGTTAATATTAGTGACGTGTTAACAATAGTGTCTGGGAGGGGAATGACATTTTAATAAGTACTTGTTGATTTAAAAAATAGATTTAACTTCCACTACTGTGCAGTGAATTCTTAAGAGATCATTTTTGGCTCGGCCAAATCATGATCAAAAGCAATAAGTGTAAAAGTCTAATAATGAAAAGAATAATCCATTCATGCAGAAAAATACTAAAATGGTTAGTTTTCTATGGGAATGCATGGCTGCCTCACATCTTCAGGGTTGGCCCCATAGCCCAAAACTTTAAGTTTTAAAAAGTCACTGCTTTACAAACTCAGTAAGAAACAAACTATATATATTCTATTCTATATTCAATATATTCTGTTCTCACATTATACATCCTAAATGAAATGGAATTAAGAGGATGGGGCAACAGAGATAAACCAGATGGGGCATCTATGGGTAACTTATTTTTGACAAAAGAGGCAAGAACATACAATGGAGCAAAGACAGCCCCTTTAAGAAGTGGTGCTGGGAAAACTGGACAGCTACGTGTAAAAGAATGAATTAGAACACTTCCTAACACCATACGCAAAGATAAACTCAAAATGGATTAAAGACCTAAACTTAAGACCAGAAACTATAAAACTCTTAGAGGAAAACATAGGCAGAGCAATGACATAAATTATAGCAAGATCCTCTATGACCCACCTCCTAGAATAATGGAAATAAAAACAAAAATAAGCAAGTGGGACCTAATTAAATTTAAAAGATTTGCACAGCAAAGGAAACTATAAACAAGGTTAAAAGACAATCCTCAGAATGGGATAAAATAATAGTAAATTAAACAACTGACAAAGCATTAATTTCCAAAATATACAAGTAGCTCATACTAATTAATACCAAAAAAACAAACAACCCAATCAAAAAGTGGAAAAAGACCTAAATAGACATTTATCCAAAGAAGACATACAGATGGATAATAAACACGTGAAAAGATGCTCAACATCACTCATTATTAGAGAAATGTAAATCAAAACTACAATGAGATATCACCTCCAACCATTCAGAATGGCCATCATCAAAACGTCTACAAACAATAAATGCTGGAGAAAGCGTGGAGAAAAGGGAACCCTCTTGCACTGTGGTGGGAATGTTAATTGACACAGCCAGTTCGGAAGACAGTATAGAGATTCCTTGAAAAACTAGGAATAAAACCCCACAGGACCCAGCAATCCCACTCCTAGGCATATACCCTGAGGCAACCAAAATTGAAAAAGACATGTGTACCCCAATGTTCATTGCAGCACTGTTTCTAATAGCTAGGACATGGAAGCAACCTAGACGTCCATCGACAAATGAATGGATAAAGTAGCTGTGGTACACATACAATGGAATATTACCCAGCCAACAAAAGGAGCACATTTGAGTTGGTTCTAATAAGGTGGATGAACCTATGATACAGAGTGAATTAAGTCAGAAAGAGAAAAACAAATATTATATGCTAACACATATATATGGAATTTGAAAGATGACACTGATGAATATTTTCAGGGCAGCAATGGAGACACAGACAAAGAGAACAGATGTACAGACACGGTGGGAGTAGGGGAGGAAGGAGAGGGTGGGATGCATAGAAAGAATAGCATGGAAACATGCATACCATACATAAAATAGACAGCCAATGGGAATTTGCCGTGTGACTCGGGAAACTCAAACCGGGGCTCTGTAACAGCCTAGAGGAGTAGGATGGTGAGCAAGGCTCAAGACGGAGGGGACACTTGTATACTGATTCATGCTGATGCTTGGCAGAAACCAACACAATACTGGAGAGCAATCACCCCTCAGTTAAAAATAAATTAAAGAAAAAAGAGGACAGGGCAAAAATGGATTTGGTGACCACATAGATAAAAATGCAAAATAAAACTTAGTCTCAATGCTAAGTTATGTCCCATAATTAAACTCACCTTTTATAACGAAATGTAACTGAATTATGAATTTTTAAATATGGCATATGATGTTAATTACACTAGCAATAAGAAAACCAAACTCTGTAATTTTATTTCACTTGGCTCCTGCGTCAATGAGATGTTTAGCTGTGGTACATATACACAATGGAGTATTATTCAGCCATTAAAAAGAATACATTTGAATCAGTTCTAATGAGGTGGATGAAACTGGAGCCTATTATACAGAGTGAAGTAAGCCAGAAAGAAAAACACCAATACAGTATACTAACGCATATATATGGAATTTAGAAAGATGGTAACAATAACCCTGTGTACGAGACAGCAAAAGAGACACTGATGTATAGAACAGTCTTATGGACTCTGTGGGAGAGGGAGAGGGTGGGAAGATTTGGGAGAATGGCATTGAAACATGTAAAATATCATGTATGAAATGAGTTGCCAGTCCAGGTTCGATGCACGAAACTGGATGCTTGGGGCTGGTGCACTGGGACGACCCAGAGGGATGGAATGGGGAGGGAGGAGGGAGGAGGGTTCAGGATGGGGAACACATGTATACCTGTGGCGGATTCATTTTGATATTTGGCAAAACTAATACAGTTATGTAAAGTTTAAAAATAAAATAAAATTAAAAAAAAATAAATCTATTTTAAAAGGGCACAGAGAAGATCCACTAGACATCTTATGGATCGTGTACAAAACCTCACCAGCCTGAGTTACAAGGATCCTCTCACCCTTCCTGTGAAACTGCTCATGCTGAGCTGATCTAAATTTCTATCAAGCCTCTTATATGGTTTCTGATCCAAAAGAAGCTTATAAGCAGCATAATAGAAGAATGAGAAGATGGATACAAAGGCCTGGACAAAAGTAAAATGCACGTGTGAGAGAATAATCACTGAAAAGATTCAAAGATTCAAAACAGCACAGGGTATGTGTGGGCGTGCATGTATGCTTAAGCCTTCACACAAATTGTCCTAATGTATTCTAGCAATACAGAAGGCTCCTGTGTTACAGCACAAAAACAGAAACCGACGCTCAAAATGATGGCTCCATGTCATCAAGGCTCAAGAGGTCTCAAGTACACTCCATTTAACAAAGTAGAGAACTTACTATTAATTTTGTACTTACTAAGTGCCTTATGCAGTAAGAGCTTTAAAGGCACTCAATTAGTAAATAGTTACAAGGTGCCGTCTAAGCCCATACTACATTGAATCTTTGCATGACCATATCAGAGACATGGTTTATGATCCCCCATTTAGGAAGGAGCTCACCAAAAGAGAAAGAGTGCAAAGCGCGCAGGATGACACTGCAAAGCTGTTAGCCATTGCAAAGCTGGAGCCGAGTCGAAGGGTGAATTCAGATCTCTGTATTCCAGATTTAGCCTTACACTGACAGAGATTTCAAGGGCCAAGCCTAAAGGCAGAAGGCTCGTTTGTTTGGGCTACCATCTCACATGTGAGAACAACTCCACCTAAGTGAGGTCTTCAAGTACTTGAGAAATATCTGTAAAGAAAAAATATCTGTTAATTCCATATTGTAAACGTCAACTACATTAAATGATCCATTTTTTTCATCTTCGGATGTTCTGCCCAAAGCATATACAATACAGGGAGCAGCATGGGGTGGGTAACTTGTTTGCCTTCCTCCACCTCTCCCTTTCTTTTTTGTTTAGTTATCTGCTCATAAACTGCCTAGTGAGACCTTCAATCCAGTAAATATGCCAACAGAAAGCCTTTGAAACAAACACAGATGAAAAGGACCCTCTGGAATGTCAACCACCTCAACTCTCTTTTCCATTCCTCTCCAGCCAAGCAGCTTATAATCTCATGGCCCCCTTGATGGAGGAGGCACTGCTTCCAGCTAAGATGCATGACAACTGCCTCAACTTTCTAATACCCCGGCTCCTGGGAACTTTTTTGTGCTGCTGCTGCTGAATCCCCATCCTTTCATCATCTCCTTCAGTAAGCAATTCTTTCAGGATGAACCATTTCCAACTGAAACTATAAACACTAGATTCGAGAAATGTATTTTCAATCCTAATGTTTGCTGGCAGCAAATTTGGGGAGTTACAGACACTACTACCTGTAACCCCATCCTTAGCATCTCTCACAGAGTCTGCCTGTGGGGTATCTAACAAATAAATTGTCTTTCTTTCCACCTCTATCTTTTACGTAGCTGAAAGAATACACATGTATGTGTATGTATCCCATATGCCAACAGTGGCAGTTTTAAAGTACCATCAGTTCAGTTCAGCTGCTCAGTCATGTCTGACTCTTTGCAACCCCATGGACTGCAGCACACCAGGCCTCCCAGTCCATTACCATACTTCAGTTTTACAGAAGCAACGTATGACATATATTTGAGCCATAGGATTCTCAGTAGGTCTGCTCGAGTTACAGCACATCTTGAAATGTGTCTTAAAAGGATGACAACAAAGCTGTTATTAAAATGCCTATTTTAATAACAGGCTTCAGAGCTTTCTGAAAATCTAATAAAATTAATGTACCTCTGATTAATGTCAATTAAGATATCACGCTTATATGCACAGACATTAAGAATAAATGTTACCAAAAAAGAGAAACATCAAGCGGCTTCCTTTCCATGGCCTACTTAAGTTACAAATATCTACCCAAGCTTTTCATTAGCAAGTCTATATGGGTCATATAACTCTCCCCTGACTCTGCTTCTGCTTCTAATTGATTATTTACTGCTAAGGAAGAGTGTCTAGAGGTTTTCCACAAGGTTTAGAGCCTTGAGGACAGAAGTTAGAAGTTACACTGAACGGCTGTTGAACATACATCTCAAAATTTAGCCCAAAATTTAAATTAATATCCAATGGAGGGTGACTTACCTGGTGTCTCAGTGGTAGAGAATTCACCTGCCAATGCAGGGTTCAACCCCTGATCCTGCAAGGTCCCGCATACTGTAGGGCAACTAAGTCTATGAGTCTGTGTACCACAACTATTGAGCGTGTGCTCCAGAGCCCGGGAACTGCAACTGAGCCCTTGCCCCTTAACTACCGGAGTCCATGCATCCCAGAGCCCGTGCTCAGCAACCAAGAGAAGCCGGTGCAGTGCAGCTAGAGAGTAGCTCCTACTCGTCGCAACTCGAGAAAACACCCACAGCAATGAAGACCCAGTACAGCCAAATATATACACACACCTCTCCAATGGAGGACTACTTGCATTGCTATGGTCAATATTAGTAACTATATCATTCAACAAATATTAATATATGCCAGGTACAGTGCTAGGCATTGGAGTACAAATGAAAAAACAAACAAACAAACAGGCTTTATTCTCAAGAAGCTAAAATCTCATAAGGCATCGAAGGAAGTGATAAAGTAACTATGATACTCTATGCACAGGACTATGCTAAGGAGAGGACAGTTCCCTCACTGTGGAAGGCAAAGTAAATCAGAACATGGGGTCTACAAATTTCCAGGACAAGGTGACATATAAACTAAAGCTCAAAGAGGAACAGGAGTTTGGTGAAGAAAGGAGAAACAGTGATTTGGGATGAAACACTGGTACATGCAAAGGCCAGCACAGAGCAAGAACTTGGTGAGTTTAGGCACTTAAAGTATTTCAAGTAAGGCTGAAACCAGACAAGCACTTACCACTGCAGATAATGAAGCTTCAGCTTCAAGGGCTCCTCACTTGCACCAGCCCTTTCCAAAACCCTGGAAGGAACCCTACCAATAGGTTCAAATGTTTATATGTGTCCAAGAAAGAGTTATCCTGATGGGCCTGAGACCCCTCGCCTTGGAAAGCCCTGCTTGTGAGGTTGGCTTTTGGCTGACATATGGGAAATTAGATTTCAGGAGAGTTTCCACCATCCCATACACAAGAGTGATTCACTGTACCTAAATTCCTTATAGAAACAATATGGTTTGTGCTGAACACTTGCTTTCCTTCTGCAAGTTTGGGATTTGGGTACACACTGGACAGAGGATGTCTACATGACCAGCTTCCAATAAAAAGCTCGGCACTGAGTCTCTAAGGAGCTTGTCTGGCGGGCATGTTTCCCACTTGTCACGATCTGTTCCTTGAAGAATTAAGCATGTCCTGTGTGACTCTACTGGGAGAGAACTCTTGAAAGTTTGCACCTGGTTTCCCTTGGATTTTGCCTAGTGAACCTTTCCCCTTCTTGGATTTCGCCTTGGATCCTTTTACTATAATAAATCATAGCAGTGAAGCTGTAAGTCCTTCTAGCATATCATCAAACCTGGAAGTTCTTGGAGACCCCCAACACAAGAAGTTTTATAAAATGATCAAAGATAAAATGGATTTTTATTCTTTTTTTTAAAGGAGGGGCCCCAAATTCCCGAGTCTTTTAGTCACAAAATCTGGATCCTCCGCTGGATAGGTGGGTGGGGCACGCTAGTGCCAGTGGGGTGTGTAATCAGATATCAGGTTAGTGAGGCAACAGGATAGCCACTAGCAAAGGTCAAAACATATGGTAGAAATAAGTATCACTTTCCCTGTAAATGTATCTGTATGATTTGAAACCTAAGTTAGAAATCAAGGAACTGTTGCTATTACATGAAAATGATACAATACTTCCCATAGGAAAATCACTGTTTGAGAGAGGGAAGGGAGGGCAGAGTAACAGGAGATTGTTTACAGCCTCTGTAGGTCATGGTCAAATTTATGTAAATGAAGTTTGCTTCATAAAGTCCTAGAGCTTCTGGAGCTACGAAGTTCAGGGGCATTTGTTCTTTTTCATCAACATTATATCAGCCAGCTTAAGAATAACTCAGAAGGGCAGAAACTTGCCAATATAAGTGAAGTAGATAAAATTAATGACTTTAATTTACAAAATATAGGGGTTCAAATACCTATCATGGGAAGGTTAGCGCCTAAAAACTGCTGGCTACAGCTCCTAACCTGGGAGAGAAGCCTGGGGCTCTTTCTAGAACTCGGACCTAGAGTTACTTCAACAAATAGTCATAGCTCAGCAAAACTGTCCCTTGCACTAATTAGGTGCATTAATAAAATTGCCACTACTTTAGCTATTTACATATACTTTTTTAGAAGATGTGAGGCTTTTATGAATCACTGTAAACACGATTTGGGAAATATTTACTGACCCTTGGCTCTGTATGTACAAGGTTCTACCCTAGTGCAGCGATTGCTATTGTTTGCTACAAAGGCCCCTGCATATGTTTGTGCACACGAAGGTGCCTCAGTTGTGTCTGTGTCTGACTCTTTGTGACCCCAGGGACTGTAGCCCACCAGTCTCCTCTGTCCATGGGATTCTTCAGGCAAGAATACTAGAGTAGTTACCATGCTTTCCTCCAAGGGATCTTCCAGACCCAGGGACTGAATCTGCATCTCTTATGTCTCTAGCATGGGCAAGCAGGTTCTTTACCACTAGCACCACCTGTGAAGCCCCTACACTAAAACCCTCATTCCCCCAGTTGCTGTTGGGTATGTTGGCTGCTGACAGCTAAGAGTGAAGGCCTCCTTAGGAACTGCCTGGGTGAAAGGGATCTGCTTTTTCCTTCCTGGATGCCTGCTGCATCCAATGACTGGTCCACACGGGGGTAGAAAAGTCCAGCCTCATTGCCTCAATCTGGGGAAAACAGTATATTGTCCAAGCTTCAGAGCTCCTTGTGGGTCCAGCTGAAGCTTTCCACTTCTCCTTCAGCACAGTCCTGCTCTCCACACTTCCTTACAAGTGTTGTTTGCAAGAGGACTAGTCAGCAGCCCACCTTAAGCAAATCTCATTTCAGACTATACTTACTGTGGAAAATTAACTAAGCACAGTCAGTACAAATGGACTAAAAATGACACTGATATTGTCTCATAACTTAAGGAACTTTACAAATTAAATGGGAATCCAAGTACGGCAAGAGTGTCTGCTCCACAAAAGCAGGGGTAGATAACAAAATGAATGAACAACAAAGCAGCCTATGGTGAGTGTGACGGCAGGAGTTGTTCAGTTGCTCCATCATGTCCAACTCTTTGCAACCCCACGGACTGCAGCACATCAGGCTTTCCTGTCCTTCACGATCTCCTGGAGTTTGTTCAAACTCATGTCCATTGAGTCAGTGATGCCATCCAACCATCTCATCCTCTGTCACCCCCTTCTCCTCCTGCCATCAATCTTTCCCAGCATCAAGGTCTTTTCCAATGAGTCAGCTCTTTGCATCAGGCGGCTAAAGTCTTGGAGACAATAGTAGTATATAGGTCAAATGAAGAAGAAGTAAAACTTTGTTAGGTGAATAGAGATATTTCATAGGTATATTTTGAAACAGTCCTTGAAAATCTAGAAATTATTGGCATTTTAATAGAGCCAGTGTTTGCCATTCAGGCAGGAGAAACAGTGAAAACATAAGGGGCAGGTGAGGGAAAGAAAGCATATATGTGGCTAGTGAAAAAGGTAATGACGACATTGTGGAGACTTGTGAATGCCAAGGGAAAATGACATCTCTAATGGTCATTCATGGTGTTTGAACATGGGGGTGATTTACCCAGATTGGGCTTAGAGGAAGACAAAGCTGGAAGCCAAACTGGAGCAGTATGGCTCTAGAGTCTTCTCCAGTACTAACCCATTCCAGGACCACCACTTGGGATAAGAAACCAGGAGACAAATGCCAAGGATTCTTAGTACTGATAACAGCAGGCTAGGGTGGGGCATGGGAGGAAGGCCAATCCATACAGGTTGGTGGTGTCTCTATACAAAGCACACTCAGATCGTGAGTGAAGAAACCTATCTAGGTCTGAGCAACAGAAAGCAGGAGTGAAAACAAGTTCAAGGAGTTTAGGACAGGCTAGAGGTCAATGCATGACATACAGGATTACATGCAGTCTCCAGTTTGGGTCAGGGGCCCAGAAGAGCCAGAATAGAGATGATGGGATGGGAGAATTAGGGATGGATGAGGGACCGGATGTCATGCTCTGGACAAAAACAAGTTCATTAGTTATCAAAACAGTATATATAATGTTAGGGCTCAGAACAGGCTGCTCCAATGTAGGCCACAACGGTATATTGATTATTTTGAACTAAAGTTACTTGAGAAATAGCTGGTGGGGAAAATCACATAAAATACATTCTGAACTCCACCCCCTCCCCGGCCCCCGTCTTCCTCAAAAGTAGGAAATAACTCTCCCATGCAAAAACATCATCTCTGTAGCAGGAAGACAGAACCTCCTGAGTTACAGAATTCAAGACTAAGAAAGCTGTATGAATCACCTTAGTCACAATGTCATGTCTTCATTAGTCTGTTACCTCAGGTACAAGCCCCTTTGTTAAATCTTCATAAACAATTGTTTCTTTGTTGAAAAATAATATATAAACAGCCTGCTTTAGTCACTTCTGGGGTCCCATCTTTACGAGACCCCTATACACATAAATTCATTTTTTTTTTCCCTTCTGTTAATGTGTCTTGTGTCAATTTGTTCATTAGACCAGACAAAAGAATGCGAAGGGGTTTGGGGGAAGATTTCCCCTCCTTGACAACACAAGTCAATAAAATGAAAGCCCATACGTGGCCAAGCTGAAGGAAAGCTGTGAGCGTTGTGGCTGCTACAGGTGAAAACATAGAAATCAGATGAAGACTTTCAGCTTCAAAGGAAAGACACGTTCTCACGATGGTGTGGCTGAAGGTAAAATGTAAGTAGAAACCGATTTATTAAGTTAAACTAAAAATAACTCAATATTATTTTTTTTTCACTAGGGAATCAACATCCATTAATATGTAGAAAATGCATAAATTTGACAGAGGTAACCATGACTGGTCACAGCTTAGCTGGGCAGGGAGTCAGGTCAGTTTCAAAAGCGACCATCTGGAATCTGGCATGAGTGCCAGGAGGGGAAGGGTGCCTCCTAGCGGGCTGCTGAGGTACTACAGCCATTCGTGGAGCCCTTCGTCGAGGCAGAAGGCATCTGCCAGCAGGGCTCAGTAAAAATAGCAACATCACCTCTACGCATGGCTCTCTTCCATTCCCCTACACTTGAGCCATCTCTCCACAGGAAAGCTGGGACTGAGCAAGCCACAGACTCAATCTGGACGTGCCGCAGACCACCTGTCTAATCAGACACCAGGAAATGCTTTCGTGCTAGAGCCGGTCTTCCTTCTGTCCACACAATTGAAAATTCACACTCCGTTATAAAAATGGAATGGAGTCGCTTCCCTGAATGACTAGAATCCAGGTGGATTTCACATGATCTTGACTGGAGTGACTGCAAAAGCCGGACTAACTGGCCCGTTGCCCCAGGTGGACGAGCTTCATTAAGGAGGATGCCAGCATCACAGCCTCACACTCAAAATTCTCCTGAAGCTCAGGAGGTTTTAGCCAACAATTCTAATGAAGATATGCTCCTATGTGAACATTTTGTCAGGTCACCGCTCCGTGGAATTGGGCTGACTGTAAGCAATTTTTAAGATAAAATATTTTTTAAAAAGATAATAAAATGTAATAGAACCTGAGTGATAAAGACGAAATTCCATATGCAGTAAAATAGAGCTTGATGAGGTGATGGTCAAAAGCAGAATGTTTCCTCAGAACTCTGAGATGTAAGAAACAGAGCAATATTGTTTTCAAAGTGCAGTGCTTCCTGTATGTAACCAAATTTTAAAAGGAAACAGAAAAAAAAAAAAAAAGTTGTGGTCTTGGTTGACAGGAGATAAAATAAATGAGTCGTTGGAAGAGCAAGTGACTAACTGATCACTGATTCTACTCTATGATTTTCAAAGTTGTGTCATGTCACCCCCAGACTCTGGGGGCCAGATGACATGGTTTAGAGAAACCAGCATCCCACTTTTCATCTCTCAGAAGACCCTTTCTCAGGGAAGGCTTCCATCTTTTTTCCCTTCTGGACTGCCACCTGAGTTATCCCTCAGAAAACAATAGATGACTTGCTCATGTTATTCCTCTTCCAAATTTATAATTAAAACAAGTTATCCTTCAAAATAAGTTCAAAAGCTCAGTGGACCAGAAAATGTTTCCTCAGACTGAAAAATATTCTTCATCGTTGCCTACATCCACCAACTAATTGACCTGCCAGTCCTACAGGCTCTCCAAGAACTCCCCAAAATGAACAAAGATGAAGCATGAATGGGCCCGAAGTACATGACTGAAATGTGCAATACAGGCTCCAATGTGATGAAAGAAGGAAAGTTAAACTCACTGAGTGATCTCAGCTCACCAGCTGAGATAGACTTAAAATAACTCAGCCAACTCTAGTTTTGTTGACATATGGAATGTTGCATAGAATCTCAAACTCAAGCTCAAAAGCTACCAAACTCAACCTAGCAAAAATCAGGGAAAGAGTCTAAAACTGACTGAATACCTACTATATCACTTAGAAATTACACTATCTCTCAAACTCAAATGCTGCTGTTAGAAACTTCCTTTCTCTTACTTTCTTATTCATTTTCTTCTAGCATAATTTTCCTTATTATTAATACTGTGTTTCAGAGATTGAGTGGTAGAGCCAGACTGCTTAGGTTTGTATACTAAAATTCCACTTACTAACTGCATAATCTTGATTAAGTCACTAAGACTCCATATGCCTCTGTTTTACCACCTTATAGGTTAAGGAGAATAATGCCTGTGCCTTGAAGTTCTGGATTATTCTGGATTGCATGAGTTGGGACATAAGGATTCAGAACAGTGTGGAGCACATATCGCTACTGTTCTCTCTTATATTTATTTGCCCCAAAGATTTTTTTGTTCCTAATCATTACATCTGACACTTGTATGCCTGTCACAAAATAGGTTCCCAATAAATACTTGGGTAAGTGGATGGATTTAATTTAATCCACATACTAGCTTTGTGAGGTAGGACTCTATTATCATTCTGAAGGTAAATGAGGAATTTATACCTTCAAAAAGAAATATATACGTGAAACATTACAGAGATTACTCAAAAAATTAAAAACTGAACTACCATATGATACAGCAATTCTACTTGGGTACATGGCTGAAAAACAAAACATAATCACTATCTCAAAAAAAATCATTGAAACATATTTACAATAGCTAAGACATGAACCTTAGCTCATGTAGGGCTACCCAACACAGATGGGTCATGGTGAAGAGTTCTGACAAAACGTGGTGCACTGGAGAAGGGAATGGCAAACCACTTCAGTATTCTTGCCTTAAGAACCCCATGAACAGTATGAAAAGGCAAAAAGATACAACACTGAAAGATAAACTCCTCAGGTCCATAGGGGCCCAATATGCTACTGGAGGAGAGTGGAGAAATAATCCCGGAAAGAATTAGGAGATGGAGCCAAAGCAAAATCAGCAGCCAGTTGTGGATGTGACTGGTGATGGAAGTAAAGTTTGATGCTGCAAAGAACAAAATATAGGAACCTGGAATGTTAGGTCCATAAATCAAGGTAAATCAGAAGTGGTCAAACAGGAGATGGCAAGAGTGAACATAGACATTTTAGGAATCAGTGAACTAAAATGGACCAGAATGGGTGATTTTAATTCAGATGGCCATTATATCTACTGCTGTGGGCAAGAATCCCTTAGAAGAAATGAAGTAGCCCTCACAGTCAACGAAAGGGTCTGAAATGCAGTACTTGGGTATAATCTCCCTAGGCAAACCATTCAGTATCGTAGTAATCCAAGTCTATGCCCCAACCGCCAATGTTGAAGAAGTTGAAGTTGAACAGTTCTATGAAGACCTATAAGACCTTTTAGAACTAACACCAAAAAAAAAAAAAAAAAGATGTCCTTTTCATCATAGGGGACTCAAATGCAAAAGTAGGAAGTCATGAGATACCTGGAGTAACAGGCAAGATTGGCCTTGGAGTACAGAATGAAGCAGGGCAAAAAGCTAGCAGTTTTGCCAAAAGAACACACTGGTCATAGCAAACACCTTCTTCCAACAACACAAGAGAAGACTCTACACATGGTCATCAACCGATGGTCAATACCAAAATCAGATTGATTATATTCTTTGCAGTTGAAGACAGAGCAGCTCTATACAGTCAGCAAAACCAAGACCAGGAACTGACTGTGGCTCAGATCATGAACTCCTTATTGCAAGATTCAGACTTAAATTGAAGAAAGTAAGAGAAAACACTAGGCTATTCAGATATAATGAAAATCAAGTCCCTTTTGATTATACAGTAGAAGTTACAAATAGATTCAAGGGATTAGATCTGATAGAATGCCTGAAGAACTATAAATGGAGGTTTGTGACATTGTATAGGAGGTGATCAAGACCATCCCCAAGAAAAAGAAATGCAAAAAAGGCAAAATGGTTGTCTAAGGAGGCCTTACAAATAGCTGTGAAAAGAAGAGAAGCAAAAAGCAAAAAAGAATAGGAAAGATATATCCATTTGAATGTAGAGTTCCCAAGAATAGCAAGGAGAGATAAAAAGAAAGCCTTCCTAAGGGAACAATGCAAATAGAGGAAAACAATAGAATGGGAACGACTAGAGATTTCTTCAAGAAAATTAGAGATACCAAGGGAACATTTCATGCAAACATGAGCACAATAAAGGACAGAAATGGTATGGACCTAACAGAAGCAGAAGATATTAAGAAGAGGTGGCAAGAATGCACAGAAGAACTATACAAAACAGATCTTTATGTCCCAGATAACCACGATGGTGTGATCACCCACCTAGAGCCAAACATCCTGGAATGCGAAGTCAAGTGGGACTTAGGAAGCATCACTATGAACAAAGCTAGTGGAGGTGATAGAATTCTAGTTGAGCTATTTCAAATCCTAAAAGATTTCAAATCCTATTCCAAACCTTAAAAGATTTCAAAATTCAAATCCTGCACTCGATACGCCAGCAAATTTGGAAAACTCAGCAGTGGCCACCAAGACTGGAAAAGGTCAGTTTTCATTCCAGTTCCAAGGAAAGACAATGACAAAGAATGCTCAGACTACCTCACAATTGCACTCATCTCACACGGTAGCAAAGTAATGCTCAAAATTCTCCAAGCTAGGCTTCAGCAGCAGAGAAGACAATGGCACCCCACTCCAGTACTCTTGCCTGGAAAATCCCATGGATGGAGGAGCCTGGTGGGCTGCAGTCCATGGGGGTTGCTAAGTGTCGGACACGACTGAGAGACTTCACTTTCACTTTTCACTTTCATGCATTGGAGAAGGAAATGGCAACCCACTCCAGTATTCTTGTCTGGAGAATCCCAGGGACAGGGGAGCCTGCTGAGCTGCCGTCTATGGGGTTGAACAGAGTCGGACACAACTGAAGCAACTTAGTAGCAGCAGGCTTCAGCAGTATATCAACAGAGAGCTTCCAGATGTTCAAGCTTGATTAAGAAAAGGCAGAGAAACCATACATCAAATTGCCAACATCTGTGGATCATAGAAAAAGCAAGAGAGTTCCAGAAAAACATCTACTTCTACTTTATTGACTATGGCAAAGCCTTTGACTGTGTGGATCACAACAAACTCTGGAAAATTCTTGAAGAGATGGGAATATCAGACCACTTGACCTTCTTCCTGAGAACTGTGTATACAGGTCAAGAAGCCAGAGTTAGAACTGGACATGGAACAACAGACTGGTTCCAAATTGGGAAAGGAATTATGTCAAGGCTGTATGTTGTCACTGTGCTTATTTAACTTATATGCAGAGTACCTCATGGAAAATGTTGGGCTGGATGAAGCACAAGCTGGAATCAAAATGCCAGTGGAAATATCAATAACCTCGGATATGAAGATGACACTACCCTTATGGCAGAAAGCAAAGAGGAACTAAAAAGCCTCTTGATAAAAGTGAAAGAGGAGAGTGGAAAAAGTTGGCTTAAAACTCAACATTCAGAAAACTAAGATCATGGCATCTGGTCCCATCACTTCATGGCAAATAGATGCAGAAACAATGAAAACAGTGACAGATTTTATTTTCTTGGGCTCTGAAATCACTGCGGATGGTGACTGCAGCCATGAAAATAAAAGACACTTGCTCCTTGACAAAGCTATGACAAATCTAGACAGTGTATTAAAAAGCAGAGACACTACTTTGTCAACAAAGGTCTGTCCAATCAAAGCTATGGTTTTTCCAGTAGTAATATATGGATGTGAGAGTTGGACCATAGAGAAAGCTGAGCAGCAAAGAATTGACGCTTTCAAACTGTGGTATTGGAGAAGACTCTTGAGAGTCCCTTGGACTGCAAGGAGATCAAGCCAGTCAATCTTGAAATCAGTCCTGAATATTCATTGGAAAGACTGATGCTGAACCTGAAACTCCAATACTTTGACCACCTTATTGAAGAACCGACTCATTGAGAAAGACCCTGATGCTGGGAAAGATTGAAGGTGGAAGGGGAAGGGGATGTAAGAGGATGAGATGGTTGGATGGCATCACCGACTCAATGGACATGAGTTTGAGCAAGCCCCAGGAGTTGGTGATGGACAGGGAAGTCTGGCGTGCTGCAGTCCCTGGGGTTTCAAAGAGCTGGACATGACTGAGTGACTGAAGATATGAACCTAAGTGTTTAATACACAGAGAGAAACACTACCCAGCCATAAGAAAGGAAATCCTGCCATTTGCAGCAACATGGATGGACCTGAAGGGCATCATGCTAAGTAAAATGAGTCAGAGAAAGACAAATACTGTAAGAACTCAATTATATGTGGAATCAAAGAGTAAAAAATAAATTCCTTGTAGAAACAGAACAAATTGGTAGGTGGCCAGAGGCAGTGGGGTAGGCAGTGGGGAAAGTGGATGAAGAAACCAAAGATGCAAAACTTCCAAGTACAAGATATACAAGTTTTGGCAATTACTGTACAGCATGGTGACTAGAGTAAACCCTCCTGCTGAGAAAATAGATTTTCAGGTTCTCATCACAAAAAAGGCATAGTCGGTAACTATGTAAAGTGATGGATGTTAACGAAATTTACTGTGGCAATCATTTCAAAATATATACATATATCAAATCATTATGTTGTATACTTTAATATGAAGGTACATGTCAAAGAAAAGAAGAAGAAATGGAGCTAGTCAGCAGAACAGATATTTGAAATAAAGAGTGCACACGTTTCCACTGCACCACACAGAGAAATGCAAGGCTTTGCTATACAAAAAAACAACTGCAGGAAAGCTTCACTTGGGTAAATGTCCAACAGACAGCTCAGTACAAAGTGTCTTTGTGTTCTGTTTCATTTTAGAGATTCTTATTGTAACTCGGTAATTAGGTATCTCATCCTCAGACTTCTATTTCTAGCATCTGTTCTGTTGCTGTAATGAGTACATCCAAGTGAAGGACGGTGAGAATCAGGGTTTCCCATAACTGGACTGTGGTTGAAAAAAAAAAAAGGAAAGACTGTGGATTGGAGAGGGAGGGCAGGAACAAAAGGAGCCATAAATACAGACAAACTTGGGAAAATGGTCTTCACAAAGTGGTGAGGAATCATGCTACCCACACCAATGTTTCCCTTTAGAGAGGCTTGAGCAGGAGAGAGCTGTGATTCAAAAATAATAGTATCCATGCTGGGTCTGTTCCCAGCTGTCACACTGAAGTCAAACTGCTCTGTCGGCCCGCCTCAGACCCCAGAGAGAAGAACTTGGAAGAGGCTGAAAGGAGCTGCACAGCTGACAAGAAAGCAGATTAAAAATACAGGGAGAAAAGCTGCCACATTATGGTCATGGAAAATGCCTGTTACACGATGCCTCTATCACCTTCTCACATCGGCCAAAGAGAGGACATTCTCTTCTGGGCCAAGAAATCTGGCTTGTATGGAGAAATAAAGGGCATGTTGTATTGAAGATGCTCTCAAGTTGGGAGTTTATTTGCTGCTTTTAACACCAACAAAAATAGAGTGCAGTGGAAATACACTTTCAAGATTGCATCAGTGTGTTTTGAGATAGGATCCTTACAGTGTGCTCTGCACTTAAAGGATGATATGCTTTCGTGCTTATTAAAGTGGCGACAGAAGCAAAAGGAGCCCCATGCTAAATAATTAGCTTTTTACATATAAACACATACGGCTAAATCATATGTCATCCTTTCATTTTTACAATTAAACCTTGCTGTATCTAGTTCTCAACATTCATAATGGTCTTAAACCTGTTATTGCTGAGGGGTTATTAACATACAATTTAAAAAAATTCTAATTCAAATGTGCATATGCATATATGAGCTATGAATCCAGATCCATAACTCTTTGCTAATAAATCCATAGTGCCTGCTGCAAGTGCACTCTAGGTAAGTACACTTTACTGCTCTGTCGAAGCAATTAATTAGCTAAAGCTGCGCATATTCCTGCCAGAGCAATCAGGAGCCACAGCCAAACAGGAGAGGAGATACAGCAATGGCAGAGGAGAGCCGAAGGGTGATAACACAGCTCACGACAGAGAAAAATAAAAATAATTACCTGAAGGTCTGCAATATACTGTAACTCAGAAATCACATTCTTAGAAAGTGAGAGAAACAATAAAGGGTCACACCCTTATAAATAGTTCTCACTGAGGCAACTATTTCATACTTGTGGGTACTCAGACCTGGAGAAGACAAAGAGCTGAGACGCTACAGGGTGCAAAGCTCTAGAGCTAAGTCCTTTGTTACTGAAGTTCCTTTTTCCTCGCTTCCTACACCGTCCTCCTCCCCTCTAGACAGTCACTCATACTCACTTTCACAATGCTCAAGAAGTTATATATACGCAGATGTGCATATATGTAGATTATACATACACGCACACACACACATGCTCAGTCATGTCCAGCTCTTTGTGACCCCATGGACTGTAGCCAGCCAGGCTTCTCTCCACAGGATTTTCCAGGCAAGAATACTGGAGTGGGTTGCCATTTCCTTCTGCAGGGGATCTTCCCAACCCAGGGATCAAATCTGTGTCTCTTGCATCTCCTGTGCTGGCAGGCAGAATCTTTACCACTGAGCTACCAGAGGAGCCTCATATATACATACACACATTCACTTGGTTGTATCAAGAAAAAATACGAACGCTTTTTAAATTACGCATTTAGTATCTCAGAACTTAAAAGTATAGGTTTCAAATGAAAAAAAATAGGCAACTGTGTATAATATGACATGTAAGACAGACAGAAATAATTTAGCAATATATCTACGACAGAGGCCAGAGCAAGTGAAGTACTTGGTGGGCGTGTGCACTGGTCATCTCAGCAGACCCAGCAAAGTCCCCAGAGCTTCTCAGTCTGAGGGTTCATGTGTGTGCATGTGTGCGTGTCCACCTGAAAGGAATGGCAGTGAGAGGTGAAGAAGGAGCAGGGCAGTAAAAGATAGGAGTGTTAATGGAAATACTACAAAGATGATCGCTTTTGTAGAAATAATGAGGGGCTGTGTGCTGTGGAAGATTGTGAGCGAAAGCGCCTAAGGGGAGGTTGAAAATAAGAACACATTAACGTCAGTCTGTGGGATTTTCCTGGTTCACTTTCCAAACCTGGGTCACTTTTCTACTCATTGAAGAGGACAAATGACTCAAGACCAGGGGCTACTCAGCACTGAAGATACAAGCAGACCTCCACACTGATGCCCACAGATCGCTAGTTGGTCAAAAGCAGGCAGATAATTGAATACACACAACCAACATTCCAAGTGTAATAGCACAAATACCACTGTATGTAACCAAAGAGAGAGCAGAGAGACTATGATAAACCACATAAGAGAATGTTTTTCCTCCTAGGCTAGTAACACTGGAAGTTTTTAAAACATTAGTAATATAATAGCAAACATGTATTTAGCATTTACTAAATGAGAGGCAGGTGGCAGTTATTTCTATGTACTCTACTTGAATTTTGCCCTCAAAACAATCTTGTAGAGTAGGTATCATTATTGCCACTTTACAGGTGTGGAAAATGAATCATTGAGAGGTTAAGTGCTGGGCTCCAGGTTCATGGGTGTTCCTTGTCGGGTAGGGATCTGAACCCAGGCAGCCTGACCCCATGCTACATTGCCTATGGCAACAATATTGATGGCTGAGCACTTTACTGTGCCCTCAGTTCTGCTCTAAACAATCTACTCATATAATTTAATGTTTTTGTGTAGCCCCATGAGAAAGCTAGGCATCCCAGTGGCTCAGAGGTAAAGAATCTGCCTGCCGATGCAGGAGTCACAGGAGACGTGGGTTCGATCCTTGCATTGGGAATATACCCTGGAGTAGGAAATGACAACCCGCCCCCGTCTTCTTGCCTAGGAAGTTCCATGGACAGAGGAGCCTGGCAGGCTATAGTCCATGGGATCTTAAAGGGTCAGATGTGAGTGAGCATACATGCACTTATGAGGACGATATCCCCATTTGCACACATATGAAAACTAAGGCTTAAAACATGCCAAGGTAATATACATCTTCTAAATGCCAGAGATTAGGCTGAAACCTTGGCCTGTGATATGTTCAAGGACCAGGTGGCAACAGAGGTCCAAGTCCTTTTATAATTTATAAATAAGGATTATAATCTATAAATCTATATAATCTATAAATATAGGTTATAAATATAAAATAAACCCCTGCTTTATTTACATTTTTACATGAACTACTGACATCTTCTTCAGTTCAGTTCAGCCACTCAGTCGTGTCCGACTCTTTGCAACCCCATGAATTGCAGCATGCCAGGCCTCCCTGTCTATCACCAACTCCCGGAGTCCACCCAAACCCATGTCCATCGAGTCAATGATGCCATCCAGCCATCTCATCCTCTGTCGTCCCCTTCTCCTCCTGCCCCCGATCTTTGCCAGCATCAGGGTCTTTTCCAATGAGTCAGCTCTTTGCATCAGGTGGCCAACGTATTGGAGTATCAGCCTCAACATCAGTCCTTCCAATGACATCCTCTTAATCTCATGTAAAGCCTTTGGTTCCACCCTGAGCTCTCACACCATTCAAATGATTATGCCACCCCAATCATATACCTATTGAAGCTCATATGCTTGAGCTTATGAAAGAAGGTATACAGCTATTTTATTAAATGGCATATGTTTAAATACTACATGCTTCCCTCTTGATCTCTACCCTCTATTTAAATGAACTTATATTTAAAATATCTATATCTAAATTATCATTTTACTGGTACATCTGTCAAATGTCACCTCCTAGTGATATCTTGAGAGAAGAGTGAGTTTCCTAGAGTCTAGAATATTTTGACATCTTTCCATTCACTAAACCTGGGAGACATGAATTTGGAGATTTCACTTTCTAGCTTAATTAACCCCACACTCAAAATGGCCTCAACTACTTCAGAAAAGAAACCCACAGATTGAAAGCAATAAAGGTAAAGCAAGTAAAAGCAAATAATTTTCAATAATCAATCTGGTAGGAGTTTCTTGCTTGACAGAATACGAATATGAAGTAAAATTTATAATATATAACCATTTCTAATATGGTTCTTTTAAAATATATTTATAATTTTTAGAAAAACAAATATTGTGACATTGGAAAAGATAGAATGATTTAAAATATGAATTCACATATGAAATTCTATGTATTTCATATGTAATCTCTTTATTATAAATCCTTTTGTGTTTATAAGTACATAATATGCTGCTGCTGCTTCTAAGTCACTTCAGTTGTGTCCGACTCTGTGCGACCCCATAGACGGCAGCCCACCAGGCTCCCCCATCCCTGGGATTCTCCAGGCAAGAACACTGGAGTGGGTTGCCATTTCCTTCTCCAATGCATGAAAGTGGAAAGTGAAAGTGAAGTCGCTCAGTCGTGTCCGACTCTTAGCGACCCCATGGACTGCAGCCTACCAGGCTCCTCTGTCCATGGGATTTGCCAGGCAAGAATACTGGAGTGGGGTGCCATTGCCTTCTCCATATAATATGCTAGTACAGTATAAAAGCTACAAATAAATCTGTAGTACATGCTAAATATATTTTATTACTAGGGATGAAAGATCAAAAGAGTTTATAATACTTTATTCTATTCCAGTAAGTGTCTCAGACAGTAAAGCATCTGCCTGCAATGCAGGAGACCCGGGTTCAATCCCTGGGTCGGGAAGATCACTGGAGCAGGAAATGGCAACCCACTCCAGTATTATTGCCTGGAAAATTCCGTGGATTGAGAAGCCTGGTGGGCTACAGTCCACGGGGTCGCAAAGAGTCAGACACGACTGAGCGACTTTGCTTCGCTTCGCTTGACACATTATCTTAATTTCAGAAGCTACTGTATATAAAATACTAAACTAAGACTGAATTCCTTTTAATAAGTAAACCAGTTATATAAAAAAATAGTGAACTAGATCACATGGTTCTGACATTTTGTCCTACTTCCGTCAGTTGCTAGCTAAAAATGGCACTGGAAGTCACTGTTCATTGAATAAAGCTATGGCCATGCTTGACACTCTCTAGTCTTCATATACATTAATTTTATTCTTCACAACAATCCCATGAAATAAGTGACTAATCCAGTAGGAAAAATAACTGGAAGAAAAAAATTAGTTGTCACTAAGGAAAGAAATGATAGTCAAACAACACAAAGCTATTATTTTGCCCATTACCATTACTTTGCAAAAATAGATTGTAATATATTTCACCCAATATCAAGGAAGACATAGAAGCCAGTATTCTTATTATTACTCATTAACAGTGCATCCTTGGGCAAGTTAATTAACATCTCAGGAGTACAATTTCTTCAAATTCAATTCTTCAATTTCTTTTGTATAATGAGAACAATAATACCATATATCTTAAGGACTGTTGTGAGAATTAAGTATGCTAATTCATGTAAAAGTTTATTCACAAGAGTCCATGGCACATAAGAACCCAATAAGTGTTAACTACATTGCTGATGACGAAAGTTCTTTTAGAATATAAATTGGAAGTATGTATCAAAAGCCATAGAGAGAAACCACCCCTGAATAAGCCACCCTTGAAACTCATTCTACCCTAAGGAAAATATACAATACTTTGGAAAAATACAAACATATAGACACAAAGCTACGCATTGTCAGAGTATTTATAATAGCAATAAAATGTGGGAAAAGGAAATGCCCTACACGGGAAGGACTGCCTAACAATATATGATATGTTTCCCGTTACAAGAATATACTAAAACTCCAAAAGGATCTTAAAGTCTTGATCTTGGACTGTGTAAAATATGGAAACATTTTGTCGCAATCTTATATGAACACTCCAGTGCTCTGGCCTGGAGAATCCCAGGAAAGGGGGAGCCTGGTGGGCTTCTGTCTATGGGGTCGCACAGAGTTGGACACGACTCAAGTGACTTAGCAGCAGTGTATATATGTTAATCCCAATCTCCCAATTCATTCAACCTCTCCTTACCCCCTTTGTGTCCATAAGTCTGTTCTCTACATCTGTGTCTCTATTTCTGATTTGCAAATAAGTTCATCTGTACCAATTTTTTAAATTTCACACGTAAGCAGTGTTATACGGTTTTGTTTTTCTCCTTTTGATGTACTTCACTCTGTATGACAATCTCTAGATCTATCCATGTTTCTGCAAATGGTATAATTCCCTTCCTTTTTATGACTAAGTAGTATTCCATTGTATATATGTACCACATCTTTTTTATCCACTCATCTGTTGATGGATATTTAGGCTACTTTCATGACCTGGCTATTGTAAATACTATTGCAGAGAACATTGGGGTGATGTATCTTTTTGGTATTCTCCAGGCAACACAGATTTTTATTTGGTTCTTTGCTTACTCTCATCTCTGTCCCCTTGTTTATTTCTGCATGTTTATTTCCATAGCAGTCAGACAGGGGGAACAATACAAAGAATTCAGACTCTGAAGACTTCATTTTCGAATATGGCTCTGCTATTTACTAGCTGTGTGGATCCTTCTCAGACTGGTCCCTGAGCTTCTTTGAGAATGGTGATAAAAGTACTTGCTCGGCCTCCCTTACCAGGGTGATTATTGTGAAGAACATATTTTTAAAAGGCCTGGATTAACTACACACAAAATTTTTAAATCTTTTTTTAACTGAATGCATATTATTTGTAAAAGATCTGAAAGCAATCTTTGATATTTTATGTATTTATGAACTTACTTCTGAGATTTTTCCAATAGATCTCTTCTTTGGCAATAGCTCTTATTGCTTAAGGCTGCTAAGTGGTGTGAGCATGAATAGTCTGTACACATGTTTTGGGATAGTACATCTCCTAACACTTAAATCACCTTAAAAAAAAAAAAAAACTATTAAAACACAAAGGGATCCAAAGAGTAGGAAGGGAAGGAATATTGAAACAATTCTCCATTTACTTTCTTTGAATACCAAGCTTGCTTGTCTTTTCATAAAAGACATTAATAGTGTAAGAAAGGTTTTCTTCATTTAAATTACATCTCAGTTAATGGATTCCTCTCCCCCTACTACAGAATCACATGCATTATCTAATTTTTAGGAGAAAGATTAAAGACTTTTTGAAAAAGTTTTGAAAGGCTGTCTTGCTTCTACCTTCCCCATAAAATAACTATGAAGGTTAATGAAAATGTAATAACATTTTAAACTATTTAAGAACCAACCATAATAACATCTAGAAGAATGTCATTACCTACTGAAACTATTTCCCCCTGGCCCCATCTCTAGCATTTAAAAAAGTACTGGATTTCCACTAGTCTTCAAAGATGCATGTGTCATTCAGATTTGTTTTGTCACTACCTAAAAGCTATAGCAATTTGTGAACAATCTTAGCCAATCAGAGAAATAAACATTTGAAGCAATTTTCTAAGTACTGTATTATTTACTATCTTTAAAAGGTTGGAGCTCTTTAATCAAATCACATGAACTTTTATTTTCAAAATGTTATATATGCTGAAAGCTTTCTCCTAAACTGCATGAACTTACAATAAAAAAAAAGCCATATTTTCATTAATCATTATAGCAATGCTCTTTTTCTCAAGCAAGTTTTTTCTTGTATTGCAGCATTTTTTCATTGCTGGATGACATTTTGCTTTCAGTGGATGGATATTTTCATGCCAAAGCATTTGAACATACCAGAGAGAACCCTGTGTTTCATATTGTCTGGTTCTTCTATTGTTTAGTTTCATATTTTTAAAACTCTGCATTGAAGAATTTTATAGTTGAACATTGAGGATAAAATTTTAATTTTTACCTACACAGTCTGCTAAACTTAACCAGATGAGTAATCAGCAAGGAAAGCCATTCTTTAATGCAATAAATATTTATTGATTTCCCAACTGTTTTAGGCACTACAGTTATAACAAATTATATGTTAAATGAGGGAGACATACTTCCTCTCATGCAACTTACATCCTGGTGAGTGGTGTCCGGTTCTCTTTGGGTAGCTCAAAAGTTTGGTGCACTTCTAAATGTCTAGAAAATGAGCTATGGGCTTTCTTCTTGCCTCTGTCTGAGTTAGAGGAGACTTCACTATTCTAAGTGCATTTCTTTTTGCTTTTCCTCTTTTCTATGTAGCCTTAACAAGGGAAGGGACTTGGGGTGTTGCTGAAAGCCAGTGTTGAAGGAAATCATCAAGAGGATTTCTGGCTGGCCTGTGAGCAGAATCAAGCAATTCAGAGGCTCCTCAACCCCAACCTTGTCGTTGAAACATGTGTTCTGCCCAACATTCCCACCTTAGAAACTTCAAGGACACAGCCTTGAGAAAAATAATGTCTTGTAGAGACCACCTGGGCTTCCCTGATGGCACAGTGTTAAAGAATCTGCCTGCCAATGCAAGAGATGTGGGTTCGATTCACAGGTTGGGAAGATCCCCTGAGTAGGAAATGGCAACCCACTCTAGTATTCTTGCCTGGAAAATCCATAGATAGAGGAGCTGGTGGGCTATAGTCCATGGGGTAGCAAACAGCTGGACACGGCTGAGCATGTGCACGCATGCTCACACACACACAACCTGAATGACATATGAACTGAACCCAGTTAAGGCCCCTATATACAGTTTCAAGATTCTGATGGATGGATACAGAGATCTCCCATTGCAGCTACCCAAGACAAGTAAATTCCCTTGTTTATTGAAACTGCCACCTGCTAATCTGGAATGGTCAGCCTCTTTCTTACATCTCTCCTTAGATCTCTGTGTGCAGAGGCTAGTTTGCAAATCAAGAAACAGGGGACATTTCCCCCCTCTTTTCTTAAACTCTGCAGTTGACTGCTGTTAGGCTCAACTGCATATAGAGGCTCCTATGGAGAAGGCAATGGCACCCCACTCCAGTACTCTTGTCTGGAAAATCCCATGGACAGAGGAGCCTGGTAGGCTGCAGTCCATGGGGTCGCTAGGAGTCAGACACGACTGAGCGACTTCACTTTCACTTTTCACTTTCATGCATTGGAGAAGGAAATGGCAACCCACTCCAGTGTTCTTGCCTGGAGAATCCCAGGGACGGGGGAGCCCGGTGGGCTGCCGTCTATGGGGTTGCACAGAGTCGGACATGACTGAAGCGACTTAGCAGCAGCAGCAGCATGATGTAAGACTAACTTCCATGACTCAGACAGTACAAGCTGATCACTGACTCCACAAAAAATGCACATAAGAGGAACTTGTGATTGGCACAAGGGCTGGGTCAGCAGGGTCAAAGAATGTCTCTGAAAGCCATATTATTTCAATATTATTATCTACTATGACTTTTTACTGATGCTTATTGCATTAGCCTAGAGAGTAAATTGCAGAGAAGGCAATGGCACCCCACTCCAGTCCTCTTGCCTGGAAAATCCCATGGATGGAGGAGCCTGGTGGGCTGCAGTCCATGGGGTCGCTAAGAGTCGGACACGACTGAGCAACTTCACTTTCACTTCTCAACTTTCATGCATTGGAGAAGGCAATGGCAACCCACTCCAGAATTCTTGCCTGGAGAATCCCAGGGATGGGGGAGCCTGGTGGGCTACTGTCTATGGGGTCACATAGGGTCGGACATGACTGAAGCAACTCAGCAGCAGCAGCAGCAGAGAGTAAATTGAGAGTTAACCATTCTCTTCATTTACATATATCCATGAACACATACTCCTGCTTGTTATAATATTGTGATGGATGCAAAGAAATACAGTTGAAAAGTTGTAGCCTCTGCCTATAAGTAGTTCATATCCCAATCTTGGAAACTCCTGTAGACCAAGAAATAAGGTGCTGGCTTCTCTCTATTCTGTGAGGGATATAAATGATGAACAAATAGGGGCTGTCTCTGGAAACACCATGACAAAAAAGGGTTGATGAGAGCTATACATAAATTAGCACAGGTAACACAGTAAAATATGAAAATGGCCAAAATAAAGCAATGAAAGAGATATTCTGTGCCCTGAGAGTGCATCTAGACCAGTGACTTCGGCTTAAACTTGTGTGAATTCCAAACTACTCATCTAGAGCCAAAGACCAGGAAGAGAAAGAGAAGTGGGTGGAACCACTTAGGTGCTCAGCACAGGAGGAGTAGCAACAATGCAAGCAGAGCCAGAAGGATGCATTCATACAGGGTGTCCAGTCTATGCCAGGAGCTGTGGAGGGCACAGGAGCAAGCCACAGAGGCCAGGGAGACAGGACAATCCCCACTATCATGGAGCTCCTGCCCCAGGTCTCTGACAGTGACTGTCTGAGGAGCTGAAATGAAATTATTGAATGGAGGATGATGTCAGGTTAGATGGCCAGGTGAAGGGCCAGATTTGCAAAAATCTGAAACAGTATTCCAGGCAGAGAGCATTGCAAAAGCCCTAAGACTGACTGACTCATCATTTTATTGGAAGAGAAAAGTGACCATGGCAAGTGCACAGTGAACAAAGGGGGGACCTGTTGGAAAATGTCTGATGACAAATTGAAAATCTAATGGAACAATCATTGTTCAAGCATACAAAAATGAAGTCTGCTGGCAGTTGAGGACCGGATCTCAGACATACCCCTGCACCACTGAGAACCTGACCTTTCCGTGAATTGCGCCTAACCCCAGCCATTTTTAAAACAAAGATGCAACCTTATGTCTTTGCTTCCCTTTGTAACTATGCAACCATTTCCGACCTCAAGAAATCGTTACATAACATGCATCCATACTTCTTGCCATCTTCAACTCTAATTCCTGATAAATAGTCAATGGAACTATTAACCAACTCTGAGGGGTTTGCCTTTGTAAATCTCCATTTCGTAGTCTGGTGGAACACTATTCAAGTGCTTCTCAAATCTGTATCTCCCAGACTAGTCTTAAATCCCAAATCAACACACTTTTATTTCAATCAGATATCCAGTTCTGAAATTTTAGTTAACATGTCCAAGAGGTAAGTAGAGACCAGATTATATAAATCCTTGCACAGACTGAGTCTGGATACTATTCTACTTGGAAGAGTTGATGGATTTAATAGAAGGAGAGAAACAGTAAGATTTACACTTTAATAACTTAGCCTTGTTGAAATTACCTGCATAAAATATGCTATCTCCTTTCAGTTTTTTTTTTTTCCCACCACTCACAATTTTCATGTTTATTTCTTATGGCACACAATAAACGTATTTAAGGTGACTGTACTTACTGGCTGGCTCATTATTAACAGTACCCTCATTTACTCTGAAAAGTGTTCAAGTTTAGACCAGGGTTGTCAACCTTTTCCTATAAAGGGCCCAAGTGCAAGTGTTTCTGGCTGTGTAGATCAGATGGCAATGAAACTCTGCCACAACAGCACAAAAGCAAGCCACAGACAATATGTAAACTAAAGGGCATGGTTGTGTTCCAATAAACCTTTATTTATGGATACATTAAAATTATACATAAAGTTCAGTTTTAGTATCATAAGTCTTTTGACTTTTCCAATTGTTTAAAAATATAAAACCCAGTTTTAGCTCACGGGCCATATAAGAACAGGTGGGTGAATTTAGTCCAGGGGTTCACTAATCTCTTGTTTAAGATTATAAATTAGATGGTGACCCTTACTGTCATTTATTGAGGGCCTACTATGTGCCAGGCAGTCATCACAACAAGCCTATGAGGTACGTACCAGCTGTAAATGTGTTTTGTAATAATAAACAGAGTCATAAACAAAGGCAAGTCTAAGGAACTCACCACCCAAGGTCTCCATGCTAAGAAGTGGCAGAAAGCCTAGCTGAAGGGTCCACATCGGTAACTACATGGCTAAATAATATCACAATACACTTCCATTCCCTCCCTCCTGATGTACATTTCTCCTTCATCATCTTTTTAGTTCTTGCCTAGTTTCAATCACCTTTTATCCACTAATCCCCTTCACTTTCTTTGTCCATAGTCTATCAAAATTATAATTACAATCTAGTTTTATGCCTAGGACTGGGAAGCAGGGGTGGGGGGGAGCCAAAAATCAGATTACATAAAACATAGAACAGTCCTTTCAACCTTTATAGTCAAATATTTCTAGTTGCCTTTAAAATTTTCTAAACATAAATATTCCATTCATAATCCTAAAAAGAAACCAGTTTTCCTCCTAAGCACTAGCTTTCTAGGTAAACTATGCCTATTATCTAATTTCATTGTATTTCTCTTATAACAACCAGTTAAATAAGAGTGATAGCAGTATTTTTCTTCGCAACTGTCTTGTGAGTAAATCCCTAATTCTCACTTCCTTGTATCTATAAGAAAACGGTGTCAAGTTAAATAAGATCCAGATAAGTTACTTCCATTCTTAAATCTATGATACACCATAGTTCTAATGCATTAAAGTAGGAATTTTGCCACCATATTGAGGATTTGTGGTTCTATATTTCAAACAACTCTCTTTACAAATGAATTTTTGGAACACAGGTTGTTCTTTGAATTGGGGGCTTTCAGGACATGCTGCCAAACCCTTCATGATTTTAAAACATTTTGCAAGTGTTTATTTAATGGTGATTGTCTGTTTTGATAGTAAAAAAGGAGGTTACTTAATTCCAGGACCACTTTCACTATTGAAGCTTCTTGCCAACAATAAGGCAGCAGTAAAACTCAAATAGTTTATAAATGTCAGCAAAATCCTATGAACAAATTACTGCCCAAGTCATTTTGTTTTAGTGTCTTTTATTTGGGAAAACATACTTTTTAAGGGAGGAGAAAAAGATGCCATTTGATTGTTGAGATACACTACCATTTTCCACTAAATTGTTGTTAACGACTTAAAAAAAATCAAGTTGAAGCTGCTGATTTAAGTTGCTCACTTCATGTCAATTTCTGAAAATGTTAAGCGTGGCATTAAAATCAAAGACGCATTTAAGGAGAAACATACACTTAGTTTGGAGGGATAAATGAGAACAACCTGTTTGGTTCACATTAAGCTTGCAGATTTATCAACACTGGGTACATATGGGAAAGACAGAGCGAGTGTTTATGAGCTCTCGGAAAGGATTGATTTTTACAAGCCCCTGATTTAGCTGGAAGGGGTGCCTATATATTTAGTTACCAAAAGGGTTAATGGACTTAACCTTTTGAAAAATGTATTTTTGCATGTGCATATAACATGATGGATAGTTTACTGAATGCACATAGGTAAACATAGGTGAAAACAAATTAATTGGAAGGTATAAGGTGTTTGTTTTTTTTTTTTCTTGATAGATGGATCTCATTATTTTCCTTGGGCAGACAAAGCCATAACAGTTTCCAGAGAAAGGAGAAGTGACAGTTCCAGGAAACTGCTTACAGATGGACAGCCAGCAGGCTAAAAATATTATTGTGTCCACCTCATCAATAAGCTGGCTCCATGAAGAGTGGCAATTATTCTTTTCCTGCTTATGCTGCCTTTGAAAGGCATGAAGACAATTATTGATAGCTGGGTATGCAGAACAAAATATATACAGCAACTCAAACCCATTTACTATGGCAAATCCATATCAGAGAGACCACTGCCTTTCATGCCAGTATTTAAAGCAGCAACATGTACCCATCGATGTCTTAAGAGGATTATGCTGATACTGTGTTTTGTTGCAATCCTATTAATTATTAATGACGCATGTTTATTATTCACCTATATTTAGAAAGTCTGTATTATGTACTGAAAAGAGGGAGAGAAACATCACTGAGTTGAAGGAGGTGTTTTCAATCTTTCACGCGCACAAATGTCACAACTGGCCTTTATCTACCACAGAGGTTCTTTAAGCTTTGTGTGACAATTTTATAAAAAGAAATGAATGAAAATAAAATTTTATATAAAATCACTAATTATCAATGTTTGTTAGCCATCAGGAAACAAGATACACAGATTTATTATTTTTTTTAACATGAGAAAAAAATTGGAGTACCAATTACTGTGTAGAATTAAAAAAAAAAAAAACTCAACTAAAGGCACAACAAAATAAATGACAGATTCCAGGCCTCAGCATAGAGCTAAAGGGATTTCAAGGGGCTCATTACTTTTATTATCCTGCATTGTTCAGCCAAGCCTACAGTAAGGCTGTGTTTAGACACAAGATCTGCTGTGTACTTGCAGAAATGTGGGCAATGGATCAGCTCACCTGAAACCAGTAGAGCAGACATGCAAAATCAGGGCATAGCAAATGCTAAACTTATTCTGCTGAATGCAGAGAGGAGAAAGGTATTAACCAGGAAAGGAGTTAAGAGAAAAATGGCAGACAGTTTCAACCATAGAAGTCAAACCTCGCCATATTCAATCACATAAAGTACTGTGGATATCTCATGGCTTTTGTTTTTAGGATGTCCCTTTTCCTGGCATTTATATTCTAAGATAGATGAAAAGGATTCACATTGTTAACAAACTGCAGAATAGCAAAAGTGCCATTTTTTTTTAAAGTCAGTCTAAATGAGAGAACATGACTTATACACTGCAACATTTTTCAGATTGTTCCTGGGCTTGAAGGTCATAGTGATTAACTGTGCTGCCTTATTCTAGAGTTGAACAGTTATCCAGTAATCAGGGATTCCACCCAGAGCTGCCATGACTACACTAAAGAGACCCTTGTTCCCAGTTTTCCTAAATGTCTAATCTCTGAGGACTAGAGAGAGGGGTTCACTCAAAGGTGAATTGTCTTTCTGGGTGTAAAAAAGTAGTGGATAATTAGAACAAGCAGCAACTAAATATCCTCCACCTAATTCCCAAGTCAGCTGCCCATTTGTAACTGCAATCTTGAAAAACTATAGGTTTTTCAGTCTATGAAACAATTACTGTTTTTTATTTAAAAGATTCCCAGGGTGTTGGTATCTGAAAAGAAAATATTATTCATTCGATAGTGACACAATGTGTTATATTTTAAATTATACATTCTTTTTATGCTGCTTTTTGGAATTTCATGAGATAGCAACTAAATGTAGTTGTAAGGGGAAAAAGCATACTGAAACCCTTGTGAGACTGAGACGTTATTTCTTTTTTTTAATTTAATTTTATTTAAAAATTTTACATAATTGTATTAGTTTTGCCAAATATCAGAATGAATCCGCCACAGGTATACATGTGTTCCCCATCCTGAACCCTCCTCCCTCCTCCCTCCCCATTCCATCCCTCTGGGTCGTCCCAGTGCACCAGCCCCAAGCATCCAGTATCATGCATCGAACCTGGACCGGCAACTCGTTTCATACATGATATTTTACATGTTTCAATGCCATTCTCCCAAATCTTCCCACCCTCTCCCTCTCCCACAGAGTCCATAAGACTGTTCTATACATCAGTGTCTCTTTTGCTGTCTCGTACACAGGGTTATTGTTACCATCTTTCTAAATTCCATATATATGCGTTAGTATACTGTATTGGTGTTTTTCTTTCTGGCTTACTTCACTCTGTATAATAGGCTCCAGTTTCATCCACCTCATTAGAACCGATTCAAATGTAGTCTTTTTAATGGCTGAGTAATACTCCATTGTGTATATGTACCACAGCTTTCTTATCCATTCATCTGCTGATGGACATCTAGGTTGCTTCCATGTCCTGGCTATTATAAACAGTGCTGCGATGAACATTGGGGTACACGTGTCTCTTTCCCTCCTGGTTTCCTCAGTGTGTATGCCCAGCAGTGGGATTGCTGGATCATAAGGCAGTTCTATTTCCAGTTTTTTAAGGAATCTCCACACTGTTCTCCATAGTGGCTGAACTAGCTTGCATTCCCACCAACAGTGTAAGAGGGTTCCCTTTTATCCACACCCTCTCCAGCATTTATTACTTGTAGACTTTTGGATCACAGCCATTCTGACTGGTGTGAAATGGTACCTCATAGTGGTTTTGATTTGCATTTCTTTGATAATGAGTGATGTTGAGCATCTTTTCATGTGTTTGTTAGCCATCTGTATGTCTTCTTTGGAGAAATGTCTATTTAGTTCTTTGGCCCATTTTTTGATTGGGTCATTTATTTTTCTGGAGTTGAGCTGTAGGAGTTGCTTGTATATTCTCGAGATTAGTTGTTTGTCAGTTGTTTCATTTGCTATTATCTTCTCCCATTCTGAAGGCTGTCTTTTCACCTTGCTAATAGTTTCCTTTGATGTGCAGAAGCTTTTAAGGTTAATTAGGTCCCATTTGTTTATTTTTGCTTTTATTTCCAATATTCTGGGAGGTGGGTCATAGAGGATCCTGCTGTGATGTATGTCAGAGAGTGTTTTGCCTATGTTCTCCTCTAGGAGTTTTAGAGTTTCTGGTCTTACGTTGAGATCTTTAATCCATTTTGAGTTTATTTTTGTGTATGGTGTTAGAAAGTGTTCTAGTTTCATTCTTTTACAAGTGGTTGACCAGAGTTCCCAGCACCACTTGTTAAAGAGATTGTCTTTAATCCATTGTATATTCTCGCCTCCTTTGTCAAAGATAAGGTGTCCATATGTGCGTGGATTTATCTCTGGGCTTTCTATTTTGTTCCATTGATCTATATTTCTGTCTTTGTGCCAGTACCATACTGTCTTGATAACTGTGGCTTTGTAGTAGAGCCTGAAGTCAGGTAGGTTGATTCCTCCAGTTCCATTCTTCTTTCTCAAGATCGCTTTGGCTATTCGAGGTTTTTTGTATTTCCATACAAATTGTGAAATTATTTGTTCTAGCTCTGTGAAGAATACTTTTGGTAGCTTGATAGGGATTGCATTGAATCTATAAATTGCTTTGGGTAGTATACTCATTTTCACGATGTTGATTCTTCCAATCCATGAACATGGTATATTTCTCCATCTGTTAGTGTCCTCTTTGATTTCTTTCACCAGTGTTTTATAGTTTTCTATATATAGGTCTTTAGTTTTTTTAGGTAGATATATTCCTAAGTATTTTATTCTTTCTGTTGCAATGGTGAATGGAATTTTTTCCTTAATTTCTCTTTCTGTTTTCTCATTATTAGTGTATAGGAATGCAAGGGATTTCTGGGTGTTGATTTTATATCCTGCAACTTTACTATAGTCATTGATTAGTTCTAGTAATTTTCTGGTGGAGTCTTTAGGGTTTTCTATGTAGAGGATCATGTCATCTACAAATAGTGAGAGCTTTACTTCTTCTTTTCCAATTTGGATTCCTTTTCTTTCTTTTTCTGCTCTGATTGCTGTGGCCAAAACTTCCAAAACTATGTTGAATAGTAATGGTGAAAGTGGGCACCCTTGTCTTGTTCCTGACTTTAGAGGAAATGCTTTCAATTTTTCACCATTGAGGATAATGTTTGCTGTGGGGTTGTCATATATAGCTTTGATTATTTTGAGGTATGTTCCTTCTATTCCTGTTTTCTGGAGAGTTTTTATCATAAATGGATGTTGAATTTTGTCAAAGGCTTTCTCTGCATCTACTGAGATAATCATATGGTTTTTATTTTTCAATTTGTTAATGTGGTGTATTACATTGATTGATTTGTGGGTATTGAAGAATCCTTGCATCCCTGGGATAAAGCCCACTTGGTCATGGTGTATGATCTTTTTAATGTGTTGTTGGATTCTGATTGCTAGAATTTTGTTAAGGATTTTTGCATCTATGTTCATCAGTGATATTGGCCTGTAGTTTTCTTTTTTTGTGGGATCTTTGTCAGGTTCTGGTATTAGGGTGATGGTGGCCTCATAGAATGAGTTTGGAAGTTTACCATCCTCTGCAATTTTCTGGAAGAGTTTGAGCAAGATAGGTGTTAGCTCTTCTCTAAATTTTTGGTAGAATTCAGCTGTGAAGCCGTCTGGACCTGGGCTTTTGTTTGCTGGAAGATTTTTGATTACAGTTTCAATTTCCGTGCTTGTGATGGGTCGGTTAAGATTTTCTATTTCTTCCTGGTCGAGTTTTGGAAAGTTGTACTTTTCTAAGAATTTGTCCATTTCTTCCATGTTGTCCATTTTATTGGCATATAATTGTTGATAGTACTCTCTTATGATCCTTTGTATTTCTGTGTTGTCTGTTGTGATCTCTCCATTTTCATTCCTAATTTTATTGATTTGATTTGTCTCCCTTTGTTTCTTGATGAATCTGGCTAATGGTTTGTCAATTTTATTTATCCTTTCAAAAAATCAGCTTTTGGTTTTGTTGATTTTTGCTATGATCTCTTTTGTTTCTTTTGCATTTATTTCTGCTCTAAGTTTTAAGATTTCTTTCCTTCTACTAACCCTGGGGTTCTTCATTTCTTCCTTTTCTAGTTGCTTTAGGTGTAGAGTTAGGTTATTTATTTGACTTTTTTCTTGTTTCTTGAGGTGTGCCTGTATTGCCATGAACTTTCCCCTTAGGACTGCTTTTACCGTATCCCACAGGTTTTGGGTTGTTGTGTTTTCATTTTCATTCATTTCTATGCAAATTTTGATTTCTTTTTTGATTTCTTCTGTGATTTGTTGGTTATTCAGCAGCGTGTTGTTCAGCCTCCATATGTTGGATTTTTTAATAGTTTTTCTCCTGTAATTGAGATCTAATCTTACTGCATTGTGGTCAGAAAAGATGCTTGGAATGATTTCTATTTTTTTGAATTTACCAAGGCTAGCTTTATGGCCCAGGATGTGATCTATCCTGGAGAAGGTTCCATGTGCGCTTGAGAAGAAGGTGAAATTCATTGTTTTGGGATGAAATGTCCTATAGATATCAATTAGGTCTAACTGGTCTATTGTATCATTTTAAAGTTTGTGTTCCCTTGTTAATTTTCTGTTTAGTTGATCTATCCATAGGTGTGAGTGGGGTATTAAAGTCTCCCACTATTATTGTGTTATTGTTAATTTCTTCTTTCATACTTGTTAGCATTTGTCTTACATACTGCGGTGCTCCCCTGTTGGGTGCATATATATTTATAATTGTTATATCTTCTTCTTGGATTGATCCTTTGATCATTATGTAGTGACCTTCTTTGTCTCTTTTCACAGCCTTTGTTTTAAAGTCTATTTTATCTGATATGAGTATGGCTACTCCTGCTTTCTTTTGGTCCCTATTTGCATGGAAAATCTTTTTCCAGCCCTTCACTTTCAGTCTGTATGTGTCCCCTGTTTTGAGGTGGGTCTCTTGTAGACAACATATGTAGGGGTCTTGTTTTTGTATCCATTCAGCCAGTCTTTGTCTTTTGGTTGGGGCATTCAACCCATTTACGTTTAAGGTAATTACTGATAAGTATGATCCCGTTGCCATTTACTTTATTGTTTTGGGTTCGAATTTATACACCGTTTTTGTGCTTCCTGTCTAGAGAAGATCCTTTAGTATTTGTTGGAGAGCTGGTTTGGTGGTGTAGAATTCTCTCAGCTTTTGCTTGTCTGAAAAGCTTTTGATTTCTCCTTCATACTTGAATGAGATCCTTGCTGGGTACAATAATCTGGGCTGTAGGTTATTTTCTTTCATCATTTTAAGTATGTCTTGCCATTCCCTCCTGGCTTAAAGAGTTTCTATTGAAAGATCAGCTGTTATCCTTATGGGTATTCCCTTGTGTGTTATTTGTTGTTTTTCCCTTGCTGCTTTTAATATTTGTTCTTTGTGTTTGATCTTTGTTAATTTGATTACTATGTGTCTTGGGGTGTTTCGCCTTGGGTTTATCCTGTTTGGGACTCTCTGGGTTTCTTGGACTTGGGTGATTATTTCCTTCCCCATTTTAGGGAAGTTTTCAACTATTATCTCCTCAAGTATTTTCTCATGGTCTTTCTTTTTGTCTTCTTCTGGGACCCCTATGATTCGAATGTTGTAGCGTTTAATATTGTCCTGGAGGTCTCTGAGATTGTCCTCATTTCTTTTAATTCATTTTTCTTTTATCCTCTCTGATTCATTTATTTCTACCATTCTATCTTCTAATTCACTAATCCTATCTTCTGCCTCTGTTATTCTACTATTTGTTGCCTCCAGAGTGTTTTTAATTTCACTTATTGCACTATTCATTATATATTGACTCTTTTTTATTTCTTCTAAGTCCTTGTTAAACCTTTCTTGCATCTTCTCAATCCTTGCCTCCAGGCTATTTATCTGTGATTCCATTTTAATTTCAAGATTTTGGATCAATTTCACTATCATTATTCAGAATTCTTTATCAGGTAGATTCCCTATCTGTTCCTCTTTTGTTTGGTTTGGTGGGAATTTATCCTGTTCCTTTACCTGCTGGCTATTCCTCTGTCTCTTCATCTTGTTTAAATTGCTGAGTTTGGGGTGTCCTTTCTGTATTCTGGCAGTTTGTGGAGTTCTCTTTATTGTGGCGTTTCCTCGCTGTGTGTGGGTTTGTACAGGTGGCTTGTCAAGGTTTCCTGGTTAGGGAAGCTTGTGTTGATGTTCTGGTGGATGGAGCTGTATTTCTTCTCTCTGGAGTGTAATGAAATGTCCAGTAATGAGTTATGAGATGTCTGTGGTTTTGGGGTGACTTTGGGCAGCCTGTATCTTGAAGCTCAGGGCTGTGTTCCTTTGTTGCTGGAGAATTTGCTTGGTATGTCTTGCCCTGGAACTTGTTGGCCCTTGTGTGGTGCTTGGTTTCAGTGTTGGTATGGAGGCGTTTGATGAGCTCCTGTCAGTTAATGTTCCTTGGAGTCAGGAGTTCCCTGGAGTCAGGGTTTGGACTTAAGCCTCCTACTTCCAGTTATCCGTCTTATTTTTACAGTAGTTTCTAAACTTCTCCTTCTATACAGCACCATTGATAAAACATCTACATTAAAGATGAGGAGTTTCTCTACTGTGAGGGTCACTCAGAGAGGTTCACAGCGTTACCTCCTTTCGAAGAGTTGGGTTGCTTTTCTGGGTGCCTGATGTCCTCTGCCAGCATTCAGAAGTTGTTTTGTGGAATTTAATTGACGTTTAAATGCTCTTTTGATGAACTTGTGGGGGAGAAATTGTTCTCCCCGTCCTACTCCTCCGCCATCTTGGCTCCTCCTCGACAAGTTATTTCTTAACCTCCCTATATAAACTGTTCAGGTGACAGGATTTTTTTTTAATTTAAATTTATTTATTTTAATTATAGGCTAATTACTTTACAATATTGTATTGGTTTTGCCATACATCAACATGAATCCGCCACGGGTATACATGTGTTCCCAATCCTGAACCCCCCTCCCACCTCCCTCCCCATACCATCCCTCTGGGTCATCCCAGTGCACCAGCCCCAAGCATCCTGTATCCTGCATCAAGCCTGGACTGGCAATTCGTTTCTTATATGATATTATACATGTTTCAATGCCATTCTCCCAAATCATCCCCCTACTCCCTCTCCCACAGAGTCCAAAAGACTGTTCTATACATCAGTGTCTCTTTTGCCATCTCACATACAGGGTTATTGCTACCATCTTCCTAAATTCCATATATATGCATTAGTATACTGTATTGGTGTTTTTCTTTCTGGCTTACTTCACTCTGTATAATCAGCTCCAGTTTCATCCACCTCATTAGAACTGATTCAAAGGTATTTTTTAATGGCTGAGTAATTATCCATTGTGTATATGTACCACAGCTTTCTTATCCATTCATCTGCTGATGGACATCTAGGTTGCTTCCATGTCCTGGCTATTATAAACAGTGCTGTGATGAACACTGGGGTACACATGTCTCTTTTTTAAAATGGGCAACATATACAATATTCTAAGGCTCCTCAGGTGGCTCAGTGGTAAAGAATCCGTCTGCTGAACAAGAGACAGGTGTCTGATCCCTGGCTTGGGAAGATCACTGGAGAAGTAATTAGCAACCCTTTCCAGTATTCTTGCCTGGGAAATGCCATGGACAGATGAGCCTGGCAGGTTATAGTCCATGGGGTCGCAAAAGAGTCAAACAGCACTTAATGACTAAAACAACAACCACAAGATAATCCAGGTGAAATCATATTTGAAACACATTTCACCTGAATTTAAAATAAATTTGTAAATTATTTATTCCAGCTAAAAAAACTAATGTCCGATGATATATAATAAAGATTATTTGCTTCTGAATTATATTGAAATAGTCCATCAAGAAAATTCTTTGATTATTATCTTACGACATTTTAAATTAAAACTGACAACACACAGGAAGGGAAACCACTGGTTCTTCTAATTAAGCCATAAAGGAGGGCAGTGACAGAGCCACTCACTTCACCCAAGGACCAGGGTCCTGAATGCAGGAAGGATCCCTTTTGCACATTCTCCCGCCCCCGCTTCTCGGAGCCTGAAAGGAAAGCCCTGTGTGTTGTGTGGATGAGTGTGTGTTTTCAGGAGGCACCCACTGGAAGCCAAGAGCCCATTCCTTCCTTGATCTCTGTGAGCAGGGATCCGGGTCATAGGGAATCATATTTGCTTAGAAAGGAAGTCAGGCATTCTGACCGTTTGGCTAGGGGAGGGCAAGGGAGGAAACTGTCCAAAACTCAGAGAGTGTATTTCCAGAAGTCTTGGGCAGAGAAAGCACTACCTGAAATGTTTCCCAGATGTCACCAATGGACTAAAGGCAGTCCATGTTGGTATTTTAGACTTCTTCTATGTCTAGGGTATCTGTAGCAGCTGGATTATTTATCCTAGTAACATTAAGTACATGATTAGAAAAACCCAGGAATATTCTTGTAACATAGTCACCAATTTGGAGAAGGCAATGGCACCCCACTCCAGTACTCTTGCCTGGAAAATCCCATGGGCGGAGGAGCCTGATAGGCTGCAGTCCATGCAGTTGCGAAGAGTTGGACAGGAATGAACGACTTCACTTTCACTTTTCACTTTCATGCATTGGAGAGGGAGATGGCAACCCACTCCAGTGATCTTGCCTGGGGAATTCCAGGGATGGGGGAGCCTGGTGGGCTGCCATCTAGGGGACTGCACAGAGTCGGACACGACTGAAGCGACTCAGCAGCAGCAGCAGTCACCAATTTGTAACAAGTACTGTTTAATAAAATGTATAGAATGATATTTGTGTGCCTGAACATGTTCCTCCTGTACTACAAAGCCCCCATGGCCTCGCGCTTGATGCTCTTCTCTGTCTGTTGTTACCATAGCCCTTAGGCACAAACCCTACTGTTTCCAAGGACTCATTCTCATTGACTCTGTCCTGATGCCCTGGGTGTCCTCTACCAGAGACCGGTCCACCGACAGCAGAAATCTCTCACTGATCTCTCATCTGTGCTCTTTTTTTAACTTTTCCTTAAGAGACAAGGTAAAATTACAGGAAGAACCAGCTTTGACTCAAAAGTGCCTTGAAACTCATCTTTACATCTTTCTTTGATGTGATTTTATCCAAATCCCAATAATTATCAAAGTTTGACTTCTCTTTAGAATACTTTTGTGAAGACAGGCAAATATATCTAAGCTCCCTTACCAAATATAAATACTATTTCTATTCATGCCATCAATTACACTACTTTCTTTCCTTTTAAACACACTGAAACATCTTACAACACTCTTACACTTGGAAGCATCAGTCCCACTGTTGTTTCCTCCATCTTTACATACTTTGAAATCTGGAAGGATAACAATCCTAACAATAGAATCACTGTTCCTAGAATCTTGTAACTGCTAGATTAATCCAGATTAACACTCATGATTCTTGGACATATTTTTTCTCCTCAAGCCCTATAGTAGATACACCCTCCTAAGCTCATCCCTGCACATATTTCAATCCTTACCACAGACAGGAGACCATCTTCTCAAAAAAAAAAAAAAAAAGAGCTAATGAATAGGTGGACTGAATCCACTCCTTAGAAAACAGGTCTTCACTATGCATTAAGAGCACACAAAGGGTCAAACGGAGAGCATTGTTTAAATAACAGCACTGCCTGTCGTTGGGGAACTGTCTGGATCATAAACTGTCTTTCATAAGGACTTTAGGAACTTAATACTGTAACAATCCTGCCTACACCTATGCAGGTATAGCAAATGGCCCATTGCCAGGAGTTCTGATCTAGGACAGGCATATTCAGTGGCCAGTGATATGCTGATGTCAGATTAAAAAAAAAAAAAAAAGAGGTATGACTAAAAAGATTCAGTCTCTGGCTTTCAACCATTATTCCACCTCACACAAGCTACCAGCATTCTCCCCTGATTTGACATTTTTACCTGCTATTGGATATCATATATATGTTGGCCAGCGCCCCAGATGTTAAATTTAAGACACTAATAATTGTTGCTCTTTCCCAAACCTCTTTCCTTCAACTTCTTTCTGTCCTCTCTCCTGCTCCCTCACTTTCCCCCCACCTTCCCCCCATCCCTGTCCCATCCTCATCTCTTTTTCACGTGTCTCCCTAATTTCCTAGTCTTCCCTGGTTTAGCCTTTTCTCTTTCCTACATTTGGACCAGTGGAGTCCGAGATTAATCAAAGGAGTTAAGCCCCAGATGTGAAGGCCACCTCACACATGCCTTCTATTATCAATATGACTTCTCTTCTGACTTTTTCATCCTCACGTTAACTGAAAATGATATTTAACATTCCTTGGAAGCCTCTATACATTTTGGTGGATCATTTTGTGCAACTGCCGTATTCTGCCATCTATTACAATTTCTCATGTAAACGGCTTATCAAATTTTTACATGCTTATCTTGTAAAGCATGTATCTTTGTATTTTTTAGGCAGAAGTGTTTTAATAATTAGTATGTTTTTAAAACTTCTGTAACTTTTGTGTTAGGCCATCCTTTATTGAAACTGTATTTCTTTTGGTTAATCATTTAATAAGCAGTCCAAATATAGTTTCCACTCTCCAAGCACGTTTGCTTTCTAACATTAAAAAGCATTCAGGTTAAAACACTTAGACATTTTATATATAACCTATGCCCCTCCACACTGTTCTCTTAGTAGGGCATGCTTTTTCACACTTGTGAAGTACTGGCAAAGGGCCTGGGTCATTTGACTGCAAGCATCAAATACAAATAGACTGTGACAATCAAATACAAATAAAGTAGTTTGGGGAGTTAGGCACAAAGTATGAACCCTTTTTTCTGAAATCAGTATACCTATGACTTGTGACTTTCTGGTTAAAGACCTGTTGTTTTAACAGATGATAAAAATACTTATCCAAGCGGCTATCAGTATGGTTACACAGACTCAGCCTTACTGTTTATGAATCAAATATCCATGTTTAGATTTGGGTATTGCCCACAAATTATACACACAGCACTGTATACTCAGTCAAGTAAAAACTCAATGACACAATGTCATCATATATTAAAATAAGCACTTCCTTTTCCTTGACCTCTGGATTCTCAATTCCACAAACAGTTACTTTATGTTCTTGGTGTCTGCCCAAACCACCTTCTTTGTCTACTTATATTTACCTATAAAAATGCATACATATTATTTTATATATGTTTTTGGTATATGCATTTTTGTATACATCTTTGAAACTACAGAGTTTAGCAGCTTACATATTCTTGTGAAATTTTCTATTTTTACTAAAACGTGTATACCATCCAAGCATACTGATAAAATACGGCTGTCACGAATCTCTTTTTACTCTTGCATGTTATTATGATTCATCACATTTTACCGCTCCATTCACCAAAGGATGACATGGAGGGGGGACATTTCACTGTTACAGACAATCCTGAAGTGAACATGCATGGCATAGGTTTGTGTATAATGTTTCTTCGTGAAATTTTATTCAGTTCCAAATTTTTATTTAAGGGTCATTTTTTACAATAGTTCATGCTCTAAAGGGCAAAATATTCATACAAGATAAACTGTGAAAATGAGAATACACCACTTAATGCTACCTATCATTATATAAAACTGATGTTTAAAGCATTTAGCATCTGAAAATACATGTGGGGGAAAAATTAGCTTTTTTCATTGAAAAAGGACTGTAAACTTAATAGTCACCTCAAAGAGAGCCTGACTGCATCTCCTATCATGTGACGATGTGTAAATCATTTAGAACACAAGACAAACATAATCTAACACTTGCCACAGTGGTATCTTCAAGATAAAATAACTTAACTTTTTTCTATGAATGACCTTCAGAGTAAAATAGTTGGGTACCATTGAGTCAATATGTCTCAAAGGTAATGGATTACACTTGGAAAGTAAGGCTTTCTTGCAAACTCCAGGTTTGGAAATTAATATCAGGAGGAAGTTGGTGAAAATAAATGATAATAAGCATGACTAAATCACTGTGGATGGTGACTGCAGCCATTAAATTAAAATACGCTTACACCTTGAAAGGAAAGCTATGACAAATGTAGACAGCATATTAAAAAATAAAGACATCACTTTGTGAACAAAAGTGTGTATAGTCAAAGCTATGGTTTTTTCAGTAGTCATGTACCAATGTGAGAATAGGACCATAAAGAAGGCTGAGTGCCGAAGAATTGATGCTTTTGATTTTTGGTGCTAGAGAAGACTCTTGAGAATCCCTTGGACAGCAGGGAGATCAAACCAATCAATCCTAGAGGAAATCAACTTGGAATATTCATTGGAAGGACTGATGCTGAAGCTCCAATACTTTGGCCACCTGATGAGGAGAGCCAACTCCCTGGTAAAGACCCTGATGCTGGGAAAGATTGAGGGTGAGAGGAGAAGGAGGTGACCGAGGATGAGACGGTTAGATAGCATTATCAACTCAATGAACATGAATTTGAGCAAACTCTTGGAGAAAGTGAAGGAAAGGGGAGCCTAGCATGGTGCAATCCATAGGGTTGTGAAGAGTTGGACCCCACTTAGCAACTGAACAACAAACAAATGTTGCCAGATAAAAGCCTCACATTACTACTTGTTCCAGTGTGAGTGACTCTCCTATAACTGAGCACTGGGATGAGCACTCCACTGGAACTAGAAAAGCTAGGTTCCAACCCCACCTGTGTCTCTTACAAATCACCTATATACGGAAAGATATAAACTATTTGAGGCTCAGATTCATCTTTAAAATGGACCTAACAGTACCCCTTCACAGAGCTGTTCTGTATGTTGAAATTAGGTGTGAAAGTTCTGTAAAGTTCAAAGTACTATACAGATTACTGAAATAGTTTTTACTGCCACATTTTAAATATGTCTTAGAGCAATGTGGACTATAACCACCGCTCTGCCTGGTTGTCTGCTTACCCACCCCAAGCAGTCACAAGGATCTGGGAATGACATTGTCATGGGCCACTGTTGACTGTTTTGCACTTTCTCCTTTAGAGACACAACTTCCAGTTCCCTGTAACAAGCTAAATTATGTAAGCTTTATCTTCTTTCAGTCTTTTATTGAATGCCACTAAACCACTGCTTCCAGGAAGGCCAAGGCTAAAGTCATTCTGTTCCCCTAAATGAACTTAACCAATGTGACCAAATCATTTTGGTCCACTTCACGGCTTCCCATTTAGTGTCTTAGTAGCACAAACTCCGAGTTTCTTCCCCAAAATAGCTAACACAGAAGGAAAAGATGACTGGCTTGTTAATAAATAAATGGCCATTTATAACATCACACAATGCTATTTCTGAATGGCATTTATGAGTTGCTATTAATAAAAAATTATTCTTTCTGAACTCCCATACAGCTGTCTTTGAAGTCACTAATAATCGTTTTAACACAAAGCTTCATTCCTTTTCTCCAAAAAGCTCTAAGCACCTGGGAGACATTATCTAATTAACCCTAATGCATGCAGAGAGGCTCTGACGGGGTGTTTCAGAAGACAGAAAGTGTCTATAAAGTTAACCATAACTATCATTAAAATATTATCTGTTCAAATGTATGTATAAAACACAAGTCTTTAGCCACAGGAATTCACTTCATTTAAATTGCTTGTAAAATAAAATGGATTTCTATTGACAAGCATTATGTGCTATAAATTTAACCTGTTAAAACAGATTACTTCAAAGGCATATCCTTAAGGTATTTTGACTCACATGTATTTCTCTTTCTCCCTACAAAAAGGATAAAATTATAAATATTTTAAGACCTTAATCATCTCCAAAATTCCTAAAATGTCTTGCTGACTCATAGGTACAACTGATTTTACACAACCCTGGTCTTAATTTTTAGAATTTGTGTCACTTGAAACGCAACTTTTAGAAAAATAGGAAAAACTGAAAAAAATTTTTTTTTTCCTGAAGTAGATTTAAGAATTGGGTTTAAGTGGATGAATAGCCCTACCTAAACTGAGGAACAAAGATGACTATGAAAATAAATTTAGTTTGGCTTCTTTGTGTGAAGCACAAGGACACAGAGTGACCATAATTTAACTTAGTTAACCACACTGGCTGAAACAAGTCAGGCTAAAGAACACAAATGACTTTGCTTGTCAATCTCTTTGTCTGGTGGAGTTTTTCAAGGAAACTCACTGAGCCCCAAGCCAGGCTGACCCATGTACCTCCGTAATGTAGTGAGCAGGGTGATACAGATACTCACCAGCTCATCATGCAGCTAGAAGATGTGACCCAAGATCTTTAACCTCACTGAAGGCAAAATCACGTATCTTCCTTCTTCTGTAGACACCTGCCTCAAGCAGTGCCCTGATCAGTTGAAACGTGAAAGCCACTCAGTCATATCTGACTCTTTGCAACTCCATGGACTGTAGCCCACCTGTCTCCTCTGTCCATGGAATTCTCCTGGCAAGAATATTGGGTGGGTAGCCGTTTCCTTCTCCAGGGGATCTCCCCAACCCAGGGATCAAACCTGGGTCTCCTGCAATGCAGGCAGATTCTTTAACCAACTGAGCTATCAGGGAAGCCTGCCCTGAAAAGTTACACTAAGTGAAATCCCCTTGTTCTATGGTCCATTAGTAAACTACCACCATGAATTTCTTTGGCAAGACTCATCATCTTTAGAGCTACTCTGCTTCTATGTATAAATGGTCCAAAAATCTATATATTCAGTGAAATCAATGATAGCACTTCACTCTTCAGTCCCAATATAGCACACTGTTAGGCACATTATTTAATATATTCTGACTGAGGGGTGGATGGAGGCTTTGATGGATAGATAAAGCAGCTACACTTATTGACTACATCCCCTAGGTCTTCTGAATCCCAATGGGGCTTTGAAATATCTGGGAGAGATCTGGAAGAATCAGAGAGGAGCGGTCATTAGAACCACTGAACCTCTCTTGCATTTTAGGGAATATATTGGGGAATATTCCCATACATTGTTTTCAGTTGAGAATGCAGAAGGCCTTACTTTTTAGAATCATTTACTGTTCATTTTGTAACACCTGCTATATGCAAGAAACTATGGTGTGCCATGTGTGAATTAGCATATGACTCAAATGAGCAATGTAAAAGTCCTTCTTTTTAATTTTAAATACAATTTTAAATTGGGACTTCTACAATTATGAAAATAAAATATGAGAGTTGACTACAAAACTGTCAAGGCCATGACAACTCAAAACTCAATATTGAATATAATTAAGTGAGTTTTAAAGGTTTTGTCATCTTATAAATGGAACTAGGGCCTAAACAATAAGCACAATAAAAATACGTTTTCAAACATATTCTACTTCTGCTCTTCAAGAACATTTGCTAAATTCATACTATAAGTCATGCTCAGTTCATTAAGTGTTTCAGCTTTTAACAATCAATAAAGTCCAGAATAGGGACCTACTGTGATTGAGAGATACACTTAGGAAAATTACTCTAAGAGCATTAAACAGTTTCCATGTGTCTCTTAAAACACATTGCTTTTCCTTTGTTTATTTTCCTATTGACAGCTGAACTTTTCAATTCTTCATATCAAACATGAACATAACTTTCAATTAATTGATAAACATCACAGAGACTCAAAAATATCCCCTACAATTTAGAGCCCAGAATGCATTTTATTCTCTTGCACATTCTCAAAAGTAACTGTCAGTTTTGTGTAGATGCTGGCATATTTTCCCCTACTAGAGGGAAAGACTGATCAGTCAGAAAGGAAGGTTTACTGATACTGTCTTAACAGTAGTCAGTGCAGAAAATTCTGAAATATTTAAATCTTCCTTACTGTCTTTATATCAATTATACAGAAGCCTATTTAATTGTTTAATTGTGCACAAATCAGGTGATCACCAAGCTCTGTCTTGCCTCTCTTCTAATCTACCACATTAATGGAACCCTTCTCAGTCACCCTAATAGCTTCTTCTCTCATCTAGATGATTACTTTCAATGCTGTAACTCTAGCCCAGGTCTCTTTCTCTTCCCAACATAATTCTATCAGAATACATGGTCTCCAAGCAAAATTCTGACCACATTTTTTCCCCTATTCAAAATCCTGCATTGGCTCCTCACTGAATACTGGAAAGTCCAAACTCCATGAGGTTGTTTGTTGCTTGTGTGCTCAGTTCAATTCAGTTGCTCATTCATGTCCGACTCTTTACAACCCCCTGGACTCCAGCACTCCAGGCTTCCCTCTCCATCACCAACTCCCCGAGTTCACTCAAACTTATGTCCACTGAGTCAGTGATGCCATCCAACCATTTCATCCTCTGTTGTCCCCTTCTCCTACTGCCTTCAATCTTTCCCAGCATCAGGGTCTTTTCCAATAAGTCAGTTCTTCGCATCAGGTGGCCAAAGAATTGGAGTTTCAGCTTCAGCATCAGTCCTTCCAATGAACACCCAAGACTGATCTTCTTTAGAATGGACTGGTTGGATCTCCTTGCAGTCCAAGGGACTCTCAAAAGTCTTCTCCAGCACCACAGTTCAAAAGCATCAATTCTTTGGTGCTCAGCTTTCTTTATAGTCCAACTCTCACATCCATACATGACTACTGGAAAAAACCATAGCTTTAACTAGACAGAACTTTGTTGGCTCTCTGCAGCCCTAATGACTGTAGCCCACCAGGCTCCACGGGATTTTCCAGGCAAGAAGACTGGAGTGGGTTGCCATTTCTCCTCCAGGGGATCTTCCCAACCCAGGTATCAAACTCGTATCTCCTACATACCTCCAATACCATGTCATATAAAAGCCTCTATTAACCCGAGTCCAGGTGCTTTTGGGCATGACTACTATGCCTACTTTACCTTCCCAAATCGAGGTATTTCAACTGCTTCCAATTCCCATAAGACACAGGCTGCTATGTCTTTGCTTTTCTCAGGCATTGTCCACTCCTGGAATGTATCCTCCCACCCCATCCAACTAGCACACACACACTCATCTTTGTAAGAGTCACTTCCTCTTCTAAAGAGGGTCTCCTCATGAGCATATCAAGATTAAATCAGCCACTCACACAGTCAATTTTTCATTCTATTTCTTCATCAAGATGCCAGATAATACAAATGTTTTCATTCATCACACATCCTCCTTTCTCCCTTCAGTTTCACTTTCCTGCATCTCAGAAAATAATACCAAATCATACTATTTTTCCCTTCCCACCTCTATCTTTTTTCACATCCCTTCAATACTCCTCAGTGAATGTTATCATGCCATGAAGTAAAAGGGCTTGTGGATGAAGTTGTAATGGAAGTTAGGCCTATCAGAATTCTAAAAATGTGTAAGGAGTGATGAAAAAAATCAATCAATTTTTCACTCAAAACTCAAGTCCTTAAACTGTAAATAATTTCTTCTGTAATATTTTGAATGACTATTTCAATATATTTTCCTGGATTTACAAATCTCACTTTGTCATAAATTGATTGAAAACATCATAAAGATTTTGTGTTCAGCTACAGAAGTACACATAGGTTAATCTGAATATTTCGCACATCTTTTCTGACATTTCTGCTGATGTTTTCCTAAGTTTCAGACATCTGTCTGTTCCTACCACATAAATATATTAGGTTGGTGCAAAAGTAATCATGGTTTTGCACTGTTGAACTTTGTCATTTAATATTGGAATATCATCTTAAATGTGGTTATGTTATACATCATTTTAATGTGCATTTCTCACTTTATGTTTTATGCTAATCACTTATTACTTGCTGTTTGTTTTATATTTATTTTAGACTATAGAAATGATGTTAGACTATAAGCAAAGTCAAGTGATTTTCTTACTTGAGTTCAAAATGGGTCATAACACAGCGGAGACAACTCACAACATCAACGCATCTAGCCCAGGAACTGCTAAAGAATGTACAGGGCAGTGGCGGTTCAAGAAATTTTGCAAAGGAGATGAGAGCCTTGCAGATGAGGACCACAGTGGCCATCCACCGGAAGGTGACAACAACCAACTGAAAGTGTCATCGAAGCCGATCCTCTTACAACTACGTGAAAAGTTGACAAAGAACTCAACGTCGGCCATTCTATGGTCATTCAGCATTTGAAGCAAATTGGAAAGGTGAAAAAGCACAATAAGAGGGTGCCTCATGAGCTAACCGAAAATCTACAGTAACTGTCATTTAGAAGGATCATCTTCTCTTATTCTAGGCAACCACAACGAACCATTTCTTGATCGGATTGTGATATGCGATGAAAAGTGGATTGTATATGACAACTGATGACTACCAACTCAGTGGATCGACTGAGAATAAGCTCCAAAGCCCTTCCCAAAGCCAAACTTGCACCAAAAAAAACCAGTCATGGTCACTACTTGGTGGTCTGCTGCCCATATGATACACTACAGCTTTCTCAGTTCAGTTGCTCAGTTGTGTCTGGCTCTTTGCGACCCCATGGACCTCAGCACACCAGGCCTCCCTGTCCATCACCAACTCCTGAAGTTTACCCAAACTCACGTCCATTGAGTCGGTGATGCCATCCAACCATCTCATAGCTTTCTGAATCCCATCAAAACCATTACATCTGAGAAATATGCTCAGCAAATCAATGAGATGCACTGAAAACAGCAGCAACTGCAGCCAGCACCGGTCAACAGAAAGGGTCCAACAACGCTCAACCACACATCGCACAACCCATACTTCAAAGGGTAAATGAACTGAGTTATGATGTTTTGCCTCACCCGCCATATTCTCCTGACCTCTCACCGACTGCCTACCACTTCAAGCATCTCAGCAACCTTTTACAGGGAAAATGCTTCCACAACCGGCAGGAGGCAGAAAATGTTTTTCAAGAGTTCGTCGAATCCCAAGGCACAGATGTTTATGCTATAGTAATATACAAACTTATTTCTCATGGAAAAATGTGTTGATTGTAATGGTTCCTATTTTGATTGATAAAGATGTGTTTGAGCCTAGTTATAATGATTTAAAATTCACTGTCCAAAATTGCAATTACATTCGCACCAATCTATTATCCTATGTATTCTTGTCTTCATAAATTAATGAAAATTCATTATTTGTTCAGGAATTAATTAGTAGAGATCTATTGAACTGTATATACCTGGTTTGTTTGTTTTTTTTTTCCTGCAAAGTAACAGTGAATTAAGTACCACAGAGTTTGAGACTGTCCCATTTTCTTTTCTATAATCAGTACAAAATTAGAGATAATTTAAGGAAACATCAATTTTAGATATCTTCTTTAGTGAAAATCAATCATCTTGAATTTCAAGATTTCAAAAATGTGTTAATATTTTTTAAAAAACCATTTATTGTTGTCAAATCTTTAAAGTGTTTACAATCCAAGTAGTCATTAAACCTACACAAATCCACAAAATGTTTTGAACATCGATAGGAACTGAGGACTTGGCCAAGTCTCTAATTGTATATGGTTGTATCATTTAGTTATCAAATATGCTACTTAGATATGCAACTTAGTATATTTAATATGACTTACAAAGAGATGAAAAACACAGATATTATGAAATACAATCTATTCTTTGATGATTTAGCAGGTTCTTTAGGATCACACAGCACTTCACAGACATCATTAATGCTAATGCTAAGTCACTTCAGTCATGTCCGACTCTGTGCGACCCCATAGACGGCAGCCCACCAGGCTTCCCCATCCCTGGGATTCTCCAGGCAAGAACACTGGAGTGGGTTGCCATTTCCTTCTCCAATGCATGAAAGTGAAAAGTGAAAGTGAAGTCACTCAGTCGTGTCCGACTCTTAGTGACCCCATGGACTGCAGCCTTCCAGGCTCCTCCATCCATGGGATTTTCCAGGCAAGAGTACAGACATCATTAGGAGCATCAATTAACACTGAAATTCATTATATGGTGAGGATGATAGAGACAGTGACGATTTCAACCACATATTTTTCAATGTATGAGAAAACAAGCAATGCATAATATTAGGCAAAACTAGTAGAATACCCATCTGAGTATCATTAAAACATGTAAATTGTGTGCACATGGGAAAATAGAAAGAAAAATAGCACAAATGGTGTTAATTTCTGGACAATGAAAGTACAAGCTATAAAAGATATTTTCTCTAGCTCTGCAAAAGAAGCAATTGAAGAATCAGGTTTGCTTATGAAAATATGAGGTAAACATAAGGAGAGTATAGGCCACAAAATTAACTTGATTCCTACAGTTAGGGGAGTGTGGCTTGATATTCTTAATATTTAATATTCTTAAATTAAGGAAATATTCCCCTTTAAAAGCAAAAAAAAAAAAAATCTATAAATCACAGACAGATGGTAAAGAAGTGTTCCAATGGGGCAGGAAGATCAGAAGAGGACACTGGAATCTACTGAGACAAGCCATGTCAGAAAGTCTGATGTCCAGTCCTACAAAGATACCAAGGATGCCCAAGACTAAAGCAATATAATTGATAACTGATATTCACGGCCATATCATTGAGGGTGCTTAACCACACAGCACAAAGTCAAGAGCAGCTACTCTTTGATTCACAGGTCTGGGATCCTGAGATCTGAGAGAAGGGTTCTGGGGGGCTGCCAAAGTGAGAAGTAACACCCCTTCCTAGGAAGACCACTGCTTTGATCCTTTATATAGCAATACGGTAAATTTAGCTGGGTGCTAAAAGACAGACTAACTAAATGTCTTCACTCTCTCTTTACCTTTGTTAAATCCAGTGCCAAGAATTAGCCAGATAATTTACACACTGGGCTTACTCTCTGCTTAAGGAAGGAATTGGTCACTAACCAAAATATCTTGGGTACCAGAGCTAATATCATTCACTGAGTCTTTAAGAGTGGATGACAAACTGGGTGTCTGTAATTACAGCTGCTGCTGCTGCTGCTAAGTCGCTTCAGTTGTGTCCGACTCTGTGCGACCCCAGAGACGGCAGCCCACCAGACTTCCCCGTCCCTGGGATTCTCCAGGCAAGAACACTGGAGTGGGTTGCCATTTCCTTCTCCAATGCATGAAAGTGAAAAGTGAAAGTGAAGTCACTCAGTCGCGTCTGACTCTAGCGACCCCATGGACTGCAGCCTACCAGGCTCCTCCATCCATGGGATTTTCCAGGCAAGAGTACTGGAGTGGGGTGCCATTGCCTTCTCCAGTAATTACAGCAGAGCCTCTTAAAGCACTGCCTGATTGCTGGGGAAGAAGCTTCATTTCCTATATTGCTTTCCTCAGTGTGATACTGCAGGACACATGACAACACCTTTACCTCATTAAGATCCTGCAACTTGCCCTTTAATTACACATTTGTAGACTAGACTAGATCCGCCCCCCTACTTTATTCCAATCTGTATGTTACTCTCCCCACATCACTGTAGATACATGAAAAACAAGCTGAGATGAACTTTCAACAAAAGGTCAAATCCATGGGATTTAGAGATGATACTTAGGTATACACACACACACCTGTTGCTGCAAATACATCCTGCTTTTAGGAGAACACAGGGATCTAGCTGTTGAGTGGTGCACTCTCAGTCTTGCTAAAATCAAAATATGTCACAAGTGCAAAGACCTCCCGACTCACACCCTGTACGTATCTGAAGGTCTTTCATGACAGAAACCAGATTGTACAGGGTTAACCAGAAAGTATGTCATGAGGAAGGGGAAGGACAGATACTGACCTTTTGCTCCAAACCTAAGATTGGTCATATTAGCTCTCTTGTCTGACATAGGGGCTTTTTGTAAGCACAGATGGCATTTTAAATCGCTTGATACACCCTTCATCATCATGACGGAAACCACAGAATCACCCTGCTCTACTCCTTGACAGCTCTTCAACAAGCACCTCAAAGATCAGGTGGCAGAGCCCACTCATCACAAGGAGAAGCTTGAGATCTCAAAGTCTACACTCCCACGCTCAGGGTGAGGAATGTCTTCTTCCAGCTTCCACATGTTCATCCATCAGAATCACCTGGACAACTGATTAAAGCTCAGCTCATTGGGCACATCCACAGAGGCTGATTCTGCAGATCTGGGATTCTAAATTTTCAGCAAGATCCCCAGTGATTCTCCTGCTGCTGGTCCAGAGAGCTTATCAAGTGCTGCTAGAGACTAGGTTTGAAATGTATTTTCTGATTCAGTGACTACCTGACCCTCACTTTACCTTGACCTCTATTTCTTCTTTCCTTTCCTCTTTCTCCCTCTCCATAAAATATGTTTTTATTTGGAAGCTGTGTTCACAGCACAAAGTTGAATTAAAAACATCTTTCTACTCTTAGTGCAATGAAAATATCCTGTGCTCTGTGCTCAGTCCTGTCTGACTTTTTGCAACCCTATGGACTGTAGCCCACCAGGCTCCTCTGTCCATGGGGATTTTCCAGGCAAGAATACTGGAGAGGGTTGCCATTTCCATCTCCAGGGGATCATCCCAATCCACGGATTGAACCGGTGTCTCTTGTGTCTCCTGTGCTGGTAGACATTTTCTTTACCACTATGCCACCTAGAAAGAGCCTATGATACCATAATAATGAACAACGCATACTTTTGTCCAAACTCATGGAAAGTACATCACCGAGAGTGAATTCTAAGCTAAGCTACAGACTTTGGATACTTATGGTAACCACTCTGATGAGGGATGGCTGATGATGGGGAGGGTTGCATATTAAGGAGGGAGCAGGGAAAGCTCTGCCTTGCCTCTCAATGTTCCTCTAAACCCAAAAGTTCTCTAAAAAAATAAAATACCCCCTTATATTTGAAGGGCACATTTTTTCTCTACCAAATAGGGGGAAACTAAGTAAATGAATTTGTAAGCTAAATTCTTTATCATTTAATTTGAACTCTCCTCCTCTGAAACCTGTTATCATATGAAATGTTCAAGGGGCTAATGCAGAATCAAGTGATCCAGAGAGGTTTGGGAAACTCTGGGTTAAGCAAATGTAAAGTTTCTTTGTTGGAGAACTATTCAGAGTGTTAAATGAGCTAATACGTATTAGGACTCTCCAAGAAGTTTGTTTTGCTTAAATCATTTACAGAGCTTGATTCATTAGGGAATACTTGCTGGGGAGAACACCAGTGTTCTGGGAATACAATTTGTTAAATAGTATACTTTTCCCCAAAACACTCAGATAAATGACTGATTTAAAATAGGCAGCATCATTTTTATTTTAAATCACTTCATAAAGAAAGTGATTTCTTTATGAAGTATGATTTATAGATTAGATTAGGACACTGTACACGTGTGTAAAAGGATTGCTTGTAAAATAACGTCACTCTAATTGGTATAAGCTCACAACTGAAATTTGGTTTTACTAGACTTATTATTGAATCCAAATTCCTAAAAACCTGCAGGAAAAAAAAAAGTGAAATTCTTTTCCCTCTTTGGAACTGGGTAGTTATTAGAACACCTGCTAATTAATATTTCCTGTACTTAATGGGAAAATAGAGACCACAAAAGACAAGTTTCAATTTTCAGATCCAATTATTAAGTCGTTTGTGAATTTCATAATCATTTCAATTTAAACTCACACAAGTCTATAATACTATATCAAAATATCATTAAGCTATTAAGTTAAACATTGGATATTTACTGAAAGGGTCAGAGATTGATAAGGATTACTGTTAGCAACCTTTTGAAACCATAATGTATCAATTTCAAATTACAGAAAATGGTTTAAATGTCACTTATACATTGGGATAAGCTGAAAACACGTAATCACCGTTTCCATGAATCACCACTTAGCCTCATTTCTAATCCTCTGATGCAGACAAAGGTTACTAGGCTACAGTCTGTGTTTTCTATTTGATAAGCATTAAGTGCTTAATTTTTAGGATTTCACTGATCTTAAGAGACAGGGCAGACACAAATTGCTTCCTAAACAAGAGTAAAAACTGTGTTTTTATAACCACATTCATAAAGATTTCCTCTTCCCATGAATGTATTTAATATAAAATCACAAGTATAAAACCAAGAAATTCTTATCTCTATATGTCACTACATAAATTCCATAAAACCTTTCTATTTTTCCATGGCCAAGAGGGCATGCCATTTTCTTCATTATTCATTCATTCATTCAAAGAGTATGTATTCAGCTTCAGTGATATGCAAGGATGATATCAGAACAGATAATTTTTTAAAAATGAATCAGTAATATACTAGAATATGCACATATTATACATATATATGTGATATATAAATATATTTTTCTAGCAGGGTGGTTTGACTTAAAGAAATAACTATATACAAAGCTGAATTATGCCATAAAGAGTTTCAATGATGGTGAGACAGCTTTTTGATGAACCCACAAAATTAATTCAGCTGGGTAATTCCAGACACGAAGGCAAAACTTCTAACTCTTCCAAAAAAAAAATCAGAAAACCCAGTTTAGGCTGCTTGAGGGAGTCAAGGTGGGGTGAAGAACAAAAAGACTTACTTCTTTCCCTTACAGTGATTATGTATACTCAACTTCAGCTCTACTGATTAAAAGGAACTTTTCTTCTGATTTCATTTCTTTACTGCAGGTAAGAAAATTCCACTCTTAACATCTTTCAATGATAATTGGAGGATGTTGCAGAAAATACAGATAACGGATCAGCACTTGGGAGGAAGGTTAGTACTCTGCCAAAGCAATTGACCTGCCAAGTAGGAGGTCAAAAAATACCATTTAAATTCTTTCTAGGTGACTGACCTTGCTTAATGCACAGGGAAAGAGGAAAGGGCTCCAAGAGAATCCTACAGGAGCCTGGAGCCCCAGGAGTGTGAGGAATCACAGCAGGTGTGCAGTGAGACAAATGGGTACAATACTCAAGGGAACTTCCAGGCTTGGGAACTGGTCACTCAGTTCTGGTACTCGAGCATCCATATTCAAGCACCTGCAGTTATGACTGGAGAACTACTTCAAGAAGCAGTCCTTGATGGACCTGGAGTAAACTGGGCATTTTCATAGATTCAACAGCAATAAAGGGTAGTCCAGAATAACCCCAATCCTATGTCTGTAGAAACCATTTCCACAGTTTTTATATTTTGGGACTGTTACTACCTTTTCTTATGAATGTCTTCAAATGTCCCTATGGTTGAAAATGACTACTTTTGCTTTCCTTCTAAAATCAATTCCAACATAAATGGTGTCTATTTAAAATACCTGGACATCTTGCAAAAGTCTACTGCATAGTAATGAGTTGTAACTCTGCTGGTTAATGCAATAATAAAGAATCTGAATGTTTTACAAGAAGCCCTAGAGATATTAACTTCTTCCTTTGTAAAACAAGATAGTAAGACTGAAAAATAATGACTTTATAAAAGTGGTGGGATTTCCTTGTGGCTCAGCTGGTAAAGAATCCACCTGCAATGCGGGAGACCTGGGTTCAACCCCCGAGTTGGAAAGATCCCCTGGAGAAGAGAAAGGCTACCCACTCCAGTATTCTGGCCTGAAGAATTCTATACTATACAGTCCATGGGGTCGCAAGGAGTCGGACACGACTGAGCGACTTTCACTTTCACTTATAAAGATGGTAGATAAACAGCAGAAAGCAGAGTCTTGATTGCCAATGTCTCTACCATCCCATGGCAACTCAATAACATTTTAAGTCTAGAATACTTATCTAGACATAAGTCCTAGATGAACAAAAAACTATTTACATTTCCTGACTTCTGCAGTAAACTATAGGCTGTCTTGTTTTCCATTCACCAGTTAACTCAGTGTTTAATGAGATGTATGGCCCACAGTTGTACAACACCCCAGATGCACAGTCTTCAAGGGAAGAACACCTCATTCTTATATCATCACTGCCTGATACAGTGTCCTGTACAACCTAGATACTCAAAATAGGTTTGTCTGAAAGCTGAGCATTCAAGGAATATATGACAATCTGCTAGGAATCTTCTTCAAACTCCATAATATTTAAAAGACATAATTTTGAAGACATATAATCTCAGCTACCATCTGGCTGTTTGGTCTGCCAGGTGTGGTAGCATGTTCTAAGAAGTATTATTTTAAATATTCTCAAAATGGATCTTGACTGACAAAAGACTATAGGACACCTTGCACATTTTAAGTTTATAAAGAAAGTTGGATTTTTTTTCCACTTTTTAAAGAACTTTGAAATCTGTAGAAAATACAAATTTTAGATTAGTTGCTGTCATATACAGTAGAATTTAGATGGTGGATAACTGGAAAGGTTTCTAAATTAGCCATGCCTTCAAATAAATCTCCTTTAGCAATCTGCCTAGTATTTTAGTAGAGGTGATTTAAAAAACATTCTATTAAAAATGTTTAATGCTCCATCATAATAAGGGAATTATTATATGTGCTAAATACATCAAAGCATGTTATTCTATCTGGAATTAACTTCATTTCACAGACTTTTTTCCCCCCATCCATCTAAATTAAGTGACAAATTCCTCTCAAAAGGAAAAGTCTACTTTGTATAGATGTGATTATAAAATCCTTTTCAAAATAGGTTTTTTTTTCGCTTTCACTTGGACACTCTAGGTATTTCAGTTCATTTAAGAAGGTTATTCTGACTCTGAGTCATTTAAGAACTTAAAAATTTAGAAAATAGCATATAGAATTTATTCCCGTTAACTAGCTCTACACCATGCATAACAGTTCTGTGGGCTTAAACTGCCAAATTCAGTTGCTTGTGTGCTATAACGTTCAGAATTAGTACAGAGCCTGTATTTTGCACCATTAGATGGACAGGCTATAAATACACTTCAGAGATGGGTGTGTGGATTTTTTTTTTTTCTCTACATGAGTAGAGTGAATATTGAAACTGACTTACATTTCTCAAGTTATGTAAAGTGAAGCTATACATTAACCAAGCTTACATTTTCTGACTAATACAGTGATGTTTTGGAGCCCTGAGCAGCGAACAGCTGGGCCACCCATCAGTGTGGTCCTGTTGTCATATGTGTTAGAACCTTAGGAACCATATGACCAGTCAGGAGAGGTGTCACGATCTCTGCCGAATGCCACCTTGTACGTTTCTCTGAATACGCTCCTCTCTATCCTGACTTCCAACTCTGGGGTCAACATCTCTGCTTCCAAGTTCGTAAGGAAGGGCGCAAGCACATACTGGGGGACAAGTGACGTGCCTTTCTGTTTCATTTAAATACATATACTGGTCCAATTAAGCCACAAGCGGGTCCAAGGTTTCCTTGGGAGTGTGGGTGCTCAGTCATGTCAGACTCCCTGCAAGCCCAAAGACCATAGCCTGTCGGGTTCCTCTGTCCATGGGATTCTCCAGGCAAGACTGGAGTGAGTTCCCATTTCTTCCTCCAGGGGGCGTTCCCAACCCAGGGAAGGAACCTGCATCTCCTGCATAGGCAGGCACTTTACCACTTTACCAAAGGCTCTTTACCACTGTGGCACTAAAATCTGATATAATCAAAGCTGTCCCCTCCATTACCATGGTGGAATTTCCAAATAGCATTTGCCTAGTGAAAACAAAAATTTCATTCATTCCAATTTATTTAGAATTGAGAAATAGCAAGAATATATATTTTCCCTGTTTGTCCAAGTGAGGAAAAACATGGACACCTTAAAAATTATTTAAGCAATCAACTAAAAAAAGAGTCAATATTCAGAAAACAAATTCGACTTTGGGGAATCATATCAATGAATACTTACATATCAGATAAAAATTCAGTTTTACAAAATAAATGAATATATATACACACACACACTTACATTTCATATATTAAACTTCAATGACTTGATGTTTATCCCAATTTGAAAGACCGTGAAAGTGATGAATATTTTTATACGCTGTTCTCTTTCCCTTTTTTATTCATTCTCTGCATAGACAGAGAGCCAACATTTCTTCTTTATTAATAGCAACAAAAATGTTATTTTATATGATTCAGTGTAAATATTTTTTTTTTGCAAAACAATAAAATAAACAAACTCAAGTCACAAAAACAGGGAATTTCAACCTCTGAACTATAATAACACCCTACTTAATTTAAGCTGGTATGAGACTTATCTATTAGAAATAATATTTGCATTTCAAAGCAAGAAAGCAGTGTTAAAATGCTCAGAGATAAAAAATCCAAAAGAAAGTCAATATAATAAAATTAACAAAATGTAAGTACTTGCATTTGGGTTGAGCAAACTCAATCTTGCCTCAAGTTTTCACAGTTTCTGCTTATCCAACATGGTTTTAAAAGGCAGAAGTCTCCTTTATTGTTTCAGTTTCTATGCCCATAAGGCAGTGGTACTCTAACAACGGTATGAGATGGTATGCAGATAATTACCATTAAAAGCATAAGCCATTCACAGTTGTTAATATTGACAAGAGTGATGATTAGACTTAGGAATCAAAGGCTAATGAAGCCTCAATAGTTACTGAAACAATAAACTCGAGTATACTCTTAAACGATAGCTCAATGAAAAATATATTCATATGACTTCCTGAAATGTAGCCTGCTAATGTGCAGTTACAAATTCACCTCCCAATTTGTGAACTATCCAAATGAATTAAGGTATACAAAATAGCCAACTGGAAATAGTATCCATTAGGAGTGGAGGGTAAGGCCTGGAACATTAGAATCAGAGGCTGATCCTCGCTGCCACTCACTGCCTCTTTGATCTTAGACAAATGTAATAATAATAATGTTAATAGTAATAGTTTCTATGGCATTTACTTGCATTATATTATTTTTCATCTCATTAAATTAAGTACAAATTTCATATCCTTTTTAGAGATGAGAACATTGAGATTAATGATGTTAATTAATTTGTTACTGGTAAGTTTAGCTATGATGGATCCATGTGCTTAACCACAAATGCCATATAAGGAGCCCCAGAATCTCTATCTGAAAACAGCTATATCACAGCTGTATCAGTGCTACTCATAAAGTAGCAAATATAATTATACAATATATTTGAAGAATAATAAAACATGATCAAGTGAGGTTCATTTAAGACTTTTAGGGATGACCCTCCATTAGGAAATCTGTTCATAAATGACATATTAGCCCCAAATAGGTCCTGATAAAGAGAACAAACTTCTTTTACTGTGGGAATAAATGCATACTTAATCCAGATCGTAAACACATGTGTGCTATATGCACATGTGTTGGAGAGAAAGCTAAGTCTGGAGATGTATATATGTGTATCTCAAAGCAAAAGCCAGAGTCATGCCTTGTGACCAATAGGAAACATTCCTATTACATTCTCTTCTCTAGAATTGCATGCTTGCTTTCTGGAAGATGCTCAAAAGATGTTAGTTGAATAAACAAGTAAATGAGTGACTGAATATAAGCAAAACCAGAAAATATATCAATGATAGCAACCCCAAACAGAACATACATTGGATTAACTCAAGAAATGTATCTAGTCGATTAAGACGTGCAAGAACAATTGAATAAATGACCAATATTATGAAGATGCATAATATAAATATACATACATATAGGCAAACATATTGACCACATAATGCCTTGCCAGTAATCAAAGAGAATTTTTTTCTATAATTCCCAAAATGAAAGAGCTCTTGATACATGAAATAGAAGATTGTTGAGGGCTACTTACCCTATCACATACTAGATAATATTATAAAGCCACAATAATAAAAACAGTATGAGCCTATGCTGCAATAGAACCTACATATAGGCCTATCGACATAGGTATCTCCAGGTGCTGGCATTTCAAAGTATTTTTTATTTTATTGATAATATTTAGCAACCTTGTATGTAAAATAAGCATGCACCAATAAATACTCAACTTTAACAGATGTTTAAAAACTTATGAGTGTCCTTTTCGTATAAGGAACACTTTATAGGAGAATAAAAAAGCTCCCAACTGTTATTCATCACCATGAAAACTGGTCTGAAAGGAGACTTTGATTTAAATTTGTCAGATGTCAGCGATCTCCTGAGGGAGGGAAGACAGTGCCAGTTAAACACCCTGGATTCTAAGTGCAACAACTTATAAAATATTGAACTCTTCTGTTAAATTTGTTTTTGATGAAACTGGAAAGAATCAATGTGTACACAGTCCTAAATAAAAGTGCCAAGATTTTATATACCCTACCCATCAAAATGAAACTTCCTGGGTGCATTTCATTAAAGTTATATATCAAGAGAAATTGCCTCTGAATCTAGCCTCATCTGAGCCAGTTACAGAATAGGCACTATGAATGGAATTCATAGAGGGGCACACGTGCGTGTGTATGTATATTTGAGCATGTACGTGTGTGTGTTGTAAAGAGGAGGAGAGAGGGAGGAGACAGAGCAGAAAATTCATTTTTAATAAAATTTTCTAAAAATCTGGATTCTGGATCCACCAGTGATTTTACCTCAAATCTTGTAGTATAAAATATAAAGTAATTAAATTTTCCAATACTTAGATCCATCATTCTTGGGTCTCATATTTCCTTTTGGAAGTATCCGGGTCAGTTCCAGGTGGAAGCTAGTCTATGACTAAAAACCAAGTAAAAATGAAACTTCTCAGACAGCTGAACGGTCATCTATTTCAGTGCCCACCATGTTTCATATTTCAGTCACATTTAATTAATGCAAAATTTGTGGCAAGCTTGGTTGATTCCAGGATCATAAAGAGAAGTGATCTCTTACAACTTCATTTTCGCTGTCCTCAGTTCAATAATGCAAGTGATTCTTGTTCCTTCAGGGGACACACTCAAAGTCTCAGGCTCACCAGACAGCTCGGAAATCATATGACCCTGACTTTCACAAAACAGCTCCGCTTTAAAGCACATCCTATGATCCTGTGCCCCTTCTAACTTCTACCCACCAGCGGACCTTTCATATGCTGCCATGCTTGCTGAACACAAGGCTCATGCACTTGCTTCCCTCTGTTCTACTACTGCTGCTGTTAGGCATTACGGTTGGTTTTTGCTCCCATCACTCTACAGGTATTTACCCATCTTACCATAACCCCAGAAAATTACAGAATTTCAAAATCCAGTCTGCTATTCTTATCTTTGGATAAATGTCACTATAGTGAGACATCCAAGGATCAAAAAATCTTTAAGTAAGGTCTTTAAGTAAAATCATGCAGTTTCCAACTCTGCCTCAAAATGCTGTTTGGTGCACGCAGGAGATAACACTGGTTTAATCTGATTTCACTCCATAATTAAATTTAATGTGTCTCAATTTTCAGAAGGAGATAACTTCTAAGAAATTCCAAAGTACACAAATTTTCAGGAGCCAATAACTATGGGGATTTGAAGAAAAAATGACATCTGTGAAACATATGAAAGCAAAATTCACTGGTGTTAACTTTTGACATCAAAGACAAGATAAACTATTAACTGAAATTGTCACTGGCATGTTTTATTGTTGTTCAGTCACTCAGTTGTGCCTGACTGTTTGTGACCCCATGGTCTACAGCACACCAGGCTTCCCTGTCCTTCACTATCTCACAGAGTTTGCTCAAACTCATGTCCGTTGAGTCAATGATGCCATCCAACAATCTCATCCTCTGTTGTCCCTTCTCCTCCTGCCCTCAACCTTTCCCAGCATCAAGGTTTTTTCCAATGAGTCAGTTCTTTACATCAGGTGGCCAAAGTATTAGTGCTTCAACTTCAGTCCTTCCAGTGAATATTCAGGGTTGCCTGGTTTGATCTCTGTGCTGTCCAAGGGACTCTGGAGAGTCTTCTCTTGCACCACATTTTGAAAGCGACAGTTCTTCCATGCTCAACCTTCTTTATGGTCCAACTCTCACATCCATACAGATTACTGGAAAAACCTCCAGAATTTTCCATATAAGAAATAATTAAAAAAATTTAAGCCTCCTTCTTTAGGCAATGAATATTGAGGATCGACTGGTTTGATCTCTGTGCTGTCCAAGGGACTCTGGAGAGTCTTCTCTTGCATCACATTTTGAAAGTAACAATTCTTCCATGCTCAACCTTCTTTATGGTCCAACTCTCACATCCATACAGATTACTGGGAAAATCTCCAGAATTTTCCATATCAGAAATAAATTAAAAAATTTAAGCCTCCTTCTTTAGGCAATAGTGTAATACTGAAAAAAGACTCCCATTATCCTGAGTTTTGTGAATCTCCTCATGTCATCCTGTATCTCTCCCTGCTAATCATTTCTATGTGACTCTTTTCCATTGCATCAGGGGTTGAAGTGGCTCTTGTGCTTTTTGGAAGTGAACACAGCCTTCCCTTATCATCCCAGTGTGGACGCCTCTTGCCCTGCATGGCAGCAGAAGAGTTAACCAGTCCAGGTACAAGGGCCCATGGCTGGGAAGGGAGCACATTCTAGTTCGAAAGGACCAGACATAGGCTTGTCAATTCTAACCTGACGAGTATTCTCTCAGGAATACTGAGCTACAAGATAAGAATGAAGCTTTGATAATCCAAATGCACTTTGATAGAACATCAACTGAACTTAGCGCTGAAGAGTAGCATTTTTAAGGTTCTAAATTTTAGCTGGAGGCAGAGGGAATACCAGAAGGAAAATAAATGAAAGCTGCTCACCACTTCAAAAGCTAATCTTTGTAATGCTTTCATTAGCAGTTAAAAAAAAAAAATCCACATTCACACTTTAGAAGTAGAAAAGAAATTATTTTGATGCCTGATTGCTATGGGGTGTAGTTTAACTCCCCAGTCTTTCAAAAACAGGCAAGGTCAGGAATTCCCTTTTCCACTGTTGAGCTTGTAAAATATTTTGTTTGTAAAGGAACCAAAATAGATGTATAAGAAAGAGATTAGCTGATGAACTGCTCATTTTGTTCCTGCAATAAAAGATAAGGATCTGTTATACTCAGAGTCAAAAAGGTTCTTCTTTATAAACTACCCCCTTAGGCTGGACATAAAGGCCCTATTTTCACTTTTAAACAAATATAGTATAAAAATATTTGGACTAGACTATAGAGAAGTTGCAGTGGGACTGGTAACTAGGAGAATCTACAGTCAATCTCCCTTAAACCTTAGCAATGGGGGGAGGGGAGAGAAACAAGTGAAAATATTGTTAGTTGAGTCTAATGGGAAAATGTGTGTTTCAAACCAAAATACATAACTCGAAGGCCATGCAAGTTCATAAACAGGAGGAAAACAAGTAAAGTTAAGATCATGTTTGTAACATCTATACTCAAAGAGATTTCCTACCTGAAGATCTAGCCTCCAGGAAAGTCCTGCCTGCCAGATACCCTGTGGGTTTTGTGGTTAATGGATCAATGATATTATGGATATAACATGTGGGCTGAGGCATAATAGAGAATTCCTAATTACAGTATCTGCATAATATCAATCTTAAGGAAGAGACAATAACCATTATTTATTCTTTCAATACTAAGTAATTCTAAGCTCTTTTATATCATTACAAGGGTGTGCTTTTCAAAACCCACTTCTAGCACGCTTGTTATTTTCCCTCTCGTATGCCATCAAAAACTCATGATTGACAGATTGTCTTGGTGATTCTTGGCCTGTCCTCTATGCTATCACAAGGGGACCCCATTATTTCCAATTCACAAGAAACACTAAAGTGCAGTGAGTTTCCAATCTTGATAAATACCATCAAAAATATAGAATTGAATTTCTGGTACACAATGTTAAATAAAATGTTCTACTAGTTACTTAAATAAGGTACAGGGAAACTAGAGAAGAGCTGGAATGATGTTGTGGGGCACTGATGCAGGGTGCTGAATGCCAAGAGAAGAAGAAAATCACACATTTATTCTACAAGGATTAGAAATATCAAAGGACTGCTTAAGTGAGCTAAGGAAAAAGGTATTCAAGACTAATTTGCTGTATCTACAAGACATGCTATAATGTAACATCAAGGCTCTCTGAGCTCGTGTGCATTGCTCTGAGACCCATAATTTAAACATTTAACTGTTTATGGTCAGATTATTGGTTTGGTTTGGGAAAGAGCAAATCCTAATGTGTGAACAACCGTTTTACAGCACTCTCTCATTTTAGGTTTTAGGTTCGAGTCTCTTGCAGGAGAGGCCCAAATTCTCTTTTTTGAATTTCTACAGATGAGAATCATAAGTATTGGTGATAATGCATTACAAGTTGTTCATCTTCATGTTTCTGCCCTATTGGGGATCCAATCATTCCATCAGAAAGCTGGCTTTTCTCAGAGACAATACATTGGACATGGACTCTCCCAGGATGCTTTTTAAAAAAGCAGTGATTGGAAAAAGGAGCCCTGAGAATGTGAATGTGGCAGACTTTAATACAAACCCTCAAACAACTACTAGAAAAATCAAATCACCATACAAAATAGGTCAGTAATATCATTATCACAAATGAGTAAGTAACACAGTGGTGTGAATTATCAAAACATAAATTTCAAACTTTGTGAAAAACAAATATTTTCCTTTTAGATCACAAGCATAATACAAATATTTCTGTAGGTAAAGAGTATTCCTGCTATATCAAAAGAGGCATATGTAATTAAACTAGAAAAATATGTTCTTCTCCATTAATGCTACTTTTAGAAATTCCACAATGGCTATTAGGCAATCAAAAGTAGCAATGCTAAAGCCATTTCTGCAAGAAGACTATGCATTCAGTTGCTTTATTCCTGTTTCCCTGACAACCTGCCAGTATTCATGACCCAACCAAATTCCCAACAGTATTACAGAACAGGCTTTTAATAATGCAAAGGCCTTTCTTTCTTTTGATGGGATGATGTCCTCTTAGTGAGAATAGAATCAGCCATTAACAATCTGTTCATCAGTTTTCCTTTCAATGTCCCAAATGTGATTTAACCTTTGTTAACCAATTCTCAGATTATTTTACACTGGATGCTAGTTAGGAAGTACATTTATAACTATGATTCAATTGATGTCCAAGGGCTCGGAATAAGCAGCTGCTTGAAACACAATGGTTGGCTTTCTTCCACCTACTTGTATATCATTAATTTATTTTAAATACCTTTTAAGTGTTATAACTAACATGAGAAGGGCAAAATAATCTTTACTGAAAGATGTTCTAACAGATTTTTAAAAACTTAACTGGTTTTTAACATAATCATTAAAGTTATTTTAAGGCATTAATGCAATGCATTTAACTCTGCATAATAGAACACTCATCTCCAACCTTTTTCAAGTCCCTGAAACCAGACAATATGCTCCTCCTGCATACTGGTAAATGACTAATGCCTCAAATGATTTCCAATTTTTCTTTTTAACTTTTTGTGTTGTTAATCACTTTCCTCTTTATTCTCTACATTTTTGATAAAAGAGACACACCTGCTTTCCTTCAGCTAAGCATTTTCTATTAAAGTGGATCTATCATGCCAGCAATAGGCAAAGTGGTTCAGTTTACTGAAACATGTAGGCTGGGTGTTGTTAATCAATGACATTTTATCGATTTCCTTTTCTAGAGTACAAACTAACACAAAGTATTATATACAAAAATAGGGCACTAGGCAAAAAATCATTACCTGAAAGGAAATATTGTTATACTATGGCTGTGTAACCTTCATTGGTTTGCAGCCATGACAATACAATGAAAGCATAGCGATGAATAAATTGATGTGTTTCAGGAAAGAAAACCTTGCCTTGATTTTGACTGTTCTATTATTTTATATACTTTTATTATTTTTAATTGAGAAAATCAAATGATGTTAAAATATTATTCCACTAGTGCTCCGATTATATTGATGTGTAGTCCCCATCTTTAAATTTAATAAACAGTGCCTTTTGCCCTAGTTTTTACTGAAGATTCCAAAATGATTGATTTATCTACCTACCTGCCTACTTTATCAAATAGCAAAAATGACAACACCAAACTGAAAGTTATATGGAAAGATAAGAGTTTCAGTAGATGAAGTTTTAGAACTCAAGAGGCACATAATCAATCTCTTCCTAAAATATCCTTAAAAAGATGGCACCAGCATTCTGTTTAGACAGATTAGTGAAGATCACAGTGGAATGATTACTTCCTGCCTATTTCCTGTTGTACTGAAACATATGTTTCAGTATAGTCGCACTCATCCCCTAGAATTCTAATATTTGACATTATGGTTGTACTTCAAGAGTCTTTTTTACTTTCTTTAAATCCATCCACAGCTTCCCACATCTCCACCATGACCCTCAGCCATAGCTCAGCTTCATTGTTTTTGCTTTCTATTTAGAAAACGAAGATCATGGCATCTGGTCCCATCACTTCATGGGAAATAGATGGGGAAACAGTGGAAACAGTGGCTAACTTTATTTTGGGGGGCTCCAAAATCACTGCAGATGGTGACTGCAGCCATGAAATTAAAAGACGCTTACTCCTTGGAAGGAAAGTTATGACCAACCTAGAAAACATATTCAAAAGCAGAGACATTACTTTGCCAACAAAGGTCCGTCTAGTCAAGGCTATGGTTTTTCCAGTGGTCATGTATGGATATGAGAGTTGGACTGTGAAAAAAGCTGAGCACCGAAGAATTGATGCTTTTGAACTGTGGTGTCAGAGAAGACTCTTGAGAGTCCCTTGGATTGAGAGGAGATCCAACCAGTCCATTCTAAAGGAGATCAGCCCTGGGTGTTCTTTAGAAGGAATGATGCTAAAGCTGAAACTCCAGTACTTTGGCCATCTGATGTGAAGAGTTGACTTATTGGAAAAGACTCTGATGCTGGGAGGGATTGGGGGCAGGAGGAGAAGGGGACGACAGAGGATGAGATGGCTGGATGGCATCACCGACTCAATGGACGTGAGTTTGAGTGAACTCCGGGAGTTGGTGATGGACAGGGAGGCCTGGCGTGCTGCAACTCATGGGGTCACAAAGAGTCGGACACGACTGAGCGACTGAACTGAACTGAAAAGATTGTAAAAGTGCTGCTTCTTTTGTCCTGGCCCTCCCTCTGTCAGGTGTCATCACACACACTGGAGAACATGGCTGGTTCCTCTTGAGAAATGAGACCACCCAACTTGAAACAATGCGTGAATCATTGTGTGGTTAACAATCAAGAAAACAGCAAAGGGGGCTCTTCTCCATTTGGGGTCCTGATAGCCTTGACCTCCACTTCAGTTCTGTTGAACAAAGAGTTACCGAGCCCATAATTCATTCCAGGTACTAGACTGCCTGTCAGGTACAGAACTATGTGAGACTAAGTTCACAGACTCTAGGAACATACTGTAAAATGTGTGTGAAGCTGTCTGCCCCAAAGCTAGCCTTCTCAGTGAACAAGAGCTATATTTTAGTTGGCATCCCACCTCAAGTGAGATCAGTTCCTAAAGAAAGCACAGTCGGTACACAAAGACAAAATTATCCTTTAATTTCCTTAAATCATCCACAAAATGCAGTGTACAACATCTTGTACACCATCCCTGTCTTAATGATTGTGCATTGAACACTGTGAGAACCATGGAGTAAGACCCAAGAAAGCAACAAAAACAAGTTCTGTGAAACACAACTGGATAGTCGGCAGCCTCTTATTATTAAACAATTAAAAGTATGGAAAGTTATGTCAAGTTTAAAAATAAAATAAAATTAAAAAAAAAAGTATGGAAAGACAGAAGATTTTAAAGAATCTCTATTTGCCTGCATGTTTGATCAATTCTACTTTAATATAAAAATCTCATATCTTTTAACAAAGATTGATTTTGCTTTTCTAAGGTTTCAAATGCGACAGTGTACCTAAAAGCATCTAGATCTGGCACACAGCATATACCAACAAATGTTTCCTGAATTTAAATTTTTATCTTCAACTTTGAAAAATATGAATGAAGAACTAGCCATTCCAAACTGGTGTTGCTTACTGTGATTCCACGTACTATCACTCTCCATTTCTTGAACACTGGGTGAGTCAGGTCAGGTCCTATTTCTCACCTCATTTGGGGTTAGATTCTGAAATTGGCAGCTTTAGTTCTACATGAGTATGATGCAAACTACTGTGAGAAAAAAAAAAAAAAAGTGCCATGGAGGTTTAAAGAAGAGGATTTTAGGCTATAGTGAGACCTCAGAGAAGGCTTCATAGAGCTGAGGAGGCATATATGCAATCCTAAAATAAGTGTAAGCTAAATTGGCAAAACAGGAGAGTGCATTCTAAAGAGTGATAAGTGTAAAGATACAAACTCATGAAACCCTATGATTTGTGCAGAGAACACATCTTTCAGGGCCATCATAGCCTAAGACTGAAAAATATAGGTAGGTACCAATTGGATCATAGCTGGTTTGTTCTAGGCTAAGGAGACTGGCCTTTATTTTATAGGTATTGGGGAGGCATTTAAAGATATCAATTAGGTAAATGTCATGGCTGAGTTTTCACTTGCGATATGTTCTTTAGGTAAGGAAGAAGCCTAAGAGAAACAGAATGAGAAGAGACAAGTTGGGGGTTATACACCTTGACAAGGCAGTAGGGGTGAGACATGGAAAGCGGGAACAGAATGAAGAACTATTTGGAGCTCACCTAACACTGAACAGCTGACTCAGCTGAGGTGAAGGTGTGTGAGAGTGCTGGACAATGCCTGTGCCCCACAAACCAGGCTCGACTGCACGAGGATGGACTTTGAAAGGCGGATTAGAGGCGGCAGCAATATCATAGGGCTTCCCTGGGGGTTATCTGAGAAGATGGCCACCACAGACTTTGATCCACAAGACTAAAGACCAGAGAGGAGGCTAAGTTAGCAGCTAGAGATCTGAGTCTTCAAACTCTGATTAACAATAAAAACACTGAGTAACTGACAGATCTGCAGAAAGGGACACCTACAACGGGTCAAAGCCCTCCTAGAGAAACAACTTTTTAAGGAGAGGGCAGCTCAGGAGTTATCAGAAGACAAACCGAAAGAGGAATGAAGGGACAGTAGGAGGGAGCTGAGGAAGAGAGCTTGATGAATAAATGCAGCGGCAAGAAGATAACTGAACAGACAACAACTAGAAAAGCTGAATGGCAGGCAGCCTCAGAATGACCTGAGGCCTACAGCACAGTGGTACTGGGGCTACTGGGGCCCAGAAGGTGGGCCACACGAGCCTGAGCGGGGAGAGTGAGATGAGCAAGCTGGGAAAACTAGTGTAGATGCTCTTTGAAGCAGTCGAGCTAAGGAAGGAAGAGACTAACAGAGAGTAACCAGAGCTCAAGAGGACTCAGGGTTTGGCTTAGCTTGGTTTTAGGATGAGGACATTTAACATGTGTACAGAAAAGGGATATGAAACAGCTTTTCATGCATGCTGGCAACACTGATGAGTGGTGACTGTCTGAACACAAGGTCAAGAACAACTGACACGCCTGTAGGGTTCAAGGGGGAAAAAAAGCAGCAAATCAAGATGAGCGCCTGCTACAAACAGGAGAGGGGTGTACTGGGATAGATACCCTGGACTTTCTATTCCTTTACAGGCTTTCTCCAAATGATTACCTATTCACAGATGAGATGCACTTTGTACATGTTGGTAAACATCGTTGTTGTTTAGTCACTAAGCTGTGTCCAGCTGCTTGCGGACCCATGGGCTATAGCCTGCCAGGCTCCTCTGTCCATGGGATTTCCCAGGCAAGAATACTGGAGTGGGTTGCCATTTCCTTCTCCAGGGGATTTCCCAAACCAGGGATCAAACCTGATTTTTCTGCTTGGCAGGTGAATTCTTTAGTGCTGAGCCACTGGAGATGCTGGTAATCATCACAGTTTTCTAATTATGAAGGGAAAGGGAACTGAAGAACACAGTAATCTTGGTAAGGAGTTATAGGGGACAGCCTACCCAACTGCTATAGAAATAAACTTCCCTAGGATCCACTAAATTGGCTACTAGAATGTTAGAGAAACCCAAACATGAAGGCATTGTTATCCCAATTAACCCTTAAAAACAAATAAAAGCAAAAAAGGTTTAAAAAATGAAAAAGAGATGACACTGATTTAGGATATTCACTCTTTCTTGGTTTTTCATTTTGTTTTGTTTCATATGCATGTTGCTTCTTATCTAGACTTTGCTGCTGAGAACCTGGGGAAAGGGTTCTCTTAGCAGTGTGACCTCACTCTGCTGCCACAGAGCTGTACAAGAACAGATACTCATGGATCACAGATCTGAATCTCCAATCACATCTGTTACATGTCCCAGCAGATCAATACTTCACAGGATATGTGAGGAAGTACAGGGAAAAAAAAAAAAAAAAAAAAGGTTACCTCAAACCCTTAACGTCAAAAACAAAGAGTAGAGAGAAAAACGGGTGTTAGTAACTTAGGAACAAAATCCCTACCAAGAAATTAGCCTTGGATTAGCTAAAGCAAAACCCATTTTCCTGTATGCTAGATCTACTGTACACACAGATTCAAGATGGCTTATCCTGAACACGGGCTGTTTCGAAAATGGGTGGCAAATGAATCATAAAAACGTATGTGATTTAGTTAGGCAAAGCACTCTATTAAAATGGCAGAGTTGGGGGGGGAGGAGCCAAGATGGCGGAGGAGTAGGACGGGGAGAACACTTTCTCCCCCACAAATTCATCAAAAGAGCATTTAAACGTCGAGTAAATTCCACAAAACAACTTCTGAATGCCGGCAGAGGACATCAGGCACCCAGAAAAGCAGCCCAACTCTTCGAAAGGAGGTAGGAAAAAATATAAAAGACAAAAAAAGAGACAAAAGAGGGAGGGACGGAGTTCCGTCCCGGGAAGGGAGTCTTAAAAAGAGAGAAGTTTCCAAACACCAGGAAACCCTCTCACTGCCGAATCTGTGCCGAGCTTTGGAAGCACAGAGGGCAACATAAAAGGGAGGGGAAAAAAAAAAAAATAAACAATTAAAAATCGCGGATTGTGAGCCCTACGGGAACTCCCCCAGCAGAGAAGCAGCGCAGACGCCTGCACACGGCATTAGCAAGCGGGGGCTGGGCAGGGAAGTGCGGCACGGGCTGTGTCCCTTAGAGTAAGAATCCGGCCGAATGTCCTGAGCGCTATCTGAGCGAAATAATTTGGGCTAGCAAACCAGACTGTGGGATATCTACCACGCGAAAAGCCAGCCCTAACCTAAGACACCGCCAGGCCCGCGCACAGAACAAAGGACTGAACAGAGGTAGCCGGCTGCAGACCTTCCCCCTCCGGTGACAGGCAGCCAGAGCCGGAAGGGGGCAATCGCAGCCCCAGAGAGACACTACCTATAAAACTGTAAGCAGGCTTCTTTGCTAACTAAAACTTCTTGGGGGTCTGGACGGTCAATATCTGCCTGAGAAGGTGCGCCGGTTTTACACCCAGATAACCGAGTGGCGGGGAGGCGATAAGTCGCAGCATTGGCGCCCGCCAAACACCTCATCACCTGAGCTGCTCGACCTGGGAAGAACACAAAACGCAGGCCCAACCGAGTCTGCGCCTCTGAGGACTACCCGAGTGCCTGAACCTGAGCGGCTTGGACCTGGGAGCTCAGTCCAGGGCCGGCCTCTGATTGTTCCCGGCGGAACAACCTAGAGCCCAAGCAGTGTGGGCAGGGAGGTTACACGCGCCGTGAGCGGGGGCAGACCCAGTGTGGCCGAGGCACTTCGAGCGCACGCCAGTGTTATCTGTTTGCAGCATCCCTCCCTCCCTCCCCACAGCGCGGCTGAACAAGTGAGCCTAAATTAAAAAAAAAAAAAAAAAAAAAAATAGGGTCCTCCACCGTCCCCTTTGTGTCAGGGCGGGAACCAGACACTGAAGAGACCAGCAAACAGAAGAAGCTATAACAGAGGGAAACGCCTTGGAAGCTACAGGCCATAGATTAAAACCCTGTGGTTACTACGGATTACATAGGAAGGGGCCTATAGATCTTGAGAAATATAAGTCGGACTAAGGAACTGCCAAAAATGAACTGAACCCACAATACTCACAACAAAACCAGAGAAAGACCTAGATATATTTTTAATATTTTTACGATCAATCTTTCTTTCTTTCTTTTTTTTTTTAATTAAAAAAAAAATTTTTTTTAAGTCCTCTATTGTCCTTTAATTTTCACTTTTATAACTATTACTTTGCAAAAAAAAAAAAAAAAAGACCCTATTTTTTTTTTCTCTTCTTCTTCAGCAAACTTCATATATATATTTTACAATTTTTTGACCGTGGTTTTTTTTTTTTTTTTTTTCTTCTTTTTCTTCTTTTCTTTAACATTGCATTTTTGAAATTCCAAACTCTACTCTAGATTTTTAATTTTAGCCTTTTGATATATGTTATCAATTTTGTACCTATAGTTTTTTTCATAATTGCTGTGACTTTTTTTTTTCCTCTGTTTCTTTCTCTTCTTCTTTTATATAACATCGTATATCTGCAATTCCAAACTCTACTCAAGATTTTTAATTTATGCTTTTTGGTATTTGATATCAATTTTGTACCTGTATTTTCTTTATAATTTTTGCGACATTGTTTTTGTTGGTTTGTTTGTTTTCTCTCTTTATTTTTCTTCTTCTTCTTCTTCTTTTTTTTTTTTTTTTTTTTTTTTTAACGTTGTATTTTTGAAATTCCAAACTCTACTCTAGATTTTTAATTTTTGCTGTTTGGTATTAGTTATCAATTTTGTACCTGTAGTTTCTTTATTACTTTCACGACCTTGTTTTTCTTTGTTCGTTTTTTCTCTCTTTCTTTTCCTTCTCCTTTTCATTAACATCGCATTTTTGAAATTCCAAACTCTACTCTAGATTTTTAATTTTTGCTGTTTGGTATTAGTTATCAATTTTGTACCTGTAGTTTCTTTATTACTTTCACGACCTTGTTTGTTTTTCTTTGTTCATTTTTTCTCTCTTTCTTTTCCTTCTCCTTTTCATTAACATCGCATTTTTGAAATTCCAAACTCTACTCTAGATTCCTAATTTTTGTTTTTATGTATTTGTTACCAATTTTGTACCTTTAAGAACCCAATCTTCAGGACCCATATTTCACTAGTGTACGAGATTACTGGCTTGACTGCTCTCTCTCCCTTTGGACTCTCCATTTTCCCCACCAGGTCACCTGTATCTCCTCCCTAACCCCTCTCTACTCTACCCAACTCTGTGAATTTCTGTGTGTTCCAGACGGTGGAGAACACTTAAGGAACTGATTACTGGCTGGATCTGTCTCCCGCCTTTTCATTTCCCCCTTTTATCCTTCTGGCCACCTCTGTCTCCTGCCTCCTTCTTCTCTTCCCTGTATAACTCCGTGAACATCTCTGAGTGGTCCAGTTGTGGAGTGCACATAAGGAAGTGACTACTGGCTAGCCCACTCTCTCCACTATTGATTCCACCTCATCTCATTTGGGTCACCTCTAACTCCCTCCTCCCTCTTCTCTTCTCCATGTAACGCTGTGAACCTCTCTGAGTGACCCTCACAGTAGAGAAACTTTTCATCTTTAACATAGATGTTTTATCAGTGGTGCTGTATAGAAGGAGAAGTTTTGAAACTACTGTAAAATTAAGACCGATAACTGGAAGTAGGAGGCTTAAGTCCAATCCCTGACTCCAGGGAACTCCTGACTCCAAGGAACATTAATTGACAGGAGCTCATCAAACGCCTCCATACCGACACTGAAACCAAGCACCACACAAGGGCCAACAAGTTCCAGGGAAAGACATAACAAGCAAATTCTCCAGCAACAAAGGAACACAGCCCTGAGCTTCAAGATACAGGCTGCCCAAAGTCACCCCAAAACCATAGACATCTCATAACTCATTACTGGACATTTCATTACACTCCAGAGAGAAGAAATACAGCTCCATCAACCAGAACATCAACACAAGCTTCCCTAACCAGGAAACCTTGACAAGCCACCTGTACAAACCCACACACAGCGAGGAAACGCCACAATAAAGAGAACTCCACAAACTGCCAAAATACAGAAAGGACACCCCAAACTCAGCAATTTAAACAAGATGAAGAGACAGAGGAATAGCCAGCAGATAAAGGAACAGGATAAATGCCCACCAAACCAAACAAAAGAGGAAGAGATAGGGAATCTACCTGATAAAGAATTCCGAATAATGATAGTGAAATTGATCCAAAATCTTGAAATTAAAATGGAATCACAGATAAATAGCCTGGAGGCAAGGATTGAGAAGATGCAAGAAAGGTTTAACAAGGACTTAGAAGAAATAAAAAAGAGTCAATATATAATGAATAATGCAATAAGTGAAATTAAAAACACTCTGGAGGCAACAAATAGTAGAATAACAGAGGCAGAAGATAGGATTAGTGAATTAGAAGATAGAATGGTAGAAATAAATGAATCAGAGAGGATAAAAGAAAAACGAATTAAAAGAAATGAGGACAATCTCAGAGACCTCCAGGACAATATTAAACGCTACAACATTCGAATCATAGGGGTCCCAGAAGAAGAAGACAAAAAGAAAGACCATGAGAAAATACTTGAGGAGATAATAGTTGAAAACTTCCCTAAAATGGGGAAGGAAATAATCACCCAAGTCCAAGAAACCCAGAGAGTCCCAAACAGGATAAAGCCAAGGCGAAACACCCCAAGACACATAGTAATCAAATTAACAAAGATCAAACACAAAGAACAAATATTAAAAGCAGCAAGGGAAAAACAACAAATAACACACAAGGGAATTCCCATAAGGATAACAGCTGATCTTTCAATAGAAACTCTTCAAGCCAGGAGGGAATGGCAAGACATACTTAAAATGATGAAAGAAAATAACCTACAGCCCAGATTATTGTACCCAGCAAGGATCTCATTCAAGTATGAAGGAGAAATCAAAAGCTTTTCAGACAAGCAAAAGCTGAGAGAATTCTGCACCACCAAACCAGCTCTCCAACAAATACTAAAGGATATTCTCTAGACAGGAAACACAAAAATGGTGTATAAATTCGAACCCAAAACAATAAAGTAAATGGCAACGGGGTCATACTTATCAGTAATTACCTTAAACGTAAATGGGTTGAATGCCCCAACCAAAAGACAAAGACTGGCTGAATGGATACAAAAACAAGACCCCTGCATATGTTGTCTACAAGAGACCCACCTCAAAACAGGGGACACATACAGACTGAAAGTGAAGGGCTGGAAAAAGATTTTCCATGCGAATAGGGACCAAAAGAAAGCAGGAGTAGCAATACTCATATCAGATAAAATAGACTTTAAAACAAAGACTGTGAAAAGAGACAAAGATGGTCACTACATAATGATCAAAGGATCAATCCAAGAAGAAGATATAACAATTATAAATATATATGCACCCAACACGGGAGCACCGCAGTATGTAAGACAAATGCTAACAAGTATGAAAGGAGAAATTAACAATAACACAATAATAGTGGGAGACTTTAATACCCCACTCACACCTATGGATAGATCAACTAAACAGAAAATTAACAAGGAAACACAAACTTTAAACGATACAATAGACCAGTTAGACCTAATTGATATCTATAGGACATTTCATCCCAAAACAATGAATTTCACCTTCTTCTCAAGCGCACATGGAACCTTCTCCAGGATAGATCACATCCTGGGCCATAAAGCTAGCCTTGGTAAATTCAAAAAAATAGAAATCATTCCAAGCATCTTTTCTGACCACAATGCAGTAAGATTAGATCTCAATTACAGGAGAAAAACTATTAAAAAATCCAACATATGGAGGCTGAACAACACGCTGCTGAATAACCAACAAATCACAGAAGAAATCAAAAAAGAAATCAAAATTTGCATAGAAACGAATGAAAATGAAAACACAACAACCCAAAACCTGTGGGACACCGTAAAAGCAGTCCTAAGGGGAAAGTTCATAGCAATACAGGCACACCTCAAGAAACAAGAAAAAAGTCAAATAAATAACCTAACTCTACACCTAAAGCAACTAGAAAAGGAAGAAATGAAGAACCCCAGGGTTAGTAGAAGGAAAGAAATCTTAAAAATTAGAGCAGAAATTAATGCAAAAGAAACAAAAGAGACCATAGCAAAAATCAACAAAACCAAAAGCTGGTTCTTTGAAAGGATAAATAAAATTGACAAACCATTAGCCAGACTCATCAAGAAACAAAGGGAGAAAAATCAAATCAATAAAATTAGAAATGAAAATGGAGAGATCACAACAGACAACACAGAAATACAAAGGATCATAAGAGACTACTATCAACAATTATATGCCAATAAAATGCACAACGAGGAAGAAATGGACAAATTCTTAGAAAAGTACAACTTTCCAAAACTCGATCAGGAAGAAATAGAAAATCTTAACAGACCCATCACAAGCACGGAAATTGAAACTGTAATCAAAAATCTTCCAGCAAACAAAAGCCCAGGTCCAGACGGCTTCACAGCTGAATTCTACCAAAAATTTAGAGAAGAGCTAACACCTATCCTGCTCAAACTCTTCCAGAAAATTGCAGAGGATGGTAAACTTCCAAACTCATTCTATGAGGCCACCATCACCCTAATACCAAAACCTGACAAAGATCCCACAAAAAAAGAAAACTACAGGCCAATATCACTGATGAACATAGATGCAAAAATCCTTAACAAAATTCTAGCAATCAGAATCCAACAACACATTAAAAAGATCATACACCATGACCAAGTGGGCTTTATCCCAGGGATGCAAGGATTCTTCAATATCCGCAAATCAATCAATGTAATACACCACATTAACAAATTGAAAAATAAAAACCATATGATTATCTCAATAGATGCAGAGAAAGCCTTTGACAAAATTCAACATCCATTTATGATAAAAACTCTCCAGAAAGCAGGAATAGAAGGAACATACCTCAACATAATCAAAGCTATATATGACAAACCCACAGCAAACATTATCCTCAATGGTGAAAAATTGAAAGCATTTCCTCTAAAGTCAGGAACAAGACAAGGGTGCCCACTTTCACCATTACTATTCAACATAGTTTTGGAAGTTTTGGCCACAGCAATCAGAGCAGAAAAAGAAATAAAAGGAATCCAAATTGGAAAAGAAGAAGTAAAGCTCTCACTGTTTGCAGATGACATGATCCTCTACATAGAAAACCCTAAAGACTCCACCAGAAAATTACTAGAACTAATCAATGACTATAGTAAAGTTGCAGGATATAAAATCAACACACAGAAATCCCTTGCATTCCTATACACTAATAATGAGAAAACAGAAAGAGAAATTAAGGAAACAATTCCATTCACCATTGCAACGGAAAGAATAAAATACTTAGGAATATATCTACCTAAAGAAACTAAAGACCTATATATAGAAAACTATAAAACACTGGTGAAAGAAATCAAAGAGGACACTAACAGATGGAGAAATATACCATGTTCATGGATTGGAAGAATCAATGTAGTGAAAATGAGTATACTACCCAAAGCAATCTATAGATTCAATGCAATCCCTATCAAGCTACCAACAGCATTCTTCACAGAGCTAGAACAAATAATTTCACAATTTGTATGGAAAAACAAAAAACCTCGAATAGCCAAAGCGATCTTGAGAAAGAAGAATGGAACGGGAGGAATCAACCTACCTGACTTCAGGCTCTACTACAAAGCCACAGTTATCAAGACAGTATGGTACTGGCACAAAGACAGAAATATAGATCAATGGAACAAAATAGAAAGCCCAGAGATAAATCCACGCACATATGGACACCTTATCTTCGACAAAGGAGGCAAGAATATACAATGGATTAAAGACAATCTCTTTAACAAGTGGTGCTGGGAACTCTGGTCAACCACTTGTAAAAGAATGAAACTAGAACACTTTCTAACACCATACACAAAAATAAACTCAAAATGGATTAAAGATCTCAACGTAAGACCAGAAACTCTAAAACTCCTAGAGGAGAACATAGGCAAAACACTCTCTGACATACATCACAGCAGGATCCTCTATGACCCACCTCCCAGAATATTGGAAATAAAAGCAAAAATAAACAAATGGGACCTAATTAACCTTAAAAGCTTCTGCACATCAAAGGAAACTATTAGCAAGGTGAAAAGACAGCCTTCAGAATGGGAGAAGATAATAGCAAATGAAGCAACTGACAAACAACTAATCTCGAGAATATACAAGCAACTCCTACAGCTCAACTCCAGAAAAATAAATGACCCAATCAAAAAATGGGCCAAAGAACTAAATAGACATTTCTCCAAAGAAGACATACAGATGGCTAACAAACACATGAAAAGATGCTCAGCATCACTCATTATCAGAGAAATGCAAATCAAAACCACTATGAGGTACCATTTCACGCCAGTCAGAATGGCTGCAATCCAAAAGTCTACAAGTAATAAATGCTGGAGAGGGTGTGGAGAAAAGGGAACCCTCTTACACTGTTGGTGGGAATGCAAACTAGTACAGCCACTATGGAGAACAGTGTGGAGATTCCTTAAAAAACTGGAAATAGACATGCCTTATGATCCAGCAATCCCACTGCTGGGCATACACACTGAAAAAACCAGAAGGGAAAGAGACACGAGTACCCCAATGTTCATCGCAGCACTGTTTATAATAGCCAGGACATGGAAGCAACCTAGATGTCCATCAGCAGATGAATGGATAAGAAAGCTGTGGTACATATACACAATGGAGTATTATTCAGCCATTAAAAAGAATACATTTGAATCAGTTCTAATGAGGTGGATGAAACTGGAGCCTATTATACAGAGTGAAGTAAGCCAGAAAGAAAAACACCAATACAGTATACTAACGCATATATATGGAATTTAGAAAGATGGTAACAATAACCCTGTGTACGAGACAGCAAAAGAGACACTGATGTATAGAACAGTCTTATGGACTCTGTGGGAGAGGGAGAGGGTGGGAAGATTGGGGAGAATGGCATTGAAACATGTAAAATATCATGTATGAAATGAGTTGCCAGTCCAGGTTCGATGCACGATACTGGATGCTTGGGGCTGGTGCACTGGGACGACCCAGAGGGATGGAATGGGGAGGGAGGAGGGAGGAGGGTTCAGGATGGGGAACACATGTAAACCTGTGGCGGATTCATTTTGATATTTGGCAAATCTAATACAGTTATATAAAGTTTAAAAATAAAATAAAATTAAAAAAAAAAAAAAAAAAGAGTAATGATGAAAGAAAATAACCTTGCAATTTTGACCATACAATAGAAGAGGACTTCATGTAATTTTATAGAGTTCAGTAATGATAAAACCCAGCAATCAAATAGTTCATTACCTTTAATTTTTTTCCTATAAGCTAACTTGATAGATTTATATAAAACAATGGATTAGTGAATGAAAGAAAACTAAAGATTCAGTCCATTATTAATATGATAAGAAATAAAAATGGAGTCATTTGACAAAAAAAAAAAAAAAAAAAAAAAAATGGCAGAGTTGTAATTAAAAAAAATTTTCATAGTTATTGTCTGATAATCCTGTATAATATCACATAAACAACTGATCATCTTAAAGCCTTTTTTTAATACTGATCATTTAAGTATGGAAATAAGTCAGTGAGTATATATTAAACAAGTCCATATGTTATTTCATAGATCTCCTTGCATTAGTTTGTTAAATGCTTAATTTCCCCCCTTTCTTATTTTTAAAAGATTCACTCTCCGGCCCAAGAGGACTTGTTTTAACTATGCAACCTAGCAATGGGAGATGCCCACGTACAGATGTGTTCTCAACAATTTGCTGTGTATTATAATTCACTACATGTCATTTTATAAAAGTCACTCAATAATGGTAAAATATAAGTAAGCTACATGTATAAACTATCATAGCTACCAATCTCTTTGAGGGCTTACCTGATAGACTTGATTTAATATACATATTAAATGATATATTAATTCATGAGTCACGGGAATATAACCTACTGACTAAAACAAATGATGTTTTCATGTATGTTAGTCACTCGGTTGTGTCTAACTATTAGAGACCCCATGGACTGTAGCCCACCAGGCTCCTCTGTCCATGGAATTTCTCAGGCAAGAATACTGGAGTTGGTAGCCATTCCCTTTCTCCAGGCGATCTTCCCAACCCAGGGACTGAACCTGGGTCCCCAGTGCAGGCAGATTCTTTACTACTGAGCCACTGGGGGGAGAAAATAATAAAACTGGACACTCTCTTCTGATCACAAAAGTAGCCAGCATTTGAATCCTGGACATAGTTTCTCTCATTACCAAATCATCACTGCCCCATTAAAAACAAACAATGCTAACTATACATCATAGTCCCATTTTTGTTTTTTAATATGACACTATTTCCTAACAATTCTTAAGGATATTATATTGTGTTCGACTATATCTCTAATCACTTCAGATAGCTTTTTTTGTATCGATGTTTTCCTCTCCTTGTCCCACCTGGAACTTTATTACTAAGGGTTGCTTCTAAACTTGAGAACGCATGCTTGTTCAGTTTTTTTCCAATAATGCCCAGCCCAAATCCCTCAACTATTTGCCTTTACATCCTGTAACTTTCCAGTTTCAGAACTGTGATATAAACGTAAGTGTCTTCTTTGAGCCCTACAGTGCTTGGCAGAATGCTATTTGTATTCTAGCAGAGCTAATAAAACTGTAAAGTTAATCTATCCTGCGATAATGAGAAAAATCTCTAGACTCTCAAATTCTTTTAAGTATATTTTTACTTATAACACAGCAGTCTTAAATAACATAACAATGATGTATTATTAACATTAATGAGTTAATATTTCAGAGCTATATACATTGACATAAAAATGAACAAAGTTACATTAAAAAAAAAAAGCAAGGCCCAGAGCAAGATGTCAACAAACTGGGAAAAGTGTGACTTGAAGGGGTCTTTAGGGAAAGGTAAGTCAGAGAGGTGAGACAGGAGAGCAAGCAATCACAGCATTGTTTGGGACATAGTTGTATGTGTATGTACATTAACACGCAGTTTATATTACATACACACATTATATAATACATATGTATACGTACATTACACAAATACACACTTTACATGATATACATACACAACTATACATACATGTGTGTTTATACACATATATATTTTAACTAAAAATTTACAGACGCACACGTTTACATGTATGGGCAGCAGAACCCATATGGCTACAGCAGGTGTAATAAATGTGACTGTGTTTCCCTTAAAAATGTGCCTGCCCTACAAACCTCCCCGCTGCTTCCAGGAATTCATGCAAGGCGCTCACCCTCTGAAGCCTGTGGGAGGGCAAGAGAAAGAAAAGATAGGCAAATTAGCCATAATTGGATCTTATTAACTTAGTCATTTAAATTGCTAATCTGTTTCCAAGTAGGCTCATTTGTAGATAACTCATCTTTAGCTGACTGAACTTGGCTTTTCTAACCCGTGTTTGTAATTGGGAAAGAAGAGAATAACTTGTCATTTATCTTCCTTTTTCTTCATTTCAAAAATAAATAAATGGTCAAAAATGTAGAATTTGGGTAGAATTTATATCTACACAGTTAAAGAGTATGATCATGAAATGACTAGATTTTACATGTGTTCAATTATCTTCTGATCTCATGCAAACCTAGATGATGTAATTAAAGGTATAAAATGGGGGGGAGGGGAAATTATTGAATTAATTTCTCAGCAAAGGCATACAAAATACATGCTTAAACAGAAAAAATCTAAAAATATTTTCTTTTTAAAATAAATTTTATGTCATTTCACAACTTATCCAAATGAAAAATTACTGTTGTACACCTGAAAATAATGTTGTATATCAGTTGTACTTCAATTTAAAAAATAATCCTTTTACGATTCAAGACTTTGTAGAAAATGTAAATTAAGTGAGAATAAAACTTGCATTTTTTGAGTCAATTTTAGAAGAGAAAATTGCTCATGATTTTAGAGGATAATATTCACAGTGTATAATATTGAATTATTAAGAAATGTAATTGGGCTTCCCTGATAGCTCAGTTGGTAAAGAATCCGCCTGTATTGCAGAAGACCCAGGTTCAATTCCTGGGTTGGGAAGATCCCCTGGAGAAGGGATAGGCTATCCACTCCAGCATTCTTGCACTTCCCTTGTGGCTCTGCTGGTAAAGAACCTGCCTTCAATGTGGGAGACCTGGGTTCAATCCCTGGGTTGGGAAGATTCCCTGGAGAAGGAAAAGGCTACCCACTCCAGTATTCTGGCTGGAGAATTCAATGGACTCTATAGTCCATGGGTTCACCAAGAGTCAGACACGACTGAGCGACTTTCACTTTCAAGAAATGTAATATGGGACATATATGTTATATAAATTGAAATGACATAAAATAATTCAGGGTAGATGTTAAGCTTATGAGAGAAAAGACTGTCTTTTTTTAAAGCTTTGTCTTTAGGACTTAAACTCTATCCAGAATATAGTAGGTGCTCAACAAATACTGGCTGAATGAATACACTTAATTCATTAATTCATTTAAGAGCCAATACAGGATACCTGTTTTTATGTTGGTTTTTATTTCCCTTCAAAAATTAAATACTGACTTTTTATATCAATATACTATATACCAAATCATTTCCTGAAACATATAGTAGTTGGCACAGAAAACTTAGTTTTCATGTTAATTCCATTTTAGCCTATTCTCAAGATGCAAACACACACAAGTTAGAATACCAGAGATAGTTTTCCCTGATTGCCAACTCTAGATAACTTACATAGGGAGAAATGATCCTAACAGAATGGACCCAATAAAAGTTTCAAAACTCTAATATTAATATGCAAAAGGGATTGAACAATTATATAATATAGACTAATTTTATTGGAGAAGGAAATGGCAACCCACTCCAGTATTCTTGCCTGGAGAATCCCAGGGACAGGGGAGCATGGTGGGCTGCCGTCTATGGGGTCGCAGAGTCGGACACGACTGAAGCGACTTAGCAGCAGCAGCAGACTAATTTTGGCAGGAACGATACTGCTCCTTCACCAAGAGTGAGTGATCCATTTTCACACTGGCTTTTGAAAACACAAAGAATAACTATAGACAGCCTAGGTACAGATGTGTACTTCACAAGATCTCAGGGGAAAAAAAAATCCTCTCTGCTTCCCACTGCCTTTTATTTGAATATTAAGAGGAATAGAGAGATCACTTAAAGTACTGATATTATTTCAAGTTGAGGTGAACAATAGCATTAAAGAGAATTGCTGAATAAGCAATAATATGCCTATCTGCAATATCAGCTAGATCATTCAAGTTCACTAACAAAAAATAACTTATATTATCCACTAATAACATATTTTAACAGCTTCCATTGAACATTGTTTCTATACAGTATCTAGATGTAATATCTCTACTAGTTTACAGTTGCCTCCATATAGACATCCTTATCGGAGAAGGCAATGGCACCCCACTCCAATACTCTTGCCTGGAAAATCCCATGGATGGAAGAGCTTGGTGGGCTACAGTCCATGGGTTCGCTAAGAGTCAGACACGACTGAGCAACTTCACTTTCACTTTTCACTTTCATGCATTGGAGAAGGAAATGGCAACCCACTCCAGTGTTCTTGCCTGGAGAATCCCAGGGATGGGGGAACCTGGTGGGCTGCCATCTATGGGGTCGCACAGAGTCGGTCACGACTGAAGTGACTTAGCAGCAGCAGCAGACATCCTTATAATGATATTGATCTAAAGTCTTTATCCTTTCTATAAGATGATCCATTATCATCTATAAGATGATCCATTTTACTAAAATACCCTTTTTACAAAAAGGATGACATTAGGTATAAGGTGACCAAGATGAGTTCATTACTCTAGAAAGTACTCATAAAGTCTTAAAAAAAAAAAAAAAGCCTTATATTTTCAAAACTATTTAAACTGAACTTCAAGTTCAAAAACACATAAGACAAAAAAAATTCAGAGACTTTTATTATTCAAATGCCAAAAAATATTTACCTCCAGGATGCCAAAGCCTTTGACTGTGTGGATCACAATAAACTGTGGAAAATTCTGAAAGAGATGGGAATACCAGACCACCTGATCTGCCTCTTGAGAAATCTGTATGCAGGTCATGAAGCAACAGTTAGAACTGGACATGGAACAACAGACTGGTTCCAAATAGGAAAAGGAGTACGTCAAGGCTGTATATTGTCACCCTGCTTATTTAACTTCTATGCAGAGTACATCATGAGAAACGCTGGGCTGGAGGAAGCACAAGCTGGAATCAAGACTGCTGGGAAAAATATCAATAACTCAGATATGCAGATGACACCACCCTTATGGCAGAAAGTGAAGAGGAACTAAAAAGCCTCTTGATGAAAGTGAAAGTGGAGAGTGAAAAAGTTGGCTCAACATTCAAAAAACTAAGATCATGGCATCTGATCCCATCACAGCATGACAAATAGATGGGGAAACAGTGGCTGGCTTTATTTTTCTGGGCTCCAAAATCACTGCACATCGTGACTGCAGCCATGAAATTAAAAGACGCTTACTCCTTGGAAGGAAAGTTATGACCAACCTAGATAGCATATTCAAAAGCAGAGACATTACTTTGCCAACAAAGGTCCATCTAGTCAAGGCTGTGGTTTTTCCAGTAGTCATGTATGGATGTGAGAGTTGGACTATGAAGAAAGTTGAGTGCCAAAGAATTGATGCTTTTGAACTGTGGTGTCGGAGAAGACTTTTGAGAGTCCCTTGGACTGCAAGGAGATCCAACCAGTCCAACCTAAAGGAGATCAGTCCTGGGTGTTCATTGGAAGGACTGATGTTAAAGCTGAAACTCCAATACTTTGGCCACCTGATGCGAAGAGCTGACTCATTTGAAAAGACCCTAATGCTGGGAAAGATTGAGGGCGGGAGGAGAAGGGGACGACAGAGGATGAGATGGTTGGATGGCACCACCGACTCAACGGACATGGATTTGGGTGGCCTCCGGGAGTTGGTGATGGACAGGGAGGCCTGGCGTGCTGTGGTTCATGGGGTCGCAAAGAGTTGGACACAACTAAGCGACTGAACTGAACTGAAAGTGAGGGAGGTAGGAATTAAGCTCTGAAAAAAGTCAAGGCAATCTCACTTTAATACCATGTTTTAAAAGTTGCACATTGACGTGGGAATGTTAAGAGAAAAGCCCCAACTGGTTACATTTTATGATGACAGATTGCAGCAGAATGTGCAGGTATGTCATTGCGATAGGATGTGGGAAGTCTAGCTACGTCATTTAACTGATACAAGCACTGGGCATTTGACTGTTCACAGACCTGGATTCAAATACTTGCTCCAATATGTACCTTAGGCAGGCAAGTTAAGATATCTAGCCTTTGGTTATTTAATTTGTAAAATATAAATAATAAAAGAAACAACCTCACACAGACACTGTAGGTACTAAGAGAAAATGTGTATGAAGAAGTTTAAACTATACTGGAACAAAACAGATGGCAATTAAGTTATCAGTATAGTGAAATTCAAATCAAAACTACAATGAGATATCACCTCGCACCAGTAAGAATGGCCATGATTAAGATGTCTACAAATAATAAATGCTGGAGAAGTTATAGAGAAAAGGAAACCTTCCTACATTGTAGGTTGGAGTGTAAATTGGTAAAGTCACTATGGAGAACAGTATGGAGGTTACTTAAAATAGAGCTATTGTATGATCCAACAATCCCATTCCTGGTCATATATCCAGAGAAAATCATAATTCAAAAATATACATGCAACCCAGTGTCCACTGCAGCAATATTTACAATAGCCAGGATATGGAAGCAACCCAGATGTCCATCAACAGAGGAAAGGATAAAAATGAAGTGGTACATACAAACAGTGGAATATTACTTAGCCATAAAAAAGAATTGAAAATAATGTCATTTGCAGCAACACGAATACTTTGATCCTGTCATACGGAGTGAATTAAGGCAGACAGAGAAAGACAAATATATGTTATCACTCATATGTTGAATCGAAAAAAAGGGTACAAAGGAACCTATCTATAAAATAGAAACAGAGTTATAGATGTAGAAAACAAACTTACAGTTACCAGGGGTAAAAAGACAGACAGTAAAGAGGGCGTGGGTAAATTGGGATTGACATATACTGACTGCTATATATAAAACAGATAACCTATATGGATCTACTCTATCACAAAGGGAGCCCTACTCAGTCCTCTGTGATGACCTATATGGGAAAAAGAGTGGATATATGTAGATGCATAATTGATTCATTTTGCTGAACACCTGAAACTCACCCATTGCAAATCAATTAGATGCCAATAAAAATGGAAAGAAAAAACACTTTACCTCCACAGTAGCGTGGGTTGTGGCTGTTGTTGGGGTGACTAATTTATGTATGTAGAAGAAGGCTGGGGTCCAGGGAAGTAGCCTCAGAAATCAGTATTATTTAAGAGAAGAAAGCTTAGCAAAGAAATTTTATTTCACAGCCAAGTTAAAAATGCAATTTCATCTTCTTCAAAACTGATTAGCATTGTGGACTGTGGCATGAATTCACACAGCAGTTCAATCTATTTTAAGCAAAAAATGATCACTGCTTTTGGGAGGAAACCATGCACTAAACTGCCAAGTTAATCAAGGTACAAACACTGCATATAAATGCTTTTTTTTTCAAAATCCAGAAATTCAATTATGTTTATAATTAACTAGTTCTTGACAGTACAATTTCTTGAAGTTTTAATAAGTTTCCTCAGGAGTTTCAATTTTGCAATTTTTTTCACCAAAAGCTGCCCATGATTCCTTGGCCTTTTGTTAACAAGGGAATACTTGGTTTCTTTTGCACATGTAAATTTTGTCAAAGAGAGGCCTACTGTTGGCAGTTTTTAATCTATTAAATAGTAATATTCTTCAAACTGTTGCCTTAAAATTTTAAGATATAAAGTTCAAAATGTAAACACTGGAAAGATCTAAACAGTCTTATGTAGATTTTCTTAAATTTTCAACTTGCTGTATAAATTGATCACTGAATCCACAGATCTAAGTTGAAAATATCTGGAAAGAAAAAGAAAATCTTAGACTTACAAATAATTAGAAAGATACAAGATGTTGACTGGGGGAATTTTAGCAGTATAGATTGATTGCACACTGAGATGGGATGGGGTCCATTGCAGGGGCCAAGTGGGGTGAGTTGAGAGAGAGAGGGAGAGCATGTCTACAAGGTTTATTCCAGCAGAGAAATTCTACAATCGCATCAACTCATAATGCTGGTCACTATCGATGGTAGACCATCACTCAGCACACTTAGGTGGATGATTCAAAGCACACCTGAAGTGGTACTCTCTCAAGAAAACAACTCTTAAATAGTGATTCTTCTAGAGATGCATAGGGCAAAATAAACTGAACATCTTTGGACTGATGTATGTTATCAGAGGAGATGTTATCATTACTAATGACCCAGTCACAGCTAATGATTTTACGGCTAACCAGAGACCTGGGTAGCTATGCTAAACTTACAGAACAGCTTTGCAGCATCTCATGGTGGTTTTTATTCCCAGCTGAAGCATTTAAAATGTGGTTCATTTAATGAACTATGAAGTGATCCAATAAGATCCTCTCAAGCATGAGGCATGCTCTGTGACTTCATGGTGATAGAATTTAAGAAGCCAGGACTCAATTAAAAAAAAAAAAAATTAAGGAATGGAGTTAAAATTTAAAACCCTGCAAAAACTATCAGAAATATTGATTAATGTACTTTGGGAAAGGAAGGAGTTCACTATCTCTCTCAGTAAGACAGAGAGAAAAAAAGTGCTGTGTTTTTTGGTTTTTTAAAGCTTTTGCCCCCAAAATGGATTGCAGCCCCACTTCTAAAGCACTCACTGACAAAGGAAAGGGGATTAACCATGTAACTGTGGTTGGCTCATACCACTCAGAATTTACCCTCAAGAAAGGTTCAGGATCCCTTTCCCTGAGTGGCCAAAATCCAACTGTAACATGCACTCTGTAAGCAAAGAAAATGGGAGAGATGATATTTGAGTGGGCAGACAGCATACCACTTCCGTACTTTGCTAGTCACGATCCACAGAAAAATTTCTTTGAAGACAATCTGATAGTATAAGTCTAAGTCCTGCTGATTACACATTCCACTGGAAAAGGAAGTTTATTTCAATTTTTTATCTTAAGAAAATGATTTTTTTTAATTTAAATTTATTTATTTTAATTAGAGGCTAATTACTTTACAATATTGTATTGGTTTTGCCATACATCAACATGAATCTGCCACGGGTGTACACGATCAGAAAAGTATAAAAATGTGTACATAAGACTTGATTTCAGGAATATTAAAATATCAAAATAATGGGAAAATGTGTCCCTTAGAAGGTGGTATGGAGAAGGCAATGGTACCCCACTCTAGTACTCTTGCCTGGAAAATCCCATGGACAGAGGAGCCTGGTAGGCTGTAGTCCATGGGGTCGCTAAGAATCGGACACGACTGAGCGACTTCACTTTGACTTTTCACTTTCATGCATTGGAGAAGGAAATGGCAACCCACTCCAGTGTTCTTGCCTGGAGAATCCCAGGGAAGGGGGAGCCTGGTGGGCTGCCGTATATGGGGTCGCACAGAGTCAGACACGACTGAAGCGACTTAGCAGCAGGAGGAGGTATGTTAAACAAACAATGAGATGTTTATACTGTTAAATAATATGTAGTCCTTGAAAATAATGATATAAAAATGTTAAACAACACTAAAACTTTTTTCTATAAACATATGCTCTAAAATAAAAACCTAAGATGTGATATCAAAATAACAAAAACCATAGGTAACTTATTTCCTTATCTATACTTTTGAAAATTTTCTAAAGTATTTCAATAAACATTTTTAAGCTGGTAACAAACTAAACGAAGCAAGGAAGGAAGGGAAACAAAGAAACTCCTAAATATTAAAGAAAGTAAATTTATATATTTTTTATACTAGCAGGAAGTTGTAAATAAGTTGTCCATGTTCACCATTAGAAGACTTGTTAAGAAAATGTGTAGAAATGTTATTGACACAGAAAGATATTACTCAATGAAAAGAGCAGGTTACAATACTGTATACTATGTACACTGGCATTTTTGTTTTATACTTAATAGAGGCATCCTCTGTAGGTGCCAGGATATCCATGCATGCTTGCTAAGTCGCTTAAGTCATGTAGACTCTGTGCAACCCTATGAACTGTAGCTCACCAGGTTTCTCTGGCCATGGGATTCTCCAGCCAAGAATACTGGAGTGGGTTGTGGTGCCCTCCTCCAGGGTATGTTCCTGATCCAGGCATCAAACTGTGTCCCTTACATAAAACCTGCATTGGCAGGCAGCTTCATTACCACCTGAGAAGCCAGAATATCCACGTGATCTAATTTATTGTTTAAATTTTTATCCTCATTCTTTAATTTTTGTACAATATTTATTTTGTTCTCTGTTATTCAATTTTTTAAAATTTGCTAAATAAATTTGCTAAATAAAAAATAGATGGTTTTTGCTTGTTCATCGGAAAGAACAGTTTAGAAAGAATATGCAAATCGCATTAGTTTTCCATTGCTGCTGTAGCAAAGTAACATAAATTTAGTGGCTTAAAAAATACAAATTTATTATCTTGTATTTCTGTACATTGTTAGGAACTTCTGTCCATAGCTCTCCAGGCACTCTATCAGATGTTCATAACATTGTACAGATGTACAAGGCATTAAAACAGCCCCAAGAAAAAGAAATGCAAAAAGAGAAAATGGTTGTCTGAGAAGGTCTTACAAATAGCTGAGAAAGGAAGAGAAGTAAAAGGCAAAGGAGAAAAGGAAAGATACCACTCTGAATGCAGAGTTCCTGAGAATAGCAAGGAGAGATAAGAAAGCCTTCCTAAGTGAACAGTGTAAAGAAATAGAGGAAAACAATAGAATGGGAAACACTAGAGATCTCTTCAAGAAAATTAGAGACACCAAGGGAACATTTCATGCAACAATGGGCACCATAAACGACAGAAATAGTATGGACCTCAAAGAAGCGGAGATGTTAAGGAGGGGCAAGAATACATAGAAGAACTATATGAAAAAGATCTTAATGAGCTGGAAAACAACGATGGTGTGATCACTCACCTAGGACTAGACATCCTGGAGCATGAAGTCAATTCGGCTTTTGGAAGAATCACAATGAACAAAGCTAGTGGAGGTGATGGAATTCCAGCTGAGCTATTTCAAATCCTAAAAGATGATGCTGTAAAAGTGCTGCACTCAATATGCCAGCAAATTTGGAAAACTCAGCAGTGGCCACAGGACTTGAAAAGGTCAGTCTTCATTCCAATCCCAAAGAAGGGCAAGGCCAAAGAATGTTCAAATTACCGCACAATTACACTCATCTCATACGCTAGCAAAGTAATGCTCAGAATCCTTCAAGCTAGGCTTCAATAGTATGTGAACCAAGAATTTCCAGATGTACAAGCTGAATTTAGAAAGGGCAGAGGAACCAGAGATCAAACTGCCAACATTCATTGGATCACAGAAAAAGCAAGAGAATTCCAGAAAAACATCTACTTCTGCTTCATTGACATCACTAAAGCCTTTGACTGTGTGGATCACAACAAACCAGAAAATCCTTAAAGAGATGGAAATACCAGACCACCTTACCTGCCTCCTGAGAAATCTGTATGCAGGTCAAGAAACAAGTTAGAACCGGACAGAAAACAAGGAACTGGATCCAAATAGGGAAAGGAGTATGTCAAGGCTATATATTGTCACCCTGCTTATTTAACTTATATGCAGAGTACATCATACAAAATGCCAAGCTGGATGACTCACAAGATGGTATCAAAATTGTTGGGAGAAATATCAATAACTTCAGATATGCAGAGGACACCTTCCCTATGGCAAAAAGCAAAAAGAAATTAAAGAGCCTCTTGATGAAGGTGAAAGAGGAAAATGAAAAGCTAGCTTAAAACTAAACATTCAAAAAATGAAGATCCTGGCATCTGGTCCCATCACTTCATGGCAAATAGATGGGTGAAATGATGGAAACAGTGACAGACTTTATTTTCTGTTCCAAAATTTGGGGCTCCAAAATCACCATAAATGGTGACTCCAGCCATGAAATTAAAAGATGCTTGCTCCTTGGAAGAAAAGCTGCAACCAACCTAGACAGCATATTAAAAAGCAGACATCAATTTGCCTAGTAAGGTCCATCTAATCAAAGCTATCGTTTTTTTCCAGTAGTCATGTATGGTTGCGAGAGTTGGACCTTAAAGAAGGATGAACACTGAAGAATCGATGCTTTTGAACTGTGGTGCTGGACAAGACTCTCAAGAGTCCCTTCGACTGCAAGATCAAACCAGTCAATCCTAAAGGAAATCAACCCTGAATATTTATTGGCAGGACTGATACTGAAGCTCCAATACTTTGGCCACCTGATATGAAGAGTTGACTCATGGAAAAAGACTCTGATGCTGGGAAAGACTGAAGGCAGGAAGAGAAGAGGATGACAGGGGATGAGATTGTTGGATGGCATCAGTGACTCAATGGACATGAGTTTGAGTGGACTCTAGGAAATGGTTAAGGGCAGGGAAGTCTGCCATGCTGCATTCCATGGGGTCACAAAGAGTCAGATATGACTGAGCAACTCAACAACAATTACCTTGTACTTGTATAGGTCAGAGACCAACAAAGATTCCATAGACTATAAAACGGTGTCAGTACGGCTGCATTCCTTTTTTGGAGACTAGGGGAGAAGCCCTTTCCTTGCCTTTTCCAGCTTCTAGAAGCCATCTGCATTCACTGATTTGAGGCCCTTCTACTTTCAAAGACAGCAAGGTCACAGCTCTCTAATCTTTTTTTTGTGATTTTCTGTCTCTCACCTTAGCTGGAAAAGGTCCTCTGTCCTTAAGGCCTTGTTTGATTAGACTGGGCCCACAGGATAATTTTCCCATCTCAAATCCTAGAAACATCACTGCATCTGTAAATTTCTCCTTGGTTTATAAGAACCATCTTTGCAGTTTCTGAAGATTAGAAATTGGACAAGTTTTGGGGGACTACTGCTCACCCTACTACACAACATTATCAGAGATGCCTGTTATAAATGGTACTAGTGAAATTTTAATTTACAAAGAAAAAACTTATTCACTAATGCCTCACCTTACTTCACCTCAGGATTCATCCTATATTAGTGATATGGAAAAGATGTGCAAACATATATGTAAATCTTAGAACCAAAAGACTTCTAGGCAAAAACATAGGCTAAAACCTTGGTGATTTTAGGCTAGACAAAGATTTCTTGAATAGTCAACAAAAAATATATATATATATGAGTAAAATTGATAAATTATATTTCATAAAGTTAAATACTTGTTCTTCACAAACACTATTCAGAGAATGAAAGATTTAATATTTGCAAATGCATGCATCATAGAAGACCTAGATGTAGAACATATGAAGAATACTGAGTTTCAAAAGAAAATTTCCAGTTAAAAATGGACAACAGATTTGAACAGACAGTTCACCAAATAAGATATACAGTAACACATAAAGATATTCTATTCAACCCAGGTCTCCTGCATTGCAGACAGATTCTTTACCATCTGAACCACCAGGGAAGCCTGTAACATCATTCAGTTCAGTCGTTCAGTTGTGTTCGACTCTTTGCGACCCCATGAATCACAGAATGCCAGGCCTCCCTGTCCATCACCAACTCCCGGAGTTCACCCAGACTCACGTCCATCGAGTCAGTGATGCCATCCAGCCATCTCATCCTCTGTCGTCCCCTTCTCCTCCTGCCCCCAATCCCTCCCAGCATCAGAGTCTTTTCCAATGAGTCAACTCTTCGCATGAGGTGGCCAAAGTACTGGAGTTTCAGCTTTCACATCATTCCTTTCAAAGAAATCCCAGGGCTGATCTCCTTCAGAATGGACTGGTTGGATCTCCTTGCAGTCCAAGGGACTCTCAAGAGTCTTCTCCAACATAACATCATTAGTCATTAGCAAAATGGAAATGAAACCACAGTAAGATCTACTACGGACCTATTTCAAATGCTAGAAATTAATAAGACAACATTCTGGCAAGACGTCAGTACCTAGAATGCTTATGTACTGCTCAGAATATAACTGCTGCGAACACTTTGAAAAGCAATGATAATAATTTCATAAAAAATAAAACAACTATTGTATGGCCCAGCCCATCATTTCGCTATTCAAGAGAAAGGACAGGTTTTGGGGGAATACTGCTCCTATTTCTTTATTCAAGAAAACAGAAAGCATACACCCATTAAAATAATTGTATACAAATATTCACACAAGCTTTATTTTTGAAATCCCCAAACTGAAAACAACGCAAATGTCCATCAGCAGGTAAATGGATAAATTGTGGTATATCCATAAAACAGAATACTATTCAACAATGAAAAGGGAGTGGACTGTTAATATGGACAACAATGTAAGTATGCTTTCATCATTTTGTTGAGTGAAAGAACCCAGACAAAAGTAGGAGAAACATTTTATGATTTCATTTGTGTAAATTTCTAGAATGGAAACTCCCATGTGGTCTCAGAAAGGATATCAGTTGTTATATACAGGAGTACAAAGGAGCACAAGGAAACTTTTGGAAGTGATGAGTTAGGTTCCTTATGTTCATTGTGCTCATTGTTTCAATGCTGCATATATATGTGAAAACATATCAGAAGTACACTTACGTTTAGTCTGTCATGTGAATTAAGTATACTTATAAATTGTTTAAAAACAAATTTTAAAAAGACAGGTTGCCTATATGAATAGAAAGAAAAATAGGTGATAAAGCTGGACAGGTAAGATTGGGCTCAGAGGGTCAAATAATTTGTCACAGGTTTAAATTCCATCCTGAGCATAATAGGGAGCCAACTGGGACTCATGGCAACAAAAATACAGGATTGATCTTATCAGAGCAGAAAGGAATATACCCTGAAGTCAGCAGAGAGAATCTTCTGCTGTTAAACTTGAATGGCAAGAGTCTGGTAATAGAAATATACTAGTTATAAAGGCTGTACAGTTCTTTAAACTTTAACGAATTCTAAGCTAAAGCAGGGACAATAGAAAAAAGAGGAGACTGATTTGAGATATAAAGTATAAGGATTCAGTCTCTAAAAAATGATGACCCATGAAACCCAAAGGCATTATCAGAGTGTTAGATCAAAAATGAACTAAGTTTGGAAAGTTTAGTACATGATGATGCCACAAGACTGAAGTATAAAACAAGGTTGAGGAAGGACGATAATGATTTAGGTTTTGTACATGTTGACTATGAGGTAAATAGATGATACTCAGATGGAGACAAGCCTTCAGTTAAAAATAGAAGCTGGGACAGATAATGTAGATTGTGGAATAAATACTTGATAATCATTTGGACAATGATAGATGGGGAAACAATGGAAACAGTGACAGACTATTTTCTTGGGCTCCAAAATCACTGCAGAGGGTGACTGTGAAAGTCACTCAGTCATGTCCAGCTCTTTGCAGCCCCATGGACTATATGGTCCATGGAATTCTCCAGACCAGAATACGGGAGTGGGCAGCCATTCCCTTCTCCAGGGCATCTTCCCAACCCAGATAGCGAAGCTAGGTCCCCCGCATTGCAGGTGGATTATTTACCAGGTGAGCCACCAGGGAAGCCCATGGTGGCTGCAGCCATGAAATTAAGACACTTGCTCCTTGGAAGAAAAGCTATGACTAATCTACACAGCATATTAAAAAGCATAGGCACTACTTTGCCGACAAAGGTCCATCTAGTCAAAGCTATGGTTTTTCCAATAGTCATGTATGGATGTGAGAGTTGGACAATAAAGAAAGCTGAGCACCGAAGTACTGATGCTTTTGAACTGTGGTGTTGGAGAAGACTCTTGAGAGTCACTTGGATTGCAAGGAGATCAAACAAGTTAATCCTAAAGGAAATCAGTCCTGACCATTCATTGCAAGGACTGATGCTGAAACTCCAATACTTTGGCCACCTGATGGGAAGAACTGACTCATTAGAAAAGACTCTGATACTGGGAAAGATTCAAGGCAGGAGGAGAAGGGGACAACAGGATGAGACAGTTGGATGGCATCACTGACTTGAAAGACATGAGTTTGAGCAAGTTCCGGGAGTTGGTGATAGACAGAGAAGCTTGGTGTGCTGCAATCCATGGGGTCACAAAGAGTCAGACAGGACTGAGCGGCTGAAATGAACTGACTGAATCATTCAGAATAAATGCATAGATGGTGGTATCACTAAAGTAGAGCATATAAAAAACAGTAATGAAAAGTGACTTTAGTTGAATCTCCAGAAAATATCATCAAGGATTGTGTGAGCATGAGTGGAGAAAAATTTCACCCAACATAATGAGGACCAAAAGAGGAAGTTCAGTTCAGTTCAATTGCTTAGTCGTGTCCAACTCTTTGTGACCCTATGGATTGCAGCAATCCAGGCCTCCCTGTCCATCACCAACTCTTGGAGTTTCCTCAAACTCAAAGGAGGAAGAGATGCTCAATATGGGCAGAAGAAAATCAAATGGTTCCAAATCAAAGTCAAAGTAGTTTTGCAATTATGCAATTAGGTGGTCAGTAAGAACTTCATGAAAGCAGTAGCCATACAGCCTTAAGAGAAGAATTTGGTGAAAAATAATTTGACCAATGAATTACATTTAAGGAAACAGAAAAAAAAAAAAAAAAAAAAAGAGTGGAGATAATGACTGGGGTTTACTCCTTAAGAATTTATCAGTAGGTAGGTCAATAAAAATTATATGTGAGTAAAAGAAATCATGATCATCGTTTTGATGATTAAAACTGTATGACAGAAAACTGAAAAAGTTGTAGACATTTTCCATTTTTAAAACAATTTCTAAGAACATAGAGAATCATCATAAATGCTATCACTGTGGTAATAACTCCAAAATTGACTAATCCCTTATGCTCCAATAACTACTGTAAGCAAACGCAAATTTTAATCCTCAAATAGCCTCTATATGTACAAACTATTCTTATTCCTATTTTACAGATCAAGGAACTGAGGTCAAGAGATGTTAAGCACCTGGCCCACAGTAAGAGTCACAGCTAGTGCTGGAGTCCAGATAACACTCTTGGCTAAGGTATAATGACAACTCTAAAGGGCTCTGGTATGACACAGCCAACTTTCTCAGGCGTTTGTCTCTGAGATTCTCTTAGTTCTATAATGAAAGCACAGAAAATAGTTTTGTCACCTACAATGTTAAAATATGAAGACAGACATATAAGACTCCACCAAGGCCATAGCTATGAGCTACTGAAGTGATGATCATTCAGTTACTATTTCACACTTTCCTTTACTTTTTGACCACTAGCATGGGAGAAGGTAATGGCACCCCACTCCAGTACTCTTGCCTGGAGAATCCCATGGATGGAGGAGCCTGGTGGGCTGCAGTCCATGGGGTCGCTAAGAGTCGGGACTGAGCGACTTCACTTTCACTTTTCACTTTCATGCATTGGAGAAGGAAATGGCACCCCACTCCAGTGTTCTTGCCTGGAGAATCCCAGGGACGGTGGAGCCTGGTGGGCTGCCGTCTATGGGGTCACACAGAATCGGACACAACTGAAGCGACTTAGCAGCACGGAGAGTAGGTTAGACCCTTGTCAGTTAAGAAGTGCCCAAGGGCTACTTTGATCTGTTCCCAGTGGAGAGTGAGGTCATTTTACAAAGTCTTTGATTCCTTTATTTCTTCAGACAGCAAGCTCTCAATTAGAAATGCAAGTGGTTATACCAGATATTTGGATGGAAATGTCTCTCACCAAAGGAACTGTACTTCCTTGAAATATTTAAGGAACAGATTGTGTAGTCTGAGCTCTATAAGAGGCTGAATCAAAACTACTTTAAAAATTAAGACCATGGTATACTTCAGAGGCCAGAGTTTTGTTTCTTTGACATACTCTGACTTGGGAATGAAAAGGCAAACTGTATTAAGAGGCTGATGTTCTGCCTTGGATGAGGACATTGTTTTGAAGAGATTTTGCGTAGTAAGACTAGGGCAAGATATTATTGATAACGTTCATAGATTACCAGACTTTGTGTATTCCTGTTAAATCAACTTAATTTCTTGGCTGATTGTGTCTCAGTTATCATGCTTTACAATTCTATGTGTGGTTGAAAAAAATATCAGTTACTTAAATATGAAAATGGTAGACCAGGTGTTCAAAATTATTTTATCTCAGAACACTTTTACAGTGTTAGGAAAAAAAAAAAAACAAAGCAGCACTGAGGATCCAAAAGTGATTTCAGTTATATATATTTTTATTTACCATATCAGAAGTTAGAAAATTTTAAATATTTAATAAGACAAGACTATTATATATTAATATACTTTACAAAAAGTAATTGTTTTCCAAAACAGGTGAGAAGTATAATTTAATATTTAGCATACATTAAAGAGGCAAGTTTTAATGAAAGAAAGCCTGATTTTCATATTTGGTTGACCGTTCTACGTCATTTTGTTTGAAGAATAGGTAGGAAATCTAGTTTCACTTGTGGTTGGAAAGAAGAGGAGTATTCAAATAGCCTTTTAATATTGTTTGATACTACACCAAAAATTATACTAGTTTAAAAGTTAAGTTACAATGTGGATCTGAAATAATATTAAATAACATTTTATAACATTAAAAGCAGTTAGTACATCTTATACTTTGAATGGATTTTTCTGTCCATGAATAATTTTGTGATATCCTGCATTAGTAACTGAAAAATAATGGTTTGCTAAATTATGTAGATTTTCTAAAGGAAGATTCATTTCATTAAACAATATTTAATACTCATACTTATTAATATCACTATCCATCTTATCAGAAGAATCTTCAAAAGCTGTTAAACTAGTGGCAGAGACTCACTTTCCAAAACCCAAAAATCAGATTTTATCAACAAATATGGTGAGCAGTCTTCCTTGAAGTGACAAGCTCACTTTGCCCATTTCCAAAAAAAAAAGAAAAAAAGCTGAAAATACCCAAGTCTACATAACCATAGTTTGTAAATTGTTTTTCAAGCAAAAACTGATGACATGCTGATATGGGAAAAAACAAACAAACAAACAAACTTTTTGTTCAGTTTGCAACTCAAACAACTGCACAAGTATTCCCTTGAGACAGCAAAAACACTTCAGTACACAAAGTGCTTTTTGCATCCATTCTATTTTGTCAGAGAATATTAAAAAAAATGTTAGATGTTTACTCAAGGGTTAAAGATTAACAAAATGTATAAATTTTACTACTTCAAGAATTTAACTGAAACTTTTTTTTTTTTAACTACATACCTTGTGAATGCATGGTGATAAACAACTCAATGGCTAATACAGTTTGGTGTCATTGCCCTGATTCATGCTAAAGTGACTAAACCGTCATTACTTTCTGCACCATCAGGACAAATGTCAAAGTGAACAAGGTAAATTATGTCTTGGTACTATTAGGAAAATAGTTTGACCCTCTGACTTCCTGAAAGAACATAAATCATACTTTGAGAACTGCCATGAGAAATAACAAGTAAATGAGTATACATTTAGATAGCATTTCTAATACCTTATATTATGGCTTGATCTTAAATTATTGATTATTGAGAAGAGATATGAAAACACTATCTCCTTTAAATTACACATACCTATTTGTTAGGACACATTGACTGTTGGCAAAAACAGATGGAAGGATTTATGGGTAAATGCTCACAGTGTGTGTGCAAGCATGAGAAAGGAAGAGAGACAGGGAGAGACAGAGACGGGCAGAGAGAGGAGACAGAGACGGCAAAAGAGGGAGAAAAGGAGAGAGAGATACAGAGAGAGACACACACACACAGAGAAACACACAGAGAGAGACACAGAGAGAGAGAGAATAAGAGAGAGAGAGACAGCGAGAGCGATAGCAAGAGATACAGAGACACACACAGAGACAGAGAAAGAGAGGAACACAGAGAGACTAAGAGAGAGACACAGAGAGAGCTAGAGAGAGTGTTAGAGATTGCAAACAACTTAAAATGGATTAAAGATCTAAGTGTAAGACCATAAACCAGAAAACTCTTAAAGTATAGTCACAATACTCTCTGACATAAATCATAGCAAAATTCTCTATGACCCACCTCCTAGGATCATGGAAGTAAAAACAAAAATAAACAAGAGAGATCTCATTAAACTTAAAAGCTTTTCCACAGCAAAGGAAACTATAAACAAGATGAAAAGACAACCCTCAGAATGGGAGAAAATAACAACACATGAAACAACTGACAGAAGAATTAATTTCCAAAATAGATAAGCAGCTGATGCATCTCAATACCAGAAAAACAAACCACCCAATCAAAAAGTGGGCAGAAGACCTCAGTAGACATTTATGCAAAGAAGACATATAAATGGCTAAAAAACACGTGAAAAGATGCTCAAGATTGCTCATTATCAGAGAAATGCAAATCAAAACTACAATGAAATTCACCTCACACTAGTCAGAATAGCCATCTTCAAAAGCCTACAAACAATAAATGTTGGAGAGGGCATGGAGAAAACCCTCTTACACTGTTCATGGGAATGTAAATGATAAAGCCGCTATGGAGCACAGTATGGAGATTCCTTGAAAAACTAGGAATAAAACTGCCTTATGACCCAACAATCCCACTACTGAGCATATATGAAAACCATAATTGAAAAGACACATGTACCCCAATGTTCATTGCAGCATTATTCACAATAGTTAGGACACGAAAGCAACCTAGACGTCCACTGACAGATGAATGGATAAAGAAGCTGCGGTACCAATATGGGCTTCCCTGGTAGCTCAGCTGGTAAAGAATCCCCCTGCAATGCAGGAGACCCCAGTTTGATTCCTGGTTGAGAAGATCCCCCTGAAGATGGGATAAGCTACCCACTCTAGTATTCTTGTGTTTCCCTGGTGGCCCAGATGGTAAAGAATCTGCCTGCAATGTGGGAGACCTGGGTTCAGTCCCTGGGTTGGGAAGATTCCCTGGAGGAGGGCATGGCAACCACTCCAGCATTCTTCCATTGACAGATAAATGGATGAAGAAGTTGTGGTTCATACATACAATGGAATATTACTCAGCCATAAAACGGAATGCATTTGAGTCAGTTCTAGTGAGAAGATGAACCTAGACAGACATGGCGAACAGATTGTGGACACAGGGCAGGGAAGGAGAGGGTGGGACGAATGGAAAGGGTGGCCTGGAAACATACACTACCGAATGTAAAATAGATAGCTAGTGAGAATTTGCTGTATGACGCAAGCAGCTCACACTGGGGCCCCGTGACAACCTGGAGAGGTGAAATAGGCTAGGAGATGGGAGGGAGATTCAAGAGGGAGGGGACGCACATATACCCATAGGTGATTCCGGTTGATACACAGCTGAAACCAACACAGTACTGTAAAGCAATTATCCTTCAATTAAAAATAAAATGTTAAAAAAAGAGACTGCAGACAACACAATGGACGACTTTTAAAAACCACTCCTCAGTACCATTAAAAAATAATAATAATACCTTTTGAATTAAAAAGTCCACACATAAAGCAACTGCACCTAACCATAAGCTAATTTCTGTTTTCAGAGGTATAAAGAAGTGTGGAAATAGAGGGAAAGTCTGGAGTACCCGCTTGGCAAAAGAACAGTCTGCAGGTCTCAACGCAGAGGGAGAGGGAAGTGCATCACAAGGTGTGGAGTGGCAGGAGCAGCTGGTCCTCTTGAGCTGCCACCTAGCGTTGCTTCTGTGCATCTGTGAAGGGAACACCCGTTTGGTAGTAGGGTGAGCGGTTGAAGCAGACAACTCAAGACTTAGAATTTTCCTTAGAGTGTAATAATCACTTCTGATGACTGCTTGCCATTTATGCATACAAAACATAAGTTCTCGATATCAGCTGAAAATATAAGGCCACTAGATAGCTACATGCCTTCCCAGGTGGTGTTAGTGGTAAAGAACCTGCCTGTCAATGCAGAAGACACAAGAGATGTGGGTTCAATCCTTGGGTTGGGAAGATCCCCTGGAGTAGGAAATGGCACCCCACTCCAGTGTTCTTGCCTGCAGAATCTGATGGACAGAGGAGTCTGGTGGGCTACAGTCCACAGGGTTGCAAAAAGTTGGATATGACTGAAGCAACTTAGCACCCATACACCGATAGCTACAAAATTAAGTAGATTGGGCAATATTTAGAGAGAGAGACAGAGAAGAGAGAAAGGCCCAGAGACAAGGGAAGCCCAGAGAGAATATGAGGAATAGGTACTTCAAATTTAACCAGAGAAGGCAAATAAAGCTTTCCATTTCAGAATTACAACTGTTTAGAGTAAGTTTGTGATCATCATTAAGTTGATATATCCAGTGGAGTCCAATAATGTAAATATTTTAATTCTTTAAAATTTTATTGAAAATTTTTCTTTCATATGCAGAAATATGAAAAGCATCTCTTTTACATTTATTTTAATTGGAGGATAATTACTTTACAATATTGTAGTGGGCTCTGCCATACAGAAACATGAATTGGCCATAAAAGTACATGCACAAATCTCATGACAAGCTTATCACCTTTTCTCTAAGAAGAGTCACAGCAATTGGCCATATGTCAATGTGTGCATTTGTTGGAGTTACATATTCAGGCAAGGCCCTTAAAGGGTCCATCTGAGGATCACCCCTGCTATTATTCCCCTGGCCTGCATTGAATTCACCTGATCTCGCTGGTCAAGTGTCAGTTTTAACGTTGCCAAGACAGCCATTTAGCAGGGTCACTTTTCAGGATGACAAACACGAGATTTAAAGCTTGACCCAATTTCTAGTTACTGATCATCTCCTTTAGAAGCAAGGGGATAAGCAAGAGTTTTTATAAACATGCATCCAAGCAAACACGCTTTGCCACAATCCCCGAGACCTCTAAAATTACTGACCGGAGGTTGGTCATCGTAATGGGATTTGTGCTGATTCTCTGAAACTGCTTCACACAGGCCATTTCCTCTCTTACCCAAGGGCTCTAGGGCAAACTGAGTTCTTTAGGGAATCAAAAATACAATGCCTTTCACATTTACTATGATTCTCAAATACTTTACTAAGAGACATACATAATATTGAGCTCTATTTTTCCAAAAGAAGTCATGACCTATGACTACCTGCTTCCCTTTGAACAAAAGTGTTTACATTTTGTCTGGTTTGTACACTGGTTGTACTCTTTGGTCGTTAAGAAAAAAAGGAACTGAAGCTTGTAAACATACGCTGGCCTGGCAGGCAGCGGCAACAGAGTGCAGAGGAAAGATGAGCGCGCGTGAGATCAAAGATCGCATTTCCCAGTTGACACCATTCAAAGCATCTGACCAAAGCAGAGCCATTGGAGAGCTCAAGTTAAAAAAAAAAAAAGAAAGAAAGAAAGCAGTATTCTTCACCCTGGGTATACCTTCTGCCCTGGATTGACCTGTGGGTCATCACTGGGTCAGCATGGCCAGCAGGACGTGATGGACAGGGGGTTTTAAATAGGGTATGGTCCTATGCACCATTGTCTATTTGCTCTTTATTGAATTATCAGGTGCACAACTCCCTTTCAGTCTTTCTCTATTCATTTCTTTTTAACCTATAAGCCCCAAATTCAAAGCCCCAGAGACACGAGGACATGGAGTTGGTGGGTCAATGGAATGGAGACTCTCCAGTGCCCTTCTTTCCTGTGTTCCCCGTGTTCCCCGTGTTCGGACAAATAGATTCAAAAGTCACTGGTACACTGATCCAACTTGCTCTTCTGAATCTGAACAAAAAAGTCAATAAAGATGACAGGCTCTAGAGTCAAACTGTCTGGTTCAACTTCCAGTTGGTTCACATACTTACTAGCTAGGTAACCTTAGAAGAGCTATGGTCAAGTCTCTAAAGCCTAATGGCCCCATCTGTAAAATGGGGATAATGAATACCTTGGGGCAGAGGATTACATGAGTTACTATAAGTGCTTAACTTCCCAATTATTGTTAGTTAAGAAAGAAAAAGGAGAGGGAGGAGGGTGAGGAACAGGGAGTGGGACAGAGGACAAGTACATTCTACCAAACAGCCTTTAATTGCAATTTGGTAAAATGAATTCAATTTCCCACTTATTCTATGATAAATTCAGAGATACACTTTGTATATAATATGTGTGTGTGCTCAGTTCCGTCCAATTCTGTGACCCCATGGACTATAGCCCTCCAGGCTACTCTGTCCATGGAATTGTCCAGGTAAGAATACTGGAGTGGGTTTGCCATTTCCTACACCAGGGGATCTTCTCAACTCAGGGATCAAACCATGTCTCTGGAGTCTCCTGGATTGACAGTGGATGCTTTATCACCATACCGCCTGGGAAGCCCTATATGTATATATGTATATTATACATTATATATATATACACACACACACACACAATAAAAACACACTCAAATATAACTTTAAAAAGCACATATTGCAAAATAGCTATGATAAAACCTAAGTATTTACTAAACTCCAACCAGCAGCTATGCCAATAACCAAGTAGAAGGGGTAATGCCCACGTGCTTTAAGTTAGTGGTTTTCACAATTTTTTAAACAAAAGTCCACCAAATATACACTTTTTATGAACAAGAATTTTAAAACATGAAAACAAAGTTTCAAAAACCATTACATTTGTTAAATGCTTCATTCTAAAACATATCATTCGGTCTACTTCGATAGTTTCCAGTTTCATTTCAAAAAATGTGGTTATGACTCAATGAACTGATACTATGATTATCAATCACAATTCATGATATGTATATTTGAACTTTAATCCATATTCTCAGAGTGGTTTAGGCCATTCTTAGACATGGCCTAAACAGGAATAAACCCTAAGGCAGTAAAACTTACTAACATTGATGCCAGAGATTTTAAGGGATACCAAAAACCCTCTTTTGTTGGTGAAATAACAATTGTTCGGTATAAGTGGTTGGGAGATGCCCTGCCCTTCCATCAGTCTGGCAGTGTATAGATCTCCATTAGTCCTGGGTCCAAGTCAACAATGGTTTTTCACAACATAACACTGTTGTGTAAGCACCGCAGTTGGCTCTTCTTTTTATAATGCAAGTGCTTGACTTAAGCTTTGATTGCCAAGGCATCCACATCAAAGAGGTACCCACTTCAAAGATGGCTATCCTGAACACAGTCTCAGCTCTGGACTAGACAACGAGACCGGCTACCCACCCAAGTGATCCAAATTTGCTCAGGACAATTAACTATAGCTACTTTGCATGCTAAGTCACTACAGTCAGGTCCAACTCTTTGCGAGCCTATGGGCTGTTGCCCACCAGGCTCTTCTGCCCATGGGATTCTCCAGGCAAGAATACTGGAGTGGGTTGCCATGCCCTCCTCCAGGGGATCTTCCCAACCTAAGTATCGAATCCACATCTCCTGCATTTCTGGCACTGCAGGTGGATATTTTACCACTGAGCCACCAGTGAAGCCCGGCAGCTTTACTGACAACATTTTGTTGAGAACCTTGGAATGACTTCTGGTTTCTACTGCCCACACCTTCTTCTGATAACTGAACTTTTTCCTTACAGGGAACCGAGTCCTGCTCTCATTAGTCCATTCAGTTGAGAGAGCCTGACCCCACTCTCAGCTTCAGGCAGGTGTGTGCACACTGGAGCACTTCGTTCTGCCAGGTCCCATTAGTGGCAACCATAGTACTTTTGCAAAAACAATTAGAAAAAGATAGCCCTGGATTTGCGGGTACTAAGGACATAACTCTGCTGGGTCTTAGAGGAAAGGACAGTAAAGGGGAAGAAGAGTGATTTCTAATATTCTTTCATACAGCTTTACTGCATACAGCTTTACTGCCTCAGCAGGACCTAATGCCAATTTTCCTCTTAAACTTCTTAGTTTGTGAGCCAATAAAAATTTTGCCTTTTACATTTTCAGCTAAGTTTGAGCTGTGTTTCTATCACTGGAAACTGAAGGAGTACTAATGCAACCCTTCTGTATCCTGCTCCCTAAGGCTTATAAAATGAAATTCCAAAATTGCTGTACAATCCTTGCCCTGCTCAGTCTAGATTAGAGCCCCTCAACCACTATCTCACGCAAATTCTGGGACCTCCATCTCAGTTTGCTCACCACTGCTTGAAAAAAACTGTGCTGAAAGCATGCTCAAGAGATTGCTCTTCCTGGGATATTTGTTGTGGCTGCTGTTTAGTCACTCAGTTTGTGACCCCAGGGACTGTAGCCCGCCAGGCTCCTCTGTCCATGGAATTTCCCAGGCAAGGATACCGGCGTCATTTGCCATTCCCCTCTCCAGGGGATCTTCTCAACCCAGGGATCAAACCCATGTGTCCTGCATCGGCATGTGGATTCTTTACCACTGAGCTGCCAGGGAAGCCCCCTCCCTGGGATATGTTCCTGTGTAAATTCCACCTGTTCTGAAAGTCCATGCAAAATGTGCACTCCTTTGTAAAAATCTCAGCCATTCTTGCCCTAGGGAGCACCTTAGAGCTTCCTCCTTAAACACTGTTAGGTTTTTACAGCCTACAGAGGGACAACCTAAAGTAAATTCTACACAAACAACACATAAGAGCAGCATTTCTAACAGATTAATCTTTTGGGAGTGTTAGGATGGATGAGTGGGGAAAGAAAAAGGGGAACTTTTAGGGGTCTATCACAGGGGTCTTGCTGTGAGAGGGCAAAGGCTTGTCTCAAAGAGTGACAGCAAGGGCAAAGAGGAAACAGTTGTAAGGGTGCAATGCCAATGCAGAGATGTAAGAGATGTGGGTTCAATACCTGGGTGGGGAAGATCCCCTCGAGAACGGCATGGCAACCCGCTTCAGTATTTTTGCCTGGAGAATCCCATGGACAAAGGAGCCTGGCACGCTATGGTCCATGGTGTTGCACAGAGTAGGACACGACTGAAGTGACTTAGCACACATGCAAGTATATATCATTTTTAAATAATGTTTAAACATGCTAACTGGTTCCTAAGAAAGACATTTATAGTAGTATGCTTTAGATATTTGCTAATATTCCACATGTGATCATTCCATACATTTTTTTTTTTCCAGAAATGTTAGCAAGGGTATTCAGGGAAGAATTCATTCGTCTAAAGCAGGTAAGTGGAAACATGTTATTCTGTTTTTCTGAACATTCTTTTGATCTTTGTTGACTTTAACAGGCTGGTGGATCAATTTCAGTTCTTCCACTCCCTCTCCCTCTTCTGTCTGTCTTCCTTTTTAGTTTTCTTTCCTCCTTTTGAACTTCCCTCCTCTTTTGGGTTTTATTTCTAGCAAGTACTCAAGTAAGTGCTTTTCTTTCTCAAATGCATATTTGAGTGCACTTGGGCTTTCTTTCTCTTCACTAAAGATCAATCACATAACCAGATATTTGGAGATAAAAAGACATTCTGATTGGTTCTTCATGCATCTGAACAGAACCACAACTATACTATCCAGGTGGCTACAACAGGCCCTCGAAGGAAACTTGAGATGGGCATAGCAACCAAAAAGTTCTTTCCAAGCCCACTCCAGTTGCCCGGAAAATCCCATGGATGGAGGAGCCTGGGAGGCTGCAGTCCATGCGGTCACTAAGAGTCAGACACAACTAAGCGACTTCACTTTCACTTTCCACTTTCGTGCATTGGAGAAGGAAATGGCAACCCACTTCAGTGTTCTTGCCGGGAGAATCCCATGGATGGAGAAGCCTGGTAGGCTGCAGTCCATGGGGTCGCACAGAGTCGGACACGACTGAAGCGACTTAGCAGCAGCAGCAAGATATTAAAGGTGGCTCATATCCCCAGTCTGAAAAATCATTTACCTAACAAAGTTAGTGACTAAGAAATTAGCAGATATTACTACATGCTTGAGAATTAGCTCAATATTTTAGTCAAAATTAAGGACATGCATGCAAAAACTCCACACACTTTCTCCATGAACTTTCAGCTCTAGTCAGAATTTGAATTTCCTATCTCAATTTCCAGCCTAGATCTCTATGCTGTCTTTGAAGTCTAAAGCGCTGGCCAAAGCCTGATCATGACTGGCTCCCTCACTGATATCTAGGCATCATAGTATGTCCCATTGCTGGCATCCATAGACTTGCTGGAACCCCTGTAGCTGTACTGCTGCTCTGAGATGGGGTGCCCTTTGTACACTGTCCGAGTCACTTTTGTGCTCCTCTGAAATCTGTAGGTGGAGGCTGCAGGCACTTACCTTCCCCACAAAACTCATCTGCTTTGACCTACAGAGTATATTTTGAGTCATCCCCATGCAGTCTGCCCCATCTATCTGGTCTTAGTCACATGTCTTGTCAGTGTCCATAGGGATAGGACACCTAGATCAGCAGAACAATACAGACACATATTAGGTAATTCACAGAAAAATATTTGGTAAATAATTGTATTCCATCAGAAAGTTCTGAACAAGCTTGATGTTACCAAAGATGAGAATGTCAACTGATAGCAGATGGTGGTATTTGGGCTCTTTCATGTCGAGCACATATTAATAATCTGTATGCATATATAGCCATGGCAAGAATACATTAATTTGGAATATATAGAGTCATTCTAAATTACTCAGAAACTATAACACATGTAAGTGTCCAAACTTGTGCCATCAATTAATAAGTCTATGAAAATTTGACGCTGGATCTCTATTTACATCTCTGATATCACCACCTTTTCAGAGATGACAATGAAATAAATTTTTGTGCTTCATGTTGTTCTTTTAAATAGTAAAGGGTCATTTCTGTAAGAAGAGTGGGATTTGTCTGCCTTGGATCAAGAAAAGATATCAAAATAATTCTGAAAGAAGTGTGGAGAGAAAGTCTAACCATAAATTCATTTTACCTACTTGGCTAACACAAAGCTCCAAACAGAGCCACTCATCCTTATGTTCTTTATAACTCATATCAGAGCTTAAGTTGGTTCAGCATGCCAGCAAAGCCCTGTTCAAATCTTAGAATGCCATGTGGGCAGTTCAAAGCCTGCCAAAGCCTATTTATAATCCATCTGAAGGCTCGTCTCATTCTCAGTGGATTTGCAAATTCAAACACAGTATAATACTGCAAAGGTCATCAATTCTCTCACTGTTTTTCATGATAATTCTAATTCTTTTTTTTGCAATAAGCAGAAAAAAGAAACTTAGCACTTCTGAACAAAACAGCAGTAAATGAAAATGAGAATTGTACTCAGGCCAGGTTTTGAACCACCTGAAAGTACTTTGGCCACCTCATGCAAAGAGTTGACTCATTGGAAAAGACCCTGATGCTGGGAGGGATTGGGGGCAGGAGGAGAAGGGGACGACAGAGGATGAGATGGCTAGATGGCATCACTGACTCGATGGACGTGAGTCTCAGTGAACTCCGGGAGTTGGTGATGGACAGGGAGGCCTGGCATGCTGTGATTCTTGGGGTCGCAAAGAGTCAGACATGACTGAGTGACTGAACTGAACTGAACTGCCAAAGTAACACAGGTAGAACCTAAAGTATAGGGCCAAAGCATATTTACAGAAGACTCATTTTGTAATGATATGCAAGAATGGATTATGGGTGGGGGTAACATTTTAAAAAATAATTCAGGAAAAAATTAAAGTCTGAATTAGGTGAGAGGTACTAAAAAGAGAGAGCGAGACAGGAGAGTACATTTAAAAACAACAAGAAAGGCTTGGTTCTTAGTCATTTTTTCAGTGATTCATCACAAGCACAAAGTTCTATTTCTTCACAGACTATTCATTTGACTCAAATTATGCTACTCTATATTACCTCTTTCAGTGTTGGTCCTCTGTCCCCAATCATATATTATAATCTTGGAATGTCTCGAATATTCATTCAGGCATCACATACTTGTGGAGCACCTACTCAGCTGCTGCTACTGCTGCTGCTAAGTTGCTTCAGTCGTGTCCGACTCTGTGCGACCCCATAGACGGCAGCCCATCAGGCTTCCCCGTCCCTGGGATTCTCCAGGCAAGAACACTGGAGTGGGTTGCCATTTCCTTCTCCAATGCATGAAAGTGAAAAGTGAAAGGGAAGTCGCTCAGTCGTGTCCGACTCTTCGAAACCCCAGGGACTGCAGCCTACCAGGCTCCTCCGTCCATGGGATTTTCTAGGCAAAAGTACTGGAGTGGGGTGCCATTGCCTTCTCCGACCTACTCAGAGAGTACCCAAAATGTGTTCATGTTCAAAGCAGAGTGTAGAAGCGATGATAGCATAACTTGGTTATTATTGTTATATATTAAACTGGGGAGAAGTCAAATATAAAGATATCCTTTAACTAGAAACTTTCAGGACATTAATTTGTCTCTGTATCGTCCTGTGTTGAACATTAATTCAATCCTGGGGTCCAATAAATATTTGTTGAATAAATAAATTACATACAATCATATGCAAGCCAACAATAATTATGATTCAATGTAGAAATACCAACATGATCGTAATACATGGCAAGTGTTTGTCCTTTGAGTAACTAAGTCTTATTTGCAACATGCACTAATATTTGCAAATACAGTACAGTTAGTGCCTAAGAGAATGTCTTAAGCATTTTTATCTAGAAAAGGGTATGAGTGATATAAATCAGTATTTATGCAAACTCATTTTAGAATCCACTTGATTTTTATGGGCATGACTCCTTGTCCGTCTTTCTAAGCAAGAATGTTTAAAATCTGTCAGTCTGGCTCCTAAATAAATTCTCATTACTTCCTAAAGCGTTAACACCCATATCCATATGTCTGCATTCTTATTTAGTTGAAACATTAGAATATTTTTAGAAAACACATTGATTATTTATTAAAGATATCTGTAAGTGTAAAGCAGTGTATAAGATTCTGCTATGTAGGCAGATGTCAATTTAAAAAATAGCCTGTTACTTTGTCCTGTTTGTGACTCTTAAAAATATTTACATGAAAATGAATTATTTTAATAGTTCTGAATAACTGTTTCTCATATAATTCAACTTCCTAGTCATATTTATACCAAAACTGCCCATTTCCTTTTTCACTTCCTTTATGTAGGTATCTTCTTCCTTGTGGTGTCACATCTTTTGGTCTTTTCATACTGCCAACAAAGGTCTGTACAGTCAAAGCTATGGTTTTTCCAGTAGTCATGTACAGATGTGAGAGCCTGAACATAAAGAAAGCTAGGTGCCAAATAAACAATGCTTTTGAATTGTGGTGCTGGAGAAGCCTCTTGAGAGTCTCCTGGATTGCGAGGAGATCAAATCAATCAGTCCTAAAGGAAATCAACCTTGAATATTCATCGGAAGTGCTGATGCTGAAGCTGCAATACTTTGGCCACCTGATGTGAAGACCTGACTCATTGGAAAAGACTTTGATGCTGGGAAAGATTGAGGGCAAGAGGAGAAGGGGGCAACAGTGGATGAGATGGCTGCATGACATCAGTGACTCAACAGACATGAGTCTGAGCAAACTCAGAGAGAGTGAAGACAGGGAATCCTGGCATGCTTCAGTCCATTGAGTAGCAAAGAGTGGGTCATGATTCAGCAACTGAACAACAATGTAGATATAGATTTAGTCACAGTTATCAGAATTAGTTATTTAATCTCTAATGTAACACTCAAGAGCCACTCCTTTTAATGAATAAAAATGAAGGAAAAATAAAGTCTATAAAACATTACTCCAAAAGCAACAACAACCAAAAACAAATTATAGTGGAAGTTTTTCAGCATCTCTATATGGCATCTCCAGTTGGCCACATGCAGATCATTCCGAAAAGATGTTTTATCATATGTCAATGCTATTGAAACCAAACCATGTCATATTTTAATATTCTAATTATTTATTATGTGCCAGGCTTTGTGCTAAGTGCTGGTGATTTAGTATTTACTTCAATGATGAAAGAGTATTTTGCCTTCATAGACTTTACAGTTTATTAGAGCAGAAAAACAATTAGATAAGGAATCACACTATATCGAGGCAAAGGACACCTCATAGCAATGCCACTAATTAACTGTAATTGTTTTTAACTAACAATAATTGTAGTTCTGGTGTAATTTTGTCCACCTTTCCTCATAAACCACAACATCAGATAACAGGATTGTCTGCCAATGTGAAAGAAATTTGTTGGCAATTCAGAGATGTTTCAGTTAAAGAGTGCAACCTAACATGTAGTGAGAATAACATGCTCACTATCTTGATATTTAATGGCTAAAAAATCCTGCAGAGAACTTTCGGTAGATGATTTTAAAACCCAGATTCCTAAACACATTGGGGTGGGGGGAAGCCAGTATCCATGGAGTTGAAATGGAGAAGAGATGACAAGGCTTCTTCTTCCTCTGGCTTCATGGAAGTTATATTGTTCCCCACACTAAAATTCAAAGAATTTATGAAGTATATTTGTTAGTTGTCAGACTCCTGGAACGATTTTTTTTTTAAATCTTCTCCTGAGGTTTCCGCTATCGCTGAGTAAAAGCTGATGAATTTCATGGTAAATACAAGACAAACATTTTATCCTGGAACTTCAGCTGACTATTCTCACTTTTGGCTCATTTGCATTTATTAAAATTCAGGTTTGGGACACTACATTTTATCTGTGGACTTTTTGCTTTAATTAACAGAGTAGATATATGTGTGGCAAGAATTGAAATTCTGAGTTTCCTTAAATATGGAGAAGTTAGTCCTTGTTACCATATCCTTACCAAGCCATCAACTGTCACTTTAACGTTGCTAAGAAAGGAGCTTTTGGGAACAGAATGAGATGTTAAGCAGATGAGGGTTTTTGCTGGTTTTGTTCATTAACTAGTTTCCTAGAAATACATCTTTTTATGGCATTCTACTAAGAATGTCTGGACTGTTTTTTTAATTTAAGCAAATATACAATAATTATATTAATAAATAATAGTATATGAAACACTGCTGATGTGCTCTTATGCCTGTTTGTATCTTACTAAAACCCACTGGAAGGAATCAAGTATAAGAATACATAGATACAGAGACAGAATTCCCAAGGACCCTACCAGATGAAGCTCTAATACTCTCTAATCTGCTAACGGGAGAGCTCCTGTGACAAAGTGACAATGTGCTGACCTCTCCTTCTCCAAAGGGAATGTCCATTTCTACCCGAAATAGCCCTCTGAAAGCAACATGTAAGCTTTACCTCCAAGTTAGTGAGCACTTTTGACAAAAGCAGTATTGTACTTCAACTCTGAGGTGACTTATTTTATCTTTCACATTTTCCCATCGTTGAAATTGGGATGAATCTTCAGTTTATGAAGTCATCCTTTAACTGGAAGTACTTTTCCTTTCTTAGTGGTATACTGAGCATAATAATGCACCTTTACATTGATGACACCTTAGAATGGATGAAATATGATTGGTCTCAACCTGCAGGGGTTTCAGATATGGCAGCAATAAATATTGGAAATATAGTAGGTCAAATGAGAGCCCTGGGGATTTCCTCTGAATAAAGATGCAGCAGAACGGTTACTTCCCCACATGTGAGGCTAAACCTCAGCCCCCTTTGACCTTTCTAGTACACTTGCACAGATAGGTAGCTCTATCTTCTGTAATAGCAGCTCGGAATATAAATGCCAGGATCTTGTTTTCATAAATAATGCAGGCCCGAGGGTTATTTTACCTTGATTGCTTATTCTCCATTCTCCAAAGCTTATAACTTATACCCAAATGATGTAACCTTACCATTTGCATTAATTCATGAATTTGAAACCAACCCTCTACAAGTTCCCTGGGGTGGTTTCCTTTCATTGGTATGCAAGTAAATAGCACCAAAGCTGGCATAAAAATTAATGAACTATTTACTTTAGGAGCTTATGCATAGCTCTGAAAAAAAGCAAGCAAATGCTTAAGTTTATTAAAATAAAATTAAAGCTATAAAATCTTAAATACTGAAGATAGTGTCTAAAATTGGTGGTGCTTAAGTTTGAAAAATATAAACTCAAAGCAAACTGAAGATGGGAAGAAATAACTGTGGAGCACTTTTTGATGGTACTGCCCACCAACTAAAATATAGTCCGATTCTGGTACCACTATGGAGTTTAGGAGACAAACTAGTAAGAACTCAAACCAATCAGGAAAATGGTAGTTCCAAGCATCTGGGGTTTAGGCCAGAGATGAATATACATTTTAAACCTGACTTCAGTTAGTGACAATACCTGTTCCCATTTTTATAGCACTGAGTATAGTTGCCTTGTATATGAACAGTTTCACATTTTATACATTTTGATAATAAACTCCTCAAAAAACAGTAACTGTCCAATTTGACCATGTCTCTCTGAAGTACCTTCCAACAGATGTCTCTGCCAACAGCCCCATAAGAATTAACCCTAGATTCACCAATCTTACCCATGAGAATTCTGTAGAACTTCCCACATTGCTCCTTCAATGCAGCTAATTGCAGTTTTAATTGCAACTATTCCTTATCTTGTAGAATGCTGATCTTACCAAATATATGTCAATTTCAGGGTCTAGATTTGTTCCTAATTTTGAAGCTGTTGTGGTTTCTGCTTAAGTTTTTCATTTTTCAGACATACAATACAGCATAGCTTTCTTTCTCCATGTTTCAGTTGCTTTACAGAACCAAACTGAAAGATTCAGTTTTAAATAATCTGTTTATTTCAGCAAACTTTATCTTTTGGCAAGTTGCCTTTTTGCCCCCCTGCATGTTTTTGCTGTATCAAAATATCAAACTCAAACCAATGTGAGTTTTAAGGAGGGAAATTCACAATTCTAATTAACATAAAATTGGACTTGATCCAAAAAAGTAGCAAAAGAGAGAACTGAAGAGTGGACTATTAAAAAGAGTGGCCTGAAGGACTAGGGGATCTGTATACAACCGTTTTCATCATTCCATTTGAAAAAACCTACAGAGGCCGAAAAGCAAATTATTCTTTCAACAAAAAACTGCAGCTAGCAACACTTTCTGTTCTGATTCACAGATAGAAGAACTTCAAAATAGCTGCTTTGCAGAATCCTATATTGTTCCACATAAGATCATCCACTGCCTCAAAGTGATTTGCTAAGTGGTGCTGATGGAAGGACCACTGTGAATTGGCACTGGGCCAAGATGCTTGGCCGTGCCTATCACCTGGAGGCCTCTTGAATGTTACAAGAACAGCAGACCTGATGTTTCTGGATTCCTACCACATGGTGCAGCCATAAATGGGTAGCAATGAAATAGATGAAACGTGTTTTATGGGATAGTTCCATTTGGCCATGATTGCGTGAGAAAAGGCTTGAAAGAGACTGTATTTAACACACAGTACTTATGAAAGCTAGAGTTATTAAAAGCACATGAGCCTAAAACAGAATTTTATTCAAATGCCTCAACACACACATTACCATTAGATTGGTCAAAAAGTTCATTTGGGTTTTTCCATACCATCTTCCAAAATACCCAAATGGACTTTTTGGCCAACCCAATATTAGATTTATTGATACAGATGACAGAATTGTTGGCATATGCTGAAAGTTACTACACAGAGATGCATAGCTCATTTATATCAACTTTCTAACGTCCTTTCAAGAAAAAGACTACGTAATTTGGAACAAAATGTAAGTCTGTTATTTCTAAACAACTCATTCAATGATGTTACCTATATAACCACAACTAAAGTGCGCCATTTCCATTCATAAAAGGTTCATATGTACTTTACCATTTACTTAGGTAAAATTTAGTTTGCCAACAAAGGTCCATCTAGTCAAGGCTATGGTTTTTCCAGTGGTCATGTATGGATGTGAGAGTTGGACTGCGAAGAAAGCTGAGTGCCGAAGAGCTGATGCTTTTGAACTGCGGTGTTGGAGAAGACTCTTGCAAGTCCCTTGGACTGCAAGGAGATCCAACCAGTCCATTCTAAAGGAGGTCAATTCTGGGTGTTCATTGGAAGGACTGATGCTGAAGCTGAAACTCCAATACTTTGACCACCTCATGTGAAGAGTTGACTCATTGGAAAAGACCCTGATGCTGGGAGGGATTGGGGGCAGGAGGAGAAGGGGATGACAGAGGATGAGATGGCTGGATGGCATCACCAACTCGATGGACACAAGTTTGGGTAAACTCCGGGAGTTGGTGATGGACAGGGAGGCCTGGCATGCTGTGGTTCATGGGGTCGCAAGGAGTCGGACACAACTGAGCAACTGAACTGAAGGTAAAATTATCTGTCAAACTAAGTAGCCATATGCTGAAACAAAGTTCAAAGGAACTCTAAATCTGAATATCTTTCTTTTATGAAAGATTTTCAAAGATTTGACAATATATACATTAAGAAATGTCTCATATATGCTAATCTCAAATCATCAAATTTATAGAAACAATCCATAATCTATAATGTCCACAAGTGCAAAGTATTTTCAGATATCCCACACAAATAAGGAAAAAGTACTAATCACTAAAATATGGGGATATTTAAGACTTCACTAGTTGACAATTTGAAGTTCTTTAAGAAAACTTAACTTTTGAACTTTAAGCATTTAAAGTAAAATAGAAAATTTGCTATTGTGTGTTCTTCTTTGCACACTAACACATTATAAGTTTGTTAGCTAACTTTAATTTCCAACTACCAAGAAAAACATTTTCTTGATTGCAAAATAACCTACTAAAAATATAATGTCAAAGTGTAGACTTGAAATTTGAGAATTGTGGGCTACAGTGGATATTAATGATGAAAATCTGGGGGTCCCTTACCAGGAAAAAAGAAAAGGTTTTATTATTTACACTTGTTAATAGACCTGAGATTTATTCTATCTTTCAGTAGAAAAGAATACAAGTCAATGCAGGTAAGGACAGAAAGTGGAAGGAAGGAGGAAAGAAGGATTTACACATAACTGAGCATTGATGAAAGACATCTATATTGTAAATGTTGACTGTTTTTCCTTCTCATACACTCTTCTGTTGCTTCAAATACTGTTAAAATACAAGCTTTTAGATTTTACACCTAGATCTTACTGATTCATCAAGATCAAAATCAAAAGGAAAATCTTCCCATTTATCAAGATCACAAACTAATCTGAAGAATCAAAATAAATTTGAGTATGTTTGGTACTTGACTCTAACCATAAACATTACTAATGCTTTGTTAAAATAACAATGACAACAATAATAATGAATGACAGAGACAACATATACTCAGCTAAGCGCCTATGCTGGAGGCTTCCAGTTTTTGTTCTTTAATAACCAACTCTTGGGAGATTTAGTAACTATTAAAGCATCTACCAATAAAATCTCAAAAGAGGCTTATAATTCAAAAAACATGGCTATTTGGGGCTTCTATCTGAAGAAGTTCACTGCATCAGAAAAGGGCTGATTCATCTGAGTACTCATGGCTGATCACATTTAAACTGCATCATCTTTAAAATGATGAGCTCACTATTAAGGGACTGGATAGGGAGATACAAAAGAATTTACCTCTTGAGTAATTCTGTAGCAGGCTTTGTGTCTTACATAAATTTTACTTATCCCTCAGGTAGACAAACATTAACTCTGTTTTTACTTATTAGGAGACTAGCGCACACAATTTAATCATGAAAAGGGATTCTGTATATTTCTAAAGTCCAAGTTCTCTCTTACTCTCCTCCTTTTCTAAATATTTTGCCTGGAACCGTCTTGGCATCTTACATCATTTGGCTGGCTCTTTGTCATCCTTGGGGTCTGTGATGCCTACCTCCATCGGTCCATTTGCTAAAGTCATTTTATCTCATCTTCCCCCATAGACTGTGACATCCTAGAGGACAGGGTTCTTGCCTTTCTTTCCTTCGGGTTCCCAGCCTTGCTAACAGTTTCTGGCACACTGTAAACATTCACCAAGTGTTAACAGATCCCTTCCCCATCTTGAGTTTTTATTTTAGAGAACTAAAGTTAAAATTTACATTTTTTAAAAAGTCAGGCTTTGAACTCATTATCAAGCTGATCTTTCATTATGTTGGGCTTTCACCTAAAAAGTGAGCATAACGTTTAGTCCTCACAAATACACCATAATATAAAACAATGGGAAAACTGTCAAGTTTCTCAAAACCATGTTACGACAACAAAAGAGACTAGTGCAGTTCACTGGTTTTGAATTTTCTACAAAAAGTAACACAGATACACACATAACAACATGCTGCTGCTGCTAAGTCACTTTAGTCGTGTCTGACTCTGTGCGACCCCACAGACAGCAGCCCACTAGGCTCCTCTGTCCCTGGGATTCTCCAGGCAAGAATACTGGAGTGGGTTGCCATTTTCTTCTCCAATGCATGAAAGTGAAAAGTGAAAGGGAAGTCGCTCAGTCGTTCCCAACTCTTAGCGACCCCATGGACTGCAGCCTACCAGGCTCCTCTGTCCATGGGATTTTCCAGGCAAGAGTATTGGAGTGGGGTACCATTGCCTTCTCCACATAACAACATACATCTCTGTAAAAAGTGTGGATCCTTAATGTATATAGAGGAAAATCACACTAACAGTTAATCAAAAAGTTAATGCTTAGAAAAACTAGCATGCTATATTTAATTAAGGCAACAAACAAGACGAGGAAGAAGACAGATTCCTGGAGTTTATTTGGGACAGCCCATTGGAGGTTCGCTAGTAGCTCAGACAGTAAAGAATCTGCCCACAATGTGAAAGAAGAGAGTTCAATGCCTGGGTTGGGATGATCCCCTGGAGAAGGAAATGGCAACCCACTCCAGTATTCTTGCCTGGAGAATTCTGTGGACAGAGGAGCCCGTCGCAAAGAGCAGGACACGGTGAGTGGCTACCACTTTGACTTCACTGGAGGTTGGGTGGGAGGGCAGTGAGAGGACAGTGCTGTTGTCGCTGGATTACGCTTGGCTCCCTGGTAAGAGGACCCCTGGGGAAGATGCCCCTGGGGAAATATTTGCTTATGGAGCATCTGAGCATGACCTGCAATAAAGTGGCAAATTATGCCTAGATCAGACACACTAATACCCACTCTTTCTTTTGGATTAGAGAGCACAGAAATGCTTCCTCCCTAGGGCAAAACTGAGAGCAAAAAAATGTTTTTCCTTCCACCTACAGTAAATATTTGAGGAAGTTTAGGAGCAAATTGATTCTCAAAATAAAAACAAAACAGCCTTTCTATGCACTATTCAGGGTCTCTAGAGGTACACTGGGCCGGTTAGAGGATGCTGCCTCAGAATTTGAAAAAAAAAAAAAAAAAAAATTGGTTTCTTTGTCCTTCTGGCTTTTCCAAACTAAAATTTATTTCAGGGAGCCCTATAGGCAGAACTACCAAACAGGCAACTGCTTCTTGCCCAAAGACATCTTGTCTCAACAGAAAATCTCCCAACAATTTAAGCCCTCCCTGGGGAAGCAGCAGAGATGACCGTGGGCAATCTGGCTCTGCACCTATAATCTATATTGGCCAAGACAAAGTGAGCTATATTAGTCACTTTAATACTATGGAAGGTCACCCAAATTATGATTTTTACTACAATTAGCTTACAGCACAGTCATGATATATCTCAGCTGCAGCACAGTTCTACTGGAAAGGGAATGAAATTCTTTCATAATTCAGAAATATCATAAAAACTACTTTCAATGTGATCTTTAATACAAAATGGACAGTTACCAATATAACTGAGGGCAGGAACATGGACATAAAGGATGTCCTTTGGAAAAATATTGGAACATAAAACCTTATATGAATCATAAATAAAATTTACAAGCAATGTAACTCTGGGGAGAATGCACACTGGATATGGATCTCCCTATAAGCACTGATTCTCAAAATAACTACTTGGTTGGCTCTCGTTTAATCTGATATTAGTATTATCAACAGCAAGAGTCAATCTTTTAATTCTCTTTTTAAGGATAGCAAGTAAGCAAATTAGATGACAATATACCCATACATATCTTGAGGCCTGGAAAAAAGTGTCCTTTGCAATATATTAAATAACATATTAAATAACAATGTATTAAAAAACAATTTATTAAATAACATTAAATGTATCAACTTGTTTTGTAAAATTTTTAAATGCATAGACTACAGTTGATCTTCATCTAAGCTGGTCAGACTGAACTGAATAGCTATTACCATATCGATTCCCTCATAACTATCAAAATGAGCTTTTCATACCTCAGCTGTTTTATCACTTATAATAAAATAAATTAGATTAACTAACACAGTATAGGAGAAGGCAATGGCACCCCACTCCAGTACTCTTGCCTGGAAAATCCCATGGGTGGAGGAGCCTGGTGGGCTACAGTCCATGGGGTCCCGAAGAGTGATGACTGAGCAACTTCACTTTCACTTCTCACTTTCATGCATTGGAGAAGGAAATGGCAGCCCACTCCAGTGTTCTTCTCTGGAGAATCCCAGGGATGGGGGAGGCTGGTGGGCTGCCGTCTCTGGGGTCACACAGAGTCGGACATGACTGAAGCGACTTAGCAGTTATCAGCAACCTGCAGACAGTTAGGCTTTTTCCTCCCCCGCCCCCCACTGACTTTTTTTATGACCTTAGAAATATTTTCAGTTTAACAAGTTCCAGTGGATATAGCCACTCCTCATTTTAATTGTTCAGCATTACACAGCACTGTCTCTTCCTGTTGCTTTGAAAGCCCCCCAAACTCCAGGTTTTCTCCTCTAACTATCCTTCAAGATCTTTTCAAGCCTCCTTCTCCTCCCCAACCATTATTTACTATTAGAGGACCTCTTTTCTATTCTCACAGCACACTCCTTGCCTACTTTATCCCATTCCTGCCTGTGACTTCAAATATCATCTCTATGCCACCGAATTCAAATGCACAACTAGTCTGAAAGAGCAGAGCCATTCAGGGAACACAAGAGTCAGCATGTATGTGCGCATTGCTATGTTAACCAAAATGGTAACTGTAGAGTTTTAAACTCTATTAAGTCACACATGAATACAAATGAACATTTTCTTGGATAAAAATTGGTCCAAATTAACCTTTTAGGAAAAATTAAGAACTCTGTTGCATTTCTTTACTATATACCATTTGTACCATCTATTTTCACTTTGTTATTAAAACACACAATATGGGGCTTCCCTGGTGGTCCAGTGGTTAAGAATCCGCCTTGCAACGCAAGGGACACTGGTTCAATCCCTGGTCTTGGAAGATCTCATGTGCCATGGAGCAACTAAGCCATGCACCACAACTACTGAGCCTGCACTCTGGAGACTGAGGGCCCTGGAGCCCAAGCTTCTCAGCAAGAAGCCGCCAGCAACGAGAAGCCCGCCCGCCACAATGAAGAGGAACCTTACCTGCCTCAACTACAAAAAGCCTGCGTGCAGCAAGGAGAACCTGGGGCAGCCAAAAATAAACAAATAAACCTTCCTTAAAAAAACACACTATGTATATCCATGAAAGCATTCTAGGGATATCCATGATCATTTCCTTAAGTCTATGACTTGGAAGATACTATACTTACATTTTTTGAGACATTTTATTTTACTATTTCAAATCCAACTGGCTAATTATTTCACGGAAATCAACTATGACCTTGTAGTCATGGTGTATGAAGAGCTTGTCCAAAGTGCAACTAATATCCAGTCTAATATATGAGCAAAGTTTTCTGAGACAGTCACATAACAAGCATCAAATGTTTGGATGAGCAACGAGGGGGTTCAGAGAAAGGCAAGCTGATGTCAATGTCAGAGCCAGTTGGGGCCTTATCTCCTGTACTAAATCCTTCATTGTAGCATTGAGAAAGCTGATAGTTGTATGAAGAATCCTTTCCTCAACAGCCATGGTCCTCGAACTTAATGTACCCTTTTAAAGTAATTTAAAAAAAACACGTACCCCTCACAGAGGGGTATATTTAATTTATTAAATGTAAGTTTAAAATTTTAATTTTAATTTTGAGATGAACATTTAATTTTTCATGGTGCATTTAAATAGCAAGGACTACGAGCTGTCCCACATTAAAAATAATGTTTTGGAATAAAACTCACATAAGCATTTTAATTAATCCAGAGTTATCTAAATACTAGAGAGAATGACATGAACAAGATTTTATTTACAGTTTGAAGTTTTACTTTATTCCTATTTGTTTCTGAAAGCATAATTTCTATGCTATTCTCACTGAATTTTACACTACTGCAATAAGTTTTATGCCCGAAAGTCTTTCTATTGATATTTCTCTGCAATAAAAATATGCAGAAATGACTTTAAAAACTCCTCAAGACCATATAAGTAAGTGTAAAAATAACTGTCTTCTGGATTTAATTGCAATTAAAATTATTTGAAGGGCACAATTATCAAAACAAAACGTATCTGAAGTTGTGGCGATTATTAAACAGATCAGAATTACTAGAAGTTAATCTCTTAATGAAATGGATAGCTTGGCCTTTTTCCACTTATTTCATGCATTCCATGGGTGACCATGACTTAGTGCTAAAAGAAGACAGGACCCAGCATCAACTTTCTTCCATTTTCAGTTTGTTGTTGTCTTTATTACTGTAACTGTGGAGATTCTGTTTACATAAATAAATAGATGGAAATGGAAGAAACGCCTTCCACTATAGCGGTGTCACTCAAATCCTTGAACTCCTCAGCTATATGCCAGAAGTCAGTGATCTTTCATCAAAAATTATTTTAATCATATATTGGCTGACAACTCAATTAGGCCCTTCTGCAACTTTGCTTAAATAGAGAATTGTAAACCACTTGACTTGCTAATAGATTTGTTACACAGTCAGAGCCATGTCACCTGTCAATACTAAAACCAAATTGTCTCTTTTTTATGGTGGTGGAGGGTGAGGGGTGGAGGGAGGTGGGTATCCTCAAAGTTCTGAGTCTATATACCAGTGGGAAAGCCTCATACAACCCAGGGAATACAGTTTAAAGTCCACTACACAATAGCGTGATGGCAATTTATACTACATGTATATATGTTCACTTCTCCCGATAGTATACTACTGAGTAAAACTAGAGCACACCAATTTGAATCAAATGACTTCAACTGAAGATCTCCCAAGGATCTTCCTTTATTATCAGCAAATAAACATATACACATTAATGGTTCAAATATCTATTGCAATTCAGTGTTAAGACAAGTTATGCAGAAATTTTCCAAAGAACGCCAGGACTTATTTTTATATGCCCAAGAAGATTGTATCAGCCAAATAAGGCAATGCATTATTAGTAATACTCATTCATCCATTCAGCTATGATTTTTGGAAAGCAACTAGATGTATTTCCTTAGTTGGGTTCTGAGAAATAGAAAATTGGCTCAAACCTAAACAATGTTTTTTGGCTCCAAACACCATTTCTCAGAGTTACAAGGACTTATTAGTAGCAGCCAAGTACTTAGAGCAGTGTTGAGCAGTGTTTCAGCTTTAGGAGACTACAAGCTGAGGCCTTCCTTGTTCTGTGATAAATCCATGGAACCCACAACCAAATAAACACAATGCAGCTGAGAATGCCAACAGCACAACCTCTAAAAAACCAAGTGCGTGCCAGTTTTTATTTGTAAAATATAGTTCCTTCAGAAACGCTAATTCTTTGGTTTGTATTTTTAGCATATATTTGCCATGAGATGAAACTGTAGGAGTAATTTTACTTACTAAGAATGAAAAGGAAGAAAACAAAAACAAGAGAGCACATGGCCTTTGGAAGGCACTAAAATCATAAGCAAAATGTTTATATTTGTAATTTATAGATAATTTAACACCTATGTTTTTTTCCTTTATTTTTCCTGTAGGAACTATATTGAAGCAGATCTCTCCCCTCCAGGAAAGCCAAAAGAAAAATAATACTCACTGAAAAAGTGGGACTGCGATAGTTCTCCTTACTTACTCCTTGCCTTAAAGTCACCTTAACAAATGGCGCTGTCCACGCACCCTTTTTATAATGTGTGTGTGTAGGCCAGGGGGTTGGGGGGCAGGCCGCTTTCTAAGATGATTCTCCATGACCCACACCCTTGTCAAATCATCTCCATCTCTGATATGAGAGGCACCTGTGATATGATGGGCAGCCCTCCTGTGGTGAGGTTACTTGCTGCAGCTGACTTGAAGAAAACATGCATCTCTTCACTGGGCCTTAGCCAATCACACGAGCCCTTAAAATCTGCCTGGGGACATCAAGTCAGAGATGTGAAGCATGAAAAGGAAATTCTGTCACAGCTTTTGAAGATGGAGGGGAGGGGAGGCGAGGGGAGGGGAAGGGAGGGGAGGGGAGGGGACTCCCCCCACCCCGCCCCGCCCCGCCCGATGTGAACGCATATTGCCTCTAAAAGCCGAGAGCAGTCAGAAAAGAAAGAAAAATCTCAGCCCTTGTAAGTGTCAGGAACTGAACTCTGCCAAAATCACGCGAGACTGGAAGAGGACTCCGAGTTCAGCTGATAATGCAGCACAGCTGACACGTCGCTTTTAGCTTCCTGGATCTTTAGTAGAAAAATCAGCCTAGGCTTCTCACCTACAGGACGGTGAGCTAATAGGTGTTTTGTTTTGTTTTAATTTTATTTTATTTTTAAACTTTACAGTATTGTATTAGTTTTGCCAAATATCAAAATAGGTGTTTTTAAGGCACTGTCGGCTGGAAAACTGGCCCTCATACCTGGAGGGAGGGCAAGGAGAAACTGAAGAAAGAAGCAAGTGGTATGTTTAATAAGTAAAAGAACTTATATGGGAAGCTTGTCTTGGGTGGCCGCAAGATGAATTGATTTCAGGACCACCTGCCAGAATCTTAAACGTTTATATAGAGCTCTTAACAGGGTCAGCCACATACACAGACCAGATGGTCTCAACAATACTCTCTCAAGGATAAACCTTGGAACAGTTCCTAGCACGGGAATGGTGGGTGAAGAGTACATTCCAAGGACAGGGAAAGGGACGAGGTACCTCCAATTGTCTGGGTCCAGCCTATGGCCAACTATGGTCATGTCTTCCTGATGATCTCCTCCAACGGGCACTCACTAAGCCTGTGGGAGCTTGTTCTACAACAATAGGAGACTAATATACGTGCATTCTGCACACGGACTGTGAGGGAAGTTGGAGTACCTTCAAAAAGTCTGGAAGGGTGCTACCCTGCTACCTGTCCAGAATAATCTGGATGCAGTCTATATACTGGTTTGGGCTCTGTACTGCGAACAAAAGCCCACTAGTGTCCACTAAAAGGAAAATAAATTTGCTTGATGGAAACCAAGAATCGAAGCTATAATTATTTGAAAACTATAACATGAAAGAGATTGATTATCTACTTCTCTAATTCTCATTCTGTTTATTAAGCATCCAAACAATGAATGGACTACACTTTGCACTTTGCTTATATAAATACTCTCATTTAACAGTCACAACTCCATGAAGCAGTTACATTCCAGAGTCCTAAATTTATCTTTAATGTATTTGGTGTTTTCTTAATCTTGTATCTCTCCTATATTTTATACCTTTTAAACAGCCACACCACACACAACCTCACCACCAAACCAGTTATTGAAGTCTGAGACCTCTCACTTTTAGTTCTAGACTCAGTTCTTTGGAATTACCCATTTGAATATATTGTTCCCAGAGTTTGCTGCAGGTTCACTTTGTTTATACACATAAGGTATATAGTTTAATAGTTTAATCCTTCCTAAAGCTGTGAATTTTTTCAGCCCCAGTTGCATAGGAGAACCACCCATGAACATTAACCATCCACTGCTTGGGTCCCTGCATCAGAGATAATGATTTAACTGATCTGAAGTGGGGCCTGAGCTTGAAATTTTTGAATCTGCCCTGGAGATTCTACCATGGGGCCAAGGTTTAGACCTCTGATGCAGAGTTGGCTCATACTTTGGAAAGAATTTACAGGGAATATTACCTGGACCGAAAGCAGTGGGGAAAGGGAAACACCAACAGGCTGCAGGGTCCTGCTTTTGCCCCAAGATAACTGTCTGGGCAACCGAGGACTTAAATTCCACACTGAAAAGAAGGTGTGCTAAATGTGCTAAATGTTTCACAGCTACGTTGATACAAATAGTCCTGTGGGCCTTTCTACAGTAGGAGTGTAATTTTAAAAAATTTACACTGTTGCTTTATTTAATGTTTCTATTTAAGCCTATTTAAAACAAGTATCTTCATTTTCTAAAAATCACTGCTTGTATTCCTCTTATTCATCTCCTTCCATTCAGCTTTGTATGTAATGTGATCCTTTTGTTTCAGGCTTCAACTTGATTGTTTGCAACTTCTTTTATTTATTTATTTTTGGTATTTATAGAAACAGGGTATATAAATGTATCTCATTTACCCTATTTAAATATATCCTATTTATCCCATAACTATATTTCTATAAATAGGATACTTTTGGTATCCTATTTAAAGTGTTTCATTAACTTTTTCTTTGTGCTAATTTAAGCCTGTTTTTTAATTATTTGTGTTTTAATGGGAACATCTTTGTTAACAAACACAGAAATGTATAAAACAGAAAGCATATTTGCATGTGTAATACTAACCCCAAAGGTAAATCTCTCTTACACTCTACAATTCAGTCATACCTGATGTTTTTAGCTCCTTGAATACATTAAATATCTCTGACCTGTAGGCTTTCTTAGATGTTATTTCCTTTGCCTTAAATAAATTTTCCTGGTAAACTCTTCCTTCTCTTTCTGGTTTCGTTAAACAGCTTTCTGCTTTTTTTAAGATAGAGTGTACCTTTCCAGACTTTGAATGTATATAAATATATATATAAATGGGATCACTCCATTTCAGTTCAGTTCAGTCGCTCAGTCGTGTCCGACTATTTGCGACCCCATGAATCGCAGCACGCCAGGCCTCCCTGTCCATCACCAACACCTGTAGTTCACTCAAACTCATGTCCATCGAGTCGATGATGCCATCCAGCCATCTCATCCTCTGTCGTCCCCTTCTCCTCCTGCCGCCAATCCCTCCCAGCATCAGAGTCAATGAGTCAACTCTTGCATGAGGTGGCCAAAGTACCGGAGTTTCAGCTTTAGCATCATTCCTTCCAAAGAAATCCCAGGGCTGATCTCCTTCAGAATGGACTGGTTGGATCTCCTAGCAGTCCAAGGGACTCTCAAGAGTCTTCTCCAACACTACAGTTCAAAAGCATCAATTCTTTGGCACTCAGCTTTCTTCGCAGTCCAACTCTCACAACCATACATGACCACAGGAAAAACCATAGCCTTGACTTGACTTGACTTGACGGACCGTTGTTGGCAAAGTAATGTCTCTGCTTTTCAATATGCTATCTAGGTTGGTCATAACTTTCCCTCCAAGGAGTAAGCGTCTTTTAATTTCATGGCTGCAGTCACAATCTGCAGTGATTTTGGAGCCCAAAAAATAAAGTCTGACACTGTTTCCACTGTTTCCCCATCTATTTCCCATGAAGTGATGGGGCCGGATGCCATGATCTTCGTTTTCTGAATGTTGAGCTTTAAGCCAACTTTTTCACTCTCCACTTTCACTTTCATCAAGAGGCTTTTGAGTTCCTCTTCACTTTCTGCCATAAGGGTGGTGTCATCTGCATATCTGAGGTTATTGATATTTCTCCCGGCAATCTTGATTCCAGCTTTTGCTTCTTCCAGCCCAGCATTTCTCATGATGTATTCTGCATATAAGTTAAATAAGCAGAGTGACAATATACAGCCTTGACGTACTCCTTTTCCTGTTTAGAACCAGTCTGTTGTTCCATGTCTGGTTCTAACTGTTGCCTCCTGACCTGCATATAGGTTTCTCAAGAGGCAGATCAGGTGGTCTGGTATTCCCATCTCTTTCAGTTATATTGTGTTTATTTTCATTCAAAATAATGTTATAAAATTTTCTATGTCACTATATGTAGATCTAACTTATTATTTAACATTACAGAATTTCATTTTTTTCTTTATACTTCTTTCCTATTTACCAATTATCTTGATACAGATTTTTAGCAGTGAAACTTATGTTACAGTCAAGATTCTTGTACATACATATTAGTTCACCTATATATTTATTTGCATAGATTTCATCTGGTTGGATCACTGAGTCAAAAAATTCTTCATTTAAATTTAATTTTGACACATTTTGCTGAATTTTTCTCCATAAGTTTTCTTCCCAATTTAATTTCCATCAACAGTGTTATTCTTTTAAAGTTTACCGTTTTATTTTATTTGTTAAATGTTAACTCATTATCATTTTATTATAAAAAGCCATTTATATTTACCTTAATCAATGCATGTATCAACTGCTACAAATATTTCAGTAATGATCAAAGTGATTCATTTCACAAAACTGTGAGAATTGAATAGTGCAAAACAAGTCTCTAGGTCAAAATTTTAAATCTTAACTCATCTATGGAATTCATAAAAGGTAACAGCTTTCCTAAGTTTAATCTTGTTTAATGCAAACCTAATAAAGTAAATATTTCACAGATAAAATTAATTTTCATGTGTAGCAGAAAATCTGTTTCAGAAGTATATGCACACACCAAAACTATGATGGCAGACCCAGTATCATTTTTCTGTTTTTGATATTAGTGTGAGTAATATATTTTAGATTCTCATATGTCAGTTGTATTTATACATATGTTGAAGTTATGAATAGCAAACCATTTTACACCTTTTCCAAAGTCTTGGGAGTCCATAGAAGTATAGGTAAAATTTTTTAATACAATTCCTATTTAAAAAGCAGGAATGAAAGAATTAATAAGAGCAACAAGAACAACAACAGAAACAGCAGCAGCAACAACAACCACCTAAGACTTCACTTTAGAGAATGGAGAATCTCTGACAAAATATTGGTTTACCCTTATTTCTTCCTAATAGCAAATTTACCAAAATAATAATAATAATTACTACTACATAAAATTCCCAGAGTTTTAACTTGTAACAGACTATCCTAACACTTAACGTTGTTAATTGGCAGTATATCCGTGACTATTTACCTTAATTTGGTTAAGAATATGAAGCAGCACATGCTATTCAGGTTGCAGAAAATACCATGAATATCTGCTAATTAGACAAGAAGTAAGTGGCTAGTGGGAAAATAGGGGATATCAGAATATCCTTCCTAGCCCAGTCATCATTCAGTGCCAAAGTTAAGAAGAAAAGTGATGTGGAAAATTTCAACAGATATATTTATGATAATGCTTATGATACCAGATATGGTCAGAGACAAGAAAAAGAAGCTACAAGGGGTGTGTGTGTGTGTGTGTGTGTGTGTGTGTCTTTCTCTTTCTTGCTGTCTCCCTCAATCTCTTTCTTAGTGATTGCCCACAGTCTTATAGATTTGTAGGGCTGGAAGGACATTGTATCCCATTATGTTCCAAGATCACTAATAATCCCTCATCAGAGTTCCATCTAACACCTCTGACCCAAGGCCACCTGGCCAAGTCATGCCCCTTCCTAGAGATAGGTGTTCATGGGCTCATCAGGAAGACCATTCATTCCACAGGCCATAGTAATGTCAGGGAGCTTTTCAGCTCTTTACTGGATATCTCAGAAAGAAAGTCTCACACGCATTTCCCAATCAATCTGTCCAAATTCATTTTATTCCCTGCTGAAAAACTGTTTTCTAAATTTTGCTCCCATCACAGTTAACAGTCTTACTGTCAGCTGTACCACACTAGAGCCTATGGCCTTCTCTCTGACCCACTTCCTTCCCCACTCCCAAGGCCTGGCTCATAGTGCGTACTGAGGAACAGCGTGTAAATGAAAAAGAAACAAAGGGATGGAAGAAAGGAAGAAGGAAAAGAATAGGCAGGGAGAGAAAAAGAATGTAAAGGAGGTAGTTTCTTTTAATTGGGGAATACATTGAGGTCCAAGTGCATTGTTTTTCCACACTGATAACCCTTGGTCAGGCACTTCCATCTTTTTTAATTGCATTATTACAACTGGCTACTAATTTGTCTCCTGCCACCTGTCCATCACTCCCTTATCTCTCAAAATTGTTCCATCACAATAGTAATGGTTTGCTGTTGTTCAGTCAGTCACTCAGTCCTGTCTGACTTTCTATGACCCCATGAATTGCAGCACACCAGGCTTCCCTGTCCTTCACTATCTCCTAGAGTTTGCTCAAACTCATGTCTATGGAGTTGGTGATGCCATCCCACCATCTCATTCTCTATCATCCCCTTCTCTTCCTGCCTTCAATCTTTCCCAGAATTAGGGTCTTTTTCCTATGAGTTGGTTGTTAGCATCAGGTGGCCAAAGCACCAGTACAATGGATATTTAGGGTTGATTCCCTTTAGTATTGACTGGCTTGATCTCCTTGCAGTCCAAGGGAGTCTCAAGAGTCTTCCAGCACTACAGTTGGAAAGCATCAATTCTTCGACACTCAGCCTTCTTTATGTTTCAACTCTCACATCTGTAACATCACATCTGTAATGGTTGACTCTGCTTTAAAACATACTTAATGAATCCCACTATTTATAACTATATTCTTCCCTGATGGCTCAGCAGTAATGAATCTGCCTGCAGTGCAGGGGACATGAGTTCCATCCCTGGGTCAGGAAGATCCCCTGAAGAAGGAAAGAGCAGCCCACTCCAGTATTCTTGCCTTAAAAACCCACCAGACAGAGGAGTCTGGTGGGCTACAGTCCAAGGGGTCACGAAGAGTCAGACATAACTGAGCACACACACACACACACACATATTATTTATAAACTATGTTCAAATTTCTTACCTTTATCTGGGCCCTCAAATACAATTATTAGTAGGCTTTTATAGCTCCCTCTTCAGGAGCCCCAAACCCAAGCCCCCTCCTACTCCCATCTATGTCAAGGTCATAAGAGGGCACAGGTGACACAGAACTGTCACACTTGCCACCTTTCTGCATGCAGTGTTCACAAAGTGAAATAGTATAACCTGAATCCTTCTCTTCTAAACCCCATACAGCTAATCTCTCCTTAATTGTCAACCTGAAAGTCACATCTATAAACCCTTTGACATCTTCAGAATGAAAAAGTCCTACCCTCTTTGTGTGTCTACAAAATTTGGTTAAATCTATTACAGTATTCATTTTAGTGTAAAGGGGATAAGTACAGCAATAATAAAGAGCACATAATTTTATAGTCCAGGAACCCTTAGGGTGTCAGCTCCTCTGAAGCCTGACCAGGCTCTGCCATTTATGCATCTTTTTTTAAAATGTAAATTTATTTAATTTAATTGGAGGCTAATTACTTTACAATATTGTATTGGTTTTGCCATACATCAACATGAATCTGCCATGGGTGTACACGTGTTCCCCATCCTGAACCCCCCTCCCACCTCCCTCCCCATACCATCCCTCTGGGTCATCCCAGTGCACCAGTCCCAAGCATCTTTGCATCTCTAGCACCCAAGGCAGAGCCAACAACAGCTATGCAAATGTCAGCCTACTTAGTGGACAGCAACCTGTAGAATTTTTTCCAGATTAAAAAAAAAAAGTTAGGTCACATGACATTTACATTTTTTACAGACCCAACCTAAAGAAAATATTTCCACTTATCAAAAAGGTTTTATGTTTTAAGTTTACCTTTCATAAACAGACTTATCAGGTGGCTCAGTCAGTAAAGAGTCTGCCTGCAATGCAGGAGACCCAGGTTCAATCCCTGGGTCAGGAAGATCCCCTGAAGAAGGAAATGGTAACCCACTCCAGTATTCTTGCCTGGGAAATCCCATGGACAGAGAAGCCTCACGGGCTAGAGTCCATGGAGGCGCAAAGAGTCAGACATGACTGAGGGACTAACACTTTCACTTTCTGTCATGTATATCACAGTGCTCCAGTGTTCCTCACATTTGAATCTGCACCCCCAGATCACTCTGATACTGACCCACTTCAATAAATATGAACCAAGTAAGATACACTGATCTTGATGCCCCCAAACAAACACCCTCTTCCTACCATCTGCTTCCTCTGTTTGGTCTAGCTCTCACTTTTGTTTTCTCTTGCCCTCCCTCTTCCTTTCTTCTTCTTCTTCTTCTCTCTCTCTCTCTCTCTCTCTCACACACACACACACACATACACACACAGACTTTGGGAAAATTACGGTGTTTTGGACTTAACCCTCTCCATTAGGTTCAGTCCTCTCCCAACAACCAGTGCTTTCTTTTCAGTAAATCAATTTCAACAAGCAGGTTTGGACTGTATTTCACTTTCCTGTAATTTTAGTCCTTTTGCCACCGAATGAAACACCAGCAAGTCATATAAGAGATATATAAGTTAATAAAATTCTAAACTCTGTATAGGAGTTTGCCTGTTCTCCCTCTCCTGAGGACATTAAGATTGATTTCCATATTTGATGGAGCCAAAGTCACTGGGAAAAGAAGGTGGCCAACAGGAAAATCTGCCTTTATGAAGGACCTATGCTAAGCCTGAACTCAGCATCATCGGGCATGCAGAAGTACATAAACTTTCACACCTGGAAAACGCCCTGTTTTTCTGGTCAGAAAGGCTCTCTAAGTGATCAGGACTATTCTGATCTAGGTATAACCCTTGCTATTAGATGACACAATTCCTTTAGCACTGCTTAAGCAACCTACATAAATTAAAACTTTTGCACACATATTATCAGACTCATACAATAAAGGGTTCTTCACCATTGAAGTCTCTCCCCAGTTTACAGGGCTTCCTGTGTAGCTCAGTTGGCAAAGAATCTGCTTGTGATGCTGGAGACCTGGGTTCAATTCCTGGGTTGGGAAGATGCCCTGGAGAAGGAAATGGCAACCCACTCCAGTATTCTTGCTTGGAAGATCCCAAGGACAGAGGAGCCTGGCAGGCTACAGTCCATAGGGTCACAAGGGTCAGACACAACAGGGCTATCTTTGTTTTTCCAGTTTACTTAGCATCAACCATGTGTATGAAATGTTCCTAACAGAAGCAGAAGATATTAAAAAGAGGTGACAAAAATGCACAGAACTGTATGAAAAAGGTCTGGACCCAGACAGCCACAATGGTGTGATCACTTACCTACAGCCAGACATCCTGGAATGTGAAGTTAAGTGTGAAGCATTACTATAAACAAAGCTAGTGGAGATGATGGAATTCCAGCTGACCTATTTCAAATCCTGAAAGATGACACAGTGAAAATGCTGCAGTCAACATGCCAGAAAATCTGGGAAACTCATAAGTGTCCACTGGACTGGAAAAGGTCAGTTCTCATTCCAATCCCAAAGAAGGGTGATGCCAAAGAATGTTCAAATTACCACACAATTGTGCTAATTTGACATGCTGGCAAGGTAATGCTCAAAATCCTTCAAGCTAGGGTGCAACGGGACCTGAACAAAGAACTTCCAGATGTATAAGCTGGATTTAGAAAAGCCAGAGAAATTAGTGATCAAATTGGCAACATCCACTGGATCATAGAAAAAGCAAGGGAATTGCAGAAAAACATCTGCTTAATTGACTATGCTAAAACCTCTGACTGTGTGGATCACAACACACTGGAAACTTCTTCAACAGATGGGAATACCAGACCACCTGACCTGCCTCCTGCGAAATCTGTATGTAGGTCAAGAAGCAACAGTTAGAACTGTACATAGAACAATGGACTGGTTCAAAATTGGGAAAGGAGCACGTCAAGGCTGTATATTGTCACCCTGCTTATTTAACTTATATGCAGAGTACATCATGCAAAATGCAAGGCTGGATGAATTACAAGCTGGAATCAAGATTGCTGAGAGAAATATCAATAACCTCCAGATACACAGATGATACCACCCTAATGGAAGGAACCAAAGAAACTAAAGAGCTTCTTGATAAAGGTGAAAGAGGAGAGTGAAAAAGCTGGTTTAAAACTCAAGATTCAAAAGCTAAGGATCATGGCCTCTGGTCCCTTAATTTCATGGCAGATAGATGGGGGGAAAATGCAAACAATGAGAGCATTTATTTTTCTGGGCTCCAAAATAACTGAGGATGGTCTCTGCAGCCATGAAATTAGAAGATGCTTGCTCCTTGGAAGAAAAACTATGACAAAGTAGATAGCATATTAAAAAGCAGAGACATCACCTTGCTGACAAAGGTCTGTATAGTCAAAACTATGGTTTTTCCAGTAGTTGTTTACAGATAGTTGGGCTGTAAAGAAGGCTGAGTGCCGAAGAAATGATACTTTTGAACTGTGATGTTGGAGAAGACTCTTGAGAGTCCCTTGGACAGCAAAGAGATCAAACCAGTCAATCCTAGAGAAAATCAACCCTGAATATTCACTGGAAGGACTGATGCTGAAGCTGAAGCTCCAGTACTTTGGCCACCTGATGGGAAGAGCTGACTCACTGAAAGACTCTGATGCTGGTAAAGATTGGGGGCAGGAGGAGAAGGGGGGCAACAGTGGATAAGATAGTTGGATGGTATTATCGACTCAATGGACATGAGTTTGAGCAAACTCCCGGAGACAGTGAAGGGATGTTTGGCGTGCTGCTGCCCCTGGGGTCACAAAGAATCAGAGACCTCTGAGTAAGTGAACATACAATAAAAGTTGTATGAAAAGAGATATGAAGGGAAGGATAAGCACACACGCACACACACAAGATAACTTAAAAAAGAATAGACCACCCCACTTAATCCCAGTATCTCTCTTTTGTTCCATTCTTCTTGGATCCCAATTCAGCTTTGTGAAAGTCCACTGAAGGGTCAGAAACTCTGTAGTCAGTATCCTCTAAGCACCACTTAAATAATTAAACAGAAACAAGGATCATTCCAAAGCTTTTCCTTCTCAAAGATGACATTCACTTTAGTATTCATATCTCATCTGGAAGTTAACTCTGCTGCTCGGACTGCAGAATGCCTTCCGTTTTGTGATTCTAACATGGCATTACTCTTGGGCATTAGTGACACAGTGTAAAATGCTGGCATTTTCAGAGTACTTAGCAGCGATGCCAGTAAATCAAGAAGACGTTTCAGTAACGCCTAGGTATTAAACTTCTACCTCACTCACCCTCTGTCCCAGCCATTAGTGATGTATAATTGAAATCTTAATTCTAACTGACTTAGGCAGAGTCAAGCCACTTCAAGAAACAATAATGCTATCTGACACACATGACCTTTTTGATTAAAATAGCTTGTCTCTTTTAGAAAATGCCTCTTCCATATCTCATTAACAGCTTCACGGCCTCCAATATTCGAAAAAGACATGTATTTCAGGAGATGCCTAGAAAATATGCTTTACTTTTGGAGGTATTACTAGAATAACAAAGTATTTATCTATGTTATTATTAGCAAGAAGGATTCTGGCTTCTGTAATGAAACATATGAAAAAACTTAAGAGCAAATATCAGAGCATCTCCAAGGATGCAAGTGGTCTATAGGAACATCAAATTTAAAAAAATTCCCAATTTATTGAGAGCTCTCCGAATATACAAATATTCACAGAACTAATTAGACCAATCACTGTCTAATACCTGTATCATAATGTTTACTAATGAACAATTCTGTAGATAGCTGCAAGAGATAATTGGATGACATTTAATTTACAGAAAGAGAGACAAGGGGGGAAAAAAAACACCATAAACACAAGCAAGAGCTTATTCCTCTGCTCAGGTTTCACTGTCATATCCCTATTACCCAATTCTAACCAGGGTGAGCTCAGAAGGCATTAAGGAGATACCAAGAACTAAAACCTCATTCTATAAAGCATCCCTTAGACAATCTTACTTATCAAACAGAAATAGAGACACAGACATGGAGAACAAAACACACAGATACCAAGGGTGGTAGATGGGATGGGATGAATTGGGAGATTGGAGTTAACATATATACACTATTGATACTATGTACTAAAAAAAAAATAACTACTGTGTAACACAGGGGACTCTGCTCAATGCTCTATAGTGACTTAAATGGAAAGGAAATTAAAAAAAGAGGGGATATATGTATATGTACAGCTGATTTATTTTTGTTGAACAGAAGGAACTACCACACCATTGTAAAGCAGCTATACTCCAATAATCTTTTTTCTAAAGTATCTCTTTGCAGTAACTGAACTTTCCAAAAGCCATAGGGCACTGACTACCATAACCTGACCCAGAGCACAGATGAAGAACAATACCATGCAATAAGATTTTATTTTTTAACAATATTTGTATTTGGTCCTAGTCAGGTAAGCAGGTTTCCTTCTGAAATGGAAATCAACTAGATAGCTAAAGAGGGAATTCTTGGATGACAAAACAACTGCATTTACAGAGGATTTGGGCTCTGACATCATTTAGTGTCTAACAGAGCCAAAGACTTGCAAATGTCTCAGAGTACCTGGGAAGCCCAAGAAGTCTCAAAGCTGGTCCCATAGAGCAAGAGATAATTTGAGTCAGAAATATATTGTTTGTGCATATGTGCATACCCATGCCACCTGCCCCTGACACTGACCTGAAAGACTGGAGCTCAATCACGTGCTGACAAATGTCACCACCCTGCCAGAACTTAGCAGAATATACTTAAAAATCATAGTTTTCTAATGACAAGGTTTTAAATTTGTATTAAAAGTAATATTTTTAAATGCATAAGCTTTTCAGAAAGTTTGACATTGCCTGCCACTAATCATAATTGATGTTTGACATGTATACCTGTGGCGGATTCATTTTGATATTTGGCAAAACTAATACAATTATGTAAAGTTTAAAAATAAAATAAAAAAAAATAAACACTCCAAATATTTCTAAGCAGAAAAAAAAAAATATGAGAGAGAGAGAGATGGAGAATATGAAATAACTTCTTATATAGTAATATTGGGCAACAGTCAAAAACAGGTTTGCTCAGAATTTATGTTTGGAAGTGATAAATAATTATATTTATTTCCTCTGACAAAGGAGAGGGTGGGGCTCAGTCCATATTTAAATCTTTGCTAAAATGCAATGTTTCACTGTACCTATAGGATAAAACCTTAATCAGTTAATACATATGCTTGGTGATATGAAAAGTTTTAAAACTTTTTAAAAACTTGGTGATGTGAAAGTTTAAAAACTAAAAATGTGTCATCTTTGATTGAGAAAGCAATTAGTCCACAGCTATTTAACCACCAAGCTAATTGGCCTGATAAATCTAGAACTCTTGAATTTATTGACAATAGACTCTGCCCTATAGAAGCAAGTCATTCAGTTGAGAACAAACCTTAATGATGTATATGAATATGTGTAATATATGTGTGTTTCCTTACTCATATAGAGACATATGTATATTTGAACTTTAGAAATTAAAAACCAAACAGGGAAAATAAACTTCATGTTACTTTTTGTTTTGTCTTTAATTGTTCAATAATGCATTCATTTCCTGGGAGACTATGATTAAAAGAGTTACATATTTGACACTATGTATCAACACAAGCAGTTAAGACTAACACTCACTGTTTTGATGTTTGGATATGCATAGATATGACATTAATAATTGTTAACAGGCTACAGTATTTTCATTGTGCCCCAAATTATGATGTCTGACAACTTGAAAGTTATTTAAAGTTGCAAATTCTAATGTTTTTACAGAACCATAATTTAATAGGGAAATTGGTAGACATATAGTAATTCATTTAATTTCTACTTTAACCATCACTGAAGAACAAAGTATTTGGAATCCAGCAAGCTTCTTGAACTCTTCACATTACTGATCTGAATATAATATGGGAAAATCAACAAACTCCAATTGCAACAGAACAAGTAAATTCAAGATCTTATTTGGCATGTATCCAACATTAACAAATAAAAAATAATTTCTATAATTGTACTTTTTAAATGAATGTACAATGGAGATTTAAGTTTTTTTAATGATAATACCAAAAAGTCCCAATAAGTAATAGTGAAAAGTAGCATTTTATATTTTAAATGGATGCACATATTTTTTCTATTTGCTTATCATGCTATTTAGTATTGCATGTTCTTCCTCAAAGTACATGCACTACACTCTGCAACAGTTCCTATAATACTGTCCATTTGTGAAATTTGAGTTTGTTTGAATACATTCAAATAAAAATATGTTTTATTCCAATAGGAGTTAAGATAAAAGAAAAACAAATGATTGATGTCTTTGACAGAGATATATGAATGATCCAAGTTTTTTTTCTATACAAAGGGTGTACATTTTGAATATAGGAAAAATATATTCACAACTAATTATTTCCGTAACTGATGACTCACAGAAAACTAATCAAATTGATCATATGGACCACAGCCTTGTCTAATTCAATGAAACCATGAGCCATGCCATGTAGGGCCATCCAAGACAGACGGTTCATAGTGGAGAGTTCTGGCAAAACGTGGTCCACTGAAGAAGGGAATGGCAAAACACTTCAGTATTCTTCCCTTGAAAACCCCATGAACAGTATGAAAAAGCAAGAAGATATGACGCTGAAAGATGAACTCCCCAGGTCAATAGGGGCCCAATATATTACTGGAGAAGAGTGGAGAAATAACCCCAGAAAGAATAAAGAGATGGAGGCAAAGTGAAAACAACGCCCAGCTGTGGATGTGACTGGTGATGGAAGTAAAGTCCGATGCTGTAAAGGAATAGGAACGTGGAATGTTAGGTCCATGAATCAAGGCAAATTAGAAGTGCTCAAACAGGAGATGGCAAGAGTGAACATCAATATTTTAGGAATCAGTGAACTAAAATGGACTGGAATGGGCAAATTTAATTCAGATGATCATTATATCCACTACTGTGGGCAAGAATCCCTTAGAAGGAACGCAGTAGACCTCAGAGGAAACCAGAGTCTGATGCAGTACCTGAGTGCAATCTCAAAAATGACAGAATGAACTGTTTCCAAGGCAAACCATTCAATATCACAGTAATCCACGTCTATGCCCCAACCAGTTGTGCTGAAGAAGCTGAAATTGAATGGTTCTATGAAGACCTACAAGAACTTTTAGAACTAACACCCCCCAAAAAGATGTCCTTTTCATCATAGGGGACTGGAATGCAAAAGTAGGAAGTAAAGAGATACCTGGAGTAGTAGGCAAATTTGGACGTGGAGTACAAAACAAAGCAGGGCAAAGGCTAACAGATATTTGCCAAGAGAATGCACTGGTCATAGCAAACACCTTCTTCCAACAACACAAGAGAAGACTCTATACATGGATATTACCGAATGGTCAGTACTGAAATCAGATTGATTATATTCTTTGCAGCCAAAGATGGAGAAGCTCTATACAGGCTGCAAAAACAAGATTGGGAGCTGACTGTGGCTCAGATCATGAATTCCTTATTGCAAAATTCAGACTTAAATTGAAGAAAGTAGGGAAAACCACTAGACCATTCAGGTATGACCTAAATCAAATCCCTTACAATTATACAGTAGAAGTGGCAAATGGATTTAAGGGATTAGATCAGATAGACAGGGTGCCTGAAGAACTATGGATGGAGGTTCATGGCATTGTACAGGAGGCAGTGATCAAGACCATCCCCAAGAAAAGAAATGGAAACATCAAAATGGTTGTCTGAGGAGGCCTTACAAATAGCTGAGAAAAGAAGAGATATGAAAGGCAAAGGAGGAAAGGAAAGATATACCCATTGAATGCAGAGTGCCAAAGAATAGCAAGGAGAGATAAGAAATCCTTCCTCCGTGATGAATGCAAAGAAATAGAGGAAAAGAATAGAATGGGAAAGACTAAATATCTCTTCAAGAAAATTAGAGATATCATGGGAACATTTCATGCAAAGATGGGCACAATAAAAGAGAAATGGTTATGGGCCTAACAAAAACAGAAGATATTAAGAAGAGGTGGCAAGAATACACAGAAAAACTGTATAGTTTTTCTTGTATAAGAAAGATCTTCATGACCCAGATAACCACAGTGGTGTGATCACTCACCTAGAGCCAGACATCCTGGAATGTGAAGTCAAGTGGGCCTTAGGAAGCATCACTATGAACAAAGTTAGTGGAGGTGATGGAATTTCAGCTGAGCTATTTCAAATCCTAAAAGATGATGATGTTGAAGGGCTGCACTTAACATGCCAGCAAATTTGGAAAACTCAGCAGTGGCCACAGACTGCAAAAGGTCAGTTTTCATTTCAATCCCAAAGAAAGGCAATGCCAAAGAATGCTCAAACTACTGCACAATTGCACTCATCTCACACACTAGCAAAGTGATGCTCAAAATTCTCCAAGCCAGGCTTCACCAGTACATGAACTGTGAACTTCCAGATGTTCAAGCTAGATTTAGAAAAGGCAGAGGAATCAAAGATCAAATTGCCAATGTCCATTGGATCATAGAAAAAGCAAGAGAATTCCAGAAAAATATCTACTTCTGCATTCTTTATTAGGCCAAAACCTTTGACTGTGTAGATCACAACAAACTGTGGAAAATTTTTCAAAAGTTGGGAATACCAAACCACTTGATCTGCCTCCTTAGAAATCTGTATGCAAGTCAAGAAGCAACAGTTAGAGCTGGACATGGAACAACAGACTGATTACAAATTGGGAAAGGAGTACATCAAGATTGTATATTGTCACCCTGCTTATTTAACTTATATGCAGAGTATATCATATGAAATGCCAGGCTGGATAAAGCACAAGCTGGAATCAAGACTGCCAGGAGAAATATCAATAACCTAAGATATGCAGCTGATATCACCTTTATGGCAGAAAGAGAAGAGGAACTAAAGAGCCTCTTGATGAAAGTGAAAGAGTGGAAAAGTTGGCTAAGAACTCAACATTCAGAAAACTAAGATCATGGCATCCAGTTCCATCGCTTCATGGCAAAAAATGGGGAAACAATGGAAACAGTGAAAGACTTTATTTTCTTGGGCTCCAAAATCACAGCAGATGGTGACTGCAGCCATGAAATTAAAAGAGGCTTTCTCTTTGGAAGAGAAGCTATGACCAACCTAGACAGCATATTAAAAAGCAGAGACATTACTTTGCCGACAAAGGTCCGTCTAGTCAAAGCTATGGTTTTTCCAGCAGCCATGTATGGATGTGAGAGTTGGACTACAAAGAAAGCTGAGCACTGAAGAATTGATGCTTTTGAATGTGGTTTTGGAGAAGACTCTTGAGAGTCCCTTGGACTGCAGGGAGATCCAACCAGTCCATCCTAAAGGAAATCAGTCCTGAATATTGATTGGAAGGACTGATGTTGAAGCTGAAACTCCAAAACCTTGGGCACCTGATGCAAAGAACTGACTCATTGGAAATGACCCTGATGCTGGGAAAGACTGAAGGTGGGAGGAGAAGGGGGCAACAGAGGATGAGATGGTTGGATGGCATCACTGACCTGATGGACATGAGTCTGAACAAGCTCCAGGAGTTGGTGATGGACAGAGAAGCCTGGCGTGCTGCAATCCATGGTGTCACAAAAAGTCGGACACAACTGGGCTACTGAACTAAACTGAACTGAACTGAAGTCATTACTATTCTTTCTCTAACTACCCAAGGATGTCTGAAGTACAAACGAGACCCAGATAGCAGAAAAAAGACTCTCTCAGATCGAGATCAGATCAGTCGCTCAGTCATGTCCGACTCTCTGCGACCGCATGAATCGCAGCACGGCAGGCCTCCCTGTCCATCACCAACTCCCGGAGTTCACTCAGACTCACATCCATCGAGTCAGCGATGCCATCCAGCCATCTCATCCTCTGTCGTCCTCTTCTCCTCCTGCCCCCAATCCCTCCCAGCATCAGAGTCTTTTCCAATGAGTCAACTCTTCGCATGAGGTGGCCAAAGTACTGGAGCTTCAGCTTTAGCATCATTCCTTCCAAAGAAATCCCAGGGCTGATCTCCTTCAGAATGGACTGGTTGGATCTCTAGCAGTCCAAGGGACTCTCAAGAGTCTTTTCCAACACCACAGTTCAAAAGCATCAATTCTTTGGCGCTCAGCCTTATTCACAGTCCAACTATCACATCCATACATGACCACCGGAAAAACCATAGCCTTGACTAGACGAACCTTTGTTGGCAAAGTAATGTCTCTGCTTTCGAATATGCTAGCATTCATTAAATCAACTGCTGGAGAAAGGGCTTTGGAAGAGATAAATGTAATTAGCAGGAAAATTTATCTTATATGTTAGCAGATTTTTTTAAATGAGATATATCTCACAACTCAAATACTGAGTTATAACCTTCCTCTTGATTATGAGCATCATTTGATTAAAATGTATCTCATGGGCTTCCCTGATAGCTCAGTTGGTAAAGAATCCACCTGCAATGCAAGAGACCCTCATTCGATTCCTGGGTCGGGAAGATCTGCTGGAGAAGGGAAAGGCTACCCACTCCAGTATTCTGGCCTAGAGAACTCCATGGACTGTATAGTCCATAGAGTCGCAAAGAGTCGGACAGGACTGAGTGACTTTCACTTCACTGACATATATAGTCCCCCTAGGCTTGAGCTGGTTTTATCTCTTCAAATCCCTAACAGAAAACTGTCTGGATTTTAAGTCAACATTAATGTTCATGTTAAAGCAGATTTGTAAAGGATATATTAATATCCCCAGTCTGTATCTGGTTTTTTTTTGTTGTTGTTGTTCTAAACTGGAAAAAGTCAGACCAAATCAGTCCAATAGAGCGGAGTGAGCACCACCACTGTCCTTGCCACTTTCTGATCTATTCTTATAAACACCTAAACACTTAGGAACTGAAATGTTCTAGCAGTGACAGTGCATGATGAAAGTGGGGGAAATTCACAACTTTATATACTTTGCACACTTTGATTTTTAACTCATTCATCTTGTAGAAAATTTTGCTTCAGATGCAGTTGACATGGCAAGGTAGTGCACTCTAATTCTTAGTCACTTATGGGTATATGTTGATGATGATGATTAATTTCATCTATTAATTGGAGGGTAATTTGGGATGAGATTAACATTTAAATCAGTGAATTTGGGCAGCGCAAGATTGTTCTCCATGATGTGGGTGGGCCTCATCCAATCAGTTGAAGGCCTGAACAGAACAAAAAGAATAGCTTCCCCAGCAAGAGGGAATTCTCCAGCAAACTGCTGGTGGATTATAACTGCACACTAGCAGTCCTGGTCTCCAGCCTCTCAGCCCAGCAGATTTTTCCCAGATGGTGCTAGTGGTAAAGAACCCACCTGCCAATGCAGGAGACGTAAGAGACGAGGGGTCAGTCCATGGGTTGCAGAGATCCTCTAGAGAAGGGCGTAGCAACCCATTCCAGTATTCTTGCCTGGATAATCCCATGAACAGAGGAGCCCGACGGGCTACGGTCCATGGGATGGCAAAGACTCCAACACGACTGAAGCAACTTAGCATAGCGCAGGTCCCATAATCATGTGAGCTAGTTCCTTATAATGAGTCTCTCTCAGATAGATAGATATAAAATAAAGAGTGCATAGATCAGTAGCTTTTTTTTTTTTAACAATTCTTTCCATTAAAGAATTTTGAATCCATTATTAAGTTTCAGTCCTTCAGAAAGCTCTCCTGGTACATGAGAATATCTTTTATCTGTGATGTGATTCACGTACTTTCATAACCACATAGAAATAAGAGAATTCTGTACTTTTTTTCCACATTCAGGTGAAAAACGGATAACATAAATTGAGTAATGGATTCCCTGAGAATTTCTATTCTTTTTAAAAAACCTATTATAACATTTCCTCAAAACTCAGTTTATTCACTATTTGTTACTTCTTTGAAGTATATTACTCTTTCATCTATTTAACCTTATAGAAAGAATGTCCAAGGTGTAATTCAATGTTTTCTGTATGACATTGAATGGGTTGTCAGACTGGCCAAACTTTATTTCAGCTTCAATTTTTAAAGTTTCTTTCTCTCTTCCTCTTAAACACCTCAACCTAAGCTAAGATGAGAAAATAAATGGATCCAGGTTCAGAAAATTAATTATTTAATGATGGGTAGCTGCAGAGGTCAAGCACATTAACATTTCATTATTATAAGCATTACTATCACTTCATCTTCTTTTACCTTCTGTAGGACATACTCTCTGAGAATCAAGACAAAATGCTATTAAGAGGTGTACAGGCAATAAACTTAGGCTTTTGTAAGTCCTTTAAGAGTTCTTCATTAGAAAGTAGAAGATAATGTCTGCCATAATATCAATTCCCTTTCAAGGTTCCTGGCTGATGCCTCCACCTCAACCACATTATCTTACCTCTAAGTCAGCTGACCTTTGCCTAGAAAGAACTGATTATTCTGAAAAGCACATGCTTCAGTTCAATGGCCAACCTTTATTGCTACACAAGCAGAAAACTCCCAAACCCATGTGCCAGTATAGTAGACTTACATTTTGACATTGAGTTTCTGTCTTCTGCTATTCACAGAAACTGATATTTATATATACGACCTACAGTCTCCATTGAAAACTTCACAACTTCTATCGAAACCACTAAAAATGATGCATGGAAGAGCCATTATAATTTTTTAACAGATACAGTCATTTTTCCTTGAACAGACACAGTTTTAACCTAAAGGAAAAAGAAACACCAAGGGACCCTTATAGGTTTATTTCTATCCTTACTTCAAGGTCTCCTCCCGAAAAGACCTCACTTCCTGACTTTTTCTCTTCTTTAAGGGAAAATACCCTTCTTGGAAGAATTACCACTTCACTAATTTGGAAAGTTATAATGGCACTCAACTCAGGCAGCGGTAGAAGATCCAAACCATTCTGTGTGCATCTTGTAACGCTTCATAACGCACCTATTCAATCTCCCATCTTCAGGAGGATGTCCTCATTCTGATCTAAGAACATTCTCTATAGATGAATGGACAGGTATTACAGGTGCATTTTCATCATTCATATGAAAGCACTTCTACTTTCACTTTTCTTTCCTTTTTCTTACAATGTTACAGTTTCTTGACTTTCAGCTGTAACATCAAAATTTTCCATGATTTTTTTCCCCTAACTTGATTTTTAGTATAAGCCTCGTTTCTTTAAAAAAAAGAAAAAATAGGTTCGAGGCACTTCTTTTTTAGTTTCTCTTTATTTTGAGGGCCCTGAAGCTATCATGGTGTGGAGTTACATAGGGAAAGTCCTGTCCTTTAATAATTCTTCAAATATTTCTGGCTAAGAATCTAACAGAATCAGTCAGTTCAGTCGCTCAGTCGTGTCCGACTCTTTGTGACCCCATGAATCACAGCATGCCAGGCCTCCCTGTCCATCACCAACTCCCGGAGTTCACCCAGACTCACATCCATCGAGTCAGTGATGCCATCCAGCCATCTCATCCTCTGTCGTCCCCTTCTCCTCCTGCCCCCAATCCCTCCCAGCATCAGAGTCTTTTCCAATGAGTCAACTCTTCGCACGAGGTGGCCAAAGTACTGGAGTTTCAGCTTTAGCATCATTCCTTCCAAAGAAATCCCAGGGCTGATTTCCTTCAGAATGGACTGGTTGGATCTCCTTGCAGTCCAAGGGACTCTCAAGAGTCTTCTCCAACACCACACTTCAAAAGCATCAATTCTTTGGCGCTCAGCCTTCTTCACAGTCCAACTCTCATATCCATACATGACCACTGGAAAAACCATAGCCTTGACTAGACGGACCTTTCTTGGCAAAGTAACGTCTCTGCTTTTGAATATGCTATCTAGGTTGATCATAATGTTCCTTCCAAGGAGTAAGCGTCTTTTAATTTCATAGCTGCGGTCATCATCTAACAGAATAGCTGGATGAATAAACATAGTGAACAACTCATAGTACTTGTGACTAAAAACTGAGCCAGGAGTTATGAATATGTAGAAGCCCAGGAGGTAAACTGTACTTCCGCTGTGGTGATAAACTTGAATTTACCATCAGTGCAAAGTTTAGACATCTTCGACTTGAATCATCCATTGGTAATTGGTAACCTTTTCTTCTGTGGAGACTGGCCAGGCCTAGCTCCAGACACAAGTAAGATGTTAGCTAGACAGGCTCAGAGATTTTCCTTCTGTCCTCTTAGTGTATCCTCTCTCTCCCCTAGTGTTTTCCCCTCCCAAAATCTGCTTCATCTCTCAAATCCTAGCCTGTCTCTCATTCTTTCAGGATTACATTACTTAACTTGCTCTCTTTACCAATAATAGTCATTAGCTTTTAGGGGTTTGTATAGTTTAATTCCATGTATGCAGAGACAGAAAACATGAAGTTTCGATGGTGCAGTTAGACTTCAAGGTTTCCAGCAAGAATGATGTATTTGGGAGAGAACAGCCTTCTGCCTAAAGTTACAGCACAAAAAAAGAGCTTATAGATGAAGCCCAGAACTCTGCTGGGTCATTTATTACATGTTAGATTTTTCAGATGGACAATATTTGTCTTGGTATCTGAGGAGTAAAGAAAATCTGGCAGCAAATATAAAAAGAATAAAAAATATCAATCTCTGATTTTGATTGTATTGAGTTCCCGATTTATTTGATTAATAATATAAATTTCATTGATAATTGTGTGCTTATCAGGCACTATTCGAAACACTGTATGTATATTTGATCATCTATGCAGGCCCCACAACAACCATGTATCTGTTAATATCTGCAATAGAAAATCTACAGTCCTACCATCTGCACAGCAGACACTTCTGTCTAGAAGGACTTCTATCTAGAAGGTAAAAAGTAAATGATGCAGGCTTATCAAAATGTTTGTGGGTTTTAACATTGATGATATTTTCGAAGTAAGGAAAAAGTTGCGACAATACTAACAAGTCAAGGGGGACCTAACTCAAATTGTGTTTTGTGTCTGCAGAGCTTTCTACAACATCCAGAGAGTCCCGTGGTTCAATGACAGAAGGTTTTCTTTCCATCATTCAATAATATCCATGTTCCAGACACTGGGCTGAGTGGCAGTATTCTCGGTTACTCAGATTGCTAAAGCTTAGCTCCTATTGCTAATTTTCACGTTAAATTAAGACCTTTTCATTTTGCAATTAACCTTCCACTATGCTATTTGTCACAAGAACCCCTTGAGTGCTGTGATGACCTAAAATCAAAGACATACTAAAAATTCACATTGACCAACTCTGGATCATAATTTTTATTAGTTGTCTGATTGCATTCCAGAATACAATTAACTTTTAAACCCCTTTTTAACCTTTTTAAAGCCTTTTTAGGAATATGTCAACTTCCAACCCATATCAATCTATATACACAATAGCTAAAATTTCAAGTGAAAGGGGGACATATAACCTGTCTGGATCTAATTACGTTTCACTTATCCAGGAGGCAAGAGACAACTGATAAGAAAATTTTCCAGACCCTATTAGCCAACACTCTATATCCAATGACTGCTTAATACAGATGTGATGAGGGCAACAAGCTTTCTTAAAGAGGATACTTCACCATAGCACTACAGGAACATCAGCCTCGAATGCTAAATAAATGGGGATCGAACCACAGGTTTCCATTCACACCGACATGAAGAGATTGACTAAAAGTAGAGTATGTGTCGATTCCACCTGAACAGATATGCTTGTAAGAGAAGGACTGCATGTGTAATAAGAAAGAGCAGATTCCAATGAAGCACACATAATCCTGTATTAAAATACAGGGCAGTGAGGGAACATCCCTGGCAGTCCAATAATTAAGACTGCTCCTCAACTGCAGGGGGTGAGGGTTCCAACCCTGGTCAAGGAACTAAGATCCTGCATGCCACATGGTGTGGCCATTTTCTTAAATTTAATAAATATATATTCAATATATAATTTTATTAATTAATTTATTATATTAATATAAAATTTGCATTTATATATATATATCTCCCTGGTGGCTCAGATGGTAAAGATTCTTCCTACAATGCAGGAGACCCAGGTTTGATCCCTGGGTCTGGAAGATCCCCTGGAGAAGGGAATGGCTATCCACTCCAGTATTCTTGCCTGGAGAATTCTATGGACAGAGGCTACAGACCATGGAGTTGCAAAGAGTTAGACACAACTGAGCAACTAACACTTTCACTTTTCACTTTCATATATATATATGAAAGACATATATATATATATATGAAATAAACACACACACACACACACATATAGGGTATTGACAATTACTATAATCAACCTATATAATATATGACACAAACATATGATTAAAACCATCCCTCCCAAATATTACTTAGAAAAATATTTTACTTTTATATTATTTTGATGCTAAATATTGCCTTGTCAGGAAAACCCCACCTAAGATAACATTAGCTTTACTGTCACCTTGTCCTGAGGACTTCCCTGGTGGCTCAGATGGTAAAGCGTCTGCCTACAATGCGGGAGACCCGGGTTCAATCCCTGGGTTGGGAAGATCCCCTGAAGAAGGAAATGGCAACCCACTCCAGTATTCTTGCCTGGAAAATCCCATGGACGGAAGAGCCTGGTAGGCTACAGTCCATGGGGTCGCAAAGAGTAGGACACGACTGAGCGACTTTCTTTCTTTCTTTCACCTTGTCCTGAGCACCCTCTAAAACTGCTACATTTTTGCTTTTTGAATTTAACACCACTTATCAACCTGGTATGTGCCTATCATCTATCATCTCAACTAGAAAGTTATCTTCATCAGAACAGGGAATTTTTATTTGTTTATGCCAATTTCCAGTGCTGAAACAGCATATAGTAGGCACTTAATAAATATGAATCAAATCAATGAATAATTTAATACTTTATAAAACCTATGACACCCACAGCTTATTAGTAAACAGTAAATATTTTAAAACATGTCTTATCAAAACATGACTAACATTCTTTTTTTAATGATGTATTTTTTTAAATTATTTTTTTAAATTTAAATTTATTTATTTTAATTAGAGGCTAATTACTTTACAATATTGTATTGGTTTTGCCATACACGACTAACATTCTTGCTGCTGCTGCTGCTGCTGCTGCTAAGTTGCTTCAGTCGTGTCCGACTCTGTGTGACCCCATAGATGGCCTCCTACCAGGCTCCTCTGTCCCTGGGATTCTCCAGGCAAGAAGATTCTCCAGCCCACTGGAGTCGGTTGCCATTTCCTTCTCCAATGCATGAAAGTGAAAAGTCAAAGTGAAGTCGCTCAGTCGTGTCTGACTTTTAGCGACCCCATGGACTGCAGCCTACCAGGCTCCTCTGTCCATGAGATATTCCAGGCAAGAGTACTGGAGTGGGGTGCCATTGCCTTCTTAAATGATCAATATTGCTGAAGAGTGGAGAAAAAAAACAAAACAAAACCTAACACTTAACCCTCATCTTGCAAATAAGAGTATTGAATTTCAAAAGGAATAAGTTAAAAAATAAGTCAAGGGCTGATTTGAGCCTTCCTCCTCATGTTTCTGTGTCCTAGGTTCGTGGCAATGAGAGTCCCCCATAAAATAAAAATGTGGGCATATCCACTTCAGTCGTGTCCAACTCTTTGTGACCCTATGACCATAGCCGGCCAGGCTTCTCTGTCCATGGGATTCTCTAGGCAAGAATACTGGAGTGGGTTGCCATGCCCTCCTCTAGGGGATCTTCCTGACCCAGGGATCAGATTGAACCCACCCACATCTCTTACGTCTCCTGCATTGGCAGGCAGGGTCTTTACCATTAGTGCCACCTGGGGATACCATCTTCATATTATGTTCCCTTAAATTCATTTGCAATAACATGACTATATTTTAACTCTTACTTCTTTTTGTTTTTCTTAACAATACATTAAAACGTAGCACATTGGAAAAGAAGAAGTAAAGCTCTCACTGTTTGCAGATGACATGATCCTCTACATAGAAAACCCTAAAGACTCCACCAGAAAATTACTAGAACTAATCAATGACTATAGTAAAGTTGCAGGATATAAAATCAACACCCAGAAATCCCTTGCATTCCTATACACTAATAATGAGAAAACAGAAAGAGAAATTAAGTAAATAATTCCATTCACCATTGCAATGGAAAGAATAAAATACTTAGGAATATATCTACCTAAAGAATCTAAAGACCTATATATAGAAAACTATAAAACATTGGTGAAAGAAATCAAAGAGGACACTAACAGATGGAGAAATATACCATGTTCATGGATTGGAAGAATCAATATAGTGAAAATGAGTATACTACCCAAAGCAATCTATAGATTCAATGCAATCCCTATCAAGCTACCAACAGCATTCTTCACAGAGCTAGAACAAATAATTTCACAATTTGTATGGAAATACAAAAAACCTCGAATAGCCAAAGCGATCTTGAGAAAGAAGAATGGAACTGGAGGAATCAACCTACCTGACTTCAGGCTCTACTACAAAGCCACAGTTATCAAGACAGTATGGTACTGGCACAAAGACAGAAATATAGATCAATGGAACAAAATAGAAAGCCCAGAGATAAATCCACACACATATGGACACCTTATCTTTGACAAAGGAGGCAAGAATATACAATGGATTAAAGACAATCTCTTTAACAAGTGGTGCTGGGAACTCTGGTCAACCACTTGTAAAAGAATGAAACTAGAACACTTTCTAACACCATACACAAAAATAAACTCAAAATGGATTAAAGATCTCAACGTAAGACCAGAAACTCTAAAACTCCTAGAGGAGAACATAGGCAAAACACTCTCTGACATACATCACAGCAGGATCCTCTATGACCCACCTCCCAGAATATTGGAAATAAAAGCAAAAATAAACAAATGGGACCTAATTAACCTTAAAAGCTTCTGCACATCAAAGGAAACTATTAACAAGGTGAAAACACAGCCTTCAGAATGGGAGAAGATAATAGCAAATGAAGCAACTGACAAACAACTAATCTCGAGAATATACAAGCAACTCCTACAGCTCAACTCCAGAAAAATAAATGACCCAATCAAAAAATGGGCCAAAGAACTAAATAGACATTTCTCCAAAGAAGACATACAGATGGCTAACAAACACATGAAAAGATGCTCAACATCACTCATTATCAGAGAAATGCAAATCAAAACCACTATGAGGTACCATTTCACACCAGTCAGAATGGCTGTGATCCAAAAGTCTACAAGTAATAAATGCTGGAGAGGGTGTGGATAAAAGGGAACCCTCTTACACTGTTGGTGGGAATGCAAACTAGTACAGCCACTATGGAGAACAGTGTGGAGATTCCTTAAAAAACTGGAAATAGACCTGCCTTATGATCCAGCAATCCCAGTGCTGGGCATACACACTGAGGAAACCAGAAGGGAAAGAGACACGAGTACCCCAATGTTCATCGCAGCACTGTTTATAATAGCCAGGACATGGAAGCAACCTAGATGTCCATCAGCAGATGAATGGATAAGAAAGCAGTGGTACATATACACAATGGAGTATTACTCAGCCATTAAAAAGAATACATTTGAATCAGTTCTAATGAGGTGGATGAAACTGGAGCCTATTATACAGAGTGAAGTAAGCCAGAAAGAAAAACACCAATACAGTATACTAACGCATATATATGGAATTTAGAAAGATGGTAACAATAACCCTGTGTACGAGACAGCAAAAGAGACACTGATGTATAGAACAGTCTTATGGACTCTGTGGGAGAGGGAGAGGGTGGGAAGATTTGGGAGAATGGCATTGAAACATGTAAAATATCATGTATGAAATGAGTTGCCAGTCCAGGTTCGATGCACGATACTGGATGCTTGGGGCTGGTGCACTGGGACGACCCAGAGGGATGGAATGGGGAGGGAGGAGGGAGGAGGGTTCAGGATGGGGAACACATGTATACCTGTGGCGGATTCATTTTGATATTTGGCAAAACTAATACAGTTATGTAAAGTCTAAAAATAAAATAAAATTAAAAAAAAAAAAAACGTAGCACATACAACAAACCACCATGTACATACCAGCCATATACTTTAAGAAAATAAAAGATGAGAAATTCCACAAATAAAGTTGAAATCCCATTCAATGCTCCCCAGTTCCATTGCCCTCGTCCATCCCAAAGAAGGCAAACACTAGGCTGAATTTGCTGTGTAGCTTCCAGTCTGCCATCTATACTTTGACACCTAAACAGATCAGTATTGTTTTATGTGTTTTTAGTTATATTAGTATAATGTACATATCTAATTTCTTATCACTTTACATTTTGTTTTTGATATTATATATTTTTCAATAGATAATTAATACATTTTAATCAATACATGTAAGTTCATCATATGATGGAATTATTCATTTTTCTTATATATCCCTCCATGAGTTAATGTCTTCTTTCCATCATTTCCTTTGGTCAATTCATTTTAGCTACCTGATATTTTATGAGGCAGACACTGCTGGTTGGGTAGTCCCAAGCCCAATCCAAATCCCCTTTTCTTTTACTTCTCTCCTCTATAGAGTCTGAAAAAGCAAAATCTTCCTGTTCTCTAGCTTCCTTCTCATCTGGGAGAAGCCATGTGACATGAATCTGTCCCTCTAGACACTGGCAGCTATTTGAAGAGTGGACTCTGGTAAAGTTTTTGCTTTCCTGAGACATAGGGTAAAGATCCTTGTGCACCTTTCTTTCCTCCATTTCCTTTTGAATATGAGCCTATTACCTGGAACTTTGGCAGGTATCTTGAAACCATGAGGGAAAAAAAAATAAACAAACAAAAAACTTCATGGATGCTGGCTTTCACACCTTTGAGCTAGTGCAAACATGCCACCATGGATGTATATATAAATAAGCTCTCTTATTTGTGAGAAAATTCAAACTCTACCATTATTATGTTTCTGTATACTTGCAACTGAAAATATCATTAGCCCACACCCATTTCTTCACCATTATATTTACTTCCATTTCATTATATTTTTCCTTCACTTCAATAGATCTTACTCTTTAATTGTGCCCCCTCCAACTTGGAAAATATGTGTTCTACTTCACATTATTTTATAGAAGCAAAATTCTAATCATGCATAAATCTTTGAAGGAGGAAAGAGAGTGGTTGCTATTTTTAATAGAGTAGTAATCACAGTAAGCCTCACTGAAAAGTGAGCAAAACCTGAAGATGATTGATAATTTTGAAAACCGTATCTTATTTTTTAAAAAGATATTGAGATACTCTTAAAGTTACTTTGCAGTGGTACTTCACCTATAGGTGAAGGTAAGCCAATCTTTTTCAGATCAGACACTATTTATTTATGTATTCAGACACTATTCAGTGAGAGACCAAGAGCTAGCAGAAAGAAGACTTACAAAAGAGTAGAAATGGGGCTTCCCTTGGGAGTTCACAGCCAAGGAGAGAGGGGGAGAGGAGGTCCTAGGACCTTGCAAGGTGCCAGGCATGACACAGACGAATGTGCAAGCCCTATGACTTTGAGGAGAATGAAGGCGCATGGCTCCCTAGGACAATCACCGATTGCATCCTGGAGGATTTAACCCCTGACTTGACATTTCATGATGAGCAGAAAATCAAGAAGCAGGCAGGAGCATTCCAGAGAGAAAGAAAGGCATGATAAAAGATAAGAAGCACCCAAGCAGTTTTAGGCAACTAGTCATCACTCATCATGAAGGAAGCAGCCTCAGTGTGAGCCACAGTGTACAGAAGATGCAGGCTGTGCTGATTGACAAGGGAAAACCTCCTGGGGAAGCTGGGACCCAAGTCCATAGGCATAAATAAACGAAGAATCTTAAGCATTAAAAAAAACAATCAAATGTCCTCCAAAGTAGTTTTAAATGTGTTCAGATAATACAAAAAGATAAATGTATGTATTAAATATTCTGCAGATACCAAGAAACATGTTTAATTTCTGAGGAACTAAGTATATACTAGCTTCAAACATCAATTTTTAAATTGCCCTGCCCAGACTTGTGGTTAGCAGATGCAAACCATGATATATAGAATGGATAAGCAACAAGGTCCTACTACTGTATACTCCAGGGAACTATATTCAATCCTGTGATAAACCATAAGAGAACAGAATATGAAACCATAACAGAGTCACTCTGCTGTGCAGTGACTTAGGTAAACCATGTCCTTAATATTTTAATTGTTAAAGCATAAAATCATAAGCCAATTCACAGTGAAAAATTTCACAAGATCTAGAACTGTGCGATGTCACTGAAGTAGTCCTAAAATCCAGAAATTAACACAACATTGTAAGTTAACTATACTTCAATAAAATAAATTAAAAAAAAAATTGTCATGTCCAGATGGAATCATTGGGATCACTACAAGTAATCGTGTGCCTGGCTCCTCTTTTTGCACATGTGATTTGATTAATCGGAAGCCAGAAGCCAGAGAAGCTTCGCCCACTGGCTTTCCCCTTGTCTTACAGGGCAGATTCTCCATTTCCTGTTCACAATGCTCAGCTTCTTTTCCCTCTCTTTTGCCTCACAATAATGATATTCAGAACACATCTGAAAACAAAGGGCTGGGTGAGAATTCCAACAGGTGTAATTAATGTCAAGTGCTCCTGCAAGTGGCGTTGCTTTCCTGCTGCCTCTTCCACCTGCTGCCTTTCGTGGCTGCCTTCATAATGCCGAGTCCATCTGTTGAAAATGTGCATCCAGAATTCATCATTTTACATCCTGAGAGGCACCTGAACCCTCTTGTCCTCTCTTAAAGTGAGCCCTCAGAGAGTCACTTTATAGGCACAATTAGTTAAGTGTTGTGATGCCACGGGGATCAAGCACAATGGTTACGCACAGCACTCTTAGTATTTCAAGGTGGATTGTTCATATTCAGAGAGTTGGCTCAATAAAAAAGAGAAAAGCGCCCCAATCCTGTAGTTTACTATTTTGCTTATAAGGCTGAGAAAGTAAAGAATCTGCCTGCAATGCAGGAGACCTGGGTTTGATCCCTGGGTTGAGAAGATCCCCTGGAGAAGGGAATGGCAACCCACTCCAGTATTCTTGCCTGGGGAATGACATGGACAGAGGAGCCTGGAGGGCTACGGTCCATAGCGTCACAAAGAGTCGGACACGACTGAGCGACTAACATTTTCACTTATGAGTATAAAGTATGTACTAGGGATTAATTTTATATTTGTTTATATATGTGTATATGTATATAATTCCCACATACATGTTTATGTCTGTGTGTGTGTATATATATATATGTATACACACGACACACACACATATTTTATACACAGACAGATACTTTTGTCACCATTGTATGTAACATGAGTGATGATACACTGGCCACGTTAAACTGCTATGTTCACAAAGTGGAAGTGAAAAGCCAGTTAGGATTCTTCCAGTGCTGCTGCTGCTAAGTCGCTTCAGTCGTGTCCAACTCTGTGCGACCCCAGAGACGGCAGCCCACCAGGCTCCCCCGTCCCTGGGATTCTCCAGGCAGGAACACTGGAGTGGGTTGCCATTTCCTTCTCCAATGCATGAAAGTGAAAACTGAAAGTGAAGTCGCTCAGTCATGTCAGACTCTTCGTGACCCCATGGCCTGCAGCCTACCAGGCTCCTCCGCCCATGGGATTTTCCAGGCAAGAGTACTGGAGTGGGGTGCCATTGCCTTCTCCATCTTCCAGTGCTATTTCTGACCAAATGTGCTTCAAACATGAATGAGGACATTAAAAAATAAAATTCTGACAGGATAAGGTGACACAAAATAAGATAGAGACTAGTAGAGTAAAAAATAGGGTAACAAGGGTCTTAACTATAGAAATGGCATCCCTCCCCACTTCACACCCACAGGGCTTTGTACTTACTAGCTGGCTACCCAGTGATCTCAGCTAGGCACCATGACGTGAATCAAGAAATGAATTATATTCATAGCTGATGATAATGTATGACTTTTATCCTTGAAGAGTATTTGCCATTTCAGAAAATTCCCTGAGTTGCAATGGCTTAAAATTTATACACATACACAAAAACATTCAATGTACTTCTGATAGTGGAGCTGGAGTTGGCCAGGAAGGTAGATAATACAGTTATTTGAGGGAAGTTATGAAGAAGGTATTCCAGTGCTTCTTAAAACATTTACAGCAAAAGTGCTGCCTCTTCTAGTTATACATAAGAGCAGTGTTGACTCCTAGCTGGACAAATACTCTTTGGTGAAACGGAATATAACATATTGAGTTCACTAAAAAGGTCAGTCAAGTTTTTCCATAAGTTCTTTAAAAAAAAATCCAAATGAACTTTTTAGCCAACCCAAAAGATTGTCCTAAAATGATCATTCCTAAAGGTCAGAGGATTTTTTTTTTTTAATTCTTGTTGATATATGGCAAAACCAATACAATATTGTAAAGTTAAAAAATAAAATAAAAAAAAAATAAAAAAATAAAATTCCTTTCAATAAAAAAAAATTCTTGCAGACTAGAAGGATTTTTATAATACTTATGTAAACTTGGTGTTTACCATTTTAATTGTTAAAGCATAAAATAATGATTCAATTTCACATTGAAAATTTTCATAAGATCTAGAACTGTGTCTGTAATTTTCACTGAAGTATTCCTAAAACCCAGCACTTAGAACATGACATGTGATCAATAAATATATGTTGAGTGAGCAACAACCTTCTGTGGTAGGTATTACTATCAGCATTTTAAAGATGAAGGTCTTGAGGCTCAAAGTTGAGTGAATTGCTCAACTATTTTTGGTGATTTTGCTAGAGAAACAATGAACTGTGGCAGCTTGCTTCTTTGACATCTTCCTTAAAAAAAAAAAAAAAAAAAAATCCACCATCTATCAATTCTCCTGCTTGGAGAGCCCAATCAGTCTCAGTCTCAATCTGAATAACAAACAACTGACCACAAAGCGTATCCAGACGTTGTACTACCTGCTGATGAATGACTAAGGCAACCCCCTGACCTTGTAAGACAAAGGATACATATGTAATAAAATCCTATAAAAAATTTGTTGTTGTTGTTGTTCGGGCACTAAGTCATGTCTGACTCTTTGTGACCCTGTAGACTGTAGCATGCCAGGCTCCTCTGTCTTCCACTATCTCCCAGAGTTTGCTCAAATCCATGCCACTAAGTTGGTGATGCTATCTAACCATCTCATCCTCTGCCACCCCCTTCTCCTTTGAAAAGGTATGAAAAGATACCTTTGCATTAAAGCAGTTTAACCATTTAAAATAACTGCAGTTGTCTCCTACACATTGCCTAGGCAATTTCCTCAAACTTGTAGGGGGGAAACTTGGTTAGAATTTAAATTCTTCTCTTCTGTGGTGATGGACTACATGTGGAGCAGAAGGAGACCAGTCAGAATATAGCAAACACCTGAGTTTCAGGTACAGAGCAAGCAGAGGGTCCTCCTGCATTCCCAGGATTTTCCCATCCAGTGTTCTCTGGGTCAGGCTGACGAAAGGACTATTTACCAAAGAGAAGCCTCCTGAGATTGCCATCATGGTCCTAGAAACTCCAGCCAATCATAGGACCCTGAATAATTCTCATTGATATTTAAGCTGTTAGGGACCAAAACCATAGCCAAGATCAGGAAGGGGTTATTTTAGCAGCTAGCCCTTCCTTGAGACCTACCAGCCAACTAGCTTACCTGGGCTTGCCTATACTTACTATATTAATCTCCTAATAATGTGTGCTAACATTTTAAGCATTTTACAATTTGAGAATGTTTTGAGCCGCTCTAATTAATTAAACTGTGTTTCATTGTGTACCAATAATACAAGACAAATTTAAGAACAGATTCAATAAAAGATGCCAAAACAAATGATTATGTGAATTCAAAGGAGGAGAGCTCATCTGATTTGGAGAAGAGAGGAAATGAATCATGGACAGAGCAGCACTTGAAGTTTGCCTTAAAAACTAGATAGTGTTCTGATAGACAGAAATAAGGGGATAATTCTAAGTACAGGCAACAAACTGAACAAAGGCACCAAAGTAAATACTGTTAGGAATTGTGGAATAAAGCAGTACTTTAGTTTTACTAGCTCACAGGATAGGAGTAGGAAATGAAGCATGCGGGAGTTTAAGGAAAGGAATACTGATTACAGACAGTCTTGAATACTCGGTTAAGAACTACGAGCAAAATGTTGGTAGAACTGAGAGACCCCAAAAGGTTTTGACCATGGAGTAAGGGGACTAAGTATGATAGGATAAATGCGGTGATTCCCAAACCTAAGTTTTGAATTCTAATCTCTTAATCAAATTAAAGCTTCAAAGGCTTTAAGATATCAAACCTTGCATTTCACTATGAACTAAAAGTCCCCTATCACTGACAAACGTTATTGTCTCTACTTCTTGATAACCAAGTATAAGCTATGAGTCCAGCTTTGATTTTCAGCATCAGGTTATCAATCACTATGTAACTGGATTTAGTAACTATATAGGTGATGAGGATAGAACAAAGAAGGATCTCACATCAGCATGTTCTGTGGCAAGGGGTGGAGGGATCCCTCAAAAAAAGACCACAACGTATCATCAAGATGCTCCAAAGGCTAAGTGAGGTGGAAACTAAAGATGCAGATATCCTGCATACAAGCAAGATAGGCAGCAGAAAACAGAGACACAATAACAATAAACAATAAAATCCAAGAAGGGAGCAGGGAGTGGTCACCTGGTCAATAAGTTTTAAGGACATAAAATCAGACAAAAAATAGGAGACTGGTGTTAGGTACAAGGTGAGAACAGGAGCAAAGGAATAAAACAAGAGACCAGATAATAGCACCAGGAAACATGTTTAGCGTCGATCTGTTAGGTAAGAAATGGCTGCAGGGCTCATTGAGTTTTCAATGTGGGCTGGCCTGGTTCCAGGAACAGGAGTGAAGCTGAGCTTCCAGATGGGGTAAGGAGAACTCGATGGATGTTGGATGAATGTGGGGGCAGGGAGGTAGCTGGGCAACCCTCCAAATCCATTTGACATTTTCACTTAAGAGTTATTTTTCAAACCTCTAATCTTTTCGGAACTTTTTATATTCACCCTTTCTACATCCCCGTGTCCTTTCTGTAATGAAATGAGGAAATTGAGATATGATATAGAGATGAGAGGGAGCTTATGTCTTTATAGCAGAAACCACTTTTAAGTAAAGTTTTTCTACATCTGAGCTGGGATGACTAGGATTTATATTAAAGCCATCAGAGGCCATTCATATAGCCTCATGAAGCACTGCAGTGTTGCTGACACTGGAAATTGATACTAATTAAATCTGAGGAAACTAGAGGAGGTTCAACAAAAGGCAACAGAAGAATCAAGGGATGAATGGACAGCTGCATAAGAATGATGACATGCTGACTTATATATTAAATTCTAGGCTTCTATAACAAAGAAGGTAAAACTTAAAGGCAGAGATGGTTTTCTAATAAATAAAAGAAAGCAAAATTGATGTAGGTAATTTCTACTTTACACCACAATGCATTCTTGGAAATCACACCATAAAACAGCTTGTATTTTCCCTCAGGAGTAATTTTGTAATTGGATATTGTGTTCCTGAATAAGGATTTGTTTTTCAAATAAATCAGAGATATGATCAACAATATGCTATAAAGGCGAGGCTAGAACAATGTTAGGCCTGTGTAATAATTTAAAATATCATCATTATATTCCTTGTCCTATAAAATGGACATAAATGAACAGCACATGTTGATTATACAAGGGGCCCAAATGCACTATAAAACTGTACACACCACACATAATATTACAACTTTGCTGCCTCATAAATTTGACCTATCTAAAAATGAATACATGACTAGCTATCACAAACATAATTTAAATATTTAATCAACAATATTGAGTGCCTTCTTAGAATTCAGATAGAATATTTTGGAAAGCTAGTATTGGAACTTGAAAGTGAGGTATAAAGATAGGATGTGATACTCCTTGAATATTTGTGGGGTTTTTTTGTTGTTGTTGTTACTTTCTATTGCTATCTATTTAACTTACATGTAGCTGATTCTATTCTAAGCATATTATAAGTACTAATGTATTTAACCCTCATAATGAAACTGTAACATTGGCACAATTATTACACTCATTATAACTGAGAGTTGAGGCAACGTGTCTAAAATCAAACACCTGTTAAGGGATAAAGCCAGGATTGGAAGCCAGAATCCAAATGACTAGTCTATGCTACCTCTCCGTATGTGGCTTTTTCTCTCAAAACGTCCTTGTAACAAGTAAAAGATTATAATGACATTTGAGTTATATATATGTATATCCGTATATAATATTTACAAACATGCATATTAGGTACAATGGCTTTTGACTATAAATAGGGCTTCCCTGATGGTTCGATGGTAAGGAATCTGTCTGCAATGCCGGAGACCTGGATTCAATATCTGTATAGGGAAGCTCCGCTGGAGAAGTGAATGACTATCCACTCCAGGATTCTTGCTTAGAGAATTCATGAACTGAGGAGCCTAGCAGGCTACAGTCCATGGGGTCCCAAAAAGTCAGACACAGCTAGGTGATTAACTAATGCATGTGACTATAAATCAGAGAAGGCAATGGCAACCCACTCCAGTATTCTTGCCTGGAAAATCCCATGGACGGAGGAGCCTGGTAGGCTGCAGTCCATGGGGTTGCTAAGAGTTGGGCATGACTGAGCAACTTCACTTTCACTTTTCACTTTCATGCATTGGAGAAGGAAATGGCAACCCACTCCAGTGTTCTTGCCTGGAGAATCCCAGGGATGGCGGAGCCTGGTGGGCTGGCGTCTATGGGGTTGCACAGAGTCGGACACGACTGAAGTGACTTAGCAGCAGTGACTATAAATAACTATTAAATATATATCATGTCATATTTATATATAATATAGCAACTGAATGCTGGACAATTATATTACCATAAATAATACTAGTTAGCCAATTTCTGAGGAACATGCAAATATTAATATGAAAAAGTTATACTGGATCTGCCAATTTGATATACACACATGTAAACATATACACAATAAATATGCATAAGGATATGCTTATTTTTGTTGGGAAAATAACTAAACCTCCATTTTAATACAAGAGTAAGATTTCAATATATGTATCACTGAATAAAGACAAAGTTGATAGCTCCAGGGATAACCAATTAAAGGCAAAGTTTTCGGTTTATTTCCTGTGTAATAATGCATAGTCTAAATATCCTATTGCTGAGACAGAATGCAATTATAAGGACTAGGAATGTTTTAATGTGTTCCTTCCATCTTCTCCTATAAAACCTCAAGGATAATAAATCTAATCATCCTTTCAGTAAGATTACTCCTATTATTTTTTTTGTACTGACTACCTATTAAGTTGTTCAAAAAGTAGGAACCATTATAATCAACATATTTTTGAAAAATAGGTTGGTTTATTCCAGTAATGTAAAAATCCATGCTTTGGGATTCAACAAACTCTTGGAAAGCATTTTCTGCTTCCTGCTGGTGTTGGAAGTGTTTTCCCTGCAAAAAGTTGTTGAGATGCTTGAAGAAGAGATAGTTGGTTGGTGAGAGGTTAGGTGAATATGGTGGATGAGGCCAAATTTTGAAGCCCAACTTGTTCAACTTTTGAAGTGTTGGTTGTATGATGTGTGGTTGGGCGTTGTGGTGAAGAAGAATTGGCCCCATTCTGTTGACCAATACCAGCCGCAGGCAAGGCAGCTTTTGGTGTATCTACTGGAAGAAGCACAAGCTGGAATCAAGATTGCCGGGAGAAATATCAATAACCTCAGATATGCAGATGACACCACTCTTATGGCAGAAAGTGAAGAGGAACTAAAAAGCCTCTTGATGAAAGTGAAAGAGGAGAGTGAAAAAGCTGGATTAAAGCTCAACATTCAGAAAACGAAGATCATGGCATCCGGTCCCATCACTTCATGGCAAATAGATGGGGAAACAGTGGAAACGGTGTCAGACTTTATTTTTTGGGGCTCCAAAATCACTGCAGATGGTGACTGCAGCCATGAAATTAAAGACACTTACTCCTTGGAAAGAAAGTTATGACCAACCTAGATAGCACATTCAAAAGCAGAGACATTACTTTGCCAACAAAGGTTTGTCTAGTCAAGGCTATGGTTTTTCCTGTGGTCATGTATGGATGTGAGAGTTGGACTGTGAAGAAGGCTGAGCGCCGAAGAATTGATGCTTTTGAAGTGTGGTGTTGGAGAAGACTCTTGAGAGTCTCTTGGACTGCAAGGAGATCCAACCAGTTCCTTCTGAAGGAGATCAGCCCTGGGATTTCTTTGGAAGGAATGATGCTAAAGCTGAAACTCCAGTACTTTGGCCACCTCATGCGAAGAGTTGACTCATTGGAAAAGATTCTGATGCTGGGAGGGATTGGGGGCAGGAGGAAAAGGGGAAGACAGAGGATGAGATGGCTGGATGGCATCACTGACTCAATGGACGTGAGTCTGAGTGAACTCCGGGAGTTTGTGATGGACAGGGAGGCCTGGCGTGCTGTGATTCATGGGGTCGCAAAGAGTCAGATACAACTGAGTGACTGAACTGAACTGAACTGAACTGAATTGATTTGCTGAGCATACTTCTCAGACGTAATGGTTCTGCAGAGATTCAGAAAGCTGTAGTGGATGAGACTGGCAGCAGACCACCAAATAGTGACCATGACTTTTTCTGGTTCAAGTTTAGCTTTGGAAAGTGCTTTGAAACGTCTTCTTGGTCCAGTCACTGAGCTGGTCATCACTGGCTGTCATATACAAACCACTTTTCGTTGCATATCACAATCCCATTGAGAAACTGTTCGCTGCTGCCGTGTAGAAGAGAGAAAATGACACTTCAAAACGATGATTTTTTGGTTTGTGCTCAGCTCATGAGGCACCCACTTATTGAGCTTTTTCACTTTTCCAATTTGCTTCAAACGTCAAATCACCACAGAAGGGTCAATGTTGAGTTCTTCAGCAACTACAGATTCACTGTCCTTGTGTAGTTGTAAGAGTATCAGCTTCCACGATCCTCTCAGTTAGTCATTGTCAATATCAGCTGGCCAGCCACTGCACTCCTCAGCTTCAAACCTCTCGTCTCCTTTGCAAAACCTCTTGAACCACCACTGCACTATATGTTCATTAGCAGTTCTGAGCCAAATGTGTTGTTGAAGTTGTGAGTTGTCTCCATTGCTTTATGACCCGTTTGGAACCCAAATAAGAAAATCTCCTGAATTTGCTTTTTAACATCATTTCCCTAGTCTAAAATAAATATAAAATGCACAGCAAGTAAGTCCTTAGCAATAAAAAGATTAAGTGAGAAATGCATACTAAAATGATGCATAACATAATCACGTTTATTTAAGAATGTATTCCAATATCAAATGGCAAAGTTCATCAATGCAAATCCATAGTTACTGTTGCACCAATCTAAATATTTAAAATTAAATCTTTATGCCCTTTCTTCCTCTGTATCTCTTTAAGGAATCTACATTTCTATTTTCAGGCAGCAGACTAGCTGTGACTTGCAGAACTTTACCATAAGTTAGCCTGGCTTAGTGGGTGTTGCCACCCATTGTTGGAGAGTTTAAATATGTCCTCAAATAAGGTCCCTAACTTACTGTAAAGGTTCAAGAGTCAGTTTTTTCTTCAACAGTTGTTCTTGTAGAAATTTAATGTCGGGATTATGCAAACAGAATTTTCAAAGGTTCGTTTTCTCATATGTGTGTGGACATTTGGATATCTGTAAAGAGGATGGCATGGAATAGGAACAGATAGGATAGGATAGGATAGGATACTGTGGGGTAAAGATGGGCAAGAACAAGGTTTGCAATCACATTCACACTCCTTGATGTTTGGGTTGGTATAAAGCTGGTGAACTATCATTACAGTCTTTAACTGTGGAAGTTCAACGGTGACATTTATTAACATCACAATATAAGCAGGTGTAGAAAGTGGGAAAACCTTTAAACATGAGTTAAATGAGTCCTTATCTATTATCAAACAGAGAAAAGAGATCACAACATCTTACCAACACTAAGTAGCAGCAGTCTTTCGTTAAGATTTTTTTTTCCACTGTGGACCATTTTTAAGGTCTTTATTGACTTTTTCATAGTATTGTTTCTGTCTTATGTTATTGTTTCTGGCCACTAGGCATGTAGGACCGTAGCTACCCAAACAAGGACTAAACCCGCACTCCCCACATTGGCGGGCAAAATCTTAAGCACTGGACCACCAGGGAAGACCCCGCAGCGGTCAGTCTTGATTCAAACCATTGTTTCTCCAAAACAATCTCAGTCATAAAAATAAAATGGCTTTCACAAGGCACCTCATATTATGAATATTCTGGCAAGTAAATACAGCCCCAGTGCTGAGATAATAAGAATTCTATTAGGGGTTTACATTTGTATATGCCCTCAGACATAAAAGCATTCAGAAAGGGGAGTAGACGGAACAGAAACTGCATTATGCTGAAAAATGCCAATAATAATACACTGGCAAGTGTGCTTTGATTGCTCACATTTCTTCTAAAGTGTTTTTCTGGTCCATGAGCATGTGAGCTTTAAACAAGTTTGATTACAGCTGAAAAAGTATTTAATGAATCAAGAATAATAGTAGTATACAGCGAGCAAGGCTTTATGTACAGTTTTAAGACTTTTGTTGTTGAGAAAATGGGACACAGGAGGCAACTTGGTGCATTTATGGTACTAGGTTTGTTTGTTTGTTTTCTTCTGCTTGGTCATTTTTTCTAGAATGTCACTTCCAGATTCACAGATGCCACATGTGTTTCACTTCCGATCTTCAAGAGTAATGGCTACAATTGCAAGCTACTAGATTGTACAAGGAGTAAGACACACACACACACACACAAATACACGCACATCTCTGGCTTTGCATCAGTCACAGTACATGCCTCTGATCCCACCTGTGCAGTGTTTTGAAAAGAAGATCAAGTTAGCTTATGTTACTCACAACATATTTTTTTTTCATTTTTGAAGTATAAACTAAAGTTCAAGACATATTACTCTGCCTTGACTCCAAAAGATTTTGACATTGTTACCTAGGGTTGCAATCTCTGAAAAGAATAAACAAGGCCTAGAATAACCCATGAAGAATATGAAGGACCCATGCACAGTATGAAAAGGCAGTTCTTTAATCTAGAGTCAGACAGCTTGGAGTGCAAAGTCAAGTGGGCTTTAGGAAGCATCACTAGGAACAAAGCTAGTAGAGAAATTCCAGCTGAGTTATTTCAAATCTTCAAAGATGATGCTATTAAAGTTTTACACTCAATATGATAGCAAATTTGGAAAACTCAGCAGTGGCCACCTGAGAAGGCAATGGCACCCCACTCCAGTACCCTTGCCTAGAAAATCCCACGGACGGAGGAGCCTGGTGGGCTGCTGTCCATGGGGTCGCTACACGAGTCAGACACGACTGAAGTGGAAGTGACTTAGCAGCAGCAGCAGCAGCAGCAGCAGTGGCCACAGGACTGGAAAAGGTCAGTTTTCATTCCAATGCCAAAGAAAGGCAATGCCAAAGAATATTCAAACTAATGCACAATTATACTCATTTCACATGGTAGCAAAGTAATTCTCAAAATTCTCCAAGCTAGGCTTCAACAGTACATGAATTGAGAATTCAAGATGTTCACCCAGATTTAGGAAAGGCAGAGGAACCAGAGGTCAAACTGCCAACATTGGTTGGATCATAGAAAAAGCAAGAGAGTTCCAGAAAAACATCTACTTAATCTTCATTGACTATGCTAAAGCTTTTGACTGTGTGGATCACAAGAAACTGTAGAAAATTCTCTAAGAAATGGGAATTCCAGACCACCTTACCTGCCTCCTGCAAAATCTGTATGCAGGTCAAGAGGCAACAGTTAGAACTGGACATGGAACAATGAACTTGTTTCAAATGAGGAAGGCTGTATATTGTCACCCTGCTTATTTAACTTATATGAAGAGTACATCATATGAAATGCCAGGCTGGATGAAGCACAAGCTGGAATCAAGATTGCAGAGAGAAATATCAATAACTGCAGATATGCAAATGACACCAACCTTATGGTAGAAAGAGAAGAGGAACTAAACAGCCTCTTGATGAAAGTGAAAGAAAGTGAAAAATCTGGCTTAAAACTAAACATTCAAAAAACGAAGATCACAGCATCCAGTCCCATCACTTTATGGCAAGTAGATGGGGGAAACCATGGAGACAGTGAGAAACTATTTTCTTGGGCTCCAAAATCACTGCAGATGGTGACTGCAGCCATGAAACTAAAAGACGCTTGCTCCTTGGAAAAGAAGCTATGACCAACCTAGACACCATATTAAAGAGCAGAGATATAAATTTAACAACAAAGGTCCATATATTCAAAGCTATGGTTTTTCTAGTAGTCATGTATGGATGTGAGAGTTGGACCATAAAGAAAGCTGGGCACTGAAGAATTGATGCTTTTGAACTGTAGTGTTGGAGAAGACTGTTGAGAGTCCATTGGACAGCATGGAGATCAAATCAGTCAATCCTAAAGGAAATCAGTCCTGAATATTCATTGGAAGGGCTGATGCTGAAGCTCCAATACTTTGGCCATCTGATTCAAAGAACTGACTCATTGGAAAAGACCATGATGCTGGAGAAGATTGAAGGCAGGAGGTGAAGGGGATGACAGAGGTTGAGATGGTTGGATGTCATCACTGACTTGATGGACATGAGTTTGAGCAAACTCCAGGAGTTGGTGATGGACAGGTGTGCTGCAGTCCATGGGGTCACAAAGAGTCAGACACGACTGAGTGACTGAACTGAACTGAGAATAACCAACCCTCACCACCACTTAACAGAGAAGTGCACTTTGAGGCTGTTCACTCATCTAGAATCTAAAGAATGTCCATTCAGTAATAGGGTTTAGTCCCTTGTCTGGGCCCTTATACATGGTGAAACACAAACTTTCGCCTAGTAAAGCTGGAATACTGCTTCAACCTAACAGATACATATGACAACCGCCTATGTCCCAGGCACTGGAGCTGGGGAGAGAACATAACGGATCAGGGTGGGGAGAAGAAGAGCTGTTCAAATGGCCATCTTAGGAGGACTTTGGAATTTAAATTATGTAAAGCTCTCATTTCAAGAATGGCTCAAGGAGGCATACACTCATGGCAGGACTTAGATACACGCCCACCCGATCCAGCTGAGCACTCTGCAAAAGGTATTCTCTGGATTGAAAGTCAGAGGCTCTAAGAAACATCCAGTCTAGTGATGCAGACCTTGCCATGTGTTTCAGGTAAAAAGAACAGAGAAAATCTGGAAGCAGAGTGGTTCTGCCATGAGGTAAATGACAACAGCAAGGGTTTATCAGAACATATATGATGGTGGGGATGCAGAAGGGACCAACACCTGCCTGTCCAGTAGATTTCATTCAAATTATGAAATGATGGTCATAAGCCAATCATAGTTCATAGGTGTATTTAACCTCACCTGCTGCATGTTGTAGGTCTGCAAACATTTTCTTAAAATATAGAATTAGATGGCCACAGTAAAATTTAAAAAAAATTATATTTCCAGTTAATTTTTAAAATAATTTAATTTGCATTACAGCAAACTTACATGACAATAACCAGCTGGGGCCTGCAGTGTTTATCTCTTAGAAAAGTGCATGTTCTCAGTTCCTGTGTGTGTGTCTGAGTTAAGCTGCTTCAGTCATGTCTGATTCTTTGCGACCCTATGGATGGCAGCCCACCAGGCTTCTCTGTCCATAGGATTCTCTAGGCAAGAATACTGGAATGGATTTCCATGTCCTCCTCCAGGGGATCTTTCCAACCCGGGGATTGAACCCACATCTTTTATGTCTCCTACATTGGCAGGCAGGTTCTTTACAACTAGCGCCACTTGGGAAGCCCCTCTCAGTTCCAAGATTTCCACAACTCCCAAATATGAACCGTGCTTTATGTTTTATCCCTGCATATAATATAAAACATAAGAGGCAAAGATAAACCAAGTAAGATATATTCAATAGACTGAATGCCTATGCCCTCCCCCAAATTCATATATTGAAATCCTACCCCTGCAATGAGATGGGGAGTGGAGCCTTTGAGAAGTAATTCAGTCATGCAGGTAGAGCCCTCATGAATGATGTTAGTGCACTTATAAAAGAGACCACAGAGAGGCCCTTCCCTCTCCTGCCCTGTGCGATGTGTCCACAGCAAGGAGATGGCCACTGGAGAACCAGGAAGTCAGTCCTCACATGACATCAGATCAGCCAGCAACTTGATCTTAAACTTCCCAGCCTCCAGAACTTTGGGAAATCACTTCTGTTCCTTTTATAACACCTAGTTTCTGGTATCTTATTTTAGCCACCTGAACTAAGACAATATGTCTTCGAGGGAAAAAGAAATTCTTATTTCCATAGCCACTGTAATAATTTGAAACCTGAGTTAGACAATGAGTTAGCAAGTATTTCTGTAGTTCTATTAATATATTTCTGCTCTCTGCATGATGCTAACAGGTTTAAGAAACACAAAACCCAATTTGAAATGGAGAATCTCTTTCTTCACTTGGAAAGGAGAATGAATATACTCATTTGGCAATCACACTAGAAACTGAAAAAAATATCATGTTCAAGGACATGTAAGTAAGTGTTTTTTACAACAACAGCTTTCTGAAAATAAGCACTGTAAAATGAATACAGCAGCTGAGGAGTGAAAGCTTTTCGGGGGTAGGTCTCAACGAAAATGCCTCATTAATGTCAGTTACATGTTCAAGAACAATGACCAAAAACCACCAAGGAAACTACTGGCTATTTGGAATTTCTTTTCTTATTTGTACATGTCTTTCCTTCTGCTTTATGAAGAATAAGCATGTATTCATTCGCTCCACAAATATTTACTGATGTACTGATTACACAACAGGCATTATTTGTCATCTCTGAGGGTAAGTACACAATTCAGCCCACATTCCTACTTTCAAGAAGCTTTTACTCAAGACAAAAACATAGATGAGGAAAGTCTGGCAAAGGCTTTAAAGAGGACTAAAAGGTTTAAGGTGGCAATGTTTTAAAGTAGAGTAAAATAAGGTAAGTGATACAGGCTGATAGGGTTGTTTTGGAGGGCCTTTTTTTGAGAAGACATCTGAGTAGACAGCAGAGTCAAAATCAACCCTGAATATTCATTGGAAGGACTGATGCTGAAGCTGAAGCTCCAATACTCTGGCCACCTGATACAAAGAGCCGATCTGACTCTGGGAAAGATTGAAGGTAGAAGGAGAAGAGGGCAACAGAGGATGAGACGGTTGGATGGCACCATCAATTCAATGGCTATGAGTTTGAGCAAACTCTGGGAGATAGTGAGGGACAGAGAAGCCTGGCGTGCTGCTATCCATGGGGTCGCAGAGTCAGACATGACTGAGTGACTAAACAACAACAAAGTGTCAGGGTAAGAATATTCTAGTCAAAAGGAACAACATTTGTAAAGTTCCCATGGCAAGAATGGCCAAGACCACCTGGCTGGACTGGAGTGAGTGACAGGGAATGTTACTAGATGAGAGCAGAAGGCAGCGACAAAGTCTTCCAGGATCCCGCCGGCTGCAAGGAACAGTTATATATAATTAGAAACCACAGGGGGCCCTCATCAAATGCATGACATGATCTGATCATGTTTCTAAAAGATGATTTCTTCTACACTGTGGAAGTCACAGTAGAAAGAGAGCCTGGAAACATGGCTATTGCATAAATCTGGGAGAAAAACAATGAGAGTGGCTTGCACCAAGTACTGTGCATATAGAAAGCAACAGTTGGACCTGCGAAATATTTTGAGATAGAGCCAGTAGGATAGGTTATCTGGGAATAGGCAAATGCATTTAGAGTTATCATCAAAGAAATCTGTGTAATGTAATATGCTACTTGATTTTCTATTTACATTCTATTTTCTGCTGGAGCACAGTAAAAACTTGGAGAAGGCATTGGGGCAGGAGCTGGTGGACAACAGAGGGATTGTTCAAATGCATCGACCTTTCATAATAATTAATTGTTACTCATGAAGCAAGATCCAAACACTAGCTGTCTCTTCTTCCTTTCTTTCCTTCCTTCCTTCCAGTGAAGCATTCAAGTATATTTAAAGAAATATATACAGCAATTTATATTTACTTATAGTCAGATTTATGAATGAAATAATGCTTTTAAATACAAAAGTTAAATTTAACTCCACTAAAATTTTAAAGGAAAAACATGATTAGGTGATGTTTTGCAGCTTTCATCAGTACTCTTTACCTAGTTATTTCAGTAATGAAGAAGTTGAAAAAGAAATGAATGGCATCTCATGCCAACTGCTCTACATATTTAAGTTCTGAGCACCTGAGCATGAAAGTTGAAGTATTGAATAGATTGAGTATATTATGAATGGAGTTTAGTGTAACAATCAAATAAATTACATTCATGATATCCATAATCACGTCTGTGGCATGACAATTAGCTACAAATGATAAACAATTCTCATTAATTAATATGATCAGTTCTATGTTTACATAGCCATACAAAGTTTCTAACATTTTTTTTAATTCTTCAATATCTCCTTGAGTTTCAGCTAAGTCTTTTCTACTCCATAACCACATATGTCATACAATAAACATTTGCTCTAATATGCTAACTGAATTAATATCAATATGTTTAATCAACTCTATGTTTATCTCTCTTCTCTTTTCTTTCCCCCCTCTCTCTTTTTCACTCTTTGCTGTAATTTTCCCCACTCAGTACACCTTCCAGATCACAGATCACAGGTCTCATACCAGACTTCTCCCAAATCACTAGCTTCTCCTCTGCTTCCAGATTGCTTCACCAGAAAAGTTCTTAATTATTCTCCTGCTCCCTGTTCCCTGATCAGAAAGTTCAGCTCCTGGGTATCAAAGAGCTCAAATGCTGACGTGGAAGGTTAGCAAAGGACAATGTAGCATGATACCCAACAAAGAACACAAGCCAGAGAGATGTTGAACTCAGCCTCTGGGAGCTGTGGGGAAAAGGGAATAGATGGGAGAGGATAAAGAGCTATTAAGTGCTGAAAGTGTTGAAAGTGTTAATTGTTCAGTCTTGCCCAACTCTTTGCAACCTCATAGACTACAGCCCACAAGGCTCCTCTCTCCATGGAATTCTCCAGGCAAAAATACTGGAATGGGTGGCCATTCTCTTCTCCAGGCTATCTTCCCGACCCAGAGATAGAAACTGAGTCTCCTGCATTGCAGGCAAATTCTTTACTGTCTGAGCCACCAGGGAGCCCAAAGAGCTATCAAAGCCCTACCAACTCATGACTGTGATTCTCTGGCTATGGCTTAGAGAAGTAGATGATGCCAGATATGTGCTCTTAAATTCTTAAGAGCATCGTGATGGATTACAAAATACATCCATCTTGTGGATACACAGGACCTATGTAACATTCTAGTGCTGTACAGAGAGAGAAAGAAGAAGAGACATGAAAGACTACTGGAGAGGAATGAACATAAGTTAGCTTTACACAAGAACATTTGAAATGCATTCTCTCTCTCCCATGTGAATTTCTTTTCATGTAATCTGGTTTTTCATGGATAAATATGGACACGTATGTTCAGTTTATCAGAAAGGGGTCATAATCAGGTCAAGAAAAAGTCCTAGTACTGTGTGAAACTTGATACGTATTAGCTATAACATGCTTCCTAGATTAGGGCTTTGACCTTGAAGACAAAGAGCTAGAATAACTGAATCATGCAGACTTTTTGCTTTTTCTCATCAATCAGGGTATTGACCCCTAAAGGCACTGAGGTACAGAGTGAAGGTGACTCTTAAGGTCTGAGATTCCATTCTGTTTTTGAGTGCAAGAAAACAAGCTTGGAGAGACAAAATACAAAACTTAGTAAAGGCTTCAGCCTGAAAAGCTTTCTTTCCTAGGTATAACCACCTCCAGTGTTGGCACTTGAATGATCATTTCTCAGGGTGCTAAGTTGCTTCAGTGGTATCTGACTATGGACCACAGCCTGCCAGGCTCCTCTGTCCATGGGATTCTCCAGGCAAGAATACTGGAGGGGGTTGCTATGCCCTCCTCCAGGGGACCTTCCGACCCGGGGATCGAGCCTGCGTCTCTTAAGTCTCTGTATTGGCAGAGGGTTCATAACCACTAGCACCACCTGGGAAGGCTCCTCCCTTTGATGCCAGAACACAAGCACAGCTGGCTTGAATTTCTACGTTTACCAAACAAGAAAGGGAGTAAAAAGGATATCTACATAGAGATTTCTTAATAATATAACCAATTTGTCAGGTTATTACAGAATTTAAAGAGTTTATCACAGTTCTTTAGAGCCAGCCATAATTCAGCAGGTTGCTCTCAATTCCAGCTGGTTTTCACTGCACAGTACAATCAATGATATAATCATCAGATGTAAGTGACAGAGTTCACTTTTTTTTTAGGGCAAATCATCTGAAAATGGTGAAAATACTTCAAGTTCCTTTAGGAAAGCATGTTGAAAATTTCCAGAGTGATAATGTTATTAACACAATGAGAGTTTTGTTTAATTTTACAGAGTTTTTAAATTTTACAGTTTTTTAATTTACAGGTGTTTTTTTTTTAAATTTTACAGAGTTTCCTGTAAAATTAGGTTTAAAAAATTAAAATGTAAGTTTCATTTAAGGCACATCTATCATCATAGAAGAAGGCAGTGGCACCCCACTCCAGGACTCTTGCCTGGAAAATCCCATGGATGGAGGAGCCTGGTAGTCTGAAGTCCATGGGGTCACTAAGAGTCGGACATGACTGAGCGACTTCACTTTCACTTTTTACTTTCATGCATTGGAGGAGGAAATGGCAACCCACTCCAGTGTTCTTGCCTGGAGAATCCCAGGGATGGCGGGGCCTGGTGGGTTGCCGTCTCTGGGGTTGCACAGAGTCGGACACGACTGAAGTGACTTAGCAGCAGCAGCAGCAGCATGTCATTATACACATTTAAAGAAAAGTATTAAAAAGAAACACATTTTAATAGTACTCTATACAGTCAACATGTAAGGGAAAAACATAGACAACAAATAAAATTTCAGGGAAATTAGTGATGCATGCCTCTGAAATTATAGGGATTTAGTCTTAAAATCATTATTTAAGTGTAGATTCTTTTCAATTCAAAGAGAAATACTTTACTTTTCTCTACTCATCAACTAAATTCCTCATTAACCTATAAGAACACAGCAACACTGTTGTACAGTTGATAACCCTCCCTTTTTATTATGCAAATAAGACTATACAGGTGGTTACAGATTTTGAAATAACTGTTACTAATTATACACTATTCTCCAATGCCATAATAAAAAGTGAATGAACTTGATACTGACATAAGGAAAATATGCAGTTTAAAGAAATGACATGGTATCCAAAACAGATGTTATCGTAAATTATAGTCTAATAATTTAAGGGTGAAATTGTGCTGAAGGCTCAGTCATCCATAATGGATTCCTTTATGACTTACCCAACAGGAATCAGGGTTAAACATTCTAAATATGGTTTAATCTGGCTTGAACTACATGTGATTAAAAGTTTTAATTTGACACAACTGGCTAATTATCTCCAAAATTCAATTGTGTAGAAATAGTTCATTTACAAGGATTGCTCATGGCAACACAAGCCATGAAAGTCTACACAAGGAGACAAAGAAAGGACGTGAATCACACATACTGAAACAGGATGTGCCAAACTAGGGCTGCGGTTGGACAGTTTCCAAGCTGAAAACAGGCAGACTGGTGGAAACAGCAAAAACCAAAATGTGCATATATACAGTCACACAATCACTGCGGAAAAAGCTGCGGGGATGGGGCGCAGGGTGGAGTGCCTAACCCTGAGAGGAGCTGAGAGAGCCATTTAGCCTGGGCCTCGGTTCAGTTCAGTTCAGTCGCTCAGTCGTGTCTGACTCTTTGCAACCCCATGAACCACAGCACGCCAGGCCTCCCTGTCCATCACCAACTCCCAGAGTCCACCCAAACCCATGTCCGTTGAGTCGGTGATGCCATCCAACCATCTCATCTTCTGTCATCCCCTTCTCCAACAGAAGAGGGTATTTTAGCAACGTAACTATTTTCTCAAATATAAGCAGTTATACTGACCCAGGATAAAATAAGTGAGGAAGAAAGAAACTAGAGTTCAATGAGAGTACTTGATCATCTTAAGCGTTATCAATCTCTTCAATTAATGAAACACCATTATTTTACCCATTCTTTATAACTGTGCAAATATTGAAAACATGGTTCATAAATCTTGAGGTTTCCACATACAAAATTTATATATGCATGTGCCTATGTGTGTGATGTGACAGTTTCAAAAACACATTTGACAATGCTCTTATTCCTTAAATATCAGGGTGGCAGAAATATAAACATAATAAACTCCATGATACTAAAGCAAAGTTCTATCCAAATCTTGAAATATGACCTAAGTTTAAGAGTTCAGTGAAAGAGTTTTGAAGATACAGGTACGGTAAATAACCCAGTTCAGTTCAGTCGCTCAGCCATGCCCAACTCTTTGTGACCCCATGGACTGCAGCACGCCATGCTTCCCTGTCCATCAGCAACTCCCGGAGCTTACTCAAACTCATGTCCGTCAAGTCAGTGATACCATCCAACCATCTCATCCTCTGTCATCCCCTTCTCCTCCTACCTTCAATCTTCCCCAGCATCATGGTCTTTTCCAGTGAGTCAGTTCTTCGCATCAGGTGGCCAAAATATTAGAGTTTTAGCTTCAGCATCAGTCCTTCCAGTGAATATTCAGGACTGATTTCCTTTAGGACTGACTGGTTTGATCTCCTTGTAGTCCACGGGACTCTGATAATAACCCAGAGAAGTTTCTATTTACTGCACTGTATCTACATAAACACCAATTCCAAGTGATTGCTTCATAGTTTCTCTTTATCCAGAAGTAATGTCTTATTAATGAAGAGACTAATTTCTCAGGTTTTATGTCTTTCCTTAACAAGTCTTTGCTACTGAGACTGAGCGGATCTGGCATAGGCATATTCTTCTTTATTAGGTATCTGTAAGAGTAGGGCATAGGATAGGCATATTCTTTATTAGGTATCTGTAAGAGTAGGGCATAGGATAAGACTACAGCAGTAGCCCCAAGGAGGCTTGTGAGTAAGGCTTTATGATGATGAAGATATGACTCTAGGCAACTGTCCTGGGAAATAAGAGACCAAAACGTAAGGTGACTGGTGGGGGGATGGCGCCACAATGATAGCATGGGGACTCATGGAGAAGGCTGGGGGAAATCTTGAGGTCAAAAGACAAGGTCTAAAGTCTAGTTAGGAGTTAAAATGGGAATCTCATAATTCTCACAGTTCAAGCTACAGTGTCTACCATTCTGGAAGTGATTTAATTCAAAATCCTACCATGGTGAGGATGAACTGGAATGGAGATGGGATGTTAAGGCTGCTTGCATCAGAAACTGGGGAAAAGGCACCCCATAAGTGAAGAGCTAGAAGAATGCACCAGTGTGGGAAAACAAGAAAGGACTGCTGCTTGGTTTTGTTTTGTTTTTGTTTTTTGCTTGAGGCCTAGCAAGTTTTGAAAGAAACTGGAATTATCCCATAGGACCACAGAGAGAACTTCAAAGAATCCCTTTGAAATCAATTAGTGCATACAAATATTTATCTAAGAAGTCACTCAAAGATATTTGACAGGTAAATACTTAAATCCAATGATTCAAATAACACAGCCCTGTGAACAGAGTATTTGTTTGTGTGTGTTTGTTTTTTTTTTAAACTCTTACAACACTAAGCATTTGATAAATGTATGAAAATGGTATTATCAAGCTGGAGTGTTATGACCTCCATAAAGCATAACTAAATTATTCTTCCAGCTATTTAATTCAAGTGCACTGGAATAACCATTGAAGCTAAGTTATTTTAGTCTAATTTTCAATGAGGTGGAGATAATTTTTAGTGTCACATTGATTCTTTTCATGGGGAAAAACTAATAGCTATAATATGCTCACTTTGAGTGATACCCATTCCATATATTTTCTGCTGAAACCTTCCCTACAACCCAATTAAGGTGGGCATTATTTCCATTTTACAGATTAGAACACTAAGACTGAGCTAAGAGTGGAGTTAAGAATTAGGCCCAATACATACCCAAAGCAATGGAAATCAGAATGTTCTAGAGATATCAGCAATGCCAGGTTCACTGCAGCATTATTTATAAGTGTGTGTGTGTGTGCGTGCATGTGTGTGCTTGTGTAATAGGCAAGATATAGAAACAGCTGTAATATGTCATTGTATTAAAAGCAGAGACATCACTTTGCCAACAAAGGTCTGTCTAGTCAAGGCTATGGTTTTTCCTGTGGTCATGTATGGATGTGAGAGTCAGACTGTGAAGAAAGCTGAGCACCGAAGAACTGATGCTTTTGAACTGTGGTGTTGGAGAAGACTCTTGAGAGTCCCTTGGACTGCAAGGAGATCCAACCAGTCCATTCTGAAGGAGATCAGCCCTGGGGTTTCTTTGGAAGGAATGATGCTAAAGCTGAAACTCCAGTACTTTGGCCACCTCATGCGAAGAGTTGACTCATTGGAAAAGACTCTGGTGCTGGGAGGGATTGGGGGCAGGAGGAGAAGGGGACAACAGAGGATGAGATGGCTGGATGGTATCACTGACTCGATGGACGTGAGTCTGAGTGAACTCCGGGAGTTGGTGACGCAGGGAGGCCTGGCATGCTGCGATTCATGGGGTTACAAAGAGTCGGACACGACTGAGCGACTTAACTGAACACACACTCATATATATAGTACTCAGTATAGAAACAACCTAAGTGTCTATCAATGGATGAGTGAATAAAGATGTGATAAATATACATATATGTTTCATTTTATATATTTTCTTCTAATATTTCATTGTAGTAGTATATGTACAAAGAAAAGGAGAAAATCCTGTTTGTGACAACTTGGATGGACCTTCAGGGCATTATGCTAAATCAGATAAGCCAGACAGAGAAAGACACTTAAATGCTGTATAATCTCTTTAATTTGTGGAATCTGAAAAATTCAAACTCAGAGTAGCAAAGAGCAGAGTTGTGGTTACTCAGGGTGTGGAGGTGGAGGTGGGAAATAGGGAGATGCTGGTCAAAGGGTGCAAATTTTTAGTTATAAGATAACCAATTCTTAGTATCTAATACATAGCATACTGATTATAACTAGTAATACTGTAAGACAGTACATTTTAAATGTTTTCACCACACACACACACACACAAAACAAATAGTAACTATGTGACAGGATGGAAGTATTAGCTAGTGCTATGGTGTCATTCTGGAGAAGACGATGGCACCCCACTCCAGTACTCTTGCCTGGAAAATCCCATGGACAGAGGAACCTGGTAGGCTGCAGTCCATGGGGTCGCTAAGAGTCAGACACGACTGAGCGACTTCACTTTGACTTTTCACTTTCATGCATTGGAGAAGGAAATGGCAACCCACTCCAGTGTTCTTGCCTGGAGAATCCCAGGGACGGGGGAGAATGGTGTGCTGCTGTCTATGGGATCGCACAGAGTCAGACACGACTGAAGTGACTTAGCTTAGCTTAGCTTATGGTGTCATTCTGCCATATATAAATGTATCAAATCAAGACTTTTAGTGAAAGTCACTCAGTCCTGTCCTACTCTTTGTGACCCCATGGACTATACAGTCCATGGAATTCTCTAGGCCAGAATACTGGAGTGGGTAGCCTTTCCCTTCTCCAGGGGATCTTCCCAACCCAGAGATTGAACCCAGGTCTTCCGCATTGCACGTGGATTCTTTACCAGCTGAGCCACCAGGGAAGCTTCCAAGAATGCCTATCCCTTCTCCAGTGGATCTTCCTGACCCAGAAATCGAAACGCAGTCTCCTGCATTGCAGATGGATTCTTTACCAACTGAGCTACCAGGAAAAAAGCCCCTTTAACACCTTAAACTCACATAATGTTACATATCAATTATATCTCAGTAAAGCTGGGGGGAAAAGAATTGAACACATACTATCTACTTCAAAGCACATCTCCTTCCACAAGGGGACAAATAAGAATCACTTTGAGAAGAACACTAGGATTCTTAAAGATAGTTTTATTATACCTTTGCATCAATATTTTTCTTGAAGGACTCAAAAAATAATGCAAGTCCTAAGAAACACTTTTTTACTATTTTGGGTGAAAGCAAGTGGTATGTATCTGTCCCAATTTACAAGGATTTGAGGAAAGAATAATAGGCATATTCAATAGGTGATAAGCACCTTAGAAAATCTAGCTGCATCATGCACACTTACTAATTACAGCTCAGGGATAACTCGGGGCTCTTTATAAGCCCAGTGGTTGTCAACCTGTTACAATAGTTTGTCAACTGCACTTCTTTCCAACCATCCCTGATGGAAACATGTAATTACTAAAACTACCAAAGTAAATGCATTTGAATGAAAGCAAACCACATTGTAAACTTTATGGCCGTAAATTCTGTAAGGGACTGAATAACATGAAATGACTGGGCTGCTTTAAGAGAGAAAGAAAGAGCTTTTATAACATAGCAGCTAAAACCTAACAATGGTTTAGTAAGAGTATTTGACTCAATTCTCCATTATTATGTAAATAAGCATACCTGTAGGAATGAACACAGTTGTGGTTACAATGAGGTCTTAAATAAAAAGCAGGGCCTTTTAAAACACACACCAAATGTTCTGAACCTACTGAGAAAGTTTGTTAATTTAAACCATGGCCCATAGGATAATATTTAAGAAGCCGGTCTTTTTCTACGATGACAAATCACACTTGAAAATTGCCTTCACAGTCACAAAACCCTCGAGCTAGGCAAGACCCTGAGCTGTCCTTCAGCTTCAGCCAACAAAAATATCAGCAATAAGTATGGCTAACAATCCACCTGCAGCATAGGCTAAACGATGGCAAATAAGGCATTCATGCAAAAAATTAACACATGGCAGAAAATAATACTGAGCTCCAGGGCAAAATTCACTCTTGTGTCACGGTGAAAAATCAAAGAATATATCTTAGACTATGAAATCCCTAAACAGTATCTCATTAGTATAATTCAGAACTTTACACCAGGGACACATACTTTTACAATACTTATTTTAATCTTATTTTATCATGCTCTTAAAGGAATTCTTCTTTCTCTAGAATTATATGCAGGAAAACACTCAGCACTGGTTTTCAATTAGTTATTAAATCTTTGTGATAAAATGTACTTTTCTGTTTATATTAGTCATTATTTTGGCAATTCCTATTGCACTGATTTAGGGTAAATGAACAATCTATTCCAATATGCTCGGGTTTTTTGTTTCAATTCTTAAACAGAAAAATTATTTCTCATTTGCTAATCAGTAACATATTTCAGACTATGAGGCCACCGGGGACAGCTCTTGTAAGGACTTCTCAGTAATATGTAAAAAGATAAAAGATCTAATTTTATACACACACACACACACATGTAAAATGAAGATCTTAGCAAAAGTCGACTATTGTATAGTACTATATCTTGTTCTGATGCTTTGAGGCTGGACCACAGCATAAGGTGTGAAGTTAATCTGAAGCTGAACCTGAGGACAGACTCTGCAAAGAAATCCTTGGGGAGAGAAGGGGTATCCAGAAACATCTCATGGATCTGTGTTTAAAAATTCCACAGCAGAAAGGGAAATCACAAGAGACTATTTCCGTTCCTTATCCAGACACCCTTCTGAACTTTGAAGCAGAATAAGAAACATCTGGAGATGTTGATCCCAGAACTGAGGTAACAGCAGGGCAGATCACACAAACATTCTGCTTAAAACTACTGCACTAACTTTAATAGTAGACTCTGAAATGCCTCCCAAAGAAACTATATATGTATATATACATGTAATCCACGTGGTGCACAGCTTATGTGAATGCTTTTTTGTACCTTAAGCGCTTTTGCATGATTTCAGTCAATAATGGCTAGCCTGGCAGATGAAACTATAACTTTCAGCCCATGAGGATCAGGCTAACACTCTCAGCCAATAGGGCTCTACAACTTTATCCTGGAGGGGGACATGTTCTTCAGTGTATTTCTCCTGCTACTGTGTCTCTTTCTGTCATTTATTTCATGTTCTGATAAGCAATTTGGACCCATAATGATGGACAAAAATAGGCTATATCTGCTAGCAGAAAATAAAGAAAGTGCATAGCACTAGTTGTCAACATGCCTGTGTTAAGATGGCTCAATTCTCCTTCCAGAAAATAGCTGAGGACACATCAGGTAAAGATATTCAGGAAGTTCAGGACTGGTGAACATCTCCTGGGATTATGAAAGGCACCAATGATGTACTGGAGCTACAAGTTGGGGTCAATGCTTATGGGGACAGTTGCTGGAAGAAACGGGCTGGAGGAATCCTGACTTGAGTAACCCAAGAAAATCAAAGAGAGAACAACGATACTGGACATCTGGAATGAATCTTCATAGAAACTAAGCCAGACTTTTCCAACTATAGTCCTGACCTAGTCTTGGATCATGACATCAATTTTGTGAATCAACATTTTTCCTGCATATGATAATACAATCAAATTGAATAAGATAAAAGCATCATAGTGCTTCATTCACAGTCCACTATTAACCATACAATTCTTGCTTCATTTCTAATTTATGTCTTGTTCTATATAAAGCCTAACCATGGGTCACATTTTCAAATATATGAAAGCCAATAACCTATGCACAAACCACAAGTAGTGCTGAGTTAGCATCTTCATTTTGTGGAACGCACTCCCCACAGAAAATTGCTATGAGGATACAGAAATGGCCCTCTGGTGTCACAAATCTCAGCTTGAGAAGAGTGCAGGGTAAGGAGTGTGCATTAATATTATCTATCCCTTGTTGGACAATAGGTATCTGTGTGTTAAGAGCCACCAAGACCACCACCACCAGTCTTCTCAAATAATTATCTCTGGGCTCTGGTTTAATTTCCTGATTGAGACTTTACAACTTCATCAAAACTGGAGAATTTTCTAGGCTCCAAACTCTCTTGGTCTGAACCTTACCAGTCTGCCTAGATCCACCCAGACTCTTCAACCTATCACCTAGACACTTTTGCTTAAATTTTCAAGTTTGCCAGGTTATCTGCTCTGAAAATGAACTATTTAGCCACAAGGCTCACCTGACATTCTAGAACCATTGCCTGCTTCTTGGAACCTACTTCTGCTTTATCCTAGCCACCAGAATTTTATTTTCTGATAGACAAGGCTGGACTTTGCTATATTCTTTGGATATTCTAGGCAGATTGATAACTACGAAACAAAGCAGGGTCCTATCAGACCCTCTCAGTACAAGAGCCCCTCTGTGTCCCGTTTCTTGTTTGTAGAAAAAGGCTTTAGTCTCCTAGGCATTTCCTGAGTTCCAGAAAGCAGACACAAGCAATTCCTAACTAGAGAAGTGAGGGTCAGCAGAAACAAAGGAAAAACTATTAAATGAGAAAACTAATGACAATAATTAAGCTATGAAACAGAGTCCCAGTTTCTCCTCAAGGGATAACAACATGATGGATATCCTTGAGCTGTTCTTCTTGAACTAAGAACAACTCCCTTCCATCCAGATGGAGGATGGAAACTATATGCTTCATCTGAGCACTAGAGCCCAGACTGGCTGGAAGGAGAAGATTGATGATGTAGATTCCTGAAATACCAGCGCTACCTCACCACCAGCCAGAAGAAAGTCATGAATCCTGCACCCCTCAGTCTCAAATACTGGCTTTAAAAACACTCCCCTGAAAACCAGCTGAGGAGTCTGTGTCTTTTAAGCATGAGCTGCCTGTACTGTAAGCAGAGAGGGTAAGGGGGGTTTCCCTAGAGAAAGAGAACAAGGCATGGTTTTCTTGACATAAGAAAAGTCACTTTGGGCGTTAGCCATTTTGTGATCTAGGCCTGGCCACAATGCTTGCTGTGGATGATGTCGCAATAATCAATGATCTTAAAGGAAATGAGAGAAGGCAGGGACTAAGGAAAACTAGTCAAGAAACAATAGTTCGTCAATAAAACAGAGTCTGAGCTCCTTCTCAAGGGATATATATATATAACACTCTGACATAGTCTTTGAATTCCGCAGGAACTAAGGCCCCCCAACCTGAAACCTTTCACCTCAGATTGGGACTTGAACTCGTGTGCTGGGATTCAAACCTGGCCAAAACTCTGCTTGGGACTTGAACCCACATGGCCAGGACTTGAAGCCAGCCCAAACCCATTGTCTTACAACTGAGATCACACACTTCATTTCAGAACCCAATGGAGCTCAGGTTCTTGAAGAATTCAGTGAGAGACAAAGTGATAGGTAAGAGGTGGGTTTACTTAGAGAGACACGCACTCCACACACAGAGTGTAGGCCATCGCAGAAGGCAAGAGCAGCCTTGGGAGAAACACACTCCAAAGACAAGTGTGGGCCATTACACAGGGTGAGTGCAGCCTCCGAATGTGGTACAGTTAGTTTTTGTGGGCTGGGTAAGCTCATAGGCTAATGAGTGGGGGCATTATTCTATTTTGGGGAAGAGGCAGAGATTTCCAGGAGTTGGGCCACCATCCACTTTTTGGTCTTTTGGGCAGCCTTGGAATTGTCATGGCATCTCTGGGTGCATCACTTAGCTTACTGCTGTATTGTTTTCCGGTCATTAAGTCCTGTCCAGTCTTTCTGGCCCCATGGACTGCAGCACTCCAGGCTTCTCTGTCCTTCACTGTCTCCCTGAGTTTGCTCAAACTCATGTCCATTGAGTCAGTGATGCCATCAACCATCTCATCCTCTGTCACTTCCTTCTCCTCCTACCCTCAATCTTTCTCAGCATCAGGGTTTTTTTCCAATGAGTTGGCTCTTACATCAGTTGGCCAAAGTATTGGAGCTTCAGCTTCAGGTGATGTGTTATAATGAGCTTATATTGAGTATCAGGGTCTAAGAAGAGTTGGTTTGTCTGCCATCTTGGGCCTAATTGACTTTAATCAGTTTATGTTGTGTCCTCGGGCTATGTCATTCTTTCAAAGGTTGTACTTTGCCCCCTTCCCTCCTGTTTCACACCCAGGTGGAGGATGGGATGATGATGTAGACCCTGTGACTTCAATCAACTAAAGCTTGGACTCTGTTGACCTTTCCTTCAATTTTATGCTGAATTCTCCTCTGCTCAAGCCCCTTCGTGAATACGCATGTATCCTTAGCTTAAAACTTCCCCAATTTTGCTGTTCCAGGAGACATTGCTTTTGGAAAGATCTCTGGTGTTCTCTATGCTTGCTGAAAGTAATAAATCCTTCCTTCTCCCCACTTCTGGCTTGACTGTAATGCTGAGCTGAGCATGGTCCTGTGTGGCTCCTGGGCACAGAAGGCCTTTTTGTCCTCCATTTCTTGTAGGCAAGACTCCAGCCTCCAATACCTTCTCTGAGTTCCAAAGGGCAGAACAGTTGGTAATCAAGAGAGAAGCAGCCAGGAAACCACTTGAGGCAAGATTAAAGGGGTCAGAGAGGCTCATCAAGATTAGAAGACCAGACCACCACCACCAGAACCTGATTTAAACAACTTTCATGATTTTCCATGAGCCTATAGATCAACCTTTTCTCTCCCTTACTTGCTATCAGGTATAATCTGCAATAGTTAGTAAATGCAGATCATCCCCTGAGACTGCCTTAGAAAAGGAGTTATATTCTTTAAGAGCTGCCCTTGTAAATGAGTTCTGGTTTCATGGCAACTGCAGATGATTTCATCTCTGGACATTTGACTGAGAAATTGTAAGGGCAATCATCGTGAAGCACAGAGTACTCAAAGAAACTTCAAAAATCAAAACAATCTTCGGGGTGTGCTCTCATGGTCATTTGTCCTTTCCTTTTTATCTCTTCGCCTAGTATTGGAAGTAAGCTTATTCAATTCTAAGCCATAAAATTTTAGTTAGGAATGCTTTCAGCTATAAGCAATAGAAAACCCAGTTAACTGTAGTTTAAACCAGTAAGAGTTTATTTTTCTCACAAAAGAAGACTAAATGGATATAGTTGGTGGCTGTTATTAGTTCAGCAATTCAAAAATAACAGGGCTAAGATATTTGGGGTTTTCAAGAAGCTCTGTGCATCAAACCCATGCTTAAGACACTATACAGGGAAGCAGAAATGACAGTTTTGGCCATATCTGACCCCTTTCATCTAGAAGACAAACACTCCTTGAGAAAGCCTTTCAGCAGCCAGACTGGGTCACATGGACACCTGTGGCTGCAAATAAGGCTGGACAAATTAGGTGAAGAAAAATTGTCAACATTAACTGAAACAGATAATAATCCATTGTGCGTGTTGGGCACATTAACACCCAAAACAAACTGGATTCAAGTAAGAACAAAGAAAATGGAAATGAGTATCAAGTTAGCAACTCACAGTTTATCACCTAAAGCTACCGCCAGCTATGAGTCAACCAGGTCAAAGGGATGTAGTTTTTTTTTTTTTTTTTTGGCCCATATTTATGAATACTTGAGTCTTTGTGATGTAAAATATAACGAACTGCCAAACATTTCTCAGTCCTTGGGTGGTGACTGACCAATTTTTAGGAAATAGCATCCTTATTTTCATACGCAATAGTATACCCTTAATGGTTTTATTATATGAACTGGAACAATTAATTTTCCAAGAATTGTCAAAATCTCAGAAGGGTTCAAATTTAATTAGAAGAGTAAATGAACATGTAGCTTGGGAATATATAGATTCAAGATCTAACTGCACCTCTTATCAACAAGGAAATCCTGGATGAGTCAAAACCTTTTCTGGAAATCAAAACAGTTCCAAAGAGAGTTAAGTTGAATCTAATGATGAATTTACTCTAGTTCATAGTATAATTTCTAGAATAGTTTAGGGGGTGATGGGATCAGATAGGGCAGGGACCAGACACAGGGCTTATCAGTAGCCATTATATTAAAACATTCTTATTGAAAAATCAATGTAGCACACATCTCCAAGAACCCAGCATCAGAAGAGCAAAGTCCTCTGTGGCAGCGATAATGGCGGTGCTGGTGGCCTGTTGCTCCTTGACATCAAGAACTGGCTATTTTTATTTTTTTCACTACTAAAAAGACCATCCTCTTTCTTTCTTTATTTTAATTAATTTTATTGGCTACTTTTCTGTGGGGGTAATAGTAAATTGTGGTCACTGAGATTCTCTAGAACTAACTGGGATCCAGTCTCCAGATTCGAGGATGATAAAAGAGGGCCCATTTTTAATGAGCAGATATTTCAGAAAACTGGTGAATCAAAGAGTCATTTTTTCCATAACAGTATTAAAGACCATGTTCTATAAAGTCAATTCATTTTGTTCCTGTCATTGCTCACTGGCACATAGCTCATTAAATTTTAGATTCAATTAGAGGTAAATCATAAAATTTATCACCACACAAATAACAATATTTTAGCATAATTAGCCCCAACACCAGAAGTCTTGTTTAATTTCTGCCAAAATTAGCCAAGTTATTTCACTAGGCTGTAGTCTGAATGTTTGTGTTCATGTCCCTCTATTTTCACACACTGGAACCGTAACCTCCGTGGTGTTAGAAGGTGAGACCTTCAGGAGTGAACAGATCATGAGGGTTGAGCCCTCATGAATGGGATCAGTTCTCTTATAAAAGCTAACTTGTCCCTTTTACCATGTGACAATACACAAAAAAAGGTGCTGACTAGACCAGGAAGAGGGTCTTCACCAGAAAGGGACCATGCTGGCATCCTGATCTTAGATTCTCAAGCCTCTATAGAACTGACAGAAATACATTTCTGTTGTTTATAAGCCACCTAGGTTGTGGCATTTTATTATGGCAACCCTAAAAGACCAAGGCAGACTGTACATCATGTCTTCTTTTAAACACCAAAGATATTATCTTTATTATATTCTCTTCTTTTGTAACTTCTTTAAAAAACAGCATATTGTAGATAGCTAACTTTTTTATTTCTGTCAGCATTTTATTTTAGGGTTCATTTCTTTCTCTGACATCTTTTCATCACCTCTGTAGATATTTCCATATGGAAATTTTATTTTCCTTTAGATTTCTGTTCTTAAAATGTTTTATGCATTTATTTTGTTCTACATCTCCATAGATAAAAGCAATAATAGAAGGAATTAATGTTTTGCTATTTTACTCTGAGTTTATGCAGAGTCGTCATTTGATTATCAAATCCATCCAGGGTCTGCAATTAGAGTCAGTTCTACAGCTGCTCTCTTCTCTTTTCCTATAATGCATGTTCTTTTCTTTGGAACTGTTGTTTTCCAGTGTGGGTGATGTACAATACTCAGAATGCATCTTCAAAATGAACGTGGCTTCCCTTTCTATCTTCAAGGCCAACATGGGGAGAAACTCTATTGAGCTTTTCAGAATTCAAGTGGTGCTTTAGGCGCCTATATTTGTGTGTGTGGCCGTGAATGCAGGCAGCAGCTTTGTCAGTCTGGTTGTCACTGTCACACTGGGCTTTCCAGATGTTCAAATGTAAAAATGTCACAAAATGCCACCGCAAGGATGTATTTCTTTTTATTCCTTTTCTTGTCTATTTTTCCCCTTAAAGAAAGGACGAACCAAAGCAGAGCCATAGCTAGGATGACCGTCCATCATTCTCCCTAAATGGCCTAAAAGAAAAAGCACAAAGAGCCTCCAGGGTTCTTTTGGTGATTATAAATGTAGCACAACTTACATGATTGGACAATTAAATTTAATATTTGAATTAGAAGCAAATCCTGCATTAACTCTGCTAGAACTCAGAGATATTTTATTTATATGATTAAATGACATTAGATAAATGATATATAAAAATATAACTTATTTTCCTAAATTTGATATAGTATTAGAATATATTGTCTTTAAAGAAAAACCCACACCTCTAGTCTAAATAACATGTAGTAAAATTTTTCCTTTAGGACTAAAGTTTAACAAAAAAATCTATTCATACACTTACACAATCATAGAAATATAAAGTAACTTTTTACACTGGAAGCAGGCCTTAGGCATTAATTAAATATGCTGATAATTTATTTAAAAAGTGAGACAGCTTTAATTAATTTATCATAAGACTACCACATGTATGCATATATGTGTGTTTGCTTGAAAGTACATTCCTTACTTTTCAAATTCACTTTAAAACGCATTGGCTTTGATAGTAATTACAGAAACTGTAAGAGAACCACTTGGAGACAGCTTCATAATCTCTCACTTCTTCCCCAGGGAAAACATTACTGCATACATTCACTATATCATTTTATAAGGTTCCTTCTGGCTACTAATTTTCAGCTAAAAACCAAGAAAGACAAAAGAAACTATTCCAATTGTATCTATTTTTTCTGGCTTCAAATCAAGTGTACAGAAACAAGCTTCATAAAGTCATCTTTTTAATTCATTAAGAAGAGCTTCTTTATTTTTTTGAAAATTCTTTTTAGGAAAACTACTCAAATGTCATGCATGGAGGGGGAATCACTGTAGAAAACAGATTCAACAACTCTTGTAGAGATTTACGACAGCACAGGTAAAGTATCCCATTTCAGATGAGTTTCAATGATTTTATTTAAATTCCAAAAAATAATGTTTAAAGTGCTGTTATGGCGACTGACAAAAGTTAATTATGAGTAAAAAATCCCTTTCCGAAAAGCACTTCAGTCCCATCAAGTTTAGAAACAGAGGCTACCTTATTTGTTAAGAGTTATTTATTCTTGAAGATTTTATAGGAACAATTGTAATTCTTAGACCCTAGCATGACCAGTTTAAACCTCAAAACAAGACCAGGTGCTCAGGACACATTGAATCTAGTGAGAAAAAAAGAACATGTACATAAAAGGATAAGTAATGGCCCTGTAGACGACGGCACATAAAACAAATGGCCTATAACACAAGACCTATAAAAACGGAGGAAAAGATGGGCTCACCATGGGCTGGAATAGTGGAGGAAGATTTTTACAGAGAAGTTAGGCTTCGATATGTGTTTAAGGAAAACAATGGTACAATCCTCATGAGTAGTGAGGAGAAAGTGAGCACTGAAATTGGGGATAACGGTGAGAGCAATCCAGGGTAAGCCAAAACAGGAACTATAAACTGGAGACATCAAACAATCTTACCGCATCACAGACAAGGGGTCTAAGTAGGGAGCTGTGTGATAAAATTAAGGAATTGATTATAAACATCTTTCAGTGATCACCTGAGAGAACAGGAACTTTTATTCAGTTCACAAAATCATTTGTTGTCATTAATTTCAAATACACATGTCTAGAACCCACTCTAGACACTCTGATTCCCAGAGGTTGGGATTAGAGACTACTTTTTAAAATTCTTAATTATTTTTTTTTGGAATATATTTGATTTGCAATGTTGTGTTATTTTCTGCTGTATAGCAAAGTCAGTCAGCTATACATATACATACATCCACTCTTTTTTACATTCTACTCCCAAATAAGTCATTACAGAGTAAGGAGTACTTTTCTGTGCTATTTAGTATGCTCTTATAGTTATCTAGTCTATATGTATGCTTCTCTGATAACTCAGTAAAGAATCTGCCTACAATGCAGGAGACACTGGATTGATTCTTGGGGTGGGAAGATCTGCTGGAGAAGGGATAGGCTACCCACTCCAGTATTCTTGGGCTTCCCAGGTGGCTCAGCTGGTAAGGAATCCAGCTGCAATGTAGGAGACCCGGGTTCAACACCTGGGTTGGGAAGATCCCCTGGACAAGAAAAGGGAACGGCTACTCACTGAGTCTACACATGCTCAGCTGTTTCAGTTCAGTCCAGTCACTCAGTCATGTCCGACTCTGCAACCCCATGCACTGCAGCATGCCAGGGTTCCCCATCCATCACCAACTCCTAGAGTTTACTCAAACACATGTCCAAGTTGGTGATGCCATCCAACCATCTCACCCTCTGATATTCCCTTCTCCTCCTGCCTTCAATCCTTCCCAGGATCAGGGTCTTTTTCAATGAGTCAGTTCTTCACATCAGGTGGCCAAAATATTGGAGTTTCAGCTTCAGCATCTGTCCTTCCAATGAATATTCAGGACTTATTTCCTTTAGAATGGACTGGTTGGATCTCCTTGCAGTCCAATAGTCTTCTCCAACATCACAGTTCAAAAGCATCAATTCTTCAGCGCCAAGCTTTCTTTATAGTCCAACTCTCACATCCATACATGACTACTGGAAAAACCATAGCTTTGAATAGACAGACCTTTGTTGGCAAAGCAATGTTTCTGCTTTTGAATATGCTGTCTAGATTGGTCATAGATTTTCTTCCAAGGAGTAACTGTCTTTTAATTTCATGGCTGCCGTTATCATCTTCAGTGATTTTGGAGCCAATAAAGTATCTCACTGTTTCCATTGTTTCCCCACCTATTTGCCATGAAGTGGTTAGACTGGATGCCATGATCTTGGTGTTCTGAATGTTGCATTTTAAGTCATTTTCACTCTCCTCTTTCACTTTCATCAAGAGGCTCTTTAGTTCTTCTTCACTTTCTGCCATAAGGGTGGTATCATCTGCGTATCTGAGGTTATTGACAGTTCTCTCAGCAACCTTGATTCCAGCTTGTGCTTCATCCAGTCCAGCATTTCTCATGATGTACTCTGCATATAAGTTAAACAAGCAAGGTGACAAAATACAGCCTTGACGTACTCCTTTCCCGATTTGGAACCAGTATCTTGTTCCATGTCCAGTTCTAAATGTTGCTTCTTGACCTACATACAGGTGACTCAGGAGGCAGGTAAGGTGGTCTAGTATTCCTATCTCTTTAAGAATTTCCCACAGTTTGTTATGATCCACACAGTCAAAGGCTTTGGCGTAATCATTAAAGCAGATGTTTTTTATGGTATTCTCTTGGTTTTTCAATGATCCAAGGGATGTTGGCAATTTGATCTCTGGTTCCTCTGCCTTTTCTTAATCCAGTTTGAACATCTGGAAGTTTATGGTTCACGTAACTGATGAAGCCTGGCTTGGAGAATTTTGAGCATCACTTTGCTAGCATGTGAGATGAGTGCAATTGTACGGTAGTTTGAGCATTCTTTGGTATCGCCTTTCTTTGGGATTAGAATGAAAACTGACCTTTTCCAGTCCTGTGGCCACTGCTGAGTTTTCCAAATTTGCTGGCATATTGAGTGCAGCACTTTCACAGCATCATCTTTTAGGATTTGAAATAGCTCAACTGGAATTCCATCACCTCCACTAGCTTTGTTTGTAGTGATGCTTTCTAAGGCCCACTTGACTTCCCATTCCAGGATGTCTGGCTCTAGATGAGTGACCACACCTTTGTGGTTATCTGGGTCATGAAGATCTTTCTTGTATAGTTCTTCTGTGTATTTTTGCCCCCTCTTCTTAATATCTTCTGCTTTGGTTCGGTCCATACAATTTCTGTCCTTTATTGTGCCCATCTTTGCATGAAATGTTCCCTTGGTATCTCTAATTTTCTTGAAGAGATCTCTAGTCTTTCCCATTCTATTCTTTTCCTCTATTTATTTGCATTGATCATTGAAGAAGACTTTCTTATGCTCTCATTGCTATTCTTTGGAAATCTGCATTCAAATGGGTATATCTTTCCTTTTCTCCTTTGCCTTTTGCTTCTCTTCTTTTCTCAGCTATTTGTAAGGCCTCCTGAGACAACCATTTTTGCCTTTTTGCATTTCTTTTTCTTGGGGATGGTCTTGAACACTGCCTCCTGTACAATGCCACAAACCTCAGTCCATAGTTCTTCAGGCATTCTGTCTATCAGATCTAATCCCTTGAATCTATTTATAACTTCCACTATATAATGTAAAGGATTTGATTTAGGTCATACCTGAATGGTCTAGTGGTTTTCCCTACTTTCTTCAACTTAAGTCTGAATTTTGCAATAAGGAGTTCATGATCTAAGCCACAGTCAGCTCCCAGTCTTGTTTTTGGTGATTATATAGAGCTTCTCCATCTTTGGCTGCAAATAATATAATCAATCTGATTTCAGTATTGACCGTATGGTGATGTCCATGTGTAGAGTCTTCTCTTGTGTTGTTGGAAGAGGGTGTTTGCTATGACCAATGTGTTTCTTGGCAAAACTCTGTTAGCCTTTGCCCTGCTTCATTTTGTACTCCAAGGCCAAATCTGCCTGTTACTCCAGGTATTTCTTGACTTCCTACTTTTGCATTCCAGTCCCCTATGATGAAAAGGGCATCTTTTTGGGGTGTTAGTTTTAGAAGGTCTTATCAGTTCAGTTCAGTTCAGTTGCTCAGTCGTGTCCGACTCTTTGCGACCCCATGAATCGCAGCATGCCAGGCCTCTCTGTCCATCACCAACTCCCGGAGTTCACTCAAACTCACGTCCATCGAGTCAGTGATGCCATCCAGCCATCTCATCCTCTGTCATCCCCTTCTCCTCCTGCCCCCAACCCCAGCATCCGAGTCTTTTCCAATGAGTCAACTCTTCTCATGAGGTGGCCAAAGTATTGGAGTTTCAGCTTTAGCATCATTCCTTTCAAAGAACACCCAGGGCTGATCTCCTTTAGAATGGACTGGACTGGTTGGATCTCCTTGAAGTCCAAGGGACTCTCAAAAGTCTTCTCCAAAGGTCTTCATAAAACCATACAACTACTTCCGTTTTTTCAGCATTACCAGTTGGTGCATAGACTTGGATTACTATGATATTGAATGGCTTGCCTTGGATATGAACAGAGATAATTCTGTCATTTTTGAGACTACATCCAAGTACTGTATTTCAGACTCTTTTGTTGACTATGATGGCTACTCCATTTCTTCTATGGGATTCTTGCCCAAACTAGTTGGGCAAGCTCAGTTGTTTAGTCATGTCCAATTTTTTGCAACCGTATGGACTGTAGCCTGCCAGGCTACTCTGTCCATGGAAACTTTCCAGCAAGAATACTGGGGCAGTATTTTAGTACTCAGATCAGATCAGATGAGATCAGTAGCGTCCAACTATTTGTGACCCCATGAATCGCAGCATGCCAGGCCTCCCTGTCCATCACCAACTCCCAGAGTTCACTCAGACTCACGTCCATCGAGTCAGTGATGCCATCCAGCCATCTCATCCTCTGTCATCCCCTTCTCCTCTTGCCCCCAATCCCTCCCAGCATCAGAGTCTTTTCCAATGAGTCAACTCTTCACATTAGGTAACCAAAGTACTGGAGTTTCAGCTTTAGCATCATTACTTCCAAAGAAATCCCAGGGCTGATCTCCTTCAGAATGGACTGGTTGGATCTCCTTGCAGTCCAAGGGACTCTCAAGAGTCTTCTCCAACATCACACTTCAAAAGCATCAATGCTTGGGCACTCAGCCTTCTTCACAGTCCAACTCACATCCATACATGACCACAGGAAAAATCATAGCCTTGACTAGATGGACCTTTGTTGGCAAAGTAACGTCTCTGCTTTTGAATATGCTATCTAGGTTGGTCAGAACTTTCCTTCCAAGGAGTAAGCATCTTTTAATTTCATGACTGCAATCACCATCTGCAGTGATTTTGGAGCCCAGAAAAATAAAGTCTGACACTGTTTCCATTCTTTCCCCATCTATTTCCCATGAAGTGATGGGACCGGATGCCATGATCTTCGTTTTCTGAATGTTGAGCTTTAAGCCAACTTTTTCACTCTCCACTTTCACCTTCATCAAGAGGCTTTTTAGTTCCTCTTCACTTTCTGCCATAAGGGTGGTGTCATCTGCATATCTGAGGTTATTGATATTTCTCCCAGCAATCTTGATTCCAGCTTGTGTTTCTTCCAGTCCAGCGTTTCTCATGATGTACTCTGCATAGAAGTTAAATAAACAGGGTGACAATATACAGCCTTGACGAACTCCTTTTCCTATTTGGAACCAGTCTGTTGTTCCATGTCCATGTCCAGTTCTAACTGTTGCTTCCTGACCTGCATACAAATTTCTCAAGAGGCAGATCAGGTGGTCTGGTATTCCCATCTCTTTCAGAATTTTCCACAGTTTATTGTGATCCACATGGTCAAAGGCTTTGGCATAGTCAATAAAGCAGAAATAGATGTTTTTCTGGAACTCTCTTGCTTTTTCCATGATCCAGGGGATGTTGGCAATTTGATCTCTGGTTCCTCTGCCTTTTCTAAAACCAGCTTGCACATCAGGAAGTTCACGGTTCACATATTGCTGAAGCCTGCCTTGGAGAATGTTGAGCATTACTTTACTAGCGTGTGAGATGAGTGCAACTGCGCAGTAGTTTGAGCATTCTTTGGCACTGCCTTGCTTTGGGATTGGAATGAAAACTGACGTAGGCCATTTCCTATTCTAGGGGATCTTCCTGACCCAAGGGTTGAACCTGCATCTCTTGCAATCTTCTGCATAGGCAGGTGGATTCTTGACCACTGAGTCAGTAGAGAAACCCCCATACTACACTTAATCTTAGCCAAAAGGCCGAGAAGCAGTTCTATATATAGTAGTGTCTACATGTCAATCCCAATCTCCCATTTATCCCCTTCTTCCCTTCCCCCTGACAAACCACAAGTTTGTTTTCAATGTCTGTAACAAATTCTGTTATGTAAATAGGTTTATTAAAATAATCCACAGATACAGACCCAGATTTCATGAGACCTATGTAGTCTCATAGGACTCCATGCTTCTAAGGGTCCCAGCCTTAGTTTAATTATCACTCTGCTGTAACCACCATGAAACTTTTAATAATATTAGCATTAATCTTTCATCTGTTGTCATCTTTTGTCATGTTTTTCATATATAGTGTTCACTGTGGCCCATGAATACAAAATTCTAGTGAACCCAAGATGTATGGAAGTTCATTCAGCAAGACTCAAAGTAAATATAAGGTAAGCTTACTACATCTATGAATGAGTAAGTGGGGGTGCTGATAGCCTCCAGGAGGCCATGTTTTCTGTTTGAACCAGAATTTGCATGAAGGCAGAAAGAAAATATGGCATTCTAAGCAACAGAAGCCACCAAGGGACCTTATAATTTCCCTTCTTGTTCATACTACTTCTCTGTATTAGTCAATGATTTACACTGAAAATGATTTAACATAAAAGAAAAGAGAATAATGAAAGTGAAAGTCACTCATTTGTGTCTGACTCTTTGTGAGCCCAAGGACTATACAGTCCATGGAATTCTGTAGGCCAGAATACTGGAGTAGGTAGCCTTTTCCTTCTCCACGGGATCTTCCCAACCCAGGGATAGAACCCAGGTCTCCTGCATTACAGGTGGATTCTTTACCTGCTGAGCCACAAGGAAAGCTGAAGAATACTGGAGTGGGTAGCCTATCCCTTCTTCTGGGGATCTTCCCAACCCAGGAATCAAACCGTGGTCTCCTGCATTGCAGGCAAATTCTTTACCAACTGAGATATCAGGGAAACCCAATAATAGGGCAACCTATAGAGTCTTTTGCTTCCAATTATTCTTTATTTATCTTTAAGCCAAATGAGAATGTTAATAAAATGTGAATATCGAAAAGTTAAATAAAAACATGTGAGTTAGATTTGTGCAGTATTGCCCTTGTTCTGGTAAGAAAGAAGTATATATGCACACACAAACAACAAAACAAAAATTGTGTAATGTCAATGTTTCCGCATGAGTTAAATACGTTTATATTAGCACTTAAAACTGTCATTAGTCATTTAAACATGACTAGTAAAATCCATGATAATAATTTAAATTTTTAATTTTTCTTTACTTAGCACAACGTTAAATAGAAATTTTAGAAACAGGTTGAGAGACCGTGGAAGAGTGGAAAAAATTTTATATTCTAATTCCTTTAATGGCATTTTTTTTCCTGCCTTCAAACAAGAGGCTGCACATTTTCATTTTGGACAGGGTATGCAAATTACATAGATGGCCCTGCCTTTTGTGACAATCAGGACTGAGAACTGCTACTGTAAGTAAGAGAGGCAGTAAATAATTTTGAAGGAAGATGTATTTCGTTATGTTTAATATATAAAAGACTGGCTCAAGTAAGACAATGTAGGAAGACCCATTGGAAATGTGTATCACAGAAGGGTAATGAATAAAAAGTTTTACTAATATGAGTACAAATGGAAGAAAGACGGCAGAAATTAAAGGAAAAGAGAAACTAAAGGGACTCAAAATGGCAAGAAAAGGAAAGGAAGACATTAAAAAAATGTCTCCAAATGGTGAAATCCTGGATACTGGCTAACAATGATGCAATCAAATTAAAGAGGAAGTCAAAGGTCTCCACTTTATACATGTCAACTTTTGAACGGAAGACAGACATTGAAGAATACTGTTCAGTGTTCTGGTGGACAGTGCACTTGAATGGAAGGGAAAACTGAGTACCATCACGGACATAAAGCTTCTCTATAGAATTAAACAAAATCATACAGAAAAGATAGTAGAGGGAGAAGGCAAGTCACAAATGCCTAGGCTTTATATGATACCACTGCTTAGGAAGCAAGAGAAAGAAAAGCAGCAAACACTTGAGACAGAGATGGAGCAGCCAAAGGAATGAGAAGAGCTGGAATAGCAACACTTAGTAACACCAAGCTAGATACTGATTTATTTAAGAAGAATTGTGAAGAATAGTGTTACATGTCATAGAGCAAAGAGAGTGTGATATGATAAAAGTGCTTTGAATTTTTAAGTGTATATTCATAAATGACCCTGGAGGAAGCAATTTCAGAGACCAGCTTTTCAGAAACTGTCAGACTAGACAGAGTTCAAGGACTGAGTGGGTGGTGATAAAATGGAGGTTGCGGTCCTACCACTCATTTTGAAGATGTGCTTGCTAAGAAGGAAGTCAAATAGAAGAGCGGCAAGGTGAGATGGGAGATCAAGTGAAAAAGTTTTCAAGATATATGAGTGATCATTTTCAGTACATATTTATGTTCTTACCATTGCTTTCATGTTTTATATTATTTCTATAGACTACCTGCAATCCTTGGAATAATCAAAGAACAGATGAATAAAAGGAAAGATACAATAAAAACAAAACAAAACGATGAAGCATGAGCAACTGTGCAGTCTCTTATTGATCCAACAATACATCCTAAGATACCATTAGGGAAAATGAGAATGAAAATACACACGCTTCCCTCAGGGAGCTTAAAGTTGGGAATCTATTTACACTTTCACTGTTAACTAAATATCAAGCAGAGTTAGTAAGGGTCACAATGAAAAGAACATATAAATAAGCCAAATAATTTTTGAAAACCCCAAAGTGTCATGTAACTATTTCCGTGTGAGAAATGAATGAATCTGGAGAGGTTTCTCTGAAATTGTATTAGAACGGGAAGGAAAGGGGACCAAGAATTAAAATACTAATGCCTCTTCCTCCATGAGCAGCAGGGAAGAAAGAACATGTGGACACTACAGAGCAATGTAAATAAGAAGATGTTATATTGAACTGTTTTAGAGGAGGGAATCCCGGCCAGAACGCTTTGATGATCTCAGTGAGTTAAGAGGTAACTTCACCTGCTGAGAGAGAAGGTAAGAACAGCTATGAAAGCGTCAACAGAGAAAGATCAATAGGACTCCTGACGGCTCTGCCTCTCTAGTCACCTACCCTGCCTCTCAGGCAGAACACACCTAGCTATCTTTACGAGCTGATCTTCCTCTTGAAATCACTGAGGGTTGTAACCATACACAATAACCACCCTCCTTTCTGTATTTCTATTATCCTTATCGTTTGTTCAGCTCATTACTCTATAGTCCTCTGCTCTGTTCTCCAGGTGTTTTTGATTCTGAGTCTTATCTGTGTCTGACTAAAGGCTGCCGGGAAAGGATAGGGAGACACACCCTATTCTTAAGCTGAGTCCTTCCAAGTGTCTGCAGAGTAGTCTTTCAATAAATTTCCTGACTGACTGGAAGAGGAGAGGTGAGTATTACAAACATATTTAAAGGGAAGATTCCTCTCTCCTCTGCTGTAGGAGATTTATAACACTAAACTGGGTATTAATGCATGACTTGTACAGAACAATATACCACAGAAGCAATGTTTGCAGAATTCAAAGTAGAGACTTCATGGTTAAAGTAATTTTTCATCTCACTAACTTTCAAGAATTTTAAAGAATATTTTCCTTTAAGATCTATTGTAGATTATAGAAGCAGAGTCATATCTAAACACTGAGTATACAGTAAAATAATTATAATAAGGCAGGATTGTTACATATTCTATCCCTAATTCTACCCTGAGGACAAACAACAGTTGAAAAAGGTAGATTTAATAACAATGTAATCTGGATAATTCAAATTCAAATCTCTACATTGGCTAATTTGTAAAATGTTAAATGCTTAAATTGTTAAGAATACAATAACTATACAAGTAATTCTGTGCAAAAATTGAGTTTTCTAAAATATCCAATATTTATTTATAATTAGTAAAATTATCTCAATTTGCATTTTATTTGAATGTATGAGCTGATACTTGGAAATGATTTAATTATGTTGACTGTCATCATTACCCAGATTCAAAGGACAGGGAGGAGTCTGTAATTGGTTTTAGTTTTAAATGTTGTAAGGACTGAATCTATGAAGGTTGGTCATTCGTATTTATAGTAGCCCATTACTACCGATCTACACAGTATGTGTTCTATATTCAGTGAGGAAGGTACACGTCTTCCACTGTGCCAACTGAGACATTTACTTATCTGTAGTATAATCAGTTACAGCAGTGTAAAGACTTTGTAATGGATTTATAGTTCAGGCTCCCTATTGTCAAAGTGTCTCAGAATTTTGACTTGATTTAAGCATGAACGTAGCAAAAGGATGGAAATTTTTCCTTCTGATTTGACCTAATCTAATTCATAAAGCCTATAAAGAAAGTCTACAAAGAAAGCTGAGCACCAAAGAATCGATGCTTTTGAACTGTGGTGTTGGAGAAGACTCTTGAGAGTCCCTCGGACTGCAAGGAGATCCAACCAGTCAATCCTAAAGGAAATCAGTCCGGAATATTCTTGGAGGGACTGATGCTGAAGCTGAAACTCCAATACTTTGGTCACCTGATGAGAAGAACAGACTCATTGGAAAAGACCCTGATGCCAGAAAAGATTGAAGGCAGGAGGGGAAGGGGATGACAGAGGATGAGATGGCTGGATGGCATCACCAACTCAATGGACATGAGTTTGAGTGAGCTCCAGGAGTTGGTGATGGACAGGGAAGCCCGGCGTACTGCAGTCCATGGGGTCTCAAAGAGTTGGACACAACTGAGTGACTGAACTGAACTGAATGCATAAGGCCATCTTCAAAAATACATGAAATAGGGTCCTTTCACCTTTTCTCTTAATTTCGGCACAGACTGCCAGAACTGGAATGAACTTTGCAGACCATAGATCCATCTTCTTCATCCTCTTGGGGAGAAGGTGAAGCTCAGAGGGTCTGTCCCAGGAGACACATTCAGAAAGCCATGGCAACAAATTTAAAACTGACCCATTTTAAATCCTTTTTACTCTAGCCTATCAGTCATTCAGTTATTTCTTTTTAAACTTATTTTGCTGAAGTATAAAACACATAGTTCGATGAATTACCACAGAGCAGACATGGAACCAACTACTAGGTCAGGATATATAAACACCTTCAGCAAATCAGAACCCCAACTTGCTGTTCCTTTCCAGTCACTATCCCCTCCTTCACCTCCCAAAGGAACTACTACCTTGATTCTGTCACTGCATTTTCTGTTTCATAATTTTATACAAATAGGATCATTCAGTGGGGATTTTATTGACTGTTTTTGCGCTTTGTTTGGGGTAGTTGTAGCTTATTCAGTTCTCTTCCTGTATAAAATTCTATTGTTTCAATACCCCACAATTTCCTTATGCATTGTGAAAGATGCATAAGGATATGCATCTATGATAGTGATAGGCATTTGGACTTTATTTTTCATCCTCCAATTATTACAAAAAAATGTTTCTATGGACATATTTGTCCATGTCTCTTGGCAAACATGTTCAAGTTGTATAAATTAGTAGAAATGAAATTAATGTGTCATATGGTAGACTACTTTATTTTTTAGTAAACACTTCCAGACTTATGTAAAGTTTTTGTACCAATTTGCTTTCCCACCATTAGTACTGGACAGTATATTCTTAGATCTTTAAAGAAGCATTTATTGTATACCTAATATATCCTAGAAACTGTGTTAATTTCTAAGCCTTCAAATATGACTAAAAGACAAAATCTTTTCACAAGGACTTCTCAAATAGAGTTGCTGCTGCTGCTAAGTCGCTTCAGTCATGTCCGACTCTGTGCGACCCCATAGATGGCAGCCCACCAGGCTCCTCCGTCCCTGGGACTCTCCAGGCAAGAACACTGGAGTGGGTTGCCATTTCCTTCTCCAATGCATGAAAGGGAAAAGTGAAAGTGAAGTCACTCAGTTGTGTCTGACTCTAGCGACCCCATGGACTGCAGCCTACCAGGCTTCTCCATCCATGGGATTCTCCAGGCAAGAACGCTGGAGTGGGTTTCCATTTCCTTCTCCAATGCATGAAAGTGAAAAGTGAAAGTGAAGTCCCTCAGTCGTGTCCGACTCTTAGCCTACCAGGCTTCTCCGTCCCTGGGGTTTTCCAGGCAAGAGTACTGGAGTGGGTTGCCACTGACTGACATATAAACAAACATTCCAAAAAATCCAATATTTACATTAATATCTATACAAGACATTATACCATAAATATCTGCAGAGTCTTAACCTTGTTTCTGTCTCCAGAACATGGATGTGACCAGCACTATCCTGGTTGTAAAGGACCATAAGGAAACAGTGTAGGCGTTAATGAGCGAGGCAAACCTGGAGGCACACAGGAGTCAGCAAAGTCTTCATGAGAGTCACAGTGTTAAGACTGACCTAAAAAATGATTTACTGCCAGGAGGAAAGGTCTTTCCTGGAAGAGAAAAATTTGTAAGTAGACTCACCAAGATTTTATCAGCATGCCACAGTCAGAAAACTGGAATGGGATAGCTAAAGTGTAGATTAGAAGTAATAAGGATGAAAATACTTCAAAGTAAGGGGTAAGAACATGGAGAGCTTTAAGTGCTTAGCTAAGGATTTTGGACTTTATTGCACAGACAATGAGGAACCATCAAAAGGCTTTTAACAGAAGAGTAAAATGAACATACTTGAATTTAAGAAAGATCATTATGGTCTTGGAGGATGGATTAAGAGGGACACAATACTTCAAGTCCAATCCCATTTAAAGACCCACTGTCAGCGTAACAGTTGAAGAGAAGATGATGATGAAGGCATAAGCTTTCTACAATCTTTGCAGAGTGGAGGAAAGGAGAAGAGTGAACATAATGTTACTAAGACAGAATCGACAGGATGTGTCATGGATTAGACACATGAGGAATAGATACTAGACATATTAGACATATGAGGAATAAGGAGGTTTGGTTTGTTGTTTTGACTAGCTGGATGTTTCTGCTGCATGCAAAGATCAAGTAGACCATGGGAGAGGAATATTTAGAAGACAAAAATGATTTCCATCTCAGAAAGACCAAGCAGGTAATTTTACAAATTTCATATAGCTGTGTAGTATGGTAGTTATCACTAGCTTTCCCTCAATACCTATCATTCTTTTTTTCCTTGTAATTACGTAACCAAATTTTAATTGGGCTCATGGCCTCACAATTAAAGACTACATTTCTCCATCTCTTGCATGTAGGTGTGGTGATTTGATTCAGTTCTGAACACTAGGATCTGGACCGAAGCTATTATGCAAACTGCAGTTCATGGTAAGAATGACTGAGCCCTTCTACCGTGAGGATGACATATTTTAGTCTTTGAAGAACACACTCAAGAAAGGCAGAACCACAAGACAGAAGAAATGTCTTATAAAACAGAGTTGCTGTATCCTCCTGGATGTTGTTCTAGGCTTTTACACAAGAAATAAGCATTCTTCTCATTCAAACCACATTCTGTTTTGGTCTATTGAAAAAAAGTATAACATTGTAAATGACATCCTTACAAAGGCCACTGAAGATGGAGATGTTGGGCAGAGTTCGGTGATCCAGGGCCAGGTTATAATTTGAAGTCTCTCACCATGAAAATAGAAGTAACACCTTATATCAGAATATAAGGTGGGAATACCTAAAAAAAGGTATTTGCTATTCTTGGCGACAGTTTCAATAAGGAATATGAGGATTTGTAACTTCGTTCTGTGAAGATATAGAATTTCAAGGTACTATACAGAATGTTTATATGAAAAATTAAGAAATACTGTTTAGAAGTCTCAAATTAAAAAAAAAAAGCAAAAACAAACTTTGTAGTTTTTAAAAAGCTTATTCCACTTCCATAGAATAATACCAAGGAAAAGAGTCAACGTTGTTGTTGTCGTTCAGTCCCTCAGTTGTATCTGACTCTTTGTGACCCCATGGACTGCAGCGCACTAGGCTTCCCTGTCCATCACCAACTCCCAGAGATAGCTCAAACTCATGTCCATTGAGTTGGTGATGCCACCCAACCATCTCAACTTCTGTTGTCCCTTGCTCCTCCTGCCTTCAATCTTTCCCAGCATCAGGGTCTTTTCCAATGAGTCAGTTCTTTGCCTCAGGTAGCCAAAGTATAGAAGCTTAAGCTTTAGCATCAATCCTTACAATGAATATTCAGGACTAATTTCCTTTAGAATGGACTAGTTGGATCACCTTGCAGTCCAAGGGACTTTCAAGTGTCTTTTCCAACACCATAATTCAAAAGCATCAATTCTTTGGCACTTAGCCTTCTTTATGGTCCAACTCTCACATCCATATAAGACTACTGGGAAAACCATAGCCTTGACTATACAGACCTTTGCTGGTAAAGTCATGTCTCTGTTTTTTAATATGCTGTCTAGGTTGGTCATAGCTTTTCTTCCAAGGAGTAAGCGTCTTTTAATTTCATGGCTGCAGTCATCATCTGCAGTGATTTTAGAGCCCAGGAAAATAAAGTCTGTCACTGTTTCCATTGTTTCCCCATCTATTTGCCATGAAGTGATGGGAGGAGATGCCAGGATCTTCGTGTTTTGAATGCTGAGTTTTAAGCCAGCTTTTTCACTCTCCTCTTTCATTTTCATCAAGAGGCTCTTTAGTTCCTCTTCACTTTCTGCCATAAGGGTGGTGTCATCTGCATATCTGCGGTTACTGATACTTCTCTCTGCCATCTTGATTCCAGCTTGTGTTTCATCCAGCCCAGCATTTCACATGGTGTGCTCTACATATAAGTTAAATAAGCAGCGTGGCAATATACAGCCTTGACGTACTCCTTTCCCTATTTGGAACCAGTCTGTTGTTCCATGTCCAGTTCTACCTGTTGCTTCTTGACCGGCATACAGGTTTCTCAGGAGGCAGGTAAGGTGGTCTGGTATTCCCATCTGTAAGAATTTTCCACAGTTTGTTGTGATCCACACAGTCAAAGACTTTAGCATAGTTAATGAAGCAGAAGTAGATGTTTTTCTGGAATTTTCTTGGTTTTTCAATGATCCAATGGATGTCAGCAATTTGATCTCTGGTTCTTCTGCCTTTTCTAAATCCATCTTGAACATCTGGAAGATGTCAGTTCACATACTGTTGAAGTCTAGCTTGGAGAATTTTTAGCATTACTTTACTACCGTATGAAATGAGTGCAATTGTGTGGTAGTTTGAACATTTTTTGGCATTGCCTTTCTTTGGAATTGGAATGAAAACTGACCTTTTCCAGCCCTGTGGCCACTGCTGAGTTTTCCAAATTTGCGGGCATATTGAGTGCAGCATGTTTGCAGCATCATCTTTAGGATTTGAAATAGCTCAACTGGAATTCCATCACCTCCACTAGCTAGAAAGTCAAGGTTAGTGCAGGTAACTCAGTCCCAAGCAATCATTAATGCAGTTTCGTCCCTTGCATTATCTTCTCCATGGTCAATAATGGTTGCCTCAGATTCTAGCCAATTCAAAGGGAAAGGGGAAAAAGAGAATGTACCCAATATCTTAGAGTATTAAACCCAGAAATATTATGTATCACTTTTACTCTCATTTCATTGCCAGGAATTAAACCATATTGCCGTACCTTAACTTAAAGAATGCTGAGTCATGTCTTGTGCTCAGGAAGAATAGTATAGATTTTGGTAGACCACTTGCAGCTTTTTCCACACTGGGATAACTGGGAGGTACAAAATGGGCAGATCTAAACAGATACTTCTCAAAAAAAAGGCATACAGATGGCCAAAAGGCACATTAAAAGATGTTCAACATTGCTAATTATCAGAGAAATGTAAATTGAAATTACAATAAGGTATCACCTCACACCAGTCAGAATGGCCATCATCTAAATTTTACAAATAATAAATGCTGGAGAGGGTGTGGAGAAAAGGGAACCCTCCTACACTGTTGGTGGCAATATGAATTGTTACAACACTATGGAGAATGGTATGGAGGCTCTTCGAAAAACTAAAAATAGAGCTACCATATGATCCTGTAATCCCACTCCTGGACATATATCCAGAGATAAACATAATTTGAAGAGATACATTCACTTCAGTGTTCATTGCATTTATTGTTATTTGTAATAGCTGGGACATAGAAGATACCTAAATGTCCATCAACAGAGGAACGGATAAAGAAGATGTGGTATATATATATAATACATACATACCTATACATGCACACAATGGACTATTACTCAGCCATGAAAAGGAATGAAATAATGCCATTTGTAGCATTATGGATGGACCTAGAAATTATCACTAAGTTACATAAGCCAGATAAAGACAAATATATGATATCACTTACATGCAGAAGCTTAAAAAAGGATACAAATGAGCTTAATCACAAAACAGAAAGAGAATCACAGTCATAGAAAACAAACTTTCAGTTACCAAATGGGGGTGGGGGAGGAATAAATTAGGAGACTGGGATTTACATGTAACACTACTACATATAGAACAGATAATCAACAACTACTGCTTACATAGCAAGGAAAACTATAGTCAATATTTTGTAATAACATATGAAAAAGAATCTGAAAAAGCATATGTGTATGTGTGTGTGTGCTATACACCTGAAAATAACACAATATTATAAACTAACTACACACCAATTTTAAAAATGCCTGGGACTATTATACTTGAAATTGTAAGGTTAAAAAATATAAGTAAACTAGAAAGTTATATTCTTCAAAAAATGGATTTGAGTCAGATTATGAAGGCCCTTAATGACTAAGTGACAAACATTTTAAGCAACAAGTTTTATGACTGATCTGATTGCATGTTCCAAGGTTGACTAGAGATGGAAAGTGGTTGGCAATAAGTAGAGCTTTGGGGAAGCCACTAAGTTAGATAAGGAAAGCATTTATGTAGTCTAGAGCAAAGTGATGACCTTGCAAATGAGGAACGGGGGCAGAATTTGGACAATGCTGCTAAAGAGATTGTGAAAAGTGTTTGGTGGAGGGAAAGTGAAGAGGTACTAAAAGCCTCTTGATGAAAGTTAAAGAGGAGAGTGAAAAAGTTGGCTTAAAGCTCAACATTCAGAAAACTAAGATCATGGCATCTGGTCCCATCACTTCATGGGAAATAGATGGGGAAACAGTGGAAACAGTGTCAGACTTTTATTTTTGGGGGGCTCCAAAATCACTGCAGATGGTGATTGCAGCCATGAAATTAAAAGACGCTTACTCCTTGGAAGGAAAGTTCTGACCAACCTAGATAGCATATTCAAAAGCAGAGACGTTACTTTGCCAACAAAGGTTCATCTAGTCAAGGCTATGGTTTTTCCAGTGGTCATGTATGGATGTGAGAGTTGGACTGTGAAGAAAGCTGAGCGCCGAAGAATTGATGCTTTTGAACTGTGGGTGTTGGAGAAGACTCTTGAGAGTTCCTTGGACTGCAAGGAGATCCAACCAGTCCATTCTAAAGGAGATCAGTCCTGGGTGTTCTTTGGAAGGAATGATGCTAAAGCTGAAACTCCAGTACTTTGGCCACCTCATGCAAAGAGTTGACTTGTTGGAAAAGACTCTGATGCTGGGAGGGATTGGGGGGCAGGAGGAAAAGGGGACAACAGAGAATGAGATGGCTGGATGGCTCGATGGACGTGAGTCTGAGTGAACTCCCGGAGTTGGTGATGGACAGGGAGGCCTGGCATGCTGCGATTCATGGGGTCACAAAGAGTCAGACATGACTGAGCGACTGAACTTAACTGAACTGAGGGAGAAAACGAAATAGTGAAACTCACTTAGGTTTGGGCTTAAGAAAACTGGGTAGCAAACACTGCAGCAGGAATTTGGAGACACAAAGAGATAGAAGACAAGCTGCTAAATGGTAATTGTGGGTCATTTAAATAGACAAGTCCCAAAGACAGTTATAAGTAAAGTTAGTGTTTCACATAGCTGTGGCTACCACCATGAGTAAGCCTGAGCAGAACAGAGCAAGAAGCAAAGAGAATGAAGACAAGTGGTATGTGAAATCCCAGAGCCTGGAGAGGAGCAGAAAAGAAGAATCAGTGAAGAAAACTAAGAAATCAATTGGATAGTTTTGAAGACAACATAGAAATGAAAATAGCAGAAAGAAGTTCACCAGAAATATCCCCTGCATCGCCAATAATGCAGTTAGAGTAATGACTTCAGAACTATTTCATATGCAAACCTAGCCTAAGCAATGAACACCAGTTTGCATTTTATCTTTACGACTTTTTTTTCTTTTAATTTACAGAGGACCACTTGCAGTGTAATATATAACAAAACAGGGAAGTACCGTGGCTTATACAAGAATGCTTTACACTGCTATGAATCAAAAAACAAACCCCCTTTACAAATCAGTCAGAGTCTATTCATAAGCAGGTTTGAACAGATACCCAGGAGGCAAGTGCAAATTGAAAACAGTTCTAGTCAAATCCACTTTGTTGTATAGCTTTTGGACATTTCTGAAATACCACTAGTGTTTCTGGACCAAGTACCTTTTTATCTGGGGCTTGATCCTGAAGTCTTTTTTTTGAATACAAATTATTTGTAACACATTTTTATATTCAAAATTTTCATAGGGCATAAAAATATGAGTCAAATGATTTCTTTCTTCATTGGATCAAATAGTTCACACAGTTAACAAATTTACGTCTTACTTATGAAGAAAATTCGTGTTTAAGTAAACACATTTATTGTAGCATCTATAATAGAAATTATGGTTACCTAGACAAATAACTAGCAAATCAAAGTAAATTCTATTCTGAATGAAAAGTAGTTAAAATTTTGTATTCTGGTTCATAAACATGTTTTCTTTTAGTCTTAGTTACACTTTTTAAAAATTAATTAATTTGTTTTAATTGGAGGATAATTACTCTACAATATTGTGGTGGTTTTTGCCACATATCGACATGAATCAGTCACGGGTGCACATGTGTCCTCCAATCCTGAATCCTCCTCCCATCTCTCTCCCCACCCCTTCCCTCTGAGTTGTCCCAGATAATTACAATTTTTTTTCAATTATATAATATGAATTATGATATTTTAGTTATTTAGAAAAACTTACTACAAAGTTTCTTTATATAAGAAGTACATATATACAGATAAGTTTATACGCACACATATATAAAGTGATCTTTAAGTGCAACATATTATCTCCTAGTGTCACTCATTTTGAAGTATGTAGATAGAGCAAAAGTATTTCCTTCATTTTGTGGTTCTGTAGAAGAAACAATTTCTGGAGAAAATCAAGGAGATACTATGAAATTATATAACAGTTAAAATTTAGAGCTAGATGGAATCATAGACATCATGGAGTCCAATCCATTGACTCAACAGAAGAAGATGTGTATACACAAAGCTGAATGAAATGACCCAGAGTCCCTTAATCTGAGGAAGATCCCTAGCCTCTTCCCACTATAATGCAAAATCTCCATTACAGAAAAAGAAAGCCCTTGGGCAATAAATAAATTCTGCAGAAGATTACAAGTTCCATAAATAACATCATTTTATAAACACATCACTCCTTAGAAACCATAAAACTCCAATCTTTACTATAAAAACCTATGAGATGTGATAATGGAAAGATTATTTCTTTTTTATAGATGAGGAAACAGGCCCAAATGGTTAAGTGACTTACTCAAAGTCACACAGACAGTAAATTCGGTGTTCTTTCTGATATTCTAGACACACACATGTAAGATTAAGTGTGAAGTGGATTTTTATTCCACCAAGTAAAGTCAGGGCAGAAAGCAAGGACTCAGTGGCAGTGTTGCCATGTAACAAGAAGAGTCAAGCTGTCAGACAGCTCACCCACTTTCAGACTATCCCCACAGGTGATGTCCTCATCGGTCTAACGGCCTAAATAGTTGTCCAATTCATTTCCCCAGCCTGAGTGCAAACAAATAGAATGGTGCTTGACAATAAAAATTTAAAATGTCAAAGATACAATTAATCTTAAGCATTTGTGTATTTAAAATATTAACACAATTCACATTTTAAAAGAGTCTTGATATTAAAAGTCAATGTGTTTTCTGCTTTATCAAAGTCTTCCTCTCGTATTATGATCAAATTTATGTGGATATATCTGCCCATCATGAATGGATATTAAAAATCTGATCTAAGTATTCAATATTTCAAAGACTTTCTTTACAGACAGCAATACAGTGAATACCAAAAACTAAACAAAACCAAAGTTCATTTTGTACAAGGCAAGCAAATAGCAACCTCAGAATCACTTAGCAAGAAAAATACAAACAAAAAACTAATACTGATAATTTACAGATGTCAACTCTAATAAAACCCAAACCATCCCCAGGCTTTAATTGTCAGAATTATCTACTTAGTTTTATTTTTACCATAACCAAAATCAAATGGGTGAATTCAGTTTGTTCTTTCCTCAAAGAAACATTAATATGGCTATGTATATGTATTATTTTAGTTAATTCTTTCAATAACTCTCTGAAGTAATTATCCTTCCAGACCAACTAACAGATGAGGAAAATGAAATGCAAAGGCACAGAATTTGACGGGATCACAGCAGAGAAGAGCCTCAAGCAGTCTGAATCCAGTGGCCACATATTTAGCCATAATGCTATATTTGTTTTCTAGTTAGACACTGTCCACTGAAGGAAGCTAAGCATGCTGCAAGAATAAGCCCAATGTAATAATATAATAATAATAATTACATAAAGTTGATCTGAAATTTACAATGAGTTAGCTGAACTCTAACAGTGGCTCAGTAACTTCCTTCAGTATTAAAAGCAAAGTAAGGGCCTCTTTGGCCATCCAGTGGTGAAGACTTTGCCTTCCAATGCAGGGGGTGAGGGTTGGATCCCTGGTGGGGCGAGCTAAGATCCCACATGCCTCCTGGCCATAAAACCAAAACATAAAATAGAAACAGTACTGTAATGAATTTAATAAAGACTTTTAAAAAGTATCTGTGAGAAATGAATCGCCAGTCCAGGTTTGATGCAGGATACAGGATGCTTGGGGCTGGTGCACTGGGATGACCCAGAGGGATGGTATGAGGAGGGAGGTGGGAGGGGGGTTCAGGATTGGGAACACGTGTACACCCGAGGCGGATTCATGTTGATGTATGGCAAAACCAATACAATATTGTAAAGTAATTAGCCTCTAATTAAAATAAATAAATAAAAAGAAAACAAACTAGTGGTTACCAGTGGTGAGAAGGGGAAGGGAAGAACATGATAAGTAGGGGATTAAGCAGTGCAAACTACTATGTATAAAAGAAATAAGCTGCACACTATATGGTAGAACACAAGAAATACAGCTAATACTTTTATAGTGATTTTAAGCAGAGTCTAATCTATAAAAATTTAGAATCATTGTGTTATATACCTGAAAATAATGTAATATTACAAAGCCACTGCACCTGTATAAAAATAAAATTATAAATTAAAAAGAAATACATTACTTAAAAAAAGAATGTTATACAAAAACTGCCACCTTAAAAAAAAGTTGATGAAAACTCTTTAGCTAAATAAATAAATATTAAAATAACTAGAAGTAAATTATGCTTCACACTTCCAAAAAGTAAAATCAGGCCAATTCAGGAAAATATTAGTTTTCTAATTACCTCCTAACTAGCACTTCCATCCAATACATTCTCTCAGAACAAGAGATAATTGAAAAATATCACTTAAAAAAAAAAAACATAGATTGGACTATGCCCCATAATTCATAAACACTGAGAAAAGTGAGCCCTATCAAGTCTATAAATAGACACTATTTATTATGATGCACACACACTGCACAAGTAGTCATTCAGCCGTGTCCGACTCTTTGCAACCCCGTGGACTGTAGCTCGCCAGGCTCCTCTGCCCATGAAATTCTCCAGGCAAGAATACTGGAGCATGTAGCCATTCCTTTCTCCAGGGGATCTTCCTGACCCAGGAATCGAACCCAGGTCTCCTGCATTTCAGGAAGATTCTTTATTTATTATGATAGTAGCACATTATTCCAAAATCTGGGTTGTTCTTTCCCTTTCCCTGCCTCAAAACTAATCAAAAGCTGCAGAAAGAGAAATGCCAGGACTAGGCACCCAGTAAGGTGAACAAGGAGTTTACAATTCAATCTAAAAGTCTACCATCTATGGGGTTTTCAGGTTTTGACAGAGTGCTACAAAAATCAATAAGTACCAGAAGTTATTAAAGCCCAACAAACTTGTCACGTGTAAAATCAGTTCATTCTCCAGCAATTTACAGCACATACAGATGAGACTTAACCCAGGTAAGGATTTATTTTCAAGTCTGACCATAAGCTCTCTGCTTCTCATTCCCATAGGTATTTCTTTTTAAAATCTATATAGCATAAATTTAAAATGATACCCAATAGCTGAGGAATCTGAAATCTTGTTGAGCTATTTACATAAGTTGCTTATCAACTGAAAATATTAACATTTTTCAAGTGGGCATTCTTAAGAAATGTAAGAGAATTAAGTTGCTGGGCAAGTTCATTCTGATTAAAAAAAAAAAAGAAAGAAACATTTAGATAGTGTCTCTGTAATGAAGACTGAAGTTCAGAAACCCTAAGGTAAATTAGTGGGCATTGCATAAGAGTCATTTACCTCAAAACAAAAGCACTCAATAATTTATAAATTACTAAAATTCGTCAATAGTAGGCAATTTTAAAAACAAAATGATAATACCAAAATTTGAGTTTTTCAGATATGATACACACTATGTGACCTCCTACAATAAGAGGCCTACTATTGTTCACAAAATGAGAAATGTTCCTTTCTTATTAGACATGTCCAGTAATCATAAATACATTCAGTAATCATCTACCCCTGTTCATCTCAAAAACTGGAGGCAAGCAGAAGAGAGAAAGCAGAACAGTGAAAGACATGGAATTATGTCATCAGAGAAATGAAATGAATATTTTCAGGGTTATAGGACTTCAAATATTTGAAGGATTTTCCTTCTGAAAAGGAGCTAGATACACTCAACACCTGGCAGAATTTCTCACGCATGACAGGTACTCAGAAAATACTGACTCTATGACTGAGAAGATGAATCAATTTGTCAATTATTTTCAGAGCCAGAACAATACTCTAGAATCACAGAATTTGGAATGTACTATAGGAAGACAGAATTGTTCTTTAATGTATGAAAAAGCATGCAAACTTTAGCACTCCACACTAGAACGCACGGTCTCTTATGACAGGTACTCAGCTGGATCATGGAAAAAGCAAGAAAGTTCCAGAAAAACATCTATTTCTGCTTTATTGACTATGCCAAAGCCTTTGACTGTGTGGATCACAATACACTGTGGAAAATTCTGAAAGAGATGGGAATACCAGACCACCTGATCTGCCTCTTGAGAAATTTGTATGCAGGTCAGGAAGCAACAGTTAGAACTGGACATGGAACAACAGACTGGTTCCAAATAGGAAAAGGAGTTCCTCAAGGCTGTATATCGTCACCCTGTTTATTTAACTTATATGCAGAGTACATCATGAGAAATGCTGGACTGGAAGAAACACAAGCTGGAATCAAGATTGCTGGGAGAAATATCAATAACCTCAGATATGCAGATGACACCACCCTTATGGCAGAAAGTGAAGAGGAACTCAAAAGCCTCTTGATGAAAGTGAAAGTGGAGAGTGAAAAAGTTGGCTTAAAGCTCAACATTCAGAAAACGAAGATCATGGCATCTGGTCCCATCACTTCATGGGAAATAGATGGGGAAACAGTGGAAACAGTGTCAGACTTTATTTTTCTGGGCTCCAAAATTACTGCAGATGGTGACTGCAGCCATGAAATTAAAAGACGCTTACTCCTGGGAAAGAAGGTTATGACCAACCTAGATAGCATATTCAAAAGCAGAGACATTACTTTGCCAACAAAGGTTCGTCTAGTCAAAGCTATGGTTTTTCCTGTGGTCATGTATGGATGTGAGAGTTGGACTGTGAAGAAGGCTGAGCGCTGAAGAATTGATGCTTTTGAACTGTGGTGTTGGAGAAGACTCTTGAAAGTCCCTTGGACTGCAAGGAGATCCAACCAGTCCATTCTGAAGGAGATCCGCCCTGGGATTTCTTTGGAAGGAATGATGCTAAAGCTGAAACTCCAGTACTTTGGCCACCTCATGCGAAGAGTTGACTCATTGGAAAAGACTCTGATGCTGGGAGGGATTGGGGTCAAGAGGAGAAGGGGATGACAGAGGATGAGATGGCTGGATGGCATCACTGACTCGATGAATGTGAGTCTCAGTGAACTCCGGGAGTTGATGATGGACAGGGAGGCCTGGTGTGCTGCAATTCATGGGGTCGCAAAGAGTCGGACATGACTGAGCGACTGATCTGATCTGATCTGATGACTGAGAAGATGAATCAATTTGTCAATTATTTTCAGAGCCAGAACAATACTCTAGAATCACAGAATTTGGAACGTACTATAGGAAGACAGAATTGTTCTTTAATGTATGAAAAAGCATGCAAACTTTAGCACTCCACACTAGAACATGCCGTCTCTCAAGGGAGAATGTGTCCCAAAGCTATGACCATTTCCCTTGGCTCTTACAGAAGGGGGTGCTCTGCAGATGGACTTTCAGACAGGTGACTTTTAAGAGTCCCTCCCATGCTGTGGTTTCCTTTCCTCTTGGAGTTTCTCCGTTGGGTGCTCTCGTTTAAGCTAATAATTTCTGGTGTTTACTCTCTGCCCTGAAAATCCATTCATATTTCCATCCTCACATACGAGCACACAGCAATAAACCAGAACAAATCTTCAGCTGACATCTGCCTATTCTCATCGCTTTGCAACAGTCATATTTCAAGTCCTGGTGGGCAGAAATGAAAAAGAACCCAAGGGCCCTTAGACTATGAACACCATCCCTACATACTGGTATTTTGGTTTTCTTTTTCTAGTTTATTTGCAATGATATAAGCACATTTTTTACGACGTTTAAAAATGATGATTTGAATAATGATACAGATGCGGCTAATTTCCTGCTTTTGTTCACTACAGTCATTTGATAGACAGAGGGGTGGGTAATGAAGCTAAATAATTCAGTCCTATCTGAAACTGTTGCAGTTGAATAGATGTAGGCAAAATGAGAATGTGGGTACTATGTGAAGATTTAAGGAAGTTGAATTATTTTGGTTGGGAAATAGAGAAAATGATGTAGATTGGGTGGTTGTGGGAGTTTGAGAATTAAGAAACTTTAGTTTCAGACCTGACACCTCTCCACGCTACGCCAGGTTTCTCACATCTAAAACAGGGAACAGTGGCGGCTATTTATCCTCTCCTGCATCCCAGGTTTTTTGTGGATCTAAAATGAAATAATAGCAAGGGAAACACTCTGCTATTAGTGCTGCATACAAACATCAAGTAGCACTGACTTTAGGTATGGATTTAAGGTCCGTGACTAGTTTAAAAGGATACACCCCAAATCAGACCAATGAAAAATCTGTCAGTGCTCGAAAGTAACAATTATAGAGCAGGACTCTATTATCACCATTCTAGAAATAAAGTACTTATTCAGTCACACTATTATTGCCATCGACTTCATGTACTTCTTTTCAAGCTGTTTTGCTAAGACAAACCTAAACACTCTAGAAATGTATGAAGTCTGTATCACAAAGAAACAGCCCTTCTGTAAATTTTATTTCATATTGATTTTGTCTTTCCATCTTATTCATTGCGAAGTCAAGTCACACAAAGAAAATCAATAACTGAACATTAAGGAAGCACAATTCATACAAAGGGCTTACTACTATTTTGCATATCTATTCTTTTCTTCCCACATTCTGTAACGCTGCACGTTGAAAAAAATGCATAACTGAATAAATTAAAGTTAATATTCTCCTGCCTTTTGAAGGAGCAAAAACATATTAAGTCCAGGCAAGATCTTTTTTTCTCTCTCCCCCTGGTGCTCTGCAGGTTCTTTATCAATATCAATGGCTTAAGACCATATTGTCCCATGGCTGCCATTGAAATAAACGGTACTACGACATCCTGTTATGAAAGGGCATTTGATGATTTAGCAGGTGAGAGATTATTAAATCTTGAATCTGAAATGCTGGGGCATTATGAAACTACATACTTCAAACAACTGTAGAATCCACTCAAACTATATCTCTCTTCAGGATGCCATGTAGGTTTCAACGTTCAAGTGTTTTCAAAGGCTTTGAAAACTGAACACCTGCAGTTAGTTACACATACACTTTGCCTTTGCAGCATTAGTATCCCAATAGCTTTTTTTTTTTTGCTGAAAATATTATATTTATGAAACCATAGCTAACTACTTTTGAAATTTTGCATAAAAAGATACAATGCAGTTAATAATAGCTGTTACATACTCTAAAAGCAAAAATTTTGTCTTTCAATTAATGCTAACAATATTGGATAAGAGTGGTTTTTATTTCCTCATATTAAAAATATTTTGAAAACCATTTGAGGAAACATGAAAATCACACAGCTCTAAACTTGTAGCAGATCTTACACACAGAGACAATCTGATTGAGGGAACTTATACACACTTTTATCTTTGGTTTGCTGCTAAGTATTGAACACCTGAATCTCTGAGAAAAAAAATGTGTGCATCATATGCATATATAAGTTTATAATAAATGTTATACATATTCAGAATGTGTGGCATATAACTCACAGACAATTTTTAAATATACAATGCTATTTATTGCAAATTCCATATAACCAATTGATTTGCACATTCTTTGTTTTGCCAAACTCTTGCATCAAGAGGTGTATCAGTCAGAGGTCTCCAGAGAAAGGAAACCAATAGGGTGTGTGTGTGTGTGGGGGGGGGGTATGTGTGTGTGTGTGGGTATGTGTACATATATATGTATATACACATATATGTGCGATATATGAGAGAGATTAATTTTAAGAAACTGGCTCATATGACTGTGCAGACTGGCAAATCCATATCTTCAGGGTAGTCTGGTAGGGTAGAGATTATAGTAAGAGTTGATGCTGCATTTTGAACTCAGTCTGCTGACAGAACTCCCTCTCCTTTGAGAAACATCAGTCTTTTCTATTAAGACCTTCACCTGACTGGATGAGTGAAGCCCATCCACATAGGGTGGGCAATCTGCTTAACTCAAAATCCATTGATATAAATCTCATCTAAATAACAAATTCAGAAAAACATTTAGAAGATTATTTGACCAAACATCTGGGTACTGTGGCCTAGTCTACTCGACACAAGTCAATAATCATCATGGTGGCTAATCTGTGGTTGCAACTGATGAGCAGGGCATTTCCATCACGAATGCTGTTGATATTTTCTCTTACTTTAATGAATCCTGGAGAAAGTAAAATGAAGAAAATATGTGTCATGTTCATTGCTGAACTGGGTAACAGTACACAAATACTAAGAAAACATTTCCTCAATTTTTGGCTATTAAACAATGTAAAATTTATAGCAATAACACACATCTAAGTCTAACCAGAATTGTTAAACTTGTGGGTGGACCTCATCCAGTAAGGTGAAGGTCTTAATAGAAAAAGACTAATGTTTCTCAAAGAAGAGGGAGTTCTATCTGAGTTCAAAATGCAGCATCAAGTCTTACTGCAATCTCTACCCTACAAGCCTACCCTATAGATTATGGATTTGCCAGTCTGCACAAGCATATGAGCCAGTTTCTTGAAATTAATCTCTCTTATATATCTCACATATATGTGTATATATATACATGTATATACATATATATGTACACACACACACACACCCTATTGCTTTCCTTTCTCTGGAGAACTCTGATACAGCTACTGATGCAAGAGTTTGGAAGAAAGTTATGTCCTTGGAAGAAAAGCTATGTCCAATCTAGACAGCATATTAAAAAGCAGAGACATGACTTTGCCAACAAAGGTCCATCTAGTCAAAGTTATTGTTTTTCCAGTAGTCATGTATGGATGTGAGAGTTGGACTATAAAGTAAGCTGAGCGTAGAAGAATTGATGCTTTTGAACTATGGTGTTGGAGAAGACTCTTGAGAGTCCCTTGGACTGAAAGAGGATCCAACCAGTCCATCCTAAATGAAATCAGTCCTGAGTGTTCACTGGAAGAACTGATGCTGAAGCTGAAACTCCAATACTTTGGCCACCTGATGCAAAGAACTGACTCATTTGAAAAGATCCTGATGCTGGGAAAGATTGAGGGCAGGAGGAGAAGGGGACGACAGAGGATGAGATGGTTGGATGGCATCACTGACTCGATGGACATGAGCTTGAACGGAGTAAGCTCTGAGAGTTGGTAATGGCCAGGAAAGCCTGGAATGCTGCAGTCCATGGGGTCACAGAGTTGGACACAACTGAATGACTGAACTGAACTGAATTGAACTGAGAATTGTTAACATTTTCTCCAGGATTTTCTCAAGCTTAGACAATCAAGAAACAATAAACTAAACTCTTGATGTGGCATATTTGCTAACTTCCATAGTGTAAATATACCTACCACGGACCAATTTCAACCTACCAATATGTGACTTGAATGAAACTGGAACAAGACGTGTGATTATACAAACCCCTTACACAACAGACAAAAATATCCTCAAGAGCATTGATAATACTGAAATAATTAGCATAATTAAAACATGATAGGCTTGGAGTAAAATCTTTGCTTTTAATATGATTTAATTAATTATACATTTCTATAATTTAAGTTTTAATAATGCCTATGTTTAACAACCAGCTCACTACAATTCATAAAAATTTAACAATCAGTTCTTAAGAGTCAGTACTGGCTGACTCCAGTAAACCACTGCAGGCTTACCTTTCCTAAACATTGCTGGTGGATGAAATTTTACAAAGAGAACCTAATTCACTTGGAATCAAGGATTAACATTAATAAAATATAATGCACTCCTCCTGTAATGTGTTCAGCCTTATCAGTTATTAATACTTATTATGAAGTCGCCTATCAGCTCCTTTCTGGAGGGCAGGCTTTGATGACAGAGTGACAGTGTGGAGACATGAAAAGGGATCTGAAAAAAGAATACAAGTGGAAAAGGAAACAGACCCTAAAGGAGGCTTTCACAGAAGCCAAAATGTGCCAAACTGAAAAACTGTAGATTAGGATCGGCCTTTCCCATGTGGTTGTACATGGTTAGAACATAAGTGCAATATTGAGAAGTTTCAAATACTGTTTTACTATAAACATTTAGATAGAATACAAATTTTTTTAGAGTTCTTGATTAAAACCTTGCATTTTATGGATGGTTTGTTATTTCAAGCCAATATCCAGGAAATGTTCTAAGGGTATATACTTCTGTATCTACTTCAAAGAATAGCATTAACCTATAGAGGAAGCAAACAGTACACTCATAATCTAAAACAAACATGAATTTTGCTAGTATATTTATGCTAATGGGAATATGAAAAAGAGATGAAACCTTATCTTACTTCCTTTCATTCAATTTATTAAAGAATTTGCCTTTTAAAAAATTTACAGAGTTTCAAAGTCTGTCTTCAGTGGTTCTAAGAACACTAATAAAAGTGACAGAAATGAAACTAGAGGAAAAATAAAAATAAAATGACCATGTTCTTGTCTTCACACACAGCAGGATATCAAGCCTTCTCTAGTTCAGCAATTTCACAATTTCAGAAAGTTTCACAGTACACTGACCATGATATTGGTATCATAAGATCGGACCTGTGAGATAATTAACTTTAACAGTTTAATGCTAAAGAGACAGACAAATGTGTGAACATACACACACATACAGTAACACACACATATATTTTTATACCTATATCTCAATTTTCTACTCTCCTGATTGGATTAACAGCTCAAAAATTTTCAAATGTAAAGAAAGTGAAAGTGTTAGCTGCCCAGTCATTGTCTGACTCTTTGTGATCCCATGGACTGTAGCCCGCCAGGCTCCCATGTCCATGGAATTCTCCAGGCAAGAATACAGAAGCGGGTTGCCATTTCCTTCTCAGGGGATCATCCCGAATCAGGGATGAAACCCGGGTCTTCTGCATTGCAGGGCAGATTCTTTACCATCTGAGCCACCAGGAAAGCCCAATGTAAAAGCTCAATGTGAAATGTAAAAATCTTCCCTTAAATCCCATCTTCATCATCTTTCCTTTCATCTTCTCCATTCTCTGAATCTTACTTTCATCTGTTCCCTCCTAAGTGCACTGGAGTTAACTCAGAAGATGCACAATCACGCCAGTTATACCCCAAATTTCAATTCTAGTTCTTTCATGCTTCCCTTCTCATCTCAAAATACATATGCCTGCAGTGGCGTGCTTCTTGTACTACACTCTGTTAGTTATCCTTTAGTCTCTCTGTGGTAAAAATTTCCAGAGGTATTTATAGATCACTCCTATCACTTGCCCAAGGTAAGCTCTTCATAGTTTAAAAAAAGATATTTGAGAAATGAAGCCTCAACCAGGAAACCAGCACATAACATTGCAGTATAGTAGTCCTGAAATGCGGAGAAGGCAATGGCAACCCACAGTACTCTTGCCTGGAAAATCCCATGGATGGAGGCTCCAGCCCATGGTGTTGTGAAGAGTTGGACACCACTGAGTGACTTCACTTTCACTTTTCACTTTCATGCATTGGAGAAGGAAATGGCAACCCACTCCAGTGTTCTTGCTGGGAGAATCACAGGGACACGACTGAAGCAACTTAGCAGCAGTCCTGAAATGTGTCCACAGAATATTAGTTCCTTGGAACATCAGCACGACTGTGTCTGGGATCAAATAAGTTGGGATATTTGTGGGTTAAACTACATTGACTTAGTTCTTTTTTATTTTTACAATGTTTACTATGCTAAATGTGCACGGTTTATTTCCAAGATGGAGACCAAACTGAAGTGTTTCCCAGTCAAAACTGATGGGGAAACTTTGATTGGAGTCTATCTTGGGATAAGCACTCTGTACAATGTAAGTAGTCCATGGCAGGAATTAAATTCTCAAATAATGATGCAGGTAAGCCTGTTAATACTTCTCAAATCAAACTATGTGGATGACTTACCACACTGTAGGTCATAAGGAATAACAAGTTAGGAAAAAAAGAGGACAATAAGTCTGTCCTGAGTGAAACAGTACAATCATATTCTACATATAACTCCTTTCCCTGTAAGTGGGTGGACAAAAGATATAACAGAATGGCAACCAAGAAGTGGAGCCAAATCATGGGGCTGGGAAAATATCCAAGACAAACAGAGACATGAAGAGCAAATGCTGGCAGTATGAATAGATTACCTAAAAGTTAAATATATTTTCCTTGGAGAGCTGTCTTTAAAGAGCTTGGCACATGCCAACCTTTTTGCATTGAATAAGAGCTTAAACATGGCCAGTGCCTCGACCAGACATGGGTCACTTTCCAACATATGTCTTCTAATGTGGGTTGGCTGTCCTACTGAGGAACAGTGCATCTCAAACCTTAGAGTACATATGAAGCAGTTGCAGAATACTTTCAAAACACAGTCTCAGGCTGCCACTCCCCCAGGGACTCTATTCAGTAAGTATAAATATTAGGTGAGCCTGAAAGTCTGTTACAGGTTCTACTCTGAGGAAGGCTGATTTAAAACTCAGCAATAGATACAAGATAGACCACAGAGAAAACTTAGAAAGCATGATCAATTTCATTTTAGATTAGAGGAATATATATATATATATATGTTTAATAACTTTGTTTTAACAAAGACATCTGAATCCTCTAAGTATCCCTTTTTCATACCTTCTTTATATCACATCCAGGGGCTTCCCTGGTGGCTCAGACGGTAAAGAATCTGCCTACAATGCAGGAGAGCTGGGTTAGATCCCTGGGTTGGGAAGATCCCCTGGAGAAAGAAATAGCTACCCATTCCAGTATTCCTGCCTGAAGAATTCCATGGACAGAGGTGGTCTGGTATTCCCATCTCTTTAAGAATTTTCCATAGTTTGTTGTGATCCACACAGTCAAAGGCTTTAGCGTAGTCAGTAAAGCAGAACTAGATGTTCTTCTGGAATTCTCTTGCCCTGGTGGCTCAGAGGTTAAAGCATCTGCCTCCAGTGTGGGAGACCTTGGTTCGATCCCTGGGTCAGGAATATCCCCTGGAGAAGGAAATGGTAACCCACTCCAGTATTCTTGCCTGGAGAATCCCATGGACAGAGAAGACTGGTAGGCTACAGTCCACGGGGTCGCAAAAAGTCGGACACGACTGAGCAACTTCACTTTCACTTAGTGGATGTTGGCAGTTGATCTCTGGTTCCTCTGCCTTTTCTAAATCCAGCTTGAACATCTGGGAGTTCTTGGTTCAAGTACTGTTGAAGCCTAGCTTGGAGAATTTTGAGCATTACTTTGCTAGCATGTGAGATGAGTGCAACTGTGCAGTAGTTTGAACATTCTTCAGCACTGCCCTTCTTTGGGATTGAAATGAAAACTGATCTTTTCCAGTCCTGTGGCCACTGCTGAGATTTCCAAATATGCTGGTATATTGAGTGCAGCACTATAACATCATCATCTTTTAGGATTTGAAATAGCTCAGCTGGAATTCCATCACCTCCACTAGCTTTATTTGTAGTGATGCTTCCTAAGACCTACTTGACTTTGCATTTCAAGATGTCTGGCTGTAGGTGAGTGTTCACACCATAGTGGTTATCTGGGTCCTGAAGATCTTTTTTTGTATAGTTCTGTGTATTCTTGATACCTGTTCTTTTTTTTTTTTTTTGACACCTCTTCTTAATATCTTCTGCTTCTGTTAGGTCCATACTGTTTCTGTCCTTTATTGTGCCTATCTTTGCATGAAATATTCCCTTGGTATCTCTAACTTTCTTGAAGAGATCTCTAGTCTTCCCTTTCTATTGTTTTCCTCTATTTCTTTGCATTGCTCACATACGAAGGCTTTCTTATCTCTCCTTGCTATTCTTTGGAATGCTGCATTCAAATGGGTATGTCTTTTCTTATCTCCTTTGCCTTTCACTTCTCTTCTTTTCTCAGCTATTTGTAAGGCCTCCTCAGACAACCATTTTGCCTTTTTGCATTTCTTTTTCTTGGGGATGGTCTTGATCACCACCTCCTGTACAATGTCACAAACATCCGTTCACAGTTCTTCAGGCACTCTGTCTGTCAATTCTAATCCCTTGAATCTATTTGTCACTTCCACTGTGTAATCGTCAGGAATTTGCTTTACATCATATCTGGATGGCCTAGTGGTTTTCTCTACTTTCCTACTTTCTTCCCAGGGCCAACTGTGTGGAATAGAAGGACGTGCTCTTATTTTTTCCTGTGAGAACATCAAAACCGCAACTAGTTGCTGAACAATGATCAACAGGAGAATGTTGGATCCTAACAAAAAAAAGCTACCCCACATCCAAGAGCAAAAGAGAAGCCCCAACAAGATGGTAGGAAGGGCACAATTGCATTTCATTATCATAATTAAAGATAAAATATGAGAACTGGTTTACTAAGCAAGAAAATATAAATCCCTATATTCTGGGGAAGGGAGTCACTGAGCTCTAACGATTCTAGGCCATCCAGGAGGTAAAATGCATGGTTAATCTTAGTATCTAATTTACTATTACATAATTTAAACTAGGGTTTCCCTAGTGGTCCTAACAGTAAATGGCACCTGCCAATGCAGGACATGTAAGAGACATGGGTTCAATCCTTGAATCTGGAAGATTCCCCTGGTGGAGGGGCTAGCAACCCACTCCAGTATTCTTACCTGGAGAATCCCACAAACAGAGGAGCCTGGCAGGCTACAGTCCATAGAGTCGCAAAGAGTCAGACATGACTGAAGTGACTTAAGCATGCACACAATTTAAACAATAAAACTAATCCAAAACACAGAATGAATTAAGTGCAAAACTTCTGTCAAATGTTTGATGCTCTGTTGGGAACACATGTTCTTGGAGGAAGATATATAACTATTTCAATGCAATACAAATTCAAGACAGTGCTTATTGCTGTAAACTATTATTTTAAAATGCTAAAGATTAGTTAATCAAATAGGGGTTTGACCATTGTACTCTGAATGCTTCTTCTCCAAATTTGCATATGAGATAAAGGCAGAGCATTGCATGGGCAGAATCAAAAGGTTTTCAAAAGCATTTAAGGTTTTAAAAGAAACGTATATACTTATCTCTTGTACTTAATGTATATTTATAAAAATAAGCATATGACATGGTACATATGCATATAAGATGTAAACATGGCAATGTAGATAAAAGCCTAATCAACATTTGGGCTGAATGTATTTACATATTATTAAAATAGTCACTGTATGAAGTTTAATAATGCTCTCTGTAATCTACATGACTACACTTTAGCTGCATGAAAGGGCTAAAAGATTTAATAAGGATTTAATATGACAGCAGAAAATAGCCTCAACTTAAAGTTATTTTATATTCTTAACAAGTTCTTCTTCAGGTGAGCTACAACTTCTAAATTTAAGAGCATACACTGAATGTGTCATCCTCAAAACAGATGATGGCTAATGAAACAAATATATATGATATCCTAAGGAAGTCAGTTTTAATTAGTGGAAAATCTTAAGTGCACAATATTTTAAAGGCATTTTACAAATTATTTTCAAGGACACTGTAAAAATCAAATCAATGACTGCCAGTGAGTCTGTGAAAACACTTTAATGTTCACACCCCACCCCACTTGTTTCCAACAAGTCAGAGAAATATTTAGAGCAGGGAGAGCAGGGAGCGGATTCAGAAAGTTAATTAATTGCTCAGCTTCACACAGCCAGGAAGTGGCAGAACCCAACCAAATACATAAGTTTTCTGACTCACAAATGATAAGATACCTTTTTAATTAAGAGCATTTCCAAACTATGTGTCGTTAAACTCCTCAAACATCATTTAAGAGAACCACTGCATTGGTCAAGTATCTTTTATGGTGAAATTTCCTTTTAAACAGTCGCCTTTACTTTAGCCCAGATTAAATAATCACCCATCCATTGTAGCAGTTATTCATTTTTCTTAAACAAGTAACTATTGCACACTTATTCTCTGCCAACTGCTGTGCAAATGCCTGGGAATAATGTGGTAAATAGAATCCCTACCCATGTGAAGCTCACTGGAAGTACAGATATCCTATTAAAATAAAGATAAATGTGTTTGCACTCAGAACATATGGAGTGAAGTGGAATGATGTATGACAAGTTCAAGTTTCTACTGAAAAACAAAGAAGACATAATCTGGTCTGGGTCACTGAGGTATTGTTTGAAGGGACTTGTACAAGCTGAGACAGCTGGCCAGGAACAGCTAGGTAGGCTGGAAAGATAAACAAGGACAGTGATGGTGAAGATTTAAAGAGGATATATCCAAAACATATTTAGGAAGGAAATAAAACTGAATGATAGATTAGAACTAGGAGGTGATGACACAGCGTCAGAATTAGAAGAATTAGAGAGATTTTACTTAATTAAAAAAAAAACAAACCTAGAGTGTATTCATAGGACATCTGTATTCACAAAAGCTAACTGATGTTTCAGGTTAATTACTGTTCTCCACATGTTGAATTTCTGACATAGTTTCTATAAGCATAATTCGGCAACACAAGAATGGTGGAGACTGCCATGCCAAAATGAATTGCCAACATATGCAATTAAAATAAATGTCTATGAGACATAACTGTCAAAATAGTAATTATGACTTGGTGAGCTAGAAACAGTCTGAAAACTTATTTGAAATTAAATTCTTGTCCTCTATTTAGACTCAGTACATTCCAACCAAGGTAATTTAAAAAACAAAAAACAAAAAAAAGCACCTAATCAAACTCTTTATTACTGAATATTCAATAACAGGATTCAGATAAACAGTATATAAATGGGAAACACTTGGAGTAGTTTAATGATTCTGAAATCATGTTCTTTTAAAATATATTTCATTTTTGAAAAATAATGAAGAATAAACCACTCTCAATTTTAAAAATTCACAGTCATTTATGACATTCATTATATGCTAATACACTTTCTAAGATAAGAGCACCTTACCAAAGACAAAGTTAGAACTTTTTGTATTAAGGAGCATTTACTAAGCGACCTATTAGATTTGGCAAAGTAGAAAAATCACAGAATTCTGTAAAAATATTATTCAAGGACAAAATATTCTAGCACATACGTCTAGCAAAACTTAAGGAGGTATCATATTTTACCAATTCTGAGACTCAGATTTTTAATTTCTTTTTTTGTTTTTTTTAGATTTTAAAATCTTTGAAATTAAGATGCCTCTTAAAATTGATACTATTCTTTTAAATGCTGGGAAGACAAGCACAAGGGACATCACATAGTTGCGATTACCTGCTGTTTATCATAGCTAAGTGAACTATCTTCTTGCCTTAAGCCATGGGCATTGTTGATAAAATAAAGGTTGAGTTTTACTGCTGTATAAATTGTCTTTAAAATGTTTATAGTATGATTCATCACTGAAACAAAAACATATTTATTTTCTGAAATGTATTTCAACAAAGGACAGGAAATAAATTCTGTTTCAATAAAATATCATTCATTGGTAGGATGACCACAATTACTGATTTTCTTTCAAAGCAACAAATAACGTGCTCTATGAAACATAAGAAAGAAAGATATCCAGAGTTACGTGAAGCTGTGTTATATGTTGTTATTAATAGCTGTGCAAAAGAGGTGTCTCACAAGCCATTCCATGTAGCTGAAGGAAGGGCCAATTTGCTCAATCCTTCAGAATAGAGGTAAAAATGTTGCAAGGCAATGAGGGACAGATGTGATGCAGTCACGGGTTGAGTGGAACTATCATTAATAAAACTGTCATCACTCTGTTGAAAGCTTTCAGTTTTTTCTTAGTGATATGTGAAATGATACATCTTACAATTAACATCACATCAGAATCATTCTAATGAAGTTATGAAAGAAGTGAACTATCAGATGGAAAGGTTGTAGTTTCAGCTTTTTAAATGAAAATCTGGGAAACCCTGGTTAGTTTTTAAAACCTCTCTGGGCCCCCATTTCTTCACTTGTAAAATGAAGTTGTCAGGATAGGTCATTGCCAAGACCTTCTATTTCTATGACATTACACACTTTTATTAACTTTATTTTTTTAATATTTTATTTTATATTTTAACTTTACAATATTGTATTGGTTTTGCCATAACTTGAAATACTTGCAATCTATTTAAAAGATACATGGGAAAACTTGGTTCACTAAAATGTCTATTCATTTGAAATGCTGCTGCTGCTAAGTCACTTCAATCGTGTCCAACTCTGTGTGACCCCATAGATGGCCGCCCACCAGGCTCCCCCATCCCTGGGATTCTCCAGGCAAGAACACTGGAGTGGGATGCCATTTCCTTCTCCAATGCATAAAAGTGAAAAGTGAAAGTGAGGTCGCTCAGTCGTGTCTGACTCTTAGCCAGCCCATTGACTGCAGCCTACCAGGGTCCTCCATCCACGGGATTTTCCAAGCAAGAGTAATGGAGTGGGGTGCCATTGCTAATGACTATAAAATAGAAGTAACCAGTAGTTTTCCCTATGAATTTTGAATTTAGACTTTTAATCGTAAACTATGATAGTAACCATATTAACAGTAGAAAAGAATAAATAGTAAATGAAATACTGGATAAGTGAAGATTTGTACAAATATTTTAAATCTTCACAACTATTTAGAAATCACAATTGTTTGTAAAAAGACTAGATCCAATGAAAAAGAAAGATCAAATCATAACTTTTTTTAAAAACATATCTATCTTTGAGTCTTTGGAAATTTATGAATGTATTGTAAATGTGTTGTGCTATCTATGTGCCAATGATTTTCATTTCACCAGAATATTTATTAAACCTGAATACTTTATTACCTAATAATTTTGAGTAGATGAAAAATTATTATAAAGTAGTTTGATATAAAAGAGAAAGCAATGGCACCCCACTCCAGTACTCTTGCCTGGAAAATCCGATGGATGGAAGAGCCTGGTAGGCTTCAGTCCATGGGGTCGCTAAGAGTCAGACATGACTGAGCGTCTTCACTTTCACTTTTCATTTTCATGCACTGGAGAAGGAAATGGCAACCCGCTCCAGTGTTCTTGCCTGGAGAATCCCAGGGACGGGGGAGCCTGGTTGGCTGCAGTCCATGGGGTCGCACAGAGTTGGACACGACTGAAGTGACTTAGCAGCAGCAGCAGCAGCAGCAGCAGTATGATATAAAATATTACCATCAGATAAAAATTTCCATAATAATCTACCAAAGGGAATATATCAAATTTGACTATAAAATCTCATTTAACACAGACAGATACTATGTGAAGTGACAAAAGTCTAGGGAGGTTAAAAGAATGTTGTAATGTATGTATTTTACATAAAGGTAAGCTTTATTTTTAATTTATTTGTTTTAATTGGAGGCTAAATACTTTAAAATATTGTGGTGGTTTTTGCCATACATTAACATGAAACAGCCATAGGTGCACATGTGTCCCCCATCCTGAGCCTCCCTCCCATCTCCCTCCCCACCCCATCCCTCTGGGTTGTCCCTGAGCACTAGCTTTGAGTGCCCTGTTTCATGCATCAAACTTGCACTGGTCATCTATTTTACATATGATATTATACATGTTTCAAGATAATCACGATGGCATGATCACTCACCTAGAGCCAGACATCCTGGAATGTGAAGTCAAGACAGCCTTAGAAAGCATCACTACGAACAAAGCTAGTGGAGGTGATGGAATTCCTGTTGAGCTATTTCAAATCCTGAAAGATGATGCTGTGAAAGTGCTGCACTCAATATGCCAGCAAATTTGGAAAACTCAGCAGTGGCCACAGGACTGGAAAACGTCAGTTTTCATTCCAATCCCAAAGAAAGGCAATGCCAAAAAATGCTCAAACTACCGCACAATTGCACTCATCTCACACGCTAGTAAAGTAATGTCAACATTCTCCAAGCCAGGCTTCAGCAATACGTGAACTGTGAACTTCCAGATGTTCAACCTGGTTTTAGAAAAGGCAGAGGAACCAGAGATCAAATTGCCAACACCGCTGGATCATGGAAAAAGCAAGAGAGTTCCAGAAAAACATCTATTTCTGCTTTATTGACTATGCCAAAGCCTTTGATTGTGTGGATCACAATGAACTGTGGAAAATTTTGAAAGAGATGGGAATACCAGACCACCTGACCTGCCTCTTGAGAATCCTATATGCAGGTCAGGAGGCAACAGTTAGAACTGGACATGGAACAACAGACTGGTTCCAAATAGGAAAAGGAGTATGTCAAGGCTGTATATTGTCACCCTGCTTATTTAACTTATATGCAGAGTGCATCATGAGAAACGCTGGGCTAGAGGAAGCACAAGCTGGAATCAAGATTACCCGGAGAAATATCAATAACCTCAGATATGCAGATGACACCACCCTTATGGCAGAAAGTGAAGAGGAACTCAAAAGCCTCTTGATGAAAGTGAAAGTGGAGAGTGAAAAAGTTGGCTTAAAGCTCAACATTCAGAAAATGAAGATCATGGGATCTGGTCCCATCACTACATGGGAAATAGATGGGGAAACAGGGGAAACAGTGTCAGACTTTATTTTTCTGGGCTCCAAAATCACTGCAGATGGTGACTGCAGCCATGAAATTAAAAGACACTTACTCCTTGGAAGGAAGGTTATGACCAACCTAGATAGCATATTCAAAAGCGGAGACATTACTTTGCCAACAAAGGTCTGTCTAGTCAAGGCTATGGTTTTTCCTGTGGTCATGTATGGATGTGAGAGTTGGACTGTGAAGAAGGCTGAGCGCCGCAGAATTGATGCTTTTGAACTGTGGTGTTGGAGAAGACTCTTGAGAGTCCCTTGGACTGCAAGCAGATCCAACCAGTCCATTCTGAAGGGGATCCGCCCTGGGATTTCTTTGGAAGGAATGATGCTAAAGCTGAAACTCCAGTACTTTGGCCACCTCATGCAAAGAGGTGACTCGTTGGAAAAGACTCTGAGGCTGGGAGGGATTGGGGGCAGGAGGAGAAGGGGACAACAGAAGATGAGATGGCTGGATGGTCACTGACTCGATGGATGTGAGTCTGAGTGAACTCTGGGTGTTGGTGATGGACAGGGAGGCCTGGCGTGCTTCGATTCATGGGGTCACAAAGAGTCAGACACGACTGAGCGACTGAACTGAATTGAACTGAATAATGAGTGATGCTAACTGTGCTTAGAAAGTACTAATAAAAAAAAAAAGAAGAAAGTACTAATAATTAAGGTAGATAATTTCACTAGAATATAACTTACCAAAGACATTGAAAGATTTTATTAGAAAGTATGGAAGTCCCAACAAGTGTTTTAAGTAATTTGGAAGAAAATGAGATGAACAGAAATTTTACACAGGTGAATTTATTACTATATAATTCAAGAAACAGTTTAGACTGATTCTTTCTCATAAAAGGCTGTGAATTTGAGTAGTTTTAATTTTAAAATAGTTAAAGGAAAATCATAATGAGGAATGACAGGAATTTGCCAAGAAAAAAATTATATTGTTTGAAAAGGCAGAAAACAATTCCAAAAATTAGTCTTAATTTGGCATATATATGATACATATGTTAAAATAAACTAAGAATATGAGATTTAAATAAACATTCAAACATAGAGTCAAAGAATAATAGCACTCAAACTGACGGGATAACAGTACCTATTAATTCAACCTGAAGTTAAAGATGTTTTTGTCTTGATTTAACTATTTGGAAAATTCTATTGATAAAAATGGCTCACATTCATCTCCACTGGTGCTATTTTTTAGATACTCTCTTTATTTCATCTGACTCAGATATGCAAGTGCATCAAGAGCCTTGTCTGTCCTGATCATCCTTTTACTATAAGCTTGCATAGGAGGTAACTAGAGCACAGGAGGTACATTAGCTGCTAGATCTCTATGGGTCTGTCTCATTTCTGTAAATATTGACAGCAAAGATACTAACTGCCCCATAGTAAACAGCTTGCAGAGATAGTGTTTCCCACTAGAAGAGAGGGCAAATCTGTCTATCATCCAGTACAATCAATATGTTAGCACTCTTCATAATAAAGTTCAGGTGGATTTGCTTAATATTCATTATGAAAGTTCCAGATTTCCTAAACTCAAGATTCCTTAGCTGTGACACAAACCAACTATGTGTTTTGAGTGGGCCCATCCGTGCTATTCCCAAACTACCTGGGGATGAAGTTCATGTTGCTTGCTGTGCTGTGAGTAATAAAGTCTCTATCTCTGATCCAGGAATATTGTGTCTCCTGCCAGTATCTGCCATGAAACTGCTGCAGGCTAGTTTGTTGGTCTGAAGTTAGTATAAAATCTCACACTCTCCCCATTATTGATAGAAACCTAGACATTTCTCAGAAAAAGTATGGATGCATTTTCCTGGCAATTTGTCCAACTTCTAGGTTTTTAAAGTTATTAAACAGTAATTAGTCCCTTATATAAGTAAAAGTGAAAGTGAAGTCGCTCAGTGGTGTCCAACTCTTTGCGACCCCATGGACTGTAGCCCACCAGGCTCCTCCATCCATGGGATTTTCTAGGCAAGCATACTGGAGTGGATTGCCATTTCCTTCTCCAGGGGATCTTCCCAACCTAGGAATTGAACCCAGGTCTCCTGCATTTACCATCATGCTTTACCATCTGAGCCAACAGGGAACCACTTATATAATTATTCATAAATATATAAATAATATGATTAATTTCATGATTAATTGATTTCTGAAAAAAATATAATTATTGGTTATTTAAGCTCAGATGGATTAAGATTTAGAGGACACACCTCAAAAACAGGTCAAACCAGGTTGCCCCCACCAAATTGCTGGCTCCTTCTCATCACCAGTTCAGTTACTAAGGCTTACATCCAAGTGAGGGGGAGAAAAATTTGCGTGAAAATTTCAGATAGAGTCTTGCTAATTAACAACCAAGAGAATTCATTTAGCATGTCATTTCTAAGATGTCAAAACAAATGCATATCAGTTCTATGAACAAGCTGAGTGAAAAACCTATTAACTACTTAATTATAAACTCTTCCCCATACATTCCCATATATAACTCCTTTGGAGAAAATTACCGAGTCTCATTTAAGATGTACTAGTGCATGGTGCTGGAGAACACGGCAACCCATTCCAGTATTCCTGCCTGGAGAACCCCATGGATGAGGAGCCCGGTGGGCTGTAGTCTGTGGGGTCACAAAGAATCGGGCACAACTGAGCAACTAAGCACAGTGCAGTGCATGGTGAGAAATCATTAAAGCGGGGCTGAACACTGCAAGAGTATGAGGACGGTAACCTTAGAAACAACCAACTGGACCTATTAAGTAAGTCTATTCCATTATGTTTATGGTAATGGTCAAGTTCTATATACAAAACGGTCAGATAATACAACACTCGATCCATCTGAAGATGACAGGAATGCAAAGATAACCTGCCGTTGAACCCTGAGAACCTGCTAACATTAGGACAAACCGCCATGAGAAACCAAATCTGTAAGAAAACGAAAACTGTCCATGTTCAGTTCCTAAATCAGACACATTTAATAGATTGTTTCCTTTTGTCATGATAGAAAATTCCACATAATGGATTGCAAGAGCTTTGTACAGTGTAATGTGTGAAAGTCATCAGCTGACCAACTTTCAATGCATACGTTTGTATCACACTGAGAGTATGCAACTAACCATGTGTATATAGGTAAATGACATCACTATACTTTGATTATATCTTCTGCATATTCCCAGTATCTGATATATCAAGAAAATATATAGGTCTAACTTAGGAATCCTATCCTGAAATCTGACTGTATTCTTGACAGTTCATGGTAAGCAGAGCAAAATTCAAGAGAATCCTAGCCAATTACCATGAAGTGATTGGGGCTAAGTTTGACAGTGATAAATAAATGATATGATAGCTGCCAGAGTCAACTTTCTTTCTCCCTGGTAGACAGAAACACCATGGGCCACTCTTAACTAATTCCACAGAGAAGAGGCTCTGCTAAACTTTGACACTGAATATTACAAAAGCATATCATCAGACTGAGGAACCTTGGTATTTTTCATCATTTAATATTTAATATTTCTTCAGGTAACTAAATAAAATATGTCCCATCTTATTTTTGAAGGCATTTAAAAATGAAAAGCACTTGTCTCATTTGTAAAAAAAATACAGTTCGGAGTCATGACTTTTCCATCTATGTACCAATTTCAGCTGCAAGGAATAAAAGCCAACAATTAAGAAAGATCTAATATGGCAGGGGTTTCGTGAAAGACGTCAGTAGCATTGTTTCACATTAGCTGTTCGAACAGCCATCAGAGGATAATGACTTTCAGTCACTATCAATCCATAAATTATTCAGTTGCAATTTCCCATAAGTCATTGCTATTACTACCAATCATCAAGTCTCCTCCTTTGTTTCTTGAAATTAAACTTGAACAAAGCAGTATGACTAATTATCAGTTCATCTTCAAAAGATCCCAGCAATAATTTGCCACTTTGGACATTTAGATTTTATTAGTAATAGATGAAGGCTCTGTATATTTTTAAGTTGTGGTGAACTGCTAAGTAATTGCACACATTTCATTCACCTTACTATCAGTGAAGAGAATTATGCTGCCTAGATGAAGCTAAATTAAACCAATTAAAAAGATGAGCCAGTTTTGTTTATCATGTATTTTTATAATTTATCTGACAGATGTTTCCTGAATACCACTGAAGAATGCATATAAAGCAGATATAACCCCTCTGAATAAAGTGATGCTTCTTTAAATCTCATTTCGGAATGTATTATCCCCAAATAGGGTTGTTAAATTAATCTTCAATCATAAGATTCAAAATAACACTAAAAACTTCCTGATCTTCCAGATTCTATACTAGTATTTAATTAGGATTAACTACATGACTGGAAACAGTGCTATTTCAATATCTGTTTTAGCAAGGCCAAACTTTTTAGAATGATATTTAATATGAAAATAGTAATGCAACATATTAATATCTACACTATATATATTGAAGTAGTTGGACCACTTATCTCATTCTAGATGTAGGAATTCCTTTTTTAAAACAAAATAAAATGAAAGGATTTTTTTTTTTTTTGGTGCAGTCTGTTTTACTTTGGTTATGTTGGGTATACCAATTTCTCATGTATGGAGGCAGTATAAACACAAAAACTTCTATTTCTAAGGGCCACTCATGTCCACTAACAAATCCCTGTAAACTCAGGTAAGGTTGGTTGGTATAGTATTGTCTATTTCTACAGATATGCACCTGTAGTAGCTCCACTAAATGGCTTACTTTCTCCTTTAATAGAATCATCTTTTCACAAGGCCATTTTTGCACCTGACTTGCTGTTTGATAAATAGTGTCCTTCAGTATTTAAATTACTCACCACCCTTTTACATTTCCAGACCATAAATATGAGGCCCTGTTTCAGCACAGGCACAAATAATTGTATACAGGTTTTTATCATCCTAAAAGTTGTCTATCACCCAACTAAAAACAAACTTCATTTAATGTGAAAGTGAAAGTGTTAGTCGCTCAGTCATGCCCAACTCTTTGCGACATTTTGTATTGTGACCCTATGTATTGTAGCCTGCCAGACTCCTCAGTCCATGGACCTCTCCAGGCAAGAACACTGGAGTGGATAGCCATTCCTTTCTCCAGGGGATCTTTCCAATTCAGGGACTGAACCTGGGTCTCCCACATTGTAAGCAGATCCTTTACCATCTGAGCCACCAAGGAAGCCCATTTAATATAACTAAGACTGTACCAAGAAAACTAGTATGTATCACCCTCCTCGTCTGAAGTCTTCATTTCTCAGGGCAAGGAAAGGATTGTGTTTCAGTACAGATCAATTTAACCTCTTTTTCTTAATTCTCTAAAATCATTAATTGTCTCTTGGAAACTCTTGATTTAAACCAGTAATAATAACACTTCATTGTTTAAAATATGGGAATGAACAAAAGTCTTCATTCTAAGACATGATATATGACCACAACATACAAAGAGAATTTGTGTGATGTTTCAAAGTTCCCACTCAGTGAATTTTCACTTTATTTGCATAAAAATGACTGCTATGTACAGGTACCAGAAAGTGAAATATCTACTGTAAGTTCAGTTCTGATCCATAAGGAAACGCTACACGTGGCAATGAAAGAAACCTCAGAATAAGAATATTCCCTATTGAAATTAGGGGAAAAACAAAACTAAGACAAAGGAAATGCCCGGTACACTGAACCTCTTATTTTAGAATTTATGAAACATTTTTTAAAAAATCAAGAATTATTAAATTGCATTCTACTGTATGAGGCTCTAAAATAAATAGAGTGCTTCTAAAACTGCAAATACAGATATTTAACTAAAATAACACATGTACACCCATGGCAGATGCATGTTGATGTATGGCAAAACCAATACAATATTGTAAAGTAAAAAAAATAATAAAAATAAATTAAAAAATCCTAAGAAGCAGGAAAAAAGTAAAATAACTTTAAAAAATAATACTATTCCACTGGCTGCTTTCTAATAAACTCACTGAAAATATGGCTACAAAGGGGTAGGAACACAACAGGAACATAAATAAAATCAGAAACTTACAAATGTTCCAGGTTACAGCTCAAAGTGAACTGAGACTTATGAAAACTACTATGGACAATAACATTAACATAAAAGGCATGATCTTAAAAAGAAAACAGCCAACAAGGCGATGGGTCAGATGACAACACAGCATTAATACATATTAGGTCAAACTTCAACCTCTCAACTACTCTTTTAGTCCTTTCAAAGAAAATCTCAAATCACATATAGAACTAAAAATTATAAATATATTCCATCTTTTACTTAAGTGGGCCATTTTAAATATTGCTAACATTTTTCCTTTGGATGTTCCCTACTAGCCTAAGGTAAACCATCGGCCTAGGGACTAAATTTGTCTTAGATGTACTGCAAAGAGAGAAACTAAAGAATGGTCAGTTTCTGACATGAAAATATTATTTATGCAAGAAGCCAAAGCCTTTAAAACCAGACAACTCTCTAGAAAACTCTCTTCTTCAAACTGCTTCATTTTCCCATTTGTGCATGTCAAAAACTAAACATGAAGAAGTGAGAGGTTCAGAGAATTAACCAACTATAGAGGAGACTATTTTCCTCATCGCTAATACTTGGCTGACTTTTTTTATAGGGATAAATTTGATTTGGGGAGAGTAAGAACAATTCTTTCCCATTGTGCAAAATCCGTTGGCAGGTACATGAAGTAAGGTGAGAGAATATGTGTTCTGACTTCCAATTTGGGGATTTGACCTGCAACATTCCAACCTGGTACTGAAGAGATGGAAGAAGAGAAAAGGGAGGTGAGTGAAAGCCAGAGCAAAAAGGAAAGGGGTAAAAGATGAAGAACAGAGGGAAGGAAAGAAGGATACAGGAAGAAATGAAGTCTGCATTCTTACGAGATGGGCTAAATCAATGGCTCATGAGTGTGCCTCTGAGGAATAATTCTGAACTCAAAATTTTAGCTTCACAACTAAGTCATGGATCTTGAGAAAAGGTCAACTTATCTAAGGTTGAGTTCAACGATATGCAAAATATGACCAATACCTATCTCACAGATTTTCTTCACAAATTAAATTAATATACATGCAACAAAAATTTTATTTATAAATATACACACACAACAGTATGTGAACCAAGAACTTCCAGATGTACCAGCTGAATTTAGAAAAGGCAGAGGAACCAGAGATCAAATTACCAACATCCGTTGGATCACAGAAAAAAAGCAAGGGAATCCTAGAAAAATATCTACTTCTGCTTCCTTGACTACACTAAAGCATTTGACTGTGTGGATCACAACAAACTGTGGAAAATCCTTCAATGGTAATACCAGACTATTATACCTGCCTCCTGAGAAACCTGTATGCAGGTCAAAAAGCAACAGTTAGAACTGGGCTTGGAACAACAGAGATCAAAATTGGAAAAGAAGTACGTCAAGACTGTATACTGTCACCTAGCTTTTTAAACTTATATATAGAGTACATCATGCAACATACCAGACTGAATGTGTTACAAGCTGGAATTAAGACTTCTGGGAGAAATATCAACAACCTCAGATATGCAGATGATACCATCCTAATGGCAGAAAGTGAAGAAGAACTAAAGAGCTTCTTGATGAAGGAGAAAGAGGAGACTGAAAAAGTTGGCTTCAAACTCAACATTCAAAAGATGAAGATCATGGCATTTGGTCCCATTACTTCATGGCAAATAGATGGGGAAAAAATGGAAACAGTGGCAGGCTTTATTTTGGGGGGCTTCAAAATCACTGTAGAGAAACAGCGAGAGACCTTATTTTCTTGGGTCCCCAAATCATTGTGGACAGTGACTGCAGCCATGAAATTAAAAGATGCTTGCTACTTGGAAAAAAAGCTATGACAAACCTAGACAGCATATTAAAAAGGAGGGACATCACTTTGCCAACAAAGATCCATATAGTCAAAGCTTTGGTTATTCCAGTAGTCATGTATGGATGTGAGGGTTGGACCAAAAAAAAAAAAGGCTGAGCATTGAAGAATTAATGCATTTGAATTATAGTGCTGTCTTGAGAGTCCCTTGGACTGCAAGGAGATCAACCAGTCAATACTAAGGGAAATCAACCCTTAATATTCATTGGAAGGACTGATGCTGAAGCTGAAGCTGCAATACTTTGGCTGCCTGGTGAGAACAGCCGACTCATTGGAAAAGACCCCTGATGCTGGGAAAGACTGAGGGGAGGAGGAGATGGGGACGACAGAGGATGAGATGGTTGGATGGCATCACCAATTCAACAGACATAAATTTGAGCAAACTCTGGGAAACAGTGAAGGACAGGGAAGCTTTGTGTGCTGCAGTCCATGGGGCTGCAAAGCACTGGACATGACTTAGCCAACTGAACAACACCACCACACACATATAAAACACCAGTTCTTCATTGAGTGTAAATAGCAAAGCTTTGCCCAATAAAGACTCCAGAGAATTTGGCAATAGAAATTATGAGTGGTAACTAGGGAGAGAGGAATTGTAGGCAGAGTGGAAGCAGAACAAATGGAAACCCTTGGCAATTATGAAAAAGAGGGTGAGGAACAAGTGCCAACACCAACAGAGTGCCAGAAAGCAACACAGTAATAATGTGACCCACTTCGGTGCATAAGTATCTTTAGAGGACCTGAAAACTTTTAGAAGGTTCAGTCTGAGTAAACTTCATATGAAATCAGGTCTTCAACATTCATCTGTGTGTATGAAAATAGCTGAAAGAGACAGAAGCAAACCTCATAGGAGTAAGCACTTTTGGGCCTCAGAGGAAAGCCCGGAGAGAAAGTGGACATTCTAAGCCACAGAATTAGAGGTTAATCAAAATTAAAAATAACTCTGAGATGGAGGACTGTGGCCCAGCTAACAACTAAGACTGAGGTTTACATATGTAAATTGATTCCAAAAGACAGATGAGGACAATGATGATGAATTTCTAATAAGACCCAGTAATTATAGATTAAGTAAACTTGCAGACATGGTACTCGTTAATTTAAGCAAGGCATTTAATTAAGTCCCTAATTATATCTTATGGACAAGGCAGAGGAATGAGATGGGGGAAGTAAGAAACACCCTAAGAGTCATGAATCTATACCCAAACATTTTGCACCCAAATAATGATTAATGAATCAATCTGAAGTTGGAGGGAAAGTGCTGTAACATCAAGTTCTATGACTTAATCAACCTGCAAACAATCCCAAACCAGGAAGGAGAACAAAGGTGTGTGTAGGATGAGATCATCAGAAAAATTAATTTATTTTTTTATGCTGTGGACAGAATTAAAGCCTTGTACTTACATTTAAAAAATCAATGATGTAAGTATAGAAGGAGAATCATCTTACTTGATAGCAGCTCATGTAAAAATATAAAATAAGCCCTGGGCTATATATGGTCACAAGTTCAATGTGATATGGTTGTGGAGGGATCCAGTGTCATTGAGGCTGCATCAATATCAGCCAACAAAGGCCCTTTCAATTTATGGGAGCCGATCACTGTATTCAATCCTGTAATCACTTATTATTCCTAGTTCTTATTTCTGTGCTGTCAGTGAAAATTTAGATGATTAGAGGGAAATGTCTGTGCAGTAAGAGGTCTTAAAGCTATTTGAGACATAATTGAGGCAAGTGTGGAAACTGCTTCATTAAGAATGAAGCCTCAATGAGACCTGCCAACTTTCTTCAAATAAGGGCAAGTTTGTTGCGAGGTACGTTTGTTCTCTGCTTTGCTAAAGAACAGAACCAGCCCAGCTGGAAATGTTAGAGGGACCCATCTGGCTCAGTGCAGGAAGATCAGACCGTGAGAATAAGAGGGTGAGATGCGGCTGTAGAGCCAGCCATAACTCAGTCTTTCACAATTCGAGAATCAACAGGAATTTTTGAGCACCTTCTTTCTGCCCGGCACTGCTTAGTAATGAGTTGGAGTTGATATTAAAAACAATGAACAACTGCATGGCATGAGCACTGACCAGTCAGAAGGGACGCCTGATCCATCAGAAAGGATGCCAATGAGAAACAGCAGTATGACCATCCTGGTACATACCACATCTCAGCTCAAGATTAACAATGGAAGGAGCAAAGGTCCACACTAACACACCTGCTGTACTGGAAGTGTAAATGAATGTATTGGAATGCAGCAGCACTGAAAAAATGAAAAGGCTTAAAAATCAAACAGAATTTGAGAGCAAGCTTGATGAAGATCTAGGTGGACCAGCAGGTTAAGGAAACATAGAAAAAATTTCAACAATATCTGGTATGTATGGGGAACAATGTCAAAATTACTATATCATCATGAAGGTGGGAGTGAGTGGCAGGTGTTAAGATTATAAAGGCAAACAGAGGCCACATCATGAAGGGTTATGTGTACTATACATACAGTACAGGGGCTACCCTTTGGGCAATAGGGAGCCATGAAGAACTCACAAGCAATATGATCAAAATCATTTAAAGACCACACCACTCTAATGGCATTGAAAAAGACTGACTAATAAGGCTACCTGAATGTTCATTGGAAGAGCTGAAGCTGGAGCTCCAATACTTTGACCACCTGGTATGATGAGCCGACTCGTTGGCAAAGACTCTGACTCTGGGAAAGACTGAGGACAGGAGGAAAAAGGGGCAGCAGAGGATAAGATGTTGACATAGCATCACCGACTCAATGGACATGAATCTGAGCAAAGTCCGGGATACAGTGAAGGACAGGGGAGCCTGGGGTGCTGCAGTCCATGGGGTTGCAAAGAGTTGGACATGATTTAGCAACTGAACAACAGCAGTAACAATAAAGCTACTGCACCCATTTGGAATTGGCATAAACTAAGGAAACAGTTTAAGAAGCACAAGGAGGAAACACTGAATCACTGTGTTGTATACCTGAAACTGATATAATATTGTAAGTCAACTATATTTCAAATAGAAAAGGATGAAGGAGATGAAGGAGGTCACTGACTCAAGCAGGATGACACAGAGAGTCCTTGGAGCACTCACTGAGACAAGAACATAGGGTTTGAAGCACCTATGAGGGACTATAGAAAATAACAAATTACATGTTTCAGTCTGAACACCCCATAGAATATTAAAGAGGAAATATCTAGTTAGGTAGGGAATTTGAGAGATAGAGCGTCTACAGTTATAAATTTCAGAATAACTACATCTGAAAGTACCCTGAAAAAAGTATACAGGAGAAGAAGAAAAAAGCTGAGGTCAGAATGAAACTTAAGAAAACTAATATTTGAATAGTGCATTGAGCAAGTGGTGGCGCTAGTGGTAAAGAAAGAACTCATCTGCCAATGCAGGAAACATAAGAGATGCAGGTTCAGCCCCTGGGTTGGGAAGATCCCCTGGAGGAGGGCATGACAACCCACTCCAGTATTCTTGCCTGGAGAACCCCACGGACAGAGGAGCTTAGCAGGCTACGCTTCATAGGACCTCAAAGAGTCAGACATGACTGAAGCAACATTCATGTGTTGTACAAGAGAAACCTGCAAAGGATACTATGGCCACAGCTTTCTAAGTAAGTGACTCTGCCTCAGACAACTTCAATTTTTTCAAATTACAACTTGGAGATAATAATACATCACATGCAGGGTAATATCCATCATGTATAGTCACCTTCCCAAACATTAGATCTCTTCTTTCTTTTGGGCATATTTTGAGTCTGAGCTAATGTTGACCAGCTCAGAGTAACTCATTTACAAATCAACTTGAAAATTTCATATTAAAAAATTTTTTGAACAAACTTGTGGTGTAAATGGAGAGCACAGGTTCTGAAGTAAGATACATCTGGATTTCTGACCTGACTCTGGACAATTCACTTCACCCGTCTAAATGTGCTTCCTCAGTTGTAAAATGGATACAGCTGTGCCTCCCTCACAGGCATTCTGTTGCTTAAGGACAGAAGCATAAGCAGTTCACTTCCTTCTGCATCTGCAATTCAGCAGGTACTCGTAAGTCTTAGTTCTTTCTCCATTGCACCCCTTCTCGAGTCTACTGTACAGACGTAATACAAGATCTCCTTAATGACTCAGAGTTATCATTATGAACATCAGTTAATGTTACGTGTCTGAGATGCAGCTGCAGCTGCAAATGTAACAGAACATCAGGTGAAACGAGCCACTCCTGTAACACACAGTTGACTTGCCTAATTTTGTCATATGTGTGCTACTGAATCGGCAGCAGCTTGAGATGATTTACCAGGCACCCAAAAACGGGAACAGCTGCCTTTCTAAGGTTCGATATCATATAAGGGAGATGAACGGATGGTAAAGTGATTCATCAACCTTTCAAACGTGTGTGTGTTCTTTTACAGCTAACACAACTCGTTTATGTGTCTGGCCTTGTCTTTTATAGATGATGTTTGGAATCTCTGCTGTACCCGTTGTATCCCACAGCACTACAACTCCGCTCTGCTCTACTCCATTTGTGGCCCATTATCTTACAATGCTTTGGAGCTTAAGCCTGCACTAAAGATGGCAAAGGATCTCTCCTGGATAATTCCTCATCCCAGTCACAGTCTCCATTGCCTATGAATCTACATTTCATTCCGCTGTGACCCTACTCTGGCCCAGCCCCCATATTTAAATTCTTTGCTTTCAATACAAATAAAGGGATGCTTGGGGCTGCTGCACTGGGACGACCCAGAGGGATGGTACGGGGAGGGAGGAGGGCGGAAGGTTCAGGATGGGGAACATGTGTATACCTGTGGCAGATTCATGTTGATATATGGCAAACCCAATACAATATTATAAAGTTAAAAAATAAAAATAAAAAAACAAATAAAGGGAAACACCAAGAAATAATGCCAATCAGTAACGAGTTAATGGTGACATAAGGTTATATGTAATCCAAAGTTTGGAGGGTCCAGAAAGTATAAAACAAGAAGGAGAAGGCAGCTGGCAATGAACAGAGAGTGAATTAGATGTGTGGAGATGGGAAGAGCCTGTGAGTGAGAGAGGTGAGGAGGGAAGGAGATGAGGGGACCAGAGGAGGAGAAACACATTCATCTTTAGAGATGCCTTGAGTCCTGTGTACTTTTAATATCCATTTTCACTGTGTGCTTTTCTTTAAAATGCATGGCTTTTTTTTTTTTCCTCTTGAGGTAACAAGAGGATCTTTTTTTTTGATTTTTCAATCAATGTAGCCTGATTGATACATCACAATGATATTACACACAGCTTGTAATGCTTCAGTCAAGTTCATCTTGTATAAAGTGCTGAACTGTGATGGCTGCCATGGCTTTTGATGGACCTTGTGAACCTCCTCCTCCCAGGGCTTCCCAAGTAGCTCAGTGGGTAAACATCCTGTCTGCAATGCAGGAGACGTGGCTTCGATCCCTGGGTCAGGAAGATTCCGTGGAGGAGAGGAGGGCAACCCGCTCCAATATTCTTGCCTGGAGAAACTCCATGGACAGAGGAGCCTGGCGGGCTATATAGCCTATAGGGTGGGAATGAGTCAAACACGACTGAAGTGACTGAGCACACAGGGACCTCCTCTTCCAGGACCTGCTCCCTCCCCCATCCACATCCCGCTGTCCAGTCCTGTTATTCCTTCCCAGAACCATGGCATATAAATGACGGACTTTCTGGGGTTGTGGGTTTTCTCTCTTCAGAAGCCCACTCGCTATCCGTCTCACTGGCTCTCTTTCTCCACGTCTGCTCCTCCTCCTCGCCCACTCTCTTCCTTTCGTTCCTCTCCTTTTCTTTTCTTGGTAGTTCTGCCTCATCCCCGTCCTTGAATGCGTCTCGGGTTTCACAGGTCCTTTATTTATTTATTTATTTTTTACCCAGGACTGATCTTTATTTTTTTTTAATTTTCTTTTATTTTTAAACTTTACATAATTGTATTAGTTTTGCCAAATATCAAAATGAATCCGCCACAGGTATACATGTGTTCCCCATCCTGAACCCTCCTCCCTCCTCCCTCCCCATACCATCCCTCTGGGTCATCCCAGTGCACTAGCCCCAAGCATCCAGTATCATGCATTGAACCTGGACTGGCAACTCGTTTCATACAGGATATTTTACATGTTTCAATGCCATTCTCCCAAATCTTCCCACCCTCTCCCTCTCCCAAATTTATTTATTTTAATTGGAAGTTAATTACAATATTGTATTGGTTTTACCATACATCAACATGAATCCGCCACAGGTATACACGTGTTCCCCATCCCGAACCCCGCTCCCTCCTCCCTCCCTGTACCATCCCTCTGGGTCATCCCAGTGCACCAGCCCCAAGCATCCTGTATCCTGCATCGAACTTGGACTGGCAATTCATTTCATATATGATATTATACATGTTTCAATGCCATTCTCACAAATCATCCCACCCTCGCCCTCTCCCACAGAGTCCAAAAGACTGTTCTATACATCTGTGTCTCTTTTGCTGTCTCGCTTACAGGGTTATTGTTACCATCTTTCTAAATTCCATATATATGTGTTAGTATACTGTATTGGTGTTTTTCTTTCTGGCTTACTTCACTCTGTATAATAGGCTCCAGTTTCATCCACCTCATTAGAATTGATTCCAATGTATTCTTTTTAATGGCTGAGTAATACTCCATTGTGTATATATACCACAGCTTTCTTATCCATTCATCTGCTGATGGACATCTAGGTTGCTTCCATGTCCTGGCTATTATAAACAGTGCTGCGATGAACACTGAGGTACACGTGTCTCTTACAAGCAATAAATGCTGGAGAGGGTGTGGAGAAAAGGGAACGCTCTTATACTGTTGGTGGGAATGCCAAGTAGTACAGCCACTATGGAGAACAATGTGGAGATTCCTTAAAAAACTACAGAACTGTCTTATGACCCAGCAATCCCACTGCTGGCCATACACACCGAGGAAACCAGAACTGAAAGAGTCACAGGTCCTTTAAAAATACCGATAGCCAATCTGTGTGCCCTCCAGCAAACCTTCTCTACTCCTCACAACCTGGGCTCTTCTCTGTCATTTCTCTTTCGTCTGTTTCACCACGGTATTCGTTTAGAGATGGTGTTCAATTATTCTGGAGTCCTGAACAATTCTGTAAACCTGTTATAATCAGAAGGCGGGGTGGGGGGGGTGGGGCTGGACAGCTGGAATTTCTGACCATGAGGGTTATCAAAGGACAAGAGAGGGAGCAGCACATACTGGCCCATGTGACCAGAGACCATGGACAAGACCCCTCATGGCTCCAGAAAGACTCCAGCAATGTCCATATTTGAGATACCTGATATATCAAAAACAAAAATATATATATATCAAAACAGAAGATTAAAATATATTTTATATATTAACATTTAACATGTTTAACCTAAAAATATTAGGCAATACCCTTGTGTTACTCAGGGGACATAAAGGTGAAATATCTAAACTTGAGATTCCAGGCCTTCTGTGAATTGAGGCCTTGGCTAAATGGGCCTCCTCCCTCTGTGGGGGACTGCCTACCAGAAATTGTATAGAATAACACTGGCATGAAAGCCAAGGGCTGGGTATGATCTTATCATACTATTGTTCTTCATTTTTAATGGTTTCATCACAACCTTTTATTTGAAAATTTGACTAAATCTAACTAAAAGATAACCCACATCCCTGGCTTTGTCCTAGCACTAACCAGCCACCAGGCACTGGGCTTACAAGTCACTTTTAAGCTACTGCCTAATCCTTTCAAATAAGTGGATCAGGCAGATACGTGTCCTCCCTTGATGCTTTAAGAGCCTATAAGATACACTGATTTGGTTTTCAATACAATAAAAAAGAACTTTGAGCTGAGAGAACCTTTCAGAAGAAGTTATTGTCCTATATGAATTAGCTTCAGTGAAACAGCTATCAGAGCTAAAAATTTTTGCACACAAATTGAAAACAAAGGCAGGTAAAGGTGTCCTATATCCAACAGAAAGAATCACAGAATAGCTAAAAGAATAACTAAATTCATTTAGTTATTTCCTATTTAGCACCACAGAATGTCAATTTGTTTTACCTTCTGCTTGTTCCCCAACTTGATTTCAGAAACTAAACTAGGAGAGTGAGCTCAATCAATGTCAAGGAGATAAAATTGAAGTCAATGATATCTAGAGCCCTTACCCTCAGAACAGTGCTGTATGAGAATTAAGATTGGGGTGGAGAGCCCTGCTAGTGAGATATACTTGGAAGATCTACATTCTGGTCTGTAGGACTTTATGAACCTGCAAGTCATATTTGTCAGGTGACAATCTAGACTTTTTCCATGCCTGTTCCAAGAGTGTAAAAAGGCGCATGTTCCTCCTCAAGGAAGGAGTAGCAGCTAATCTGATGGGGGCAGCCTGGCAGTCATTGAACCATACTCTTGTTAGTAGACAGGATTAAAGTTAAAGATCATTGCTCATGTGTCGCTAAGGTCCAGGACATAATGCAGATGGCCTGCCTGTGTTCAAATGTAACAGGTGGTTCACTATTTTTCTTCACTTTTTAGCTACACCTGGGAAAGATCTCCCTTCCTGAAAAGAAAAAGAATACAATTCTCTCTCTTCCAGGTTTTCTGAGATTGGTTCAGCTCCGAAAAGCTGGCCTTGCCCAACAGATCTGTTCCACAATCATTAAAGGGCCACCTGGGTTTTAGTAGAAGCCTCACTATATTATATAGTTTACCAGAGTACCACTTGATGAGGGAACCAAATATTTACAAGAGAAAACAATAAGGTTGTGAATTCCATCTCCATACTATCTATATCTGTATTTTCATTTAGAAAATAAAGCAAGAGAGATTTAGCATTGCCCTCACTATTTGGACTTCTAACTTATCAGTATGTTGGCAAAGGAATTTGAGAATAAATACTAAGAGTAGAAACTCACAGAAATGTAGCTTACTTTTGCCCTGTGTTTGTTGCTGAAGCTTATTATCATGGTTACGTTTGCTTTATAGGAATGGCTGAAATTAGCTTAGGAGAAATGTATATGGCTAAAGAAACCAAACTTTTTATGGGAAATAAACAACCAAGGTTTGAGAGTTGGCCTTTGGACATTAGTACCAAGTATTTGTGATTGACCGGCTTCCCTGGTGTCTCAGATGGTAAAGAATCTGCCTTCAATTCAGGAGACCTAGGCTCGATCCCTGGATAGGAAAGATCCCCTGGAGAAGGGAATAGCAACCCACTTTAGCATTCTTGCCTGGAGAACTCCACAGACAGAGAAGCCTGGCGGGCTACAGTCCATGGGGTCAAAAATAGATACAACTGAGCGAGTAACACAGTTCAGTTCAGTTCAGTAGCTCAGTCATGTTCATGTCCAACTCTTTGAGACGCCATGGGTTGCAGCATGCCAGGCTTCCCTGTCCATCACCAACTCCCGGAGTTTACTCAAATTCATGTCCATTGAGTCGGTGATGCCATCCAACCACATCTGTCATCCCCTTCTCCTCCTGCCTTCAATCTTTGCCAGCATCAGGGTCTTTTCAAATGAGTCAGTTCTTGGCATCAGGTGGCCAAAGTGTTGGAGTTTCAGCTTCAGTATCAGTCCTTCCAATGAATATTCAGGACTGATTTCCTTTAGGATGGACTGGTTGGATCTCCTTGCAATCCAAAGAACTCTCAAGAGTCCTCTCCAACACCACAGTTCAAAAGCATCAATTCTTCAGGGCTCAGTCTTCTTTATAGTCCAACTCTTACATCCATACATGATTACTGGAAAAACCATAGCTTTAACTAGATGGACCCTTGTTGACAAAGTAATGTCTCTGCTTTTGAATATGCTGTCTAGGTTGGTCACACCTTTTCTTCCAAGGAGCAAGCGTCTTTTAATTTCATGGCTGCAGTCACCATCTGCAGTGATTCTGGAGCCCGAAAAAATGAAGTCTCTCACTGTTTCCATTGTTTCCCCATCTATTTGCCATGAAGCGATGGGACCGGATGCCAGGATCTTCGTTTTTTTAAATGTTGAGTTTTAAGACATCTTTTTCACTCTCCTCTTTCACTTTCATCAAGAGGCTCTTCAGTTTTTCTTTGCTTTCTACCAAAAGGGTGGTGTCATCTGCATATCTGAGGTTATTGATATTCCTCCTAGCAATCTTGATTCCAGCTTGTGCTTCATTCAGCCTGGCATTTCACATGATATACTCTGAATATAAGCTAAATAAACAGGGTGACAATATACAGCCTTGATGGACAATATACAGCCTTCCTTTCCCAATTTGGAATCAGTCTGTTCCATGTCCGGTTCTAATTGTTCCTTCTTGATCTGCATACAGATTTCTCAGGAGGTAGGTAAGGTGGCTTTGAAATTCCCATCTCTTTTAAGAATTTTCCACAGTTGTGATCCGCAGAGTCAAAGACTTTAGTGTAGTCAATGAAGCAGAAATAGATGTTTTTCTGGAATTCTCTTGCTTTTTCTATGATCCAATGGATGCTGGCAATTTGATCTCTGATTCCTCTGTCTTTTCTAAATCCAGTTTGAACATCTGGAATTTTTTAGTTCACATACTATTGAAGTCTATCTTGGAGAATTTTGAACATTACTTTGCTAGCATGTGAGATGAGTACAATTTTGCAGTACTTTGAACACTGTTTGGTATTCCCTTTCTTTGGGATTGAAATGAAACTGACCTTTTCCAGTCCTGTGGCCACTGCTGAGTTGTCCAAATGTGCTGGCATATTGAGTGAAGCACTTCAACAGCATTATATTTTAGGATTTGAAATAGCTCAGCTGAAATTCCATCACCTCCAATAGCAACTAAACCTACTAGTGACCAACTCCACTAGCCACACACACACACACACACACACACAATGGTGGCTGACATTAGATGAATACTCCAAATTTGGTTCCCCTTTATCTTGGGGTACAGGGATAAGGAGAACAGTGAATAAATTAGTTTGCTGATACTTGAAGCTTATTCACAAGCTCTTAAGCTCTTAAAGTGACCAATACATGATCTGAAGTTCATTCCCATAGCTCTATTATATGGTCAAATATACATAACATAAAATTTACAGTTTTAACCATTTATACATGTACAACTTTGTGGCATTAAGCACCTTCACATTGTTGTGTAACTCTCACCACTTCTTTCAGAATTTTTTCAACATCCCAAACAAACTCTATACCTATTAAGCAGTTCTCCATTTGCCCTTTTCCCCAGATCCTGGTAACCTCAACTCTACTTTCTGTTCCATTAATTTTTCCATTCTAGATATTTTATACAACAAACCATACATTTGTCCTTTGTGTCAAGTGTAGTTCACTTAGCTAATGTTTTCAAGATTCACCCACATTATTACAGCATGTATCAGAACTTTAATCCTTTTACAGATGAATAATATCCCATTGCATTATTTATCACATTCTATCCATTCACCTGTGGATGGACACTTAGGTTATTTCCAGGTTTTAGCTATTGTGAGTTATACTACTATTAATGTGAGTGTGCAAGTATCATTTTAAATCCTTGCTTTGAATTCTTTTAGGTATATACCTAGGAGTGGAATTCCTGGATCACACGGTAATTCTATGTTTAAATTTTTGAGAAACTGTCAAACTTCTCCACAGTGGCTGCCCCATTTTATATTCCCATCAGTAATGTATGAAAGTTCCAACTTCTCTAAAGCTTTGCCAATATTTATTATAGTCCACTTTTTGATAACAGTCATCCTAATGGCTATGAAGTGGTATATACTGTTTTACACATAAGACTTCTAAGATGCACCCTATTTATTGCTTATCCAGTATCCATTTGTTTTTCTTCCTTCTTTCCTAAAGAATTCCATTTACTCAGGTATCAAACTGCATTCTCAGCTCTAGACGCTGATACTGATTCACCAGCCACTTAGGTCATGGTATTCTCCATTACTGATTTTGGTCCAGGATGGATTCAATCAGAAAAAAATGAAAGGCTTTCAAGGGCTTGAAAGATGCTCCATCATCTATCTCTCTTTCTACCTTACCACTGCTCGACCCACCTCAAACACACTATAAATAGAAAACATATTATCTTAGTTTTCACTGAAGTTATCTTAGAGTAATTGTCCTGAGGACAAGACCAAAACTCCAGAGATGACAGAGAAAAAAAACGGAAAAATCTGAATTTTTGATGATATATTCAAGCCAAAATCACTCAACCAGAGAACACAATCTACAATTAGATGTATTTTTATGTGAGGTAATAACTGTTCTATTTTTTAAACCAAGTATGAGTTGGGGTTTCTGATATCTGAGCTCAAAATCATCCAAAGTGATATGCTTTAATATGGACCAGAAAATGGGTTGAACCATAGAAAATGGTAGATTTGTGATCAATGAACAAATATAGAGGACTAGCAGCCACATATATATAACATAATATTCATGTTATCTTTCTAGTTTACAAGTAAAAAAAAAAACTATCATATACCAACTCCCAAATTAGGAGAAAATGGAAATACTTATAATGGTAACTTTATGTCTTGTTCAGTTCAGTTCAGTCACTCAGTTGTGTCCAAATCTTTGTGACCCCATGACCACAGCACACCAGGCCTCCCTGTCCATCACCAACTGCCAGAGTCAACCCAAACCCATGTACATTGAGTCGGTAATGCCATCCAGCCATCTCATCCTCTGTCATCCCCTTCTTCTCCTGCCCTCAATCTTTCCCAGCATCAGGGTCTTTTCCAAGGAGTCAGCTCTTCGCATCAGGTGGCCAAAGTATTGGAGGTTCAGCTTCAACATCAGTCCTTCCAATGAAAATCCAGGTCAGATCTCCTTTAGGATGGACTGGTTGGATCTCCTTGCAGTCCAAGGGACTCTCAAGAGTCTTCTCCAACACCACAGTTCAAAAGCATCAATTCTTCGGTGCTCAGCTTTCTTTATAGTCCAACTCTCACATCTACACATGACCACTGGAAAAACTATAGCCTTGACTAGATGGACCTTTATTGGCAAAGTAATGTCTCTGCTTTTTAATATGCTGTCTAGGTTGGTGATAACTTTCCTTTCAAGGAGTAAGCATCTTTTAATTTCATGGCTCTAATCACCATCTTCAGTGATTTTGGAGCCCAGAAAAAGAAAGTCAGCCACTGTTTTCACTGTTTCTCCATCTATTTGCCATGAAGTGATGGGACCAGATGCCATGATCTTAGTTTTCTGAATGTTGAGCTTTAAGCCAACTTTTTCACTCTCCTCTTTCAATTTCATCAAGAGGCTCTTTAGTTCTTCTTCACTTTCTGCCAAGAGGGCGGTGTCATCTGAATATCTAAGGTTATTGATATTTCTCCCGGCAATCTTGATTCCTGCTTGTGCTTCCTCCAGCCCAACATTTCTCATGATGTACTCTGCATATAATTTAAATAAGAAGGGTGACAATATACAGCCTTGATGTACTCATTTTTCTATTTGGAACCAGTCTGTTGTTCCATGTCCAGTCCTAACTGTTGCTTCCTGACTGCATTCAGGTTTCTCAAGAGGCAGGTCAGGTGGTCTGGTATTTCCATCTCCTTCAGAATTTTCCACAGTTTATTGTGATCCACACAGTCAAAGGCTTTGGCATAGTCAATAAAGCAGAAATAGATGTTTTTCTGGAACTCTCTTGCTTTTTCCATGATCCAGTGGATGCTGGCAATTTGATGTCTGGTTCCTCTGCCTTTTCTAAAACCAGCTTGAACATCTGGAAGTTCATGGTTCACATATTGCTGAAGCCTGGCTTGGAGAATGTTGAGCATTACTTTACTAGCGTGTGAGATGAGTGCAATTGTGCGGTAGTTTGAGCATTCTTTGGCATTGCCTTTCTTTGGGATTGGAATGAAAACTGACCTTTTCCAGTTCTGTGGCCACTGCTGAGTTTTCCAAATTTGCTGACATATTGAGTGCAGCACTTTCACAGCATCATCTTTTAGGATTTGAAATAGCTCAACTGGCATTCTATCACCTCCACTAGCTTTGTTCCTAAGGCCCACTTGACTTCACATTCCAGGATGTCTGGCTCTAGGTCAGTGATCACACCATCGTGATTATCTGGGTCGTGAAGATCTTTTTTTTGTACAGTTCTTCTGTGTATTCTTGCCACCTCTTCTTAATATTTTCTGCTTCTGTTAGGTTCATACCATTTCTGTCCTTTATTGAGCCCATCTTCGCATGAAATGTTCCCTTGGTATCTCCAATTTTCTTGAAGAGATCTCTAGTCTTTCCCATTCTATTCTTTTCCTCTATTTCTTTGCATTGATATGTCTTGAGTTTTTTTTTTTTAATTCAAGAGTAAAACAGAATTTGTTTTAAAAATAGGAATAACATGGAGGTGAGAAAGCATAAATAATATGCCTCCTACCTTCTGACTGTGTTTCCAACTCCCATGCACTGATTTAATATTATTTTCAACTTAACGATTCAGTGCTTCTTTTTCTAAACCATGTTCTCTTTTGTGCACACTATTATTTCAAAAAGAAGACTGAAACAACTCTTTCTTTTCATACCTTAGATAAGACATATGTATTGGACATTCATTTAAGATGTAGGATAAGATAATTTCTCCACTATACCAAAATTCTTTTCAACCTTTCTTCTTTCATTTGCACTCACAAGGAAACAGCCTGTTCACATCACCATTAACAAATGAGTTGTACTGTTGATTCTTCTTTCCTGTCTCTGGTTCTTGGGGAAAAATGCCAAGAAACCTAATTTTGGGCAGTGCAGGAGATTCACTCTCAACAGAATGAACCCAATTGTCTTCCATTTCAGGTCATTCAGGGTAGAAAAGGGCAAAATATAATGGTCACCCTGAAACCACTCTTAGTCACTTAAGTAGGACACCTCATTTAGAATATGCCATTCGGATCAACTAGTTCTGCATATGTCAACTCACAATGCCCCCTAGGAAGCACTTAGTCCAGCTAATAATACGATGATATGCACTACTGACGGATGAGATGGAAGCATGAAAAGCTGAGATATAAATGACTCTTCTAAAATGTTCTGGTTTGGATTTATTATATACAGGTCAAGTATCACTTTCAAGGCACTCAGAAAGCATTAAAATAGAGAAAATAATATCTCTCCTGGGTCTTCTCTTTTCAATGCCATTCAGTAGATTGTTCTCTAAGGCCAAGTCTACACTTGAAAGTGCGAGATCCAGCTCACCCTTCTGTAGCTGCTGTTTCGTTCTCCGTTCTGTTTTAAAAGCAGCCAGAGCTGAAAAAAGCTCTAGAATGTGAAGCCTGCATGACGGTGCAGTTACCGTTTCAAACGTGCACAGAAAATGTTAAGCCGGAGGCTATCTTTCTTTCAAGTGCGGACAGTCTCTAAGAGAAATAATTAAAACTTCCCCCTAAAATAGTCTCTGCAAATAGAGGTCATTAAAAAAGCAGTCAGTATAGAAGGATCGTTTGGCCTCTAATTAGAAAGAAAGATAGTCTTCAAACCAAAGGAAACAAAGCCAAGTTGTTTTTTCTATTAATTTGAACAAAGAAAAATATCCTTAGATAAAGTATTATATAAGAACTTTAATATTGATTGCTAACATGCTAAGTCACTTAAGTCATGTTCAACTCTTTGTGACCTTCTAGCCTGTAGCCCAAAAGAAGGAAATGGCACCCCACTACAGTACTTTTGCCTGGAAAATCCCATGGATGATGGAGCCTGGTAGGCTGCAGTCCATGGCGTCGTGAAGAGTTGGATACGACTGAGCGACTTCACTTTCACTTTTCACCTTCATGCATTGGAGAAGGAAATGGCAACCCACTCCAGTGTTCTTGCCTGGAGAATCCCAGGGATGGGAAGCCTGGTGGGCTGTCGTCTATGGGGTTACACATAATCGGACACGACTGGAGTGACTTAGGAGCAGCAGCAGCAGCAGACTGTAGCCCATCAAGCTCCTCTGTCCATGGTTGCCGTAACCTTCTCCAGGAGATCTTCCCGACCCAGAGATCCAACCTGTGTCTCTTAAGTCTCCTGCATTGGCAGGTGGGTTGTTTACCACTAGCGCCATCTAGGAAGTCCTTAATATTGATTGCATATTGTTAATAGACTATGTCAATGATATCTTTCAAGGATATTGAATGCAAAGACAGAAGACTAAAAATACAATATCATCAAATGTTTATTTATAAAGAAAAAAAAAGCACTATCAAGTTTTATACACAGCTCAATTTTTTCCTTATGGTCTCTCTGTACATTTTCTGATAAGACTTAACATTTTCTATTATTAAAAACTGTATATTAAAAAGTATCAATTCAGAAAAATTCCAACTGAAAAATATTTCTAAGCAATAAAAAATAGGGGTATGTGAAAAAATATATGGGCTGAAGATATTAAGTCAAGTCATCATACATGATCCTTATTAATCTTCACAACTCATGTGAAAACTGCCTATATTTCCTTTGCACTAGTAAAATGAACACTCTATATAATATTATTTAAAATGACATATAATGTGTCCTGTTTGTCTAGGCTGCTTTTCCTCTTACATTAAGAAAACATTTACAGAGCGCTCAATTTACCCCAAGTGCTATTTTATATACTTTACATATATTTGCTCATTTAATCTTCACAATCACCCTCTTGTACAAATAAGGAAACTAATGGACTGAGCAAGGTTAAGTAATTTTCCCAAAGTGACAAAGCTAGTAAGGAATAGGGCCAGAGTTTAAATTAAGAAAGCATGGCTCCAGATTCCATGCTCTGATTCACCATGCTATTGAGAGGCTTCATTTTCAGCTTCTTAAAGAAGAAAATGATAGATAAGAGAGCAACAGAACAAAGGTCTAATTCTGCTTTTGTCACTAAGTAGATCTGACCTTAGGCAATTTCCATAAATTCTCTGTTCCTCTCAATCTTCATTAAGGAAATGGAATATCTTTATGAAGATCTCTTCTTCCTCTAAAATTCTGTAATTCAGAGCTCTTGAACTTCAATATATTTACAATGGATAAGAGCACAAGCAACACAGTGCCAACAACCAGGGCATGTAAAGACTGAAGACACAAAGAGCTAGATACATAGACAAGGATACAGCATAGCCTGCTTTAGAATTAATGCCCTTTGTTAGAGCTTTCCACTAATTCTTCTTGACTTTTCCATCTTGTTTTAATGTTGAAAATGGTTGTTCCACATAAAGGTGTCAATGTTCCTGTAAGGAAACTATATGAATGAGCCAAAAACTTTAAGCTAGAGCAGACAAGAGTAAAATTCTTCTTAACCATGGGGATTTACATAAGTCATATCCGTGTGTAGACTTGGATAATATATCTTTCCACTAAATGTCACAAACATGGAACCATCTTTACAAGAAGCTTAGTGGAGAAGTCTAGAACTGCCCAGACTTCTTTTAAATGCCTGCTAGGGAGTCTGGCTGACTACAGTATATAGGGTCGCAGAGAGTCTATAATGTGACTCAGAGACCGAGTGTGTGCACACACAGGCACAGAAAACACAATGCAATTAGTTAATGAATTCCCGTGTAATGCTAGAAAGAAATCTAAAAATGATCCAATAACTGCATGATAGTCTAACTAGCTTGGTTGTTCATTAAAACACTATCAAGAAATCTTGCACCCTGACTTTTATAATTTACAGATTGTAATACATACACTCACTTGAAGAGAACAACAATATCACACAGATATTTGTAGTAAATCAATACAATCTGCATCACAATATACAATCTTGATGAGAAAAGAGGATTCATTTTAATGATCTCCTACTGTGCCCTGTTATTAAGTTACACTAAGAATTTTTCAGCAGTATTTTTTTTTTCCCTCCAAAAACATGTCTACACAACTGCAAAGCAGCTAGTCAATATAGTCAATTCAGGAATACTTTCACTCAGGCAACTGACAAAATGTTTTACTGTTCTGAAAGAACTGATCAACTGATTGATTTTCCTTTTTACTAAACTGATGGGCTATTTTTATGGACAATTCCATCAAAAATTAACTTTATCTACTTCCTCCTTTTATTCCATTCAATATGTTCTTGGTGGAAAAACAGCTATTTATTTGCTTCAGTTTAATTTTCACTTTTCTTTTTATATGCAATTTTCATTATTATACCAAAATTAACACACAGTTGCAGTGGGAAATTCATAATCCAAAATAAAACAGCCTAACAGTATTCTCTATTATTTTCCAAACTTTTTCATAAGTATATATATTTTTACAGGGTTTAGATAGTAAGGTATGTATATGTATACATATGTGATACCTTTGATTCTTATTTACCATTATATACGGGGGCTTCCTGGTGACTCAGGTGGTAAAGATATACTGAGCATATTCCAATTTTTTAATATTATTCAAAATATTTTAATGATTGAAAAATATGCTCTCATGTAGGAGTAACACAGTAGTCTATTAATACAGCTTTATAAACAAATCATTTACTATATTTCTTTCCTTTAGAGAAGGTCTCTAAAAATGATACACTTTTATCAAAAAGAATGAACATTTTAAAAATTACATTAATTTCTGCCAAACTGTCCACTTGAAGGTTGTGTGGATATTTTCTTTCATCACCTAATATTAATAGCTGAAGAGGGCTTTTGTCCTAGTTAGTTTTGTAGATAAAAATGACTTAACCTACCTGCCTTATTATGAGTGAATTCATCTGTTTATTAATCATTTGTACTGTCTCTTCTTTGAACTGTCTATATCTGTTGCCATTTTCTTTTTCCTGGCAAGGATATAAGGATATTACTTCTTTCTTTTGATCTTTACTCTGGCTAAGTAAAGAATCTGCCTGCAATGCAGGAGACCAAAGTTCGATCCCTGGGTAGGGAAGATCCCCTGGAGAGGGAAATGATTACCCACTCCAGTATTCTTGCCTGGAGAACTCCATGGACACAGGAACATGGTGGGCTACAGTCCATGGGGTCTCAAGGAGTCAGACACAATTGAGCGACTAACACTTTCACTTTCTTTCTATCTCAGCTGAATTTTTCACTCTTCATCGACTGATGTGACTCTAGCACCATAAAGTACAAGTTGAGAAAAGTACTCCACTACAGACAAACTAAAAGAAAGCACCATATTGTTGGTTCCTTTTCTTATCTTTCCGTGCTAAATGCAACATTTATTAAACAGGCAAGGCAATGATGAACTAACAGGGCCTCTGACTGCAGGCCAACTTTGTCTACTAAACTAATACAAAGACAATATTCCATAGCTCTGCAATCCAAGAGACTTTTTTTGCACTTCTTTAGAACAGTGGTTGTTCTTGAATTAACAGAAAACCTATTTGCCTCATATGCAGGATTTAGAGATTCAATGCTAACTGCTCTTAAAGCTCAATAGCCATGGTAATTTTTCTATCACATGGATTACATATACTTGAATATTTTCAAGCCAAAATATTAACTATTTCCAAACCAAAACTTTCTGAGAAAACTGAAACATACAAAATCTGATCAACAGGTTTCCATTTAACATCTTTTTTCCCTTTTCAACACCAAATGTCAGAAATGATTAAAATATAGTTATAGAGGGACTATTAGAGTAACTAATAAGACTCATTGGAAAAGTCCCTGATGCTGGGAAAGACTGAGGAAGGAGACGGCATCAGAGGATGAGATGGCTGGATGGCATCACTGCTGCAATGAACATGAACTTGGGCAAACTAAGGGAGATGGTGAGGGACAGGAGGCCTGCTGTGCTGCAGTCCGTAGGGTCACAAAGAGTTGGACACGACTGGGCAACTGAACAAAATAAGAGATAAACATCAAAACTCTAGGATGACAAGTTGTGAAGCTACTAATCAGAAGCATATCTGATACAAAGCTACCTTGTAATCCTATCAAAGGCCAACTGACCCTGTAGCCTGGCTAAAAAGTAAAATCAAATCAGAACCTTTTGACATCATTCAGAAAGAAAAACATCGAGAATACAGGGCCTGGGGATAAATATGCATTAAGAAATGCATACTTTTTAACACATTGTTGTGTGCGTAAATCCACTAAAAAGGCACAACATCAAATAAGGTATTTAAAAATATGATTTGTGAGTACATCATCATGTCTTTCTAACACTTAAAACCAGAACAAACACTGAGTACGGTAGGTTAAAACTGCTTCCTACTATCTGAGATAACGAGAAATCTAATAGGCATACAGAAAAGGGATAGATACTCAACAAAACAAGCTGCATTTTCAATACAATCAATTATACAGAAATACTGATACTGTTAAAATAACTGAAATGATCAGGGTATAACTGAAACACTGCCAATTGTTCAGCTGTAATACTACTCTAAGGAAGAACAGGGTACCATGTTAATTATATCACAGGATTAGTCTGTAGTCTCTACCCTGAGCTAAATGAATGCTTTTCTAATATTATGATCAATGGGTATGAAATTCTGTAATGAATCACTTCTACTGTCTGTTAATTGTTTCTCTAGAAAGTATCTGGTCAGATTATCAGAATTACAAGAATGCAGAAACAGTAACCAAATCTGCCATTACCTTTTCATTTCTAAATTTCTCTTATGTAAGCCAAAGCACCAGGGTATTATCTGACTAAAAAGAGTAAGGGATTCCTCCAGAGAAGTTGTTAGCCCATAACACAGAAACACAAACACATACTCACACAAACTGGCTTGAAAATCTTTTCACTATCACATTTAGTCTTTTCCAATTACTTCCTAATTCTCATGCTTATTTCCTTAAAAGGATGAAACAGATACGTGTGTTTATAAGCACATACCTGTACACACACACACACACACACACAAACACAATCCAAACAAAACAAAAAGCCTCAAAGTGTCACCAGTTTAGTTTCTGACTGATTTTGGTGTGTTCTAAATTTACTGAACATGCTTAGTGTGACTGCATCTACATATATTTCTGTTTGTTTGTTTTGACTTTCTTCTTCTTTAAACAATTACTCTTTTCATTTTACCTTTAACAAGGCTTGTGTTGTGCTTTTCAAAATCATTAAACATTTTTTATTATTTTTATTAACCTCTAGCATAGCATCTAAAAGTTGAAAAGATGGTTTATTTACATTTTCCTTAGGACTGAGAAAACATATTGCTCATATTAAAAAATATGTATCTTTTTTGGGTACAATTGGAAAATGGATAAAAATTTTGGGAGGAGGGCTAAAGCCTCCCCTTGACCCTCCCCCGCCTCCTGAACTGAAAGAATTGAAGCTAGCATGCAGAGTCTCTTCAGGGAATCTTAATTAAATAAATATATTAATTAAAAAATAAAAATAAAAAATAAAATCATTAAACAAATCACCATGATTAATGAACAACAAATTTGTGCTATAAGGTTTTAGCTATCAAACCTTTAATTACACAACTACTCCAATAATATGAGAGTAAACTTATATTTGGGGAAAGTGCTTTGCATTTTTGTTAATATAAAAGTAAGCTTCTTGAAGATATCCCCCCATATATCCAGACAAAACTCTAATCCAAGAAGATACATGTACTCCTATACTCATAGCAGCACTAGTCACAATAGCCAAGATATAGAAACAACCGAAATATCCAATGACAGACGATGGATAAAGAAGATGAGGTATACACACATACACGAGAACACTCCTTGGCCATAAAAACAAATGAAATAATACCATCTTCAGCAACATGGATGCAATTGGAGATTATCACACTGAGTGAAGTAAGTTAGAAAGAGAAAGACAACTAGTATATGAATCACTTACATGTGGAAGCTAAAATATGACACAAAGGAACCTATTTACAAAATAGAAACATACTCCTGGACAGAGAGGACAGACTTGTGATTGCCAAGGGAGAGGGGGATTGGGGGGAGGACAGAGTGGGAGGTCGGGGTTGCAGCAGATGTAACCTAGTATATATGAAATGGATAAACAACAAGGTCCTACTCTGTAGCACAGAGAATGATATTCAGTATCCTATGATTAAAAAAACCATAATGGAAAACACTATATATAAAAGAATGTAAGTATAAACACACACACACACACACACATACAACTGAATCAGTTTGCTGTACAGCAGAAATTAACACAACATTGTAAATTAACTATATTTCAATGAAAATAAAAATGTTCCCCAAACATATACACATATACAAACCTGGTCTGAATATTGACTAAAAGGTAAGTTTCATTTAAATAAGGCACTATGGGGCTTCCCTCGCAGCTCAGTGGTAAGGAATCCACGTGCCAATGCAGGAGACACTGGTTCAATCTGTGGTCCAGGAGGATTCCACATACTGTGGAGCACCTGAGCCCACGTGCCACAACTGCTGAGCCTGTGCTCCAGAGCTTGGGAACTGCAAGTACGGAGCCCTCGCACCTCAACTACTGAAGCCTGATCACCCTAGAACCTGTGCTTAGCAACGAAAGAAGCCACTGCAATGAGAAGCCCATGCACAGCAGCTAGAGGGTAGTCCTCACTTGCCACAACTAGAGAAAGCACGCACAACAACAAAGATCCAGCACGGCCAAAAAACAAAATACAGTGCTATGTTATTATTAAAGTCATTTTGTACACTATACAAAATATTTTGCATTCATATTCATTCACAGTATCTGTAGCTTACTTTATTCATTTTACATAAAGACTCACATATTGTACCTGAAAACCAAAATAAATTTATTGCCCCTATTTTAAATTACTGTGAGAGAAAGCTTTCTTCAGGATGGAAAATGACATACGTGTCATCTATTTCAACACTGTATGGAAAGCAGTGATTTCTTCTGTAATTAATGGTCAAAGTCCCAGAATGCCTGTACCATACTTTACCCAAATTATTATATATATATATATGATCTCATTTTTAAAATATATATGCTTGACATATTTTATTATGAAAAAACTTAAACCAATTACTAACATGAAATAACATGAAGAGATTAGTTTTTATAGATGGTGAAAATTACCAATTATGTATGTGAGCAACATGAAAAGTTTTAACAATCTCTTTAAGTTCTAAAATAAATTGCATTGATATTTAGTCCATACATTCTGAGAAACTGAGCACACACATTCTGTACATGAATTCAAATATAATTCATGAAATAATAGCTGAGTACTCTTGCCTGGAAAATCCCATGGACGGAGGAGCTTGGTGGGCTGAGTCCATGGGGTCGCTGAGAGTCGGACACGACTGAGAGACTTCTTTCACTTTTCACTTTCATGCATTGGAGAAGGAAATGGCAACCCACTCCAGTGTTCTTGCCTGGAGAATCCCAGGGACGGGGGAGCATGGTGGGCTGCCGTCTATGGGGTCGCACAGAGTCAGACACGACTGAAGCGACTTAGCAGCAGCAGCAGCAGCTTCTATTTTAGTAATATGGGTTCAGTGGTAAAAAAAAAAAATCTTCCTGCTACAAGGAGATCCAACCAGTCCATTCTAAAGGAGATCAGTCCTGGGTGTTCCTTGGAAGAAATGATGCTAAAGCTGAAACTCCAGTACTTTGGCCACCTCATGTGAAGAGTTGACTCATTGGAAAAGACTCTAATGCTGGGAGGGATTGGGGGCAAGAGGAAAAGGGGATGACAGAGGATGAGATGGCTGGATGGCATCACCGACTCAATGGACGTGAGTCTGAGTGAACTCCGGGAGCTGGTGATGGACAGGGAGGCCTGGCCAATTCATGGGGTCGCAAAGAGTCAGACATGACTGAGTGACTGAACTGAACTGAACTGAACTGAACTGAATGTAGGAGACATGGATCCTGATCCCTGCATCAGGAAGATCCCTTGGAGAAAGAAATGGCAACCACTCCAGTATCCATGTCTGGAAATTCCCATGGACTGAGAAGCATGGCAGGATACAGTCCATGGGGTCACAAAGGGTCCGACACTACTTAGAGACTAAACAACAACAACAAATATTAAATCTTGATAATATTATGAATAATAATAGTCATAATATTAATGAATTTAAGCACAAAACCTTATTAACAATCTATGAATATATCTAAAAGTATTCTGGTCATTACAGCTCCCTTGTGTGCGACAGAAAGTCTATGCATAATCTCATATGTCTACGTTTTTGTATATCATGATAGTGGTTTATAGAATAAAACATCAATGTCATATTTCTGTCATATTAGTGACTAGAGAACTATCCTAATAGTGTTTCATGTTTTGAACTGCAATGCTTTTTTATTACCACAGAGAAGCATTATATATGAAATGTACAAATAGGAAACATTTTTAAATGGGCATAAAAAACACAAAACAGACTCCAGAAACAGTTCCTTAAGAAAGAAAGATAATGTATTTTCTGTGCAATCGGTTTCCTAATATCTCTTTACAGAGTTAAAGCCAAGCTAGTTCCCTACTGAGGAATCCAAATTATGACATGAGATACACTGCATCGGGTTTCACTGTAAATGGCCTCATTTCATTTCACACACTATATTGCGTCTCCTCTGCCCTCCTTGGTTTCCCATTCAGTGGTCAGAAGAGATGAAACCATTCTTCATACACACAACCTTGTTTCTATTTTTCTGATTCATTCTTCAGAATGAAATCCCTAGCCCCAGCCCTCTCAGCACACTATTAGAGGTCCCTACTGCGCCCTTTTCTTGCTCACAGTCCTGTTATCCCTTAATGTGACTTTGATGGAAATCGGCAAAATCATACCTGGTAATTCTTTTCATTCACACTAAAGTTGACTAACAAAAGCACTTTAAATTATATGCTTTTAGGGAAAAAACATTCTGTCCAAGAAAACTCTTTTATAGTCCCCTACATAAGAACAAGATCCATTCCAAGAATGTATTCCTTAAGTCCAATTTGTTTGTAAGTTCAACGAAGTTAGCCTAGGTATGCAACTAACACAATCACCTATATAGTGCTGTACTGTAACAGGTTTATAATACTTTTCACATAAATAATACATTAAAAAATACAAAAAATAAAGAAAATATTTTTAAGGACTTTTTTGATGTGGACAATTTTTAAATTGTCCTTTATTGAATTTCTAGCCATATCACTTATGTTTTTGTTTGTTTTTCAGCCACGGGGCATCTAGAATTTTAGTGCCCCCAAAGGGGATTGAACCGGCACCCTCTGCACAAGAAGGTGAAATTTTAAACATGGGACTTCCAAGGAAGTCCCCAAGAAAACATTTTTAATCTTATAGTCCAGTACCTTGAAAAGTACAGGAGTACCGTACAATAGCTGGCACATAGGGGCTGGCATCGAGTGAACAGGAAAGAAGAGTTACTGACTGGAGGAAGGAGAGGAGGTGGAAGATTTTAGAGCTGAAGGATTGTCAGCAATAGGGGATGGAGGACAAGCTGCAATCTCACTCATGCCTCACACTGATGGCCCATGTTCTTGGCTCCTTGCTGGATTCAAATCTCTCCATCCTCTTGAAAAAATCATCCACTGATGTCTGGGTAGTAGCTCTTTCTTTCTTGTCACAGATGACACAGTAGCACTGGGCTGGATTCTGAATGGCTTCCACAACCTTCATATACCATTGAGTTCAGGTCCCACGCCTCAAAAACTATCAGTGCCTCCTTAAAAAAAGAAAATCTTCTTGCCATTTCCTGCACTGTGAATCTCTTTGATTCTCCAGTTTCTTCTTCCTCTTTCTTCTCTTCCTTTCTTTGAGCCTCCAATTCCATCAGGTCTTCATTAATAAGCTCCATGTATTGCACAGCAAGGAGTTCAGTGAATTCATCCTCTTGCAGAATCTAGCTCCAGCTTCTTGCTGAGGTCACTAAGCTGTTGAAGACCTCTTTGGACTCCTCATCCACCATCTCAAATCCATGAAAATCATAAACAAACTGCAGGAAGAGGTTCTTCCAAATCCTATTCACAGTGATGGCTATAACCTCACACCAAGCAAACTCAATGTTTTTTATAGCCTCGTAGATGCTATAAGATCAGATCAGTCACTTAGTCGTGTCCGACTCTTTGCGACCCCATGAATCACAGCACGCCAGGCCTCCCTGTCCATCACCAACTCCCGGAGTTCACTCAGACTCACGTCCATCGGCAGTGATGCCATCCAGCCATCTCATCCTCTGTCGTCCCCTTCTCCTCCTGCCCCCAATCCCTCTCAACATCAGAGTCCTTTCCAATGAGTCAACTCTTCGCATGAGGTGGCCAAAGTACTGGAGTTTCAGCTTTAGCATCATTCCTTCCAAAGAAATCTCAGGGCGGATCTCCTTCAGAATGGACTGGTTGGATCTGCTTGCAGTCCAAGGGACTCTCAAGAGTCTTCTCCAACACCACACTTCAAAAGCATCAATTCTGCGGCGCTCAGCCTTCTTCACAGTCCAACTCTCACATCCATACATGACCACAGGAAAAACCATAGCCTTCACTAGACAAACCTTTGTTGGCAAAGTAATGTCTCTGCTTTTGAATATGCTGTCTAGGTTGGTCATAACTTTTCTTCCAAGGAGTAAGCGTCTTTTAATTTCATGGCTGCAGTCACCATCTGCAGTGATTTTGGAGCCCAGAAAAATAAAGTCTGACACTGTTTCCACTGTTTCCCCATCTATTTCCCATGAAGTGGTGGGACCGGATGCCATGATCTTCGTTTTCTGAATGTTGAGCTTTAAGCCAACTTTTTCACTCTCCACTTTCACTTTCATCAAGAGGCTTTTGAGTTCCTCTTCACTTTCTGCCATAAGGGTGGTGTCATCTGCATATCTGAGGTTATTGATATTTCTCCCGGCAATCTTGATTCCAGCTTGTGTTTCTTCCAGTCCAGCATTTCTCATGATGTACTCTGCATATAAGTTAAATAAACAGGGTGACAATATACAGCCTTGATGAACTCCTTTTCCTATTTGGAACCAGTCTGTTGTTCCATGTCCAGTTCTAACTGTTGCTTCCTGACCTGCATACAAATTTCTCAAGAGGCAGATCAGGTGGTCTGGTATTCCCATCTCTTTCAGAATTTTCCACAGTTTCTTGTGATCCACACAGTCAAAGGCTTTGGCATAGTCAATAAAGCAGAAATAGATGTTTTTCTGGAACTCTCTTGCTTTCTCTATGATCCAGCGGATGTTGGCAATTTGATCTCTGGTTCCTCTGCCTTTTCTAAAACCAGCTTGAACATCAGGAAGTTCACGGTTCACATATTGCTGTAGTCTGGCTTGGAGAAATTTGAGCATTACTTTACTAGCGTGTGAGATGAGTGTAACTGTGCGGTAGTTTGAGCATTCTTTGGCATTGCCTTTCTTTGGGATTGGAATGAAAACTGACCTTTTCCAGTCCTGTGGCCACTGCTGAGTTTTCCAAATTTGCTGGCATATTGAGTGCAGCACTTTCACAGCATCATCCTTCAGGATTTGAAATAGCTCAACTGGAATTCCATCACCTCCACTAGCTTTGTTCATAGTGATGCTTTCTAAGGTTGTCTTGACTTCACATTCCAGGATGTCTGGCTCTAGGTCAGTGATCACAGCATCGTGATTATCTGGGTCATGAAGATCTTTTTTGTGCAGTTCTTCTGTGTATTCTTGCCATCTCTTCTTAATATTCTGCTTCTGTTAGGTCCATACCATTTCTGTCCTTTATCGAGCTCATCTTTGCATGAAATGTTCCTTCAGTATCTCTGATTTTCTTGAAGAGATCCCTAGTCTTTCCCATTCTGTTGTTTTCCTCTATTTCTTTGCATTGATCGCTGAGGAAGGCTTTCTTATCTCTTCTTGCTATTCTTTGGAACTCTGCATTCAGATGTTTATATCTTTCCTTTTCTCCTTTGCTTTTCGCTTCTCTTCTTTGCACAGCTATTTGTAAGCCCTCCCCAGACAGCCATTTTGCTTTTTTGCATTTCTTTTCCATGCAGATGGTCTTGATCCCTGTCTCCTGTACAATGTCATGAACCTCATTCCATAGTTCATCAGGCACTCTATCTATCAGATCTAGGCCCTTAAATCTATTTCTCACTTCCACTGTATAATCATAAGGGATTTGATTTAGGTCATACCTGAATGGTCTAGTGGTTTTCCCTACTTTCTTCAATTTAAGTCTGATTTTGGCAATAAGGAGTTCATGGTCTGAGCCACAGTCAGCTCCTGGTCTTGTTTTTGCTGACTGTATAGAGCTTCTCCATCTTTGGCTGCAAAGAATATAATCAATCTGATTTCGGTGTTGACCATCTGGTGATGTCCATGTATAGAGTCTTCTCTTGTGTTGTTGGAAGAGGGTGTTTGTTATGACCAGTGCATTTTCTTGGCAAAACTCTATCAATCTTTGCCCTGCTTCATTCCGTATTCCAAAGCCAAATTTGCCTGTTACTCCAGGTGTTTCTTGACTTCCTACTTTTGCATTCCAGTCCCCTATAATGAAAAAGACATCTTTTTTGGGTGTTAATTCTAAAAGGTCTTGTAGGTCTTCATAGAACCATTCAACTTCAGCTTCTTCAGTGTTACTGGTTGGGGCATAGGCTTGGATTACTGTTATAGTGAATGGTTTGCCTTGGAAACGAACAGAGATCATTCTGTCATTTTTGAGATTGCTTCCAAGTACTGCATTTCGGACTCTTTTGTTGACCATGATGGCCACTCCATTTCTTCTGAGGGATTCCTGCCCGCAGTAGTAGATATAATGGTCATCTGAGTTAAATTCACCCATTCCAGTCCATTTCAGTTCGCTGATTCCTAGAATGTCGACATTCACTCTTGCCATCTCTTGTTTGACCACTTCCAATTTGCCTTGATTCATGGACCTGACATTCCTGGTTCCTATGCAATATTGCTCTTTACAGCATCGGACCTTGCTTCGATCACCAGTCACATCCACAGCTGGGTATTGTTTTTGCTTTGACTCCATCCCTTCATTCTTTCTGGAGTTATTTCTCCACTGATCTCCAGTAGCCCTTCCAAAATTGTCACCAGGTTGTTCCTGATTCTTCGCTCAGTGCGGCATAGGTAATATTTTTTGAAAGTACATAAATATTTCTTGAAAGTTGCTATAACTCCCTGCTCCATAAGTTGGATGAGTGATGTAGTATTCAGTGACAGATGTACTTCCCTGACACTGGGATAAAAGTCATCCATGAGTAGAGGGTGGGACAAGAGCACCGTCAAGAAGCAAAAGGATATTGAATGGGACAGCCTTTTCCAAGCAATATGTCTTTACCTTCAAGAGAAGTTGATGGAAAAACCAGTTCCAGAAAAGGCCTGTGTAACCCAGGCTTTGACGTTACTCTTATAAACAATAGGAAGAGAGCCCTTGGCTATGTGTTTAAGGGCTCTTGGGTTCTCTGAATGATAAACTAAGAGAGGCTTCAGCTTCATGTCACTGGAAGCATTGACACCAAACAACAGAATTGGCCTATTCCTTGTTGCTTTATAGCCTAGAATCAAGCTTTCCTCCGGCTGATGTAGCTTCAGCTTGGCATCCTTTTCTACTATGGTCCTGTCTCATCCCCATTAAAAACTGCTCAGGTAAATATGTGTCTTCCTCAACAATTTCTCAAAGCATTTCTGGAAACTGCGGGGCAGCTACCCTATCTGTACTCGCTGCCTCATCACTTTTAAGTTGTGAAGGTTGGCTCTTCCTTTGAACCAATGAAACCAGCCATGCTGCTAAGTCACTCCAGTCGTGTCCGACTCCGTGCGACCCCAGAGACGGCCTCCTACCAGGCTCCTCTGTCCTTGGGATTCTCCAGGCAAGAACACTGGAGGGGGTTGCCATTTCCTTCTCCAATGCATGAAAGTGAAAAGTGAAAGTGAAGTAGCTTAGTCGTGTCTGACTCTTAGCAATCCCATGGACTGCAGCCTACCAGGCTCCTCCATCCATGGGTTTTTCCAGGCAAGAGTAGTGGAGTGGGGTGGCATTAAAAGATGCATCCTCTGATTCTTCATTGTGTTTCTTTTTCAAGTCTTCATAAAGGCTCTTAGCTTTCTCTTGAATCAGTAATTATAAAAATTAATTTGTTCTATAAATATGCAAAAAATCAAGTAATGGAGAAATCAAAGCCTAATATTAATACAAATAGCTATAAATCATAAGTGACCTAAAATTTTATAGCAAAAAAATAATATATAGATAGATAAAATATGATTTTATAGAGGAATCTAAAAATAATTTTACAAGAATGGAGAATTATCCCATATCTTGGGATGGAAAACATGTGTGAGCCAGCAGGCTTCTGGGAGTATAGGAATAATTTCCAGCAGAATTTAATGAAATTTCAATGAGGAAAATAATTAGTGATCTTAGCAATATTTATCTGGTACACTAAATTCACAAAAGATAGCTAAACATGTCAGAAAGCCAACTAGAGAGTGTAGATATATACACTGACAATTAAAACAATTTGATCATACATAAGAACTAAAACAACAGCAGAATAACTGATGAGATTCTCTGATACTTCCTGGGGGTATATAAAATGGTGGAGTGTAATAATAACAATAATAATGACAGTAATGATAAAAACAACAATTTCACAAAGGAAATTTCACAAAGGGGTTTGTTATTCAACAAATGTCACTGGAAACGTTTGCTAATTAAAAAATAAAATCCTATTCAAGAATCTCCAAATTATGTCAAATATATTCTAAATGGATTAAAATTGTAAATAAAGGTATAGAAGACAAATAACACTGTTCACACCTTAAAGTCTCCTAAACACACAAATATGGAATAAAATTATAGAGAAAAAGGCAAATAAGTTTAATTATAAATACCTTAAAATACTTTGTATCAAGAACATTTTGGACAAAATTTAAAGCAAAGTTCAATTAGAAAAAAAAAATTTAATATGATAAAGGTAAATACATACCTTACAAATCAATAGCTAAAATATTAACATCCCAATTAAAGACATTAATAAGAAACAGATAAAAACATTGGTGCCATTCACAGAAGAAATACACATTTATATGTACATGATAAAACATTCAACCTCACCAATAATCAAAGGAAGACAAATTGAAATAAGCCAATTATATTTTTTAATATATAAAATCAAATACTTTTTTTTAAAATTTGGCTCCATCTGGTCTTAGTTGCTCTGGGCATGTAGAATCTTAGTTCTCCAACCAAGGACAGAACCTGCATCCCCTGAACTGCAAAGCAGATTCTTAACCACTGGACTACCAGGGAAGTCCAACAAATGACATTTTTAAAAACATATTAAATTAGCAAAAATTAACAAAATATATTTATACGTATATAGAAAGCTATTTTCAGTTCAGTTCAGTCTCTCAGTCATGTCCGACTCTTTGCAGACCCCATGAACTGTAGCACGCCAGGCCTCCCTGTACATCACTAACTCCCAGAGTTCACTCAAACCCATGTCTAATGAGTTCGTGATGCCACCCAAACATCTCATCCTCTGTCGTCCCCTTCTCCTCCTGCCCTCAATCTTTCCCAGCATCAAGATCTTTTCAAATGAGTCAGCTCTTCTCATCAGGTGGCCAAAGTATTGGAGTTTCAGTTACAACATCAGCCCCTCCAGTGAACACCCAGGACTGATCTCCTTTAGGATGGACTGGTTGGATCTCCTTGCAGTCCAAGAGACTCTCAAGAGTCTTCTCCAACACCACAGTTCAAAAGCATCAATTCTTCAGCACTCAGCTTTCTTTATAATCCTACTCTCACATCCATACATGACCACTGGAAAAATCATAGCCTTGACCAGACAGACCTTTGTTGACAAAGTAATGTCTCTGCTTTTTAATATGCTGTCTAGGTTGGTCGTAACTTTCCTTCCAAGGAGTAAGCATCCTTTAATTTCATGGCTTGACAATATACAAAAAGAACCTTTAAAATATTCATACATTCTAACCAAAATAATTACTATTTTAGGAATTTAGGATAAGGAAAAATCAGAAATGCTGTCAAGTACATATTATTTCAGCAACATTTTTTTATAGCAGAACAAGTCAAGTTTCTAAAAATAACAGAAACATCCAAATAGGGGAATGGGTAAAATTATTATGGTATATTAAGTATAATGCAGTCATCAAATTTTCCAATGTACCTATAATTATACAGAAAAGTGGTATATAAAACAGTGTAAAACTATAATCTTAAATTGTAAAACTATGTAGTCCTAAATATTTTTTGTATTCTTAAATAGATGCATATGTATCAGTTCAATTCAGTTCAGTCACTCAGTTGTGTCCGACTCTTTGCGACCCCATGAACCGCAGAAATCCAGGCCTCCCTGTCCATCACCAACTCCCGGAGTTCACTCAGACTCACGTCCATCGAGTCAGTGATGCCGTCCAGCCATCTCATCCTCTGTCGTCCCCTTCTCCTCCTGCCCCCAATCCCTCCCAGCATCAGAGTCTTTTCCAATGAGTCAACTCTTCACATGAGGTGGCCAAAGTACTGGAGTTTCAGCTTTAGCATCATTCCTTCCAAAGAAATCCCAGGGCTGATCTCCTTCAGAACGGACTGGCTGGATCTCCTTGCAGTCCAATGGGCTCTCAAGAGTCTTCTCCAGCACCACAGTTCAAAAGCATCAATTCTTCAGCACTCAGCTTTCTTCACAGTCCAACTCTCACATCCATACATGACTACTGGAAAAACCATAGCCTTGACTAGACAGACCTTTGTTGGCAAAGTAATGTCTCTGCTTTTCAATATGCTCTTTAAGTTGGTCATAACTTTTCTTCCAAGGAGTAAGCGTCTTGTATATACACATATTAATATGTAAGTATAGAAAGAGAAGATCAAAGAATTACCCAATAATGGTAATAGTTGTCTTTTGGCAATGGAATTACAAGCTGTTTTTAATTTCTTCTTCAAAGTGCATATTTTTCTAATTTTCCACAGTAGACATATTTTTATAATCAAAAGAAACAATAAAAATGTTTTTATACAACCATTCAAGTTTTATGAACCTTTTTCAATGTAATGTTGTATCTCATTGTAATGAGGATCAATACTTATGAAAAATACATTTCTAGAGCAATAAGTTACACTTTTTAAATTGCACTAGCATTTTTGTTTCTAATAAATTGTTTCATTTCAGGTCAAATTAAGTGCCTTCCAGTCCTGTATTAGGAACTACGCTAATTCACATGGCTGCTGAAATGCATTCAGGAATGATGATGCATAATCTACATTTACCCCTAATTTTGCCTTTTCCCAGACAGTACTGTTAACAACTGAATAAGCCTCTGAAATCAGGATCTGGCATTCAAAGACCAGAGATTACTTAGATAAACCAGATAATCTGGAATGTCTGTAGTATAATTGTTTAAGGTAGAAATAGTCTTGCATCTACTAAGATAAAGATAGAATACAGTAAAAACGTCACAAGCTAGGATTTAGGACTTCAGCCCAAGTTTTAGCCACATTAGAAGAAAAAAGGAAAGCATCACTTTTCTCACGGCCAAGAAGAATGCACTGCTAAACAGGCAAAAAAGCATCCAGTAAAGCGGTACTAGGGCCACATGATAGGTCAGTGCTAACGCCGGGGTGTCACAGTCTCTCTGACAATGAAATTGGCATCAATAAGACAATGCATTCCCTTGGAGAATTTTCTTGAAAGGAATTAAAAAGGAGCAGATGGTATAATTTTTTCTTCTTCCTTCTGTATGTCAAAAAAATTATTTTAGCCAAACAAAATTTAAAACCAGGAAAAAAAGGCAAAAATCATCGGTCATGAAATACAAAGAGGATCTGGATAAAACAGTGTGCATTTATCTAGAGTTAAATTCTATGCATGATGAAAAGTAAAGCAACATTGCTTAGAACCACTTGTATCTGTGGAGAAGGAAATGGCAACCCACTCCAGTATTCTCGCCTGGAGAATCCCATGGACAGAGGGGACACGCAAGAGTGTCGCAAGAGTTGGACACGACTTAGCAATTAAACCACCACCGCTGGCATCTGACAAGAACAGACATAAGGAAAGGTCAGAAAATGGTCCAACCATCCACTCAGTCTCTCCTGCCCAACACCTAGGAGTCATTCATTACTGGCCTCACTCATATCTCAGTCCCTCATCTATGTCTAAAATACACTTGTCAACCTTACTCCAGAAGAATTTTCAGAATCTGCCTCTTTTTCTCCAACTCCCACATGACCGCTTGGTGTGGAAGAAAGACACACACATTCTCCCACTTTACTCTCGCCCCCATTTTCCATAAAAATTTTAAAGGAATCTTCAAAACTATAAAGCAAATCATGTCACCATGCTGCTTAAGACTCTCCAGTGACTTCCCATGGCTCTTAAAACAAGGCAATAAAGCACAAAACCCATCAGTGACTTTCCAAGGCTCTTAAAACAAGGTGATGAAACACAAAATCTGTTCCCATGGCTTTCATAATTTGGCCCTGAATAATTTTGAACATTTTCTCTTCTGCTTGCTCCAGCGCTCCACACACACAGCCTTTTCTCAGATCCTGCAGGACATCAAGCTCACCCCTCCCTCTACATCTGAGTTTCCTCTTCCTAGAGTTAAGTTGACCCCAGAATTTTGCACGCTTGGTTTGTTCTTATCATGCACACTTTACGTTAAATATTACCTCTTCAGAGAGGTCTTTTTTGAACATCCAATTAGCTCTCTGGTACTCTCTTATCACTTCATTCCATTTTATTTTCTTCATAGCTCTGATCATTATCTGATATTTTCACCTTACTCATTTATTCATTGTCTTTCCCAACTAGAATCTATGTACCCTCAGAGTACATATCCTTATCTTTCTTGTTCAAAATGTTAACTCCAGCACCAAAAAGAATGTCTAGCACAAGTCCACAACAAATGTTTTAGAGAATTAATAAGGTGTCTCTGAAAAAGTATATGATAGAAGAAATAAAGATTTTACTTCCTAAAGATCTAAAAATAGTATAGAGTGCTATGAGTATCTTAAAAAGATGCCAAAAGGGGAATGGACACTTCAGTGGTAGAAATTTGGGGAAATATGAAAAATCTAGGATTTACTCCATTTTAAAGAAAAAGAGGCATAACTTATACACAATCTACTGTGGGAGTATTTCTTTCATATGAGCCTATGACAAGGAAATTCAATCAGGGATTCAAAGAAAAGATCTTGCCTCATTAATAAAACCATTGGTAAATAAATGGATAAATATCACAAGTGCTTCAAATTAAATGTTTAATTCTTTTTTTTTTTTTTTTTGGCTGTACCACGTGGCATGCAGGATCTCAGTTCCACAACCAGGGATGGAACCCATGTCCCCTGCAATAGAAGCACAGAATAATAACCACTGGATCTCCAGGAAAGTCTTTGAAATGTTTAATAAATCAGAATGACATCATATATTTGGACAGCAATATTAGAACCTAGAAGACAGAAAAGAAACATCTCCAAAATCCAAAGGAAAAATTATTTCCATACTTTAATTCTATAATCAGGGATAATTGTGAGTGGAGCAGACTCTCAGACATGAAAAGTGTCAAACCCCATCTCTCATGCATCTTTTCCCAGGAAGTTCCTGGATGTCTACACAACTAAAACAAGAGGATAAAACAAGGAGAAACAATATATTGCATTCCATAAATAGAATTCAACTAAAACATGGAAGCAAAAGGGCCTCGGGGGAGGGGGGGGTGATGGTAAAAGGGGTTGGTTTTAAACCTGATTTAGAGATCAGCCAGGCCAAAGACAGGCTCGTTGGAATGTTTCCGTAAAGTATCTCCCAGAAGAAACCGAGAGAACACCTTAAGCATTGAAACATACTGCAAGGAAATTTATATTCCTGAGGGAATATCTGGGGGTGAAGCGGTAAACAAATGAAGCAAATCAATAACAAAAACGACAATGATTAACTAAAGGGAAAAGGCACAAAAAAAGGAAAGATATTCATCATGCAGCAGTTTATAACAATAATAATAATACAACAGTATTACAAATAACAATAATACAACCACCGAATACTTATCTAACCAAAAGTATAACTATACCAGTCTGATGGGGAGATCAAAGGTGTACATAGATGATGGCATAAAAAAGCCCGATTCTCATGAATCATAGTGGGGAATTTATAGATAATATCCAAAATTGAAAAATCAACAAGTGGCAACATAAGCAAGTTTCGTAAATATATGGAAGGAAATACAAAACAAAATGACTAAAAGAATTGAGGGTAGTTGCTTCTAAGGGCTGGGAAACTGGGACTATAGGGGTGAGAAAAAAAAATGTCCGGCATTTATGTATATATGTAACTGATAAAATCTTTAAAAAGGGAAAAAGAGAACTTTGGGTGACCTCTCTCTCATCTAGTATTTGAGCATTTACCATTTATTTACATCCACTGTAAAGAGCAGACTATCTTCTACAATAGCTGATTAATTCACATGCGGACTCCTACAGGGCACTAATGAAAAGATAGACTGGGAATAAAGTGATCTGAAAGAGAAACTCTAGATTTCCAATAGTATCAGTATGATAATACCTAACATTATCCAGTGTTTACTGTACATCTGCAGTACATATTTTATTTAATTCCTACAGTATCCCTTTTAAGCACTGCTACAAGTGTTCCTATATAAAAGAGAAGGAAACTATAAAGCATAGAAAGTGCCAATCTTTGTCCAAAGTTTCATACCCAGAATATGAGATTGATGAGATTTCTTTTCTCTCTGGTGGGAGTGCTTGTTCCCCAGAAATCTGCATGGCTCACTGTTCTACCTCCTTCGGGTTTTTGTACAAATCTCAGTGTCTTAAGAGGATTTCCCCGACCACCCTATTGGAAATGGAAAACAATTCTCTCCCGACACTCACACCAGTGTTCCCTAATCCCTGGGTGCTGTCTTTTTCTATTGCACTTCTCTATCTAATATGCTACACAGTTCATTTATTTATATTGTTTACTGCCTGTATCATCAACTAAATGTAAGTCCCATAAAAAGAAGAACTGTTGTCTCTTTTTCTTATCTGCCATATTCTCTGTATTCAGATGAGAATCTGGCACATATGAGAGTCAAAAAATAACTGTTGAATTCACTGAAAATTCATGAATCTAGAATCAGAGCTCTTTACCACCAGCAAACTACATTGCCAACTCTAGTTTATTCATTGTGAAATGTTGCAGAGATTATCAAGTCTTGTCAAAACACTTTCGACTTATCACAGAAAGACAACACAGATGAAAACACGTTTATGGAAAATGAAGCCCTACCACTAGCTCTTAAAGACAGCACCCCTTCTTCCCATTTAACAAAATGGATTGTAGCACAGTCTTACAAATTAGTGGATTTAGTTTTGCTTCCCCCAGGAATATCTCTCAAAATATTGACTTTTCCTGATAAATCAACAGTAAGTAAAGCCTTGCTGTGATAAGTGGGTGCCATGAATACAGAACAAGGCCCTTGTGAAGGAAGTTTTTTGTAGATAAACTAGAAAAGCATATGTTCCTCCAAAGTCCTCCCAGCAGAAAGCACGTGAAATTGCATAGTCATGAATCAAACTGAGTGACTTAAAACCTGTCCCCATAGGTGCTGAACTATGCAACTTGTTCAGCTCCTCCTTAATGAAGGGGAATCATTCTGTTCTATGTCTTTTATGTACAAACTGTTACCCAAGATTGATGCAAATGTAACAAGGTAATAATCAAGCTTTTAAATCAAATTACAATTGCATGAATTTAGTATTCTGGAAGGGAACATAAATATTAAAGAAGGGAATCCATTCATTCTATGCTGGTTAGACTAAATGATGAAAAATCTATAGTTTTTTCTAGACTTTAAAGTTGAAAATAGCTAATGCAATAACCTCAGCAGAAGAGATTATTTTTTTCATACTGGAACATACTGAGCACTTTATAGAAAAGTAAATCAGAGGGCTAGGAAGGGGCAAGTTTAGGCCTAGTCGATAAATATATTTACCAAGTTTAACGACAAAGTCACTGAAAGCATATTTCTTTTTCAAAAGTGTTTTGTTTCCCTTCAGTTGAAAGAACATATCCCTGGTTTAATATTTGTCTTTAAAGTGCTTCAGATGTAGGATTAAATGAACGAACTCTTCAGCATCTTCTAGTCCTTTGGACATTTAGGATTTAAAGACCAAATAATAATATATTTAATTTGGGACAGGAAAACTTCTGATAAACTATTATATTTGATTAGTAGGTAGGTTTCTTTTTTTTTTTCTTTTTTTGGATAGGAAAGAAGTGCGTTTATTTAGATATACACATTGTATAGACAGAAAGCGGATCATCTCAGAAAGAATGAGGCTTCGAAATACAGGGTGGTTAGTTTTTCTGAGCTGGGTAATTTCATAGGCTAATGAGTGAAAGGGTTATTCCAACTACTTTGGGGAAGAGGCAGAGATTTCAGGAAATTGGGCCACTTTTTAACTTTTTATGGTTGGCCTCAGAACCGTCACAGCACTGGTGGGTGTGTCATTTAGCATGCTAATGTATTACAATGAGTGTATAATGAGGCTCAAGGTTCCCTGGAAGTCAGATCTTTTGCCATCTTGGACCTAGTTGGTTCTAAGCAGTTTTTGTCATAGTTTTCTTCATATTCTTTTCTTTTTCTTTTTAAATTATGCATAATTTCCAAAATAGAAGTAAGAGCAGACCAGATTTTTATCATTTATCCTATCATTATTATTAATTCCTACTATTACTCAGAGTCCCAAGTACATGGTATTTTAATAGTAGGAAAAGTAGTGAAGTAACTGTCCCTACCAAAAAATGTGAAAGATCTTATATGAAGAAACATATAATAATTTGTTTCTTGTAGTTTGGCTTGTAGTCAGCTTTTCTCTATTTACATGTATTCATGTAATACAATTTAAAGTCAAAGATTTATAAACAATTTTGAAACTAATCTAAACCATTTTACATATCTGTTCACATTAATCAAACCAATGATATTACTGTCAAACCTATGCAAGTTTTATGGAAAATCTCAACTTGGAATCACATCTTATTTGTAGTCAGGAAGAATGGGTTTAATTTTTGGCATTCAATAAAATATCATAAGCCGTTTGATAATAAAAAATAATTTCAGATCAGATCAGTTGCTCAGTCTTGTCTGACTCTTTGCGACCCCATGAATCGCAGCACGCCAGGCCTCCCCGTCCATCACCAACTCCCGGAGTTCACTCAGACTCATGTCCATCGAGTCAGTGATGCCATCCAGCCATCTCATCCTCTGTCGTCCCCTTCTCCTCTTGCCCCCAATCCCTCCCAGCATCAGAGTCTTTTCCAATGAGTCAACTCTTTGCATGAGGTGGCCAAAGTACTGGAGTTTCAGCTTTAGCATCAGTCCTTCCAAAGAAATCCCAGGGCTGATGTCCTTTAGAATGGACTGGCTGGATCTCCTTGCAGTCCAAGGGACTCTCAAGAGTCTTCTCCAACACCACACTTCAAAAGCATCAATTCTTCGGCGCTCAGCCTTCTTCACAGTCCAACTCTCACATCCATACATGACCACAGGAAAAACCATAGCTTTGACTAGACAAACCTTTGTTGGCAAAGTAATGTCTCTGCTTTTGAATATGCTATCTAGGTTGGTCATAACTTTCCTTCCAAGGAGTAAGTGTCTTTTAATTTCATGGCTGCAGTCACAATCTGCAGTGATTTTGGAGCCCAGAAAAATAAAGTCTGACACTGTTTCCCCATCTATTTCCCATGAAGTGATGGGACCAGATGTCATGATCTTCATTTTCTGAATGTTGAGCTTTAAGCCAACTTTTTCACTCTCCACTTTCACCTTCATCAAGAGGCTTTTTAGTTCCTCTTCACTTTCTGCCAAGAGGGTGGTGTCATCTGCATATCTGAGGTTATTGATATTTCTCCCGGCAATCTTGATTCCAGCTTGTGTTTCTTCCAGTCTAGTGTTTCTCATGATGTACTCTGCATATAAGTTAAATAAACAGGGTGACAATATACAGCCTTGACGAACTCCTTTTCCTATTTGGAACCAGTCTATTGTTCCATGTCTAGTTCTAACTGTTGTTTCCTGACCTGCATACAAATTTCTCAAGAGGCAGGTCAGGTGGTCTGGTATTCCCATCTCTTTCAGAATTTTCCACAGTTTCTTGTGATCCACACAGTCAAAGGCTTTGGCATAGTCAATAAAGCAGAAGAATAATTTAATATATACCAAAACACATGTAATGGAAAACCAATATGGAAAAGATGTACCTACTAAACATTTATACACACACACACACACACACACACACCTCTCTCAGTTCTCATTAATATATTCCATTAGTCTTTTTTTTTTTTCAAACTTTTATTGAGAATCTCCTCAGTACCACCAGACTGGGCAATAGAGAGTAGGGAGATTCATAATCCTCATAAAGGAACTCACAACATTAATGAAAGCTGGAGTAAGCCAACAATTAGAATGCAGTAAAACAAAAAATAGTAGATGGATGCTCAGATACCACGCAGGATTTCATTTGTATTATATCGTGGAGAAAGGAAAGGAGTTGATATGGAGTGGACTTAGAGAAAGCATCAGAGAAGAGGAAATGCTTGAGCTAATAAATCTTGAATAACAAAGTGAAAGGGAGAAAGTGAATTCTTGGCTAGGGAATGGTTTATGCAAAGGCACACATTTTGAAATAATATAAAACAACCTGGAAACCATAAATAATTAACAATAGCTACCTTTTTTAATCTCCCAAATTTGCTGGCATGAGTGAAGTACTTTAACAGCATTATCTTTTAGGATTTGAAATATCTCAGCTGGAATTCCATTACTTCCACTAGCTTTGTTCATAGTAATGCTCCCTAAAGTTCACTTGACTTCACACTCCAGGATGTCTAGCTCTAGGTGAGTGAACACACTATGGTGGTTATCTGGGTCATTAACATCTTTTTTGTACAGTTCTGTGTATTCTTGCCACCTCTCTTCTGCTTCTGTTAGGTCCTTGCCATTTTTGTCCTTTATTCTGTTTATCATTACATGAAATGCTCCCTTGCTGTCTCCAATTTTCTTAAAGAAATCTCTAGTCTTTCCCATTCTGTTGGTTCCTCTATTTCTTTGCATTGTTCACTTAAGAAGGCTTTCTTATCTCCCCTTGCTATTCTCTGAAACTCTGCATTCAGATGGGTATATCTTTCCCTTACTCCTTTGCCTTTTGCTTCGCTTCTTTTTTCAGCTATTTATAAGGTGTCCTCAGACCATCACTTTGCCTTCTTGCATTTCTTTTTCTCAGGGATGGTTTTGGTCACCACCTCCTGTACAAAGTTACAAACCTTCAGGTATTTTGTCTACCAGATCTAGTCCCTTGAATCTATTCATCACCTCCACTGTATAATCATAAGTGATTTGATTTAGGTCATATCTGATTGGCCTAGTGGTTTTCCCTACTTTCTTCAAAACTCAGCAGTGGCCACAGGATTGGAAAAGGTTAGTTTTCATCCCAGTTCCAAAGAAAGGCAATGCCAAAGAATGTTCAAATTACTGTACAATTGTACTCATTTCTTGTTAGCCAAATTTTGCTCAAAATCTTTCAAGCTATGCTTCAGTAATGTGCCGAGAACTTCCAGATATATAAGTTGGATTTAGAAAAGGCAGAAGAACCAGAGCTACTCCAAGTGAAAGTAAATAAGATCCAATGGTAACAATGGAGATGAAAGATGAAACACATCAAAAGTCAAGAGATCTTTAGGAGATAAGATCAAGGAGACTTCATAGCTGACTAGATGGGGATGATGAGAAAGACAACTGAGATGTCTCTGGGTTCTGGCTTAGGCAACAAACAGGTCGATGATACTCTAGAGCACAGGGGAAAGGTCTGGAGAGGAACACGGGAGTCATTTACATATACAGTAATACATAAGGTATAGTTAATGAAAGAATCACCAGGGAAAAGCATGGACATTTTATAAATAGGGAAGGTGGGGTAGTCAAAATAGAAACCAAAGATATAACAGATTTATGAGGTTGATGAGGAATTAACTTCAAAAAGAAAGCTGAAAGAAAGCAACCCAGAGAGGTTGGAGCAAACAAGAGGAAGAAAGTAATGCTATAATAATTAATGGAAAAGAACAAGAACATTTTCAACATGATGGTCCATAGTCAAATGCTGTCCAGACAACAAGACAGCCAAGTGCTAATAATGGATATACCAGGTTTGTTAATTAAGACCCTAGTGTGTTTCCTTAGAACATCTTGTAGCAGTGTCTTGGAAGAAGGAGATTATAATAGGTTCAAGTAAGAAAGGGACTTAAAGAAGTAGAACAATGAGTATAAACTATGCTTTTATTATAAAGGAGAGCAGAGACTGAAGGGAGAGAGGAAAGAGTTCTCATGAGGGAGAAAGTGAGAGTACAGGAGAGAGAGGAGGCTGAATGTGCAAAGGCCTTGAGTGAAATGCACGAGGGAAACTGACTTCTAGCTACATCTACCATGGAGAAAATCAGCTTTCTTTAAGTAATAAATCATACTGCTGGCTTATTCTAGGGGAAAAAAATGCTCCAAAACTACCTACAGGATTCTTGTTAGGTACCCTTAGGAACAATTCATTTTCTATCATTTTGCAGAGGGAGCTAGATTATTTGCTTAATAAATCATAAGGGGGAGAAAAACACGTGGGTACATCGTACAATGAAAAGTTTCCAAAACTCGTGCTTGCGTAATTGCTTTTCAAATGATTTGCACACTTTAAATCTTCCCTCGCTATAACCTGTTCATGCATTTTTGTTTTCTCAGTAGTCAACAAAGCCATTCCTATCTGTTCAATTGTCTCCACCACTGCTGACCTTGGCACTATGGCAATGGCTTGACAGAATTGTGAAACCACATGATCCCTCAGAGATTACCAAACTGATGCATATTAAGCCATTTGCAATTTGGTAGTTCATTTCTCAGAGTATTGGTATTATTATTATTATTAAAAGCAAGCTACATTTATGGCATTAGAGTTAAGATTTGTAAATGTTCTATTCCACATACAGAATAAAATATATAAAAAATAGGTAAAATATAATGCATATATCTCTAATCTCTTGTTTTGAATCAACCACAGAAATTTAAGCATGGTTGTAAGAAAAGGTTAAAAAAATTGGATTTCCAAATATCTTAATAGATAGTATAAGAATATTTATTGCTGGAATAGATGGCATTATATAGTTGTCTTTCCATCAAGACACTTTCAGAATGAGCTTAAATTAAAGACATTTTACCTGGATCTAGTATCAGTTTCAGCTTTTTATTAACATTTAATGACTTTCTGCCAACTTTTGAAATTTTCATTGCTTTGAAAAATATTCAAGCATCAGGGTTAAATTATCAAAATTTACAAGAGACTGATTTCATAAATGATATAATAGATATTTTATACATTAATTTGTCAATAGTCATGCATTGCTCACATCAGAAGAAACTCTATTAGACCTATTGACAATTTTAAGAGATTTCTAACAATATGTTTCTTGTTCTGACTAAAAGAGCCCTAAGAATATTTGGTCTTTTGTAGGTCAGTTCATTTAACTTAATTAAAAGGAACAGAGAAAAAATGTGAAAGTAATTCTTGAAGCACAGATGACCATAAACATGCCATAAAGCCTCAACAAGAGCAAAGATAATTAATCAGGACACTGCTGTGTAAGAGTTTAATTATTAAAGGTTGATATAATGCTTTTATCAATCATTCTATAAAGCCAATTAATTTTTAGGAGGTTAACTGAGATTCAGCTAGCATATTTTTTTAGTGTCAGGGGCAAATACAGTAAGTCCCCTACATACAAATGAGTTTCCTTCTAAGAGCACGTTCATGAAGTTTAATTTGTTCATAAGCTGAATACAGATGTCCTAGGTACTGAACCAAGAAATTGGATATATAGTACTGTACTGTAATAGGTTTATAATACTTTTCATATAAATAATACATAAAAAGACAAACACAAAAATAAAGAAAATGTTTTTACTCTTATAAAGTCAGTTCAGTTGCTCAGTCCTGTTTAACTCTTTGTGACCCCATGGACTGCAACACACCAGGCTTCCCTGTCTATCACTAACTCCCAAAGCTTGCTCAGACTCATGTCCATTGAGTCAGTGATGCCATCCAACCATCTCATCCTCTGTCATCCCCTTCTCCTCCTGCCTTCAGTCTTTCCTAGTATCGGGGTCTTTTCTTTCTTTTTTTTTTTTAATTAAATTTATTTATTTTAGTTAGAGGCTAATTACTTTACAATATTGCATTGGTTTTGCCATACATCAACATGAACCCACCACGGGTGTACACGTTTCCAATCCTGAACCCCCCTCCCACCTCCCACCCCATACCATCCCTCTGGGTCATCCCAGTGCACCAGCCCCAAGCTTCCTGTATCCTGTATCAAACCTGGACTGGCGATTCGTTTCTTATATGATATTATACATGTTTCAATGCCATTCTCCCAAATCAAACCCCCCTCTTTCCCACAGACTCCAAAAGACTGTTCTATACATCTGTGTCTCTTTTGCTATCTCCAATACAGGGTTATCATTCAATTCAGTTCAGTTCAGTCGCTCAGCCGTGTCCAACATTTTGCGACCCCATGAATCGCAGCATGCCAGGCCTCCCTGTCCATCACCAACTCCCGGAGTTCACCCAGACCCACATCCATCGAGTCAGTGATGCCATCCAGCCATCTCATCCTCTATCGTCTCCTTCTCCTCCTGGCCCAATCCCTCCCAGCATCAGAGTCCTTTCCAATGAGTCAACTCTTCGCATGAGGTGGCCAAAGTACTGGAGTTTCAGCTTCAGCATCATTCCTTCCAAAGAAATCCCAGGGCTGATCTCCTTCAGAATGGACTGGGTGGATCTGCTTGCAGTCCAAGGGACTCTCAAGAGTCTTCTCCAACACCACAGTTCAAAAGCATCAATTCTTTGGCGCTCAGCCTTCTTCACAGTCCAACTCTCACATCCATACATGACCACAGGAAAAACCATAGCCTTGACTAGACAAACCTTTGTTGGCAAAGTAATGTCTCTGCTTTTGAATATGCTATCTAGGTTGGTCATAACTTTCCTTCCCAGGAGTAAGCATCTTTTAATTTCATGGCTGCAGTCACCATCTGCAGTGATTTTGGAGCCCAGAAAAATAAAGTCTGACACTGTTTCCACTGTTTCCCCATCTATTTCCCATGAAGTGATGGGACCAGATGTCATGATCTTCGTTTTCTGAATATTGAGCTTTAAGCCAACTTTTTCACTCTCCACTTTCACTTTCATCAAGAGGCTTCTTAGTTCCTCTTCACTTTCTGCCATAAGGGTGGTGTCATCTGCACATCTGACGTTACTGATATTTCTCCCGGCAATCTTGATTCCAGCTTGTGCTTTTTCCAGTCCAGCGTTTCTCATGATGTACTCTGCATATAAGTTAAATAAGCAGGGTCACAATATACAGCCTTGACGTACTCCTTTTCCTATTTGGAACCAGTCTGTTGTTCCATGTCCAGTTCTAACTGTTGCTTCCTGACCTGCATACAAATTTCTCAAGAGGCAGGTCAGGTGGTCTGATATTCCCATCTCTTTCAGAAATTTCCACAGTTTATTGTGATCCACACAGTCAAAGGCTTTGGCATAGTCAATAAAGCAGAAATAGATGTTTTTCTGGAACTCTCTTGCTTTTTCCATGACCCAGCACATGTTGGCAATTTGATCTCTGGTTCCTCTGCCTTTTTTTTTTTTTAATTTTATTTTTAAACTTTACAATATTGTATTAGTTTTGCCAAATATCGAAATGAATCCACCACAGGTATACATGTGTTCCCCATCCTGAACCCTCCTCCCTCCTCCCTCCCCATACCATCCCTCTGGGCCGTCCCAGTGCACCAGCACCAAGCATCCAGTATCCTGCATCGAACCTGGTCTGGCAATTCGTTTCATACATGATATTATACATGTTTAAATGCTATTCTCCCAAATCTTCCCACCCTCTGCCTCTCCAACAGAGTCCATAAGACTGATCTATACATCAGTGTCTCTTTTGCTGTCTCGTACACAGGATTATTGTTACCATCTTTCTAAATTCCATATATATGTGTTAGTATACTGTATTGGTGTTTTTCTTTCTGGCTTACTTCACTCTGTATAATAGGCTCCAGTTTCATCCACCTCATTAGAACTGATTCAAATGTATTCTTTTTAATGGCTAAGTAATACTCCATTGTGTATATGTACCATAGCTTTCTTATCCATTCATCTAAAACCAGCTCGAACATCAGGAAGTTCACGGTTCACATATTGCTGAAGCCTGGCTTGGAGAATTTTGAGCATTACTTTACTAGCGTGTGAGATGAGTGCAATTGTGCAGTAGTTTGAGCATTCTTTGGCATTGGTTATCATTACTATCTTTCTAAATTCCATATATATGTGTTAGTATACTGTATTGGTGTTTTTCTTTCTGGCTTACTTCACTCTGTATAATCGGCTCCAGTTTCATCCACCTCATTAGAACTGATTCAAATGTATTCTTTTTAATGGATGAGTAATATTCTATTGTGTATATGTACCACAGCTTTCTTATCAGGGTCTTTTCTATGAGTCAGTACTTTGCATCAGGTGGCCAAAGTATTGGAGTTTCTGCTTCAGCATCAGTCCTTCCAATGAATATTCAGGGCAGATTTCCTTTAGGATGGACTGGTTGGATCTCCTTGCTGTCTAAGGGACTCTCAAGAGTCTTTTCCACACCACAGTTCAAAAGCATCAATTCTTCAGCGCCAAGCTTTCTTTATAGTCCAACTCTCACATCCATACATGATAGCCTTGACTAGACAGACCTTTGTTGGTAAAGTAATGTCTCTGCTTTTTAATATGCTGTCTAGGTTGGTCTTAACTTTTCTTCAAAGGATCAAGTGTCCTTTAATTTCATGGCTGCAGTCACCATCTACAGTAATTTTGAAGCGCCCAAAAATAAAGTCTGTCACTGTTTCACCGGTTTCCCCATCTATTTGCCATGAAGTGATGGGACCAGATGCCGTGATCTTTATTTTTTGAATGTTGAGTTTTAAGCCAGCTGTTTCACTGTTCTCTTTCACTTTCATCAAGAGGCTCTTTAGTTCTTCTTCACTTTCTGCCATATGGGTGGTGTCATCTGCATATCTGAAGTTATTGATATTTCTCCAGGCAATCTTTTCAGCTTGTGCTTTATCCAGCCCGGCATTTCACATGAGGTACTCTGTTAATAAGCAGAGTGACAAAATACAGCCTTGAAGTACTCCTTTCCCAATGTGGAACCATTGCATGGTTTTATATCTAACTGTCGCTTCTTGGCCTGTATACAGACTTCTCAGGAGGCAGGTTAGGTGGTCTGGCATTTCCATCTCTCTAAGCATTTTATACAGTTTATTGTGATCCACCCAGTCAAAGGCTTTGGCATAGTCAATAATGCAGAAGTAGATGTTTTTCTGGAATTCTCTTGGTTTTTCAATGATCCAACGGATGTTGCAATTGATCTCTGGTTCCTCTGCCTTTTCTATATCTAGCTTGAATGTGTGGAATTTCTCAGTTCATGTATGTTGAAGCCTAGCTTGGAGAATTTTGAGCATTACTTTGCAAGCGTGTGAAATAAGTGCAACCGTGTGGTAGTTTGAACATTCTTTGGTATGAAAACTGACCTTTTCCAGTCCTGTGGCCACTCTCATAGTACAGCACCTTAAAAAGCACAGTAGTGCATCAGCTGGCATACAGGGTAGCACTAAGCAAACAGGCAAAAAGTGTTACTGACTGGAGGAGGGAAAGGAAATGAGAGATGCTAGAGACGAAGGGCCGTCAGCAATAGGAGATGGACGGAGGGCTGCAATTTTACACGTACGCCTACAATGCGAGGCACGTTTGCTTCGTTTAAAGTTTTCAACTTGAAGGTTTGTATGTAGAAGACTTATAGAAATTTGAACAGTGAATATGTTTGACTCATGTAATCTTTATTTTTGTTGTATTTTTAAATGTTTAACTTACCCATACACACATCCTACCTTAGGACTTCTGTATCTACAGTTCCCTTTGCCCAGAATGTTCTTCCTCCAGTTATCCACAGGGTTCCCTCCTTCACTGCATTCAGAATTTGCTCAAATGCCACATTATCAGGGACACTGCCTTGGCTACTCTAAATGAAATTGTATCCATCCTCCTCCAAGTCTCTTTCTATCCTCTTGCTGTGCTACACACTTGATGGTTTGTTTCTTTGTCCAACAAAATATAATCTCCCTCTATGGGCTGGATGTTCTGTGTCCCTCCAGAATTCATATGTTGAAACCTACTGCCCAATGTGATGGTGTTAGGAGATGGGGGCCTTTAGGAGGTGGTTAGGTCTTGAGGGTGTAGCCTTCATGAATGATTAGCATCCTTATCAAAGAGACCCTAAAGAACTCTCTTCCTCTTTCACCATGTGAAGACACAGTAGAAAGACTGCCACTAGGAAGCAGGCCCTTACAGATACCGAATTGTCTGGTGCCTTGATTTTGGACTTCCTAGCATCCAAAACTGTGAGAAAGAAAAATTCTGTTGCTTACAAGCCACTCAGTCTACAGTATTTTGTCATAACAGCCCAGAAAGACTAAGACAGTTCCAGAAGAATGAGGATGTATTTTTGTTTACTATGGTATCTCCAACTCCTACAACAGTACTTGGTCTATGAAAGACAATCAGTAAATATCTGTGAATGAGTGAGTTTAAGAATATAGAGATGAAAAGATGATATATTTGATTTTGAAAAATAGGGGACAGGATCATTAAATTTCACTCTGTAAGTGATCCACCTTGTCCAGTGAATTTATTTACAATATAAAGCTCACAACACTGGAACCAATTATAGTCTCACTCCTTCTTACATGCCTAAGACAGGCTGTAGCAATCAGAGAGATCCAGATGGACAGGTTCCCAACCTTTATTTGATGCCTTCCTCATGTTTTCAACAGGAATATATTAAAAACAAAGCAAGCAAACAACCAAAAAAAAAAAAGAAAACACAAACTCGGGCTGGAAGAGATGTCTATCGTTAAAAAATTCTCATATGTTCTTTGATATTTTGATCTTTATAGCTGAAAGGAAAAATGTGTGCACATATAATATGCAAACCGTCTTTTCTTCATTTAAACATACCTGTCATGATAACTCTATGGTTGGATTAACAACATATCTTTATTGCTATGGTAGCAATAATTGAGCTTTGGTGAATCAGTGTCATTTTTCCATAGGTGAGATGGACAAAATCAAGGGAAACAGGAGGAGAAGATGGAGCCTGCACTGATGAGATGGGCAGTGTTTACCTGCAGCACACTGCACAGCTGCCTTAGCACAGAGTTTGGGCATAAGAGGTGGTGTTCTTCTAGGCCCAAGGGGAGCTTCAGACAAGGCAGGTGCCAAGGAATGTACTCTGCTCCAAGTGTTGCCCGCAGGCCAAGAGGGCCTGAACACAAATCAGCTTCTCTGCTGGTTAATGCTATAGCAATAAATTGTTTCAGAAGGAGATCACCTGATCACATCTTAACTAACAATACTAGAAACTCGAAGACGGGGTGAGAAGATTTGCTCATCCCTCAACACCTTATTCTCCAACTGGAGAATGGAGAATAAGGACCTCCAACAGGTCCAAATGGAAAATGCATAGATTCTGTCTATAAAAATAAAGTGGTACAAAATGAAATGTCCTTTGGCAGTAAAAGTAAAAAAGTAAGGGGAGGTAAGTAAGTAACTTTGAAGTGCAGTCTATGGATTTAACTGTTATAATGATCTGTAAACCTAACAAGGACATGACACTGTAGACAGCCTCCAAATCACTATTATACAGTTAGAAAATCAAAGCCCACATTATTCAATTTAACATTTACTACTACCCTAGAAGCTTTTTCAACGTGTTTTCCCCTCCAGCTCCATGGAATCTTACCTTTTACCTTTGCCTCAGTAGATTCCTGCTGAGGTCACCTAGCATTAGAAAATGACCATTTTATAAGCTGTTTTTTAAATTATTATTATGATTTGTATACCTACAGAAACTCACAGAACTAAGAGCAAGAAAAGGGAGGGCTTTGAGATGTAGCTATTCAATTAAACAGTTATTCTTTGGCCACCTGCTATGTGTATTACCCTGGTTGCTCCTATGGACTCAATGGGAAAAGAGAATAGGTTTTTATCCAGCAAAAACTTTACAGCATAGAGAAAGAGGAGAGTGAAAAAACTGGCTTAAAGCTCAACATTCAGAAAACTAAGATCATGGCATCTGGTCCCATCACTTCATGGGAAATAGATGGGGAAACAGTGGAAACAGTGTCAGACTTTATTTTTGGGGGCTCCAAAATCACTGCAGACGGTGATTGCAGCCATGAAATTAAAAGACGCTTACTCCTTGGAAGGAAAGTTATGACCAACCTAGACAGTATATTCAAAAGCAGAGACATTACTTTGCCAACTAAGGTCCGTCTAGTCAAGGCTATGGTTTTTCCAGTAGTCAAGTATGGATGTGAGAGTTGGACTGTGAAGAAAGCTGAGCACTGAAGAATTGATGCTTTTGAACTGTGGTGTCGGAGAAGACTCTTGAGAGTCCCATAGACTGCAAGGAGATCCAACCAGTCCATTCTAAAGGAGATCAGTCCTGAGGGTTCTTTGGAAGGAATGATGCTAAAGCTGAAACTCCAGTACTTTGCCACCTCATGCGAAGAGTTGACTCATTGGAAAAGACTCTGATGCTGGGAGGAATTGGGGGTAGGAGGAAAAGAGGACGACAGAGGATGAGATGGCTGGATGGCATCACTGACTCGATGGACATTAAGTTTGAGTGAACTCTGGGAGTTGGTGATGGACAGGGAGACCTGGCGTGCTGCAATTCATGGGGTCTCAAAGAGTCGGACACGACTGAGCGACTGAACTGAACTGAACTGAAGAAAATGATTGATACATGACTGACTATAATACATGCTATAAAAAGATAAGATACATGCTATAAATGGATGGAAACCAATGTCTGTGAGGTTCAAATAAGATGTTATTATATGTCTTGGGAGATTTAATACAGAAGCAGATCCTGAGAAATGAATTATAAGAATGGTTACTCTAGGCAGAGAAAAAATGCAAAAGTAAAGAACAAGAAGAATAAGTATAATAAAAAGAAGTTCAGTTTATTTGATCGCCAGGAAAAAGCAGTGGAGCAGTAGGGAATAGACTGAGAGGTCGAATCATAAAAGGTCACGAATACCAAGATGCTACATTCGAACCCAACAGGCAAAAGAAAGTATTAGAAAGAATCTCAACAAGGTAAAGGTATTACTGTTTATCTCTGAATAGCACTCTGTATTATTTTTTGTTACTACCTCCCTGGGTCAGGAGTGGGTAATTTGCCTGCCTGCTGCCTTCCTTGAAGGTGGTAGCCATTTCTCAGGCTCCCTCTCCCTCTCGAGGGTTTCCCTCATAGTTTAGTTGGTAAAGACTCTGCCTGCAATGTAGGAGACCCAGGTTCGATTCCTGGGTTGGGAAGATCCCCTGGAGAAGGAAATGGCAATCCACTCCAGTATTCTTGCCTGGAGAATCCCACGGACAGAGGAATCTGGCAGGCTACAGTCCATGGGTCTCAAGAGTCAGACACAACTTAGCAACTAAACCTATGAACAGAACTCTAATGGCAATGAGGATGAACTGAGATGCAAGAGTGAGGAGATGGGACAGCTCATTAAAACACACCGATGGTCCAGGTAAGCAGTAATAAAGGTCTGCAATAAAGTGACAATAATCACAATGGACAAGAGCAATAGAATTAATAGAGAATAGAAAACTGGATTTGCATAGGATTGGCTACAGAGGCACCAGGGAAGGCTGTGTTGATGAGATATCAAGCTTCATCAGGGAACACAATGAACCCTCCGAAGAACTTCATATATGTCATTCATTCCTTATGATAAGAATAAACCATCCTTCCATTTCACATATGAGAAAACTGAGGCCAAGAGAAGATACACAACCTGGTATGTAGTAAGTGACAAAACCAGAATCTGGGCTGAAAACTGCTTGACTATGTAACTTCCAGGAGGATGTAGGTAGCTATATTAATAGTAGAACAATAATACAAAAATAATAGAACCATAATACAATAATAATGAGCCATGATACAATAATAATAGAACCACAGATTTCATTTCAAAGTTGCTTCTGTATATACAGATTTAAAATTGGCATCAAATTATCAAATGCGTGATATCAAATATGTTAACCTTATTTATTTAATTTTCTTCACTTCTGCAATACACAGTTAATTGGCAATGTTACAGTACAAATAAGATTTTGATGCAAATCGGTATCAAAATAAATTAAAGGGAAATTAGAACAGAAAAGAAATTTAACCAGAAATGTGTGATATAACAATACCTAAAGTTCAGACAGGAGAACAATCTGGAGGTGGGGGGCAAAACTTGTAAGTTATACTTCATACTCTGGTGTTTTCTATATAAATAAAAGTAATGAAATGAATTATCTGTTAAGATTATTTGACATATTTTCTAGATTTCCCCACCTAAGATGACAGAATTAGAAATAGAAATACTTATTTTAATATTACCTAAACCTCAATAAAATTCAGTGTGACTTTCAGGTTACTGTTTCTATCAGGAAATGACAAACTCTGCCTTTACTTTATCACTTCCAAATGTCTTCCAATAATGTAACCCACCAGGGTTATAAACCAATGAGAAATCTCACATTATGGTGCATCATGAATTTTAACCTGAATACATTTTACACAATTGTCCTTTATATATTAACTTCATTTTGGACATACACACAATAGAATTTCAGACTCGGAACAAGTATTTAGAAAACTGTGCTCATCACTTCTAAGAAATGCTACTAAAACAAGATGAACTTCCTCCTTTTTGTTTCTGACTTCGGTTTACATGTATATACTTGCTTTTTCTGGTTGTGATTTATTACAAGTTTTTACTAAAAGTAGACATTAGATTTAGGAGATTTGATGGTAACTATGAACTAAGCACTTATATGGAAATCATCACCTGCTCCATGTACTTTAACAGGCAAAGGAAATAACATGTTCTGGAAAGAACACAGACTAGGAGCTGGTCAGTTGGACCCACCTAGCTTCTTCTAAGCCACCATTCTCCTCGGTAGACATTTGTGAAGAATATCCGCTGGGCAGCGCCAGGGTGAAGAGTAGAGATTCTGGGAAGGCGCCTGACAATGTAGCTGGCACATTGCAAGTGCTCCAAAAATCCTATTATTTCTATCAGATTCCTCAAGGAGGCAAATACCTAATTGGATTACATTAGAGGCAGAGACGGGGGAGCCTGGTGGGCTGTCGTCTATGGGGTCACACAGAGTCGCACACAACTGAAGTGACTTAGCAGCAGCAGCAGAGGCAGAGAAACATTACATAGCAAAAGTAGAAGAGAGAGGAGAGTGTATATGAAGAAGAGAGGCGAAAAAGATCGGTTTTCATACATGGAAAGCTCCAATAAGTTTACTAGAGATTATTTGGAATAAATCGGTGCAGTTGGTTCTCAATCCAATCAGCCTTAGTTCCATTTACTTTTTCTGGAGGTTATATATTTTTGGATACCTCCTGACATATTTTTCATTTTAGAGAAACATCTGCAGAGGGAGATGGATGCATCATTTTATCCACATGGATCTTCAGTTTGTGTCTGTGGGCACGGAGATGCTGATGTTGGGTGAGATTCTCAGGACTAGACACCATGTCCTCCCAGGCATTCAGTGCGGCATTAAGGATAAATCAGGCACTCCATGTTCTCTACATAAATTGAAGGGGTCATTTGGGTAAGTAAATCTGCCTTTCAAAAGGAAACAGGCAAACATCGAGCTGATCACTGTTCTGTCAGTGATGAATGGGAGAGTGTTACAGGTGAAGAAGGGGTGGACCACAAAACCACAAAACAAAAGGGTAACTACTTGCTAAACTATTGTTTCTCAACACACTCTTAAAAAAGCTGCTGGATAAGATTTGGGGAAATGTGTCAAGTCTTGAATTGGATGTTCTCTTTAAAATGAGGTCGTGTATCTCATGAGGCATGGTGTGTCTTGGAACAGATTGGGCCCACTGAAGTATTTCTGTCATGACCAAATCCACCGATTCATCCAACTCATCACATACCTTTTTGACTGTAATTTGGTTCCCATGTAGGTATATTTATATGGAAAGAGTATACTGATCATATAAAGATTATATTTCTGTTCATGGTGATAGTTAACTCGTATAGTTATTTGAAAGAATAGCTTCTATTTATGATTTAATTTCTTACATCACTCAACAATAATGAGCTCTTACTAAACTGTGGCATCCCATCCTATGTAATATTTTTGTTTATTTGTTTAAAAGAGTAAACTAGCATCCTAGTAATGAAAACAAAATAATAACAAATTTACAAATATATAACCATACAAAATATATATGTTTACATATATGATTAAATGAGATACTGGTGAAATCTTATCCTTTGGGTAAAATATGTCTTTCAAAACAATGAGTTCACTTATCTGAACATCTGGGGTCCTCGGAGTCATTCCCATCACCAGACTGCTTCTTCAGCCCTGCTGTTGTTAAAGCCTCCAGCACAACACTCGCTGTTTTCCAGAATTTCCTGATACTGATCTCAGCTGCCTCCACAATCCTGCCTCTTCAACAGTGTATAAAACTCATTTTCTGCTCATTGCTCATTATTTTTTGATACTGGCCCACCATGGTCTTATTTTGATCCAAGAAGTCTGACTGGAAGTCCATTAGCTTATATTTTCAAGTTCTTGCAAGGAAAGACCTATCTGCATAGCTCTAAATGCAATACTTTATGCTTTAATGAGATCTAGCCTGTGTTCCTCTGTAACTCCATGTAATTGTTATTGTTCAGTTCAGACTCTTCGTGACCCCACGGACTGCAGCACACCAGGCTTCCTTGTCCTTCACTATCTCCTGGAGTTTGCTCAAACTCATGTCCATTGAGTCATTGATGCCATCCAATCACCTCATCCTCTGTCACCTCCTCTTCCTCCTGCCTTCAGTCTTTCCCAGCATCAATGGGAATTTCAATGGGAATTTCAATTTCAGTCCTTCCAATGAATACTCAGGGTTGATCTCTCCATGTTCATAACTCCATGGTATTCTCCTCTTCACATGTACACATGTATTTGGGCAAATTATATTTCTCCTTAAATATTTCTGACCTCAACTTTCATATCTGTATAATAAGTTTAGAAAATTCAAAAGCTAATGCTAGAAAGGACAGTGTAGTTCATAACATGTGGAAACACATTTAAATTCCTTTCTTTCCATGAAGAAAGGAATTCAGTTTCCTATCTCCTTAATGCACTCTCATTTATCAGTTTCCTATCTCCTTAATGCACTCTCAAAAGGACAGAAGAAACAACACATTCATACTATCTTTCCAAGTCATCAGATAAACCTGATATGTCTTTGTTTAGCAGCTTAGCCTTGTCAGGCCAATAATCTGTGTCATTCTCACTCATCAAATACAATTGTACTGACATATGGGGCAGCTGACTGCATTTGGGAGAGGTTAAATGAAATTATGAAAGCAGAAGCTTTGATCTTCTGGCCTGCAGTGTGTCTGATGAATACAACAGATATCTCTGTGTTCTTGATATGTGTGTCTATTTTTCTTAAGAAACATTCATTTAAACATGTCTTTATTAAGCATGTTGAACCTTTAGAAGAGCTATAATAGATAACTATGTGTCTTGTCCTGTGTTACATAAATTGCTGAACATAAGAATGTCATCTTTTATTTTTCAGAGAAGAATTCTATTGCAACCTTTAAGGACCACACAATTCCAAAATTATTCAAAGCATCTAGTCCATAAAAAAGGACACACACACACACACACACACACCTCAATTTTTAAAGGCAAGTATAAATATGATATCGAAAAACTGATAACAGTAAATAAATAATAAATTTTCTGATTTACAGAGTCAGAGAATATAGAGGCAGATATTCTTAATTAGAAAATAGAAGGCAGCAATGTACCAAAAGATATTTCTAGACACTTCTAAAGAAATTAGAACCCTTGCTCGCTGTTGAGGGGAATGTAAAACAGTGCAGCTGCCATGGAAAACAGTATGAAGAATCCACAAGAAATTAAAAATAGAACTACCATATGATCCAGAAGTCCCATTTCTGGGTATCTGTCCAAAAGAACTGAAAAAAATATCTTCTCATGTAAAAATGTATTGTAAGGTCTTATGAGTTACACCCACGTCAATGTGACAGTATACTCTGATATAATATAAAATTTTCTTTGGACTTTCTACAAACTTAAGAAAAGATTTTTTGAAATTCCAATGGCCTAGTAAGTAAATGTAACTGCATTGATACACTGATGCTACTATAAATTATCTAAAGAACTGTAGTTTTTTGTTTTTGTTTTTTAAATTTCATGATTACAACTTTACATGCTTATAGCTCCTCAGGAACCATCAGCGACTACAAGTAAGTAATCTAACACATTGAAGAGCCCTTGGTTGCACTGTTCAACAATGATTACATGTGCAAAAAAATAAATCTCTAAATCACAGACTTGTTTTATATTGATAATGAAGTAGATCCTACTGCTGCAGGGATTCTTAATCATATTTTATGAATGCTGATGACCTCCAAGTGTTCCATAAACCCCTGAAATTGCATGTGAATATTTGACGGGTATTTTTCCGGACAGAGGTTCCACAGCTTTCTTAGATGGCTAAAGCAGTCCATCATGCTCCCCCATCAGAAATTAAATAACATATTAAGAGTATCACTTTAAAGAGGAGAATTAAAATATCAGAAAGAAGATAAATAATTAAATTTAGATCTAATTATTATGGTCTAGAAAGAAAATAAAAATCTCAACTTCTCTCTTTTCTTTCTTTTGTTTCTTCTTCTTCTTTTTTTTTTTTTTTTTTGCTATAGGTGCCAGAAATCACAAAGGTATTTATAATGCCAGTGTGGCAAAATGTATTCAATTAGAGAAGGAGGCTACTGTAAGACATCAGCTATTCTCAAACTTAAGTGCCCATCACCTGGGGGCGTATGAGATGGAAATGTCCAGCCCCAACTGATGGACTGCAGAGGAGCTAGGAACCCCCAGGCTTTACAAGCACAGGGGTGATACACACACAGGGAGTCAACAGAGCACCTGATGAGAAACACCATATTCCTTCCAACCCATTAACAACTGCTCCTTAAATGGTTTGTGCTATGCTGTAATTTGTAAGGCAGGCACCCTGAGGCTAGATTCTGCTTATTAGCATTTTCTCCAAAAAGCAACCTAAGTGCTCAGAGATGCTATAATATAAAGTAAACTTAAGAAGAAATACTTACAACACCAATGCTACTTTCAATAGTGTTCATGATATCAAACGATAGTCACAAAGGCCATCAATCTTATTAACTAATAGTCAATCTTATTAACCAGTCATTAAAACAGGGATACATGACAACCAGAAAATCACAAATTTAGATTATAGGTACTGAAAGACTGAATGTGAAGAAATAAATGAAATTTATTTCATATCCCAGACTGTGCCTCAGTTTAACAACAGCATTTTTTACAACTCTGTAACACTGGGGTTATAGCATCACAAAGTTTTTTGAAAAATTATGAGACTTCCAGTTAATTACCAAATATTTATTAGGCTTATACATCTGAACAAAAGGGAGGGATTTTAAGATCTAAAATAAACAGACCATATAAATTAGACAGCTTATTATAAGTGGAAATGTATGAAATCTAAAGAAATCCAGAATATAGGCAACATTTTAATCATTATTTCCAATTTGTTGCTTTTAAATAATAGATCACTTGAAACTGAAATATAAAAATCCTGAAATATATTGTAGAAGAGTAAAATAAACTTAATTGTAAAACTTCAAAACAATATAATGCTGATAATTGCCAAAAGTGCATTTACACCCTGCAGAGTACAACTAATAAGGTGAGCCTAAAATTCTTCAAAATATAGCCATCATCTTAATTGATTTGCCATAAGTCTAAGCAATGCAATTAATTCTCTGGCATTTATGCAAGTTTTCTAAGGTGAATCCATGTGAACTCAGACATCATCAGGCAATATTTATGCTCTTGGTACACAAATAGCCTTGTCACTCAGGAACTGCCTCCCTAATGCCAAAACCCCAGCATATCGGTCTCATTTCCATCATCCTCAGACATGGCGCGTGCAGCACAATAAGGGTGGCTGACAGGGAACGGTAGTAACTCGGGCTGGTCTATAACAAGTCTGACAAGGACAGGTGGTAAATATGGTGCTCTGAGAAGTGTGGAGACTGCCAACCACAAAGGAAGAACGCGAGATAATATCATTTTTCACCCATCACTTCTGGATCAATTTGTAACAGTCAAAGCCGTCTTCAATGACATTCATATAAAAATATGAATTTAAATGTTTGCTATTTGAATCGGTTTCCAGAATCAGTAGGAAATATGATGTCACCTTGGCAGTATTTTTTATGTGCCACCCAGTTTCTAAATGTCAGACTTAAAACATCCAAGAATATTTTTTCCTAAGTTTGCCTCAGCCATATGTATTGTGATAGAAGGGCAATAATATTTGTTCACAACATTTTAATTCATCAACATGAGAGATGAGATCCTATTAGTAAAATTCATAAATGCAGTAAGTTGAAAACCTATGGCAATGAGTAATAAGGATTTCAGATTTAATGCAAATTTCACTTAAGATAGTAAATGTGCTTATGTAAACAGAGATGTTTATATTATTTCTTTGCATAATATTTTATTTTCTAACCTCCCAAACTCATCTCTACATGAATGACTTAGATTTTAGACTGCAGTCACATTCTGGACAATGGAGAGGTATGAATGTTGCTCCAAAGACAGTAAAGAGAATGTTTCTATATTGGTGACAGGCCCAGGCCAGGATGAAAACAGGAGTAATTACCAGGGTCCTGTACCAGGCAAGAGAATCCAGAAGACCAGAGCTGCTTTAGATCCATGTCGATGTTCATTCAGCCTCTCTATAGGAGAGGCCTGAAGATCTCATTTTGGAGAAGGCAATGGCACCCCACTCCAGTACTCTTGCCTGGAAAATCCCATGGGCGGAGGAGCCTGGTAGGCTGCAATCCGTGGGGTTGCGAAGAGTGGGACACGACTGAGTGACCTCACTTTCACTTTTCACTTTCATGCATTGGAGAAGGAAATGGCAACCCACTCCAGTGTTCTTGCCTGGAGAATCCCAGGGACTGGGGAGCCTGGTGGGCTGCCGTCTATGGGGTCGCACACAGTCGGACACGACTGAAGTGACTTAGCAGCAGAAGATCTCATTTAGTTAATGACCTTCTGATTCCATCCCCAAAATGTTCAGGAAATTATACACCCTCTCCAGACTATGGGGGCTTCCCAGGTGGCGCTAGTAGTCAAGAACCCACCTGCCAATGCAGGAGACCTAAGAGACGCAGGCTTGATCCCTGCGATGGGAAGATTCCCTCTGGAGGAGGGCGTGTCAACCCACTCCAGTATTCTTGCCTGAAGAATCCCATGGACAGAGGAGCCTGGCGGGCTACAGTCCATAGGGTCACACAGAGTCAGACACAACTGAAGCGACTTAGCACACATGCACACATTCTAGACAATGGAACTTCCCCCAGTTGTTCTGTCCTTCCGTTGTTCACCATTAAGATCACGAGCCTCGCACAAGTTACTTGAATCTCACTTTTCTGATTTATAAAAGGTGTATACTGATGACAAGTTTGTAAGGCTGCTTTGAAGATAAAAATGTGATAATGTATGTAAAGCATTTGGCAAGCTGCTTAGCATATAAAAAGTACTTAAATGTAGCAATTATTGTTATATAATAATTATCATTGCTAATATTTTGATATCCATAGTAAGTCTGATCCACGGAAAATCTCCATTTCCAACCAATAGTCAACACTGCTGTGGTGACATTTTTCCTCAACAGAGAAGATAAAGCCAGACAACTTGGCATGCGACATGTGTTCTAAAATTGTATAAGCTACCAAAGGCAATGGAAAAGCAGATGAGAGCATTTTAAAAATTAAAATGCCTTTTGATTGCTCTGTGTTATGTCCTGTGTTGCAGAGAGGCACTGTCAAAATCAGTAGCTTTATAAATGATGGATTTGGTACAGCATAAAAAGGCATGGCAAAGTATATTTCAAATTTTGTTTTGAAAGCATTGATTCCCATACATCTCTGAAATTAAATTTCCCTCATGGTTCACCTTTAAACCCCTTACCCAGCTCGAAGAGAAAAATAAGAAAAGGAAAATTCTCCCTTACGATGCCATCCAGAGGTAAACTGCAGATAAACATTAGAAATCACATAAATACATTATTTTACGAGTTTGATTTTTCTCTACTGAATATTCTCCTTTTTATTATTACTCCAAGTACATAAGTGCAATTTATCACTTGCATTTATATTTTTCCTTATGTTTTCATAAATACAATGAAAAGGCTAGTGTTTCTAACATAGTGCTTTGTTTCTATTTATCTGATAATGCAACAACCAAGATTTCATTACCGCATAATACATGTCTGCGGGATGAATGAGTGAAATGTCAGGTCTAACTCTGTGCTTTCTTTATTATTATTATTATTATTACATTTCCTATAGGTTTTTTCTTCTTTGTGACCATTGCACTTGAGAAATATTGAGCAATTCTTACTCAGATTTTTTTTTTTTACTATGTCCTTTACCTACAGGTTGAAGATACCACTGAGTTTTTCTACTGTAGATTCATGAATTATATATAGAAAGGGCATTGCCTTTTACTAAACTTTGGCATATATCTGTTCACGGTATGTAAGCTTAAGGTGAAATAGGATGTTTCTTCATAGGGGAAATTACTAAATTCTCATTGTTACAGTAGAAATCCTTCTCCCCATGAGAAAACTGAATCAGTTGTAGGAAACTGATCAACAAATTGCTGCCCACATTAAAACATGTAATTTTATTTATTGTACTGTATGGTTCACAGTATAAGAAAATGTGGGCTATGAATTAATCAAGGCTTTATTCTAGGTAGATCAATGATGATATTCAATGTGATGATGATACTGATTTACAGAATGCCTGGTGTTATGATTCTACAGCTCCAAAAGATGTGGCAACTTTTTATTTTTATGTAATTAATGCTGTTAAAAGCACACATTTGACTTGTTTCTTTCTTGGCCCCAAAAATTTATTTGGAACACTGCATATACTCTACATACCCAAAATTCCTTAAGGGGATTTCTATGGCAGCGTGTATGGATAATAAAGACCTGAAAGACACTAGAGATATTTGACATGAACCCTTGGAAAGAGGTGCTTCTACTAAAATACAATGGGTGTGGTTCATGCAAGAAGGAGTAATAGCAACTAAGCAGTGAAAAGGTTATTTCTCGCGCTAGGCACAGGTACGAAGCCCTTTGACTTTTCACTGTCTCAATTCACAATGCTGGTCTCTGTTGGTGACATTAACTTATAGACCCACTTTGGCCCTCAGCTCAGAAAAAAAATAATAACAACAACAATTTGGCAACTTGCAAGTCCTGATGTCAGCAGCGTTCTTCTGGTCCTTCCCAGTTATGTAGGAGAGCGTGATTTAGTCCTTTATGCCCTCAGACATTGCAAGTCAGCTCCCAAAGTAACAGCTAATCTGGATTCCTGCCATCCCTGCTATTCGACAGAGCCCAGGAGGGTATTCTGTAATAAGTACCAAGAGAGGGTTCTGATCACATCCAATCGCATTCCCAGTGTGTATATATATATAATGCAGCTTGATACATAGGCCCAGCAGAGATATAAAGAAGCATTTGAAGAAAGAGAAAAAAGAAAAAAAAAAACAACCCTGACTCATCCACTCAGCCACTGAATAAATATTGTTAAAGACACTCTTTTTTAAATATTTTGGATAAGGGGTTGCAGGTTAGTGATAAAAAAGAAATAACATAGTTGCTTTCAAGGAATTTCTAATCCAGAAAGTAACTGAGCATAGAAGTTAAAAGAATATGGCACCCCTGTCCATATCTCCCTGGATCCCTTTACCAGCTTTCTGCACACCATCTCCAATGCACTCTCATCCCCAACATCAGCATCCATTGCTCCCTGTTGCAAGGCTGCCTGCAGAGCTGCCAGAACGTCATCTACTTACACCATGGAGAGTGCCAAGCACCAGAGTCAATACCACCTTCCTGCCTCAGCCCTTTGTCGAGGAGTAAAAGGGAAAAAGACAGTCTCTTCGCTTCCTAACCTGGAAACTCCATGAGGGGTCTCACACTGTCTCAAGGACTCTCCTGCAAGATTGAGCCATGTTACCCTCCACCCTTGTGGGGTTTTCCTGAGTCTCACCCTTGTTAGTTTTCCTTCCATCCCATGACTACTTTTACACGCTGCAACTGGTTCTTCAGAAACACTTCCTAATATATTACTTTCACAAGAAATCCATTTCAGGGACAGTTTATGGAGACAGGCAGCTATTAAGAGGACTATTTCTATTATTACTAAAGGTGACTGAAAATGATACAAAGATGAGTGAGATCAACTACCTGAAAGTTAAACAAAATGATAGGTAGGACTTATTGAACAAGTACAGCAAAAGTAAAGGGAAATACAACTGTCAAACTTTTAAAAAGCCTTGCGTGTCAAGAAAATGAGCTTGTAACTTATTTGATACAAAATGAGATATTATCAGAAGGTTTTAAGTAGGAGAGGCCATGTCATACGATTTTAAAATTTTAGTTTGAATAACTCAGTAGAAATATCACTTAGGTCCTAGAGTTTTTCTGTTCTTTATGGATGTAATATAATTGGTACTTCTTAAAAATTAGCAGAGATGCTGTGTTCTATACTCCTTTCTAAATATGGATGCTGGTATGAAGTATATTGAAGAGTATTGCCAACTGTCCAGAATTCTGTCTATTCCGAAATGGAAATACATTCTACACACAGCCCTGGGCTCAGTCAAATTATCCCTAGTCCTCAAACAGAATGTGAGAATGTGACATTCACACATATAAACATTCACACTTTAAAGTTACATAAAAGTTGTTAATATGTCTGTAGGTTTCTTATTTCTTCTTTCTTAGTATTCCATTGTTATACTGTATGACTATTTAACAATCCAAGCTGTATGCTCCAGTACAGGATTCTAAAGCATCTTTCATGTTTTAGCCACAAGATAATACTAAAATACTTCCAGGCATTGATGAGTATAGTTTCAAAACCACAGTATCGTACTCTTTGAAGTAGTATTTCCACATAAGTCTAACAGTGTGGTTATAATGGCTTTCTGATAAAGAATACTTACACAAATGGGCTACAAAAATTTTGATCTAGTCACTGGAATGTTGCTTCCTGACTGTTTATAAAGGTTGTCATGTTTGAAGGAGTTGACACTCAAGCAAGCCTCACCCTGACTACACAGTAGAATCTCATGGGAAATTCAAGGTAAAAAAAAGACTCCTACCTAGGCTCCATCCCATCCTAATAACCTTGGTAATGGTATAATTTTTTTTTTTTTTTTTTTAAGCTCTTCATATGGGTTTCTGCAATGCAGGAGACCTCAGTTCGATTCCTGGGTTGGGAAAATCCACTGGAAAAGGGGTAGCTACCACTCCAGTATTCTTGGGCTTCCCTTGTGGCTCAGCTGGTAAAGAATTTGCCTGCAATGTGGCAGACCTCGGTTCGATCCCTGGGTTGGGAAGATCCCCTGGAGAAGGGAAAGGCTACACACACCAGTAGTCTGGCCTGGAGAATTTCATGGACTGTATAGTTCATGGAGTCTCAAAGAGTCAGACAGGACTGAGTGACTTTCACTTTCACTTTCATGGGCTTCCCAGGTGGCGCTAGCAGTAAAGAACCCCACCTGCCAATGCAGAATGCAGGAGACATAAGAGACATGGGTTCAATCCTTGAGGTGGGAAGATCTCCTAGAAGAGGGCGTGGCAACCCATTCCAGTGTTCTTGCCTGGGGAATCCCATGGACAGAGCAGACTGCCAGGCTACAGTCCACGGGGTCACCACTGAAGCGATTGAGCAAAGCACACAGCATATGGTTCTTAACATGGTCAGTGTAAAGAACCATCACTTTAGACTGAGAGGTCGGAATTTGAAATACATCAATTTTAATATTAAAATTGAGAGTTTGGGGTGACAGTTGGTCCATTAAACACAAAGATACATCTGTATAACTCCTGACATTTTATAACTTATGAATACAGTCTCTATGAGACAAAAATTCCATTTATTTTAATCACTCTAAAGAAAACAAATTCTAAGAAATTTTATGTGAGAAAGTCAAGGTCATATAATTAGCAGTAGAACCAGAACCCAACTTCTAATTTCAGGCACAGAGTTCCATCTACAAAGGAACATGACACTTGGTCTCATGCATTAAAACATAACTTCCAAGGGGAGAGGGAAGAATGGACAGGTGGAACACAGAAGATGTTTAGAACAGTGATAATTACTCTGTATGATACTAAAATGCTAAATATGTGCCATTATACTTCGGTTCAAAGCCATAGAACGCATAACACCAAGAGTGAATCCTATTGCAAACTATGGACTCTGGGTGGGATTATGATATATCAATGCAGGTTCATCAATTGTAACAAATGCACCACCCTGGTGGCAGATTTGATAACAGGAAAAATTATGTATGAATGGGGAAGGGCATATACAGGAAATTTCTGTACCTTCTTCTCAATTTTGCTGTGAACCTAAAATTGCTCTAAAAAATTAGGTCTATTTTTTAAAAACTACTAATCACATCCTTCAGACCTCTATACTGAATAATGCAGTTATCTGTATATGTTAATATCTTGTTTGCCTTGGCTGAAATATTTTAATATAAGCTAAGAAGAAAATCATTATTATTATAAGATTTAATCCCTTTCTACCATTTTCCAGCAAATTGGTATGCATATATTGAGAATTCTTCCAAATCAGCTTATGATAAAAAGCCATCAAAGACTATAGAATATGCTTCCTCTTACACATGTTCACTAAGCAAGGGCTTTCACTGTGGTGGATACACACGCATTGATAATAGAGACCCAGCTTGATTTAGAAAGAGATGTAAGCACATTTGGAAGTTACTAGCCTTTGAGTCAAGATCTAGAACTCTGAGGTAAAGAATCTAGGTAATAATTTCCTTCAGTTCTTAAACATCCTATACAGCACTAGACCGAATGATCCACAAGGGCATGTTCACCCTCGGATCCCCATCTCCAAGTACACAAGGCATAGAGTTCCTGGCACAAGAATGAGCGCTCCCTAAATACTTGTGAAAGAAAGAATAATCAAGAGATATATGAACTTGTTATGTGTGTTAATGGGATGGGAAAACCTCTAGGAAAGAGATTTCCAACTGTATTTTCCATTAATGACCTCCCCAGGAAACCCAGGTTTGAAGAATATAGTAATGACTAGGAATCCATGTGCAAATATGTCTTGCCACTTTTTTCCTCTGAAGAATTTATTGCTCTCATATCCTGTATGAACCTAATTTTCCTCGATGCAAGGTTGATATATAAAAATTGTTTTTTATTCACATGAACATCTGATCAATTATATCATCACAATGTGAGATAACATCACTTCTAAAAAGGCAAAATATAGATCGCAAAGGATTAGGAGTCTATGCAACAGATGTCTACCAGTTAGACTAGATGATTTCAAGAGAAGCCCATGCGCTAGAGTATTTAAATAAAAACAGCACAAATTTATGTACGTCTCTCTCTTATCTGGCCCTATTTTCTCATGAGAGGAGAAGTAAGTATTGGGCTCATTTTTTTAAGCAATGGGGATAAGCACTACGGCAGTTGGGTTGGCAAGAGGAGGGTGATGCTTTTAGTCTATTAGGAATTAAGTTAGCAAGGGAAACCATTCGTTGTAACCAGTTTCACAGACTGTTCATTACATCTAGGTTTACATACACCTAAAAAATGACAGGGTTGAAAAAGCCTAGTTCCAACTCAGCATAACATGTCAAGTTCTGCTCCAAGTACAGCATATTAATAAGGCAAAAAATAGATAATTTGCTTCAAGTTTCAAAAGTAAGACGCATATAAAACACTCAAGTAAAAATGTAAGCTTCCAAGAGTGTAGTTATAAAATTAGAGTGGGCAGAATTCAAAGAAGAGAGAGATTAGCATGAGTCAGAGAGTCTTGGTAAAGCTTTCATGAAAGAAGAATGGAGAATATCTGAAGAGGCTGAAGAGAAAAGAAAAAAAAGCTGGTTTAAATAAAAGTTGAATAATAGAAACCAAAAGTTTATATAACTTTGTCAAAGTAGTCTATTTATTTAGAATCTTTATCATCACTGATATGGTCTCTTAACCAGAAGTATAAGGTATATAATAAAAATCAAGAAAATGAAGAGAAATGCAAAATATGCAATTCACCTGAGATAAATAATACAGTATTTGGCATAAGTATAAAAAGAAAATACAGCACATAAAGCAAAACTTGTTAAATCTCGACTTCTCATGTAGCTTTTTTATATTATTCTTTTTGATGACTGTACATCTACTTATGAAATGTTTGAAAGTTATTACATTTTAATTCTGTTAAAGACTTTAAACCACTTGAATCACATGCCTTTAAAAAAAGCTATCACAGATGACTGAATTCTTTATATTATTGAATTATTTCATGTCATAAAAGATATCACATTTGATAGTATGTGTGAAAATGAAAGTCGCTCAGTTGTGTCCGACTCTTTGCGACCCCATGGACTATACAGTCCATCGAATTCTTCAGGCTAGAATGTTGGAGTGGTAGGAATTGAACCCAGGTCTGCAGCACTGCAGGCAGATTCTTTACCAGCTAAGCCACAAGGGAAGCCTGAGAATATTGGAGTGGATAGCCTATCCCTTTTCCATGGCATCTTCCCGACCCAGGAATTGAACTGGGGTTTCCTGCACTGCAGGTGGATTCTTTACCAACTGAGCTATCAGGGAAGCCCTGATAGTATATGTGAAAGTGAAAGGGAAAAGTGAAGTCGATCAGTCGTATCCGACTCTTTGCGACCCTGTGGACTGTAGCCTACCAGGCTCCTCCGTCCATGGGATTTTCCAGGCAAGAGTACTAGAGTGGGTTGCCATTGCCTTCTCCAGGGGATCTTCCTGACCCAGGGATAGAACCTGGGTCTCCTGCATCATAGGCAGACGCTTTACCATCTGAGCCAACAGGGAAGTCTTTCAAACCCAATTCAGAAATGCAGCAAGCTATCAGCAAATAAAGAAAACACATACATTGATTATACTCCAAGTATATAAACCTATAGTCAGAATATTCCACTTCAAAATCTATTTGTCTCAAAAGCCTAAAATGACCCCTCAGAAAATAAAAAAGTTATCTATTCAATTGGGATTTAAAGATGTCTTCCAATTAACGTCTTAACAGATTTCTTCTTGGGTAATGCTTAATTCTTTCATTCAATATTCCCACTGCCATTCAAACTAAGTTATCCAGTTCAGCTTCTCTTACTGATATTTAGCCACAGGCGTGCCTACAGTAGTAAATATCTCCTCAAATATTTCTGAATTGGAAGCAATTCTTGATGAAGAGTATAGCTCTAACACTGTACAAATATGGAAGTCATATGGTGATATAGAAAAAACTCAAAAATGGCACCTTAGAAATTATCAACCCGGTTAGACTTACACAGCAGGGTTGGGATCCCATCACCTCTTAGCTTCCTTCCAATGAAAAGCCTATGCTGCTAGTATAATATGAATAAACATAGAAGCTTTGCCATCAACTCTAGATTGGTTACTTTCTCCAGACAAGGCCATTCAGGATCAAACATATATGTCCATGTAGTATGATTAAGCCCTGCCCTCTCTCTCCTATACATCCTCCTGGTGCTAATCTAAGCCTACAGAGCCTGAAAGTTATTTAATCTGTTCAGAAAATGCATACCTATGTTAGCTACCAGGGAATGGTGAAGAGGAGTCACGTAACAGAAATCTGATAGAGATCAGCATCTCAAGGGGATTCTGGCAGGAGATGCAGACAGCGGGATACAAAAATTGGGATTCAAAATCCAAATTACAATACCTAGAAGATATTAGTGAAAATCAGGTAGAACTAACTCCTCCCTCATAACCTGTGCTATAACCAGAAATATTAGTTCTTCAATATGCCCTGTATATCCAGTCCCTTCTACCCAAATTGCTCTCCTCCCAATTCTTTAGCTAACTTTCCTTCAAGACTTAAAATAACTATGTTTGTTCAAGAAGCTTTGTCCAAGTCCCCAAGGCAAGGTTAGCGATCCTACTATTTTTTTTATATCATCCTGTCACCACTTATCATTTTAATATTTAGCATACCATACTGAAATTACTTATTTATTCAGACAGATAAGATATTAGTATTACATCAGAGAAGATATACTGAGGACAAAAACCTGAATTTTTTTATTCACAGTTGTGATTCCTATCCCAAGCACAGTGACTGAACAGCAAAGTAACAGTATTTGATACCTACATAAAGAAGTAAAAAACAAACAAAAAATCTGTCCCAAGAAATCAGCAAACCAAGGCAAGGACTGTGGCACTGAGTACACAAGAACAAGACCTGATACTAGGTCTAGGATACAGGACTAGACAAGACAAGTGGAAGGAGAGTCCCTGCTAGAGCCCTAGTAGAAACTGCAAGGAAAAACTCCAGACACACAGACTTCAGAATTCACTAAACCAATGGCATAAACACCCTTAGATGTCCCTAGTTTCCCAACAAGAATGATGGGGCACAGCTAATAGTCTACGCAGTGGTTAAATTTACAGTACAACTGTGATGTGAAGAAAATCAAATCAGTCATCACTGCCAAAGACATTCAGATTTGGAAGCGGTTATGTTCCCAGAAAGTTAAAAAGAATACATTAATCTAATTGTTTATACACTCTTACAGAATGAAAGTGTGCATCCCCCTAAAGTTCATATGTGGAATGCGTAAGTTTCAATGTGGCTGTATTTGGAGATAATGAACCTGTGTTCCACAGAGTTAAAAAAAACATTCTAAAAAGGTGCCTCAGGGGGTTAACAGAAACAGGTGACAAGCAGAAATTCTTGTGCTTGTCACACAGAACAGCTTGTTAAAAACCCCTTCACTTGTACCATGCCTTCACTGATCAAGCTCACCTTATTTTTTAACTCCTTAACCACCCCTATAGATAATGACTCTGATATAATGGTCACTATAGTAATAAGAAGCACAGTTGTTTAAAAGGACTTGGAGTTGACCCCCATCCAGTTCAAGCCAGCTCAGACTGATTGGGACCACAGACCCTAAAACTAGACCTGTGCATGTATCTGATAAATGATGATGGCAGAGGGCAAAATACTCCACCCTCTCACATCATGCTAAGAGCCTCTATCTTTGAACATGCATCCCCTGAAGACACATGTAACTCAGATGTGCCTACACAGAACACTGATTATTTCACCTCTTCCCTACCTCCAATCATCCTTCCCCACAACTAAGCCCATTCTGCTTCTTTATCCCATAAATATCTCAAGTCTCTCACATTCAGGAAAGCTGATCTGGGGTTAGTTCTCCCCTCTCTTCATTTGTCTGCCTCAGGAATAAACCTAGTCTCTGCTATAAATCTCAGCAAAACAAACCTGGTTCTGTTATAATAGGGCCCTTGAGGAAGAGCTAAAAGTTAAAAGAGATCACAGGGGTGGGGCTCTAATCTGAAAGAGTTACTGACCTTCTAGGAAGAGGAAGACACACCAGATCCCTCGCTCCACCACATGGGGACACAGTGAGATGAGGTATTTGCAAATCAGAAAGGGAATGTTCACCATCAGGAACTAAATCAGCTGACACATTTATCCTTAACTTTCCAGCCTCTAGAATAATGATAAGTAAATCCTGTTGTTGAAGCCAGCCTGTCTGGCAGCCCACATAAATTAACACATATGCCAAAATTAATTTGTGTGTATAATGTCTCAAGATAAGCTGAATAAATTTTGTCTTGTCAGCATTATTTTACCACCTTGGGGGTAGGGAAATGAGCTAAACTGGATAACTACTGATGTTACCAAATATTTCTAAAATCACAATGGGCTAATTGACACGCCCACCTTATCTACAATGGAATTTGTCCACTATCTGCTAGAACTATCCAACAATTTAGTGGCCAATAAAATTGAGCTCTCAATAATGCTTTGAACCCATTCTGCATCTGTCATTCTATAAAAGTCATGGTATAGCTGCCTCCAAAAATGCATGACTGACAAGCTTACACAGTAACAGACCCAAGAAAACTCAAGCGCAGGTCTTAATGATGATAGAGAATCTTGGGTGTTGCTACTGTTAGCTGTGTTGTTTTTTCTTTGTTGATGAAAATGTTCTAAAAGTCCTTAACAGCCTGGGTGGTAAGGGTTATTTAGGACTATCTCAGCAGTTGGTGATGGAAGTGGATCCCTGGTTCTTGGCTACATCAGGAGATGGGAGGCTTACCCAGAATGTCACATCTGGGAAACTTCCTCACATTGTGTACAGCCTTACTGTCGATGATGGATGGATGCCATAAAAGAAAGTTACTGAGGTATGAATTAACATCATAACTGAATTCTTTCCTGCAGTGATAAGGCCAGAGCATGCTTGGTTTCTGAAGGAGCTATGTTATATGGCGCTGTAAAAAGGGTCACCCTTAAGCCTTATTTGCCCATATTTAATTATTATGCCTTAAAAAAAGCATACACCATACTCTGACATCTCACTTTCACAACATTCACTATACAGGAGAGCTTGGTATTAAGCCAGTTTATTTTGGACTCCATCCAAGAGAATTTAATTAAGAATATCTAAAGTACCTTGTTATGAGCTGATCTTACCTGTAAATTGGTCCCAGCGAGAGTGCTGTGTTAAAGTTCCCAAAGATATGGTCCAAAAGAGAAAGAAAGAAAGAGAAGAAGTTTAAGCTTTTCCCCCTTCTTCTATTAGTATACATATACTGCTGTGCTCACAACTCTCAATTTTCTTAGTGCAAGTGCAAAAGAGCAGTTGTGCTAAGGTACAAAGGCAACTGAGTTTGGGGATGTGTATTAGACTTGTTCAGTTCACTTCAGTTCAGTCGCTCAGTCATGTCCAACTCTTTGCGACCCCATGAATCGCAGCATGCCAGGCCTCCCCGTCCATCACCAACTCCCGGAGTTCACTGAGACTCACGTCCATCGAGTTGGTGATGCCATCCAGCCATCTCATCCTCTGTCGTCCCCTTCTCCTGCCCCCAATCCCTCCCAGCATCAGAGTCTTTTCCAATGAGTCAACTCTTCGCATGAGGTGGCCAAAGTACTGGAGTTTCAGCCTTAGCATCATTCCTTCCAAAGAAATCCCAGGGCTGATCTCCTTCAGAATGGACTGGTTGGATCTATTACTCTTAAAACATACAAAATGAAGAAATTCTATGGGTTTGCAAACTCAGCCAATTGTAAAACAGAAATAACAGTAATAATTCTAATGGTCTAAAAGAAGTAAGTCATTTCTCTTTTGCATAAAGCTATAAAACCCTGTCTAGAATATACTTTGAATACTCTCCTAATAGCCCTACTGGAAAGACTGAAGAGTGGTACATAAATTATTGGAGTACAAGGTAAAATTAATGAAGGGGTTCCTTTCTACTGTACAAATCCCAGATTGATGAAATGAACTCTTATTGCACGCACTTTTTCCCTTTTGTTCCCCAAACTTAGAATGCATTTTGGATATTCAATAAAAGCCTATATAATGCATTTGGTTTTCTGAGTCTATAAAAGGTTAACAACATGTACTACAAAACAGGAAAAGTACCTCAAATACAGGTTAGATGTTTGACACCCAGGACTCCTTTCTGTTTATTTTGAGAATGATAATAATTGTATAAGCAAGTAGTTAAAATGATAAAAATATAACCAGGTTTTATATTATAAAAACTATAACCAAACATCAAACAATTGTGAGTTTTCCCTCAAACTATCATCCATTTTGGTATAAATATGTGAAATTTGGTTACACTTTTGCAAGCTTAAAAATCCATCTTTAAATGAAAGCGAAAACTCTCAGTTTTTTCCTATGTGTATATAATTTTTTGGCACAAGAGAGGTAATTTATATGTAAATTTATAAGTACAACTCTTATAGCTTAAAAAAATAAATATTTTTAGAACATCATATAATCATATAAAGAATACAGCATTTGCCTAAGTACTCTTTGGATAACAGTAGTAATTAAACATATATGAATATACATCCCTAGATGTGCATAAAACATTTGTCAATTACAATCCTTTTATATTTAATCGATTCCATGGGTTATAAAGAAACTACTGAAGAAAAATATTCTAGAGGTCATTATTATTCTATCCAAAATTTTGTTAAACATGTTTAATTGAAAACATGGAAAACAAAAACAAAAAATGTAAAAAACTGATTTCAGTTCAGTTCAGTTCAGTTCAGTTGCTCAGTCGTGTCCGATTCTTTGAGACCCCATGAATCACAGCACGCCAGGCCTCCCTGTCCATCACCAGCTCCCGGAGTTCACTCACACTCATGTCCATCGAGTCAGTGATGCCATCCAGTCATCTCATCCTCTGTCATCCCCTTCTCCTCATGCCCCCAATCCCTCCCAGCATCAGAGTCTTTTCCAATGAGTCAACTCTTCGCATGAGGTGGCCAAAGTACTGGAGTTTCAGCTTCAGCATCATTCCTTCCAAAGAAATCCCAGGGCTGATCTCCTTCAGAATGGACTGGTTGGATCTCCTCGAAGTCCAAGGGACTCTCAAGAGTCTTCTACAACACCACAGTTCAAAAACATCAATTCTTCAGCGCTCAGCTTTCTTAACAGTCCAACTCTCACATCCATACATGACCACTGGAAAAACAATAGCCTTGACTAGACGGACCTTTGTTGGCAAAGTAATGTCTCTGCTTTTCAATATGCTATCTAGGTTGGTCATAACTTTTCTTCCAAGGAGTAAGCGTCTTTTAATTTAATGGCTGCAGTCACCATCTGCAGTGATTTTGGAGCCCCAAAAAATAAAGCCTGACACTGTTTCCACTCTTTCCCCATCTATGTCCCATGAAGTGATGGGACCAGATGCCTATTATTCTATCCAAAATTTTGTTAAACATCTGTTTAATTGAAAACATGGAAAACAAAAACAAAAAAAAATGTATAAAGCTGATTTCAGTCATATTCAAATATAGGGAAAGTTTTTGAATGGTCAATTTCTTTCTAAGGGGGTTATATCTGGTATTCTTTTCTTGAGATCTGAATCACTTTTTCAAGTAAATTAGCTTATAACCTTTAACAGACTCCTGATTTTGAAAAGTAGCATTTTGAGAAGAGTAACATCTTTCATAATCATTTCTATATTCTCTCTGCTAATAAGGGCTCAATACATACCTTTTAAATAAAAAAGACTAGAAATACTTTAAACCAATTATTAAAACTAGAATTATTAGCTAATAGTACTGATGAGAAAAAGAAAGCAAGGTTTGGGGTTGAGGAGGCAGTTAACAGTCAAAATGAAAACAAATCTTGAAAAACAGAAGACTGGCCTATTAAAGAGAACTAAGAACTCTAAGGGACATGAGTTTGGGTGAACTCCGGGAGTTGGTGATAGACAGGGAGGCCTGGCGTGCTGCGATTCATCAGGTCGCAAAGAGTCGGACATGACTGAGCGACTGAACTGAACTGAACTGAACTGAAGAACTCTAAGAACTTTAAAAAATGAAACAAATGTTCATTTTATATTTTTTAGGTGTAAACCCTACATAAAGAATAGGACTTCCCAGGTGGAGCAGTGGTAAAGAATCTGCCTGCAAAGAGGGAGACCCCAGTTCAATACCTGAGTCAGGAAGATCCCCTGGAGAAGCAAATGGCAACCCACTCCAGTATTCTTGCCTGGATAATCCATGGACAGAGGAGAATGGCAGTTCATGGGGTCACAGAGTTGGACATGACTTCAACAATTGTGCACGCATGCTACATAAAGAATAGGACTGACACACTCTAGACACACTTAAGCATCAAAAGATTGTGTGCTATCAATATTTTCATAAATAGTGACATTCTCTAAATCAAGTCAAATTAAAAATAGAACTTTTGTACATCAGATCAGATTAGATCAGTCGCTCAAGGGGTTTATAAAGCATTTTAAACAACTCCATTACATTTTTTTTCTTAATTTACTAAACATTTTTATATTAATTATAAATTTTACTACTGGGAAAAATTACTTTGAAATGGCCTCTTTATTTATTGTTTTGAATATTCAGACTCTGAAGTACCATCATGACCTTTTGAAATACTTTTTTTGCCTTCTGACAGTTTATGATATGAGGGTGAGCTCTCCTCCGCCAGCCTAGTGAGCTGACCAAACAGGACAAGCAGAGTCCCTTTCCCTTAAACAGGACAGGATGGTGGCTGCCCTCAGTTTTGCAAGATTCTGCTCCCTGGACCTGATGCTCAGCAAGACTGGCTATTAGAGCTAATGGAGCCAGAAGCCAGGTATGACAGGCAACCCTGCAGGTTAAGTTGTGAGACAAAGGCTTCATCCATATCCAAGAAAGCTCACGGGAAGCAGCACCCTTATATAAGCAAAGGAAGAAAGACTGAATGCTCTTATCTAACCTTGGGAGGTAAATTGCCTTTTTCAGGAACATAAAGTAAAATATCACACTCTTTGTAAGACACTTAATTTCAAATGTGCATTTGAAAGGCAATTACTCCTTAGAAAAAGATTCCCAGATTCCCAACACCCTTGAGTAGAATTGTAATAAAAAAACACTGCTTTAACATAATGATCCCTCCACGTGCTGCATTTGCTTACTGTGTCTCTGTTGATAGACTGTTTTGCCTGAGGCACATTAGTTTTACTCTGTTTGGGAAATGAAATAAATATATTAGTTATTTCTTATCAAATGGCATTTTACAGTGTATTTTTTTTCCAAATATAAAATTAAAAAAAAAACCTTCCTAAGACCAGAAAATCGACATAACTCAAATAAAAACTTACTTCCTTCATTCAGACAGCAGCAGGATGTATAAGATTAAAACTTCTATCAAGGACTGGCTTATTACTCTCCTGATCAACAATCGAAGCACAAGGACACTACTCAATTGCATAAATCATCCCTCAGAATTTATGAGGTAATAAAAGCTGAAAAATACAGGTTTATAAAGAAGAGATTTTATGAAGCAGCATTCAAAATCATCTCAGTTAATTTCTGACACATATAGCAGAAACAAACAGGTTGACATCAGGACTTTAGCTTCTCCTTATTCATTTATTAAAATATCATTATCACTTTAATCCAAGTCCCTTTTTCTCAGAGATAAAAGGGAAAATTAAAAATCATTGTTGCATTCATGAGACAAATTTCTGGCATTTCATTCTAAGAATATGGTATTAGATACTTGGCAAATCTTTTCTGGGAAATACTACTTAAGGTAAACTCTTCCTCCTATTACCTGCCATGGCTTCAAAATCTTGCTTCTTTCTCAAGATTCTACTGACCAGGTACAGCTGCATAACTTTTTAAAATAAACTTGTCCTCCTTCTTAAATCAAAGCCAAGTTCCATCTGCAAAACTTCTCACAATTAGTGCTGTTATTTCCATGCACAAGGACTTCTTGGAAAGAATATCATGAAAGAGAGTTCTCACATCACTTTCCACAGAACAGAATGCTCCACCATCGGAACTGCAATGAAAACCATCTCAGATATTCTCTGAATAAGAAAAAGCCCAACATGAAAATGAATAAAATAGGTGAAAAGTTCAGAAAGAAAAATGCTATACTGTAGCAAGGGAGACTAACGAAGGATTCTGAGGAAGAAAAGACATGAATTCTTGTTACTACGGTTACTTATACTACAGCGTTGAGAATGTCACATGGTAGAGATGGAACATCTCAAACATGATGAAGGATGGACCACAGTGGTGGCAGAAGAAACGAGCCATAGCTGGATTCTGAATATATTTTGAAGAGCCAACATGATCTCTTGACGGATTGAATGCGGGTACAAGAGAAATAGAATAGGTGAAGATGAGTCCCAAATGTTTGGTGTAACAATTCAGAGGGAAAAATCTCCTAGAAATGGGGATGAAATGCTGTGGGAGAATTGGGTCTGAAAGTAAATAATAGGATACTTCTTTGACACGTCAGGTCTAGTTATACTTTCTTAAAAATCACTTCTCCAAGAATACTGTAATGATGAATATTTCTAAATGAAAAAAAAAGAATCAAGTATAAAATCAAGAATCAACTATAAAATGTGCATGTTATTAAAGATATCATGCATATCAAAAACTGGTTTTTTTTTTTAGTGTAAACAGTTAACAGTAGTTATTTCTAGCCAGTAAAAAAAAAAACATAGCTGACTTTCACTGTGAATTCCAGGAGTTGGTGATGGACAGGGAGGCCTGGCGTGCTGCGATTCATGGGGTCGCAAAGAGTCGGACACAACTGAGCGACTGATCTGATCTGATACTGAACATAAATTGCTTTTATCATATGAATAAATATAACAATACCTCAGATATAATATTTAACATTCTCAGGTTGACCTTCCCAGGTGGCACTAGTGGTAAAGAACCCACCTGTCTATGCAGGCAGATGTAAAAGACACAGGTTCCATCCCTGGGTCGGTAGATCTCCTGGAGGAAGGCTTGGCAACCCACTCCAGCATTCTCGCCTGGAGAATCCCATGGACAGAGGAGCCTGGGAGGCTGCAGTCTATAAGATCACATAGAGTTGGCCGTGACTGAAGCAACTTAGCACTTAGCACGCATGCATGCACACACATTCTCAGATCATGTCCTAACATGTCAATATTTATTCACATATCAAGATTATTATAAGATACATCTTTTGCCGGGACAGAAAATAGTTTGAGATCGTTTGATTTCTTAAGGCACTCTTTCCTCCAATTTTACTGAAGTACAGTTGATTTACAATGTTGTATTTAACTTCTGTCATACAGCAAAAGTGATACAATTATACACATATATTCTTTTCCATTATGGTTTAGCACCAGATCCTGAATATAGTTCTCTGCGTTACATAGAGGCACCTTGTTGTTTATCCATCCTGCCTATAATGGTTTGCATCTGGCAATTCCAAACCCTCGGTCCTTTCTTCCTCCACACTCCCCCGCCCTTGACCACCATAAGTCTGTTCTCTATTATCTGTAAGTCTGTTTCTGCTTTGTAGATATGCCATATTTTAGTTTTTTAGTTTCCACATATAAGTGCTATCATATGATATTTGTCTTTCTCTTTTTTACTTACTTCACCTAGTATAATAATCTTTAGATTCATCCAAGCTACTTCAAATGGCAGTATTTCATTCTTTTTAATGGCTGACCAAAATTCCATTGTGTGTAAGTATTAGCACATTTCACATCTTGTTTATCCATTCATCTGTTAATGGCTGTTTAGGTTGTTTCCATGTCTTGGCTAATGCAAATAGTGCTGCTGTGAAAACAAAGGCACATATATCTTTTCAAGTTATAGTTTAATCTGGATATACACCCAAGAGTGGGATTGCTGGGTATATGGCAACTCTATTTTAGTTTAGTTTTGTTTTTTTTTCTTTTGAGGAACCTCCATACTGCTTTCCATAGTGGCTGCATCAATTTACATTCCTATCAATATAGTGTAAAGGGTTCCTTTTTTCTCCACATCCCATCCAGTATGTCTTATTTGTAGATTATTTTTTAGTGATGGTCATTCTGACTGGTGTGAGATGTTACCTGTCTATAGTTTTGATTTGTACTTCTCTAATAATTAGTGAAATTAAAAGACACTTACTCCTTGGAAGAAAAGTTATAACCAACCTAGACAGCATATTGAAAAGCAGAGACATTACTTTGCCAACAAAGGTCTGTTTAGTCAAGGCTATGGTTTTTCCTGTGGTCATGTATGGATGTGAGAGTTGGACTGTGAAGAAAGCTGAGAGCCAAAGAATTGATGCTTTTGAACTGTGGTGTTGGAGAAGACTCTTGAGAGTCCCTTGGACTGTAGGGAGATCCAACCAGTCCATTCTAAAGGAGATCAGCCCTGGGATTTCTTTGGAGGGAATGATGCTGAAGCTGAAACTCCAGTACTTTGGCCACCTCATGTGAAGAGTTGACTCATTGTAAAAGACTCTGATGCTGGAAGGGATTGGGGGCAGGAGAAGAAGGGGACGACAGAGGATGAGATGGCTGGATGGCATCACCGACTCGATGGACATGAGTTTGAGTGAACTCCAGGAGATGGTGATGGACAGGGAGGCCTGGCATGCTGCGATTCATGGGGTCACAAAGAATGGGACACGACTGAGCAACTGAACTGAACTAATCTGAATAATTAGTGATGATATGCATCTTTTTACGTGCCTATTGGCCATCCGTATGTCTTTTTTGGAGAAATATGTTAGATCTTCTGCCCCTATTTCGATTGGATTTTTTGTTGCTGTTGTTATTGAACTGTAGGAGCTGTTTGTATATTTTGGAAATTAAGCCCTTGCTGGTTACATCATTTGCAAACATTTTCCCGCTGGTCTATAGGAGGTCTTTTCATTTTGTTCATGGTTTCCTTTGCTGTGTAAAGGAATCAGGACTTCCCCGATACTTCAGTTGGTAAAGAATTCACTTGCAATGCAGGAGACCCCGATCCGATTCCTGGGTCGGGAAAATCTGCTGGAGAAGGGATAGGCTACCCACTCCAGTATTCTTGGGCTTCCCCTCTGGCTCAGCTGGTAAAGAATCTGCCTGCAATGTGGCACACTTGGGTTTGATCTCTGAGTTGGGAAGATTCCCTGGAGAAGGGAAAGGCTACCCAGTCCAGTATTCTGTCCTGGAGAATTCCATGGACTATATAGTCCATGGGGTCTCAAAGAGTTGGGCACGACTGACCGACTTTCACTTCACTTTCTGTGTAAAAGCTTTTAAGTTTGATTAGGTACCATCTGCTTATTTTTACTTTTATTTCTATTGCTTTGCGAGATCAACCTAAGAAAATACTAGTACAATGTATATCAGAGAATGTTTTGCCTATATTCTCTTCTAGGAGTTTTATGGTGTCTTATTATTTAAGTGTTTAAGCCATTTTGAGTTTATTTTTGTGTACGGCATGACAGTGTGTTCTAACCTTATTGATTTACAAGCAGCTGTCCAACTTTCCCAACACCACTTGCTGAAAAGACTGTCTTTTCCGCATTGTATATCCTTGCCTCCTTTGTCAAAGTTTAATTTTCTTTTTTATTTAAATTTAAATTGGAGGCTAATTACTTTACAATATGGTGGTGGTTTTTGCTATACATTCACATGAATCAGCCATGGGTGTACATGTGTTCCCCATCCTGAACACCGCCTCCCACCTCCCTTCCTATCCCATCCCTCAGGATCATCCCAGTGCACCAGCCCTGAGCACCCTGTCTCATGCACTGAACCTGGACTGGTGATCTATTTCACATATGATGATATACATGTTTCAATGCTATTCTTTCAAATCATCCCACCCTTGCCTTCTCCCACAGAGTCCAAAAGTCTGTTCTTTACATCTGTGTCTCTTTTGCTGTCTTGCATATACAGTCATTATTACCATCTTTCTAAATTCCATATATATGCATTAATATACTGTATTGGTGTTTTTCTTTCTGACTTGCTTCACTCTGTATAATAGGCTCCAGTTTCATCCACCTCATTAGAACTGATTCAAATGCTTTCTTTTTAATAGCTGAATAATATTCCATTGTGTATATGTACCACAGCTTTCTTATCCATTCATCTCCCGATGGACATCTAGGTTGCTTCCATGTCCTGGTTATTGTAAGCAGTGCTGCGATGAACATTGGCATACACATGTCTCTTTCAATTCTGGTTTCCTCGGTGTGTATGCCCAGTAGTGGGATTGCTGGGTTGTATGGCAGTTCTATTTCCAGTTTTTAAGGAATCTCCTTAAAAACAGTATAGATACCAGTCTGCATTCCCACCAACAGTGTAAGAGGGTTCCTTTTTCTCCACACCCTCTCCAGCATTTATTGTTTGTAGCCATTCTGACCAGCCTGAGATGGCACCTCATTGTGGTTTTGATTTGCATTTCTTTGATAATGAGTGATGTTGAGCTAAAGATTAATTTTCCATAGGTGTGTGTATTTATTTCTGAGCTCTCAACTCTGTTTCACTGCTCCATATGTCTATTTTTGAAGGTTCTCATCTTTTAAATAAACTTTTTAGTTTATAGTAATTTTATATTTACAGAAAAGTTGCAAAGATAAGTAGAGTTCCTACACACCCTTCATCAAGCTTCCCCTAATGTTAGTATCTTACGTAATGATGGTACACTTGTGAAAACCAAAAAATTAACAACAGTACAATGCTATTAACTAAACAAGCAATGCTATTAACTAAAGATTTAATTCATATTTCACCAGTTTTTCCACTAACGTGCTTTTTGCTGTTCCAAGATTGAAGCCAGAATACCCTATTGCATTTAGTCACTGTGTCTTCTGATTCTCATTTCAATCTAAGTTTCTTGTCTTACCTTGTTTTTCATAAACTTGGCAGTTTCAAAGACTGCTGGTCAGGTATTCTGCAGTTCCTCAATTTGAATTTGGTTAACATTTTCTGCATGATTAGACTGGGGTTACGGGTTTAGGGGAAGAATGCCACAGAGATGAATTGTCTTTCCCATCACATCGTATCAGGAGGCACATGATATCCCCTGATAATATACCATGAACTTCTCCTTTTACAGTATAAGTTTATCTACTGTAAATTTACTATTTTTCTCCTTCCATATTTTTTTCTTTTATTAATGAGTCACTGTGTCCAGTCTAAACTCACAGGGAGGGAATAAAACTTCATATTCCAGAATGGGAATGTATTCCTATGTATCTATCTGACATTTTTTCCTGTAAGAACTGAACCTTCTCCCCATTCTCTTTTTATTCAGTGACTTATTAATATGGATTCATAGATATTTATTTTATGTTACAATATATAATTTTATTTTGATTCTTTCAATAGTATAGTAAAAGGAGGGAGGACAGATATTTTCATCAATATTTTACAGATGAGTATATGGTTCAATGCTTATAAATATACACATTTCACAACAGAGACTCAAGGTGAAGAAAAATCACAGAGCGCTTCCTGAGGGGAACAAAATATACCTCTAATTTTGGGGGACTGGTTATTTTAAGAAACAGCAAAGAAAGAAGAAATTCTGAAAACTGTGATGTTAACCTTCTATAAGAGATATTTGCATTTATAAGGGGGATCTCTGTTTGTAAGTGTGTCTCCCTCGCTAGACCTGGAAGAAAAGGAGGAATAACTCTTACTAATGGAGAAGGCACTGACTCAAATCTTCATAACAACCATGCCCTTGTTTGCTGTGCTTTGCCTGAAAACCTCCCCCAGCTGCTTTCCCCCATCCAGCATGTTTTCTGTCTTTAGCTGGAGATGGTATTTAAGGTGGTGTGTGCTCAATTGTGTCCAGCTCTGCACTCCACGGACTGTAGCCCACCCGGCTCCTCCGTGGCTTCTCTGTCCATGTAATTTTCTAGGTTCTTACTCCTCCAGGGGATCTTCCCAAGCCAGGGATGGAACCAGTGTCTCTTGTATCCCCTGCATTGACAGGAGGATTCTGTACCACTAGCGCCACCTGGGAAGATCATTTAAGGTGGTGGCTTGGACCATTTGGGAGTTACTCAGTTTTCCTGGCTATCTTCCATGAATAGAGGACACATACATGTTATTAACCTTTTTTTTTTTTTTTTTTTCTGTTAGTCTGTCTTTTATTACAGGGATATCTCAGCCAAGGACCTAGAAGGCAGAGGGAAAATTATTGTACCTCCTCCACACTTGCAGTCATGCACCTCAGAGAGAACTGCATATGGGAACCTTCAGTATCTTGGCCAGAAATATGGATTATAATAAAATATTATTAAGAAAATTTCCATGGAACTCTAGATTATAGTTGCAGGAGACAAACCACTTGTCTTATAGGGACTACATTCTTTCCATTTAAGTTAAGCCTAAAAATTGGCTATTAAGTCATAACCACAAAATAAAGAAAACACTCATTTATGCAACATGATGTCTATGCTTGCACATAAAGAGCCTCTTCCAAAATTGAAAATTAGACCACATTTACTTTGCCTTACGTACTAGAGAAAATATCTATGAAAAAGAACAAAAAAGAAGTTACTCTTGCCATGAGTGGAATGCATGTCCAAGGAGATAAGTGCCAACTTTCCTGGTGGGTGGAGAGGCATATAGGTAGATTGGAGACAGATTAATCTCATTTTCTATTTATTAAAAAGCAACAACTATTTTCAGGGTGCTTTAAGAACTGTGTACCAAAAGTTAGTACTTAGGAAGAAAACCTAAGCATGAATAAACTGGTCAATTTGATTAACAAATATGGCAGGGCAAAATTTTTAATGCCTATTTTTGTTTTAGGATTCAAAAATAATAGCAATTTACTGAATAAAAGTGAATACAGGGGAAAATCTGTGTAATGAGTTAATGAATTTTAAATGGAAAATTATTATTTTATCTTTCCAGTTCAAATGAAGCTACATATAACATATATTGACATTTCATTTCTCCTTATTCATTCCAAACTGTTACACAAACTATCTTGACATAAACAATCAGTTTCCTTAGAATTTTGCATTAGTCCATGAAACGTCTTAAACAAGGAAACAGGTTCGGGACCAACTGACTATGAGTACCAGGAACGAGAGGTTTCCTAACGTTACGGATGCCAACTAAAGAATGTCACTGTCCACCCTGTTCCTCAAGGACTGAGTCATTGGCCACTTCGGTCGTTTCAACATCCCGTGAAAGGAATTCAGGACAGAGATCAGGAATCAGGCTTTCTGTGCTCTGGGAAAACTGGCAGAACAGGCCTCAGATACTAAAAAATGTTTAGGATAAAATTTTATGAACTCATTTTCTTGCATTTTCCCATACTCAGAAAAGCACTATAATCATAAACTAAGATATCTGTGCTTCATGACTAGCAGTAACCTTTAATGCAGATGTGGGCTTGACTACAAGGACCCCTTCTCCAAAATCACATATATGCTGACCTCCTCCCTTATCACTTTGGAACAGTTTCTCAGAGCTATCTGAGAGGCTGTCTCCCAGACTATAGTACTCAGCTAAAGCTAAGTCATTTCAATTGTGTCCGACTCTGTGCGACCCCATAGACGGCAGCCCACCAGGCTCCCCCGTCCCTGGGATTCTCCAGGCAAGAACACTGGAGTGGGTTGCCATTTCCCTCTCCAATGCATGAAAGTGAAAAGTGAAAGGGAAGTCGCTCAGTCGTGTCCGACTCTCAGCGATCCCATGGACTACAGCCTTCCAGGCTCCTCCATCCATGGGGATTTTCCAGGCAAGAGTACTGGAGTGGGGTGCCATTGCCTTCTCCAATAGTACTCAAAGTCCTCAAATATAACTGAAACTCACAGCTCCCACATTGTGCATATTTATTTCAGTCTAACACAGAGATCCAACCAGTCCATTCTGAAGGAGATCAGCCCTGGGATTTCTTTGGAAGGAATGATGCTAAAGCTGAAACTCCAGTACTTTGGCCACCTCATGCGAAGAGTTGACTCATTGGAAAAGACTCTGATGCTGGGAGGGATTGGGGGCAGGAGGAGAAGGGGACGACAGAGGATGAGATGGCTGGATGGCATCACTGACTCGATGGACGTGAGTCTGAGTGAAGTCCGGGAGCTGGTGATGGACAGGGAGGCCTGGCATGCTGCAATTCATGGGGTCACAAAGAGTCAGACATGGCTGAGCGACTGAACTGAACTGAACTGAACTGAACACAGAGAGTATGAATAACATCAGGTCATAAAGAAGCTTGAGCAACACCAACACCAATATCCCACATTCTTCAGAACAATTCCGAGTATAGGGAATAAGATGCCAAAGGGACTAAGTACTCTGATTACATTTCTACACAGCACTAAATTCCCTTTAAAGAAAGAAGACGTACATGCTAAAAGCAAAGAAGAGTCTCCAAGTGTTATGGTTCGTTCTGAATTTCTGAACTTTCCTGAAAAGTTTTGAAAAATTAATGAAAAAGGCTACTCATGCTTTCTTGTACCTTATTTAGTGTATCAAAGGGAAAATGAAGGTAATGCAAGAGTATACAGAGGCCTAAAAATCTTATTACTAAGAAAATCGGTAGTTTCTAAACAGCCCCAAATTGACTAAATGATCTGAAAAGAAGATTTTTTGTTGGTGGTGTTTTATTCTGGTGTCTAAGAGGCACCATGGGAATGTAATCTAAAGGCCAGGACACTAGAAATATGCTCTATAAAGACCTCATAGAAAAACACTTGATCAGCGGACTTGAGAAGCAAACCGAACACTTATAATTACCACAGTTAAAACACAAGTGTAGTATCTTGCCAAAATTTTGTTTTACAAAAAAGGAGGAGGAGGAGGAGGAAGGGTGAGTTGAAGCTAAGTGTTTAGACACTGGAATAATTTTTGCCATAAATTAAAAATAAATATCTTATTGCCAGGGTGACTTTTGAGAATCATAGATTCAAAAGACTTAAAAATCACATAATAAGCATATATGATACTATTTTCAGCAAGTATAATAAATATGAACCCACTCCAGCACTCTTGCCTGGAGAATCCCATGGACAGAGGAGTCCGGTGTGTCCCCAGGGTCACAAAGAGTCAGAGATGACTGAAGTGACTTGGCATGTAAGCACATGTAATAAATATGCATACATACATATGACTACACATATTTAGGACATGCAATTGCAACTATATTATTTCAGAATAGATAAATGTAATACTTCAGAAAGATACTAAGGATGTCTCTATCTGTAGAATATTCCACCACAATGGCAACATTTGTTGCTAGGAAACCCAGTGAGATGAATAAAAAAAGAAAGTTCCAACCATGTAAAGATCTGATGTAAGTCTCTAAACAGGACAAATTCATTTCTGGACTTTATGCTCTAACCTTTGCAAGATTTGCATTGCTCCATAAAGAAATCTTAAATACGCAACTTAGAAAATCCAGTAGCTACCAAAGCATCAGGGATGCTCTAAGTTCTTAAATCAGTATCTCTATAGGCCTGCATAGATAATGGCCATTCATCCCTCAGTTGATAAAACCACCACAAAATCACTCATTCATTCAAAAAAAATTATGAAACACGGACTACTCAGGCAGTGATAAAAACTCTGGAGAAAATTGAGCAAAATACAATTCCTGTCCACTGAAAAAAATAAAATTATATATACTGTTATGAAAACACAAGTCCATTGCCTGAAGCACAATGAGACCAAACAATAGCAGAATGCCAGCGTTTGAAAAAGAGAAAGGTTAACTGAGGGCCGTGCAAGGAGATGCCTTAAAACCCCTAAAACCCCCCAATTCCCCTTTTCTAGGAAAGGTGGGGGAGGGGTTAAGTTGCTGGAAAATTTTCCTGTCAGAGCTTTAGTTCTTGAGGTCAGGTCATGGTCAGATAACGAGACTCCTGTAAACCTCCACCAGATGTTCTTCTCTGTTCTGGTAAGAAAGAGCGAGGTCCCCAGGCTCAACTCTCACCCCTGGAGGTCCAGGCCTGGCTGAGAGGAGATCTCAGCTGGTGTCTCCCTCAGGGGCAGATCCCCAGACTCTGCCCAGCTGGCATCACTGAGGGAGCCAGATGCCCAGGACCAAACTGGCCCTCAGGCTCTGCAAGCTGCCCAAATTGCAGAGCATGAGGTTCTACAGACCGCATGCTAGACAGACTGCTTACAGCCATTAAGTCACAGAGGTGGGCTCCACTGAGGCATAGACCGAGAGCTGAGCAAGACCACGAAGTGCCCCTCATTGTCAGGTACTTGCTTGGGGAAGGGCCCACTGTGGCTCCAGTCAATGGCTGAGCAACCATCAATGGTCTTCCAGGGACCATTGATGCCTGGTAACAGAGATCAGGGACAACTAGCTGCCGCGGTGGCCGAGTGTGGAGGGCTGTGCAGGGCCAGCAGCGCTCTTACAGTATTAATCCAATGATCTCATAAAGAAATGTGAAGACTTAACTGTCACAAGTGCTACAAAAGAGAAATACAAGCTGCTTTACAATTTGCTAATGGAGGAAGTGGACCTGATTAGGGAGATCAGGAAAAGCTTCCCTGAGAAAATGACACTTTACAATGACATCAACAATATGGAGTGTTCACTAGGTTAGAAAAAGAGGAAACGGTTTTGAAAATAAGGCCTCAGGGCATGGAGAACAACAGAGGGCAGGGTAGCTAGAAAAGGTAAGCTGAGGTAGAAACCAGGGTGTGGATGTCACTGTGAACTATATTAAGAACTTTTGTTTTTCCCTGCAGAGCAACAGGCTAGCTTTGAGGTGTTAACAGCAAGGGAGAAAATGCGATTAGATATGCATTTTCAATGCTCACTTTGGCCACTGTGTAAGGAGAAAACAGGGGAGCCGGAGGACATGTGGGAAAGATTAGTTCAGGTGAGGAGGCTGGCTGCAGCAGCCAATATGGATTTAGGAGACAAAATCAACAGGACCAGGTAATGGCTGCACGTGGGATGTGGGAAGAGTCAGGGATGATTCTAGGGCTTCTGACTCTCATTTCCTTAAAGTTCTTTATAATCCCAGATTTGGGGTCATTAATTATAGTGGCAAATTGTAGACTGTTTTCATGAAAGAACGAGAAAACAGGATACCAAGAAAAATACCGATGTCTCCCACTTAAGCAGAACTGTGTCATTAGTGGAAATAAGGAACACTGGAGGAGGGCCAGGGTTTATCTGTCTGTTGGCTTGATGTCTGGTTACTTTGAGAAATTAGTTGAATTTTGGTCATGTTGAATATGTCAGAAATGACCAGCTGTCAGCCAAAGATGGGTGCTTATTTCATAGTATGGAATTACTGTGGGAATTAGCTGCTCAAAGATTCAATCCTCCCCAATCCTTTGCTAGATGGGGCCAGGTGCTTTTTGGGAGTATGGCCAATAGTACTGGGTTGCAAAGCTTAAGAAGTAGGTGTGATTTTTTTTTTTTTTTTCCCTGCCTCCTTGTTCCCCACCCACTGACCTCATGCAAGAAGTCTATAAGCCTTAAACGAGAGCAAAACTCCAAGTATAAGGGAGTAGGCTTTCCTAAAAATTACCAGGTTAGAAGGCTGCTTGCCAACCAGAAACTGGGCTAAGAAAACAAGTTGTACTGTGCAATTGCACTGGAATTTTGGACTATCTTTGTTGCCACAGCTAGCAATATCCCAACTAAAACATGGAACTTGATATACCTTTGAAACTTTGAAGGAAAGCCGTCAGATAGGCAATTAGGTACATAGATTCAGAGCTCAAGGAGGAATTCTGAACTGAAAATATTAACTTGAGAATCATCTGGGTAATGGTGATGATTAAACCTGAAGGCACAGATGACACTGCTTAAGGAGAAAATACAATTAAGAGAGGAGCTAGTTCAACAGTAGAGAAGACTTCAGAAGTATAAAGTCATTTCCTGCTTATAGATGTAGAGGTAGAGTAGTTAAATGGTTACTAGTATCCAGAAGTATCTATTCGGTGATAGTTCAGTTCAGTTGAGTTGCTCAGTCACGTCCGACTCTTTGCCACCCCATGAATCCCAGCACGTCAGGCCTCCCTGTCCATCACCAACTCCTGGAGTTCACTCAGACCCAAGCCAATCGAATCAGTGATGCCATCCATCCATCTCATCCTTTGTCGTCCCCTTCTCCTCCTGCCCCCAATCCCTCCCAGCATCAGAGTCTTTTCCAATGAGTCAACTCTTTGCATCAGGTGGTCAAAGTATTGGAGTTTCAGCTTTAGCATCATTCCTTCCAAAGAAACCCCAGGGCTGATCTCCTTCAGAATGGACTGGTTGGATCTCCTTGCAGTCCAAGGGACTCTTCTCCAACACCACAGTTCAAAAGCATCAATTCTTCGGTGCTCAGCTTTCTTTATAGTCCAACTCTCACATCCATACATGACCACAGGAAAAACCATAGCCTTGACTAGACGGACCTTTGTTGGCAAAGTAATGTCTCTGCTTTTGAATACGCTATCTAGGTTGGTCATAACTTTCCTTACAAGGAGTAAGCGTCTTTTAATTTCATGGCTGCAATCACCATCTGCAGTGATTTTGGAGCTCAAAAAAATAAGTCTGACACTGTTTCCACTGTTTCCCCATCTATTTCTCATGAAGTGATGGGACCGGATGCCATGATCTTCGTTTTCTGAATGTTGAGCTTTAAGCCAACTTTTTCACTCTCCACTTTCACTTTCATCAAGAGGCTTTTGAGTTCCTCTTCACTTTCTGCCATAAGGGTGGTGTCTTCTGCATAGCTGAGGTTATTGATATTTCTCCCTGCAATCTTGATTCCAGCTTGTGCTTCTTCCATCCCAGCATTTCTCATGATGTACTCTGCATAGAAGTTAAATAAGTAGGGTGACAATATACAGCCTTGACATACTCCTTTTCCTATTTGGAACCAGTCTGTTGTTCCATGTCCAGTTCTAACTGTTGCTTCGTGACCTGCATATAGGTTTCTCAAGAGGCAGGTCAGGTGGTCTGGTCCATCTCTTTCAGAATTTTCCACAGTTTATTGTGATCCACACAGTTAAAGGCTTTGGCATAGTCAATAAAGCAGTTAAGGGGGGGAGGAGCCAAGATGGTGGAGGAGTAGGATGGGGAGAACACTTTCTCCCCCACAAATTCATCAAAAGAGCATTTAAACGTCGAGTAAATTCCACAAAACAACTTCTGAATGCCGGCAGAGGACATCAGGCACCCAGAAAAGCAACCCAACGCTTCGAAAGGAGGTAGGAAAAAATATAAAAGACAAAAAAAGAGACAAAAGAGGGAGGGACGGAGTTCCGTCCCAGGAAGGGAGTCTTAAAAAGAGAGAAGTTTCCAAACACCAGGAAACCTTCTCACTGCTGAATCTGTGCCGAGCTTTGGAAGCACAGAGGGCAACATAAAAGGGAGAAAAAAAATAAATAAATAATTAAAAATCGCAGATTGTGAGCCCTACGGTAACTCCCCCAGCGGAGAAGCAGCGCACACGCCTGCACACGGCATTAGCAAGCGGGGGCTGGGCAGGGAAGCGCGGAACGGGCTGTGTCCCTTAGAGTAAGAATCGGGCCTGAATGTCTTGAGCGCTATCTGAGCGAAATAATTTGGGCTAGCAAACTAGACTGTGGGATATCTACCACGCGAAAAGCCAGCCCTAACCTAAGACGCCGCCAGGCCCGCGCACAGAACAAAGGACTGAACAGAGATAGCCGGTTGCAGACCTTCCCCCTCCGGTGACAGGCAGCCAGAGCCGGAAGGGGGCAATCGCAGCCCCAGAGAGACACTATCTATAAAACTGTAAGCAGGCTTCCTTGCTAACTAAAACTTCTTGGGAGTCTGGACGGTCAACATCTGCCTGAGAAGGTGCGCCGGTTTTACACCCAGATAACCGAGTGGCGGGGAGGCGATAAGTCGCAGCATTGGCGCCCGCCAAACACCTCATCACCTGAGCTGCTCGGATCTGGGAAGGGCACAAAACGCAGGCCCAACTGAGTCTGCGCCTCTGAGGACTACCCAAGTGCCTGAACTTGAGCGGCTTGGACCTGGGAGCTCAGCCCAGGGCCAGCCTCTGATTGTTCCCGGCGGAACAACCTAGAGCCCAAGCAGTGTGGGCAAGGAGGCTACACGCGCCGTGAGCGGGGACAGACCCAGTGTGGCTGAGGCACTGCGAGCGCACGCCAGTGTTATCTGTTTGCAGCATCCCTCCCTCCCTCCCCACAGCGCAGCTGAACAAGTGAGCCTAAATTAAAAAAAAAAAAAAAATAGTGTCCTCAACCATCCCCTTTGTGTCAGGGCGGGAACCAGACACTGAAGAGACCAGCAAACAGAAGAAGCTATAACAGAGGGAAATGCCTTGGAAGCTACAGGCCATAGATTAAAACCCTGTGGTTACTACGGACTGCATAGGAAGGGGCCTATAGATCTAGAGAAATATAAGTCGGACTAAGGAACTAGCCAAAAATGAACTGAACCCACAATACTCACAACAAAACCAGAGAAAGACCTAGATATATTTTTACTATTTTTATGATCAATCTTTCCTTTTTTTTTTAATTAAAAAAATTTTTAAGTCCTCTATTGTCCTTTAATTTTCACTTTTATAACTATTACTTTGCAAAAAAAAAAAAGACCCTATTTTTTTTTCTTCTTCAGCAAACTTCATATATATATTTTATAATTTTTTGACCGTGTTTTTTTTTTTTTTTCTTTTTCTTCTTTTCTTTAACATTGTATTTTTGAAATTCCAAACTCTACTCTAGATTTTTAATTTTAGCCTTTTGGTATATGTTATCAATTTTGTACCTATAGTTTTTTTCATAATTTCTGTGACTTTTTTTTTTTCCTCTGTTTCTTTCTGTTCTTCTTTTGTATAACATCGTATATCTGCAATTCCAAACTCTACTCAAGATTTTTAATTTTTGCTTTTTGGTATTTGATATCAATTTTGTACCTGTATTTTCTTTATAATTTTTGCGACATTGTTTTTGTTGGTTTGTTTGTTTTCTCTCTTTCTTTTTCTTCTTCTTTTTTTTAACATTGTATTTTTGAAATTCCAAACTCTACTCTAGATTTTTAACTTTTGCTTTTTGGTATTTGATATCAATTTTGTACCTGTATTTTCTTTATAATTTTTGCGACATTGTTTTTGTTGGTTTGTTTGTTTTCTCTCTTTCTTTTTCTTCTTCTTTTTTTTTAACATTGTATTTTTGAAATTCCAAACTCTACTCTAGATTTTTAACTTTTGCTTTTTGGTATCAGTTATCAATTTTGTACCTGTAGTTTCTTTATAATTTTCGCGACCTTGTTTGTTTTTCTTTGTTCGTTTTTTCTCTCTTTCTTTTCCTTCTTCTTTTCTTTAACATCGTATTTTTGAAATTCCAAACTCTACTCTAGATTTTTAATTTTAGCCTTTTGGTATATGTTATCAATTTTGTACCTATAGTTTTTTTTTAATAATTTCTGTGGCTTTTTTTTTTCTTTTTTTTCCCTCTGTTTCTTTCTCTTCTTCTTTTATATAACATCATATATCTGCAATTCCAAACTCTACTCAAGATTTTTAATTTATGCTTTTTGGTATTTGATATCAATTTTGTACCTGTATTTTCTTTATAATTTTTGCGACATTGATTTTGTTGGTTTGTTTGTTTTCTCTCTTTATTTTTCTTCTTCTTTTTTTTTTTAACATTGTATTTTTGAAATTCCAAACTCTACTCTAGATTTTTAACTTTTGATTTTTGGAATTAGTTATCAATTTTGTACCTGTAGTTTCTTTATAATTTTCGCGACCTTGTTTGTTTTTCTTTGTTCGTTTTGTCTCTCTTTCTTTTCCTTCTTCATTAACATCGCATTTTTGAAATTCCAAACTCTACTCTAGATTTTTAATTTTTGCTTTTATGTATTTGTTACCAATTTTGTACCTTTAAGAACCCAATCTTCAGGACCCATTTTTCACTAGGGAACGAGATTACTGGCTTGACTGCTCTCTCTCCCTTTGGACTCTCCGTTTTCTCCACCAGGTCGCCTGTACCTCCTCCCTAACCCCTCTCTACTCTACCCAACTCCGTGAATTTCTGTGTGTTCCAGATGGTGGAGAACACTTAGGGAACTGATTACTGGCTGGATCTGTCTCTCTCCTTTTCATTTCCCCCTTTTATCCTTCTGGCCACCTCTGTCTCCTGCCTCCTTCTTCTCTTCTCTGTATAACTCTGTGAACATCTCTGAGCAGTCCAGTTGTGGAGTGCACATAAGGAAGTGACTACTGGCTAGCCCACTCTCTCCACTATTGATTCCACCTCATCTCATTTGGGTCACCACTAAATCCCTCCTCCCTCTTCTCTTTTCCATGTAATGCTGTGAACCTCTCTGAGTGACCCTCACTGTAGAGAAACTTTTCATCTTTAACGTAGATGTTTTATCAATGGTGCTGTATAGAAGGAGAAGTTTTGAAACTACTGTAAAAATAAGACCGATAACTGAAAGTAGGAGGCTTAAGTCCAAACCCTGACTCCAGGGAACTCCTGACTCCAAGGAACATTAATTGACAGGAGCTCATCAAACACCTCCATACCGACACTGAAACCAAGCACCACACAAGGGCCAACAAGTTCCAGGGCAAGACATACCAAGCAAATTCTACAGCAACAAAGGAACACAGCCCTGAGCTTCAAGATACAGGCTGCCCAAAGTCACCCCCAAATCATAGACATCTCATAACTCATTACTGGACATTTCATTACACTCCAGAGAGAAGAAATACAGCTCCATTCACCAGAACATCGACACAAGCTTCCCTAACCAGGAAACCTTGACAAGCCACCTGTACAAACCCACACATAGTGAGGAAACGCCTCAATAAAGAGAACTCCACAAACTACCAGAATACAGAAAGGACACCCCAAACTCAGCAATTTAAACAAGATGAAGAGACAGAGGAATAGCCAGCAGATAAAGGAACAGGATAAATGCCCACCAAACCAAACAAAAGAGGAAGAGATAGGGAATTTACCTGATAAGCATTCTGAATAATGATAGTGAAATTGATCCAAAATCTTGAAATTAAAATGGAATCACAGATAAATAGCCTGGAGGCAAGGATTGAGAAGATGCAAGAAAGGTTTAACAAGGACTTAGAAGAAATAAAAAAGAATCAATATATAATGAATAACACAATAAGTGAAATTAAAAACACTCTGGAGGCAACAAATAGTAGAATAACAGAGGCAGAAGATAAGATTAGTGAATTAGAAGATAGAATGGTAGAAATAAATGAATCAGAGAGGACAAAAGAAAAACAAATTAAAAGAAATGAGGACAATCTCAGAGACCTCCAGGACAATATTAAACGCTACAACATTCGAATCATAGGGGTCCCAGAAGAAGAAGACAAAAAGAAAGACCATGAGAAAATACTTGAGAAGATAATAGTTGAAAACTTCCCTAAAATGTGGAAGGAAATAATCGCCCAAGTCCAAGAAACCCAGAGAGTCCCAAACAGGATAAACCCAAGGCGAAACACCCCAAGACACATATTAATCAAATTAACAAAGATCAAACACAAAGAACAAATATTAAAAGCAGCAAGGGAAAAACAACAAATAACACACAAGGGAATTCCCATAAGGATAACAGCTGATCTTTCAATAGAAACTCTTCAAGCCAGGAGGGAATGGCAAGACATACTTAAAATGATGAAAGAAAATAATCTACAGCCCAGATTATTGTACCCAGCAAGGATCTCATTCAAGTATGAAGGAGAAATCAAAAGCTTTTCAGAAAAGCAGAAGCTGAGAGAATTCTGCACCACCAAACCACCTCTCCAACAAATACTAAAGGATATTCTCTAGACAGGAAACACAAAAGTGGTGTATAAATTCGAACCCAAAACAATAAAGTAAATGGCAACGGGATCATACTTATCAGTAATTACCTTAAACGTAAATGGGTTGAATGCCCCAACCAAAAGACAAAGACTGGCTGAATGGATACAAAAACAAGACCCCTACATATGTTGTCTACAAGAGACCCACCTCAAAACAGGGGACACATACAGACTGAAGGTGAAGGGCTGGAAAAAGATTTTCCATGCAAATAGGGACCAAAAGAAAGCAGGAGTAGCAATACTCATATCAGATAAAATAGACTTTAAAACAAAGACTGTGAAAAGAGACAAAGATGGTAACTACATAATGATCAAAGGATCAATCCAAGAAGAAGATATAACAATTATATATGCACCCAACACGGGAGCACCACAGTATGTAAGACAAATGCTAACAAGTATGAAAGGAGAAATTAACAATAACACAATAATAGTGGGAGACTTTAATAACCCACTCACACCTATGGATAGATCAACTAAACAGAAAATTAACAAGGAAACACAAACTTTAAACGATACAATAGACCAGTTAGACCTAATTGATATCTATAGGACATTTCATCCCAAAACAATGAATTTCACCTTTTTCTCAAGCGCACATGGAACCTTCTCCAGGATAGATCACATCCTGGGCCATAAAGCTAGCCTTGGTAAATTCAAGAAAATAGAAATCATTCCAAGCATCTTTTCTGACCACAATGCAGTAAGATTAGATCTCAAGTACAGGAGAAAAACTATTAAAAAATCCAACATATGGAGGCTGAACAACACGCTGCTGAATAACCAACAAATCACACAAGAAATCAAAATTTGCATAGAAACGAATGAAAATGAAAACACAACAACCCAAAACCTGTGGGACACGGTAAAAGCAGTCCTAAGGGGAAAGTTCATAGCAATACAGGCACACTTCAAGAAACAAGAAAAGAGTCAAATAAATAACCTAACTCTACACCTAAAGCAACTAGAAAAGGAAGAAATGAAGAACCCCAGGGTTAGTAGAAGGAAAGAAATCTTAAAATTTAGAGCAGAAATAAATGCAAAAGAAACAAAAGAGATCATAGCAAAAATCAACAAAACCAAAAGCTGGTTTTTTGAAAGGATAAATAAAATTGACAAACCATTAGCCAGACTCATCAAGAAACAAAGGGAGAACAATCAAATCAATAAAATTAGAAATGAAAATGGAGAGATCACAACAGACAACACAGAAATACAAAGGATCATAAGAGAGTACTATCAACAATTATATGCCAATAAAATGGACAACGTGGAAGAAATGGACAAATTCTTAGAAAAGTACAACTTTCCAAAACTCGATCAGGAAGAAATAGAAAATCTTAACAGACCCATCACAAGCACGGAAATTGAAACTGTAATCAAAAATCTTCCAGCAAACAAAAGCCCAGGTCCAGACGGCTTCACAGCTGAATTCTACAAAAAATTTAGAGAAGAGCTAACACCTATCCTGCTCAAACTCTTCCAGAAAATTGCAGAGGATGGTAAACTTCCAAACTCATTCTATGAGGCCACCATCACCCTAATACCAAAACCTGACAAAGATCCCACAAAAAAAGAAAACTACAGGCCAATATCACTGATGAACATAGATGCAAAAATCCTTAACAAAATTCTAGCAATCAGAATCCAACAACACATTAAAAAGATCGTACACCATGACCAAGTGGGCTTTATCCCAGGGATGCAAGGATTCTTCAATATCCGCAAATCAATCAATGTAATACATCACATTAACAAATTGAAAAATAAAAACCATATGATTATCTCAATAGATGCAGAGAAAGCCTTTGACAAAATTCAACATCCAGTTATGATAAAAACTCTCCAGAAAGCAGGAATAGAAGGAACATACCTCAACATAATCAAAGCTATATATGACAAACCCACAGCAAACATTATCCTCAATGGTGAAAAATTGAAAGCATTTCCTCTAAAGTCAGGAACAAGACAAGGGTGCCCACTTTCACCATTACTATTCAACATAGTTTTGGAAGTTTTGGCCACAGCAATCAGAGCAGAAAAAGAAATAAAAGGAATCCAAATTGGAAAAGAAGTAAAGCTCTCACTGTTTGCAGATGACATGATCCTCTACATAGAAAACCCTAAAGACTCCACCAGAAAATTACTAGAACTAATCAATGACTATAGTAAAGTTGCAGGATATAAAATCAACACCCAGAAATCCCTTGCATTCCTATACACTAATAATGAGAAAACAGAAAGAGAAATTAAGGAAACAATTCCATTCATCATTGCAATGGAAAGAATAAAATACTTAGGAATATATCTACCTAAAGAAACTAAAGACCTATATATAGAAAACTATAAAACACTGGTGAAAGAAATCAAAGAGGACACTAACAGATGGAGAAATATACCATGTTCATGGATTGGAAGAATCAATATAGTGAAAATGAGTATACTACCCAAAGCAATCTATAGATTCAATGCAATCCCCATCAGGCTACCAACAGCATTCTTCACAGAGCTAGAACAAATAATTTCACAATTTGTATGGAAATACAAAAAAACCTCGAATAGCCAAAGCGATCTTGAGAAAGAAGAATGGAACTGGAGGAATCAACCTACCTGACTTCAGGCTCTACTACAAAGCCACAGTTATCAAGACAGTATGGTACTGGCACAAAGACAGAAATATAGATCAATGGAACAAAATAGAAAGCCCAGAGATAAATCCACGCACATATGGACACCTTATCTTTGACAAAGGAGGCAAGAATATACAATGGATTAAAGACAATCTCTTTAACAAGTGGTGCTGGGAAATCTGGTCAACCACGTGTAAAAGAATGAACCTAGAACACTTTCTAACACCATACACAAAAATAAACTTAAAATGGATTAAAGATCTAAACGTAAGACCAGAAACTGTAAAACTCCTAGAGGAGAACATAGGCAAAACACTCTCTGACATACATCACAGCAGGATCCTCTATGACCCACCTCCCAGAATACTGGAAATAAAAGCAAAAATAAACAAATGGGACCTAATTAACCTTAAAAGCTTCTGCACATCAAAGGAAACTATTAGCAAGGTGAAAAGACAGCCTTCAGAATGGGAGAAGATAATAGCAAATGAAGCAACTGACAAACAACTAATCTCGAGAATATACAAGCAACTCCTACAGCTCAACTCCAGAAAAATAAATGACCCAATCAAAAAATGGGCCAAAGAACTAAATAGACATTTCTCCAAAGAAGACATCCAGATGGCTAACAAACACGAAAAGATGCTCAACATCACTCATTATCAGAGAAATGCAAATTAAAATCACTATGAGGTACCATTTCACACCAGTCAGAATGGCTGCGATCCAAAAGTCTACAAATAATAAATGCTGGAGAGGGTGTGGAGAAAAGGGAACCCTCTTACACTGTTGGTGGGAATGCAAACTAGTACAGCCACTATGGAGAACAGTGTGGAGTTTCCTTAAAAAACTGGAAATAGAACTGCTTTATGATCCAGCAATCCCACTGCTGGGCATACACACTGAGGAAACCAGAAGGGAAAGAGACACGTGTACCCCAATGTTCATCGCAGCACTGTTTATAATAGCCAGGACATGGAAGCAACCTAGATGTCCATCAGCAGATGAATGGATAAGAAAGCGGTGGTACATATACACAATGGAGTATTACTCAGCCATTAAAAAGAATACATTTGAATCAGTTCTAATGAGGTGGATGAAACTGGAGCCTATTATCCAGAGTGAAGTAAGCCAGAAAGAAAAACACCAATACAGTATACTAACGCATATATATGGAATTTAGAAAGATGGTAACAATAACCCTGTGTACAAGACAGCAAAAGAGACACTGATGTATAGAACAGTCTTATGGACTCTGTGAGAGAGGGAGAGGGTGGGAAGATTTGGGAGAATGGCATTGAAACATGTAAAATATCATGTATGAAACGAGTTGCCAGTCCAGGTTCGATGCACGATACTGGATGGTTGGGGCTCGTGCACTGGGACGACCCAGAGGGATGGAATGGGGAGGGAGGAGGGAGGAGGGTTCAGGATGGGGAACACATGTATACCTGTGGCGGATTCATTTTGACATTTGGCAAAACTAATACAATTATGTAAAGTTTAAAAATAAAATAAAATTAAAAAAATAAATAAATAAAAAAATAAAGCAGTTAAGTAGCCTCAACTATCCTGCTAGCTGCTAGCCTTAACTAGCCTGCTCCAAGAATATTTATTGACCAACTATTATATCTCAGGAACCCTGTGGGGCATATGGAAAAAATGTTTCAAAAGGGAACTAAATAGCCTCTTGATGAAGGTGAAAGAGGAGAGAGAAAAAGCTGGCTTCAAATTCAACATTCAAAAAACTAAGACCATGGCAATCCAGTCCCACCACTTTATGGCAAATATGGGGGAAAAATGGAAACAGTGACAGGTTTTACTTTCCTGGGCTCCAAAATCACTGCAGATGGTGACCGCAGCCATGAAATTAAAGGATACTTGCTCCTTGGAAGAAAAGCTATAACACACCTAGACAATGTGTTAAAAAGCAGAGACATCTCTTTGCCAACAAAGGTCTGTATAGTCAAAGCTATGGCTTTTCCTATAGTAACGTCAAATGTGAGAGGTGGACCATAAAGAAGGCTGAGCACCAGATAATTGATGCTTTCAAACTGTGGTGTTGGAGAAGACTCTCGAGAATTCCTTGGACAGCAAGCTTATCAAATCAGTCAATCCTAAAGGAAATCAATCCTGAATATTCATTGGAAGGATCGATGCTGAAGCTCTAATACTTTGGCCACTTGATAAGAAAAATTAACTCACTGGAAAAAACTGATCCTGGGAAAGATTGATGGCACGAGGAAAAGAGGCGACAGAGGCTGAGATGGTTGGATAGATAGCATCACCGACTCAAAGGACATGAGCTTGAATAAACTCCAGGAGATGGTGAAGGACAGGGAACCCTGGCATGCTACAGTCCATGGGGTCGCAGAGTTGGACATAACTTCACGATTGATCAACAACAGAAATTGCTATGAAAGCTTACAATAGGGGACTCCACCTGGCCATAAAGCCAGTGGGAGTTTCACAGAGGATCTTTTAAGCAGGGGCCTAAAGGCACAGTAGGAGCTAGGTGAGAGTGGGTGGGCAGACCATTCTTGAGAGTACAGCATGAAGCTCCTGATTGCAAGAAGCTTGAGACATTTGAGAAAGCGAAGGAGGGAGAATATGGTAAGGGGAGAAGAGGGTCAAAAGCTAACTAAGGATGAGATCATTCCAGAACCCTTTAGGCTCTACAGTAAGGATTTTTGACTTTATCAAAAGTGATGGGATACAATTTGAGGGTATTAAGCAAAGAAAGGGCATAAAATAATGACATGAATGTCATTTGTTTCATGTATGTGATTTTAAGTAGGTTTTTACAAGCCGTTTAACACTATAACCACCTATTGGAGAAGGTTATTGGGAGGATATGACTGTCACTTGATCTACAAGCTGGACCTGAGCAATCAGACGCTTCTTGCCTCCTCCTCTGGGCATGGAATGTATGCTCTGCCCACCACTCCGGCACTGGGAGCTACTTCAAAAGTGCAGCCTTGAGACAGCAATGTGCCATTAAGATCATCTAAATGGTATACATGACCAAATCCCAGACGGCCCCTACATAAACTCCTATGACTCTGGAGAGCAGGTACAGAGATCTATTCATCTTGTAGCTGCCCAAGGCAAGTCTACTATACAAGTCCCTTTGTTCATTAAATTGCGACCTACCAATCTAGAATAGTCTGTCTCTTTCTCTGGTTTTTCCTTGCCTTCCATATACAGGGATAGATTCAGATTTCTGGGAATCTCCTGAGATTCCTCTGTAACAGAATTCAAATAGCACTAGGCAACTCTATTACACAGGGTTTACATTTAAAATGTTCATTTTATTACTCAGGAGAACAGTGATGTTTCCCAGTGAAGGAGAAATGCTCAGGAACAATGAAGAGAGAGAAATGATTCTACTACTTCTCCTGGAAGTCTAATGGGAGAGTAAGAGAGACGAAGAAACTAGAATGAATAGGATATAAAAGCCTCAAGAGTTACTTTGAAGAATGGAAAACTGTCTGAAGGACCTATTGAAGTAATTCAAGCATATTTACAGGAGTGCTAACATAAACACTCAATTCAAGTGGACAGAGCGGTGGCCTGCAAAGCAAGCTGCATTTTAATAGGAACAACTACAGAAGGGGTAAAAAAATAAAAATAAAAAATTCTACAAATCCCTGGCTTAAAGTTCCATAGCAAAATCCAGAAGGTAGAAGGCAGAACAAAGAACACTTTGTTCCCCTATTCAAATCTGTTGGCTTGACTTTAAATTATTTTTAAAGCTTAAAGGTTTTACTGTATTTCTCTAAAATTTGTATTTATGGACCATTAGTTACATTTGCTTTTCAGATTCCTTTCAGATTTACAAAAAAGAACACTTCCAACAGTTACTTAGGATATGAGGCTAGCTGCATTGGTCCTGAGTAGTGTTTCTTTAGGCTGTCCTATACAGTCTACAATAAACAAAAGAGAGATTGAAAGTTTTTTGCTTTTTTTTTTGCTTCATTCCATTATAAATCATAAAAGCCTATCACAGTTAACTCCCCATCCTTACCTTAGTGCCTCATCCGACCCAGCACATTTTTAGTTCAATATTAAACTTTTCAGAAAAGTAAACCAAGTCTTTCCTTTGAGGTAACAAAAGAAGAGGTATAGCAGATTTCATTTCACAAAATGCACTTCTTCTACTGGCAATTTAAAAATTAGCTGAAGTAAAATAAAAGAAGCTTTGGTGTAGTCATTTAGCCTTTTTTCCCATTAAAGTAACATTTTAACATAATAGTTTGAACACTCATGCTCAGACACTGCACACTGTTTTTGGACATTTCTCAGAAACATCCCTAATGATATCTCCATCACAAAACAGGACACACATATGCTACACATTGGCAAGACTATTTTCAACCATGGCAGTTACCTACCAGATTTGAAGACTCTTCATTTGGAAATAAAGAGGGCAAACAAATTCTAATGAAGTACTCAGAACTTTACTTTTTCTTATCATTGAAACTTCTTGGTGCAAACAGCCATTTAGTAAAATTACACTCTGAAGAGGTTCCACAAAATGTTGAGAAGAAAAAAACCCACACATGATAATTCAATAATATTTGTAGCTTAAAAATGGAGGTTATTTTGTAATTGCTTCTAAATTCGAATCTCTAACCTAGGGGTGAGAGCTGGCCTTCAAGCTGAAGAGAGAACAACAGTCTGTTTCCCCCACAGTGGGTATTAGGGCCCAGTGTGGTGAATAACCTTGTACTTCTTGGTGGCTGCTGCTGCTGCTGCTAAGTCACTTCAGTCATGTCCGACTCTGTGCAACCCCAGAGATGGCAGCCCACCAGGCTCCGCCGTCCCTGGGATTCTCCAGGCAAGAACACTGGAGTGGGTTGCCATTTCCTTTTCCAATGTATGAAAGTGAAAAGGGAAAGTGAAGTTGCTCAGTCGTGTCCGACTCCTAGCGACTCCATGGACTGCAGCACCAGGCTCCTCCATCCATGGGATTTTCCAGGCAAGAGTACTGGAGTGGGACTTCCTGGTGGCTACAGCTAGATATTCCACAAGGTTGCTACAGGAAAAGACTTCTTTTCAATGTTTTAATCTTTCATTATGTTAGCCTCCATCATTAGAATCAGTTTCAGTAGCTTAATGTGGTTCACAAATAAAACAGTCAGAACAACATTATCCTGAAGTCTCTTCACCTCTCAGAGCCTTCATCATCTCAACTGTAAAATGAAAGAGTTGGTCTTCAGGATCTAACTTCATATTAATTAGTAAATGTGAGAGTGAATTGTTTTCCAAATAGGTACTTGTGAAAAATAAAGGATAAAGGACTGACTTTAAGGTCACAAGTTACTGAAGTTAGCAGTGCCTACCCCATACACTTATCCTGAAGTTTTGGATTAAATAGTTCAGATGAGATGCTGGACACACAGTGGTTACTCCACTCATGTCAGTTCCTTTTCATCTTTTCATTCAGATGACCTCCTTAGTTATCTACAGAGGATTTACCTATGAATTGCATGAATATTTAACTTCTTTAGGAATGTCACCTTGTCTTAGAGTTCCCTATGTCTTGTCAATTATCAAGCACACTGGTGAGGAATCAATGTCTGTTCAATAAATAAGGCTCATGAAGGGACCCTTGGAACATATTGACCCTGACTGCCAGGTCCCAAAGATTCCTGATGGAACTCGAGGTTACCAGATCTGTGCCCCGCAACACCTATTCCCCTGTCCTGCTAAGAAATACTACAGGACTTACCTCAGCAGAAGAAACATTTGCTTTTGCTGCAGCAATAACAAGAAATGGGAGTTTCAGGTATGCACCAGCAGCCTGGGAGGATGAGCCCCAGTGCTGTAGTCTCCTGCTTCAATGGTTTATTTTCAGAAAATTCCCCCAAAGTCTAAAGATAATACCTATGGAGCTAATTACACACCTGTGTGGGACCCATCATTATTTTAAAATTTGAGAATATCGTTTAAATGGTTAGCAATTCATCTTTTTTTTTTTTTTCTGAACTTAAACTTCATTTGGAGTAACATTTGTAATATGTCTTTGCAATTTACAATGTATGAGGCTACCATTCTATGATGTTTTGAAGGCCTAATTTTACAGCCCCCAAATTTTTAATAGACAACATGCTGTGTGTGTATGTATTTTTTAAATTTCTCTTTTCTTCCTTTATCCATCACTCACTCTAGATTTAACCTTCACTCTTTCAAAATATGAAAGATCTTTGAAAAACACTTTTTAAATATTTCTGGGTTTTACTATGTTACTCATAATATGGCATCATAAAATCCTCAAACGCAAATGACACTTTTGTAGGGACACCTACAGGGATACCTTTTAAAGGACACATAAGTTAATCATTTCACGTATTCCACACTTTTTTTTTCCTTATCACATTTTGTTGAAGGTCAGACAGGTCATATGACTGGCTCAAGGTCTTAGCAGCTGGTAGAATATGAACTTAATTCTTATATAAAATAAAGGTTGTACTTAACACTTAAGATTCTATGATTCTATCAGCGGCCCTTGAACTCTCCAAAGGGAAGTGTTTTGTGGTAAATTTCAGGCCTCATGGCAGACTTGACTTCCAAGTTCCTTGTGGCTATGGCCTGTGTCTTCCTGTATCTCATGTCTGGCAGGCAGAAGAGAATGGATGTTTAGTGAACACTTGAGGAGAGTCTGTTATCAAACCCTTGGGCTCTTGAGAACCTGCCTATGAAGCCACCAGTTGGAGAACTGCCAATCACATCCAGATTCCTTTCCTGGCCAGAGTTGTCCCCTGAAATGGGATCCTGGATTTTTCTCTAAAATCTGAATTTATGACTCTCCTGGCAGTGTACCCACTGCTTGAAGAGGTGGGGAAAGAAGACAACTTCTGCCTCCTCTTGGGAAGTCACTGGAAATCCTGCCCACCCTCTAGACCCAATTCAAGTCCCATTCGTTCCTTCAGCCTTCCCTGCCCCTGCCAGACTCTCTTTACCTCTCATCCATCTCCCCACAGTGTCGGCTCCAGATGCTCCCAATGACCCTTACTCTCCACAGAAATACTCTTTATCAGCTTTATGAAATGCAATTTATGTACCCCACAATTCAGTCATTTAACATGTGCGATTCAATGGGTTTTAGTAGCTCCACATTCTTTTAACTTATATTTATCAAAAAGATATGAGGTACAAAGTAATAATTACAGTTATCTAATCTAATGGGGCCAACTGATAATTCTGATTGGTTGACTTTAACTTCACTAAAAACAAAATCTATCAAGCAGTTGAACTGTACTGGTTTTTCACATACACAGGCAAGAAATGTCCCAGAAGAAGCCTAAATTAAGCAAATGAATGAAAGCTGCAAAGCTACTCCAGAGCTGATCTGGGGCACAGCAGACATCAGGGACAAATTGAACATCCACTTGTTCAATCTGCCTGATCTCTTGCCAAGATTATTCACACTTTTCAGCACCAAACATTCAACCAGCTCTGTCCAAAACATTTTGAGAATTTTCAACTAGTTACATTTTTACTCTTCCAATTTCTCTTAGCCATTTTGGAGACAAAAGCTAGCAAATCTTTCTTTTCCCTGCGGTCTTTGTTGTGGGTCTGTTGATGCTGAGAGAGCAGACTTGCTGGGATGTCTTCAATCTTCAATGTTCCTTTTTGGGCCAGTGACACCATATAATGGGATCACCCCACTAACTCTAAGCATTTCAGGGGATACTAAATGTTCTCCTAAAGCACTAAAAAAAGTCATCTATTTTTAAATGGGGAAATTAATGTAATACAAAATAGTGTCTATCAGCAAACCACAACAGTGCTTAATCACTTTTAATCTAAATCTTCCACAAAAGTGCTTTGACTGATTTGAGTTACCATTTTAATGACACTTATTTCATCTCTTGAAATGAAATGGGCTGCTGTTTGAAAACACATATCACTCTGAACGCTTCGTAAGGGTTTTTAGCATTGTTTTTAAACCAAAGGAAATCTTTAAACACACACAGTGGGAGATTTTAATAGATCACAGATAAGGTGTTTTGGTACAACCAAAGTTACTGAAGTATATAACAGAGTCAGCTTAAGCGCTTTTCAAAGCAAATTTCAACTTAAATGCTGCTTAGGACAGTTTAATATGCCCATTTTAACCCATTCTGAATATTCTAATGATCCCTTTAATAGTATCTGAGAAAAAAAAATATCCATTGTCAACAATAAGAAATTGATATGCAATAACTGGCAAATTTAGGGCTAAGTGACACTGTGTTCTCAGTGGTAATTTTGTGTTCAAAATCAGTGCCAATATATTATTATACTTTCAAAGCAGAATTTTAGATGAACTTTGTCAATTAATTAGTATCAATAACCTATTCTAAACTAGAATATCTTTTGAATGCAGTTGCTAATTCACAAATAATAGCTTATCTCTTTAAAAATCCTTCTGGTTTAGTCTTAACGACTGGATATCTTTCAAAAAGCTATCGTGGACTCCCTCACTTTTCTAAAACGGAGCACAGTGAACTCAACTTTTCATTCAGGCAGGGAAGCAGAAAGGCACCCAGCCTGCTATCCCAACTCCGAATCAGGAGATCTAGTTCTGAAGCTCAAACTCTTTACTTTCTAACTGGGACTCTAACTTTCAAACTGCAAATTACTTTGAAAGTTATTTTAAGCTCCTATAGTAACACCCTCAAATGCAAGGCGAGGTGAATCAGAGCTGATGGTACTCTCCCCTCAAACTGTCCCCAAATGCTCCACTTACCTTCTGCCCTTTCAGGTTTTTACCAGGTAATATAGTTGTCACTGCTGTCGGCGTACCTACCATACGGCTCTTTCTTTTCTTCACCCTACCCCTTCAGATGGTTTTCTATGGTTTATAACTGATAATAATCATTTCATGTATATCACTTTCAGTCTCTTACTTGGTGGCTGAATTGTGTGAGTTGGGTCAGCCTGGATGTGCAGGAATCCCTTTTACTTCTTTTCAGGATCCCGATAATTTGCTATATTGATACTACTGTATATATATTAAGAGAATCCAAAAAGTCCAAGTGCTTCCTAAATGTAAAAATAAGTACTTTCAGTTATGTGCAGATAAATTCTATTACTAACACACAAATTGTCAAAGGTCATGGAGTTAACGGCAAACCTACAACTGAACCCCAAGGATCCTGCCTCCCGGGTTCTAAAGAAATGGTCTATATATTTTGCCTTCTTTTCCTACTACTTACTTCCTACTGAATAGCTTTCCTCTCCCAACTTGACTGCCTCCCAACAGAGGTACGCCCTCCCCTCCCTCCCTGAGAACTTTGACCCAGCACCCTCTCCACCACTCTGCCCAAGACCCTATCTGTCATTCCATCTCAACAATCATTCCTCGGAAGATCCTTCATTATCAGCTATGCACCCTCTTTTCACTCTCACTACATGACGGGAAGCACCACCAAGTTGCCATTTCTTCATACCTGACCTGGAGATCTTGTTTTATCAACAGAAGTACTGACAGTTTTATCAAACATGTTTTGTAAGGAAAATACATTTTTTTGGTTTTTTTTTTTTCCCTTATTATCATTTTATTGTAGCTATTATCCTAGGCTCTCATTATCTTAAAACCTGGTATGTCCTGTAACAGCTCAACTAAAGCTTTCCTCCATGGGAACTGCTCCAATATTGTCTAACAATTTTTCCCTAAATGATGCTTAGAACACGTCACTATATAATAAAGGAACTATGTTGGCTGCCACTTATCACATAAAACTTAAACTCCTCCGTCAGTTTTCAAAACTCTTCCTAATGACAAAAGTCACATTTATTGAGTGTTTAACAGGTGCTGGTGACTATTATAATCATTTTACATGTATTAATTACTTTAATTCTTCCAACAAGTCAATGAGGTAAGTACTGTTCTCATCCTCCTTGAACAGATTCAGAAAGTGAGGTCCAAAGGGGTGAAGCGACTTGTGCGAGGCAACACAAACTGTAGAGGCAGCATTTGAGAATGTGATTCCAGCAGCTGAACTCTTAAAACTTACACGAAACTTCAAAATCCATCATCTTCACTAACTCTATCCATTCATAACCCGCACAACACCTACATAAAAACTTCAGTCTAAACAGCAGAGTCCTGCAATTCCCTGGTGGTCCATTGGTTAGGACTCTGCACTTTCACTGCAAGGGACACAAATTTGATCCCTGGTGGGGAAGCTTAGATCCCACATGCCACACAAAATGGCAAAAAATTAAATAAATAAATAAACAAGAGAGTTCTGTCTCAGATCAATCCAGGCTCCTGCCTCTTTTTTCAACTCTGATGTTCAATCATCTAAATTTTATCCATGTTTCAATGCTCAACTAGACTTACCACATTGGTGAAATTTCCCTGAGATAATCTAATCATGTTAGTATTACTGACCAGATGGAAGAAAAGCTCCTTTTCATTATCTTCCTATTTTGAATTTGATGGGGTTCAGGACATGCTACCCCAAATATGGCACCTTGATGCACTGAATATTTTAAGCTGAAGGAGTTTCAAAACACAGCAGCAGCAAAGTCATTTTGACTTCCCTTCAGCCTTCTCCCTTGAAACAGGTCATAAAACTCTCATGTAAAAGGTGTCCTCTATACACCCAGAGTAAAAGAGCACCCTTATCTCTGAAGACAAAGAGATGCCAAGAAGTTTAACAGGCTTACCAAGCTTCCCCCATTTTACTACACTTACAACCTGTCATATTTCTACACAATTGCCCACTCTTCAAACCTACCACACATGTACTCAGGGCAAACTGCTTTTTCTGGGCTTCTTTTATGAAGACGCTTGTGACATACAAAAATTAAATAAAGGTGCATGTTTTTCTCCTGTTACTCTGTCTTTATTAGTTTAATTTCCAGACCCAGCCACGGACCTTTGAGGGTGGAGGGAAGCTTTTTTCTCCTTACATATTCCATAACACCAAACTGTGTACAAATCCCACTGCCGCATTCAATCAATATTTATTGACCAACTGATTTATCCACTCCAAAACGTATCATTCTAAAAGCAAAGCTAGAGCTAGGCCTTCAAAAATGTCTGAAGTCAGGAAGAAAGACGAGAGTAGGAGACAACTGAGGCATAAAATGAGTTGTCAGAAGCCTGTGAGTATTTTTTATCACCGCTATCCCACTGCAAAGAACTTTGACATTTGTGTAAATCACTTACCTAGAAACACTAAATTATCTCATTAAATGTAGTAACAGGGGAAAATTAATACTTTTCAAGGAATATTTTTTAATTTCATATAAGGCCTTAAAAGAGTTAATTTAAGTGATTATTTTATTTCAATTATATATAATCTAAAAAAAATCAATATAAAAAAAGATGGCAGAAAAAAATATTCAAATTTAACTCTACGCCTAACTGTCCTGGTTTTCAGATAGTTTTATTCCACCAGCTTTAAGAACAGTATCAAAAACCTTAATTAGATTCTAAAATCACCTTATACATATACTCAAGGGTTGAACAGACTTTATAAGAAAATATATTTTTTAATTTAATGTCTCCCTACTTCTCCCATATTCCCAACCCTTGGCCCAGCTCTCCATCTCCACTCCTTTCACACACCCACAGGGGGTTCAAACTATAGGCGTCCCTTATCACGCACTTCCCTGGGTCAGATGGTGGCTCAGACGGTCCAGAATAGACCTGCAATGCAGGAGACCCAAGTTCAATCCCTGGATTGGGAAGATCCCCTGGATAAGGGAATGGCAAACCACTGCAGTATTCTTGCCTGGAGAATCCCATGGACAGAGGAGTCTGGTAGGCTACAGTCCATGGGGTCACAGAGAGTCAGCCACGACTGAGGAACCAACACACACTCTTATCATATGATGAAAACAAACAGCCTTTGTTACAGAACCGAATCTTCCATTTACAGAGACTGCTGATAATGAGTGCTGGGTATGTGAGGTAACATTGCACGGTCTCAATCTATATATACTCCGAAGGTGCAAAGCTTTGTGATTTCCAGCTCTCTGGGTATAATGAAAAGTCAAATGCCAGATCAAAAAATAAATTTGAGAGCCAGCATGATCAAATCAAGGGACAATGATTCCCTTTGAACTACCCATCCGATCAGGATTTTACATCAACATTAGTACTATCAGCACCTCGCCTAAACCAGCTGCGCTCATCTTCTAAACTAAAAATAAGATGCCCTATCTAAAATAGTGAGGGACAATATCAGGAAGCCAGGTTTCATTAAAGGGTTTCTTCAATTTCTCAATGAAAAGAAAAACTGATAAGATATGTCTATAAGTATATACTTACAGAGGCTTCCCAGGTGACGCTAGTGGTAAAGAACCCTCTTGCCAGTGCAGGAGATTTTAAAGACATGGGTTAGATCCCTGGGTTGGGAAGACCCCTGGAGGAGGGCATGGCAACCCACTCCAGTATTCTTGCCTAGAGAATTCCATGGACAGAGGAGCCTGGCGGGCTACAGTCCATAGGGATGCACAGAGTCAGACACTAATGAAGAGACTTAGCCCACACGCATATACCTACACACACACACACACACACACACACACACACACACCCTCCCACTGGATATACAAATGCCTCATTTCTATCCTTTCAGGTCAGTATTCTTTCTTCTCTTGTAAATTGCCAATTTATATAATGATCTAGTGATATGCGCTTGACTGGCATGAAACATTACTCATTAAAAACATAATAGCAATGGTCCAAATGAATTGTGAGCAACACTGTTGATATAAACCATCAGCTGCTATGATTTTCAGGCCAAATCATTCTGAAACAGCTAGATTTTTTTTTTCCCCTCTGCGTTTTTGATATATGCATTCAAATTGCTTCTTGGGCAAGACCCAAGCAACTGACCTAAAGCTAAAATTTTAATTTGAAATGTATTATTTAAAAGTCTCTTATAGAAGAATAGGAATAATAGTTTAACTTTTAAGTATTAAGTTAGATGGCATCTTATAGGATTTAAACAAAATACTGCTGAGGGGCTATTGCTAAATAGATAAGGGCTGGCAACAATATCCCGATTAATTTCAAACAAGTATCAAATTTTTAAAAGTTCAACTGCCCTACAAGACACATAAATAAAAACACTTCTGGTCCCCTGTGACCCTCACCTAGGGTCTGTGAAACAGCTGTCATGGAGAGCTTCTGGTTGGGCAGAGCTCCCGGGATACTGACATGACTTATTGAGCTCTGAAGCATCTGGATGGGTCAGCATGGAAAAGCTGAGGGAGTATTTGTGCCCCAGAATGCTGTGCACTCACACTGACACACAAACAGGAAGTGCACCCACAAACACACACCTAGAAAAGTGATCAAGACCACTAGAATACAGGCAGCTTCTTTTAAATACCCAACGAAAATTTAAAAGTTCCCTTCCATCCTTTTGGTTCCATTGTGAAGTGATAAGTACCAGTACTTATTGTAATACTGAAGTCCCGCACCAATACTTCATTTTCTAGAGCCTGCAGATGAACACTTGATTTTGGCTGCTTAAGCAGGAGAATGAGAAATTATGATTAATTACTCAGTTGCCAGATAGCCACCGACCGTGTATTCTCCACATTGGCCAAATCCTTTCTGTCCTTCTTTTAACGCCTTCTGCTTAGTCCAGTGAGTGGCACACAGCAGATGTTTAATAAATGTTTGAAAGCTTTTTATTTATTTTGGATACAGCACTGTGCTCAGCATGATGTGAATATAAAGACACTGATGACAAGTCCAGGCTTTTAAGGACTTACACGTAACATCTCAGTTATAGGACTTTACCTTCAGAAAACACATGGAATATATTCATCTACTGCTTTTTTTTCTGAGAGAAGAGGTTTTTAAGTGTCAGGTAATCGTTTAGAGTCCTAGACTATTCCTTCTCTTTCTTCTGTGTTGACAAAGTATTATTCAAGCTGAAAAAAAAAAATAGGTATAACATCAATTAACAAATGCTTAGTTTCAATAAGTCATGTTGGTCGTGCCTTCCAGCTTTCCAATGTGAGCTCATATTCTGGTCCAAGAGTTAATTTGGGGGCTGGCACAGATTTCTATGTTTAAAAGCTAGCTCACTGGTGTCCCTTTAATGTCTCTACTGGAAGCACATCCTAAATAATTACCCTGCTGGTCTTGGGCATCTTTCAGGGCATGTCCAGAGTCTCACTTTCCATCGCATTTCTTTGAGAACTCTTCTTCATTTCCACTTTCCTTTAAATTAGCAAGTAAGACTGGGAATCCTCCAGACTCAGTTCAGACTGTATTCTCTAATTAGATGACTGGAAAACTTTAATTAATAAGATGACCCCAGCATAAAAATCGGGTCATACTGTTAAGCACTTATAACTTACAAATTTGAACAAGCACTGATTTTTGCAAGTCAGCCAACTTTGTTAGTTCTCAACAATACTTTAATTAGGCTAGACAGAAAGTAGCCTGTGCTAATGTGTGTCCTGGCTAAATTCCAGTGGGGGATTATTGCAATCTGGCCTACCTAAACTTTCGTGGGTTTCATCTGAATACAGTATGCTTCTCCATTCTCTGCTTCTATTTCATTCTGCCCCGATGCTTTATGTGGGCTCCACTGTTCACCCTAAACACTATGGCTATCCTGTTAACAAGACCTGCTAAAAACCTACCACATCCAGAAGACCGATGCACTAAGAGGTGCACAGTGTATTCTAAGAAACTCACTTCCCTCTTCTCACATACAGCCAGAACACCCAAGGTGATCCCTATGAAAGCATCATTTTTGTCCCCTCTCCTCCCCGCCTTGCTCTGATCCCGCACCCAGTACACCCACCAGCCAGCACACCTGCATTTTCAGAGGATCCAAGTGCACTTTTAGGAGGACTGCACCATCACTGCCAATAAGAAAAACTCCATATGCACCTGGTTCTAAGTTTACTAAGCACTTTTTTTTTGCCTCTATGTCTGCTAATTTGCCTGAACTGTGTTAAAGAAAAATGCACGAGGTGCTATATTAATCCATAAAATCAGGAGCTAGAAAAGCACCTTCTGACCTGGCTCTCCCAGAAAAAGGCAATTTTTAAACACGAAATTTAATCATAAAATCATCAAGTTAAAGGGACCTTCATGAAGTCTATCACTTACTCCCCTCTCTCCAGGTATGCAAGTTAGAGTTCACCAAAAGACTGAGTTGACAGAAGAAATTAAGTTGGAACAAGAGACATTATATAGTTTAAGACAGGATAATTTAAAAGATGAATCTCTGCTGATTTACTATACTTCTTCAGCAAAAAATGGGCCTTCTGGTGAATCTGAATATCAAATATTAAAATGCCTGTTGAATATTCTCAGGTTTGGGGTATCACCTAAGGATATAAATAGATTAAGTATTTTTAATTGCAAGTTCCTGACAGGCAATAGTTGTCACTTGTGTGTGTTTGCATGTGTATGTGTGTGTGTGCATTTCTATAAAAGGAAGAAAAAGTTATCCAACTTTTTAGTCTTAAAAAACATTTACCTTTTAAATTGTAATTATATTATTAACTCTTACCCAAATCTTTTATACAATTAAAAATTCATAATTTGACCCAAAACTTCTCACATCTCCCTCTTCATGTAAACGATTACATATCCACCTCATAATGAATGCATATTCTTTGTTTGAAATCTTAAGAAGCTTTGCAAAGACAAGCATAGTATGTGTACATTTTAGCAGATTAGGGAAAGGACAAAGTGAGTGTCAAGGTCCTCAACAGTCGTTTCTGATACCAAAGGAAAAATGACATTCACTGAGTGTTATATAACATCCACCTGGCTCAAGCTAAACTGAGCAAAACAGCCAAGAATGCAGAAGCTTGGTTGAGCAGATAATTAACCATAAAAAAGTAGCTTCCAAATAAATCTAGATTCAACGTTGTCTCTCCAGTTGATATGCCCACAAACGCTTACTCAGCACTCCCCTTCCCTAATGTCCATCTCAACCTACCTCCCAATCTCCTTTGTCTCCCCTCCTGCTTTTTTCCATAACTCCATAGCTGCTAACCCACCAGCCCACTCTTCTTAATTTACTACCTGCTTAGAAACACACAAAAAAATCACTTAGTTTTCAAAATCTCTAGATGGCTAGGTTGCTTCCCTAAGGATTCTATTTCCGTAGATCAAGAGGATGGCTATGACCCAGGTCCATGGTGCTCCTCGGAGTATGACCCCCTCACAGGTTCACAGCAGCCAGGCTCCAGGCTCCTCTTCCCTTCACCATCACCTGCACTGTCTGTCCTCTGGACAACTCAAAACCTATTATGAACGAAACCTGCTTTTACCTCTAAGTGCTCCTTCTAGCACCTCTCTTTTTAGCTTAGTGGATCTCAATGAGGGAACTATTTTGCCATTTGACAATGTCTACAGGTTTTTCTGGCTGTCACAACGAGGCATCTAGTGTGTAGAGGCCAGGGATGCTGCAAGACACTCCAGAATGCAGAGAACAGCCCCCACTACAAAGAATCTTCCAATCCAAAATGGTAATATTTTTGCTGAAGCTGAGAAAGCCTACTTTGTCTCTTCCTTAGTTATTCCACTCATGTACTCATTGAATAAATATTCCCATTCCCTCCCAATTCATCATCCTCATCCCAGCTACCTCCAGACTCTCCCTAAACATCCTTCTTTTCTAGCTCCAATCACCTGGTTAAACCAAACTCTCCCCAAATTATTATTTGTACAATTATTTCAAATATCTACCATCCTCAGAACACCTTTCTTGCTTCCTGGTTATGTTCCTTTTCAGTCCCATATTTCTGATCATCTTTATTAAGGTCAGAATACAGAATGATGTCTCTTCTAACAGAAGCACCTCATTGGCTCTCATCCTTTGAGAAAACAAACCTTCCACCCAACTCAGTGGCCAATCAAGGGCCTCTGCATCGCCTAGGCAGTGCTCCTCTCCAAGAAGGATGTCTGTCATCTCTCCTACCAACCACATTCCTCCCACCTTTTCTATTATCTTTCTTCTGCTTGACCCACCTTCTTTTTCTCCAGTGTCCGCAATGAGAATCCAGTAACCTAACTAACCCTTCCAATCTGACATTGATTTTTTTTCCCACCCAATCCTATAGTTGGTCAGACATTCTATTCTCACAGCTAGAGCTGTCACAGACCCTCAGTTTTGTTTAGTCTAAGAACAAGGAAACTTCCATTTTTTTGCGCTTCCATTCCAATTCTTAGAAAGCTGGGTCATGACAGAGACATACCTGGTTCCCCTATAGATGCACATCCCTCTGTTTCACCAAGACCTCTGATCAATTTAGCAATCAATTTAATTTATTGCTACTTTGCCCTCATATTCCCCACAGAGCTTAGCCCAAACTTCACCCTTACTCTCATATCATGTTGCTTCTTATTCTACTACGGGGAACTGGGCCAATCAGCTTGATAATTAACATCTAGAGAGACGCAAATCCTATCCTTTAAGGCTTAAACTCCTTCCCATAGTACTCAAGTCCATCCACAAACTGCAGCCCTGCCCCTTCCATTCCCTGCTTTGCCTCCCATTTCCCCTCAACTTGCCAGCATGTCAAACTCCTCATTGTCCCATGTGCTGACCCTTTCTTTCTCACCTTTTTGCTACTATCATTCTTCCTCCTAGGATTCTGTTTCCTCTAGTCTATAGTTATGAAAATTTTACTATCATACACCAGCCCTTCATACCTTCTGAGATCGGCCTATGAGAAGAAAACTTACAGCTTTCACCAAAGCTTCTCAGGACTTTATTCTTACTTCTCTTATGGCAGTTATCATTCCGTATTATTTTGTAGGGATCTACACTACTATTACTTTCAGAAATCATATCATTTAATATCTTTAACAGAGGTCCAACTTTGTTTCTAAAACCCAAATCCACTCTCGGCTTCTGTCTTATATTACAAACACATATATATGTACTTACATATGTGTGTATATATCTTAACAATATATAGTTGTATATATCATACATACATATATGTTTTCAAACGTTCCTGAATTCAAAGTATCTGAATTCATATTACTTATAAGCAATCAACTATACTTTTGAAGAGGAACTAAAGCACCTTTTGATGGGGATCAAAGAGGAGAGTGAAAAAGTGGGCTTAAAACTCAACATTCTAAAAACTAAGATCATGGCATCCAGTCCCATCACTTCATGGCAAAAAAAAGGGGAAAAAGTGGAGACAGTGACAGATTTTATTTTTTTAGTCTCCAAAATCACTGCAGATGGTGACTGCAGCCATGAAGTTAAAAGAATCTTGCTCCTTGGAAGGAAAGCTATGATAAACCTAAAAAGCAAAGACATCACTTTGCCAACAAAGGTCCATATAGTCAAAGCTATGGTTTTTCCAGTAGTCATTATGGATGTGAGAGTTGGGCCATAAAGAAAGCTGAGCACCAAAGAACTGATGCTTTCAAACTGTGGTGCTGGGAAAGACTCATGACAGTCCCTTGGACAGCAGGGAGATCAAACCAATCAATCCTAATATTCAGGAAATCAACCCTGAATAGTCATTGGAAGGACTGATGCTGAAGCTAACGCTCCAACACTTTGGCCACTTGATGCAAAGAGCAGATTCACTGGAAAAGACTCTGATGCTGAGAAAGACTGAGGGCAGGAGGAGAAAGGGGCAACAGAAGATGAGATGTTTGAATGGCATTGACTCAATGGACCTAAGTCTGAGCAAACTCAGAGAGATGGTGAAGGACAAAGAAGCCTGGTGTGCTGCAGTCCATGGGGACGCAGAGTTGGACACAATTTAGCAATTGAACAACAACCAATACTTCAATTAAAAAAGAAAGATGAAAGGAACAAAAGAAAGAGAGAAAGAAAGAGAGCATTACTAAGTAGAAGCTCTTAATGAAATGGTAGATACCCCTTGACCAAAAAAAGAAAATAAATAAAAGAAACAAAAATTTATCAGGAGTTTGTCATCTATGCTTCATCAATTCAGTTAAGAAATCTGTGCATCTCCTTTAGCTGCCTGGGTATTTTTCTAGTGAGAGAGTTCATAGTTTTAACAGATTCTCAAAAGTGTTCATGATACACAAAATGTTAAAAACTACTATTCCACAGATGTGAAATATAAAAACAGAATTAACTGTATTTTTTCTCACAGAAACTGTACTTTTTCTAATCTTCAGAATATCTAAATAATATTGTCTCAAATTGCATTAAGTAAAACTAGGCAATATGAACTTAAACTATATGAATTCATTTTCAAAAAATGATCTATAATGGCCCAGTTTACATCAACATGTACTTTTTACCAACAATGAACTGATTTACCATCGGCTTAAATGTGGTCTTTACAGCACATAATGAACTGAGAACATTAAAACATTTTAACTATTATCATATTCAGTAAGTTGGATGTCTTAGGAAACTAATAAATGATAAGGATCAGATTGCAACTTAAAATAATCTAGATATTAAAACCACTAGATATTAATCATGGAGAAGGCAATGGCACCCCACTCCAGTACTCTTGCCTGGAAAATCCCATGGACGGAGGAGCCTGGTAGGCTGCAGTCCATGGGGTCGTTAAGAGTCAAACACGGCTGAGTGACTTCACTTTCACTTTTCACTTACATGCATTGGTAAAGGAAATGGCAACCCGCTCCACTACTCATGCCTAGAGAATCCCAGGGATGGGGGAGCCTGGTGGGCTGCCATCTACGGGATCGCACAGAGTTGGACACGACTGAAGCGACTTAGCAGCAGCAGCAGCAGCAGATATTAATCAATTTATGATAGAAGCACAGCTTGACATTCCTATCAGTTAGATCATGTCCAATTGTGAAAAGGGTAGAGAAACAATTTATTCAGCACATGTCTTTATGCTCTTCATGTGTGGCCATTTCACAAATCCTACTTGATAAAGCTGATTTGATAATCCCTTAATTTCCTTCCATTATTCATTCATTCATTCATTATTTTTAAATGATCATAATTGGAATACAGTGTTGCAGGTTAAGAATCAACTGTAGGTTGATTCCTGGAGTTTTACTTGGTCTTCTCCATCATGCAACAAACCAGGGCAGGGCTCTGAGCTCATTTGGCTCTCTGCACATGACTGGTAATGGTCCATCTAAGGGCTGCATTCAAACACATCAGAAAGACTTTCAGAGAGACATATTTTGTAAAAGGAGGTATTTAGTGTTGCCAAATTATTTTTCAACCCCCAAAGTTCACATTCCATCTAGGCAAAGATTACTGTGTCTATGACTTTGCTAACATTTCTCATCCATCTATTGCCCTTAAAGTTCAATATGTAACATTTTTATTCACATAAGAAAAGATTAAATTAAAAATGGGCCTAACAACAACAAACAACAACAAAACTATTTTGTATGTAAACTCTGCATCAAACTGCCATATAAATCTCCAAAAAAGTTCATTAGAATTTATTTCTCTCAATTTATGAGAAAAGTTAAGATTTTAGGTCACAGTGATTCTTATGAAAACTGTAGAGTCAAAGTAGGTGCAGTAACAGAGACATCATTATCTCATTCTTGAGAAGACAAAGTGAAAACCAACAGGTTTCCCCTAAGGATTAAAATAAAAGAGGCACATAATTAAAGGTCACCAAACACTGCTGTTAACAAGATCAACATTTACTAAACATAAACTGAACTTATGCCACTTCCCTGATTTTAAGGGCAGCTTTTTTGAACAAAAGCAAACCTATTCTGAGACAGCCCATAAAACGGTAATCTGGGAAAACACTGTCCCATAGATCTTAAGAGCCTATGGAACTTCCCAGGAAGAGAAAAAACCAGAAATATGTTCTGGAGAAAATTCATTAATGAATTCACAGTCAACTTTACAGACTTTATCAGACTGTCCTTTAAATATATATCATCATAAGTAGTATCACATGCTTCTGAACTCCGAGACTTTCAAGAGCCAGACACTCTCCCCTTCCCCTGCCCCCAGCTCCTCTGCACTCCATAGAAGAAAATGGAAAACCTTCAAGACCAGGCCAAAAGAGAAGCAAAACTTAGGTTCAAAAATGCTATTAAACAACCATATTTTAATTGTCACCTTTTGATTCAATAAAATGGAACCACATTTTGTGATCATGATCACACTAAGATCATGGCATCTGGTCCCGTCACTTCATGGCAAATATATGGGGCAACAGTGTGGACAGTGACAGACTTTATTTTGGGGGGGCCCCAAAATCACTGCAGATGGGGACTGTAGCCATGAAATTAAAAGACGCTTGCTCATTGGAAGAAAAGTTATGATCAACTCAGACAACACATTAAAAAGCAGAGACATTACATTGTCAACAAAGGTCTATCTAGTCAAAGCTATGGTTTTTCCAGTAGTCATGTACGGATGTGAGAGTTGGACTATAAAGAAAGCTGAACACCAAAGAATTGATGCTTTTGAACTGCGGTGTTGAAGAAGACTCTTGAGAGTCCCTTGGACTGCAAGGAGATCAAACCAGACCATTCTAAAGGAAATCAGTCCTGAAGGTTCATTGGAAGGACTGATGCTGAAGCTGAAACTCCAATACTTTGGCCACTTGATGCGAAGAACTGACTCATTTGAAAAGACCCTGTTGCTGGGAAAGATTGAAGGCAGGAAGAGAAGGGGACGACAGAGGATGAGACGGTTGGATGGCATCACCAACTCAATGGACATGAATCTGAGTAAACTCCAGGAATTGGTGATGGACAGGGAGGTCTGGTGTGCTTCAGTCCATGAGGTCACAAAGAGTCGGACATGAGTAAATGACTGAACTGAACTGACACTTTGTGAAAGATGGACAAAATGAAACATCATTACTTGCTGTATACTATATACAGCTCCTATATTTTAGAATATCACAAGTTATAAAGGTAGTATCATCAAATTTGTGAGCAAGCTTTATCAAAAAAAGAAAGAAGGAAAAAAAAGACCCAGGCATATACTCTGAGAAAACCATAATTCAAAAAGATACATGTACCCCAAAGTTCATTGCAGCACTATTCACAATAGCCAGGACACGGAAACTACCTATAAGTCCATCGACAGATGAATGGATAAAGAAGTTGTAGTATATAAATACAATGGACTATTACTTGGCCATAAAAAGGAACGAATTTGAGCCAGTTCTAGTGAGGAAGATGAACCTAGAGCCTGTTTACAAACAGAAGTAAATCACAAAGAGAAAAACAAATATCATATGTTAATGCATATATATGGAATCTAGAAAAATGGTACTGATGAGCCTATTTGTAGGGCAGGAGTAGCGACAGAGACATAAAGAACTCATGGACACAGAGAGTGAAGGAGAAGGTGGGATGAATTGAGAGTAGCACTGAAACATATACATCACCATACATAAAACAGGGAGCCAGTAGAAATTTGCTATATGAGACAGGGAGCTCAAACTGGGGCTCTGTGACACCCTAGAGGGGTGCAAGGTGGCAGCAAGGTTCAAGAGGGAGGGACATAATATATCTATGGCTGATTCACACTGTTGTAGGGCAGAAACCAACACAGCATTGTAAAGCAATTTTCCTCCCCCTAAGAATAAATTTTTTAAAAATACCCAAAAGTTAGAGTTCTTTATATACCCACTGTGTATTAACAAATCTACAATAGCTTCTAAATCCTTCAAATATGCAGCTCCCTCACTGCTCCCAGAAACCAGAGTTAAACACATGTATAGACCCTAATCTCCTCTCTGTACCTCAGACTAATCAAGTGGAGCAAATACGTAGCTGAAGGATGCACCATCTCTGATCCCCATTTTACAGATTAAGAGAATTAGGTCTGAATCACCGTGTCCCTGGGGATGAGTTATAACTTCCAGGAGCAAGCTGTCTCCCACCACTGCAAGCTCTGTGACAAAGGAGGTACCCAAACCAAGGCAGAAGAAAGACTCCTTGACTAGAGGCTGGGACCAGAGAAGGCAGCCCACCATCAGGCTTGAATGTTCTCTGCCCCTGGGGCCCATAGAACTCCTCCCCACTTTTGTTTCTCAGTGGCATCAGAGATTGTCCTTTAAAAAAAAAATACTCTGAAGACCAGTTTTGTATATCTCCTATGGCTAGAAGAGGGTCATATGAATTCCCTACCATGCAACATGGCAGATACAACCCTGACCGGCCATCATTTGACACACAGCTGTCAGTAAAGGATTTGAAATGCCTCCTTGTTCTGTTGTGCAATTAGCACTTTACAGAGGTACACAAAGACTTCTGTTAGCAGGAGAGATTTGATTCCTCCATTTCAAACCAAGACCCAGTTGTTTTCAAAGAATACAGCATTGTTGGGGTTTTTAAATGCATGACTGTTTTCGAGTGTATGCACTGATCAGAAAACAAAAGTCAGTATGAGGACTCTTCACCACCCGCCCTGCAAACATTTAGGGCATGATGCTGGAAGAGGGAGTGTGGTTTTAGCTGTAGGATATGGTTTTAGCCGTAGGATACTGCTCCTCAGCCATTGCTTCTAAAAGGAAGTGCTTCTGCAGAGACGCTCTCCCAGGCATTCTCAAGCTCCAAACATCCTTGATACTGCCCACCTGGCATCCTCCTGGCAGCAACAGCAGTTGGATTTGACTGAATTTCAAAGTTAAGGGCTGTGATTTTAGTTACCAAAACATAACTTCAAGCAGAACAAATAAAACATATTAAAAAAAAAAAAAAGGCAAGCAGCTGAAAGCAAAGGTCCCTTCCATTTATTCATACTTTTAACTATGGAATAATAATACTTGCTACTCTTAAACATCTTTATGTATTATTCTTTGGGAGATACCTTCTTCCAAAGTTAAGAGTTTCCATACCAAATTTTTAGCCATCAAGGATTGTTTAGATAATACTTTAATGTTATTAACTTTTAGATTGCATCATGAGCCTAGAGCAATATTTCACTGATACATGTTCCTGAGAATACTAGTTCCATGCAAGATTAATAGAGGATATGAGAAAAAGGGTTCCTTGGTTTGTTGCAAACACTTTGTGTTCAAAGACTTGACGGGAATTAAGCTCAGGTTTCTTTAGTTCTGGACTTCTAGGAGCTTCAGAAACACTAACATGAATCATGAGCCTTAGGATTTAGGAGAGAGGACTCTGCTGCTGCTGCTGCTGCTGCTAAGTTGCTTCAGTCGTGTCCAACCCTGTGTGACCCCATAGATGGAAGCCCACCAGGCTCCCCGTCCCTGGGATTCTCCAGGCAAGAACACTGGAGTGGGTTGCCATTTCCTTCTCCAATGCATTAAAGTGAAAAGTGAAAGTTAAGTTGCTCAGTCATGTCCAACTCTAGCGACCCCATGGACTGCAGCCTACCAGGCTCCTCCGTCCATGGGATTTTCCAGGCAAGAGTACTGGAGTGGGGTGCCATTGCCTTCTCCGAGAGAGGACTCTAGAGCCCCACGATGTATTTAATCTTATAGCTCATGTTCAAGGAGTATTTGATTTTGCAGGACTAGCACCCACAGAATGCAGTTTTCAAAATGCTGCCTGACCAAGCAGAATGCAGACTGGCTTCTGAAATCTAAGTTTAATTCTTAATGAACACTTAGAGTAGGTATATCACATACACACAAGTATATTGTTCATCTATTTCAAGTCATTTGCCTCTATGATTGTAATCCTTATCCATATACTCCCTCCCAAAAATGATGAGAAGATGTTAAAAAAAAAAAAAATGTTTCTACAAAAAAAAAAAAAACAAAACTAATTTTTGCAACTAGGGCCACTGGTCAAATGATACATAGGCACCCCTACAACTATTCCCAGTCTCACTGGATGAACAGCTCTTAAAGTTTAAACTAGGAAGAACGACAAAGATTTTCTAGGCATCAGACGTAACACAGCAATGAAGCCTCACACGTGTGAAGCTATTTCATGCAAACTTCCAGCACATTTTCTCAGATGCTCCTAAGCATTCTGTAGGGTAAATGGGTCAGGAATTATTTGCCCCACTTTTCAGAGGAGGAAACAGCACCAGGAATATAAATGGCTTGAGCAAAGTCACACTTATTTACTTATCCTGTACAGATGCCCTAGACAGGGTATAGAAAACATGTGCCTTCTCACTGAGTCCAGTGCTTTTCCAGCATATTCTGTCCTCTCTCTCCCAGGCCTGTGCTTAGCACAGTGAGAAGCTATTCCAGAAATTCAGACCGTGGGGCGAGGTTGGCAAAGAGAAGCAGTTGAATGGACCAATTCCGCTCCAGCATTACTAGGCATAGAGGGTACAGACCAGAGGCACTGAGTCTCTTTCAGATTTTTCTCTCTTCATTGCAAAGACACAAATGCTGTGAAAAGAACTTCCTTTCCCCTTATTTAAATTTCTGAAGAGGACTAAGCTAGAAGTCAGAAGCAATCACACTTGATCCTGAAGAAAAGTTTTCTTTCCTATCTGTAACAGGAAAAAGGAAGAAATGAGTTAATTATCTAATTGGGTTGAAGAATTTTCAAAATAGGTTCAGGCACTCCTGCAACACCATTAAGTAAAGACCTAAGTTCTAGGCCAGTAATTCTCAAAGTCTGACCTGTAGTGTCACCTGGGAGTCTTCAGAAATGCAAATTTAAAAATCAGAAACACTGGGGTGGGCCTACTGACATGTGGGAAAAGTCCTGAAGGTGAATTTGAGGTACACTCCAGTTCCAGAATTTTCTATGATATTCAATGCAGTACATATTTTAAATAACCTATTACTTGAAGTTATTTCCAATAAAAATAATTTTAATGAATAGCCCCACCAATAATGGTCTAGAAGGACTTAGGATTTGAAACACGTTAAAATATATATAAACAACAGGCAAATAATAGTACCTTGCATTAACCATTCATCTGGCACTGGTTTCAAAAAGAACAGGAATTTGAGAAAAATGAATACATTTCTTCTTCCCATGGAATTGTTTTAGACGTATTTATTTGGCCTCACTGGGTCTTAGTTGTGGCATGTAGGTCTAGCTCCCTGACCAGGGATTGAACCTGGGCCCCCTGCATAGGGAGCTCAGAGTCTTAGCCACTGGACCACCAGGAAAGTCCCCCATGGAATTGTTTTTAAACATACCTATCAAAGTGTCCATGTCCACAGTGGCCAGAAATGCAGAGCAGCTATAACATTTTTTTAATCTACTTTTGAACAATGACAGAAATACAGCCTTACTATGAGAAGTTATTTCTCTAGGGTAGAACTACAAGTGTGTTTTGCAGTGTTAGGACACATTCAAAATCTCGGAGGGACGGTCAGGCATACTGACTCTGCAGGGACACCCTCTCCAATTCTCTAGTCCACACATTGGCAGTTGCAAGTTGTGAAACCCCAAGTCCACCTGGTCCAGCCAGGTGTGGACAGGGGCCTGGCATCAAGCCTCTTCTCCCAGCCTGCTGAGTCTCACGTTGATTACAGTGTTGACAGGGAATCAGTAGGGGGATACTATGGCCTTTGTTAGTAAAACAAATGTAAGCTACTGATATGGTTTCATGCACCCTGGCGCACATAGATGCGTATGTGTAATGTATACAGCGGCGCAACCTCCATCAGGCTTAAAGTCATGTCAGACTTGACTTTGAATCCAAGCTCTACCACTTACTAAGGGGGTGACTTAAGTTGCCTGAACTTTCAGAACCTGTTTGCTTTTCTTTACAGAGGGGATATTAATATCTATTATGTACCACACAGAATTAATGGAAAGGAATCAATGAAAAAAAGCACACTACTTTTTTTTTTTTTTTTTTTTTTTAGCATTAGAAGTTCAGAAGTTTAGCATTTAGCCAGAAAGAGCTGCCAATAGATAGTAACCATTTTTATTATTTTTAGTGTTTTACAAAGCTGGAATCTGAAAGCATAACAAATTATAAAAAGAATGTTTTTTCCAAAGTGCAGATAAAAGTTTACTTGTAAACTGTTCACACAAGAGTTTTTATGGGGTTCAAAGTTTGCATGTAGGATCCAAAGTCATTTAAAAGGCAAAAACTATTAGCATTTGGGACTTCCCCGGTGGTCCAGTGGTTAAGACTCTGTGCTTCCACTGCAGGGGGCACAGGTTCAAACCCTGGTGAGGGAACTAAGATCCCAAATGCTTCCCGGTGTGGCCTATATGTATATGTATTAGCATTAGATGAAGAGAAGGCAATGGCACCCCACTCCAGTACTCTTGCCTGGAGAATCCCATGGACGGAGGAGCCTGGTAGGCTACAGTTCATGGAGTTGTGAAGAGTTGGACATGACTAAGTGACTTTACTTTCACTTTTCACTTTAATGCATTGGAGAAGGAAATGGCAACCCACTCCAGTGCTCTTGCCTGGAGAATCCCAGGGACGGAGGAGCCTGGTGAGCTGCCGTCTATGGGGTCGCACAGAGTCGGACACGACTGATGCGACTTAGCAGCAGCAGCAGCATTAGATGTCACTCCATTCCTATTCCAGGTTGGGAAAAAAGTCTATAGCTTGTGTTAGATCAAATGTTATGACCAGTTCTATCAGACAAAAGTACCCATTTTAAACTAACCAAAAAAAAAAAAAAAAAAAAAAAAACAGAAAACACTGATTTCAGAAAGATGAAGAAAATATGCCATTTAAATTGTAAAGACTTTCAAATCTAAACACACCTGAGATAATAAAATAAGAGAAAACGAGTTTATAAATTTTACTTGGCACACTAATCTGGAGAAATATAAGGATATACTTTTATCTTATGCTTTCATAATTTTTAAATGTCTTTCAATTTCCTAGTGTTGGTACAAGCAATGTTTTCATACACTTCTATTTCTACCCCATAGAAATGATGTAGGCATAAATACAGAGCTTCTAGTATTGTTATGTGGAAAAAAACATAGATGCATCACATCTTGATGGCCTATCTATTTTAGTATATTTAAAATAAACAATAATCAAGTTCTAAGGGGAAAAAGGGAACCAAAATTGAAAGAGCTTACTATATAGGTGAAATAACAGAACTGAAGTAATTCTTCTGTATGTGTTTGAGTTCTGATATTTGTGTGCTACAAGGCACAGAAATAGGGAAGCAATTATTAGCAACAGTAATTTCAAATCTATTTTTGGAAAAATTACACTGAGTTACTTGAAATTCTACTAAATAACTGACATAAATCCTTGAAATTTTAGTGAAACCCACAGGTAATGGACAGCTGGCTCTCATTTTACACAAGGCACTGGAGGGTCAGAGGCAAGATCCATGGAGGGGCGGAGTCCTGGGACCAATTTCCTGCAAATACCAAGGGACAACTTACAGAAAAGTATTTAATAATACCACAATTTTAATATTTGCTATTTTTAGTATAAACACAGAAGTGTTCAAACATGTTTATGTCTCAGATTTTATTTCTGTCAAGTACACATATGCACAGAAAAGAAACAGACCAAGAAATACAGACCTCCTGTTTTAAGAATTCCCTGGCTGCCACTCTGAAATTCTTGACTGGGCAAGTAGAGGATCTGACCCCAAACCAAAGCAGCATCAGAGGAAAAAGCTGGTGGAATGCCCATCTGCATATCTGGGCCATTGCCCACATATGGGCCCCCAGCCAGATGACTCTGGCATCCTGTGCACGGGATGCTTCCCATGCAAGCCTTTATTTGAGAAAGAAGGCAAAACAGCTCTGCAGAGATCGGTTCTATGCAACTTCGGGTGTATGAGAAAAGAAGCTGCCCTTGGTCTGCGAACCAAGAAACAGAGCTGGGCACTGGGAGAAGTTTCTACATCTTTTTTTTTTCTGGTCAGTGTTAGAGCAGAGTGATGCTCAATAACAATGGAAGAGTGAATTAAAGACAGAGATACACATGATGATGTCAGGGTGTAAAATCAGAAAACAGTTAAAAGGAAGAAATTTATTGTTATTTTACAACCTAGCAAACTCTCAGCGTATTCTTCCATCATAAGTTTCTGAAATGTTATGTGGAAATTGTTAGTCTTCTCCATGAATCAGATCAGTTAATGACCTCAAGATTTTATTACCAATGGCATTTAACTCTAAAATTTTAAATTCTCGGAGAGAGAGAAAGTTGCGACAGATAACGTTCTACACTTTCAGAGAACTTTCAAATTTGTCATATGTACCTAGGAAAATCATAAGATTCTACCTGCACTTTTCAAGTCACTTCATGTCAATGCTTTATTTTGTTTTAAGTAACTAAAGAACTTGTAACTATAAACATTGCATAAAATCACGATTGATGCAACTGAAGTACTCCATAATTATGATAAAATTGTTTATATTTAGTCCATCTAAGCACTCAAGGCCTTCTCCATAAATGTGTAACTCGGAAAAGCTTAGCAACTATGCAGTAAAAAGCAACTGATCATTCTTAATTGTTTCAAACCTGCTTCTCCACGCAGCTGCACACACGTGTACTAATCTAATTGTTAGTTGCACCTGCTCCAAGTTAGCGATACTTCATAGAGCAAATGGCAAGAATGGCATTTTCAAGTGTTAATCTGTTCAGTGTAAATTTGTACTTTCTTTCAGAAGTTTATGACACATAGGCTTTGCATCATATAGGAGTCTGAGGTACAAAAATGTGGGCGGTCTAGAATTTCCTTACTTGAAAGCAAAGCTGTCTTTTCAAACTAAAATAAACTATGCTCCTCCAGATTGGAGCTGATTTTTCACTGAGAAATATCTGAGATATCTGAGTGTTTTTTCAACATTTGCATAAAGTACTTTTTGATTCAACCAAACACTGAAGAAAAACAGCAGAAACTCTTTCACAAACTGCTGAAAGCTGTAAAGAAGAAGTTAGATTGTTCTTGTCCTGTACCACCATAACCATCCTGCAAAAGCACTGATGCTTTTTGTAACTATCTAACATCCTCAGTTTCTGAGCATTAAGGCCAGAAATGATAAAAAGAAAATTACCTTCTTCAGATTATGAGCTTAGACTCTGGATTCTGCAAATGCAGCAAATCTGTTTCCAGCATTCACACCCCCTTTTCATAAGAATCACCCTAAAATCTGAAGCTGGAGTAATCATACAGCTCAAAGATTTTAATGAATGATATACACAGATACGTTTTTTATAAAATGCAAGTTTTGTACTAAATTTCTAAAGCGTGAGATTCTAATGTCTTGTCTTATGAACTGATTTCCTGATTTTTCAAAGAAGATATGTTTATCCAAACTTGTCTGCCAAATGTACAATTAAATGCACATTTAGCATAATTAAAAACAAAGATACAGAATCCTGACAGGTAAATATCTCTGCATCCTTTGTCTCTGTCCTTCACTTGTCAAAGGATCAGAACACTGTGTATACACTCTGATAACATACTGATAAATGAGGTTCTCATCTCCCACTAAGTTTAGTTGCAAGTTTATATAGACAAACATATTCCTTAAAGTCTAGTTAAAATACACTCTACTTACAGAATGGGAGTCAAATGTTTCTAGAAAGTTAATAGTTACTTAACTAAGAAACTTAATCAAGTTTCTATCTTAAACAATTTTTGGCTTCAATTAATTTTAATAAATGTAAAATTTTCTGCACAGCTACAAAAAAGCCCAAATGTTACTACAACAGACACTAAACACTTCAGGTGTAAACAAAACTTGGTGAACTGTTGAGTCAAAAAATGTTACATTCTGGAAATCTGGCTACATATAAAACAAACTTTACTCATAATAGCTCATAGATACATAAAGTTTTCAAAAATCTATCCAGAACAAAGGAAACATAAGCACCCACCTACTGTGTGCGCCCACATGCCGCTGGCCCCCAGGGGCATGTTCTCCCAGTATGTTGCAACTATTTGCAAAAGAATTATTTTATTTAAAATTAAATACTATATTTCTAAGAGGCAACAATTAACAGGAATCTCTGGAGTCCTTTAAGAGTGATCATTTCACCCTATCAAACCAACCGGATGTTCTTCGTCCTTTGTTTTTTTCTTCTGTATTTGCATTAACATGGCTGCTAATTATATTAGTCTGGTGGCACATAAAGTCTGGATGGGAAAAAAATCACAAGATTCTTATAGAGCTTAAATACCTCTTAGGATTCAAACGTATACCTGCTTAAACACCTTTATATCGCAGCTACTTCTATATTGTTAGAAAACTTAGCTTTGATTCAGAATTTCTGTTTCATAAGGGATGTAGCACTTTCCAATACACCACTGCATATACACATGCACATAAATAATCGCAGGTGCACACACACACACACACACACACACACCCCTTTAGCCATATTATGCTACTTTGTATATTTGGCTTCCCATTTGTATATTTGTCTTTTTCTGAAACTGTTTAAGTTCTGGAAGAGTTTGTATTCATCACACAAAGTGCCATATAGATGGAATGCCTACATTTACCATAATAAAGCCTAAATGTTGCTAAACCACATTTTTAGAATTCAAAATTGAAAAGAGCATAAAAACGCTCTTACCCACCCACTCATTCTCACAGCTTCATATGCTTTTACACAGTGAATCAGCAAATGTATTCTTTTCTGAATCATATATGAACTTAAGAATGTTCTGAAAATGTTTATACAGTTTGGCATACCTGGCCTTACTGGTAGTTTACCAAAGTAAGCTCTCTAGTTGTTCTGATCAGCTTTATCATTAACACTAAAACCTTTAATGCATAACTTAATTGAACATGTGGTACAGAAAAATAAACTGTTTTACAAGTAACTAAGAAAATGTAACATTCTTAAAATTATAGTTCCATCTTCTTCTTCTCAGTGCATAAGTAATTCACAGACCAAAATATACATCCTCAAGATAACTTTCCTGGGGAATAAAAACATCCTTGAGATAATATACAAACACTCCTTCAGCTAATATTAAAGAAAACAACCACCACCACTCATGAGCTTCATGACAACTGATAAACAATGAAGAACACATCAGTTTCAATAGCAAATCCTTACTCATTTGATTATTGAGTGGGCTCTCAGAAATCTCCAGTCTTGTAGTCCTTTTAGCCTTTATGAAACAATTGTTGGAAATGTGAATGGCTATTCAGATTAACTTACACTTTCCAAGGAAAGCTGTTGGTAACAGGAGTAAGCAAGTACCTCCTACCTCAAATTAACTGGTAAAAGTGGTTTATTTTTCACCTCTAAACTATCCTCAACTCCTCCTTCTATTGCCCTTAAGGAATTTAAATTCAGAGACATGACGTTTTCCTTTATTGGCTTCTTGCCTCTTTGCAACTGTACAACATTCCTCAAGAAGTATATATAATTCTCCATCCCACTGGATCAGACAACACTATCTATTTCTGAAGCCATTACATACATAATGTAAGATACAACATTTTTTCTTAGAATTGTTTGTATCAATAATAAGTGTGATTTCAGGGCTACTGGTTCAGTCTATAGCAATGCTGTTGCTCATCTAAGTATTTCTCTTCAATCTACATACTTTCAAAACTCGGTGTGTCCTGTAGATCAGACTGCTGTAAGGATACCATCTGCACTACAAAATGGTTTGTTAGAGCCTTATACTTTTTACACAATATATTTCTTGAAAAACAATACACGTCGATGAAGAAACAAAGATACTGCAAAAATTAGAGAAGAAAAGTAAAAAAAAAAAATCTATTTCTGTTTTAACACCTGTATAGTAAATTGCAGGTGACTATCATGTTGTTAACATTAATAGGAACGCAAAGCATTAAAGAACAAGAGCTACCTCTTGCTTTGCTTAAAGAAATTAAAGACAAGTTTAACCCGAACCTGCCAAACTGTCTTCAGAAGAAAAGACATAGGTGGGGGCGGAAAGCCTCACCTCTCCCGTACCCCGCAGCGCATTCCCCTGAAAGCATTTTAAACATAGGCAATATATCTGTCACCTTTTCTTTTTTCTTCTATTCTAATCAACGGCAGACCTTTTACTGCACTCCCCTGCCCACTATCTCAATGGCACGTTACAGAATAAGAGGACCCAAGTGTCACTTACCAGTTGCATGCCACAGATAAAGATAAGCGTGCACCTGCCACTGCAATAACCCATGGTTTCCGAGACCCCTGCCACAGCCAGACTGTCCCACGTCGGCCACCGTCGAGCCCCCACTTTATCCAATCAGATCGCGGGGAAGGACGGGCAAACCTGCCGAGGGCTCGGGGGCTCCGGGCTGCTGCTGCCAGCGTCCTGGGAAGTGACAGGCATTAGGACCTGCTGGCGCGGCGGCGGCGGTGGCGGCGGCAGCTCCAGCCGCGCCCGCCACACATACCTTCACTCGCTCGGTGCACACGCCGCGCCGCGGGCAGCGGTGCCCGCGGAGACGCGCCCGGGGCCCGCAGGGGCAGCAGCTGCAGCCTCGCAGCGCCGCCGCGCCCTCGGGCATCTGGCCGCGAAGTTTCGCCCCCGCCGCTCCCCGCGCCGGCTCGCCCCGCGCCCCCCCCCCCCAGCGCGGCCGCCGCCCGACGCGCGCTCGCCCCGCGCTCTCCGCGCGCCGGCTCCGGGGGCGGCAGAAGCGCGTGCGGGGCCCTGCCCGCCTCCCTGCGCCGCCCGCGGCTCCTCCGCGCCCCGCGCTGCGGGGCCCGGCGGGCGGGGGGCGGAGCGCGGGCCGGGCGGGGGCGTCCGGGCTTCGCGGTCCCGGGCGGCGGCGGCTGCAGCGCGCCTTGATGCGGGGTCCGTGCCACGTCCTGCAGCGGCGCTGCCCCTCCCTTCGCCCAGATGTGTTAATCCTCCTACAACAAATCCTTCAACCTGCGCCCCGCCGCCCCCTCGCAGAACGTCGACTTCTTGCAGTCCAGCCGGGGCTACCGCCGAGGGGACTGTTGGCGGCCGCGGCGATGGGGACGCTGGGGTCCGCGGGGCGGAGAGTCCGAGCGGCGTGTCCGGAGCTTGCTGGGCTGGTGTCGGTCCTGCTCCCGCAACCGAGCCCGGAGCACTGCGCGCGAGTCAGCCGCTCGTGTGCGTGTGTGTGTGTGTGTTTGGGGAAAAGGGGACGAAGAGGAAGGTTAGGGACGGAGGACGGGTGATGAAATAGTGCACCCTGGCATCCCGGCCGTCCGGAGAGCCCGCGTGGCAGAAGGCTCGGAGGAGAAGGGACGCCGCGGTTGCCGACGCGCTACTAGCTGCGCCCGGCACCCGGCTCCCGGCTCCCAAGGATCTGCAGGGGCCGGAGCGTGGAGAGTTACGGAACAGACCCTGCGCCGGAAAAGGCACCGGGTTGCTTCTGGAGTTGTGGGAAAACTGGGAACTGGGGTGGGTTGGGGGTGGGGGGCGCTTAGGGACGCAGTGAGTTTCCGTAGCTGCTTCAGACGTTTGTTTTCACTCGAGAAATGAGAGGATCTGAGACAGTTTCCGCACTCAAGTGTTTTAGCCTCAGGGTCCGTCCGGGCTGGATGTGGATTCCCGGAGGTGGATGCACCAGTCCCGGGTCTGGAACGTCGGCCCAAAGCTGTGCCTCTGCTTCTGTAACCTGCGGAGAGACCCGCTTCGGAGCCCGCTGCTGCCACCTGCGGGTGGGAAGCTGAAGAACAGCGAAGCAGGCTGGTCCAGGTGGCGTCCCCAGGGGCTTGGGTGTCCGGATCCAAGGGTAGTTTGTTTTTTTGTGTTTTGTTTTTTTTTTTTTTTTTAATAGCCCTGAGATACTTGTTAAAGCATTTCTACCTTTCCCAGGAAATGAAGGTGTGGTGTTGAGATCCGCTGAGGTACTGAGTCGTTGGGATGAAGGAAAGAGAATGGTTTAAAAAATTTAAATAGCAAGTGTCTTCCCACATCCCCTGAGATTAAGACTGTTGAAAGCATATAAAGCAAAGAGCTTTCCCTAGCAAATGAAATTTGGCCCTACTGATAAAATAGTATTGTGTAGGATAATTTTATGCTGGGAACCACAAATACGGATCCCAAATGATTGTTTCCTTTGAAGAAATATGACGTATCAGAATGACGAAATAAAAAGAAATTGAATAGGGCATAGGGACCCTAGTCCCAGAAGCCTGGAACTGATTTGTCAGTTGGAGACAGCCAAACAGATATTTGATTTTTTATATTTATAGGGTATGAGTATTTTGTTACTATACTGAAACGCCTACTTTTAATTACCCTACTTATAAATAAACTTTTCTCTGCAATGTGTCTTTCAACGTTTAATTAAATTATCAGAGCCCAATATGTGCCCTTTCCTATGGAAGGGCTTAGAAAGCACAACACTTGGTGAAACTGAAGCCAGAGGTATTTGGTGGAAAATGTTTCTTTTCAGCTGTTACTCTGTCTTTATACACAGCTTAGATGACCAGTAGCGGCTGGGAATATAGGTATTTTGTAGGTAGGTATTGCCAAGCAAAAAGAAAACTGTAAGTTAATACTCTCTAATGCTTGAAAAGCAGAGACATTACTTTGCCAACAAAGGTCTGTCTAGTCAAGGCTGTGGTTTATCCAGTGGTTATGTATGGATGTGAGACTTGGACTGTGAAGAAAGCTGAGCACTGAAGAATTGATGCTTTTGAACTGTGGTGTTGGAGAAGACTGTTGAGAATCCCTTGGACTGCAAGGAGATCCAACCAGTCCATTCTAAAGGAGATCAGTCCTGAATGTTCATTGGAAAGACTGATGCTAAAGCTGAAACTCCAATACTTTGGCCACCTCATGCAAAGAGTTGACTCACTGGAAAAAACTCTGATGCTGGGAAGGATTGGGGGCAGGAGGATAACAGGACGACAGAGGATGAGATTGCTGGATGGCATCACCAACTCAATGGACATGAGTCTGAGTAAACTCCGGGAGTTGGTGATGGACAGGGAGGCCTGGCGTGCTGGGGTCCATGGGGTCGCAGAGAGTCAGACACAACTGAGCAACTGAACTGAACTGAATGCCTACTTTTAATTACCCTACTTATAAATAAACATTTTTTATGCTTGAAGAATGCTTGAAGAAGCTGCTGCCATACTATGAAAAGCATTATGTTACCTTTTAAAATTTATAATTGCAACAGTGTATTTCTGTGGAGTCATCTATAATCCTGCAATGGTTTCCCTGCAACCAGGCACAGCCCAAGTGGCCTTTAGGCTGCACAGGTAAGCAGATAGCATAATGCTGTCTGTAGCTGAGTGTCAGCACCCCACCCATAGTCTTTGTATCCTTGCCATTTAGAACATGCCCATCTTCTTTCTGTAAGCACCTGGGACTGCTACAGGCTTTTTCTTCCCACAGAAGGTGTTTGGGAGTGAAGGTACAGCCTCAAGAGCAACCCTCACCCAGTAATGGATGAGAGTCAGGGGATAAATTTCCCAACCTTCTCAGCCCAGAGATGTGAAATCCTGAGACATGCTCTTGACTACATTATTAATTTCCTAACCAGCATGGAGCCCATGGTGCCCACAGTTGCCCATGCTGGTAACCCACTCATCCACCCTCTGAATTAGCTTCTTTCCTTTCCCTGCCTCATCTCCCTGCTCCTCTACCAGTGCTTCCTGAGATCATCCAGAAATAAACCACTTCACTCAAATCCTGTGTCAGGGCTGCTTCTGGAGAAGACCAGCAGAAGGCACTTTAAGGGTTTTTATCCCTCATCTGGTGTCATCGGCACAGTGTTCTCAGAAGAGAAACAGAGGCGTGTTCGGTGTTGCGCCCACTGCTGCACTTACTGTGTGCACCCACTGCCCTACGCGCTACCCCTGATCATTTCATTCATTACTCACAGGAAACTGGTGAGTTGTGCATTGCTCATTTTAAAGGCACCCTTGTGTATAGGGTTTTGTATTATCAGTGGTTTCAGACATCTGGGGGTCTTGGCACATCTCCCACAGATAAAGAGGAACTACTATTTCTTGATCACAGATGCACGTGTTCTCTGTGGCAGAATTAAGAGTATGGTGAAGGCATGTTTGTGAAACATCAAAATCTGCTTTTCTGTTCTCTCATATTGGTATTTTACTGTACTTACTTGTCAATATTTTAGAATTCCATACAGAAGTGATGACTTAAAATATTTAGAAGGATGATGACACATATTTTGTTCTCCTTTTTTCCCTAGCTTTATTGAGATCATACTTTATTATCTCTAAACTTCATTCACATCACATTTTTTAGATAGCGTATAGGCTATGCCTGCTTTATGAAAATATGCTGTAGAGAGGGAGACAGTTTCATTTCTTAAGGTGGCCGTGCCCTTACTATTCCATTTCCTGTTATCTCTGGAGCCTTGGTGGAAAAGACTAAAGAGGTAATTCCAACTCTCCCACAGATGTGCATGAAGGAGAGAGAAACATCTCAAACTGGAATGGTGGTTGCACTTTCATTGAGAAATAAAGTCACATACTATTCAGCTCTATAATGTTCTCAGGGCTTTTGTTGACTAGTCTACTGATACAACTATTGTTAATTATCTTATTTCTGTGGGGAGGATGCCAAGGTCAGCCACATCTCCAAGACTGACCTTGGTATCCTGGGCTAAAGCATTTTCAAGGTTATTTCACACCTGTTATCTCATTTATCTGCCTGATAGAATGTACTAGGTACATAGCCATGGAGTGAGTTGCCGTCTGCTCAACACTCAGTCACTTCAACAGGAGCAAAACCTCAAGCCTGGCTTTAGTAATACCACTGAGCAATTTCACTCTGAGTTTTACTCGGTCTCCATTCATTATTGTTTGAAAACACAAAGGCAGCAATTAAACTTCACAATCGTAAAACCAACAGATTACATTGAGTGTATATTTGTACAAACTTAGATTTTTTTTTTCTTATTTGGAAAATAAACAGCTATTAGGAAACAATATTTTCAAAATAAATTTAAAAAGAAAATAATCACTCATAATCCTTCCATCCAGAGGTAATCTTTTTGTCATTTTTGCACATTTCATTTTACAAAAATGGGATTATATAATACATAATATATATGTAATCTACTTTTTTCACTTAACAATAGATTAAGAACCTATGTCTAAATTATCAACTATTAAACTCATGGACTCTGCAGTCAGTATGACTGTATAATCCAAGCTCTGCCACTTATCAACTGTGTAACCTTCATCAAATTGCTTCACTCTCTGTATCTTAGTTTCTTTGTAAAAGGAGGCAGGGAGTTATAATGCATATATATCATAAGGTTGTTGGGAGCATTAGGTAAAGCATTATGTAAAGGTTTTAAAACAGTGCCTGGCCCATGTTAATATTTTCCCATTGTTATTTATCATTATTCTGTATACAACATAGCTTTAATGGCTGCATAACATCCCAATGTAAGCAAATATCCCCGTTATTTAATTCCTATCTTTTTCTTAGACTTACAAGTTTTATGGCAAGCAGACTAATGCACCCTCAAATAAGTCCACACAGTAATCCCTAGAACCTGTGAATATGTTACCTTAAGTGGCAAAAGAGGTTTTTGAATATGATTACATTAGGAATCTTGAGATGGGAAGAACAGCCTGGACTGTTGAGGCTTAATGTAACCAGTCAGCCCTTAAAAGCTGAGAACAGCTGGGAGGTGGGGAGAAAGAGAAGATAATGGGGTCAGGGAGATGCAAGGTGGAAAACATTCCACCCACCATTCCTGGATGTGTAGATGGAGAAAGTTGCTTATGATTCAAGGAAGGTAGGTGTGTCCTCTGGAACCTAGAAAGGGCAGGAAACAGAATCTCTTGGCTTCCAGGAGGAAGACATTCATGCCTACAACTGGATTTTAGCCAACTGAGACCCATGTTAGATCTCTGACCTAATACAAAACTGTAAGATAATTAATGTGCTATTTTTAAGCCACTAAATTTGTCTTAATTTGTCATAGCAGCAGTAGAAAATCAATACAATTTGCTTCCAGTGTTTCAATATTATACATTTTATAACATTTAAATTTGTAGGCATATCATCACTTACATTTTGATTATTCCCTTATTATATATTTCTAGAGGTGAACTAGTGAGGCAACGAATGAGCAAAATCATGATGCTTTTTGATAAACAAATCCCAGTTTCCTCAGAGGATTTCTACGATTTATACCTGTAGGGAATGCACTTGCCAGTTCCCCTCTGCCTTTATCGGTGTTGGACGTTATCATTTTTAAAAAACTTTTTCACCTTCCATTTAACTTGCATGTCTTTTATGCTGTGATTATTTATTAAATACCTAGCACATATGCTAAGATGAACTGTGGCCTAGAAATATATCACATTGACTCTCATTTTCCTGTGATGATTCCTCTTGAAAGTTCAGGTCCATTTCTAATAATATTATCTAATGACAGATTCTATAGTACAGGCCATAGCAATAAGAATCCATTTATCTCTGTGACCAAAATGCCGGCCTTCAGAGATGCTGATGAGCCAAGATGACAGATTATGCCATGATAAGGACAAAGAGCTGTGTTTGAGTAACCAGCCATGTTTTTGTGTTTTTTTGTGTTAAATGCCATTTGAATTATATTTCTCTAAACTATTTTAATTGGTGATTTATGTGAATTTTACTTAGAAGATCAAGTAAAGCACCATAAATGTGCTGAGATTTGGGTACCTATTTGCTGGAGAAAAACTGCATAGATTAGCTTGAATATTATTAACTTGAACATTTTATCATATTTACTATGAGATATTTTAAGGCATGTTAATCTAATTATTGTATAAAAAGACTCAGTTATTATTTTATTAATTATCTCATAGAAGACATGCAACTTTAGGAGAAAAATATCTATCAGAGGTAAGAAAATCTGTATTGTCATCTTTTTATTTTCCTCTAAGTTGTATTGATTTTTTCCCTCAACATCAAGAATTGAGAAATAAGTATGAGGATAAGCTAGGAGCTCTAGTTGCTATTTTTGTGTAACAATCTACTCCGAACATAATGGCTTTGAACAGTGATTTTATTATGCTCAAGGGTTCTATAGGTCAGGAATTTGGAGAGGGTTCACTGGGGAAAGTGTCTCAGCTCCCCACTGTCTGGGCCTTCAGCTGGAAAGACTTTTAAGACGGGATAGCTCTGTGGTTGGGGCAGAGATCACCTGAAGACTCACACACTCACAAGACTGGCACCTGGGCTGGAAGGACTTGAAGGCCTGGAAGGTGGAGATCACTACATGTGGCCTCTCTTGTAGCTGGGCTTCCTCAAAGCACGGCTGCCTCAGAGTGGCCATGGCACTTCTTACATGGCCGTCGAGGCGCCAAGCACAAGCTTCCAGCATACGAGGCAGAAGCTGCACTTGCTTTCATCACCCTGCCTCAGAAGTCCCCCAGCTCCACTCCCACCATAGTCTATTGGTTCCAAGGAAGTCACAAGTCCACTCTACTTAAAGAGGAATGGGACATCTAGGTGCCCACCCTCATGAATGGAGGAATGTCAAAAAAGGCAAGGGACAAGTTTTCAAACCTCTGTTTTAAAAACTGAATTATAATTAAAGGGAACTTAATATTTCCTGAAAATTGAAATAAGTAAAAATTTAAATGTAGACATCAATGCTATTTTGTCACAGTAAAAACAGTTAGCTTGATACTGATATCTCAGAGAAACCAGTTGATTGAATATGAAAGAAAGTGATGCTCTGAATTAACTAGAATAAGAATTGATTCATGGTCATTTGACTTTGGGTTTCAATTTCGTAGAGAAGGGAAGAATATATTTCATCCACTCAAAGGATTTCACATTTTCAAAAGCCAGTTAAAAGCTGAGATTCATTTCCTACAGTTATCAGATGAGGAGTAGAGTATTTAAATCATTAAATAGGATAATACTAAACAAATGATTAGTTTTTGGTGAGGCAATGGTAATATGTACTCTACATATTTTTCTATGCAATTAAGATTCATTGCATGGCTTGAAAGTATCTTTCCTGATAATGTAGTTACTGTTCAATTTCTTTATGTGCTATGCGTTCCCCAGTTTATACTTCTACAACCCTAATAAATACAAATTTAATACAATATTAGAAAGTAACAAAGAGAAATGTTAGGAAAATACAGTGTACTTACTAACAATAGGATTAATTCAAAATCCTTACACGGTGGTATGTTTTGAGCTTCTGAAGGGAAAAAAAATAAATCCCTAAACACAGTTGTGTCTTTTTATAGTTAAGATGTTCAGTACTATAAATGTGTGCTCAGTCACTTCAGTCATGTCCAGTTCTTTGTAACTCCATGAACTGTAACCCATCAGTCTCCTCTGTCCATGGATTTTCCCAGCAATAACCCTGGAAGGGTTGCCATTTCCTCCTCCAGGGGATCTTCCCACACAGGGATCAAACCAGGGTCTCCTGAGTCTCCTGAATTAGCAGGCAGATTTTTTACCACTGAGCCACCTGGACAGCCAATGTTTGTTTTCCCTTTTTGAGGGAGAAGATGGGATACTGAATTTAGTTGTCTTCGTAAATCTGGAGGTGGATGAAGGAAACAGGCATTTCTGGTTTACCTTCTTTAGCTGTGAGCTGGAGTCTAGGACTATGACTTCCTCATAAATCTGTTTTGCCTCCTTTGCCCACCCTGGTAATGTGCAGTGAAAACAGTGATTCTGAGATGCTTCCAATAGGCTTTGCCCAGGCATTTTGTGGAAAATACGGGTGTTTCTTTGATATCTTCTGAGAATGGTCTTGGCGGGGAGAGGTATGGCTGATGATCTCCCCTTCCCATAAGATTTCTGTCTTCACAAATGCCTTCTTGGAAAAACCACAGAAAAAACCACTTACTTCAAATCATAGTAAAATTCTTATTAGTTTTACTATTGTTCAGCCCAATAACCAGGTCTCTGGACGTCACAACATTATCATTGTATGTCTCCAGCCAGCACTGCCAGCCTGACTCAGGATTCCTCTGTGGGGCCATCCAGAATTTCTGAATACTGTCCACATGACTCAGGAGTCCAGGGGCCACCAGAGAATTGTACCCAGCCCTTCACTCTGCCCAACCACATCACTTTGCCAATTTCTGATGTTGCGGCCCCATGTCAGGGTTGTGGGGGTGGGAAATGTGGCAAAACAATTCTCCTTTAGACGCTGCAGGCAGTGTGTGGTCCATGGGGGTTGCAAAGAGTCAGACACAACTGAGCTACTTCACTTTCAGTTGCAGTCTATACCCACCAGGCAGGGATTTCAACCTCACCCAGAGCAGATGGGAAGAGACTGGGAAACGCCCTTCCCTTTGTCTGCTACTCCTGCTTCTGCCACAAATCTACTTTTCAGCTCGGTGGCTAAAAGTGGTGAGTGTTCCTCTCTTCTCACTCCCTAGCCTAGAAACCTTCCCTGAATGATGTTTCCTGTCCTTCAAGTGGGGACACTAATAGAAGATAGGGTGCAGAGAGAACAGCAACCAGCAGAAAAGGAACTGTTACACTTGAGAACAGCTGCAAATCAAGTGAAACAGATAATTTGCCTTTAGGGGCTAACACGTGGAAGATTAGGAGAGTCTAAAAATTACCATCGCCCCCCTCCCCCTCTGCCCCTCCTCAAAAAAATTAAGAGCTGTAAGTAGAGTTGAGGGTTGAGGGCTATAGCAGTTCAGATGAGGGGAAGTTACCACCACCCGTGTGAATCAGCAACAGTTATTTGAGCTGGCTCAAGTCTTAGAGGTGGAAAAATCACAGGTCCAGACTCAGCTGCAACGTAAGGTGCCTGGAGGAGGAGAAAAGAGGGCAAATACAGGTCTGAATGTCAGTCTGAAGAGCTAGACTTTATTGAGTAGGCAATAAGGGGCTTCCTAAAATTCTTGAGCAGAGAAGACGCGCTATGCCCTAGAAAGATTCACCTTGGAGATGTGCATAAAATGAATGGGAAAGGGAGTATAGGTGTAGGGGGCCACCAAAAACTAAAGTCGTTAATCATTCCTCCATGTTGTATATACTAGGGCCAAGATATTTACAATATTTTTAATCTAACATTTTAGATAGTTCCATTTCACCTATTTTTCAACCCTTTGCCAAAGTAAATGCATATGATAAATTTGATACTCTACAGATTTTTGGCAATATATTTTAATATTCAAAGGACAAGGAAGGCTGGTGTTGCAGAGAGTCGAATACGACTGAGCGACTGAACAACAACAACAAGAATTAAAAAATACACACTCCCTATTGGTAGTTATAGTCACATATGTATCACCATACTCAGACCCAAATATATCATGAACTTCCATTCTAAGTAAAACATGGAACACATTTTTTTGTCTCTCAATAACTTTGTTATACCTTAAGCTTAAATGTACTCACACATGTGAATATACGTATACAAATAACTTATTTGGCTTTTAATATATTCCCATTAAAATATAACTATTTGGATGAAAAAATAGGAATTAAATGTTTTCAGTGGCAATATATAATTAGGTGTCAGCAATGGACTAAAGTGCCATTCTAAAGTAATAAACTATAAAACGTGTTTTTGATGTTGGGGGTATAATTAATTTAAGACAAAATTAGTGGGAGTTAACAGTACTTAGAGTTGTTTGTATTTATTCTAGTAGAGCTATAGTAATACCAAATTATGATAGACATTCCATGGTTCCTATGAAGATGGAATGCCAAGTGCTTCTTTTTCCTTTTCTCCTATAGGATTTCAAGATTTGATTGCCTAAGTGACATTTACACTGTCACATACTTTTGTGAAATGCCTTATGTTAATTACAGTTTTCACATTTTGCATGATGACAAAATTGTCATATTGTCTAAAGCCTGAAGTAGTTTTAACTAAATAGTGGTTTCTATAAAGTGGTCTTAAAAGTGGATTTTTCTTCAGAAAAACTGTAACCAAAAAGCAAATTTTGGAAAATAAATAAAATATATCCAATATATTATTATATCCAATAAAATATATCCAAATTAGAAAGGAAAAGGTTAAATTATCTGTTTCCAGATAATATGATCTGTTGTATAAAAAAATCCTAAAGATTTCACACAAAAAATTTCTTTTGGAAAGGAATTCTTTTTTCCTCCCTTGCTCCTTCCTTCCCTCCCAGTTTATCTTCCCTTTCTTTCCTTCCTTTTTTCTTTCTTCTACAATTTATTGAGTGCTTATCACATTCCAAGCACTAAACAAATTACTTTATCCTCACTAATTTCTCACATCTGTATCCGAAATCATTATCTGAATTACATCTTAAATTGACATTTCCATTCTATAGAGCAGAAAACTGAAAATGACTGAGATTAAGCAATTTAAAGATCAAGGAGTTAGAAGAGGCAGTTGTTGTTCAGTCACTCAGTTGGGTCCAACTCTTTGTGAACCCGTGGACTGCAATACACCAGGCTTCCCTGTCCTTCACGATCTCCTGGAGTTTGATCAAACTCATGTCCATTGAGTCAAGGATGCCATCCAATTATCTCATGCTCTGTCGCCCCCCTTCTCCTGCCCTTTATCTTTTCCAGCATCAGCGTCAGAGTAGAGGTCAGTTCCCTGACTCCAGCACAGACCTTCTGAGACACAATATAAATGCCAGGTTAGGGCAATATATGAAACCCAGGCTTTGGGGACAGCCAGCCCCGCATTCAATAGACCGTTTTGCTGTTTATATCTTCTGGAACTTTAGACATCTCATTTAATATTTCTAACTCTCTGTAACTATCTGTAATATGGGTACAATAACATAGTACTTAATCATATGATTGCAGGAAAAATGTAATGAAATAATATAAAACATTCTAAGACCTCAGGGTAGTTATCTCTTGCATGGCATTATAGAACAATATTAAATTAATTATAGAAAAACATGTATTGCCCTTTAAATTTTGTAAATTCTCACTTTCTCTCTTATAACCTTACACCCTTGCATTCTAATCCCAAACCTATTACTAACTTACCATTACCAGTGCTTGATAGTTGGTTCAGTCTTCTTCATCATCATATACAAGCTTACATCAAAGATGTCTGAGGCCAGAAAACCATTTTTTAGACCAATTAATTGTGTAATAACTGCTTTGCTTGAAAGCCCAACAAGCTGATTTCCCCTCTACTCGCAAGCATGCTAAATGAACCACACCAAAATATTTGCTGTAGGCAAATAAACACAGCCACATATTCTACAAAGAATGTTTATAATATCATGCAGAAGGTCAGATTCAAACCAACTCCTAACACACACTGTGGATTTAAGAGGTACACTAGTGATGTTATTCTAAACTCATGTAAGCAGCCCATATCCCTTCTGGTGGAATTTACACTGCCAACAGATGCTGGTCTTATCCATGGCTTTGATTCTCCACTGAAATTGCATCATTTCTGCTTCCACTGCTTCAGTACCCAAACCTGGATCTAGAAAAAATGGACAGCCTATTTTACAGAGGCCACCATACACACCACTTAGTATTTTCATTGAAACTCCTGGGATATTTTTTCTGACATAGTTGGGAGTTAACACTTTTCTTAAGTAAAGAAGCATTAACCTACTTGGACTTTAAAGTATGTAGTCATTCTTAGAGCCTAGAACATCAAGAAGTGGGTTCATTATCCTCCTAAATAATTCACTATTATCTAGAATGGCTTTCACACTTTGGTTATAAGCTCCTGATTCAAATAGAGTGTCCAGTGCTTTAATGGAGCTCAGCAGAAATTCCATGAACCACACTTAATACGTTGCTGACCAGGACTGGTGGGCCATCCTGTTGTCTCATACTTTCCTCACACCTGATGCTAGATTAAGACAAACTAACAACTATCACATATGCCTGGAATGAGATAATTTGCTGTAATAATCTGTGGAGGGGGAGAGGCAGGCTCCAAGAGGGTTGTTCTAAAGCTGTTTGGTGGGAGTTCCCAGGCCGCCCAGTGGTTGAGATGCCACACTTCAACTTCAGGAAGTGTGGGTTCGGCCACTGGTCAGGGAACTAAGATCTCGCATGCCACACAGTATGGCCAATAAACAAATAAGTTTACAACATAATAAATTAAGAAAAATGTTTTAAATTTAAAAAAGAAAAAACATAAAGCTGCTTGATAAAATAAAACTGCCTGATCTGACTAACAGGGATCGCAGATGTAATTCATAAGATTCACTGGGGCTTGACCATGAGGCTGGAAAGAGAAGGTGATGTACAGCATGAGATTTACCCAGTAGGAGCATCCGACAGGGAAATCAAGTCAAGGATGTGTGAGGATAACTGCAGGACACAAATAGCAGAAAAGCAGAGCAGCACGATGGTCCTGATGCTTCTCTAGGGATGAGACTGAAATAATATGTCACAGTCTCTTCTCAACAAATTCCTCATTTACTCCCTAAAACTTACACTGTACGAATTTCTTCATTAAGCATCCATCACGATGATTTGCGTGATACTCTCACTTTACAGATGCTAAAAATCTTTGAAAACTAGAGTAACTTAAAATTCCAAAGACATTTTGGAACCCTTTAGTTTTAAACTTGAAGATACAGTACTCTTAACAGAAGTTCACACTGAGCTCCAAACATGTCTATATGTTCAATATATTCTGTTAAGTGTAGAGGAGAGAAAATTGAAGTGAAGACCTTCTTTTAGTAATGATCGTTTTAATGTCTGCTATCACACTGGGTAAATAATGCTGAGCTCTCAAATTTAGCCCTGAAAAGTAATCATTTTTCAATAAAAATGGGCAATTTTCCATTTCAACTTCCATATAAATGCCTATAGAATTAAAAATATTGTCCTAAAATGCATTTCGAATGCTTGGCTTATTATGATAATTCCCAAAGATCATATCTTTGAGAGTTATCCTTAAAGATCACTAATTTTCCTTAAAGCTGTAGACATTTCATCTTGGTCTAGAATAATAAACACTGTGTTCTTCCTCCTTGACTCTCATGGTTAGTAAAAAAAATTTTACAAGAGTTAAGCATGAAAAAAAGTAATGTATTAGCATTAATCTAATAAAAATATATGCATTTTTAAAATGACAAAGTTAGTCACATGCTGCACGGGGGAAGGGGGGGCACCTGTGTACCACTTCTTATGTTTCTGCCCTTTGGTGAGAGCTTCATGATTATATCACTGCTGCCGAGCTCTGCCCTCTCGCCACTTCTCCTTCTGCAGGAAGTGAGTGGGAAGTTCAAAGGAGAAACTGGGCCAGTGCAGCCCAGGCATTCCTCACTGCGAGAGAAGCCAGCCTGTCCTCATGCACCAAGCCCTCAATTTTACATAGTGGCTCCCGTATGGGGAGGCTCAGCCATGCCTGAGGCTTGTTAAGTAAGACTGTCTAGTTCAGTATCAGGAGTCTCACCTTCCTGCAGACATATTCTCCAATACCAACTTTATCGGTAATAAAGGTGTCATGTTGGCTTTAAATTGCCTGATTTATTGAATTATTTCTCAATTCACACTATTTATTAGGTCTGTGTCACCACCAAGCAACACTGATTTAGTTACTTATTCCTTCAAGATTATGCTATGGTCTGAAAGGTGAAGGGCTTGTATTTTATTTTCTACGCAATAATGGACTATTTGGTGAATGCATGTGTGTGAACATAAACAGTAAAGCTTAGGAAACAATAGAGGGTAGGTTTATGTACTCAGTAACGATATTTTGAGAATCCACTGTGTGCTAGGAACATTCTGGATAGTGGGATTTTGGTAGTGGAAAGGACAAAGTCCCTGCCTTTATAGCATCTACTTTCCACTGAGGGAAAGCAAATGATAAACATATCATTGTATACAACCTACATACACAGGCCACTAGCTGGTGGTGATAAGAATACTTAATACAATGTTTTACAAAGATAGGGTAATCCTTTAGATAGGATGGTTAGGGAAGGCCTCTCTAAGGAAATAAAAGTTGATCTGAAACCTAAAAATGTAAAGTGCTTGTCACGAGCCTATCAGAGAAAAAGGATTCCAGACAGAAGAAATAGAAACTTCAAAGATCCTGGGAGGAATCTGAAAGCCAATGGGCAGAAAGATGACCAGAGTGACCGGAATGTAACAGATGGGAACTGAAAGCAAGAGACAGTGAGCCTGGAGAGGTCGGCGGGACCTGGATAAAGAAAGATCTTGTAAGCCATAATTGATAAAGAAGATTTTATTTGGAAATGAAATTAACATGTATTGGACTGTTTAAAGTTACAAATGTGGGCGATCTTAATTCAGTTTTTAAAAATTTCCTTTGGCTATTCTTTTGCAAAGGATTACAGGTAAGACTCAGTTGCAGTGGCCCAGGCAGGAGACAGCAGCTTGTTTAAGGTTGTCCTTGATGGGGAGTAGGATTGGGCAGACCTGAGAAATCCAGGGGACTAGAGTCAACAGTACTTAGGTATAAATGAGTTGAATCTTATGAATTAAAGACTAGGGTTGAATCTTATGAATTAAAGATCTCTCCTACATATTTATCTTGAACACCTAGGTGAATATGGGTATAATATCCAGAGAAGGGGAAGGCTTTCAGAGGATCAAGCTGAGTTATATCTTGCACAAACAGTTCTGTTTGTTTCCATATGTTTGTGGTGTCTTTTAGACTGCCAAGCTGAGATACCAAATAAGCAGCTGGATATATGTGTATGGGTCTCAAGGGGAAAAGTCAGGGCTAGAGATATTTTAGCTGCTGTTCTTTGCTGCCATGAACTAGAGAACTGCTGGAGATTAATGACATTAACACTATAAAATATTACACATGGACATATATTGTTTGACCACCATTATGCTAAAAGGACTATACATCTCTCATCTGATGTAATTCTCACAAGAGTATCATATTATATATGGAAAAACTGAGGTTAGAAGAGAGTAATAGTTTGCCCACAGGCACAAAATAAGCGGTACACCAGGCCTTGAATTCATGTCTTTCTGATTTCAAAGTCCATGTTCATCAGAACAAAATCAAAGGTGCTGGAGACACCTTTGCCCTCCATGCTCTTAGGAGACTGAGTTTCATTTGTTATGTCAGTTAGCTGTATGACCAGTAATATATAACCAACAAGAAAAACCTTGGAGCTCAAAGGTTGTGTGTTTGATTTCAAAGCTAGTAAAAAAGAAGTAATATATAATTTTCAAAGGACAATTTGGGGAGAGATGAACACCTTAAGAACTGGGGGTGGATAATATTCAAGGGTTTCTAACCTAGTATCCTGAGCTTTTATCAAATTATCTAAGGAGGTTGGCCATGAATCTCAGTGTGCCCAAAGTAAACCTAACCAATGTGTATTATTTCAGGATAATTATTCATAATGCCCCCTTTAATTCTCAAAAGTATCCAAGTTTAGACAAATTTTACGGTCACTCAGTACTTAGAGATCTTTGACCAAATGCTCATGAATAATTGATATTGTATCAGTTCAGTCACTCAGTTGTGTCTGACTCTTTGCAACCCCAAGGACCGCAGCACGACAGGCCTCTCTGTCCATCAAAAACTCACAGAGTTTACCCAAACTCATGTCCATTGAGTCAGTGATGCCATCCAAACACCTTATCCTATATCATCACCTTCTCCTCCTGCTGTCAGTCTTTCCTGGCATCAGGGTCTTTTCAAATGACTCAGTTCTTCACGTCAGGTGGCCAAAGTATTGGAGTTTCAGCTTCAACATCAGTCTTTCCAATGAACACTCAGGACTGATCTCCTTTAGGATGGACTGGTTGGATCTCCTTGCAGTCCAAGGGACTCTCAAAAGTCTTCTCCAACACCACAGTTCAAAAGCATCACTTCTTCGGCACTCAGCTTTCTTTATAGTCCAACTCTCACATCCATACATCACTACTGGAAAACCCATAGCCTTGAGTAGATGGACCTTGGTTGACAAAGTAATGACTCTGCTTTTTAATATGCTGTCTAGGTTGGTCATAACTTTCCTTCCAAGGAGTAAGTGCCTTTTAATTTCATGGCTGCAGTCACCATCTGCAGTAATTTTGGAGCCCCCCAAAATTAAGTCTGTCACTGTTTCCACTGTTTCCCCATCTATTTCCCATGAAGTGATGGGACCAGACGCCATGATCTTAGTTTTCTGAATATTGAACTTTAAGCCAACTTTTTCACTCTCCTCTTTCACTTTCATCAAGAGGCTCTTTAGTTCTTCTTCGCTTTCTGCCATAAGGGTGCTGTCATCTGCATATCTGACATTATTGATATTTCTCTAGGCAATCTCAATTCCAGCTTGTGCTTCATCCAGCCCAGAGTTTCTCATGATGTACTCTTCATATAAGTTAAATAAGTAGGGTGACAATATACAGCCTTGACTGACTCCTTTTCCTGTTTGGAACCAGTCTGTTGTTCCATGTCCAATTCTAACTGTTGCTTCCTGCCTGCATACAGATTTCTCAAGAGGCCGGTCAGGTGGTCTGGTATTCCCATCTCTTTCAGAATTTTCAACAGTTTGTTGTGTTCCACACAGTCAAAGGCTTTGGCATAGTCAATAAAGCAGAAATAGATGTTTTTCTGGAATTCTCTTACTTTTTCCATGATTCAATGGATGTTGGCAATTTGATCTCTGGTTCTTCTGTCTTTTCTAAATCCAACTTGAACATCTAGATGTTCACAGATCACATATTGCTGAACCCTGGCTTGGAGAATGTTGAGCATTACTTTGCTAGCATGTGAGATGAGCTAGTACTTGGATGTAACCTCAAAAACGACAAAATGATCTCTGTTCATTTCCAAGGCAAACCATTCAATATCTCAGTAATCCAAGTCTATGCCCCAACCAGTAACGCTGAAGAAGCTGAAGTTGAAAGGTTCTATGAAGACCTACAAGACCTTTTAGAACTAACACCCAAAAAAGATGTCCTTTTCATTATAGGGGACTGGAATGCAAAAGTAGGAAGTCAAGAAACACCTGGGGTAACAGGCAAATTTGGCCTTGGAACACGGAAGCAGGACAAAGGCTAATAGAGTTTTGCCAAGAGAACACACTGGTCATAGCAAATACCCTCTTCCAACAACACAAGAGAAGACTCTACACATGAACATCACCAGATGGTCAACACCAAAATCAGGTTGATTATATTCTTTGTAGCCAAAGATGGAGAAGCTCTATACAGTCAGCAAAGCCAAGACCGGGAGCTGACTGTGGCTCAGATCATAAGCTCCTTATTGCCAAATTCAGACTTAAATTGAAGAAAGTAGGGAAAAACACTAGACCATTCAGGTATGACATAAATCAAATTCCTTATGATTATACAGTGGAAGTGAGAAATAGATTTAAGGGACTAGATCTGATAGATAGAGTGCCTGATGAACTATGGACGGAGGTTCATGACATTGTACAGGAGACAGGGTTCAAGATCATCCCCATGGAAAAGAAATGCAAAAAAGCAAAATGGCTGTCTGAGGAGGCCTTACAAATAGCTGTGAAAAGAAGAGAAGCAAAGAGCAAAGGAGAAAAGGAAAGATATACCCATTTGAATGCAGAGTTCCAAAGAATAGCAAGGAGAGATAAGAAAGCCTTCCTCAGCGATCAGTGCAAAGAAATAGAGGAAAACAACAGAATGGGAAAGACTAGATATCTCTTTAAGAAAATTAGAGATACCAAGGGAACATTTCATGCAAAGATGGGCTCGATAAAGGAAAGAAATGGTATGGACCTAACAGAAGCAGAAGATATTAAGAACAGGTGTCAAGAATACACAGAAGAACTGTACCAAAAAGATCTTCACGACCAAGATAATCATGATGGTATGATCACTCACCTAGAGCCAGACATCCTGGAATGTGAAGTCAAGTGGGCCTTAGAAAGCATCACTACGAATAAAAGTAGTGGAGGTGATGGAATTCCAGTGGAGCTATTTCAAATCCTGAAAGATGATGCTGTGAAAGTGCTGCACTCAATATGCCAGCATTCAAATGGGTATATCTTTCCTTTTCTCCTTTATCTTTAGTGTCTCTTCTTTTCACAGCTATTTATAAGCCCTCCTCATAGAGCCATTTTATTTTTTGCATTTCTTTTTCTTGGAGATGGTCTTGATCACTTTCTCCTATACAATGTCAGGAATCTCTGTCCATAGTTCATCAGGCACTCTGTCTATCTGATCTGTATAATTGTAAGGGATTTGAATTAGGTCATACCTGAATGGTCTAGTGGTTTTCCCTACTTTCTTCAATTTAAGTCTGAATTTGGCAATAAGGAGTTCATGATCTGAGTCACAGTCAGCTCCCAGTCTTGTTTTTGCTGACTGTATGGAGCTTCTCCATCTTTGGCTGCAAAGAATATAATCAATCTGATTATGGTGTTGACCATCTGGTGATATCCAGGTGTAGAGTCTTCTCTTGTGTTGTTGGAAGAGGGTGTTTGCTATGACCAGTGTGTTCTCTTGGCAAAACTCTATGAGCCTTTGCCCTGCTTCATTCTGTCCTCCAAGGCCAAATTTGCCTGTTACCCTAGGTGTTTCTTGACTTCCTACTTTTGCATTCCAGTCCCCTATAATGGAAAGGACATCTTTTTAGGGTGTTAGTTCTAAAAGGTCATGTACATCTTCATAGAACCATTCAACTTCAGCTTCTTCAGCGTTACTGGTTGGGGCATAGACTTGGATTACTGTGATATTGAATGGTTTGCCTTGGAAACGAACAGAGATCATTCTGTCGTTTTTGAGACTGCATCAAAATAGTCTGCATTTCGGACTCTTTTGTTGACTATGATGGCTACTTCATTTCTTCTAAGGGATTCTTGCCCACAGTAGTAGATATGATGGTCATCAGAGTTAAATTTAAATACCCACAAATCCTTCACTCTTCTTCTTTAAAAGAGGAGGGACCGAGGCCACAGAGGTAACAGTGCACAACTCTCACATACTCACTCTTCATATCCAACCCATCCTTCAAAGCTCAATTTTGAATTAACTCAATTTTTCACTCAGTTTTCTGTTATCAGTGTATTTATGCCACCCATTTGATATTTACTAAAGATTATTTTCTGTTGAAACATAAACATATTTTTTCTTCTCTTATTTAAATGTATGCTCTGTATATTTCCAAAGGTCCCAAGTCTTTTCACTTTAGGTATTGAGTAACTGTTCAAACACTGTTTTTTAAAAAACATGAGTTAAAGTGTATGAAAGATATTTAAAATAGATAGATAGTGGCAAGCTCCTGCATAACACAAGGAGCTTAGCCTGGCACTCTGTGATGACCTAGAGGGGTAGGATGAGGAGGGAAGGGAGGCTCAAGAGGAAAGGGAGATATATATACTTCTGGCTGATTCACATTGTTGTATGGCAGAAACCAACACAAATTTTTAAAGCAATTATCCTCCAATTAAATTTTTTTTTAAAGATCTTTTATTCCTTTTTGCCTTCCATAGTACAAATGACCTTATCTCTGCATATCGACAAAGAGAATCTTTTTAAGAATTTCAAGATGCACACTGGTGCAACATTAGTTAAAAACTGGCAAAGGACTGTGGAGACATTCTGGCTCAAATTCTGGAAACCAAATTTTAATTTAGAAAGATAATTACATAAAAAGTATAATCTGCCACAATGCTCCACTGGATAATATAATACTGGGTTTTAACTAATTTTGGCTTGGTTTTTTGAGAACTGAAAATGTGTTTTCTTAAATTACACATGTTCTAAGAGTCGCCTGGTATAAACTCAAATCTGTTAAACTGACACACAACATACAAAAATGAGTTGTAACACTGTAATACAGTGAGGTTACAACATTGTTTCAGGTTGGGTTCTAAACTATTTATAAATATACTGCTTTTTGTGTACAAACTGGATGTAATAGTTTTGTTTGCCATGTTGTTTAAAACAACTGAGTGAGTCTAATACAAATGTTTGAACATTCATGCCTTTTTTTTTTTTTTTTGATAATTATTCTCAGTCAAATGGATGGGGAGTAGTTGGAATCTAAAGAATTGTAAATGCTCCTACTTACTGATCGGATTCCCTATATTTTGTTTTAACACTAAACATTTGAAACAACAAAATGTATTACTTGATACGTTTATTGTCACAAGAATTAAGTAGATATAGTAGAATAGCACTTTATTTAGGTTATGACCAACAATGTTACAGTTATATGTACACATATTAGTTAGTTTTCACTAAGTTATTATTTATTAACAAATGCTATGAAACTCTCAGTGGATTAAAACAATAAAAGTTTATATCTTACTTCATTATGTCTCAACTGCAGGTCAGCTACAGCCTCACCTCATTTGTCTTCTTCTACCAAAAGGGTCAGGCCTTATCTGTGTAGAATGCATTACTGTTATTCCAATATTTCAACTTAAAAAAAGCTCACTCATGCTAATACTCTGTGTGCTGGCAGGGAAAAAAAAAAAAAAGTTCAATGGCAGAACTACATGATGGCTGTTAGAGTTCTTGCCAGGATGTGGCAATATCATTCCCAAGTAGCATGGGAATCATTGGCAAGTAGCATGGTCAAACTAATGCCAATAGAGCATGGAACTAGAACCTCTTACAGAGAGGGCAACATATCATTGAGAATAGTAACGGAATGTACCACAGGGCACATGATACATCTCACAGCAACCGCACCATATGAATGTTGATGAGGCACTAAAATAGAAATCAGGGAACTCTGATCTAGAAATCATAGAATAAATAGTTGTATTGGAATAGCATCTGCTTCTTTCCTCTACCTGCAAAGAACAGGAAAGGGTATGTATGAAAACACACTGGCAAGTCCAGACACAAACACACACACACACACGCACAATCACACACTGGTGTTGGCAATCAGCAATCTTTGAAGACTGAGTTTCGCTGCCTCCCAGAGTCTTTAATTGGATGTCAGTTAGGTTAGCAATAATTTCTGAGACTACGGAGAAAAAAAAGAATGCCTTGAAGGACAGCTGTTATCTGTGATGCCAGGTTCTGCGTTCTGTCTCTAATTGACGGCACTGGTTTGAGAGGTGAAAAATGTTTCTCTTTGTTAAGGGAGTATATTTATTACCAAACAGGAAAAGAATAAGCTATTTTCCAAATCAAAAAAGATTTATTATATGTTATTATTCAGTCTACATCCAGAAATACTGTATTAGAAAAGAACACAAAATATTAGTCAATCCTCATAATTATGCTGTCCTTGTTATTGTTAACCCAAGAAGTGTCAATCAGTCTTCCAAGTTATTTACATTAAGCAGGCAAGTGACCTGATTTATGACTTCAACATATGTTGCATTAGAGGAATATTTAATGCTTAGAACTTGTACAGAGAAACAGGCTTGAACTGAAAGTTTTGGAAGAGTAGGAAGTGATAAGGAGGTCAATATTTCATAATTTACAGTAACAGGAAGTAAAACAGTTACTGACTAAAATAAGTCTTGGAATTAACCAGCCAGAATGAACTCATTAAGCAAAAAACCTTTAGCAAAACCCGAGGTTAGTATACTTTTCTCATTAGTCATCTCTGGTCCCATAAAAGAGACAATCAAGATGACATAATCCTACTTTAATAAGGGCTTGCCAAATATAGCTCTTCAAAATTAATTAGCCTACTAATCATAAAAGAGAAATGAATAGGTAGGTAGACTCTCTAACACTGAAAATACCCTGAAGAAGTATCAGACCCATTTTATTCTATTAACATGTCTATTAGTTTTACCTCACATGATACTAATATTAACACACTGGAGGATACTCTTATTAATAAATAATTTTCTTTTATTCTATATATATCTAATCTTCACAAAGATCCATCATTCATATCTCCACTGAATCTACTTGGTAAAAAATTTGTTTTTTTTTTTTTAATATCCTAAAAAACAAAGAGATGCCAGATGATCACAAGAAATATCCATAAGAATGAAAACATCCTAGTGATCCTATCCCAATATTTATACTTTTTTCTCATTAATGTTTGAGAGGGAGCATGTGGAATAAAGTAGCCTATTTTCTGATGGACCTCTGAAGGTAGCCGAGAAAAACAGAGTTGGGGGAGGATCTTAGACAATATGGACAGATAAATGAAAATGTGACCAAGTGGAGGAAAAAATTCAATTACCAGTCCTGATGACTCTCAATATTTTATGTGATAAGATAGTATATTTTATGTGGTTTACCAAAGATCTTCAAAAAATACTGAGAGAGAGAGGAGTGTTAGGGACTTCCTCTTCCACATAGGTTAGAATTTCATCTTGTATGCTTCTTCTAGTAGTCTTAACACTTAAGTGAACTAATGTAAACTAATGTAACCCCAACACAAGTAACTTGCACATGAGCTGAGGCACACATGATGTACCTGCACATTTCACACACAGACTCACTCAAGAGATTTTCAGCATGCTGCCACTGCACCTGGAATGAATGCACTAGGTGCCGAGGCACAAGGTCTGTGTGACCTGAGGCAGTTTGGATATGCTAGCTAGTCATGAGCTGCAAACAAAGAACTGGGTTGCAAATACAAACATGTACTTATCAGCATATACTGCTGCTGCTGCTGCTGCTAAGTCACTTCAGTCGTGTCCAACTCTGCGCGACCCCATAGACGGCAGCCCACCAGGCTCCCCCGTCCCTGGATTCTCCAGGCAAGAACACTGGAGTGGGTTGCCATTTCCTTCTCCAATGAATGAAAGTGAAAAGTGAAAGTGAAGTCGCTCAGTCATGTCTGACTCTTAGCGACCCCATGGACTGCAGCCCACCAGGCTCCTCCATCCATGGGATTTTCCAGGCAAGAGTACTGGAGTGGGGTGCCATTGCCTTCTCCATCAGCATATACTAATAGATGGTATTTTTTAAATGGAAATAGATCACTTAGGGATGTATTAGAGCTACATGAAAAGAAAATTAAGGGAGACATAAGGAACACCAATATTTAGGGGTATCACAGACAGAGACAACTATTGTGATGGGAGAATCATTAGAAGCAGAAGAGGGAATTTTAAGAACAAGGAAGTGGTCAGTTCTAAGCAGGGCCAATTGAACTTTGTTTCACAGAGGTTGTTGGTGATCTTCACAGTATCAGTTGTGTGGCACTGGCACCCTGGGAGAATTAGACAAGAACACACACACATGCACACTCAATTATGATGCCCTCTGGTACATACACATCATATCCAAGATGCTCCATTGTTTGGAAAGGCTGGTTTTTCTGTGATCATTCAATAACTGAAGCCCCTTACTTCCAAACGGACTAATTTATATTGGCAGCTACTATTTTTGCACTTCCCAGGTGGCTTAGTGGGAAAGAATCCACATGCCAAGCAGGAGATGAAAGAGACATGGGTTCAATCCCTGTGTCAGGAAGATCCCCTGGAGGAGGAAATGGCAACCCACTCCAGTATTCTTGCCTGGAAAATCCCGTGAACAGAGGAGCCTGGTGGGCTGCAGTCTGTGGGGTCACAGAGTTGAACACGACTGAGCACACACTCAAGATCATATAAATAATTTGCTTATTGTTGCCAAAGTCATTCCATAATAATTGACTGCATGTAAGACTGTGAAACTAGACAAGATCTTTAAAAATTGCCAGTGAAGAGTAAATGATAGACTTTCATATGCAGACAGTTTCAGAACTAGTCGAAGCAGAAAGTTAGTTTTTGTATATGTTATTAAACCTTTTTTCTTAGTTGAACTACCTAAAAAATTAAATTCTAGATTTATTCAAAGTAGTTGCTAATTTATCCACAAAATAAGTCCTTAATTATAAAGATGTATAAGCAAGTTCAATAAATTCCTAGAATATGCTTTACAGAATATACTACCCTGCCCCACATCTACTACACACACATATTATTTATTCAAGTCATAGATCTCAAGACCACTCAACCAGGAGAATCAGGATTTATACAGTAGTTGTAATTTATGTATGAACAACAGTGACCTCATGTGGCTAATGTTTCATGCCTGAAACTATTAGACTAAGAACAACAAGAAATAGTGTATGCTATCCATCAAAACTTATGTCATAATGAATGATTTGAGCTGCCCATGTCATGCGACATAATTTCTTTTTTAAGGCCTCTAATCACAATGCAAGCTTTTCCAAGGGCCAGTGTAGGTTCACTCTATGTATGTTTATAAGGTGAGATTGTTCAAAAATTAATATTATGGACTAGGATATGTTGAGGGCCAAGGGCCAAATCTTTCTTCTTTGTGTCACCAAAGGATTCAGTTCTGGTCTTTGTACATGGAAGCATTTGGTTCCAAACACTTTTTAAATTTCATCTTGCCTTCCTTGTTCTTGGTATTCTAATGTTAAAAGCAAATGTCTAGGCAACTAAAGAACATAGACCTTTGGCACTTCATTGCCCAGTTGTTTCTAACTTTGAGGGAATGGCTGTATTTCTCTTATATTTCAGCAGTTCCCTTAACTAACTTAAACAATGATAATATTCACTACTTTCAATTAGGATTTCCTCAAAAACATATTTTACTGTGTTATCTGCTACTAGAATAACAACAGATTTCAAACATGTTACATAACATTAAAAATAAAGCAACTTCCAGCTCTTCTTTATAATGAAACATAATATCCTTTATCATCAGTTTAAAATTGCTCTAGTTAAATCAAAGGTAAGTATCTAACTGCATCAGCATCATGTTCCTCACTTGGGAATTCTTCTCTATCCTTACTACCAAGTGACACTAAACGGTCACCAGCTTTGAGTGGGGCCCAGTCCGTGCAAGTTCTTAATAGTAGATCTGGGCAATAGTGTGATCAGACCCGGCATTCGAGCCATAGGACAATGCAGCATCCATCATTTTAGAGGCATTTGTGATGGGAAACAATGCCATGTGGAGGTTATAGAAAGCCCCAGTGAAAGAATTACAATGTGAATACCTAAAGTGCTGAAGCAAAGCCATGTTTTCTACAGAAAAGAATTCTGTGACATTGAAAAGAGCCCCTGGGGCCCCAGATGGAGCACCTGAACATGGAGCACCAATGGACTATCCTGCAAGAATTGCCCATCTTGAGCTGGGAATTGTCAGAAATGCATCAAGGAAGGCTAGCCCAGTAGCAATCCACTATAAAACAGAAATGATATATCTAAGGATCAGACATGAGCAGCGCCAAAAGGCAAAGCAAATTGCAAAAACAGGTGGCCCAGACTCCCATATCACTCACCAGTGTCACACTGGTACCACTCTGCTGGCTAACATTTGTGGCCATATGGCAAGGGGTCGGGGAGGTCTCATAAAATCAAATGACAGGAGGAAAATGACTGAGCTCTTTTAAGGATGGGTAGGCTTGTTATATGCCTCCAAGCTGAAAATGAACAGTAGCTATAGTCCGGCTATGCTTACAGGAGGGTCAGAAAGTCAGCAGTGAAGGAAATGCTCCCCAGTAGGCACATCTTTGGGTGGTGTACTTGGTCATCCCCTTTGCAAGGAAGGGGCTTCCCTGGTAGCTCAGCTGGTAAAGAATCTGCCTGCAGTGTGAGAGATCTGGGTTGAATCCCTGGGTTGGGAAGATCCCCTGGAGAAGGGAATGGCAACCTACTCCAGTATTCTGGCCTGGAGAATTCCATGGACTGTATAGTTCATGGGTCGAAAAGAGTCGGACACAACTGAGTGACTTTCACTTTCACTTTGCAAGGAAAGAGAAATAGTCTGAGGTTGGAATATATGGAACAATAGTCATCTGAGGATAGATTTTGGGAAGGAGAAAGATTTGGAAATTAGGGTTAAGGAGGTCTAGGGAAGGGGCATGTGGATGAATCTGTGGGAATGTACCTGAATTATTTTATATTACATTATTAAAGCCCCCCAGAGAATACCCACACTCAGTTCAGTCACTCAGTTGTGTCCAATTCTTTGTGATCCCATGGACTGCAGCACGCCAGGCTTCCCTGTCTATCACCAACTCTCGGAGCTTGCTCAAACTCATTTCCATTGAGTCAGTGATGCCATCCAACCATCTCACCCTCTGTCATCCCCTTCTCCTCCTGCCTTTAATCTTTCCCAGCATCAGGGTCTTTTCCAAGGAGTCAGTTCTTCACATATCCAAGCCCCCCAGAGAATACCCACACTAGAAAAGATAGTAAATTACCTATGTATTGACAAAGTAATCCAGCCAGGTGATGTCAACCAGCTGTTGTCATTAGCCACCCCAGCACTGGCACAATTTCTGCATGAAAGCTATAGCCATGGTGGGAGGAATGGAAACTCTGGGCCTTACAGCATGGGTTCCCACTTACCAAAGATGATCTAGCTTCAGCTGCTATGCCATCCAATTTGCCAGCAATAGAAATCAGTGCTGAGCCCCCATATGACGCCATTCTTTAAGATCAACTGGACAACTGGGATTAAGTTGGTTACTTTGACTCCTTTTCTGCCGGTAGGGCCTCAGCCAGTACCAATATTATAAGCTTAAAGAGTGTTTGACACTCATAAATGAAATTCTTTATATAATCATATCAACTGAAGAACACACTTGAGTGCAAATTAGGTGAGGTTGTGGACACCTGACCACAGGATTCACTGGTTCTACTGTGTACTGAACCTCCCAGAGACTGTCAGCCTGACAGAGTAATGGAAAAGCCTCTGAAGTCATAGCTGAGGTGTCAGCTTGGAGATCATATCCTGCAAGGATGGGACATCATTCCCCAGGATGTAGTATACAATGCCCCCACCCCCTGCTTCCTTTATCTATGGTTTTGCTTTCCTCAGTTTCAGTTACTCATGGTTGAAACACAGTACAAAAATATTAAGTGGAAAATTTCCGAAATAAAAAATTCATGACTTGCTGCCATTGTGAGTAATCCATTAATATCTCACACTAACCCAGACCATCCCAGTTCCATCCTGCCTGGGAAGTGAATCCTCCCTTTGTCCCACGTACCCTGCCCGTTACTCGCTCAGCCATCTCAGTGGTCAGATGGACCATCGTGGTATTGCAGTGCTTGTGTTCAAAGAACCCTTATTTCACTTAATGGTGATGCTGACAATTCACATATGCCAAAGAGAAGCTGTAAAGTGTTTTCTTTAAGTGGAAATGTGAAAGTTCTCCACTTATGGAGAAAAAAAAAAAAAAAATCGTGCGCTGAAGTTGCTAAGGTCTATGGTAAAAACAAATCCTTTATCCATGAAATTGTAAAGAAGGAAAAAGAAATTTGTGCTAGTTTTGCAGTTGTATTTCAAACTGAAAAAGTTATAGCCATAGTGAATGATTAAGTGTTTAACTAAGATAGAAAAGGAATTAAATTTGTACAAGAAGATACCTTGAGAGAGAGACTATATTCATGTAACTTTTACTATGGTATACTGCCATAATTGTTTTGTTGTTATTATTTTTCATTTCTTATTGTGCCTAATTTATAAACAAAACTTTATCTTAGGTATGCATGTATAAGAAAAAGCATAGTATATGTAGAATTTGGTACTATTCTGCAGTTTCAGGCATCCACTCGGGTCTTGTATCCCCCGTGGATAATGAGGGGGTTGCTATACATACTGAATCAATGAGCTTATATGGTTCTGTGTCATCAGTAGCTAGAATGCTTGTGTCCGGATTGGGAGCCCAGGCAAGAAAGTGGGAATCCCTCTGCTTAGTGTCACTCTCAGTGAGTTGCTTGGGGACTGGGCGCTTCTCTCGCCTGCAGGTCTAGGCTCTGCAAGTCCAGGTGTGCTGGCCCCACTGCAGAACATAGCAAACGTCCAGTTGAACTCTGAGCAGTGGCTGCACCTTGGTCATTTGGGAACCCCTTGAAAGAAGGAACCAAGTCACCACTTTCCATAAGTGGGTGGAATTAATCCTGATTCGCAGGAGGCTGCAAGGCTTCCAGTCTTCCTGTTACGTAAAGGAAGCAGGGGACAAAGTGTTTAGCATTCATGTGATCCACTGGCATACTTTTCTGCCTGATTGTGAGAGATTCTTGACAAACGCAGCAGCCACAAGGGTATGGTGATTAGGAGCAAAGATATCTCAAGAAAAAGATAGGGCTAGCCCACAGAATAAGCACCTAGACCTGCATAGGTACTTAACAGGCAGAAGAAATTCAGAAGGTACAGCAGAGGAGATATTTTGGCTTCTAAAGTTGTTGCAGGAAGGGGGACCCCTTCCAGGGCCCGAAAGTGGGCTCTTGACTAACACTTGGAAATGAATTGTCCAAGGAGACACATATGCTGACAAAGCAAGAGATTTTATTGGGAAAGGAACAACCAGGCAGAGAGCAGTAGCATAAGGGAAGCCAGGAGGACTGCTCTGCCACGTGGCTTTCAGTCTCAGGCTTTATGGTGATGGGATTAGTTTCCCAGTTGTCTTTAGCCAATCATTCTGACTCAGAGTCCTTCCTGGTGGCGTACACATCAATCAGCCAAGATGGATGCCAGCGAGAAGGATTCTGGGAGGTGGTCAGACACGTGGTGTCTCCTTTTGATCTTTCCAGAACTCTTCTGGTTGGTGGTGGGTTATTAGTTCCATGTTCCTTACCAGGACCTCCTGTCATAAAACAACTCATGCAAATGGTTACTATGGTGCCGGCCAGCGTGGGTGGTTTCAATCAGTGTGCTTCCCCTAACAAACTTGCTGTAGCAGGGGGAATACAATTTGTCTTACTAATTTTCTTGCAAATCTCCCAGGAAAAAGAGACCAAATAGAACCTGAAGAAACTTTTACAAGAAAAAGAGACCAAAGAAAACCTCAAGAAACTTTTACTAGATGAACCAAACTTATAAAAATACAAAGCTCGTGGATGCAAGCAGCTCACAGATGCTGTGATGTGTCATTCAGATTTCCCGCCTCAGCCCCCCAACCCCCCAGCAAGCCTACCAGCCCAGCTGCTTGGACCATTGTCTGCTGATAGGGCAGGAGATGAGTTTCTCCCTCTAAATTGCCTTCAAATGAAAGGTGATGCCTGGCCCCAGGCTATGTCTCTCACCACCAGTCAGTTCTCATCTAATGGTGGGACCATGTTAAGGTACAAACTTCTGGCTCTTGCCTCAGTTTGAGACCATTTGGCACAACTCTGAAAATATAACTATAAAAATTAGCAACAGCTTCAATTAAAAAGAGCCAGGAGATGGGCTAGGAGAGTTCTCATCTTATGACGATAAAAAGAGTCCAACAGGAAGAAGCAAGACCCCTTTTTCCTGGAAAGGACTCAGTCAATGAAAATCCAGGGACTCTGTTTTCTACAGCCCTCCAAACTTCCTTTTCCCCTCTATAAAAGAGTTCTCCTGTCCCTGGCATGCAGGGACTTGCATATGGCTTGCCAAGTTTGCAAGAACCACCCCCACCCCACCACCACCACCACCACCACCATTCCCTGTATTCAAATACTTAGCTGATATTAAATAACTTTTCTTTTTCTTTTTTTTTTTGCTGGAGAAATAACTGATAGTCTGGTTTAGGTCAATGAAACTTTACAGCCATAGCTCCTCTGGGATTGGCCGAGGTCTCTGCTGTGCCGGCATCTCAGTCCAGTTCTCTGTCCAACCCTGCGGCTCTCACTCCTTTAGAAGAGCTTTTGTGGAGCACCCTGCCCAGTAAACCTCCCTCACACAAACCTCAGCGTCAGAGTTTGTTTTCTCAGGGACACAATATAAGACAATAATCTTTTAATGCTGTTTTCTCAGTTGCTTGATTTTTCATTGTAAAATAACTTAATACTATTTTTAAAGAACTGATTTCAAATACCCCAAAATGTAGAGACATAGTTGGCTAAATTATTTCCCAAACAATGCAAACAGACTCTCACTGCAAAGCTTACGTTTTTACTGTGTTACTTTTGGTTTTGGTTTTGGTTTTCCTTCTGATGCCACAAAGAAGCTCTGCTTTCCACCAGCCAATTCCCTTTCTTTCCAAGCAGAGTTCCTTATGAGACTTAGTTTTGCTTTTTTTCTTTTCTAGTTTAGATTTTACCCCAAAATGCGAGCTACATAAGAAGGTATTAGCACAATAGAAGCAAGGAGAAAAAAAAAAAAACACAAAACTTTTGCTTTTTTCTAAATACCCTATAGGAAGTTGTAAAAAGATTCATGCATAACAATGGGATGTAAATTTAGGTAATGATTTGGATCTTCTCCAACTGCAGTCGCAGCCTGGCAAACAACAGATTTCCTTAGAAATTCATTGTAGCTCAGACATAAAATTCTTGTTTCACCATGGCTAATTGACATCGCACAAGCATATGTAATGAGTTTTTCAATAAAGAAATAAATACCTTTTGTGTAGCGGGAGTAAGAAGGCCAAAATGGAAGAATATTTCAGTAAATAAGTCAAGATAGAGATTCAGATGTTTTAAGTCTTTTCACTTAGATCACTGATTCGAAGAATTTCCAGATGAAAAAGTGGCAGCATTTTGTGACAGAGGCATTCTAGAGTAATTATGGGGGGCAACAAAAAAACCCCAAATTCCCCATGTTTAATTAGTATAAAAACATTAGCCTTGCAGATTTAGTTTCATTTCTTCTTTTTTTTTTTGACTGGGGATATGGAGGAAAAATAACTAATATGTAATATAGACATGGGATGAGTTCAAAATCACTGCTTTCTCAGCCCATGTGATTTACTCAACTTGTTATTCTTAAACCATTTTTTGAAAATCTGCAAGCGTCTAGAAAAGATTTAAGATGACAAAAAAACTAAAGCAAATAAGCAAAATAAGATGATACATCAAAGAGTAAATGAATATGAATAGAGATCAAAATGAGAGTGGAGTTAATCAGCTAGGAATTAGATTAGCAAACAAGAACTTCCTTATGCTGGGCAGTACATTTCATGGAGGACTGTTAATTTGGCTAAACTTTCTAGCAGCCATCAAAAAGAGGAATGATGATAAGGATTCGATTGACAGCCTCTACAAAGCAGGGAAAAGCAACAGATTAAAATAAGTATAATGCTCCTCGTTGCTGAGAAACATTTTTCCTGAGGCTTACCAGAGATGCCATCATGTTGTAATTTAAAAAAAACTTCAATTACATTATGTGAGAAAATTGTTAAGAAACAAAACTTTTCAAGGGAACCCTTTTGCTTCTTTAGCAAGCAATTTGTTGTTTTCATAATGTCCCTCAATTTAAGCCAATAACACAATACTAGGAAGCAAAGTCAGCAAATAAAATTTAAATAAAGTCTACCCCAGATACTGTGAAAGAGAAAATTACCCTGACACTTCTTAAAATGGTCAGGAATACGTTACTCAAGACTACTGATTGTAAAAGGAAAAGAGATCAGGCTCAAGTCCAAGCACAATGTGAAGCTTTATAGGCAAGGTTCAGGATGATGGGGATCGGTGGATAGAAACTTAGTAAGAGGAGACATCAAGGCTAGGAAGATTTCTTGCTAAACTGGCTTTATAGAATTTTTACTAAAAGGCATCAGATCAAGGACTTACACAAGGAAGTTAGGGGATGTGGAACTTGATCAGATATTGAGTGGGGGAAATCTTGGCAAAATGACTTAGCAGAATTCTTGCTAAGACTGGACAGTGCAGGTTTGGCAAATGCAGGATGGACACAGAAGACCACTTGTGAGACCTAGTCAAGAAGAGACCACAAAGGAGACTAGAGTTTGGTCAAGGATAGAGTCTTAGTTAGTATCTACTGTGAGCTAGGGCTTCCCTGATAGCTCAGTTGGTAAAGAATCTGCCTGCAATGCAGGAGACCCCAGTTAGATTCCTGGGTTGGGAAGATCTGCTGGAGAAGGGATAGGCTACCCACTCCAGTGTTCTTGGGCTTCCCTTGTGGCTCAGCTGGTAAAGAATCCAGCTGCATGAGACCTGGGTTCGATCCTTGGGTTGGGAAGATGCCCCGGAGAAGGGAAAGGCTACCCACTCCAGTATTCTGGACTGGAGAATTCCATGGACTATACACGTCCATGGACTCACAAAGAGTCCGGCATGGCTGAGCGACTTTCACTTCACTTCACTGTGAGTCAACATCAAAGACTACCAAGATCTGTTCAAAAAGAAGTTTGGCAAATATGTATACTTTGGTTAGGACATCTGTATCTAAAGCAACACCCTGCAATGAAGCAAATCTCCATGTCAAATACCTCAGGATGAGAAAAAGGAACAATGGATGGTTATTTCCCACTTCTCATGCTTCCAAATGAAGGCACTTCCATTAGAACAACAGTTCTCAATTTTTTTTCTCTCAGGATACCTTTTCACTTTTAAGTACTACTGAGGACACCAAAAAACTTTCGTTTACAAGAGTTATATTTTCTATATAAGGAACTGTGAAAATTTTAAAATAGTTATTAATTCACTTAAAATAGCAGCAATAAACTTTTCTATGTTAATACAAGTAACATAGTTTCATAAAATAATATTTTTCAAGCCAAAAAATCCATGTGATGAGATGCATCACTTTACACTTTTTGCAAATATTTTTAATGTCTGAACTTAATAGAAGACAGCTGGGTCTTCATATTTGCTTCTCATTCCCTTGGACACAGTATATTTTTCTGGTTGAAGTACATGAAGAGGATCCAGTCTCACACAAACATGTGGTTGAAAAGGAAGACCTTGCTGCTGCTGCTGCTGCTGCTAAGTCGCTTCAGTCGTGTCCAACTCTGTGCGACCCCATAGATGGCAGACCACCAGACTCCCCCGTCCCTGGGATTCTCCAGGCAAGAACACTGGAGTGGGTTGCCATTTCCTTCTCCAATGCATGAAAGTGAAAAGTGAAAGTGAAGTCGCTCAGTCGTGTCCGACTCCTAGCGACCGCATGGACTGCAGCCTACCAGGCTCCTCCATCCATGGGATTTTTCAGGCAAAAGTGCTGGAGTGCGGTGCCATTGCCTTTTCCAAAAGGAAGACCTTGAAGAGCTCTAAAAGGAGGCCTTGCAGATCCTCTGACCACAATTTAAGAACCATTCCTAGCCTTTGATTCTCCACTTATTCCCCTCTAGAGAGGAGGTGTGAATTTCCCAACAGATTGTTCTGCTGTTGTTCAGTCACTCAGTTGTGTTCAACTCTTTGTGACCCCATGGACTGCAGCATGCCTGGTTTCCCTGTCCTTTGCTATCTCCTGGAGTTTGCTCAAACTCAAGTCCATTGAATCAGTGATGCCATTCAACCATCTTATTCTCTGTCACCCCCTTCTCCTTCTGCCTTCAATCTTTCCCAGCATCCGGGTCTTTTACAATGAGTCGGCTCTTTATATCAGGTGGCCAAAGTATTGGAGCTTCAGCATCAGTCCTTCCAATGAATATTCAGAGTTGATTTCCTTTAGGTTTGACTGGTTTGATCTCCTTACTGTCCAAGGGACTCTCAAGAGTCTTCTCCAGAACCACAGTTCAAAAACATCAATTCTTCGGCACGCATAGAAGACAAAAAAGGTAGGGGGTGTTGCTCTCTATGTCATAACTAGGAGCAGTTTGGGAATACCTAATGTCACTTTTGGATTTCCCAAGTGGTGCTAGTGGTAAATAACCTGCCTGTCAATGCAGGAGAGTAAGAGATTCGGGTTCAGTCCCTGGGTCGGGAAGATTTCCTGGAGGAGGCTATGGCAATCCACCCCAGTATCCTTGCCTGGAGAATCCTATGGACAGAGGTGGGCTATGGACAGCTGGCCTATGGTCCATAGAGTCACAAAGAGTTGAACACGACTGAAGCAACTTAGTAGCATCAGCAGTGCAACCTCTGTCTGCTGAATTCTGGGGTATCACTGTCCATTTTGTACAGAGTTAAAGACACATTTTTTTTCAGATGAACATTTATCAGGGAAATAAAAAGTTAAATATTTATCTCCATCTGTCTGACTGCTGTGCTGATCTCTCAATCAGTTTTGAACACAAGAGCACAAGACATGAGAGTTATTTATTGACCCTCTTAAATGCCAGCAAATGGAAGGACATATGCTGGGCTGCCCAAAGCCATGCTGCCTTGAAAATACAATGTCAGGTATGACAAGGGAATAAATTTTAAAGTCTTCTCATGTGAGATGTTAAGTAAGATTTTAATTTTAGGAATATGTGTAATTATGTATATCAATAATCTAGAATAAGCATAACAATTAGAAGACACTGGAAAGAAGGCATATGCCTAAGAAAATAACTTTGAATCATTTGGATTTATAAGCTAAAGGAATAGTTAGTGAAAAGAAAACCACCTGTTTCTTAAATACATAACTTTTCTACACAGATTATGTAGCTACGTAGAATAGGAATTCTACTCAGAATTAGAATCATAAAATACCAAATCTGCTGAGCTTAGTTTGACTTGTAGTAACCAATGGACAGAGGAGCTTGGCAGGCTACAGCTCGTGGGGTCTGCAAGACTTGGACATGACTAAGCACATGCAATGCACACTTGCTAGACTCCAAAAATTATTCTAGTGAAATACTTAATATAGTTAAGCAAAATGAAAATAAATAATTCAAAATACTGTTAAAAGGACCACAGCAAAAATGTCTGTATATTGAGGCTTCATGAAAGGCACAATGAGGTACTAAGGAAAAACACATATATACATTTCTGTGTTTTTGTGCACCAAAGAAATAGTCAAGTGTCTTTCTCTGCATAAAATGGAATTTTACTGACATAACTAAAAATTAGTAATATGACACTGAAATATAGCCTCCCACCCAAACTTAGTCTAAATGCTAATTCAGTTCAGTTCAGTTGGGTAGTTGTGCCCAACTCTTTGCGACCCCATGGACTGCAGCAAGCCAGCCCTCCTGTCCATCACCAGCTCCTGGAGCTTACTCAAACTCATGTCCATCAAGTCAGTGATGCCATCCAACCATCTCATCCTCTGTCATCTGCTTCTCCTCCCGCCTTCAACCTTTCCCAGCATCAGGGTCTTTTCAAATGAGTCAGCTCTTCGCATCAGGTGGCCAAAGTATTGGAGTTTCAGTGTCAGCATTAGTCCTTCCAATGAACACCCAGGACTGATCTCCTTTAGGATGGACTGGTTGGATCTCCTTGCAGTCCAAGGGACTCTCAAGAGTCTTCTCCAACATCATAGTTCAAAAGCATCAATTCTTCAGCACTCAGCTTTCTTTATAGTCCAACTCTCACATCCATACATGACCACTGGAAAAACCATAGCTTTGACTAGATGGACCTTTTTTTGGCAAAGCAATGTGTCTGCTTTTTAATATGCTGTCTAGTTTTGTCATAGCTTTACTTCCAAGAAGCAAGCGTCTTTTAATTTCATGGCTGCAGTCAACATCAGCAGTGATTTTCGAGCCAAAGAAAATAAAGTCTCGCATTGTTTCTACTGTTTCCTCATCTATTAAATTATACTAAAAGTCAGTGAAATTTATTTCTTATACTTTTTTATACTTCCATGAGATTTTTAAATTCATGGAAGTATGATTTTTTACCCACAAAGTGTGGGAGCAAAATACTTTCAATTAGACTACAGGATTCCTTAGAAAAAAGCATCGTGTCATATAAGTAAATATGGAGGTTTTAATATTCAAGTTAGTGTTTTGAATATTTAAAATGTTTTCTGCTTGAATGAATAGACAAATGTTCCTTTAATTTATGCTTTCTTGTTAGCTACATCATCACTATTTACAGCTCTTTTCTAAGGACTATCTGCACTTAACATACTTCTTAAACTGTCACAAGTAGCTCCAACCACATTATCTGCACTATTTATCAAAACTATCAGACCAGATGTCCTTGCCTTTAGACTAAGACCAGCATCAGAGTAAGGCCAGTATGGCAGTCATTTTAGGTGAATATTTTAAGGGGGGGTGTAAAAAAACTCAGTAATCAACATAAATGATATTTAAATGTCCTATTTTAAAATTTGTAATAAACAAAATATCAATTTTTTTAAAAAAAGATAGGCTGTTTGTTGTATGGCTTTGTGTTACTGGGCAACACAAATGCCAGTCTTCCAATCAGCATGAATTTTCCAAGTTCCCATCCAGAGCGGGCCTGTGAGGATTCACAATGATGTGTAAACAGACTGGGAAATACGGAGCTTTACATGTAGTCACTATATTTCATAATAAAGCTTCTATTAACTTTTAACCCTTGGTTCAAAATATGGGAGGATATTTAGATAAGTGTACTAGGGGTGCATGTTTCTGGTTTTGTCTCAGACCAATATGGCTATGCCGGGCACTGATGGACATCACAACGTCATGCCTTTTGTTCTTCCATTAACTGTGTGCTGCGAAAGCAAAATTTCTATCTCTTTCCTTTACTTCACAGTTCAACTTCTTCTAAGTAGCTTTTACGTTCTCCTCTTCCTCATCTCAAACTTCACCCATTCTTCACTTTCTACTCCATGGGAAATCTACCCACTAATGTCCTTAAATGACATTCATATTGCTAAATCCAATGGGTCCTTTTCAGGCTTCATTTTACTTCACTGCTTAGCATCTTTCAAGGTTGTGGATTACTGTGTTCTTCCAGAGACAATCTTTGGGGTAGCTATCATGGGTAGGTATCATGATAGCTATCATGACACCACACTCTTTGTTTTCCTTCTACCTTTCTGGCTACTTTTTATTACTGGTTTCTCGTCTTCTATATACCATTAAATGCTGGCATTTCTAATGTCATACTCTATTGGTATTCTCATTCTATACTTACTATTTGACAACTAATACTCATCTATAAATTCACAGGCACCTATATACTCATGACATTACATCTATAGCTCTAACTCAGAATCAGACTCAATTGCTTTCTCTCTACATCCACTTGAATCTCTGAAAGTCATTTCACCGTCAGTTTATCCAAGACCAAATAACTTTCTGTCCTACTTAAGCCTTTTTCCATCCAGTAGTTCAAATGAGAAATCAAGGAGTAATTTCTCATATATCTCTCCCTTCCCATATCCTCCATAACTCTCTCCCATCGAATGAAAAATCGATCTCACTTGAGCAGCTCAAATGAGAAATCAAGGAGTAATCTCTCATATATCTCTCTCATCCCATATCATTCAGAATCCATCCACATCAGGAACCTCTATGGCCCTCTCTCTAATCTAATTGAGGCAGAAGACAGATGGGCACCCCCAGCGTAAAGCAATTGGAGATTCATTCTCTATTAACGGAAACTTCAAGATGAGAATAGCAATTAAGGGAGAAGACTGGGCCCTTCCCAGACCACATGTCTCTCATTCCTAAAGTCAGGAGACCTCCCTGACCACACATTTGCAGAAAAGGCTCCTTGCAGGACAAATGGGGAGCAATGCCAAGGGATGCTCTACCCAGATGCCTTTGTAGTAGGACCCATCTTGACTAAGAGATGCATAAGCATATTTAGAAGGATCCTAAGACATACCAAATATGAACTGTGAACCAGGCAAATCAAAATTATTGGCGAAAGGAAACCTGAAAAAAAATACCCTATAAAAGAATTTCAAAGTGCCACAAGGAAGTGACTCAGGGACTCTCTGTCTGAGTCTGCCCATGTGCCTATCCACAGGTATTGTACTCTTTTTCCTCTTATTACTTTACTTGCTGCACTGCTTTCTGTCTTTGTGGGAACTTTTTTTCCACAAAGCTGAAGGGCCAGGGCCCTTTGTCACTGACCACCGGTCTAGTGCCTAGGATTTGCTGCTCTCACTACCATCACCCACCCCTAATCTCTGACTGGGAACCCAAACCCCACTCCAAGCCATTGCAGGCCAAGGCCACCCAAGATCATATTTGTTCCAAATCATCTAGAATATTCCAATAACCCCAACTACTTTCCCTGGAAAACTCTTTTCTCCCCTTCAAATTGTTCACACTGAAGCCAGAGTTGTTTAAGTAAAATTGTTGTTTTTCTTTATTCTAAAGAGATTAGAGGCTAAAAATACCAATTAAGAGCATTCTGCAGTTCAAGCAAGATGTAATAAAGGGATAGAAAGGCTAATAAGTTACAGATTCAAACTGTTTTTAAGAAATGGGAGTGAAAGCACACAGAAACTGACCGGAGGGCGTGAAGAAACCCCTTGCTTCTTAGAGAACCATAGAATTCGAACATGTTGAACATGATCTTATGATTTGGAAACTGGAGTGATGATTTCAGCTCAGGTGTGCCAAATTGCATAGCAGCATGTTTTCAGTACTTCTTGCATTTTAGCACATAAGTATGAAACCTTCTTGCCTGGAAAATCCCATGGACGGAGGAGCCTGGAAGGCTGCAGTCCATGGGGTCTCTGAGAGTCGGACACGACTGAGCAACTTCACTTTCACTTTTCACTTTCATGCATTGGAGAAGGAAATGGCAACCCACTCCAGTGTTCTTGCCTGGAGAATCCCAGGGACGGCGGAGCCTGGTGGGCTGCTGTCTATGGGGTCGCACAGAGTTGGACACGACTGAAGCGACTTAGCAGCAGCATGAAAGCTTTGCTCTCTTAAAATCTCTTTGATACTACATCCTCCTTCTGTTTTGGGCTACCCATCAGTTAATTCTCTAAATTAAAATGCTTCTTCTCCCTAAGAGTTCTTGAATTTTCTGTCACTTCTCTATCCCAATGGCCAGTATCTTCATGTAATTGATTATTATTTTTTATGTGCATATAATTTCTCTCCCTTGATTAATTTTCCACATTGCTGTCAAATGTATTTGTTATTTGCACCACTATTTAAGATCCTTGAATGTTTGAAGCCACCAGCATTTAAAAATTCCATAACAGGATATATGAAACCTTCTGTAATGTGATCTTTACCTCTCTTACTTTTCCCCCAAGAAATTTCTATCCCCTCAATGCTTCCTTTCTTAGGTTCATACTTTTATAATACATATTTTGATCTCCTTGCTAAAATACTTTTTCCACTTGATCTTTTTATGGTTAACATCCATTTGGTGTTCAAATTTCAATTCTTATTCTACCTTGTTCTTCAGGAAGCCTTTCTGACAAGTCCCTCTCTTAGCTAGCTCACTCCTTCCATGCACCTGTATAGCACCCTATGGAATATATATTTTTATAATACATTGTCATGTTTCATTTGTCTAACTTCTCCACTAATTTGGATAGCCTGATACCAGAAACTAATAATATTATATAATGAGGAAGTACAAGCTGGTCATAAAGAATTTATCCTGGATTCAGATAACCTGCACTCAAATTCCTACCTAGCCATTTTTAATAATTCGCTAGTTTCATCATCTGAAAAAAGTAAGTCATAAAAATATTTATCTTAAAAGCATTTTGTAGACATTAAACTAGATTAAGTATATAAAATTAATATAAGATAAACCAAGCAAACCAAAATAAAATGGTAAAGACTTCATCAGAGTAACCAGAGCCCATAAAAGTAGACTACAGCCTGCATGCTAAACCTAAAGAAAGTGATTGCCTGAAAAATAAAAAATCTAAATAGGATTCAGTTTCCAAACATGATAAACAAAATACCCAGGATGCAACTGAAGATCACCCATCATTCCAAGAAAAAGGAAAATCACAACCTGAATCATAAAATTCAATGAGAAACACTCAGGAAAATCAAATGTTAGAATTATTTAATAAAGATTTTTAAATCAATGAACATGATCATGCTTCAAGAATTGATTACGGTATTGTCTTAGAGTAAATGAAAAAATTGAAAATATCAGCAAAGAAACACTGCAGAGATAAACATATAGACCAATGGCACAGAATAGAAAACCCAGAAAGAGACCCACATCAGCTCAATTCAGTTCAGTCACTCAGTCATGTCCAACTCTTTGCGACCCCATGAACCACAGCACGCCAGGTCTCCCTGTCCATCAAAAACTCCCAGAGTTTACCCAACTGAAGTCCATTGAGTTGGTGATGCCATCCAACCATCTCATCCTCTGTCATCCCCTTCTTCTCCTGCCCTCAATCTTTCCCAGCATCAGGGTCTTTTTTAAGGAGTCAGTTCTTCACATCAGGTGGCCAAAGTATCAGAGTTTCAGCTTCAACATAAGTCCTTTCAATGAATATTCAGGACTGATCTCCTTTAGCAGGGACTGGTTGGATCTCCTTGCAGTCCAAGGGACTCTCAAGAGTCTTCTCCAAAACCACAGTTCAAAAGCATCAATTCTTCGGCGTTCAGCTTTCTTTATAGTCCAACTCTCACATCCACACATCACTACTGGGAAAACCATAGCCTTGACTAGACGGACCTTTGTGGGCAAAATAATGTCTCTGCTTTTTAATATGCTGTCTAGGTTGGTCATAACTTTCCTTCCAAGCAGTAACCGTCTTTTTATTTCATGGCTGCAGTCACCATCTGCAATGATTTTGGAGCCCCAAAAAATAAAGTCTGACACTGTTTCCACTGTTTCCCTATCTATTTCCCATGAAGTGATGGGACCAGATGTTATGATCTTAGTTTTCTTAATCTTGAGCTTTAAGCCAACTTTTTCACTCTCCTCTTTCACTTTCATCAAGAGGTTCTCTAGTTCTTCTTCGTTTTCTGCCATAAGGGTGGTGTCTTCTGCATATCTGAAGTTATTGATATTTCTCCTGGCAATCTTGATTTCAGCTTTTGCTTCCTCCAGCCCAGTGTTTCTCCTGATGTACTCTGCATATAAGTAAATAAGTAGGGTGACAATGTACAGCCTTGACGTACTCCTTTTCCTGTTTGGAACCAGTCTGTTGTTCCATGTTCAGCTCTAATTGTTGCTTCCTGACCTGCATACAGATTTCTCAAGAGGCAGGTCAGGTGATCTGGTATGCCCATCTGTTTCAGAATTTTCCACAGTTTATTGTGATCTACACAGTCAAAGGCTTTGGCGTAGTCAATAAAGCAGAAATAAATGTTTTTCTGGAGCTTTCTTGCTTTTTCCATGATCTGGCGGATGTTGGCAATTTGATCTCTGGTTCCTTTGCCTTTTCTAAAACCAGCTTGAACATCTGGAAGTTCACGGTTCATGTGTTGCTAAAGCCTGGCTTGGAGAATTGTAAGCATTACTTTACTAGCGTGTGAGATGAGTGCAATTGTGCGGTAGTTTGGGCATTCTTTGGCATTGCCTTTCTTTGAGATTGGAATGAAAACTGACCTTTTCCAGTCCTGTGGCCACTGCTGAGTTTTCCAAATTTGCTGGCATACTGAGTAAAGCACTTTCACAGAATGGTCTTTCAGGATTTGAAATAGCTCAACTGAAATTTCATCACCTCCACTAGTTTTGTTCATAGTGATGCTTCCTAAGGCCCACTTGACTTCACATTCCAGGATGTCTGGCTCTAGGTGAGTGATCACACCATCGTGATTATCTGGGTCGTGATAAGTATGCACAATTGACTTTTTCCAAAATACAAAATCAACTGAATAGAGGAATAATAGAGCATTATTTATTTCCAAATAAATGATGCTGGGACTACTGAACATCCACAGGCAAAAAGAAAAAAACATTCTTGACCCAAACCTCACCCCTTATACAGAAATTAATTTTAAGTTGATCATGGACTTACATGTAAAACATAAACTATGAAACTTTTTAGAAGAACAAGAGAAGAAAAAATAATCTTCTGGATCTAGAACTGAGCAGAGTTTTTAGAACTGATACCAAATGAACTGATACCATTTTTAAAAACTGAGAGACTGAACCTCATCAAAATTAAAACCTTTGTTCTCTGTGAGGCCAGGCGGGGAGGGGATAAGTCGCAGCATTGGCGCCCGCCAAACACATCACCTGAGCTGCTCGGATCTGGGAAGAGCACAAAACGCAGGCCCAACCGAGTCTGCGCCTCTGAGGACTACCCGAGTGCCTGAACCTGAGCGGCTTGGACCTGGGAGCTCAGCCCAGGGCCGGCCTCTGATTGTTCCCGGCGGAACAACCTAGAGCCCGAGCAGTGTGGGCAGGGAGGCTACACGCGCCGTGAGCGGGGGCAGACCCAGTGTGGCTGAGGCACTGCGAGCGCATGCCAGTGTTACCTGTTTGCAGCATCCCTCCCTCCCTCCCCACAGCGCGGCTGAACAAGTGGGCCTAAATAAAATAAAAAAAAAAATAGTGTCCTCCACCGCCCCCTTTGTGTCAGGGCGGGAACCAGACACTGAAGAGACCAGCAAACAGAAGAAGCTATAACAGAGGGAAATGCCTTGGAAGCTACAGGCCATAGATTAAAACCCTGTGGTTACTACGGACTACATAGGATCTTGAGAAATATAAGTCAGACCAAGGAACTAGCCAAAAATGAACTGAACCCACAATACTCACAACAAAACCAGAGAAAGACCTAGATATATTTTTACTATTTTTACGATCAATCTTTCTTATTTTTCTTTTTTTTTAATTAAAAAAAAATTAAGTCCTCTATTGTCCTTTAATTTTCACTTTTATAACTATTACTTTGCAAGGAAAAAAAAAAAAAGACCCTATTTTTTTTTTCTTCTTCAGCAAACTTCATATATATATTTTATAATTTTTTGACCATGTTTTGTTTTGGTTTTTGTTTGTTTTTTTCTTTTTCTTCTTTTCTTTAACATTGTATTTTTGAAATTCCAAACTCTACTCTAGATTTTTAATTTTAGCCTTTTGGTATATGTTATCAATTTTGTACCTATAGTTTTTTTTCATAATTTCTGTGACTTTTTTTTTCCTCTGTTTCTTTCTCTTCTTCTTTTGTATAACATCATATATCTGCAATTCCAAACTCTACTCAAGATTTTTAATTTATGCTTTTTGGTATTTGATATCAATTTTGTACCTGTATTTTCTTTATAATTTTTGCGACATTGATTTTGTTGGTTTGTTTGTTTTCTCTCTTTATTTTTCTTCTTCTTTTTTTTAACATTGTATTTTTGAAATTCCAAACTCTACTCTAGATTTTTAACTTTTGCTTTTTGGTATTAGTTATCAATTTTGTACCTGTAGTTTCTTTATAATTTTCGCAACCTTGTTTGTTTTTCTTTGTTCGCTTTTTCTCTCTTTCTTTTCCTTCTTCTTTTCTTTAACATCGTATTTTTGAAATTCCAAACTCTACTCTAGATTTTTAATTTTAGCCTTTTGGTATATGTTATCAATTTTGTACATATAGTTTTTTTTTTTATAATTTCTGTGACTTTTTTTTCTTTTTTTTCCCCTCTGTTTCTTTCTCTTCTTCTTTTATATAACATCATATATCTGCAATTCCAAACTCTACTCAAGATTTTTAATTTATGCTTTTTGGTATTTGATATCAATTTTGTACCTGTATTTTCTTTATAATTTTTGCAACATTGTTTTTGTTGGTTTGTTTGTTTTCTCTTTATTTTTCTTCTTCTTCTTTTTTTTTTTTTAACATTGTATTTTTGAAATTCCAAACTCACTCTAGATTTTTAATTTTTGCTTTTTGGTATTAGTTATCAATTTTGTACCTGTAGTTTCTTTATAATTTTTGCAACCTTGTTTGTTTTTCTTTGTTCGTTTTTTCTCTATTTCTTTTCTTTCTTCTTTTCATTAACATCGCATTTTTGAAATTCCAAACTCTACTCTAGATTTTTAATTTTTGCTTTTATGTATTTGTTACCAATTTTGTACCTTTAAAAACCCAATCTTCAGGACCCATTTTTCACTAGGGAATGAGATTACTGGCTTGACTGCTCTCTCTCCCTTTGGACTCTCCGTTTTCTCCACCAGGTCGCCTGTATCTCCTCCCTAACCCCTCTCTACTCTACCCAACTCTGTGAATTTCTGTGTGTTCCAGATGGTGGAGAACACTTAGGGAACTGATTACTGGCTGGATCTGTCTCCCTCCTTTTCATTTCCCCCTTTTATCCTTCTGGCCACCTCTGTCTCCTGCCTACTTCTTCTCTTCTCTGTATAACTCCGTGAACATCTCTGAGCGGTCCAGTTGTGGAGTGCACATAAGGAAGTGACTACTGGCTAGCCCACTCTCTCCACTATTGATTCCACCTCATCTCATTTGGGTCACCTCTAACTCCCTCCTCCCTCTTCTCTTCTCCATGTAACGCTGTGAACCTCTCTGAGTGACCCTCACAGGAGAGAAACTTTTCATCTTTAACGCAGATGTTTTATCAATGGTGCTGTATAGAAGGAGAAGTTTTGAAACTACTGTAAAAATAAGACCGATAACTGGAAGTAGGAGGCTTAAGTCCAAACCCTGATTCCAGGGAATGCCTGACTCCAAGGAACATTAATTGACAGGAGCTCATCAAACGCCTCCATACCGGCACAGAAACCAAGCACCACACAAGGGCCAACAAGTTCCAGGGCAAGACATACCAAGCAAATTCTCCAGCAACAAAGGAACACAGCCCTGAGCTTCAAGATACAGGCTGCCCAAAGTCACCCCAAAACCATAGACATCTCATAACTCATTACTGGACATTTCATTACACTCCAGAGAGAAGAAATACAGCTCCATTCACCAGAACATCGACACAAGCTTCCCTAACCAGGAAACCTTGACAAGCCACCTGTACAAACCCACACACAGCGAGGAAACGCCACAATAAAGAGAATTCCACAAACTGCCAGAATACAGAAAGGACACCCCAAACTCAGCAATTTAAACAAGATGAAGAGACAGAGGAATAGCCAGCAGATAAAGGAACAGGATAAATGCCCACCAAACCAAACAAAAGAGGAAGAGATAGGGAATCTACCTGATAAAGAATTCCAAATAATGATAGTGAAATTGATTCAAAATCTTGAAATTAAAATGGAATCACAGATAAATAGCCTGGAGGCAAGGATTGAGAAGATGCAAGAAAGGTTTAACAAGGACTTAGAAGATATAAAAAAAGAGTCAATATATAATGAATAATGCAATAAGTGAAATTAAAAACATTCTGGAGGCAACAAATAGTAGAATAACAGAGGCAGAAGATAGGATTAGTGAATTAGAAGATAGAATGGTAGAAATAAATGAATCAGAGAGGATAAAAGAAAAACGACTTAAAAGAAATGAGGACAATCTCAGAGACCTCCAGGACAATATTAAATGCTACAACATTCGAATCATAGGGGTCCCAGAAGAAGAAGACAAAAAGAAAGACCATGAGAAAATACTTGAGGAGATAATAGTTGAAAACTTCCCTAAAATGGGGAAGGAAATAATCACCCAAGTCCAAGAAACCCAGAGAGTCCCTAACAGGATAAACCCAAGGCGAAACACCCCAAGACACATATTAATCAAATTAGCAAAGATCAAACACAAACAACAAATATTAAAAGCAGCAAGGGAAAAACAACAAATAACACACAAGGGAATTCCCATAAGGATAACAGCTGATCTTTCAATAGAAACTCTTCAAGCCAGGAGGGAATGGCAAGACATACCTAAAATGATGACAGAAAATAACCTACAGCCCAGATTATTGTACCCAGCAAGGATCTCATTCAAATATGAAGGAGAAATCAAAAGCTTTTCAGACAAGCAAAAGCTGAGAGAATTCTGCACCACCAAACCAGCTCTCCAACAAATACTAAAGGATATTCTCTAGACAGGAAACACAAAAACGGTGTATAAATTCAAACCCAAAACAATAAAGTAAATGGCAACGGGATCATACTTATCAGTACTTACCTTAAACGTAAATGGGTTGAATGCCCCAACCAAAAGACAAAGACTGGCTGAATGGATACAAAAACAAGACCCCTACATATGTTGTCTACAAGAGACCCACCTCAAAACAGGGGACACATACAGACTGAAAGTGAAGGACTGGAAAAAGATTTTCCATGCAAATAGGGACCAAAAGAAAGCAGGAGTAGCCATACTCATATCAGATAAAATAGACTTTAAAACAAAGACTGTGAAAAGAGACAAAGATGGTCACTACATAATGATCAAAGGATCAATCCAAGAAGAAGATATAACAATTATAAATATATATGCACCCAACACGGGAGCACCGCAGTATGTAAGACAAATGCTAACAAGTATGAAAGGAGAAATTAACAATAACACAATAATAGTGGGAGACTTTAATACCCCACTCACACCTATGAATAGATCAACTAAACAGAAAATTAACAAGGAAACACAAACTTTAAATGATACAATAGACCAGTTAGACCTAATTGATATCTATAGGACATTTCATCCCAAAACAATGAATTTCACCTTTTTCTCAAGCGCACATGGAACCTTCTCCAGGATAGATCACATCCTGGGCCATAAAGCTAGCCTTGGTAAATTCAAGAAAATAGAAATCATTCCAAGCATCTTTTCTGACCACAATGCAGTAAGATTAGATCTCAATTACAGGAGAAAAACTATTAAAAATTCCAACATATGGAGGCTGAACAACACGCTGCTGAATAACCAACAAATCACAGAAGAAATCAAAAAAGAAATCAAAATTTGCATAGAAACGAATGAAAATGAAAACACAACAACCCAAAACCTGTGGGACACGGTAAAAGCAGTCCTAAGGGGAAAGTTCATAGCAATACAGGCACACCTCAAGAAACAATAAAAAAGTCAAATAAATAACCTAACTCTACACCTAAAGCAACTAGAAAAGGAAGAAATGAAGAACCCCAGGGTTAGTAGAAGGAAAGAAATCTTAAAACTTAGAGCAGAAATAAATGCAAAAGAAACAAAAGAGAGCATAGCAAAAATCAACAAAACCAAAAGCTGGTTTTTTGAAAGGATAAATAAAATTGACAAACCATTAGCCAGACTCATCAAGAAACAAAGGGAGAAAAATCAAATCAATAAAATTAGAAATGAAAATGGAGAGATCACAACAGACAACACAGACATACAAAGGATCATAAGAGACTACTATCAACAATTATATGCCAATAAAATGGACAACATGGAAGAAATGGACAAATTCTTAGAAAAGTACAACTTTCCAAAACTGGACCAGGAAGAAATAGAAAATCTTAACAGACCCATCACAAGCACGGAAATTGAAACAGTAATCAAAAATCTTCCAGCAAACAAAAGCCCAGGTCCAGATGGCTTCACAGCTGAATTCTACCAAAAATTTAGAGAAGAGCTAACACCTATCCTGCTCAAACTCTTCCAGAAAATTGCAGAGGATGGTAAACTTCCAAACTCATTCTATGAGGCCACCATCACCCTAATACCAGAACCTGACAAAGATCCCACAAAAAAAGAAAACTACAGGCCAATATCACTGATGAACATAGATGCAAAAATCCTTAACAAAATTCTAGCAATCAGAATCCAACAACACATTAAAAAGATCGTACACCATGACCAAGTGGGCTTTATCCCAGGGATGCAAGGATTCTTCAATATCCGCAAATCAATCAATGTAATACACCACATTAACAAATTGAAAAATAAAAACCATATGATTATCTCAATAGATGCAGAGAAAGCCTTTGACAAAATTCAACATCCAGTTATGATAAAAACTCTCCAGAAAGCAGGAATAGAAGGAACATACCTCAACATAATAAAAGCTATATATGACAAACCCACAGCAAACATTATCCTCAATGGTGAAAAATTGAAAGCATTTCCTCTAAAGTCAGGAACAAGACAAGGGTGCCCACTTTCACCATTACTATTCAACATAGTTTTGGAAGTTTTGGCCACAGCAATCAGAGCAGAAAAAGAAATAAAAGGAATCCAAATTGGAAAAGAAGAAGTAAAGCTCTCACTGTTTGCAGATGACATGATCCTCTACATAGAAAACCCTAAAGACTCCACCAGAAAATTACTAGAACTAATCAATGACTATAGTAAAGTTGCAGGATATAAAATCAACACCCAGAAATCCCTTGCATTCCTATACACTAATAATGAGAAAACAGAAAGAGAAATTAAGGAAACAATTCCATTCACCATTGCAATGGAAAGAATAAAATACTTAGGAATATATCTACGTAAAGAAACTAAAGACCTATATATAGAAAACTATAAAACACTGGTGAAAGAAATCAAAGAGGACACAGATGGAGAAATATACCATGTTCATGGATTGGAAGAATCAATATAGTGAAAATGAGTATACTACCCAAAGCAATCTATAGATTCAATGCAATCCCTATCAAGCTACCAACAGCATTCTTCACAGAGCTCGAACAAATAATTTCACAATTTGTATGGAAATACAAAAAACCTCGAATAGCCAAAGCGATCTTGAGAAAGAAGAATGGAACTGGAGGAATCAACCTACCTGACTTCAGGCTCTACTACAAAGCCACAGTCATCAAGACAGTATGGTACTGGCACAAAGACAGACATATAGATCAATGGAACAAAATAGAAAGCCCAGAGATAAATCCATGCATATACGGACACCTTATCTTTGACAAAGGAGGCAAGAATATACAATGGATGAAAGACAATCTCTTTAACAAGTGGTGCTGGGAAATCTGGTCAACCATGTGTAAAAGAATGAAACTAGAACACTTGCTAACACCATACACAAAAATAAACTCAAAATGGATTAAAGATCTAAACATAAGACCAGAAACTATAAAACTCCTAGAGGAGAACATAGGCAAAACACTCTCTGACATACATCACAGCAGAATCCTCTATGACCCACCTCCCCGAATATTGCAAACAAAAGCAAAAATAAACAAATGGGACCTAATTAACCTTAAAAGCTTCTGCACATCAAAGGAAACTATTAGCAAGGTGAAAAGACAGCCTTCAGAATGGGAGAAGATAATAGCAAATGAAGCAACTGACAAACAACTAATCTCGAGAATATACAAGCAACTCCTACAGCTCAACTCCAGATAATAAATGACCCAATCAAAAAATGGGCCAAAGAACTAAATAGACATTTCTCCAAAGAAGACATCCAGATGGCTAACAAACACATGAAAAGATGCTCAACATCACTCATTATCAGAGAAATGCAAATCAAAACCACTATGAGGTACCATTTCACACCAGTCAGAATGGCGGCGATCCAAAAGTCTACAAATAATAAATGCTGGAGAGGGTGTGGAGAAAAGAGAACCCCCTTACACTGTTGGTGGGAATGCAAACTAGTACAGCCACTATGGAGAACAGTGTGGAGATTCCTTAAAAAACTGGAAATAGAACTGCCTTATGATCCAGCAATCCCACTGCTGGGCATACACACTGAGGAAACCAGAAGGGAAAGAGACACGTGTACCCCAATGTTCATCGCAGCACTGTTTATAATAGCTAGGACATGGAAGCAACCTAGATGTCCATCAGCAGATGAATGGATAAGAAAGCGGTGGTACATATACACAATGGAGTATTACTCAGCCATTAAAAAGAATACATTTGAATCAGTTCTAATGAGGTGGATGAAACTGGAGCCTATTATCCAGAGTGAAGTAAGCCAGAAAGAAAAACACCAATACAGTATACTAACGCATATATATGGAATTTAGAAAGATGGTAACAATAACCTTGTGTACGAGACAGCAAGAGACACTGATGTATAGAACAGTCTTATGGACTCTGTGAGAGAGGGAGAGGTTGGGAAGATTTGGGAGAATGGCATTGAAACATGTAAAATATCATGTATGAAACGAGTTGCCAGTCCAGGTTCGAGGCACAATACTGGATGCTTGGGGCTGGTGCACTGGGACGACCCAGAGGGATGGAATGGGGAGGGAGGAGGGAGGAGGGTTCAGGATGGGGAACACATGTATACGTGTGGCAGATTCATTTTGATATTTGGCAAAACTAATACAATTATGTAAAGTTTAAAAATAAAATAAAATAAAATAAAAAAAAGAAAACTATTCCCAAAACGTAATTGGAGGTGGGGCCTTGCAAGGTAATTAGCTCATGAGGGTGGAACCCACATAAGTAGGATTAGTACTCTTATAAAAGGCTTCCCAGGTGGTGCTAGTGGTAAAGAATCCATCTGCCAATGCAGAAGACACAAGAGATGAGGGTTCAATCCCTGGGTCAGGAATATCTCCTGGAGTAGGAAATGGCCACCCACTCCAGTATTCTTGCCTGGAAACACTCCATAGACAAAGGAGCCTGGCAGGCTATAGTCCATGTGGTTGCAAAGAGTCAGACATTATTGAGCCTATGCGCACATGCACGTACACACACACACACACACACACACACACCGTTATAGAAGAGACTCCAGAGAGCTCCCTAACCACATCCACCATATAAGGACACAGAAAAGAAAAGACAGCTGCTTATGAATAGGAAGTGGGCCCTCACTAAACACAGTGATTTGATCTTAGACCTCCCAGCCTCCAGAATGATGAGAAATAAATGCTTGTTGCTTAAGCTACCTTGTTTTTGTTCAGTTGCTCAGTCGTGTCCAACTCTTTGTGACCCCATGGACTGCAGCTCGCCAGGCTTCCCTGTCCTTCACCATCTCCTGGAGCTTGCTCAGACTTGTGTCCACTGTCAGTGATGCCATCTGACCGTCTCGTCCTCTGTCATCCCCTTCCCCTCCTGCCTTCAATCTTTCCCAGATTGCAAGGCAGGAGGAGTCCTGAATGGTTTAAGACAACAACAAGCATATGAAAAGATATTCTCCTCTATTAGTTATCAGGGAAATGCAAATTAAACCCACAACAAGGTATCACTATACATCCATTAGACAGGCTAATATTAAAAAATAGCAACACCAACAAATGCTCGTGAGGATACAAAGAAACTGGATGGTTCATACATTATTGATGGCAATGCAGAATGGTAATCCCACTCTGAAAATTCATTTGGCAGTTTTACAGAAAACTAAACATACAATTATCATATGATAGAGTAATAATACTCTTGAATACTTTTTCCAGATAAGTATAAAAACTACCTTTGTAAGAAATTATATATGAAATGTTTATAGCAATTTTATTCAGAATAGCTGAAAACAGGAAACAGGTCAGATGCCCTTCAATAGGTAGATGGTTAAATATATGCTGGTACACCAGTACTGTTGCTGTTGTTCAGTTGCTGCTGCTGCTGCTAAGTTGCTTCAGTCGTGTCTGACTCTGTGTGACCCCATAGACGGCAGCCCACCAGGCTCCCCCATCCCTGGGATTCTCCAGGCAACAACATTGGAGTGGGTTGCCATTTCCTTCTCCAATGCATGAAAGTGAAAAGTGAAAGTGAAGTCGCTCAGTCGTGTAGGTTCTATCTTTTGTGACCCCATGGACTGTAGCCAGCCAGGCTCCTCTGTCCCTGGAATTTACCAGGCAAGAATACTGGAGGAGGCTGCCATTTCCTTCCCCAGGGGATCGTCCCAACACAGGGATCAAACCCTCATCTCCAGCATTGCGGGTGGATTCTTCACTGCTGTGTCACCAGGGAAGCCCACATTGGTACTGCTTAGCAATAACACAGAAGGAACTCTTGATAGATACCCAACAATTTAGATGAACTTTCAGGGAATTTTGCTGAGCAGAAAAATAATTCAATCACAAAATGTTACATATTGTACAATTTCATTTATATAACACTTCTGAAGTGACAAAATTTTGGAAATCAACACATGACTGATTATCAGGGGTTAGTGATGCACATAGAAGGATAACATTAGGGATCCTTGTGATGGAGCATTTATCTTGGTTCTTATGGTAGATACATGAACTCATATAACTGTACCGAACTAAATATAGAAAGAGAGAGAGAGAAAGAACAATGAGGACAACAAGTAAAACCCGAGAAATCCAAACAAGATTTGTGGATTATATTAATATCAATATCTTGGCTGTGATATTGTACTAGTTTTATGTTATCATGGGGAGAAATGGTAACAGGTGCGGGATGTCTGTTACTTTCCACAACTGCATGTGACTTTACAATTATTTCAGTAAAAATTTAAATTAAAAAATGAAGGTGAAATGTTTCCTCTAAAGGTGATTCTTGGATACCTTCTGACTTTGATGTGTAAGAAAGTTTCTACAATGTCAGTGTTGTTGATGAGGACAACTGAAGAGCCAGAGGACTGTTCCCAATTTGTGTCATCTTTCTATACCCTCCATGAACAAGGCTGTCCTTCAGTCTTTCATCTCTCTAATTAATCCTGTTTTCTCAGGCTCTTCAGCGAGACCTTTGTGAGACCTTTTTCCTCTTCCTCTCCATTCCCTCCTAGAGGGTCCCTAGGGCTTTATTCTCAGATTATTCTCATTCACATTCTTTCACTAAGATGTCTCCTACAGCTTTAATTAGCAATAATTAATCAGATAAACCTCACTGGCTATGATACTGCCATTGTGCCAGGCTCCTACAGCTTTAGATGTCACTGATTCCCTAATGTACATCTCCAGGCCTGATCATACTCCAGAGCCCTTGACTTTTTAGATATAGCTGCCTTCTTGGCATAGCCATTTGGATATTTAATCATCTTCATCTCATGATGACCAGCCTCTTCCACTAAACATAGCTAGTGTTAGTCACTCAGTTGTGTCCAATTCTTTGTGATCACATGGACTGTAGCCCACCAGGCTCCTCTGTCCATGGAATTCTCCAGGCAAGAATACTGGAGAGGATCTTCCAGGGGATCTTTCTGACCCAGGGATCAAACCTGGGTCTCCTGCATTGCAGGCAGATTCTTTACTGGTTGAGCCATCAGGGAAATCCATCGAACATGCTTCTCGCCAAATGTTCTCATATCGGGGAACCGTATCATTAATCTCAGTCTAAAAAAAAAAAATTACCTTGGACTTACATTTCTCTCCTTACTGTTCTCCCTTTTATATTTCTCTCACTTACATTTAAGCAGCAAATCCTATTGGTTCCACCTTCAAAATGTATTCTACCCTTGACCAATTTTCACTGCCTTCCCTACTACACCCTAGTCTAAACCATTTTCATACTGCCAGCTCTAACTACAAAATAGTCTCCTAATGAGTCCCTTATTTTCCACTTTTATTCTTCTAGAGGTTATTTCAATGTTTTTTTCTCTAGTATAACAGTTGACTGAAGGATGTTGTTTAGGAAAGTCAGACTTGTATAGTTTAGGAATATAAATCCACTTTGATTCCTATCTCTGTCATCTCTATCTCTACCACCTGACTGGCCTTGATGAAGTAACAATCTTCCTGAGCCTCAAATTTCTTCACCAATAAAACAACACTCACATAATAAAGTTTCTGTAAGGAGCATATGTGATTATATCTAGCACATGGTATCCCTTCAATAAATGTCAACTATAATTGTTATTATTTGTGGTTAACTCATAACTTGTTATGTCAGAGAAAGAGATCATTCCACCTGGAGTTTAGTTCTTAGATTTATTCCTCTGCCAAGGCATTAAAAGGATGGGATAAAACTAAGATTTAAAATAAAATAAACTCGTTTTGTATGAGAAGTAGAAATGAATGCTTTTCGAATCTTTTTTCTTTCTTTTTACAAAAGATTAAATTATAAAATAATTGGTTCTCATAAATTTTGCTGTTAAATGCATCATGGCACTGATATTTCTGCTCTTTCATCTTTTTAAGCTCATTATTATTACTTTTTCAGCTTATAAATCCCTTGTTGTCTCATAAAATTTTCTATTTCAAAACAAGTGATATTTTTTCCCCACTAATGTTACTCCATTATTATTGAGCCAGACTTCAAAATGCAAAAGAAATCCATGGTTAATCTTACCACTTATGGAAAATTATTAACTTTTGATAGAATCCAGTGGTTAAACAAGTATCAAATTCTAACCACTATATATCAGAAAAGAAACTATTTCACACCTCCACCTGCATCCCCACAACCAGTCTTGACAAATTTTCTTGATATTGTTGAATAAAAGATGCACAATCTTTTTAGCAACTAACATCACCCCAGGGTCAGACAAACCACATTGATCATGTCCTGAACTGTTTCCATTGCTATTTACCAAGGTGACTGTAAACAGTAAAGATCCTCTTTTAGAAGCATCACTGGAGTTTATAGTTTATGAAGAGACCTATATGCTAGCTTAGCTGGGTAACTAAAAACTGGAAGAAACCATACAGAGCATCTACAAATATATAAATATTTTAACTAAAAATCTCATATATAATGTTGTGGCTACATTATTTTAAAATTACCATTCCCTTTCTCTGCTTTGTTTATTCTCTATAAGATAGTCATTTTACTAATTTATCTTTATTTTATATCACCCCCAAGGAATATAAATAAGCACAAAGACAGAAATTTTAATTTCTTTTTTAAAATATAAATTTGTTTATTTTAATTGGAGGCTAATTACTTTACAATATTGTATTGGCTTTGCTATACATTGACATGAATCCGCCACAGGTGTACATGTGTTTTTCACTGTAGTTTCCTCAAGACCTAAAACACTCCAATACACAGTAGATGCTTACTATATTTTTGCATATTGAATGAATTTGATATCAACCTATCTTAAATGTTATAAATAACATATTTATCTTTAATAACTAGACAGTTCACTTAGACATTGCTTTGATTTAAAAAAAAAAAAAAAGGTTATCTTTCTTCCTCAGCTAATTAGCCAACTAAAACACTTTGCCAATAGAACTGTGGATAATCAAACTTCTCGACTGAATGAAGCAAGAATTGACAAAATATCTATAAAACCAAATACAAAAGTACATATATATTTCAAATTTTATAGTGGCATAAAATCAGTTTCCTGATCTGAATTTCTATCATCCAAAGCCTTTGACTGTGTGGATCACAACAAACTGTGGAAAATTCTTAAGGAGATGGGAATACCAGATCACCTGACCTGCTTCCTGAGAAATCTATACACAGGTCAAGAAGGAACAGTTAGAACTGGACATGGAACAACAGACTGGTTCCAAATTGGGAAAGGAGTACATCAAGGCAATATATTGTCACCCTGCTTACTTAACTTATATGCAGAATATATCATGCTGAATGCTGGGCTGGATGTAGCACAAGCTGGAATCAAGATTGCAGGGAGAAATATCAATAACCTCACATATGCAGATGACACCATTCTTATGGCAGAAAGTGGAGAAGAACTAAAGAGCCTCTTGATGAAAGTGAAAGAGGAGAGTGAAAAAGTTGGCTTAAAACTCAACATTCAGAAAACTAAGATCATGGCATCCAGTCCCATCATTTCATGGCAAATAGTTGGGGAAACAATGGAAACAGTGAGAGACTTTATTTTTTCTGGGCTCCAAAATCACTGTAGATGGTGACTGCAGCTATGAAATTAAAAGATGCTTACTCCTTGGAAGAAAAGCTATGATCAACCTAGACAGCATATTAAAAAGCAGAGACATTACTTTGCCAACAAAGTTCCATTTAGTCAAGGCTATGGTTTTTCCAGTAGTCATGTATGGATGTGAGATTTAGACTATAAAGAAAGCTGAGTGCCAAAGAATTGATGCTTTTGAGCTGTGGTGTTGGAGAAGACTCTTGAGAGTCCCTTGGACTGCAAGAATATCCAGCTAGTCAATCCTAAAGGAAATCAGTCCTGACTATTCATTGGAAGGACTGATGCTGAAGCTGAAACTCCAATACTTTGGCCACCTGATGCAAACAACTGACTCATTTGAAAAGACCCTGATGCTGGGAAAGATTGAAGGCAGGAGAAGGGGATGACAGAGGATGAGATGGTTGCATAGCGTCACCGATGTGATGGACATCAGTTTGAGTAGGCCCAGGGTTGGTGATAGACAGGGAAGCTTGATATGCTGCAGTCCATTGGGTTGCAAAGAGTTGGACCTGATTGAGCAACTGAACCGAACTGAACAGAAGAAAATTATGTTGTTATTCCATGTATTTTTTTTTTCTTATTACAAATTTTGAAAATGAAGACTTTAAGAAAATATTTCTGAAAATAACCAAATACATTTCAATACTTTTGAAACCAGAAAGTGTTCATTAGTCATTATTTTGCAGCCAAGAACATAAGTTGAACATAGTTCAGAGAAAGAGATGATAGTTAATGCTGATTCTCATAAGGATTTACAAGAAAAATGGCAAAAGTCTTCCTGTTTGTGTAGCATTATATCAATATTTAGTATAATTTAGTGTGATACAAATTCAGATCTTCATATTTTCCTTTTCTGAAAAGCCTCTATATTGTTTAAATATCATGTTGAATTAGACTGTACAACTCTCTAAATTAGCTAAGTGGTTCTACAATAGTATCACTGCATCTAGGCTGCCAAGCAAGTGCCAACTCAGCAGGATTTCTGAATAGTTGGTAAATGAAGCATCAGAATTCTGGAGTTTAAAATGAAAACAATTTTTTAACAAAAAAAAAATCTCAGAATTATGTGTGTTTTACAATAAAAATTCTAGGGAAAATCCTTTGACATCTGAAAAAGATAGGGCAAATATTTCATTAATTGATTAAAAGGTAATTATTAATTTTTTTTCAGTTAGTGTAACACTATGTTACTTGCTATGATAACGATCAAAGAAAAATATGCTGAAAAGTGTCACTTGGAGCTCTTCTTCTTAATGATGATTTAAAAATAACCAAATGGCAGATTTAATCAGCACAGGAGGACAGGAAAGATAAGGCTGAATTGCATGAGTCATGCTCTCCTCTGGTGACAAGTCCTTTGAGGAAGTTCTAAGATTCCATCAATCCAGGAAAGAATTCATTTGATCAATCCTTTCATTGTAAGAATTCCTCTCTGATGAGTAGTTTTATTTTTGAAAACTAAAAGAAACCATTAAGTCATGAAAATGATCTCTAGTGATAAAGCTTCTAGTGTCAGGACTCCATAGTAGAGCACGTGTCTGACCTGTGTGCTGCAATAGGTCTAAACCATCACTCCTTCCTAGCAATCAGACACTACCAATGAGGGTGGTTGGATCACTGTGGGGGAGAATCAAAATGCTTCCTGCTATCACAACTTGACATATGGAAGTCACAGAAGGGAAAAAATGTAACTGTCTGAACCGTGACAGAAAATGAAATATAGTACATAAATCCACAGTGAATAATGAAAAATGTCAGAGCACTATCTTTTGTGAAAATGTAAACAGGCAAATCTTTCATCCAGAGGGAAACCAGAAAACAAAGATAAACTATCCACATCTCCTCCTGAAGGGAATCTTCTACTGTTACATCAACATATGCTTCTCTGATCATAACACTTCTACATGTCATCTCTCTGTGTATCTGTGTGCATGGTATCCAGAGTATGTGATAAATCGTACATAAATGTACTTAAACGCCACTATTCATATTCTGAATCCACAAACAACACCTGATTAAGTGCCTTTTTGGACCAAAGAGGGACAGGGCAATTATTTGTGCCCAATAACCCATATCCAGTAGAGTTTCTTGTGAATTACTTAGTCTGATAGACAGTGATATATTTCAGGCAATGTGCTAGGAAATACAAAGAGGAATATGACAACATTATGGTGCTGTTTGACATTCTCAAATTCCAGCTGAGAGCAGGCACAGTAAGAAAAATAAGGTGAAACAGATACTGAGAATTGCTAAACAAACATATTCGGAGTGGAAGAACTGGTTAATTTGTTTAGAGAAGTCAGGGACATTTAACATGGGAGGTGATTTTTTAAAAAGTCTCTTATAGGAGAAGAGAACCATTTAATGTGTACTATATTTTTGAAGTAATTTGAATGCTGTTTGTTTTGAGTGCTTCAGGAAAGTCTTCTTTCTGCCAACAAAATTATTTATATTCAGAAAGGATATAATTTTTTTCTTCTGGAATTGTCTCAATTAAAAACATATATTTGGCATACAACAGTTTAAAACTTGGGAGTTTCTATTCCTGTGAACAGGAGGCCAGTGACAGGTACTCACTTGTGGTTCTGATGAGGTGCAAATTTGAAACACAGCTTTGTGAGATGGGTATATGGGAATGACTCATACAGCTAATGTGTGTGTCTGGAAACCTCCCACAATCTACAACCTGATGTGGATTGGTTGTACTTTATTATCTGTTACATCAGCAATAAATCTTAGGTTGCAAAAATATTTTTGGCAAATTTATCTATATATGTTAATAGTATAATAAGGTATATAGTAGTGCATAGTTTATACATATTTTAGTAATGAAATTAACCTCAATAACATCATAATTTCTGTCCTGTATATATTGAATCAGTTAAGCATTTTAAGTAATTCCTAACGTGTTCAGTTGTGTTTTATATGGAATATTATGCATTAAAATGTCACTGGTAAAGTTGAGGAGTCACTATAGTCTGTACTATTTCCCAGACAACGTCCATTGTATCCCCATAAGGAAGCAATATATTCTCGCTAAATGGGCAGTACTGGGGGGCACTCTCAAAAACAACAGAATGATCTCTGTTCATTTCCAAGTTAAATAATTCAATATAACAGTAATCTAAGTTTATGTCCCAACCACTAATGTCAAAGAAGCTGAAGTTGAATGGTTATATGAAGACCTACAAGACCTTCAAGAACTAACACCAAAAAAGATGTCCTTTTCAAAATAGGAGGCTGCAATGCAAAAGTAGCAAGTCAAGAGATACCAGGAGTAACCAGCAAATTTGGCCCCGGAGTACAAAATGAAGCAGGGCAAAGGCTAACAGAGTTTTGCCAAGAGAATGCACTGATTGAAGCAAATACTCTCTTCCAACAACACAAGAGACAACTCTAAACATGGCCATCACCAGATGGTCAATACCTAAATCAGATTGATTATATTCTTTGCATTTGAAGATGGAGAAGATCTATAGCATCAGCACAAACAAGACCAGGAGCTGACTGTGGCTCAGATTATGAACTCCTTATTGCAAAATTCAGACTTAAATTGAAGAAAGTAGGGGAAACCACTAGACCATTCAGGTAAGACCTAAATCAAATCTCTTAAGATTATACAGTGGAAGTGACAAATAGATTCAACGGATTAGATCTGATAGATAGAGTGCCTGAAGAATTACAGACAGAGGTCCATAACTTGTAAGGAGGCAATGATCAAAATGATCATTAAGAAGAAATGCAAATGACAAAATGGTTGTCTGAGGAGGCCTTAAATATATCTGAGAAAAGAAGAGAAGCAAAAGGCAAAGGAGAAAAGCAAAGATATATCCAAAGAATAGCAAGGAAAGAAAGCCTTTCTCAGTGATCAATGCAAAGAAATAGAAGAAAACAATAGAATGGGAAAGACTAGAGATCACTTTAAGAATAAAAGCATATAAAATCCGCAGCAAGTATTATCCTCAATGGTGAAAAGTTGAAAGCATTTCCCTTAAAGTCAGGAAAAAGACAAGGGTGCCCACTCTCACCACTACTATTTAAATAGTTTTGGAAGTTTTAGCCACAGCAATCAGAGAAAAAAAAGAAATCCAGATTGGAAAAGAAGAAGTAAAACTCTCACTATCTACAGATGACATGATCCTCTACAAGAAAAACCCTAAAGACTCCACCATAAAATTACCAGAGCTAATCAATGAATATAGTAAAGTTGCAGATATAAAATCAACACACAGAAATCCCTTGCATTCTTATACACTAACAATGAGAACACAGAAAGAGAAATTAAGGAAACAATTCCAATCACCATTGCAATGAAAAGAACAAAATACTTAGGAATAAATCTACCTAAAGAAACAAAAGACCTATATATAGAAAACTATAAAACACTGATGAAAGAAATCAAAGATGACACAAAGAGATGGAGAAATATAACATGTTCATTGATCAGAAGAATCAATATAGTGAAAATGAATATATTATCCAAAGCAATCTATAGATTCAATGCAATCCCTATGAAGTTACCAATGGTATTTTTCACAGAACTAGAACAAATAATTTCACAATTTTTATGGAAATACAAAACACCTCGAATAGCCAAAGCAATCTTGAGAAAGAAGAATGGAACTGGATGAATCAACCTGCCTGACTTCAGACTATACTACAAAGCTACAGTCATCAAGACAGTATGGCACAAAGACAGAAATATAGGTCAACAGAACAAAACAGAAAGCCCAGAGGAAAATCCACACGCCTATGGACACCTTACCTTTGACAAAGGAGGCAAGAATATACAATGGAGAAAAGACAATCTCTTTAACAAATGGTGCTGGGAAAACTGGTCAACCACTTGTAAAAGAATGAAACTAGAACACTTTCTAACACCATACACAAAAATAAACTCAAAATGGATTATAGATCTAAATGTAAGACCAGAAACTATAAAACTCCTAGAGGAAAACATAGGCAGAACACTCTCTGACATACATCACAGCAGGATCCTCTATGACCCACCTCCCAGAGTAATGGAAATAAAAGCAAAAATAAGCAAATGGGACCTAATTAAACTTAAAAGCTTTTGCACCATGAAGGAAACTCTAAGCAAGGTGAAAAGACAGCCTTCAGAATGGGAGAATATAATAGCAAATGAAGCAACTGAAAAATAATTAATCTTAAAAATATACAAGCAGCTCCTGCAGCTCAATTCCAGGAAAATAAATGATACAATCAAAGATTGGGCCAAGGAACTAAACAGATACTTCTCCAAAGAAGACATACAGATGACTAATAAACACATGAAAAGATGCTCAACATCACTTATTATCAGAGAAATGCAAATCAAAACCACAATGAAGTACCATCTCACGCTGGTCAGAATGGCTGCTATCCAAAAGTCTACAAGTAATAAATGCTGGAGAGGGTGCAGAGAAAAGGGAACCCTCTTACACTGTTGGTGGGAATGCAAACTAGTACAGCCACTATGGAGAACAGTGTGGAGATTCCTTAAGAAACTGGAAATAGAACTGCCATATGACCCAGCAATCCCACTGCTGGGCATCCACACTGAGGAAACCAGAATTGAAAGAGACACGTGTACCCCAATGTTTATCACAGCACTGTTTACAATAGCCAGGACATGGAAGCAACCTTGATGTCCATCAGCAGACAAATGGATAAGAAAGCGGTGGTACATATACACAATGGAGTATTACTCAGCTATTAAAAAGAATGAATTTAAATCAGTTCTAATGAGGTGGATGAAACTGGAGCCTATTATACAGAGTGAAGTAAGTCAGAAAGAAATACACCAATACAGTATATTAATGCATATATATGGAATTTAGAAAGATGGTAACAATAACCCTGTGTACGAGACAGCAAAAGAGACACTGATGTAAAGAACAGACTTTTGGACTCTGTGGGAGAAGGCGAGGGTGTGATGATTTGAGAGAATAGCATTGAAACATGTACATTATCACATGTGAAATAGATTGCCAGCCCAGGTTTGATGCATGAAACAGGGTGCTCAGTGCTGGTGCACTGGGGTGACCCTAAGGGATGAGATGGGGAGGAAGGTGGGAGGGGCATTCAGGATGAGGAACACATGTACACCCATGGCTGATTCATATCAATGTATGGCAAAACCACTACATTATCATAAAATAATTAGCCTCCAATTAAAATAAATACATTAATTAAAAAAAAAAGAAAATTAGATATACCAAGGGAACATTTCATGCAAAGAAGGGCACAATAAAGGACAGAAATGGTATGGACCTAACAGAAGCAGAAGATATTAAGAAGAGGTGGCAGAAATACACAGACGAACTATACAAAAAAGATCTTTATGACCCAGATAACCATGATGGTGTGATCACTCACCTAGATCAAGACATCCTGGAATGTGAAGTCAAGTGAGCCTTAGGAAGCATCACTATGAACAAAGCTAGTGGAAGTGATGGAATCCCAGTTGAGCTATTTCAAATTCTAAAAGATGATGCTTAGTGCTGCACTCAATATGCCAGCAAATTTGGAAAACTCAGCAGTGGCCACAGGAACAGAAAAGGTCAGTCTTCATTTCAATCCCAAAGAAAGGCAATACCAAAGAATGTTAAAACTATTGCACAATTGTACTCATCTCACACGCTAGCAAAGTAATACTCAAAATTCTTCAAGATAAGCTTCATCAGTACATGAACCAAGAACTTCCAGATGTTCAAGCTGGATTTAGAAAAGGAAGTGGAACTAGAGATCAAATTGCCAAAATCCATTTGATCATAGAAAAAGGCAAAAGAATTCCAGAAAAAAACATCTGTTTCTGCTTCATTGACTATACTGAAACCTTTGACCATGTGGATCACAACAAACTGTGGAAAATTCTGAAAGAGATGGGCATACCAGACCACCTGACATGCCTCCTGAGAAATGTGCATGCAGGTCAAGAAGCAACAGTTAGAACTGGACCTGGAACAACAGACTGGTTCCAAATTGAGAAAGCAGTACATCAAGGCTATATATTGTCATGCTGCTTATTTAACTTATATGTAGAGTACATCATGAGAAATACTGGGCTGGATAAATTACAAGCTGGAATCAAGACTGTCACGAGAAATATCAATAACCTCAGATATGCAGAAGACACCACCCTTATGGCAGAAAGTGAAGAACTAAAGAGCCTCTTGATGAAAGTGAAAGATGACAGTGAATAAGCTGGCTTAAAATTCAACATTCAAAAAAAGAAGATCATGCCATAAGGTCCCATCTGCTAAGCTGCTGCTGCTAAGTCGCTTCAGTCATGTCTGACTCTGTGCGACCCCATAGACGGCAGCCCAACAGGCTCCCCTATCCCTGGGATTCTCCAGGCAAGAACACTGGAGTGGGTTGCCATTGCCTTCTCCAATGCATGAAAGTGAAAAGTGAAAGTCAAGTCGCTCAGTCGTGTCCGACTCCTAGCGACCCCATGGACTGCAGCCTACCAGGCTCCTCTATCCATGGGATTTTCCAGGCAAAAGTACTGGAGTGGGGTGCCATTGCCTTCTCCAAAGGTCCCATCACTTCATGGCAAATAGATGTGGAAACAGTGGAAACAGTGTCAGACTTTATTTTTGGGGGCTCCAAAATCACTGCAGATGGTGATTGCAGCCATGAAATTAAAAGACGCTTACTCCTTGGAAGGAAAGTTATGCCTAGATAGCATATTAAAAAGCAGAGACATTACTTTGTCAACAACGGTCTATCTAGTCAAAGCTATGGTTTTTCCAGCAGTTATGTATGGATGTGAGAGTTGGACTATAAAGCAAGCTGAGTGCCAAAAAATTGATGCTTTTGAACTGTGCTGTTGGAGAAGACTCTTGAGAGTCCCTTGGACTGCAAGGAGATCCAACCAGTCCATCCTAAAGGAGATCAGTTCTGGGTGTTCATTGGAGGGACTGATGTTGAAGCTGAAACTCCAATATTTTGGCCCCCTGATGCGAAGAGCTGACTCATTTGAAAAGACCCTGATGCTGGGAATGATTGAAGGCAAGAGGAGGAGGGGATGACAGAGGAATAGATGGTTGGATGGCATCACCGGCTCAATAAAGATGAGTTTGAGTAAACTCCTGGAGTTGGTGATGGACTGGGAGGCCTGATGTGCTGTGACCCATGGGTCCCAAAGAGTAGGGCAGGACTGAGCGACTGAACTGAACAATACCATGTAAGGATTTTATGGGCATATACAACAAAGATTTAAAAAAAATGCTAAGCAAATAATTAGTTGTTATTAATGACAAATTGTCCTTTTGGGAGTTTTCCTCTATATAAGTCAGGACTAATCTGTAAAATGTTTCAAAGACATTGATTGACACTTAGTACCTGACTAGCCTATTAAAATTGAAGAAAGTAGGGAAAACCACTAGACCATTCAGGTATGACCTAAATCAAATCCCTTATGATTATACAGTGGAAGTGAGAAATAGATTTAATGGACTAGATCTGATAGACAGAGTGCCTGATGAACTATGGATGGAGGTTCATAACATTATAGAGGAAACAAGGATCAAGACCATCCCCAAGAAAAAGAAATGCAAAAAAGCAAAACGAATGTCTGAGGAGGCCTTACAAATAGCTGTGAAAAGAAGAGAAGCAAAAAGCAAATGTGAAAAGGAAAGATATACCTATTTGAATGCAGAGTTACAAAGAATAGCAAGGAGAGATAAGAAAGCCTTCCTTAGCAATCAATGCAAAGAAATAGAGGAAAACAACAGAATGGGAAAGACTAGATATCTCTTCAAGAAAATTAGAGATACCAAGGGAACATTTCAGGAACAGATGGGCTTGATAAAGGACAGAAATGGTATGGACCTAACAGAAGCAGAAGATATTAAGAACAGGTGTCAAGAATACACAGAAGAACTGTACTAAAAAGATCTTCACAACCCAGATAATCACGATGGTGTGATCACTCACCTAGAGCCAGACATCCTGGAATGTGAAGTCAAGTGGGCCTTAGAAAGCATCACTATGAACAAAGCTGGTGGAGGTGATGGAATTCCAGTTGAGTGATTTCAAATTCTGAAAGATGATGCTGTAAAAGTGCTGCACTCAATATGCTAGCAAATTTAGAAAACTCAGCAGTGTCCACAGGACTGGAAAAGATCAGCTTTCATTCCAATTCCAAAGAAAGGCACTGCCAAAGAATGCTCAAACTACCACACAATTGTACTCATCTCACACGCTGGTAAAGTAATGCTCAAAATTCTCCAAGCCAGACTTCAGCAATATGTGAACCATGAACTTCCAGATGTTCAAGCTGGTTTTAGAAAAGGCAGAGGAACCAGGGATCAAATTGCCAACATTTGCTGGATCATCAAAAAAGCAAGAGAGTTCCAGAAAAATATCTATTTCTGCTTTATTGACTATGCCAAAGCTTTTGATTGTGTGGTCAAAATAAACTGTGGAAAATTCTGAAAGAGATGGCATACCAGACCCCCTGACCTGTCTCTTGAGAAACCTGTATGCAGGCCAGGAAGCAACAGTTAATACTGGACATGGAAAAACAGACTGGTTCCAAATAGGAAAAGGAGTGCATCAAGGCTGAATATTGTCACCCTGCTTATTTAACTTATATGCAGAGTACTTCATGAGAAACGCTGGGCTGGAAGAAGCACAAGCTGGAATCAAGATTGCAGGGAGAAATATCAATAATCTCAGATATGCAGATGACACCACCCTTATTGCAGAAAGTGAAGAGGAACTAAAGAGCCTCTTGATGAAAGTGAAAGAGGAGAGTGAAAAAGTTGGCTTAAAGCCCAACATTCAGAAAACGAAGATCATGGCATCTGGTCCCATCACTTCATGGCAAATAGATGGGGAAACAGTGGAAACAGTGTCAGACTTTATTTTTTTGAGCTCCAAAATCACTGCAGATGGTGATTGCAGCCATGAAATTAAAAGACACTTACTGCTTTGAAGGAAAGTTATGACCAGCCTAGATAGCATATTCAAAAGCAGAGACACTACTTTGCCAACAAAGCTCTGTCTAGTCAAGGCTATGGTTTCTCCAGTGGTCATGTATGGATGTGAGAATTGGACTGTGAAGAAAGCTGAGTGCCGAAGAATTGATGCTTTTGAACTGTGTGTTGGAGCAGACTCTTGAGAGTCCCTTGGACTGCCAGGAGATCCAACCAGTCCATTCTAAAGAAGATTGGTCCTGGGTGTTCTTTGGAAGGAAAGATGCTAAAGCTGAAACTCCAATACTTTGGCCACCTAATGCGAAGAGTTGACTCATTGGAAAAGTCTCTGATGCTGGGAGGGTTGGGGGTAGGAGGAGAAGGGGATGACAGAGGATGAGATGGCTGGGTGGCATCACCGACTCAATGCACATGAGTTTGAGTAAACTCCAGGAGTTGATGATGGACAGGGAGGCCTGGCGTGCTGTGATTCATGGGGTTGCAAAGAGTTGGACACGACTGAGTGACTGAACTGAACTGAACTGAAGCCTATTATTTCACTGTGAAGTTACAGATTCAGAAGCTAAGTATTTGAGTTGTCCAAATTTACTACTATTATGTATGTTGCTGTAATTTAATTTTATAAAACATATTTAGTATCAATAAAAAGGCATTTATTCTATCTTGTTTTCATGCAAACTACCCTACAGTTGAGTTCATTTCACATGCTTGCAAAGTAACGCTCAAAATCCTTCTAGCTAGGCTTCAACAGTATATGAACTGAGAATTTCCAGATGTACAAGCAGGATTTAGAAAAGGCAGAGGAACCAAAGATCAAATTGCCAACATCCATTGGATCATAGACAAAGCAAGGGAATATCAGAAAAACATGTACTTCTGCTTCACTGACTATGCTAAAGCCTTTGACTGTGTGTGTGTGTGTGTGTCTCACATAGTCATGTCTGACTCTTTGCGGCTCCATGGACTGTAGCCTGCCAGGCTCCTCCATCCATGGGATTCGCCAGGCAAGAATACTGGAGAGGGTTTTCATTCCCTTCTCCAGAGAATCTTTCCAACCCAGGGATCAAACTCTGGTTTCCCATGTTGCAGGAAGATTTTTTACTGTCTGAGCCACCATAGAAAAAGCAAGGGATTTCCAGAAAAACATTTACTTCTGCTTAATTAGTATGCAAAAGCATTTGTGTGGATCACAACAAACTGGAAAATTCCTAAAGAGATGGGAATACCAGACCACCTTATCTATCTTCTGAGAAACAGGTCCTGGATGCAGGTCAAGAAGTAACAGAATGGGACATGGAACAATGGAACTGGTCCAAATTTGGAAAAGGAGTATACCAAGGTGTATGTTTTCACCCTGCTTACTTAACTTAGCAGAAGACACAATGTGAACTGCTGGGCTGGATGAATCACAAGTTGGATTCAAGTTTGCCAGTAGAAATATCAACAACCTTAGATATGTAAATGGTACTCCAATGGCAGAAAGTAGAGAGGAACTAAAGAGCTTCCTGATGAGGGGGAAAAAGGAGAGTGAAAAACAGCTAGCTTAAAACTCAACACTCAAAAAATGAAGATCATGGCATCTGGTCCCATTATTTCATGGCAAATAGATGGGGAAAAAGTGGAAACAGTGACAGACTTAATTTTCTTGGGTTCCAAAATCATGGTGGACAGTGACTGTAGCTACGAAATGAAAAGGTGCTTGCTCCTTGGAAGAAAAGCTATGACAAACCTTGATAGTGTGTTAAAAAGCAGAGACATCACATTGTCCACAGAAGTCCATATAGTCAAAACTATGGCTTTTCGAGTAGTCATGTATGGAGGTGAGAGTTGGACCATAAGGCTGAGTGCTGAAGAATTGATGCTTTTGAATTGTGGTGCTGGAGAAGACTCTTGAGAGTCCCTTGGACAGTAAGGAGATCAAACCAGCCAATCCTAAAAGAAATCAATCCTGAATATTCATTAGAAGGACTGATACTGAAGCTGAAGCTCCAATACTTGGGCCATCTGGCGTAAAGTGGAAAAGACCCAGATGCTGAGAAAGGTTGAGGGCAAGAGGAAAAGTGGATGATAGAGAATGAGATGGTTGGAGAGCATCACTGACTCAATGGATGTGAGTTTGAGCAAACTCTGGGAGATCGTGAAGGACAGGAAAGCCTGGCATGCCGCAGTTCACAGGGTCACAAAGAGTCAGAGAAGACCTGATCAGTGAATAACAACAAATGGTTATTATTGATTTAAACCCAAAAGTCAAAACAACATCAAAGTGTAATTAAAGTGTTTCTATTAGATATGTCTGCCAGAGTCACAAGTTGGCAGTTCAGCTCATCTGGCAATCCCTATAGCCCACCTATAACCCCTATAACTGTGTTTCTTTCCCAGAACTACTATCTTTCTGTAGTAGACTATTCTACTTGATTGAGATGATGTATCCACTTTTGTGCTTTGTTTGTCTTTGTTTAACATTTGAGATGCAGTGGTAAAGAATCCACATGCTAATGCAAGAGAAGCAGGATATGTGGGTTCGATCCCTGGGTCAGGAAGATTCTCTGGTGTGGGAAATGACAACCAACTTCAGTATTCTTGTCTGGAGGATTCCATGGATAGAGGACCCTGTTGGGCTACAGTCTATGGGATCACAAAGACTCTGACACAACTGAGCAAGTATGCAGGAGTTTGAGAAATGTTGGACATCAGCTTCGATTGCCCCTGTATTTCACACACACACACACAGCCAGACTTTTGAACTACTGTATGGGTAAGGTAACTTCTAAGATATTTAGATGTATTTAGAAGAGACCAAATTAAGTATTCTAATCTTCCTTCCTCCTTCTGCTAATGACATGAAAATGTTAATATCTCAGCCCTCTGAAACTATGCAATGCTACACTTTCCTTAACTTTTTTCTTAATTTTAAAAGGATTGTTGTAATCAGGTGAAAATTTTCTTGTAATACATAAAAGCTTCCATAGGTTTCCCAATGGTAAAAAGTCATTTATTTCACTTTCAAATAAAATTTTATAAAAAGAAATGCTAGGTGGTGAACCAGTTGTTAATGATAGCAAACTTATCATTTGGGGTTTTAATCTTTGTATGTCAATGATATATAACTAATATCATATATTATCACTGGTATATATCTGCTATATAATTAAATATCAGTTTTAATGATATAGATGATTACACCTGCTCCATTTAATCTCCTGACACATGAATAAAAATAAAATATATGCTACATTTTGTGCATTATAACACATATTTCATATATGGAAAAGGCAAATATGATACTCAATAAAATCACTGCAAATGGTGACTGTAGCCATGAAATTAAAAGACCGCTGGTCCTTGGAAGAAAAACTATGACCAACCTAGATAGCATATTAAAAAGCAGAGACATTACTTTGCCAACAAAGGTCCGTCTAGTCAAAGCTATGGTTTTTTCAGTAGTTTTGTATGGATGTGAGAGTTGGACCATAAAGAAAGCTGAGCACCAAAGAACTGATACTTTTGAACTGTGGTGTTGGAGAAAACTTTTCAGAGTCCCTTGGACTGCAAGGAGATCCAACCAGTCAATCCTCAAGGAAATCAGTCCTAAATATTCATTGGAAGGACTGATGTTGAAGCTGAAACTCCAATACTTTGGCCACCTGATGCGAAGAGCTGACTAATTGGAAAAGCCGCTGCTGCTGGGAAAGGTTGAAGGCAGGAGGAGAAGGGGATGACAGAGGATGAAATGGTTGGATGGCATCACCAACGTGATGGACATGAGTTTGAGTAAGCTCCGGGAGTTGGTGATGGACAGGAAGCCTGGCATGCTACAGTCCATGGGGTTGCAAAGAGTCAGACACGACTGAGAGACTGAACTCCAAGAGGAGTCCAAGATGAAGACTGTAACTGTAAGAAGCAGTTAGAATTAGCTAGTTTTATTTCTCAACTAGCCAGGTAGAGGACACTAATCTTGCATTCAAGTCAAAGGAGAACATGAGCTGTGAATGGCAACCCACTCCAGTATTCTTAGCTGGGAAATCCCAAGGACAGATGAACCTTCCATGGGGTTGCAAGAGTGGGACATGACTTAGCAACTAAATAACAAGATTTAGAAATAGAAAGCAAAGTTCTGCTCCATTTCTGCCCTTTGATAACCATGTACCATTGGTAGTACTTGACATCTTTGAGCCTTTTATTTTGATTCTATAAATTGAGTATAAAAATACTTCAAATCAGTGGTATGGTTAAGAATGTGTATATCAGAGTCACTATCTATGAATTTGACTCCTGGCTGTGCCCTAACTGTGTGACATCAAGTAAACTGCTTCATTTCTCTGTGCCTTGGTTTCATGATCCATAAAATGAAGATGAATAATCTACTTCTTCATATTACTTTGAAGATTAAATTAGTTAGTGTGTGTGTGTGTTTGTGTGTTTGTGTATGTGTGTGTATATATATATATATATATATATATAAGTAAATGGTGTTGGTGACACAGTAAGCCCTCAATGTATGTTGTTATTTTTGTTTTCAATATTATTTTTATTTGGAGGTTTGTAAGAATTAGGGAAAAAACAGATGTTTTAAAATAAAAACATTTCAAAAACTTGAAATGGTAGAATACAACAAAGTAAATTTGACATAGCCATTCTGAATCTATTATATCATTAAGAATCTTTGGGTTTACTTAAATAATTATAATATCATATATTGATCCCTTAGCAATTTGTTACAGTTTATATTTGATATTTGATTTCCATTTGGCCCCAAAGAGTTAAAATAGCTTTCAAAACACCAACTTTCTGATTTGGGCAACATTTTCCAAAACTTATTATTAATTCACAAAAGTTGGCATTAGACCATGAACTTCTTCAGAAATAATTACAAAGTAGGAACACTCAGCTGCCTCAAAAATAAATTCAGCTTCCTTCCTAAAGGGGAGGATTTTAAAATAAAATGCTTTCCTTTTATCTTTAAATTGACTTGGAGACATTATAAATTCTGTTTTTTAAGAATCAATCAAACATAATCTCAATTAACTATATACAGAAATCCCAATAAATAGGGATAAGCTTTTAAAAATTACCATGTTGGTCACCACAAAAAAAGAATCTCCACAGAATTAGATACGTCCCTGCACAATATTACAGGTTTAAATATACAACCCAGATTCTAGAGCTGTTATTATGGTCTCAAAGTCTGAGACTGAAACTGAAAGATGCACTTCAGCTGCAAATATGTAGCAATTATCATGAAATGAACTTCATTCCACATTTTTGCTAATCACCATGGTAACCTGCATTCAATGGATTCTTTCTGGGAAACATTCCAGACTCTATCAGACATTTTTAGTTTGGAAGGTTAGAATATTCTTACTTACTTGGTTGCTTATATTGTTTTTAGCAATATATAATGGCATTATCAAAAGAATGTACTAGAATATTGAAACTGTTTGATATAATAAAATTCTTAGGTTATAAAGGTAAGAAGAATCGACTACTAACATTTACTAATAATACTTCATAAATATTAACGAATCCATTAGCTTACAAGTTTATAAATTTTAAGTGATCTAAATTCAACATATGTTTTGACTATTGATAATATACATTTACTTACATGCTATATATGAAACATATAGGATATAAAATTGATTTCTATCAATAAAATATAAAGAATTTCTCATTCGGATATAGGAAAAATGTCCATTTTGGCAATAAAGTGGTTTAAGAAACATATTATCTTAGAAAACATATCAAAAGAATGATGTGTTGGCACTGGAACAATATCCTCCATTCTCAGGTCTATGTATATGGCTTAGGAAGTAACTTATACATCAGACTTAGAGAACAAAAATATCAAGAGAGAGGTACGAACTGGGAATTCATATTTCACATTTTTCATAATGAGATAGTAGAAGAAAATATATACCTGGATATCAGACGGAGTACATCTACTTTAAGTGGCCAGTCAGCAAAGGGTGACCAGTCCCTGATGGGACAGAAGACTTGTGCAAGAATGTGTAACACTTTGCCTCTACATTAAGGAAGTCTTGGTATTTAAAATAAAAAAAAGTTGTCTGAGCTAAACACGTGCTTACTGATGTAGTAGATTTACATTCCGGAATAAGTTTCTTGGGTTTCCCTGGTGGCTCAGGAGTAAAGAATCCACCAATGTAGGAGAACAAGGATGCAAGCTCTGCGGTGGGAAGATTCCCTAGAGAAAGAAACAGCAACCCACTTCAGTATTCTTGCTTGGGAAATCCCATGGACAGAGGAGCCTGGTGGGCTACAGTCCATGGGGCCGCAAAGCGTCAGACATGACTTAGCTACTAAGCAACAACAACACGTTCCTTATCTTACTGCAGACTGGGAATAGTTTATAAACTGGTATTGGAGGAGAAAATGGTCTTCTAAGGAAAGCCCCAGAGATCAAGGAAGAGGAAGCCTGATAGAAGATGTCTGAATTGTAAATAAAAAGTTAATTAGGGGATTTGGTTTCTGTTTTAACATGTAAAGTGTTTAGAAATCATCAGTTCTGTTTTTATAATGAGAAAAAGTTAGACACACTGAAACTGACTTTTCTTAAACCCATCAAATGATTGAGGTTACAGGATACCAATCCAAATGTGAAGAGAAGGGCAAATCCAGAGAATCACAGCTGGAATTTGCGTATCTGGATAAAAACAGCTGGAGTTACAAAGAGGTAGAAACCCTGAAATGGTAATGTTGAAAAACTGCTTGAAGCTGAGTATGGATTACTGTGAGAGCAAGAAACTCTTGCAGCCCCAGTCTTGGTGGGGGCGGGGTGGGTGGGGTTTGTATATTCATAGAATTTAACTCCAAAAAAAAAAAAAAAATCCACCAGTTATTCACAATGAAAAGTCAAAAGAATATGCCCTATTAGTTCTAGAAGAGATAGATGAAGAAAAACCTTTGTGAAATAAACCCATGGTTTTTTTCCATAGAGAGTTCTGCTCTCTAAGGGGAAATGACTTTATTGGAGGCTTCCTTTCAAAGAGTCATGGGAACAGGGCATTGTCCTCATTTGAGCCCTCTTCAGCTTTCTAGTCTCATTGAAAGAGGAAAGAGCTATATAAAAAGAAATACTTACCATGGTCACAGGCCAGAGACACAGACTCACTAAAAGACTGAGACTTGATTAGATTATACAACACCGTTCCTCCTCCACATCTTTCCCTACACCAACAGATTCTAGTCTAGTAACAACAGGTTACAGCTGAACAAGCTGCAAGCACAAAATGTCTCTGGTGGTATTTTCAGAAAACCAAACTCAAGATGGAAATTAAAGGCTGAGTTGTGTCCTCAACCAAACTTATATGTTGAAGCCGTAACCCCAGTACCTCAGAATGTGACTGGTTCAAAGATAATAATAATAACAACAATATAATATAACCCTAAGCAGATCCTATTAAAACTTTAGAAAACCCAAAACAAAGGCAATTTTTGAAGGAAGCCAGTGGAAAACATCTTCCCTATAGGGGAGTAAGAATAGTAATTACAGCAGACTTCTTATCAGAAACTGTTTAAACAAGAATACGGCACAGTGAAACATTTAAAATGTTGAAGAGAAAAAACAAATCACCAACCTGAAATTTCATATCCAGTGAACTTATCCTTCAAAACTGTAAAGAAATAGTCTTTCTCATACAAATGAAAACTGAAGGAACTCATCACTAGCAGACCTGTCCTATATAAAATATTAAACAAATATTTTCAGGCAGAAAGAAAATATAGGAGAAGAAATAAATGGAAAAAAAAAATATATATATATATTTGTTAGCATTAATTGATCTAAGGATAACTCTTAAATAGTAGTTGCTAAAACTAGTAGCAATTTGCTTTGTCACAAGGACAGATTGATAAGTGAAATGCAAGAAAAATAACATCATATAGAAAGAGAAGGAGCAACTGAGTATACTCTGCAATTGAGAACTCTGGTATAGAATTCTTTGAAAAATTAGATTGTAAACTCTAGAATAACCACTATAAACTTAAAAAAATGTATAATTGATATGATAAGAAATAAAAATAAAGTTCAGAAATAGACCCATGCAGGAATAGCCAACTGATCTTTGACAAAGGAACAGAGGTAATTCAATGGAAAAGTCTTTCAACAAATGATATTATACTAAATAGACATCTACTCCAACCAAAAGAACCTACTTGTGATATGAATGATGCCATTCTGAAAAAAAACTACATATTGTATAATCCCAGTTTTATGACTTTCTGGAGAAGGTATAAAATATAGTCATAGTAAAGAGATAAATGGTTGTTAGATGTTCAGCAGGGAATAGGATGTGGTCAGTAGGAAATTCCCAAAGGTTTTTTAGGGACAAACTTATTTTTCATTATACTATAATGGCGAATACAAAATATAAGACTGTAGTAGTAAAATACATAGATCTTTACAACATAAAAAGCAAACATTATGTATCGAATAAAAAGTCATTTAGGAGGTTTGAGGATCTCAGGATGTAATACAGAACGTGACAAAAATAATCTAACAGTACTACAAATGAATAAACCAATCTCATTGGAGAGGATGGGAGAATAAGGGGTTGGCTTAAGTAATTTTAGAAATTAGTGAGAGACTTTAAAGGCAAAATGAACTGTATACACAACTGCACTCTACTTGATAAATTTGTTTCCCTTGATGGTGGGTATAAGTCAATAAAAATAAATAATTATTTACATATGCTGGACCTGAACAATTAAGTAAATGGGTGGTAGACAGTAGAAGTCAAGTTTCTCACTATTCGGTTGGGAGGTTACAGATAAGCAAGTGAAAAAGCTAAAATGAGCCTTGATAATGAGTTTGGGTTGTAGATATCGGTATATACTTGTGCTTAGTTTAATACAGGGAGAGATGGCTATCCGCATAAGTATGCAATGGCACCCCGCTCCAGTACTCTTGCCTTGGAAAATCCCATGGACGGAGGAGCCTGGTGGGCTGCAGTCCATGAGGTCGCTAAGAGTCGGACACGACTGAGAGACTTCACTTTCACTTTCATGCATTGGAGAAGGAAATGGCAACCCACTCCAGTGCTCTTGCCTGGAGAATCCCAGGGACAGAGGAGCCTGGTAGGAGGCCGTCTATGGGGTCGCACAGAGTTGGACACGACTGAAGCGACCTAGCAGCAGCAGCAGCATACATATAGGTAAGTTATGAAATGAAGTGAAAGTGTTAGTTGCTTAGTCGTGTCCCACTCATTGGAATCCCATGGATTGTGCCCCCTCCCTAGGCTTCTCTGTCCATGTAATTATCCAAGCAAGAATACTGGAGTGGGGAGCCATTCCCTTCTCCAGGGGAACTTCCCCGCCCAGAGATCGAACCTAGTTCTCCTGCATTGCAGGCAGATTCTTTACCATCTGAGCCAGGTTAGTATACGTACATATATATCATCTGAAAGGGCCTAGAATCAACACCCTAACAGCAATAAGCAAACCCAGTGCCCAGACTGGTATCTAGTATCACGATCCAGCTAAAGAAACATTGACTCCTTGGAGAAGTAACTGGTTCTAGGACTGGTGTAAAAAACATTAAAAGATGCACATGGGGTATCTTGTAGTGTCAGAAAGTAAGGAAGTACTTGGGGAAAAAAGCTACATTAATGGCAATATGTCTAAAAGACATAGGAGTCAACTGGAAGAGCTCTCAATGGCCACAGCTGAAAAAATGTTATTAACAGCAACAAAATAAATAAAGCTGCATTGGTTTATAACCCAAATGATGAAATAAATACCCAAAATGATACATGTGAATGAATTAATGTGTGTATTATTATAAAATACATGGATTCAAAGGCTTTGCAAAATTGTTGGGGTAAACCAATAGTTCTTAGGCTGAGGCTCTTGAAATGACTCCAAGAATAACATAGAACTGACCCCCTAGGTCTGAAGTTGTGGTCACCTTCACAACAGTCTCTAGACACAAGGGAATTAGAGAATAGAAAAGGGAGTAACACCTGAACTGAGGAACTAGGAATTAAGCTCTGTTTCTTGAATAACAATTAAAAAAAACAAACAAACAAAAAAAAACAATGCAACTTACTACAGGGAAAGTCTGGTCTTCCTAACCAGTGATGAGAGCCAGAAATCACAGGATTCCCTCCAACTCATTTGCACTTGGGCTTCCCTAGTGGCCAGTGGTAAAGAACCCACCTGCCAATGATGGAGACATGAGTTCAATCCCTGGGCTGTGAAGATGCCCTGCAGAAGGAAATGGCAGCCCACTCCAGTATTCTTGCTTGGAGAATTCCATGGACGGAGGAGCCTGGCAGGCCACAGTCCATAGGGTTGTAAAAAAGAGTTGGACACAACTTAATAACTAAACAGTAACATTTGCACTTTCCAGTTTTTGTAAATAATGCATTTTGTAATAAATGCATCTGTTTTGTAGAATTTGAGTTACTTGAAAGTCTGGGACATATAACTTTCAGCTTTCCAACCTCTTCAAATAGAGCATGAGTGAAATAAAGCCTGAGAAAACCAATCTAAGTATTTACCATTGCAGATTAAAGACATATTTTAGAACAAATTTCAAAGAATATCACAAATTCTCAAATATATTTTAACTCAAAGTCAAGCAAAAACCTAGAGAATTTAATTTTGATATATAGAAACTGAATGCAGTAGGAGGTCAACACAAATTTCTGGAATACTTTCTTTTATAAGCCCTGAATATTCACTGGAAGGACTGATGCTGAAACTCCAATACTTTGGCCACCTGATTCAAACAGCTGACTCACTGGAAAAGATCCTGATGCTGGGAAGGACTGAGGACAGGAGGAGGGGGTGACAGAGAATGAATAGTTAGATAACACCACCGATTCAATGGTCATTAATTTGAGCAAACTCTGGGAGATGAAGTACATAGGAACCTGGTGTGCTGTAGCCCAGGGGGTTGCAAAGAATCTGACATGACTTATTAACTGACAATGACATAGAATAGAGGGGCAAGATGTCACAGATCAAAAAAAGCTAATTTTTACATTCAATTTTAATTTTGATGATTTTAGAAAATTCTCATGCCTCTCAAAGCACAGAAGTTTTAAGTGAATAGAATGCTAAAGACATCATTTCAAATGAAAATACATAAATTGATCATCAAAATACATAAACTGATCAACATCATAAAATTAAAGCAGAAGTTTTGATTAATACATACATATCACGGATTGATGAATTTTCTTTATGTTACAGAAATGAAGAAAGTTTGAAAAGTAAAATTTAGAAAAATTTAATGATGAATAAAAAAGAATTTTTTTTTTTTATAATTTCACTGCCATTTTTGGTGCATTTCCTTACAGTTGTTCTCCTATATCATAAGTATTCTTTTTCAATTATGGAATATTCTACATTATAATTCTGTATCCTGTACTTTTTACATACTAACATATTTAAGCACTTTATAGTATTTAAATATAAAAATCAGCAACTTGATAACTACACAACAATTTTTATATGTACAAAACATAATTCTTTTCTACTCTTTTGTTACTATTTGAATTTATCGCAACTTTTCACTATTATAAAAATGTGCTCTCTTTTAATGAAATTAGTATAACATTTTCCACAAATTTTTTCCCAAAGGTTTCTTCCCTTCTAGTACTTTTAAAGATCATGTTTTTTAAAAACTTCATGTATGTTAACCAAATTGTCTCTCATCCCACATCACTAAAAATTATACAATTTTTTAGAAAGAAAATGACAGACTTTAAGAGACATTCTGGCCCAAGGCCTGAAGTGAAAAAGTCAGTGATTTTATATCTGAGAACCTGAACATAAAAGATAAGGGTTGAAGAATTGTATTTCTCACAGAATTGAGGATACATTTTTCTGAGAGAAGCAGAATTGTTATGGGACTCTTGATATATAGTTTAAAGCATTAGTCCCACAGCCAAATACTAAGTTTTGTATTTGATTTTGACTTATGTCAGATAACAACGTTTTTATATCAGAAAATAACCTCAAACTTTCAAATGATGTATTTTCTGTCATTTTCACCTTTGTGCTAGCATATGTAAATCACTGCCTTTTATGCCCTTCAAATATACCTTGGAAATATGCAAATAAAAAGCTAGCCATTGCATGTGTGTATTAGCAGTTCTATCTGCTAAGTTATTTCAAGATTAAATATAATTTTATGTTGTTTACTTAAACAGTAACTATATAATCATAACCCTTGCATAATAATTTATGATTGAGGATTTACAGCTTTAGAACCATTAACTTATTAATCTTTACAACTTGCTCTGAAGGCTTAACTTGGTAACTCTAAGCATTTGTGATTTATAGATGGAGAAAATGAAATAGGCAGGTGAGATTCTTTATTTGTAATTGATATTGACTGATCTGGGAAAGAAGCCAGGACTCTGGAGTGTTCATTCTCTAGTCCTGTATCTGGGTTATAGAATCTACTGATTCATTATTTTAATTGTTACAATAACATAGCAAATTATCCAACACCCAATGTTCTATCAAATGGAACCACACACATACAGCTGTAAAAGTCAATGAGGTTAACAACGGTATTGCTAACATACTTTAAATTGAGGGTTTTCTGAAGCGAAACTTAACCTGTTAAATTAAAATACTAATGCTAGTGTTATCATTATGCATATTTAACTTCATTTTATAATTGTAGAGTTTATAAACTGAGGCTACTTCATATAAAGAGTCTCAAATACACCTTTTTATTTACAGAATACTGATACATAAATAGCACAAATCCATGTTGAATAAGTGCTACTTGACAGTACTAAAATTTTATTCAATATGCAACTAATTAATCGTGACATAGTATAAGAGTATAAGACCAAGTCATGGAAGGCTGTTAGATGGGGTAAATCAGAAAATGCCAGACCTAGTGGAGTTAGGTTGTGGCAGGGATAAATACTGAGATGTTGCCAAAATGTAAGTTAACTCTTGTGTCTGAAAGGTAGATATGTGACTTGCAGTATGGAGCAAAGCAACTGATTCAAAATATAGATTGTAATGAGCTTTTGGAGGAACAGACAAATTGAGGGATAAATATTAAAAATAGGAGAAGCTGACAGAATGTTTCAGGTTTCATAGAGCTAATGATACACATAACAACAACGCAAAATATTTGAACCTCTTAACTATGGATGGAGGTTAGTGACATTGTACGAGAGACAGGAATCAAGACCATCCCCAAGAAAAAGAAATTCAAAAAAGCAAAATGGCTGTCTGAGGAGGCCTTACAAATAGCTGTGAAAAGAAGAGAAGCAAAGAGCAAAGGAGAAAAGGAAAGATATACCCATTTGAATGCAGAGTTCCAAAGAATAGCAAGGAGAGATAAGAAAGCCTTCCTCAGTGACCAATGCAAAGAAATAGAGGAAAACAACAGAATGGGAAAGACCAGAGATCTCTTCAAGAAAATTAGAGATACCAAGGGAATATTTCATGCAAAGATGGGCTCAATAAAGAACAGAAATGGTATGGACCTAACAGAAGCAGAAGATATTAAGAACAGGTGGCAAGAATACACAGAAGAACTGTACAAAAAAGATCTTCATGACCCAGATAATCATGATGGTGTGATCACTCACACTCACCTAGAGCCAGACATCCTGGAATGTGAAGTCAAGTGGGCCTTAGGAAGCATCACTATGAACAAAGCTAGTGGAGGTGATGGAATTCCAGTTGAGCTATTTCAAATCCTAAAAGATGATGCTGTCAAAGTGCTGCACTCAATATGCCAGAAAATTTGGAAAACTCAGCAGTGGCCACAGGATTGGAAAAGGTCAGTCTTCATTCCAATCCCAAAGAAAGGCAATGCCAAAGAATGCTCAAACTACCGCACAATTGCACTCATCTCACACAATAGTAAAGTAATGCTCAAAATTCTCCAAGCCAGGCTTCAGCAATACGTGAACTGTGAACTTCCAGATGTTCAAGTTGGATTTAGAAAAGGCAGAGGAACCAGAGATCAAATGGCCAACATCTGCTGGATCATGGAAAAAGCAAGACAGTTAGAGAAAAACATCTATTTCTGCTTTATTGACTGTGTGAAAGCCTTTGACTGTGTGGATCACAATCAACTGTGGAAAATTCTGAAAGAGATGGGACTACCAGACCACCTGACTTGCCTCTTGAGAAACCTGTATGCAGGTCAGAAAGCAACAGTTAGAACTGGACATGGAACAACAGACTGGTTCCAAATAGGAAAAGGAGTATGTCAAGGCTGTATATTGTTACCCTGCTTATTTAACTTATATGCAGAGTACATTATGAAAAACGCTGGACTGGAAGAAACACAAGCTGGAATCAAGATTGCCGGGAGAAATATCAATAACCTTGGACATGCAGATGACACCACCCTTATGGCAAAAAATGAAGAAGAACTAAAGAGCCTCTTGATGAAAGTGAAAGAGGAGAGTGAAAAAGTTGGCTTAAAGCTCAACATTCAGAACACGAAGATCATGGCATCTGGTCCCATCACTTCATGGCAAATAGATGGGGAAACAGTGGAAATAGTAGCTGACTTTTATTTTGGGGGGAGGGCCTTCAAAATCACTGCATATGGTGACTGCAGCCATGAAATTAAAAGATGCTTGCTCCTTGGAAGGAAAGTTATGACCAACCTAGACAGCATATTACAAAGTAGAGACATTACTTTGTCAACAAAGGTCCATCTAGTCAAGGCTATGTTTTTTCCAATAGTCGTGTATGGATGTGAGAGTTGGACTATCCAGAAAGCTGAGCACTGAAGAATTGATGCTTTTGAACTGTGGTGTTGGAGAAGACTCTTGAGAGTCCCTTGGACTGCAAGGAGATCCAACCAGTCCATCTTAAAGGAGATCTGACCTGGGTGTTCATTAGAAGGACTGATGTTGAAGCTGAAACTCTAATACTTTGGCCACCTGGTGCAAAGAGATGACTCATTGGAAAAGACCCTGATGCTGGGAAAGATTGAGGGCAGGAGGAAAAGGGGACGACAGAGGATGAGATGGTTGGATGGCATCACCGGCAATGCACATGGGTTTGGGTAGACTTAGGTAGTTGGTGATGGACAGGGAGGCCTGGTGTGCTGTGGTTCATGGGGTTGCAAAGAGTTGGATATGACTGAGTGACTGAACTGAACTAATATCAAAGATTGGGTTCTCTTTGCTGACTTCTGGACTAATTGATAATTGGTAGGAAGCATTTGCAGGTGTGTTCTATAAGTCAGTTCCCAAGGCATTGAGCTAATGAGAGAGGCTATCACACTATAAGTTACTTCTAGACCAAATATTATTATATATAAAAAAAAAGTTGTGATCAGGTTTCTCTAAGAAACAGAATCAGTAGAACAAAACAGGAAGAAACAGAACCAACACATACTCACACACACACACACATATATATAGTGGTTTACTTCAAGCATTTGGTTGACAGGATTGTCGGGACTAGAAAGTTGGAAATTTGTCAGGCCAGCTCACAGGCTAGAAAGGCTTGGGCAGGAACTGATGCTGCAGTCTTGTGACAGAATTTCTTCTTCCTCAGGGAAATTTTGGTCTTTCAATTGATTGCACCATCCCCACTCAGATTATTGAGGATTATCTTTGTTTCAAGTTAGCTAATTGGCCATCTTATCCTCATTTATAAAATGTCTTCACGTAAACATCTAACTTCGTTTTAAATTGAATAATTGAGTACTATAGCTCAGCCAAGTTGACAGGTAAACTACCACAACTTCCTAAAACTAACTGTAAATTTTATAGTTCAGAAAATAGATGCATAAAAATCAGTATATCAATGTTTTCTAAATGACAGTACGTTTACTGAGGATGTGTGCTAAAGAACTGAAGAATGTATTCTTTTGTAGGAAATACACATGTGAGAGTGGAGCCTTAAATGGTTTTAATCCAGGGGCGGGAGACCTGGGTTGGAAAGATCTCCTGGAGAAGGGAAAAGCTATCCACTCCAGTATTCTGGCCTGGAGAATCCCATGGACTGTATAGCCCAAGGGTTGCAAAGGGCGGACACGACTCGGACACGACTCGGACACGACTGAGCGACTTTCACTTTCACTTTAATCCAGTGATTTACAGAAACTGTGAAAACCTCTAAGCAGTAGCTGGAGACCATAAGAGATTGCTCTAAGATTCCGCAACAGCATTCTGAGGCATAAATTATTTAATATGACTAAAACATCTATGTTACCTCTGTTTTGAGGTGAAAATTTTGTGAGTCTATTCCCAGGAACCCGGTGCCAAGACTCCTCGTTGCCCTGGTCATCCTTGTTGACCCGGAAGCAGTTTCCGGCCTCGGCCTCCCAGTCCTCGCGATGGAAGAGCTCTGAATCCTGGCGGGTGCCAGGGACTCCTAATTGTGCGCGGGATATGGTGAGCTGGATGGGCGCATGCACGCCACCCTGTTCCCACCCCTGCCTTGGTCCCCTGGACCTGCTGGCGGGTGGTGTCCTCGTGCTCCTGGCCCTGCCTCGGCTCGCATCCTCTTCTGGCCGCATCATGGAGGTGTCCACGTAGGCGGGTGAGACGTTGTGTTCGTGGAGCAGGAGATGGTGCTGCTGGGAGGGATGGTCCTGATGCTCCGAACGGTCCCACCATTCGGAGGGCTGCTCCACCCTCTGGGGGACACAGACTGGGGGTGGGGGGAGCGGGCAGAGAATGGAAATGCACAGTCCCCAGCCTCGTACATTTTGGGATGCCACATTGTGGTCAAGGGCAGGAAGACCGGCAGAGGTGAGAGGAATTGGTGGTCGATGGGGCTCCAGAGGCGCCTTGAAGTAGCCACCCTCCTAATAGGTGTTGGTAGTCCCGGAGATGGCCACCTCTGGGTTGTACAGGTTGCCCGCATCCACCAGGGCCACCTGGAAGCCCTCCGCTGGTTCCTCCTGCAGCCCCTCGAACTCGGCAGCAGTGTCTTCTTCAAACTGGGCACCAGCGGCCAGGTGGGCCGTGACTGGGGTGCGTGGGGCCCGGTGCGTGAGGCTGCGGGTTGACGGCTGGTTCTGGGCCCGGACTGGGCCGCCTGCCTCCTCTGTCGCCGACACTGCCACTCGGGACCCCCGGGGGTCCCACCTGCCTTTAATACTTTTATAATTGTTTGTTTCTGTTTGTAATTCACTCATTCCTTAAGTAATTTTTGTATACTTTGTTGTATTTATGTCCAGTGAAAGTGACTCTAGTCTGTTTAGTGTAAGGTGAGTGAAATCGTTAAGTCGTGTCTGACTCTTTACGATCCCATGGACTGTAACTTACCAGGGTTCTCTGTCCATGGGATTCTCCAGGTAAGAATACTGGAGTGGGTTGCCATTTCCTTCTCCAGGGGCTCTTCCTGACCTGGGGATCGAAGCCAGGTCTCCCGCATTGCAGGTAGACGCTTTACCATTTGAGCCACCAGGGAAACCAGGATTTAGTGTAAACCCATGAAAAATTATCCAGTAGAGAGAATTTGCTTTCTGTCTTCCTGCATTCACTCTTGGTTCCTCGTTTGTTCAGGTTCCTATTATGTTTATTTTGTTCCAAAGACTTACAGGTCACGTTCCCTAGAAGCAAAGCTTAATAATGGGATTCTTAGGCCTGTGTTTATTGTGGGAGTACTCTCAGCAGAAAGTGAGGGAAGCAAGATATGGTGGAGGGGGAGAAAGAATTGGGTCTTGAGAGTGCCTCATCTGATCTCATAGTAAAGTTTTTAGGGAAAGGTACTGTAGATTTAATCCAGCTAGAGGCAGATGGAGCAGTCTATTGAAACTCTTTGGCCAAGTTCTACCCCAGGGAGATGGGTTGGGCTGACATGTGGCCTCCCAGTCAAATTAGCTTCCTTTTGGCTGAGAGAAATTCCCCAGAGAGGGGAGCAGGTGTCAGTTGATATTAGCCAACACCCACATCAGCTAGGAAACATACACTCCTCACGGTAATCGGTATTTGGGAAGGGTACCATTAGCAACATTAGCAAACATTACCGTCTTGTCCCTGCACAACTCAGATCCACTTGCTGATTACATTTTTTTTTTCCTATCCCAGGACCGGGTGGTTTCACTGGTCAAGTCTATCCAACGTTTAAAGAAAAATTAACAGCAGTCCTTCTCAAACTCTTCCAAAATATTGAAGAAAAGAGACTGCTTTCAGATTCATTTCTTGAGGCCTGCAATATCCTGATACCAAAACCAGATAAGAACATTACCAGAAACAAAAAGCTATAGGCCAGTGCCCCTGATGGACACAGATGCAAAAATTCTCAAGAAACTATTAGTAAGCTGAATTCAACAATAGGTTAAAAGGCATACACCATGATCAAGTGGGATTCATGTCTTGGATGCAAGGATGGTTTAACAACCTCTACATTAATAAAATAAAAGATAAAAATCATATGATCATCTCAAAATGTACAGAAAAAGCATTTGACAAAATTTGGCAGTAATTTTGAATTCCTCCTACAGTAGATGAGAGCCCATTTGTGTTCTATCAGGAAGGCCAGCTGGCTTTCATACTTGATTTTCAATTGCATATTAATGACTGTAAGCCTTTCATTTTCTTTTTTTTTTGAAAATGTTACTTCACGCAATTCCTTATAATTACAATTTCCCGCATACTTGTCAAATATCTGATATAAGCCAGCTAGTGAATTCCCTAACTCAATTATACAATTCCAGTTTACCACAGATGGAAATTTTATCAATTAGGCTGCCACTAGTATTAATCTGTTCTCCACCTACAATTAGTGATGAAGCTTTTATTGCTATAGCCAGGCTACAACTGATGATTGGTGTTGCTCTAAAGCCTCAGTCCTGGTTATCAGCAGTTTCAGGTGGCATGCACTGGGAAGCGGATTCTGGGATGGAATTGACCATTTATGGTATTGATTAGGAATTATCCTCAAAATCTATACCCCTGGAAGGCAGAGGAGGGAAGCAGGATTGAGCAGAGAGAAAAGGCAAGCTGTGATGCAGGCCACTGTGAGTTTTGGCCAACGTGACAGAGAGCTCTGAAGCTTAAGGGGACTATCAGTGTTGTCACATTGAGCTCGAAAATCCGGGCATTCATGTGCTGACTTTGATCAGTCATAGTGTATGGGCTTCCCTGGAAGTATGTCCCTTTCACTGAGACAACCCTTTACAACTGAGGCATTTCTGCAGAGCACTGCAGCAGTTGGGTGAGACTACAGGTGTCAGTTCTGTGTAACATGAATTTATAGGCTCCTGGAGTTACCAGTAAGGTGCTGATGTAATCCACTTGCCAAGTGTGTTCTCAGGGAATTCTTCCTAAAGCCATTTTCACGTGGTTTCTTTGTCTTCGTATCAAGTACAATCCTTTGACCCATTGGTGATTTCAGCAGGGGCAATGGAATTACACCATCATTTGATCGGCCTTTGCTTTGCTTGGGTGTCTCATGCCATTTTGTCTTATGAACACAGAAAAATGTGGATTTTATTGGGGAACTCCTATCAGTGAACTAAGTAGCCGCTTTTACCTTGGTTTGGAGAGAATCAGAATTCAGAGCATGGAATGATGGGGGTAGCTGGATACTTAGTGGGCTCTACCACTGGTAGTGAAGCAGCCTGCTTACGCTTATGTACTGAGGAACTCCCTCTGAACGTCAACCCTGTCCCTTGTTTTCAAATGTACCTTTTGCCCTTAATCAGTGGGCTCTGTTTTCTCTGTCACTTTACCATTCCTCTGATCTTATCCAAATTATTATAGATCATTTTAATCTCAGGGTTATCTGATGTTCTCCTGTAGTGGGAGGGGTCTAGCAGTACTCAGCGGCAAGCTAGCTGTATTCCTTTGTAAGGGACATGAAAAATCTGCATCAGATTGCTCTCAAATCTGAAACTCCAGCAATTCCAGTGAAGAACAGTATTCAGTTTCTATCATATGTCCCAAATGACATGTGATCTGTTTGCGAGCACTTTTAAAATCAGCTGGGCATTTGAGCATCTTATCTTTCAGTATGATTTGATGAGTAATGCCTGGAACCCAAGCACGTGTAAATCTTTTTAACTTTTCCCTTCTCATGATCTCATTCAAAAGGGAATTCTTTCTTAATCCCTGTTAGTCTGTCTGTCTCCATGTTGGTCCTGTGAACAGACTGTCATGTTTATCAGTCAGACAAGGCTGTTTAAAAAGGGGTTGGTGGGAATCAGTACTCTGATTTCAACCATTTTCTTTTCAAATAGTGATCGCTTGCTGTGCTCTTAATATTTACTACCAAAACGGTAATTTTTGCCTAGTATTTATTACCAAGAAGGGCTCAAGCAATACCAAGCGTGTCCAACTGAAACCTGGTAACAGATAGACATTGCTCTATGTTACTTGGTCCTGAAATAGGCAGATCTGAATTTATCCAAGCTGTTATATATGGGGAGAACTTGAAAGGGCCTTTTTTAAGGAACAAGGGTCACAGTTAGCTTTGAAGACATGCTCTTGGCTCCCCAAAGTTGGCAATATGTTGTTAATTTTCTGGTGAAAATGCTATCAATTTCCCCTTTTGTCTGTACACTCTTCAACAGCTTTCTAAAAAGCCAACCCAATAAAGCTGGTTATTGTCCTTTGTATTCTCCTCCACCAACTTAGTACCACCTTTCTTTTGGCTAGGTGAAGAACACAGAGCTTCTTGGATAGAAGAACACAGATCTCATTATTTAACACCATGAATGATAACAGATCTAGTAAATTAGGTTTGTCCCATGGTTAATTTCTTGACATACAAGAGCATTGTTAAGTAAGATGTTTGAGATTGAAGAACTTTCCCTTACAGCTTCTGTCATGGTTGGTTACTAGCATTAAATTGGGTATCTTTTTTTTGATCATTATACAGTCAATCTGAGTGCACATTCCTATGCTTCGAGGGAGGGTTCTATTTCTTAGTCAAAGATAGAGCGAGGCTGTAAGGGTTGGGTTGTGCTCTCAGGGTAAGTCTGCCCAATTCTAGTCATTACCCACTGCATCTATTTAGTTGTCTTGCCATCTTGATGAGACTGCTCACAAATGTTTGCAGACAACTGGGCATCTGTGGTCAACCCAAATACTCCCTTCCATTCATCAGTATCTAGAATTAGTGACAGGACACCCTGTCATTTAAACTGAGGATCTCTCCCCAGCCTCTGCAGAACTTCTCTGTAAAGTGTCTCAGATTTTTAGCAAACAGACTACCCTCTGCATGTTCTGGACATCTAGCCACGGCCCTTGACTACTTCTATAGTCTTTCTGGTGATCAATGGTCATAAACAAGTTATTTTGTGAATAAATATAATGCCTGCTGAGGTCACAAACAAGAAGAGGCATTTCAGTAATTTAAAAAGAAGGTTTGATTTCTTTTAGGCCCAGTTTTCTAGTTGGCCCTTTAGAGATTTATATTTCATAAATGATGCCAATAGAAACTTGGAATAGAAAGTTCTGTGCCATCTGCTTAGTGAGACTTTCCCTCAGGAGAAATCTATTTCCTTTAAAGATACTTGGTAAGACTTGTCCTCAAAATCTTCTATAAGGCTTTTACCACGAGTGTGTGCTCAGTCGCTCGGTCATGTCTGACTCTTTGGGACCTCATGGACTGTAGCTTGCTCGGCTCCCCTGTCCATGGAATTTTCCAGGCAAGAATCTTGGATTGGGTTGCCATTTCCTACCTCAGGGAATCTTCCTGACGCAGGGATTGAACCCACGTCTCCTGCATTGCAGGTGGATTCTCTACCACTGTGCCACCTGGGAAGCCAAGGCTTTTACTCTTTCTTACTAAAGATGTGTGGAAAGCGACCTAGGCCCCAATTTCTTACAAGTTTTCTCCCCTTTTTCTTTTCTTGACAAAAACTTTCTCATTATTTATTAGTTTGAAAGATAATCTTGCCGCTGGTATCTGTGCCATGAAGTGTTGAACTGTCAAAGCAGACATATGAATGGGAAATCTTACCAAGTATCTACCTTTCCTAATATTTAACTATACAAGCAAGCCACAAGCTCCATTTGGAGAGTGTGTGTTACACACTCATTGCTCCTTCCCTGTACCAGGTCATTGCTCTTTTTCACCTCAGTCTTCTGCCCTTAGGTGGGCACTGTAGATCCAGGCCTAAAACAAAGTGTGCCTCTCTTGTAGCTGCCCTTTTATATGCCCTACTATGTTCAGAGGATTTTAATTGTATTTCATAGGAATTGGCTGTTTTCCTAGTAAGTGAACATATAAATTCACTGGTTGAAGCAGCTCTTTCATTTAGCTAGCTTTGCTATAGGAGCTTGGCATATATTTTCCTTCTTTCTTTGTTCTTTAGTATTCCTAATTCATGAACCCTTGGACCATGTTTGTCATGGCAGGGAATAGAATCACTCGATGCTTTTAAGCAGAAAGAAATTGAAGAATTAAGGTACAAAATTGTTGCGGAGTGAGAAGTTAGAGGTCAAGAGATGCTACTGCCACCTAGTGGTCAAGAAAGTGCCCCACCACCGCCAACTTCACAGATGCCTTCGTCGGCATTTCTTTTCAATGTTGTGGCACACCTGCTGCATTCTGCTTATTGGCCGGCTCCACTAAATAATGAAGGATGACCCTCATCTCTTTCATTTCTAAACTCGAATGAGTACATCTCAAGATTATGGTGAAAGATAATCTCATCCAGAAAACTAGTTGCTAGGGCATCTGGGAAATGTAGTTTTTGGTCATACAACCCCTGTGATGCAGAGGGTAAGGGTATTAAACAGGAATAGAGTGAAACATTCCACAGATATCTCAGATGACAATACCTAACACAGATTTATTCCTTGCAGTTCCCTAGTCTCAGAAGCTATTTCAGCATCCTTAGTCCATACTAACCTGATACATTTTTTCTGCATTTTCCTAGTGTGTCTTTTTAGTAATTCACCAAAAGTATCTTCTTAAGATTCACAATGTCTTAAAAAGTGGCAGCCAACTATATTTTAAAATTTATGATAGCAGATTAGTATTTTCACTACTGGTAAAGCATTTGCATTGTTACTGAGTCTTTATGGAATCTTTAGCTTCAACAATGACTGTACTGAGAATTTCAGGTCCCCTGGCCAGCTGACATGGGAAATGTGAGTATTAGTAAGATTTAGGAGCTTCTCCCCTTAGGGCACCCATAAAACCTTCCCTCTTTGCTCTGTCCCTAGAACTGGTCCTAACACATTAGAGTATAATACAAATTAATTGATTTTTGTGGTCACGAAATTATGAGCAGTGCTTTTCTATCCTGAAAATAATAATGTACAAAATAAAAGGAAATTAATTTATTCCTTTAATATTTCTGGAAAAGGAGAGTGGATTATTTATAAAAATGATAATAAAACTATCCATTTCCAAAGTGGCAAAAATGTTTAAAAATACTTTGCAGTCAGTCTCCGAAAACCTTTTGTCCTGGCCCCTTCTATGTCTGGTTAGGAGGAACAATCTCAGAACCACATCCCTTCCAAACTCCAAACCAATAATTGAGAAAACTGTTCAAAGTTCCATTTTGGGAACTTGCTATTAATATGCCAAGTTTGAACTCTAACATGGAATAAAAATTCTTTGAAAATGTCCCCAATATTGTATATCTCACAATAATTATGTTCTCGATTTCCTGTTATTTCCTCCCTTGCCCATTCTTTTACCCTTCGTCTGATTCTCCTTATCTCACTTCTTCACTGTAAAGATTTAATATGTTTGTTATTTTTTCTTCAATGGGTATTTTACTGTTTAAAGGAGACTTTGCATTGCTCAAGTAGTCTTTTTCTTACCCCTGTATATTAAACACTGCTACAAAGCTGATTTTTTAAAAATAAGAACAAAACTTTTACTTTAATTGTACCGAACACCATGATAAGGATGGTATTTAAAGCAAAATATTCAAGAGATTGTGGCAGGACCAAAAGAGAGACCAAAGGAAAAATTACAGCTTTTTTTTTTTTTTTTTTTGCTTTTGGGGAATAAGAATTTGATTCTGCTAATGGAACTGATTTTTCACTAAGATACACTATGCACTCTTTTAAAATGAATTCTTGCTAATTAATGTCAGTGTAAACCACAGAGGATATAAAGTGAAAAGTTTTAATCAACCACTGAAATTAAAAAGTTCCAGATTTGTACAGAAAGTTTCAGGAAGATGAATACCTGTTTGCTTTATTAAATATCCAAAATGTGTCCATATGTGCGTGGATTTATCTCGGGGCTTTCTATTTTGTTATCTATATGCAAATTTAAACAGCCATTCAGATCAGATCAGATCAGTCGCTCAGTTGTGTCCGACTCTTTGTGACCCCATGAGCCACAGCACGCCAGGCCTCCCTATCCATCACCAACTCCCGGAGTTCATTCAGACTCATGTCCATCGAGTCAGTGATGCCATCCAGCCATCTCATCCTCTGTCGTCCCCTTCTCCTCTGTGCTACTTACCAAACTATAAGCTGTATAATAAAATGTGTGTTGCTTTGGTAATTTCTGCTGAAAAAAAAAAGTTCTCATTTCAATAATAATTTGTTAAAATGTTCAAGGATATTTTAACATTTTGTTAGATGATAAGTTCTAAGTTATTTGTGTAAGACACGGGCCACCATGGCATGTTTATAAACTGAGTATAAAAGAGAGACACAAAAAGACAGAGTTCAATGTTACATGTTTTAAATGCAACCCTTCCTTTTCATGCCCATGCCAACTTCTATGTGACACAAATTGGCTTTCTATTGTTCTTACTGTGTTAAATGAAAAGCTGATGCTAACACTAGCAATATTAAATACAATGTTATTATAAATATCATCAGGAAAGATTTGGATAAAGATTCAATATTTACTTAGTCCTACTTTGTGTCAAGCTCTGCATTCATCTCTTTTGCATACATTATTTCATTTATTTCTTTCAACAATCTGAGTGTGTATTAGAAGGAGGGACTAGATATAGTTCATTCCAAAATAATTTTATGGCATTAGGATTCCAATTAAAAAGTCAGATATCACATAAGTAATGCTTGTTATCACACCAGAAATTGTCTCATCTAGCAAGAAGCAATAGATTCTGGCTGGGGAGACGCTGTGAGATCCCTTACATCAGGCAAATACTATGGGAACCATCAAGGTACAGCTGTGTTTGCTGCTGGGCACTTAGGATTCTTTGCTCCCGGGATTCAGCAGGCAAGAAGAGGGGTCACCAACAGGGGAAACTGACAATGATCGCAGAAGGAGGAAGGGCTGCTCTTAGAAATGGGAGTCAACCCCATTCTAACTGCAAATGAACAATCACAGCTGCCCCAGACCGAGAGGGTAATTGTCAAGAACTTAACTGCCTTCACGAATGAAGGTTTAGGTCATTTCATCACGTATATGTCACCATTAGCTGGCAAGGTGATAGCCTGGGATGAGAGGAACTTGAAGGAAATACTGGAGAAAGGAGAGTTTGAGGCACAGTGGTGGCTTCCAGATCCACTGCAGAGGCTGGGGCTATGGACTCGTCACTATGAAGCTCCCTAGTCAAAATTCAAATGATTGGTATTATTTAAAATCTCACCGAGGAAGAGAGGCCCAGGGGGAATCACACAAAAGATTTTCTTGCATCTGTGGAGTAGAGCAAGGGTGGGCTGTGGAGGCCGTGAGAGTACGCAATCAGGGCTGGACTGCAAGGAACAGAGTACACGGAGAGTCCAGGGGCCCCATTCTGACATCCATTGCCCTGCATTGCCCCATTTTCATGGAGGCCACACTCCCCAGTGAGTGAGTGAGGCAAGGACTCAAAGGCAGGCCTATTCCTTGGACAAGCAGGACTCCTGGAATAGCAGCTTTTGGCTCCCCACCAACCTTGTGAAACTGAACTTTCTTCTGAACTTCTGTCTAAAATGTTTTTACCCAATTGCCTGCTTCCTGTTCTCTGTCCTTCACTTAGGACCAAGATTTGAATTCTGAGCTCATGACCCTCTCAGCCTCCCTTAGATCCCTCCCCGCTGCCTCACAGCTTGCTTCTCACAGGGCCGGGACAAACACAGACACTTACTTGGTGAAAACTGCCCACTTTTTCACTGAGTGGCTTTTGCTCCTGTTGCGTAACTAGCTGACAGCACAGCGACCTTATCTTATGTAAGCCTGACAAGCTTCGTATCTCCCAGAAATTAATCAGCATTTCAGGCCCGTTGAAGAGACCTTTCTAGTTTTTGCTGCTCCTGCAGATAAGTGTCTTAAATTCTGGCTCATTTCTTTGTTCAGTTCAGTGTGATGTTGAGAGGAGCAAACAGGTAACAGCATTTGGGGAGGAAAGAGGTGATAGCATGTTGAAACTGAATACCACTCTTAAATCTTTACCCTTAGTTCCAACAATAAGCTAAGCTGTGCTCTATTTTGTTTCTCTTCCTGACTTAGCATAATCAGTTTTTTACAGTGCTTGTCAATTTTTTTGTTTCTGTTACCAAAAATATGTTTATTAATATCAGTGCTATTCTCCCGTTAATTTGGACCCTTTCACTTTCTGATTGTCAGTTATATCAGTCATTAATTTAACTGCATTTACTAAAAATCAACCTCATATTAGGCAAGAAAGGAGGAAGAAGAAATGAGTATCAGGTGGGTTTTAATCCCAGACATTCTAGAGCTCTTTATAGCTCGGAAAGACTTAAGGAAGGTAATTCTTTTTATAGCTAGGAAAGACTTAAAAATTTCTTAGCATGACTCTGGTTTCCACCTTTGTTTATCTTCTGTGTTTCCCAGGTTATGTAGCCCTTCAGAGAAGGACGTGCAGTCACATAAGAAGTATAGAAAGCTAACAGTTTTGCATATTATTGAATGAAAAATGAAGGACAATCTATGTAACTGCTACATAGAGCTTGCTAAAGTAAGCATATTTTCCCAATCAGAACTTTTTTTTTTTTTTTTTGTAATCATGGAAAACTGCTTATTGTGAGCACTTATTACCCAATTGAAATGATTTCTTTTAAGGATAGAGTGTGATTTTGAGTTTTAGCCAACTGGAAGCTTATCATGAAGCATGATTGCCTATCTTAATGCATTATATACAATCAGAAAATATATGTTAATTAGGTAAATTTTGTTCAAGTATGTTTATGAGATGCTTGGTTTAGAAGACCTTGCATTCAAAATTGAGAAAGACATGCTCTTGGAGACAAGGTCTAAGGCAAAAAAAATAAAAAGGTAATACCTGTCCATCAGTGTTCCTGTTAACCTGTGGACTTCTGTCTTTGCTTTTTGATTGACTTTTATTGGCTTCAAAACCAGTTTATATCTTGGAATCTGATTTTCACTTCCATGTTATTAGATATGATAATTCTCTGCCAGATTGGTACCTGACTTTAGTCTGTTTGTTATATTTTGTTGAAATTTGTCTTACCTTAGTGCCCAATCTTGACCTAACTGGTCCTTTTATTCAAAATAAATTACTAAAATGTGTAACATAAGTAACCTTCTACCACTGAGATTCTGCAGTTTCTCTTCTACTATACTGGATTTACCGCATGCATATCTCTCTACCCATCCTACAATTCATCTTATTTTGGGATACATTTCAAAGTTAGTTGCAGACATGACACTTCAGCTTACATATCATTAACTGGAGTTCAATAATTATTGTTTTAGTTAATTCTTTAGAGGTAAAATTTATATACAAGGAAATGCTTAGATCATGAGTATTTAATTCCAGGAAAATTTTGACGAATGCTTTGACCTCTGTAACCTAAATCCCTGTGGACATATTTCTTTCTTAAACTTCTAGTAACTGCAACTCATAGCTCACAGCACATTGACATATGACTGAATTTAGCTGGGGCAAGAAAACACCTCTTTGGGATATAAACTTGGTTTAAAACCAGGGTCACCTTATGACATCTTGATGACTAGCCCTAACTATTAATATATATGACTATGGGTTATTGTCATTTGCCCTTCAACATGGCAGTCAACCCTTCTTACTCCAGACTATGAACTCAATATTGACAGAAAAAAAAATCTCATTCATCTCAAATTCCAAACATTTAAGAAAAGTAAATATTTTACACTTAAATAATAAATAGAAGTTGCATATTGATCCACACAAAAAATTTGTCCAAACTGATATGTATACAAATATTGTTTCCCTTCCAAATAATATCACTTCCTAAGATCAGATAGCAAGAGTTTTTAGGTCACAGGGTGTATGTATATATGGCATATATATATTTCAAATTTTCTAAATCTGCCATATATGTGTGTGTGTGTGTGTATATATATATATTTCAAATTTTCTGCTGGGTGTATGTGTATATTTGTGTATAAAAAGTGAAAGTGAAGTCGCTCAGTCATGTCCAACTCTTTGTGACCCCATGGACTGTTGCCTACCAGGCTCCTCCATCCATGGGATTTTCCAGTCAAGAGTACTGGAGTGGGTTGCCATTGCCTTCTTCAAGGGATATATATATATATACATATATATATACTTAATTTTCTAAATCTCCTGTGTGCTCCTTAGTTCCTCAATACATATTCTACCTGTTTAAATACTTAAGACAGCCTGGGTTGCTCAGCAGGCTTATGGAAACAAATGCCCACAAAGCCTTTTTGCAGCCTGATTCTAAGGTGCTGGATTCTGCTTAGCTGCCTATAATAGTCTGTCCAGGTGGCACTAGTGGTAAAGAATACACCTGCCAAAGCATGAAACACAAGAGACTCGGGTTCAATCCCTGGGTCAGGAAGATACCCTGGGAGAGGAAATGGAAATCCACTCCAGTATTCTTGCCTGGAAAATCCCATGGACAGAGGAGCTTGGCAAGCTACAGTCCATGGGGTTGCAAAGAGTTGAACACGACTGAATGTCTGAACACATCTGAACACAGCACAGCAGTCTGTAATGGGGTCTTTCCTTTTACCTGTTATGATATCTGGCACTTACATGATCACTAATCCATCATTTAATTCCTGTCCTCCTGCAGATTCCAACTTTTCAGAGGAGCATGTATTATTGTACTGACTGACTTTACATACTCTGATATTCCAGATAACTTCTTTTATAATGCTTCTTTTATCTTGAGGTTTTAATAGTTACCCGCCAAGGGCATTTTTCAGTGCTCTCAGGTCACCAGGATTGAAGGAACTACAGTAGATTCCTTTATCCATTCAATCATTCAAATATTTAATGAGCATCTATCATATGTCATACCCTGAACTAAGATCTGGGACAGAATATTAAATACAATTTGGCTTCTAGTCAATGACATAATACGAGAAAAGAAAAATATTCAAGAAATAATTACATTATGTGATCAGTGCAAAAATGAAGATCTGTATTAAGGAAGAGTGGGAATTAATCTCCTTTACTTGGATAGCAGTGAAAAATGGTAGAGAAGACATATAAACTCTGTCTTTGATGATGAGAAGTTTGTACTGCTGGGAATTGTGGGTACAATGATAAAGGGCATTCTAAGAAGTACAGAAGCATGCTATGAAACTATAGGGTGGATTAGTGGAATCTTAAATAATTCAGATGTCTAATTCAGGCTACTGCATTTGTGGGAGATGAGGTTGAAAAATTAATATTACATGTTTTAAGTCTTTACAACAGCTCTGTGAGGTGGGTATCCTAACTTCATTGTTTTTCCTATTTTGTAGATGTAAGAATGCAGGCAGAGAAAGGCTAAGTCAGTTGATCAAGGTCATATAGTTAATAAATTATAGAGCCAGCTTCAAAACCAGGCAGACAAATGTTTTCCTTATTTTATTTTCAAATTTAGTTTTTTTGAGGTAAAGTATACATATTATAAAATTCAACCTTTAATGTTGACTGTAATTTTGACAGGTGCACTTGACATTCATCCATATGGAGGCATGTATCAGGAGTTCCTTGTTTTCTAATGCTCAGTAGCTTCCATTAGGTGAATTCCATAATCAGTTTATGCATCCACTGGTTGGTAGACATTTTTATTGTTGTTTTACTTTTAGATGATTATGAATAATATTATGTTAAAGTTTCTGCCAGACAGTTCCAACATGTGGGTCATTTTAAGTCTGGTCCTTTTGCTTGTTATGTCTCTTGACAATATTTCAAGACCCAGATAATCATGATAGTGTGATCATTCACCTATAGCCAGACATCTTGGAATGTGAAGCCAAGTGGGACTTAGGAAGCATCACTATGAACAATGCTAGTGGAGGTGATGGAATCCCAATTGAGCTCTTTCAAATCCTGAAAGATGATGCTGTGAAAGTGCTGCACGCAATAAGCCAGCAAATTTGGAAAACTCAGCAGTGGCCACAGGACTGGAAAAGGTGTTTTCATTTCAATCCCAAAGAAAGGCAATGCCAAAGAATGTTCAAACTACTGCACAATTGTACTCGTCTCACACGCTAGCAAAGTAATGCTCAAAATTTTCCAAGCCAGCCTTCAACAGTAGTGAACCGTGAACTTCCAGATATTCAAGCTGGCTTTAGAAAAGGCAGAGGAACCAGAGATCAAATTGCCAACATCCTCTGAAACATCAAAAAAGCAAGAGAGTTCTAGAAAAGCATCTATTTCTGCTTTATTGACTATGCCAAAGCCTTTGACTGTGTGGATCACGACAAACTGTGGAAAATTCTTAAAGAGATGGGAATACCAGACCATCTACCTGCCTCCTGAGAAATCTGTATACAGGTCAAGAAGCAACAGTTAGCACTGGACATGGAACAACAGACTGGTTCCAAATCGGGAAAGGAGTACATCAAGGCTGTATATTGTCACCCTGCTTATTTAACTTCTATGCAGAGTACATCATGAGAAACGCTGGGCTGGAAGAAGCACAAGCTGGAATCAAGATTGCCAGGAGAAATATCAATAACCTCAGATATGCAGATGACACAACCCTTATGGCAGAAAGTGAAGGAGAACTAAAGAGCCTCTTGATGAAAGTGAAAGAGGAGAGTGAAAAAGTTGGCTTAAAGCTCAACATTCGGAAAACTAAGATCATGGCATTCGGTCCTATCACTTCATGGCAAACAGATGGGGAAACAGTGGCTGACTTTATATTTTGGGGCTCAAAAATCACTGCAGATGGTAACTGCAGCCATGAAATTAAAAGAGACTTTCTCCTTGGAAGAAAAGCTATGACCAAGCTAGACAGCATATTAAAAAGCAAAGACATTACTTTGCCAACAAAGGTCCGTCTAGTCAAAGCTATGGTTTTACTGGTAGTCATGTATGGATGGATGTGAGAGTTGGACTATAAATAAAGCTGAGTGCTGAAGAATTGATGCTTTTGAACTGTGGTGTTGGAGAAGAGTCTTGAGAGTCCCTTGGACTGCAAGGAGATCCAACCAGTCAATCCAAAAGGAGATCAGTCCTGGGTGTTCATTGGAAGGACTGATGCTGAAGCTGAAACTCCAATACTTTGGCTACCTGATGCCAAGTACTGACTCACTGGAAAAGACCCTGATGCTGGGAAAGATTAGGGACAGGAGGATAAGGAGCTGACAGAGGATGAGATGGTTGGATGGCGTCACCGACCTGGTGAACATGAGGTGAAGTACGCTCTGGGAGTTGGTGATGGACAGGAAAGCCTGCAGTGCTACAGTCCATCGGGTCGCAAAGATTTCAACACAGCTGAGCGGCTGAACTGAACTGAATTTGACAATGACTAGTTTTTCCCTTTCTTTTTTGTGTGTATATGCTGGACATAATGTGTAAATCAGTGGAGATTCAGGTAAATAATATTTACAGCTGAGAAATGTTATATATAAGAAGAAATGGGCACTCTTCTTCTTTCAGGCCATTGGTATGAAATATTGAGTCAGTCCAGTCAGGAGCTGAGCCAAATTTGGATTTTGTTTTGGCCTCAGTTTACTCTAGCTTTGCCTTGTGCTTTGGATGGGGTACCACAAGGTTTTATTTCTTCCCTCAGTGATGATGTTTTACTCTCAGTTTCCAGCTATTTCCAAATGCCTGCACAACAAAGGGAGATCACACGCTCTCTCGCTCTCTCCACATGCTCTTCCCTCCTGCAGCAACAGCCTTCTGTAGCCTGTTACTTGGTATGTTTTAGGCTTCTTGTGGGGACAGACAGATTCTCTGTTGTTTCAGTCCAGCCCTGATCTTACACAGACCCTGTGTGCCTGGGCCTTAGGGGAATTTTTTGCCCCACCCCCACCGCTGCCGGGGAGCCAAAGTCTAACTCTATCTGTTGGGAGTGCTTTCTGCCCCTTTGCTAGTGGTATTACAGTGGGTCGCGGACTCTTTTCTGCTCCTTTCTCTGGGGTAGAGGGATTTGTTCTCCGTATCCTTCATGTAATATCAGTGAGTATTCACCTGTACCCTAAAGATGACAGGGTTTGCTGGCCTCCCCAGTGTCTTTAGACTTTGGCTCCATATGTGAGAAAGATGAAGACAGGGAAATAGGATTTCATACCGTTCCCTCAGTGATGGCTAATCTCCTTCCTGTGTGCAGCACCGTGGGGGTGGGAGGTGGGCAGCTCTATTTGGTCTTCAAATCTTTCTCTCAAGCACTGAGTGAAAGTCCATGGAAAAGAGCCTATGAGTGTGTGCAAAGCCTGCCTTGGCTCTGGAATTTCCAGGGCTTCTATATTGTCTCATTAATCCCCACTTGATTTTAGGAACTCATTATTTATTTTTACCTGATTTCTTCTTACCTTCTTATATGGTGGATGATGCTTCTTCTTCCTGTGCTGTTCCTCAGATGAGAAGGTCCTTACATTACATCTCTTCTTGGATTTCTTCTTGTGTCTCCTTGGGATTCAGGCTACTTCACTGCCACCTAAGCTCGCAATCTGATGGGCTCAATAAAAGCTATGACTTTGTAATTAATCTAGATTTTTCTAACTGTTGTTAGAGAACAATGTTCATTCTAGCTTTCTACAACCTAGGCAGACACTGGGACATGTTTTTAAACTATTACACAATCTATTATCCAAAGTAGCTGAAATTAGATAATTTAGGGCTTCAGTTCAGTTCAGTTCAGTCACTTAGTTGTGTCCAACTCTTTGCGACCCCATGAATCGCAGCACGCCAGGCCTCCCTGTCCATCACCAGCTCCCGGACTTCACTCAGACTCACGTCCATCGAGTCAGTGATGCCATCCAGCCATCTCATCCTCTGTCGTCCCCTTCTCCTTCTGCCCCCAATCCCTCCCAGCATCAGAGTCTTTTCCAATGAGTCAACTCTTCACATGAGGTGGCCAAAGTATTGGAGTTTCAGCTTTAGCATCCTTCCTTCCAAAGAAATCCCAGGGCTGATCTCCTTCAGAATGGACTGGTTGGATCTCCTTGCAGTCCGAGGGACTCTCAAGAGTCTTCTCCAACACCACAGTTCAAAAGCATCAATTCTTCGGCACTCAGCCTTCTTCACAGTCCAACTCTCACATCCATACATGACCACAGGAAAAACCATAGCCTTGACTAGACGGATAGTCAATAAAGTAGAAATAGATGTTTTTCTGGAACTCTCTTGCTTTTTCCATGATCCAGCGGATGCTGGCAATTTGATCTCTGGTTCCTCTGCCTTTTCTAAAACCAGCTTGAACATCAGGAAGTTCATGGTTAACGTATTGCTGAAGCCTGGCTTGGAGAATTTTGAGCATTTCTTTACTAGCATGTGAGATGAGTGCAATTTAGGGCTTACATGTATATATTATATTAAATAAGTACAATATTATCCTGAAAGGGAGATAAGTGACAATAAGGAATTTTAAACAAGGGAATAATATAATCAGATTTGGGATCTAGAAAACTAACCTCAATAGCAGTATTGAAAGCACTTATTGTTAGGCGCCAAAGGATTTGTTGGGCCTGAAATAGTCTAGAGATGAGATGATGAGAACATGAAGAAGAAGAAATGGTCTTGAAAAATGACAAGATGTTTTCTAGACTCAGTGACCAATGAGTTGAAGTAAAGGAATGTTAATTGTAGTGTAACTGCACATCCTAGTTGACCAGCATATTTACTGAGTTCTCATTTCATTAGCAAACATATTCTAGCTGGAATGAAAAACTGCATTATATGATCAACTTCAGCATATGGTTACCCCAAGATTTCACCTTGAGAAGCTGGATTTCAGTCACTAATATGATTGAGCTCTGCTTTATGTGGAGTCAGTATTGGAAGAAAGAGGATGTGTTCAAAGTAATATCACTGAATTCCACATCAGGTGCTGGTGTTCAACAGAGAGCTGGATATATGGATGTGGAGATTAGAAGAGAGACCTGGAGCAGAGATAGAAATTTGATGATTAGAATTTATTAATATAAATAAGATTGCTCACAGAATGCAAAGTCAGAGAATCAAGAAGGAAACCGATAGAGAATGGCCAGAAAAGAGAGTGTCAGTGTAGAGAAAGTGTCTGCCATGAAAACCAGAAAGTAAAGAGTTTAATCATGGAGTGGTCAGTAGTGTCAGTCACTGTGTGAAGTAAAGGGTGGATTTAAAGTGACTCAATGGATTTTCTAAATGCAGACACGAGAGGCAACGGAGAACAAAGCCCCAGAAGGCATATTAGACACACTGTGCTGTGCTCAGTCGGAGAAGGCAATGGCACCCCACTGCAGTACTCTTGCCTGGAAAATCCCATATACAGAGGAGCCTGGTAGGCTGCAGTCTATGAGGTCGCGAAGAGTTGGACATGACTGAGTGACTTCACTTTCACTTTTCACTTTCATGCATTGGAGAAGGAAATGGCAACCCACTCCAGTGTTCTTGCCTGGAGAACCCCAGGGAAGGGGGAGCCTGGTGGGCTGCTGTCTATGGGGTAGCACAGAATTGGACACGACTGAAGTGACTTAGCAGCAGCAGAAGCTGTGCTCAGTCACTCAGTCGTGTCCAACTCTTCGCAACCCTGCCAGGCTCCCCTGTCTGTGGAATTCTCCAGGCAGGAATACTGGAGTGGGTTGCCCTGCCCTCCTGCAGGGGATCTTCCCAAACCAGGGATCAAATCCAGGTCTCCCACATTGCAGGTGGATTCTTTACCGTTTGAACCACCAGGGAAGCCCATTAGACACACGAAGGAATTCAAAACAAAACTTTTCCCACGGACATTAGCCCTGCTCCTCCCATATAGTTGACACCTGAAGCAAAAATGTTACACCTGAAAGAATAAAAGTCATATGTGGTAATGATATGTTTCTTCATTTTTTATTTTCTTTTCCTATGTTTTTAGCATGATTTTTACAAAGTCACCAAACTATAACTTATGTATCACAATTTATTCAGCTGTTTGATGCATTATCAAATTTTGTGTTTTATTACATTTCATACTGTTACAAATACTCTCTTTCCAAAATGTCAGACTGTGAATATGGGGCTACAGGATGGTGAAGAACAGGAAAATAACAGGTTTTAATAAATGGCAAAGGGGCGAGTGTCTGTGTGACTGTGTGTGCACACACTACTGTTTCATTGCATGAAAGAGTGTAATTAATTTAGAATTAAAAGTTCTATTCTGGGAGAGCCATCTCAAATTGAGTTGTTCAGAAGAGTTGATTTTTCAGAATTGCAGAGTCAATATTTGTCTTCAGTGTCCTCTGTTATGAGCAGATTTAAAATTAGTCGTCTTGCCTTCCTGCATAAGGCAAAATAATTTGGTTTTTCTAGATTCATGGATTTTCCTAATTGTATTTTTTTTCCAATGATAAGGTCTGCTTGTGTTTTTTTTTTTTCAAATTTCAGACAATATGTGTCCTTTCTCCATTTTTCATACTTAATAACGTTTACCTATTTAGAAATATCTTTATTGTTGAAACAAAGTGTATTTGCGTAGTGTCCTTTCTGCATGTCCTTCCAAAACAGTACTCTCTAATCTCCCATTACCTTGGCAATGCAAACCTTTCTCTTCATTTTCTCCTTTTGTTTTGTGTCTGATTATGTTTAAGGTAAACCTTCTATGACCTTTTCTAGAGGCCTCTCAGGCTTAAAACTGTTGGCAGTGATTTTTCTTACCCTTAATTGTGCTCTTGACTTTGGTTTAGTTTGTCCCTCTCTGCTCCAAGCCTCAAGGTTTATTATTGCAAAATATTTGTCCACCTGCCTGTCACTTGCCTCCACTCTTTGCATAGGCATTCATAAAAACATCTCTAGTTGTGCTCTGGCTTTTGCTGTTAGTCTCTTTTCTCTTGGTCTTAGTCTAGAAGGAGAAATAGACTTTAATCTTCCCATTATTTTTGGAGTGGGAAACAATAAATGTTCCTTTTACCTCTTCTGTAATCCATCTAAAATACTTTATCTTCAATTGCACTTTAACTCTCCTTATTTTTTAGCAAGTATTAGGGAATTACCTCATTTTCATTGATTTATTTTGCTCTTTGCCCTGACAATCCTTCTTTCTCTCTCTTTTCCCTTCCATCAGTTACATATAATTATCACTTTCTCTTCCTTCTTTTCATTAAAGTGTCTTTCTCCCTCTATTGTTTTTAGATCTCAGAGGTATATCCTTCCTTGTCATTACCTTTGCATAGGCTTCTTCTGAGCTTAATTTGGAAGTTCTAAACTCCTCTTGCATACTGGAATTACCTAGGAATTTAAAAGGCCACACCAATGGTACCATACCCAATCAAATAAATCTGAATCTCTGAGGGTGGATTTAAAAGCTTCTCAAATGATTTTAATGTGCAGCTAGGAATGAAAGCCATTGATCTACTATTCTTAGCCAGTTTGTTCTCACTTGCTTTCCTGTTTCAAGTAAGGAAATCATTGAGGATATCCTTGCATTGATTTTTATTTTGCTCGTGATAAAACCATACAGCCTGTGCAAAGAGTACTGATAATCTGCACCCAAAGAGATATGACACTTAGGAATTACATCATAGTTCCTGTCACTTAATTAGAACTAGACAAGGCAGGAAAAGCAGAGGAGAAAACAAGGTGAAAAGTGGTAGGAGGAGTAGGCTGGGAGAGAGAAAGTAAGAGGAGGATGCAAAGTGTACCTGAAAGTGATACCATCATTTAGGATTGCTTGTTGCATGTGGGGATTCCTGTCCATTTCTGACAGACTGCATCGGAGACTTTCTGAGGGTGCGGGCATCTCTACTTTAATCACTTTGAGACCATTCTATACCTCCTGAAGTTTGAGAACACTGATACTAGTCAACAAAAAAATTGACAAGTCCCACTAGAAGTTGTCACTCCTACTTTTTAAACACTATATATCATTAATAAACTGCAGACATGAAAAAATTCATTGAAGAATAGTTTCGATAAAGCAGAAATGTTATATATAAGTATGTGAGGGCAGGTGAGTGGGTTTGCTTGTGGTTGTATGTAGTACCAAATTTTGTAGTATTTCCCAAATTTGTAAGATCACAGGATTACCTGGGTCACTTATTTAAAATTTAGATTCCTGAACCCCTCAATGGGCTCAAAATGAAAATTTTGATTTATTAGGTTGGGAGTGGGCTCTAGGGTTGTGTGTGTGTGTGTGTGTGTGTCCCTACAAGTTCCATAGGTGATTACTATGATAAGGGAAATCTAGAAAACATTGATCTTGGGCAATTTCAGAAGAATTAGGAAGATCCCTCTGAACATTAAATTTAAACCTGTTTTTTAATGCCAGAAATCCTTCTATAAAAAGTCATGCACTCAGTAGTCAGATATAAAGTTTAGATGCTGCTGCCGCCGCTGGTAAGTTGCTTCAGTCGTGTCCGACTCTGTGCGACCCCATAGATAACAGCCCACCAGGCTCTCCCGTCCCTGGGATTTTCCAGGCAAGAACACTGGAGTGGGTTGCCATTTCCTTCTCCAATGCATGAAAATGAAAAGTGAAAGTGAATTCGCTCAGTCGTGTCTGACTCTCAGCGACCTCATAGACTGCAGCCTACCAGGCTCCTCTGTATATGGGATTTTCCAGGCAAGAGTACTGGAGTGGGGTGCCATTGCCTTCTCCAAAAGTATAGATAGTTGGTATCATTATTTTTGGAATGATTTATTTATTGTTAAGATGCTATTTTTTTTAAGATTTGTTTTCTTTTTTTTTGGCCATGGTGGGTCTTCACTGCAGCACACAGGCTTTCTCTAGTTGCAGCGAGTGCGGGCTACTTTCTGTTGCAGCAGGTGGGCCTCTCATTGCAGCTTCTCTTGTTGCAGAGCACAGGCTGTAGGTGCAGGGAGTTCAGTAATTGCAGCACTTCCGTAGTTGCAACTCACGGCTTAGTAGTTTGCAGCTCATGGGATTTGTTGCTCCTCGGCATGTGGGATCTTCTGGGACCAGGGATCAAACCAGTGTCCCTTGCATAGCAAGCCAGATTCTTAACCACTGGACCACGAGGCAAGCCCTTGGAATGATTTAGTTTAAGGCAAATCATGGAGTAAAACATATAGACACTACAGATACATACTATGATTTCTTTGGTCTTGAACTTTGGCTGAATGGATTAAGTGTAAACAGCCAGATGGATGTTTTAGGTGAGATGAAGAACTGACTATAGGCTTTGGGTACTGGGTGGAGAATATGACAGTCCAGTTTCCCTTTCAGAGGCCTGGGTGGAGGAAGTGGGAAGGCTATCTCCCTGCCATGCTTTCAACCCGAGTATATAATGTATTTCCCTCTGTGGAGCCCAACATCTGTGGCAGCCTCTCCTCCATTCCTCTCCCCAACTCCCAGTGCCTAAGAAGCCCTCTCCAGACAGGGAGTTCACTTTCTTTAAAGTGTAAGTCTGATTGTTCAGAGTGGGGATGAATGCAACTCTTAACAGATAGTGTCTCAAATATGAGAAAGGAGAGAGAAAACTGCTTGGCCTACCAGTTTTGCTGTGGGTAATGCAGCTATTAATTGCTCAAGTGATTGTACTCAGAAAGCAGTTCTCTTTCCAGTTATACTGTCAACTATGAACATCTTTGAATTTGCTCTGTGAATGTTTCTAATGGTTTCTTCCTTTTAAGCTTTTGGGTTTTTTAAGCTTATGTGTTCTTCTATTCGTATCAACAAATGCCATTTATTTTTCTCTCTTCTAAGGATATAGCCTAATTTATTTGATGTTAGTTATATCCTTTATTGATTGTGAATACCTCTGTAATTTTAAGGGATTAGGATGAGAGAAAGAGTGGAAAAAATAAAACCAAAATTGATCAGCTGTTGTGTTAGTCAATAAGAAAAAGGAAACAAAACCACAAACCTCTGATTAATTTAAGTTGAAGTGAAGCCTGTTGAGAAGATACCAGAAAACCTGCAGAATTACCCTAAATCCTGCAGAACCAGTTTCAGAAATCTCATTGCATCTTGTACTCTAGAATCCAAAGAGGCTTAGAAAATGAAAATAGGATATTTTGACCTTTGATAGTGGAAGGATGGCAGTCAAACTTCTTCAATCTATCAGTCACCTTGTAGATTTACCTTCCTCTATGCAATCAAAAAAGTAAGCTTGCCTCGAAAATCGCATGGACGGAGGAGCCTGGTAGGCTGCAGTCCATGGGGTCCCGAAGAGTCGGACGGACATGACTGAGCGACTTCACTTTCACTTTTCCCTTTCATGCATTGGAGAAGGAAATGGCAACCCACTCCAATGTTCTTGCCTGGAGAATCCCAGGGGTGGGGGAGCCTGGTGGGCTGCCGTCTCTGGGGTCGCACAGAGTCAGACATGACTGAAGCGACTTAGCAGCAGCAGTAGCAGCAGCATGCAAACATAGACTAACTTTCCAGGGATGCACTCATTCCCACCTTAAAAAAAAACCTTGTGTATTTAACCTTGGTTTGTGGCAACTTGCTGATCTTCAACAGTGAATGACTCCATTATCTGTTTTTCAGATTTTATGCACAGGTTGCCAGACTTTGCTGGATAAACTCTCAAAATTATGCTGACTGAAAATTCATGCTGACTTAATTCTGAATCATGAATTTGTCCATTTTTTTCCCCTTGACCTGCCTTTCTTTCTCTGCATTCTTTGTCCCCATCAGCTGTAGCGTAAATGAAGGAGCAGGAAACTGGAATGGGAAGGCCTGATTTCAACCCTAGGTGCTACTAGTTATTAGCTGTGTGATTTAGGGAAGAACTCTTCCTTTTACTCTGTCCCAGTTTTGTCTGTGACATGGGGCTAAGACTTAAATTATGGGCTCCTTGTGATGATTAAAAGAGGTATTGACATTAGCTACCCTGTGTTCACATATGGTAGCTCTGATATGCTTAATATGCAAAGCAATCAAAAAATCTTTATTAAAACTATTTGCTTGCTGATTTTGTTCTGTGGATGTTCCTTTCCAGCTCTTTCTGGACAAATAGTTTGCAATCTCCACTGATAGCTCAAACTAAAATTATCTATAATAAACCACCTCATTACTTCTCTCCTTCTCAGCTTAGGGCGATACTGGTTAGTTAAAAGAGATTCTTCGGTATTATATCACCTTGTTGTTTCATTCTCAATAAAATTGTATCATGACATTTTTAAACATCCTTCCTTCTACTTCTCTTGGATCAAGGGCATAATGTTCTGTCCTGTCTGAATGGTGCTACCAAGCAGAAGCTTGTTCTGTGCACTAATTCATCACTCAGGATATGATACATTCCCTGGAATAAGTAGGCAAATCTAAGTAATCCAGGCTATCTAACCACTTTATTCATTTATTTTTAGTTTCCATAAATCCTACAATTTAACTTTTGAGTCCATTAGATTTATCTGCAGAACAAATATTACCATTATACCTCAAAGCACATGATAAGCCATTTTACTTGCATTTTCTTCATATCATTATTGGACTCTGTCTTCTATTGCTTCATTCTAATAAATGTTTATAAAATTCTAGGATCTTTATCACTGAAGGCACTTTGCTCTCTGGTGCTGACATCACTGTATACATTCAGAAGATCCCATCCACCCTTTGATATCCTTGCTTCGGTAGGCTAAATTGTATTAAATGTCTGATTCTTCCTTCCCCAAACCCTCTCATTAAAATCAGAAAGAATGATTCTTATAAACCAACTGCAGAAGCAGGATTTGCTTTTCTTGTGCTCCTAATTGAGAAGTAAAAAAATCTGCTGGAATGTAATGTTTAGAGTTTTCTCTTGTGAGAGTGCAGATGGAAGATGCATCTGCTTTACTTCAAATCAATTTCCTCCCATCGGTCCTCTGTTATCCTTTTTCCCATAGAAATTTCTTGTTTTCCAAGAGTGTATTTTCCCACACAATATAAATTATTTTTGTACAATTAATTCTTGAGTTTTAATGTTAACACATAGTTGTCATACCTTTGACACAAACTTGTAGCCAACAATGGAGGCCACTTGTCAGGTCAGGGACACAGGATCACTGAGGTCCATCCAGTTTGTGTTACAGACTTCTGAATAACACTTAAGAGGACAAACAGTATTTTCACTTCTCTTACTAAAAAAGACACCACATACATTTTTAAATAATCATGGTTAAAAAAGTAAGTGTAAGGGGCAGAAGAGGTGTTAAAGGGCAGCAGGATCCCAGGTTTCAGTGATGTAATAGCACCAGCAATGAGGGGCAATCAATCTTAGGCTCTTTGTACCTGGAGTCGACCAGTCAGCCCACAAATATGTATTATTTGTAGGTTTTGGAGATACAGAAATAGAACAGACTGAGCTCTCTCTCCAAGCTGCTTCACTAATTGAAGGAAACAGATAGTGAACCTGAAAATAAAGAAGCTGATTTCAGCACTGAAAAGTGTTACAAAAAAGAGAAATCATAATAGGGAATGGCACTTTAGATAGGATATTTAGGAATAGTTAGTTAGTTCACTCGCTTAGTTGTGTCTGAATGTTTGCGACCCCATGGACTGCAGCATGTCAGGCCTCCCTGTCCATCACCAACTCCCGGAGCCTATTCAAACTCATGTCTATCATATCGGTGATGCCATCCAACCATCTTATCCTCTGTCATCCCCTTCTCCTGCCTTCAATCTTTCCCAGGATCAGGGTCTTTTCCATGAGTCAGTTCTTCACATCAGGTGGCCAAAGTATTGGAGCTTCAGCATCAGTCCTTCTAGTGAATATTCAGGACAGATTTCCATTAAGATTGAATACTTGGATCCCCTTGCAGTCCAGGGTACTCTCAAGAGTCTTCCCCAACACCACAGTTCAAAAGCATCAATTCTTCAGCACTCAGCTTTCTTTATAGTCCAACTCTCACATCCATACAAAACTACTGGAAAAACCATAGCGTTGACTATATGGACCTTTGTCGGCAAAGTATTGTCTCTGCTTTTTAATATGCTATCTAGGTTGGTCATAGCTTTTCTTCCAAGTAGCAAGTGTCTTTTAATTTCATGGCTGCAGTCACCATCTGCAGTGATTTTGGAGCTCCCCAAAATAAAGTCTCTCACTATTTGCATTGTTTCCCCATCTATTTGCCATGAAGTGATGAGAACAGATGCCATGATCTTGGTTTTCTGAATTTTGAGTTTTAAGCCAATTTTTTCATTCTCCTCTTTCACTTTCATCAGGAGGCTCTTTATATCTTAGCTTTCTCCCAAAAGGGTGATTTCATCTGCATATCTGAGGTTTTTGATATTTCTCCCTGAAATCTTGATTCCAGCTTGTGCTTTGTCCAGCTCAGCATTTCACATGATGTACTTTGCATATAAGTTAAATAAGCACGGTGACAATATATAGCCTTAACGTACTCCTTTCTCGATTTTGAATCCGTCTGTTGTTCCATGTCCAGTGCTAACTGTTGCTTCTTGGCCTGCATATAGATTTCTCAAGAGGCAGGTTGGGTGGTCTGGTATGCCCATGTCTTTCAGAATTTTCCACAGATTATTGTGATCCACCCAGTCAAAGGCTTTGGCATAGTCAAAAAGGCAAATGTAGATGTTTTTCTGGAACTCTCTTGCTTTTTTGATGATCCAACAGATGTTGGCAATTTGATCTCTGGTTCCTTTACCTTTTCTAAATCCAGCTTGACCATCTGAAATTTCACTTCACGTACTATTGAAGCCTGGCTTGGAGAATTTTGAGCATTACTTTGCTAGCGTGTGAGATGAGTGCAATTGTGCAGTAGTTTGAGCTTTCTTTGGGATTGGTATGAAAACTGATCTTTTCCTTTCCTTTGGCCACTGCTGAATTTTCCAGATTTGTTGGCATATTGAGTGCAGCACTTTCATAGCATCATCTTTCAGGATTTGAAATCGCTCCACTGGAATTCCATCACCTCCACTAGCTCTGTTCATAGTGATGCTTTCTAAGGCCCACCTGACTTAACATTCCAGGATATCTGGCTCTAGGTGAGTGATCACACCATCGTGATTATCTGGGTGGTGAAGATCTTTTTGCTACAGTTCTTCTGTGTATTCTTGCCACCTGTTCTTAATATCTTCTGCTTCTGTTAGGTCTATACCATTTCTGTCTGTTATTATGCTCATCTTTGCATGAAATGCTGCCTTGGAATCTCTAATTTTCTTGTTAAGAGATCTCTAATCTTTCCCAGTCTATTATTTTGTTCTATTTCTTTGCATTGATCACTGTGGAAGGCTTTCTTATCTTTCCTTGCTATTCTTTGGAACTCTGCATTCAGATGGGTATAGCTTTCCTATTCTCCTTTGCCTTTACCTTCTCTTCTTTTCTCAGCTATTTGTAAGGCTTTGTCAGTCAACCATTTTGCCTTTTGGCATATCTTTTTTCTTGGGGATGGTTTTGATCACTGCCTCCTATACAATGTCATGAACCTCTGTCCATAGTTCTTCAGGCACTCTTGTCTATCAGATCTAATCCTTTGAACCTATTTCTCACTTCCACTGTATAATCTTAAGGGATTTGATTTAGGTCATACCTAAATGGTCTAGTGGTTTTCCCTACTTTCTTCAATTTAAGTCTGAATTTTGCAATAAGGAATTTATGATCTGAGCCACAGTCAGCTCCGGGCTTATTTTTGCTGAGTGTATAGAGCTTCTCCATCTTTGAATGCAAAGAATATAATCAATCTGATTTTGGTATTGGCCATCTGTTGATGTCCATGTGTAGAGTCTTCTCTTGTGTTGTTGGAAGAGGGTGTTTGCTATGACCAGTATGTTCTCTTGGCAAAACTCTGTTAGCCTTTGACCTGCTTCATTTTGTACTCCAAGGCCAAATTTGCCTGTTACTCCAGGTATCTCTTGACTTCCTACTTTTGCATTCCAGTCCCCTATAATGAAAAGGACATCTCTTTTTGGTGTTAATTCTAAAAGGTTTTGTAGGTCTTCATAGAACTGTTCGACTTCAGCTTCTTCAGCATTATTGGTTGGGGCATAGACTTGGATTACTGTGATATTGAATGGTTTGCGTTGGAAATGAACAGAGATCATTTTGTTGTTTTTGAGATTGCATCCAAGTACTGATTAAGAATTGCCTCTCCAAAAATGTACATTTCAACTAAGAGTTGAATAATGTTAAATGGGCAGCTACATGAAGATCAGGGGGACAGAATTCCAGTTAGGAAGTACAGCAAATGCGAAAGTCTTGATCCAGGGAACAGCCTCATGTGTTCCAAAGATGAGGAAAAGGGCCAGTGAATGGAGAGAAATAGATGAGATAGAGTGTGGAAGGGCATGAAACCAGAAAAATGGCAATAAGAAGATCATAGAGGGCCTGGTAGGACATTACACAGGGTTCAGATTTTTATTTAATAGTAACCCATAGCCCCTGCAGCTTTTAAAAAGGTAGTAAAATGATATGATTTACACTTCAAAAAGATCATCCAGACCACTGTATGGCAGATACACCCTGGAGGCAAGGATAGTCAGATAGATCAGATAAGTGGTGCTGCTGAAATCTAGGGAGAAAGGATGAAAGCTGGAACCAAAGAAACCATAACTAAGATAGTGGGAAGCTGCATGTGTGGAATTTATTCAGAGGAAGGGCTGACAGTACATACTGATGGGTAGAAAATAGAGTGTATAAGAAAAGAGTCACGACTATTCTCCTCACTCTTTCCTCTGTTTTTTTTTTTTTTTCTTTTCCTTCCTCCTTCCCCACTTTTCAGTTCTTCTCTAACTGGTTCCATGACCTGTTTTCTTAGCTTTGTTTTTGGTCATCATAATACAATTCAAATTTAAATAAAATAAAAACTATGGTTTTTCTACTATCATAGTAAAGAAAACCATTTGTGTTTATCTACATGTTTTCTCCTTGAAAGCTTATTTTGGCTCTGTTCTGCAATGAATGAATAATGAACCTTGAGGACAGAACAGTTGCACACTTAGCATCTCCTATCTGCATTGACATTTCTAATATCAAGATTGGAGATGGGATATTACATTCCTTTTTCAAGTGAAAGCTAATTGTTGGCTTGAGGCAAAGAAAACTACAAGAGAAACAGTAACAGCGATTATAGTTTGTGTGCTTGCTTTGTGCCAGGCATGGCTCTTCATGCTTTATTGTATGTTAACCAATTTAACCCCACACAAACCCATGATGTATTTTAGGGATGAGAAACTAAGGCACTGAAGTGGAGAAACTTGCCCAAGGTCATGGAGTTAACATGTAATAGAGCTGGTAATCAGTTCCAGGCAGCCAGCTCTGGAGGCTGTGCACTTCACCATTCTGTACCAATATTCCTTCTCATCTTGGTGCAGTTTTAGAAATCATGGAAGGATGACTGCTGTTTCTACACTCTCTCTAATGTTAAGACAAGCGAACACAGCCTCTTAATCTTTGATTAAGAAAGATATCTTTGAAAAGAAAGAAAGCTCAAATTGCTCATGGACTTCTCATGATGGATAATATAAGTAACTGGACATGCTGCCTTCCTAGGGTCTCTAAAATGAGTTTATTCTAATTCTCTAGCATGGAAAACTCCTCAGTAAATATTCTAAAAACATAAATGTGAATTCTGAGTGTAGGAAGTGACACTGGTAGGCTTTGGGTATGTTTTCACCTTGAAATTTTACAACAGATCTCACAATAATATAAGTATTATATTATCATGGGGTCATGGATGGGATTCAAAAAATATGAACTTGCCTTGAGTCGTCATTCAGTGAACTTCAGAGTCACAGTGACTACTTTGTATACATCTAAATCCCCATGCACTTTCCAAAACAGTGTGCTATATTAGTAGTTAATTATGAGCCAAAACACTTGCACCCAGTTTCAAATATTGTACTTATATGATACTGTATTTAATAGCTGTAAAATAATACTTCAATAATACTTTGAAACCAATGACTTCAATGTAAAAGCATCTATGAGAATAGAGTTATTACTTTGTTTTCCCATTTATATTAATTCTTATAATAAGAAACACGAATGGTTCTTTCAAAACAAAACCACAGTCACATAAAATAACATAAAAGCATGAAATCATTGTTCTAAAGAGGGAAAACCACAGAAACAATACATGTTCTACCTTCTTTCATGATTCATTAATCAAGAGTTCTCCTTTTATTTTTACCTTTCTATCCACTCTGATGTGTATGTTTTCTTTCCACATGCCTGATTTTTCTATATATCATCCCATAATTTTGTTCTGTGGAATTTTCTTTAAGTAGCTTTTGTTTTGTGTATGTGTATTTTCACTGCAAAGGTAGAACCTTGCAGTAATAGTAAACTTAAAAATCTAGTTTAATCCTGCTGAAAATGGATTTTTCCAAAGACTTGGAAAATGACTTTCTTTTTTTTTAAATATAAATTTATTTATTTTAATTGGAGGCTAATTACTTTACAATATTGTATTGGTTTTGGCATATATCAACATGAATCCACCACAGGTGTACACGTGCTCCCCATCCCGAACCCCCCTCCCACCTGCCTCCCCGTACCATCCCTCTGGGTCATCCCAGTGCACCAGCCCCAACCTTCCTGTATCCTGCATCGAACCTGGACTGGCAATTCGTTTCATATATGATATTATACCTGTTTCAATGCCATTCTCCCAAATCATCCCACCCTCATTAGAACTGATTCAAATGTATTCTTTTTAATGGCTGAGTAATACTCCCTTGTGTATATGTACCACAGCTTTCTTATCCATTTGTCTGCTGATGGACATCTAGGTTGCTTCCATGTCCTGGCTATTAAATAACTTTCACTCAAAAGAATGAGTGCTTTGTAGCTGAAAATGAAGAAAAATCGTTTAGTGATGAAATATGAAGCTGAAACAGAACTAGACAAGAGGAAGTCAGACTCCGGTAGGACTCTGCAAGGTGTACTGCTTATCTGATCTCACTGCTTTGACCATTAGAGTCTTAATTTCAGTCATCAACATATGTCAGCATTTTATAAAATAAAAATAGCAATTAGAAATAAACACTCAAGATCAAGAAGCTATATATAGTCTATATATAATTTTTTTTAATTTTTTTAAAAAAATCTTTATTTATTTTTTTAATTTTATTTTATTTAACTTTACAACATTGTACTGGTTTTGCCATATATCAAAATGAATCCGTCACAGGTATACATGTGTTCCCCATCCTGAACCCTCCTCCCTCCTCCCTCCCCATACCATCCCTCTGGGTCGTCCCAGTGCACCAGCCCCAAGCATCCAGTATCGTGCATCGAACCTGGACTGGTGACTCGTTTCATATATGATATACATATTTCAATGCCATTCTCCCAAATCATCCCACCCTCTCCCTCTCCCACAGAGTCCAAAAGACTGTTCTATACATCTGTGTCTCTTTTTCTGTCTCGTACACAGGGTTATTGTTACCATCTTTCTAAATTCCATATATATGCGTTAGTATACTGTATTGGTGTTTTTCTTTCTGGCTTACTTCACTCTGTGTAATAGGCTCCAGTTTCATCCACCTCATTAGAACTGATTCAAATGTATTCTTTTTGATGGCTGAGTAATACTCCATTGTGTATATGTACCACAGCTTTCTTATCCATTCATCTGCTGATGGACCCCTTGTTTCAAGTTTGGAATGCTCTAGCTTATCCCAGTTTGGTCCTAATATATAGATGACTTCAACTTTATCTGCCACCATTCTGGTAAGTGTTGGTGATGCATTCTCACAGTATTTCTAGGCATCCTGGGATGTCATTAAAAGATAATGACATCCTAGACCCAGAGAACCAAGCAGAAGGTTATTTACTTGCATTGTAGCCTGATGAAGTTTCGAGGCTGGAGTAGCTCCCTGGTTCCTCTGTGTAACAGGCAGCTGTATCAGACCTGTTGTTTCGTGTTTTGGGACTTAAGTGGTTTCTCTACGTGCACACAGCTCCTGCGAACTTGAACACCAACTCCTCACAGGATTCTCCTGGTCTATGATCTCTGATACTTTTTTGGCCACAGACTGAATTTAGGATGACTTTCAGAGAGTGGGCCAAGCTATCAAAATTCTCCAGTTTTTCCTGTCCTGTTTACCCAAATCTCTTCTGGATTACTTCTCTGCCAGGTCTTCCCACAGCAAATGTGTCCCTACCTCCTGTGTAGAAATGGAGTTCTAATGTTTTCTCAAAAGAGCCACTTTAAACCACATTACTCTCTCAATTTTGCTCTGACCTTTCAACCTCTAACCAGCTTCTCCAGAAACCCTTTTTATGCCTTGAAGAAGTAAGCGAAAAATTTCTATAAGGTTTTCTGTTTCAGATACATGAACCATATATTTTAGTAGTTTTAGTCTTAATTTCTAATTCATCATCAGAAGGAGATAATAAAGCATGGGCCAAGATTTCCTAAAAATATTTTTTTGGTACATTTACCTGATAGCTCTTGTGGAATTGTCAAACAGTTGTCATATACCATGAATTTTATTGTAGAATTGTCATATAATAATTGATGGGACTGGAAAAGGTCAGTTTTCATTCCAATCCCAAAGAAAGGCAATGCCAAAGAATGCTCAAACTACCACACAATTGCACTCATCTCACACGGTAGTAAAGTGATGCTCAAAATTCTCCAAGCCAGGCTTTAGCAATACATGAACCGTTAACTTCCAGATATTCAAGCTGGTTTTAGAAAAGGCAGAGGAACCAGAGATCAAATTGCCAATATCTGCTGGATTATGGAAAAAGCAAGAGAGTTCCAGAAAAACATCTATTTCTGCTTTATTGACTATGCCAAAGCCTTGGACTGTGTGGATCACAAAAGACTATGGAAAATTCTGAAAGAGATGGGCATACCAGACCACCTGACCTGCCTCTTGAGAAACCTGTGTGCAGGTCAGGAAGCAACAGTTATAACTGGACATGGAACAACAGACTGGTTCCAAATCGGAAAAGGAGTACGTCAAGGCTGTATATTGTCACCTTGATTATTTAACTTATATGCAGAGTACATCATGAGAAACTCTGGCCTGGATGAAGCAGAGGCTGGAATTAAGATTGCCGGGAGAAATATCAATAAGCTCAGATATGCAGATGACACCACCCTTATGGCAGAAAGTGAAGAACTAAAGAGCCTCTTGCTGAAAGTGAAAGAGGAGAGTGAAAAAGTTGGCTTAAAGCTCAACATTCAGAACACTAAGATCATGGCATCTTGTCCCATCACTTCATAGCAAATAGATGGGGAAACAGTGGAAACTGTGAGAGACTTTATTTTTGGAGGGCTCCAGAATCACTGCAGATGGTGATTGCGGCCATGAAATTAAAAGATGCATACTCCTTGGAAGCAAAGTTATGACCAACCTAGATAGCATGTTAAAAAGCAGAGACATTACTTTGCCAACAAAGGTCCGTCTAGTCAAGGCTATGGTTTTTCCAGTAGTGATGTATGGATGTGAGAGTTGAACTATAAAGAAAGCTGAGCACTGAAGAATTGATGCTTTTGAACTGTGGTGTTGGAGAAGACTCTTGAGAGTCCCTTGGACTGCAAGGAGATCCAACCTGTCCATCCTAAAGGAGATCAGTCCTGGGTGTTCATTGGAAGGACTGATGGTAAAGCTGCAACTCCAATACTTTGGGCACCTGATGCAAAGAGCTGACTGATTTGAAAAAACCCTGATGCTGAGAAAGATTGGGGGCAGGAGGAGAAGGGGATGACAGAGGATGAGATGGTTGGATGGCATCACCAACTGAATGGACATGGGTTTGGGTAGGCTCCAGGTGTTGGTGATGGACAGGGAGGCCTGGTGTGCTGCGGTTCACGGCATCGCAAAGAGTCAGACACGACTGAGTAACTGAAGTGAACTGTCATGTAATAAACTGCACATATTTAAGTTGTATAATTTCATGAGTTTTGACAAATAGAGCCACCAAAGAATTCATTACCACAATCAAGTAAACGTTTTTGTCACCCCCTCCAATCTTTCCTCTACTTCCAATGCCCAGGAAACTACTGATCTAATTTGTCACTATAGGTAGTTTACATTTTCTAGTATGAAATTTAGTTGTGTGATATATGCTCTTTCACTCAGCATGACTTTGGGATTCATCCACATTGTTGCATGTATCAATATAGTTAGTTCCTTCATTTCTAAGTAGCATTCCATTGAATGAATATATCACACACTTACTTATTGATAGATGTCTGGGTCATTTCAGTTTGGGACCATTTCAAAGAAAGCTTCTATGAACATTGATGCCTAAGTCTTTGTATGAACCTATATTTATACAGTAGGTTTATTTTTAACTCCTCAAGAAACTGACAAACTGGTTTCCAAAGTGCCTGTTTGCATTCTAACCATGAGTTTGCATTCTAACCACAAGTGTGTAAGAGTTTCATTCTTCATATGCTTGTCAGGACTTGGTATACCAGTTCTTTTAATTTCGGCCATTTAAAGGTAGGTTAGTAGTATTTCACTGTGATTTTAACTTGAATTTCTGACTAATAATCTTGAAGTTTTTTTATATTTTTATTGTATATCTTCTGTTGTAAAAATCTATTCTCAAATATTTTGCCCATTTTCTAGTGTATTTTTATTATTCATTGATTTATAAGTTCTTTGTATATTTTGCATGTAAGTAATTTGTCTGATATGTGTGTTGTGAATATTTTCTTGCAGTGTACATTATTGTTGTTTTCTCAATGGTTTCTTTTGAAGAACAGAAGCTTTTAATGTTGATAAAATCAAATGTACATATTAACATTGTTCATGCATGGCTCAAGTGTCCTTTGTTCTATCCAAAAGAACTTTTCGTATCCCCTACTGCTGCTGCTCAGTTGCTTCAGTTGTGTCTGAGTCTGTGTGACCCCATGGATTGTAGTCCACCAGGTCCTTCTGTCCATGGGATTCTCCAGGCAAAAATACTGGAGTGGGTTATCATTTCCTTCTCCAGTTTCTACTCCCAGGTCACAACAATTTTCTTTTATATTTTATTTGAGAAGATTTTTTAGGTCTAAGTATTATTTGAAGTTGGATTGATGTTCCTTTTTTTTTTCCTCCTTTCTGTACAGACATTCAGTTGAGCAAACACCGTTTGTTGAAAAGACCTTCCTTTTACTGCATTAAATTGCCCTGACACTTTTGCCATAATCTAATTGATCGCTGTGTGTGGGTCTATTTATGCATTCTCTATTCTGTTCAACTGATTAACACATCTATCTTTTTGCCAATGGAAAATTGCCTTGATTATGGTGGCTTTATACTGTCTCAGAATCAAGAATGATAAGTCCTCCAGCTTTTATCTTCTTTGGGCATGTATTTTGTATTAATCCTTTTTATGCTTTAAGGTTTGTGTTCTATGTTCTCCTTACTAGGAGGTAGTGTGCTCTAGAGTGGCCATTATTCATAATCGCAGAGCTCAAAATTTGAAATGTAGATCTAAGGAGATTTTCCTCTCTTACACATCTGCACTTGGGAAAGGAACATTTTTTTTTCTCTTTCTCAGATACCTTTAAATTGAGCTTTTCCAGTAACAGGCCTTCATAGTTCTTGGACTTTTCACAATGGGAAGCACATTAAAGTTCTTCTCCGGGTTAGAGATAGTAAGTTCGATTGATGGACAGCAACTTGATAAGAGTTAGGACATCTTGGATATTACCTTGTGGTCTGTGCCCAGAATTCCTTAAAAAAAAAACCTTCGGAGAAAAACAGGATTGGACTAAAGTTACAACTAGAGTAGTTGGAAGCCAAGAATAGGAGCTAAATGTGCCATCAGAGAAGATGGAAGTGGGATATAGGCCTTGGGAACCAAGAAGCAAGATTAGTAAGACATCACAGAGAGACAATAAGCTGAGAAGCATCTAAAGCAAGTAGCTGGAGTACTGATCATGGAACTGCTTTGTGTTTTTAGGGTAGTACATGGAAGGAACAGTACATTTAAAGTAGCAAGATAGACATTATAACTTACAGTTACTAAGTGCTCTCTCCAGATGCTAGACACTGCCCTAAGCTCATAGATTTCAAGATAAGCTTCAAGCTGTCTCCTATAAGTATCACAAACTGTGTGAAGCCGCCCATGCTTTGTGAATCTCACTGTTTTCTTTCTGAGAGGTCTCAAGTTTTATAAGCACGTGTTTATCTTTGGCCGTTTTGACAATACTGAAGATTGGGAAAGCAAAATTGTATATTGGATTTGACCTGGGTAAGAGACATCACAAAAGCCACCATATGTATTCTTACTTTCTCTGCATTGCTCCTGAGCTGGTGACATCTTAAAGTTTTACTGTTTTAAAAATATTTTTATGGTAGCTTTCTAAGAAAGCTTATTTAGAACTGAAGTGATCTTCCTTAATGGAAAAATGATGGGAAAGAAGTGCCCTGGACCTCACTGAAATTTATGAATATATAGACCTTCAAGCGGAGAAGGAAATGGCAACCCATTCTAGTACTCTTGCCTGGAGGGTTCCATGGATGGAGGAGCCTGGTAGGCTGCAGTCCATGGGGTCGCTCAGAGTCGGACATGACTAAGCGAGTTCACTTTCACTTTTCACTTTCATGCACTGGAGAAGGAAATGGCAACCCACTCCAGTGTTCTTGCCTGGAGAATCCCAGGGATAGGGCAGCGTGGTCGGCTGCTGTCTCTGGGGTCGCACAGAGTTGGACACAACTGAAGCGACTTAGCAGCAGCAGCAGCAGCAGACCTCCAAGAAAACCTCTTCAGTAGCAGTGCAGTATCTGAATTTTCACTTAGCATGTCTACAGTCGTATTTTCTCAGTATTTACAATTGCTTTGGTTCATGAATTTGGAATGCAGATTGGCAATATCTTCTCTAGGGTTTAGTTCTTTGAAACTGTTTACAAAGCAGAGTGCTAAAAAGCCATGCTTTTTTGGTTCCTCTGTGAAGTTTTAGGAATTTTCAGAAGATCTACTTCCACTCTGAGTTCCAAAGAGAATATTGTATCATGGTTAAGAGCATGGAATTTGCAGTCAAATTTAGGAGTGCATCTGCTTTTACTTTTTTTTTAGCTTTGCAATTATTTTAATTGCAATACATTTCTAAAATTTGTAAACTAAATTGTCACATTTCCTGCTTATAAGTAAAATGATAAACTATTAATAATAGCAGTCATAATGAGTAAGCTTACTTATTGATTACTATGTATGTAACATATATATATATATATGTGTGTATATATATATATAATTCATTTTCAACTTCACTACAACACAGTTACCTGGGCATCACTGTGAAAGAAACAAATTTAGGCTCAAGAGGAAAAGAAAAGAAAGAAACTTGCCCAGATTGATAGTGTTCATGGATGGAACCAGGATATGGACTGAGACTGTTTGATTTCACGTGCTGTGCTCAGTCACTCAGTTATGTACAACTCTTTGCAACCCCATGGACTATAGCCTGCCAGGCTCCTCCATCCATGGGGACTCTCCAGGCAAGAATACTGGAGTGGGTTTCCATGCCCTTCTCCAGGGGATCTTCCTAACCCAGGGATCGAACCCAGATCTCCCGCTTTGTAGGTGGATTCTTTACCTTCTGAGCCACCAGATTTCATATCATTTGTTGTAGGATCTTCATTGAGTTGGGCATATAGTAAGCAGGCAGAAGTGGGTTTTCCAAGAAACGAAGAAAGCTAAGCTTCAAGACACTTAATCGCATGGACTCCTTTCAAAGCTCTGTTCCTAAACCTATATCTATATTTTTTCATTTATTTTCTTACAAATCACCCCATAAACCATGCAAGTTTTTGGCACCACTAAACCTGGATCATTGATCCTTCCTCAGTGATCAATGCAAATAAATAGAGGAAAACAATAGAATGGGAAAGACTAGAGATCTCCTCAAGAAAATTAGAGGTACCAAGGGAACATTTCATGCAGAGATGGGCACAATAAAGGACAGAAACAGTGTGGACCTAAAATGGGCAGAAGATATTAAGAAGAGGTAGCAAAAATACACAGAAGAACTATGCAAAACAGATCTTAATGACCCAGTTAATCACAATGTTGTGATTACTCACCTAGAGCCAGATATCCTGGAGTGTGAAGTCAAGTGGGCCTTAGGAAGCATCTCTACAAACAAAGCTAGTGGAGGTGATGGAATCCCAGTTGAGCTATTTCAAATCCTATAAGATGATGCTGTGAAAGTGCTGCATTCAGTATACCAGAAAATTTGGAAAACTCAGCAGTGGACACAGGACTGGAAAAGGTGTTTTAATTCCAATCCCAAAGAAAGGCAATGCCAAAGAATGTTCAAACTACTGCACAGTTGCACTCATCTCACACACCAGCAAAGTAATGCTTCAAATTCTTCAAGCCAGGCTTCAATAGTACATGAACCAGGAGCTTTCAGATGTTCAAGCTGGAATTAGAAAAGGCAGAGGAACCAGAGATCAAATTGTCAACATCCATTGGATCACAGGAAAAGCAAGATAATTCCAGAAAAGCATCTACTTATGCTTAATTGACTACTTCAAAGTTTGACTGTGTGGATTATAACAAACTGTGGAAAATTCTTCAAGAGCTGGGAATACCAGACCACCTTACCTGCCTCCTGCGAAATCTGTATGCAGGTCAAGAAGCAATAGTTAGAACCAGATATGGAACAACAGACTGGTTCCAAATTGAGAAAGGAGTATGTCAAGGCTGTATATTGTCACCTTGCTTATTTAACTTATATTCAGAGCACATCATGCAAAATGCTGGACTGGATGAAGCACAAGCTGGAATCAAGTTTGCTGGGAGAAATAGCAATAATCTCAGATATGCAGATTACACCACCCTTACGGCAGAAAGTTAAGAGGAACTAAAGAGCCTCTTGATAAAGGGGAAATAAGATAGTGAAAAAGCTGGCTTAAAACTCAACGTTCATAAAACTAAGATCATGGCATCTGGTCCCATCACTTCATGGCAAATAGATGGGGAAACAATGGAAACAGTGACAGACTTCATTTTCTTGGGCTTCTAAATCACTGCAGATAGTGACTGCAGCCATGAAATTAAAAGACGCTTTTTCCTTGGAAGAAAAGCTATGACCAACGTAGATAGCATATTAAGAAGCAGAGACATTACTTTGCCGACAAGGGTGCATATAGTCAAAGCTATGGTTTTTCCAGTAGTCATGTATGGATGTGAGAATTGGACCATAAAGAAGGCTGAGTGCCAAAGAATTGATGCTTTTGAATTATGGTGTTGTTGAAGACTCTTGAGAGTCTCTTGGACTGCAAGGAGATCCAACCAGTCCATCCTAAAGGAAATCAGTCCTGAATATTCATTGGAAGGACTGATGCTGAAGCTGAAGCTCCAATACTTTCACCACCTGATGCTCAGAGCTGATTCATTAGAAAAGTTCCTGATGCTGGGTAAGATTGAAGGCGGGAGGGGAAGTGGATGACAGAGGATGAGATGGTTGGATGGTATCACCAACTCAATGGACATGAGTTTGAGCAAGCTCTGGGAGATTGTGAAGGACAGGGCTGCCTGGGGTGCTGTGGTTCATGGGGTCACAGAGTCACATATGACTGAGTGACTGAACAACAACAAACTTGGATCTACCTCAGGTAGGAGTTCACTAAATGTTAGTTCTTATAAGCATTCACTTACTATTATAATAATCTCACTTACTACTTATTGTAATATTCATGGAGCTTTTTGTGCTGACGCTGCAACTTCCCAGGTACTCATCTCTTTTCTGCTTCTTGTTTGCTGGTTCCATGTAACTTTTTTTTACCCAGTATTCTCTGTAAGCCTCTGGTGACTGCATGCTAATTTAAAACATAAAAGCTTTTGTCAAATGTGAATTGCAAAACATATATGAATTTTTACCCCTACTCTCAGTATGCACATGCTTTTGAGAAGCGAGCAGAAATTCTGGAGAAATGTGTCCTCTAGTTACCTTTCTTATTCACTCCTCACTGCTTCAGTCTACCATTTGTGATACTGAATAAAATACTTAGTGTTCTATGAGTTTAGGACAGCCTTGAAATTTATATAATTTTCATGATAAAACATTGGGCATCATTATCATGATAATGATTTTACCAGAAACAAATTATTGCTGCAGTCATAGGCTAAGTGTATAAGCTACATTAATTATGTCATTTGATAATTATAAAAACCTTCTGAGTTTGGAATTTCATTACCAGTTTATAGCTAAGGAAACAATGTCTTGAGAGATTAAGTGACATGTCCAAAGTCCCAAAGCATGTAGTAGAATCAAGACTGGGACTCAGATCTGTGACCCCCAAACCTGTAATCTAACCACTGCTCTTTCTGGGTTCCGTCTACCCAGCATTGCTTAGACCACTAGCACCTTGGTTCAGCTACATTAAGTATGGGTATAAATAGTAAATTGATTCATAGTGGGGGGGGACCTCAAAAAGCTGAACTCTTTATGTCTGAAGTATTCAGACAAATCATGGAGTTAATTATATATTCTAAAATTATGCAAATGATCTTTTTAGTTGTGAATTAATCAATGTTAATCACTTGAAAAATAGCTTTTAAGTCCTTTTTTTTTTCTTCTTAGAAATGTGTCAGAGTAGTTGAAATTCTCTTAGTAAGCTTCCTTTTAAAAAATTCCTCTTTTTTTTTTTCCTGGCAGATGAAGACTACTTGAGTTATTTTGGTGTTGAGCAACAGTCTCAGTAGGTGATTAAATTAGAGGCAGGTGTAAAACCCCCAAGAGTTCCTAGGGCTCTGTTTTCTGATCACTGGGGTTATGGATCACGAATACATTTCTGACACTTCCTTTTGTGTAAGGTCAAAAGATACTAATGTAAGCTGCTATTTAGAAAGAAGAGTCAATAAAGGAGTAGAATGAATATTGGTTGAGGAAGATATGGTTCATCGTCTTATTTGAATTCAAAAGCAACACCTTCTCAGCTGTGGATATTTCAAGTGCACCGGTTAAGAAAAATGCAAATAGAGCAAATAAAATGGCAATCCTCTTTTCTTATTGGCAAACAGTAAACCTGGCAGCTCTCTGTTCCTTTTCAAAAGACGTTAATCTAGTGATATTAAGCAAGGTTTTTGAAGGTCCTCTAGTGAATTAAACATTCCAGTTATTTACATTTGTAATTTTCTGAAAACATCAGAACTGCAGGAATTCCATTATAACATGGGAGAAATGCTTGAAGCCCATCATGAAAGGGATATTTGAACTAAGGACCATCTCAAGTTGTTATTTATTTATTTTCAGGTATGGTTAGAGATGTATTTTCAGTCTGTATTTTGTGCCATGGATATATATTTTTCCTCCTAAATAGCATATCAGAGTACTATTTTTAATGTAAAAATTCTTAAGATGTATTGCTCTTAGGCATCTGGGTTTTAGCATGTCTTTTTTTTTTCCTCTCCACTTCCAAATACTGCATTTTTTTTTTTTGTAAAAAAGTCCTTAAATGTAAATCTTTGTTTTGTTTTTGCATTCTGTGATTCTTAATCTCAGAAGTTTTATATGATATGAAAAGCAGATTAATTTTTAATCAGATATGGTTTCATTTCTCCACTGAGAAAAGGATATGTGGTAGCTTACTTAAATCACTTAGTTTCACCTTACTTTCTTAACCTCCTGTAGGGAAAGCAAATTAGCCAAGATGGCGTGATCAGGCTCTCTCACCCCATGTCCTCTCACGCTCGCCCCACATTTTGTAAATGACTTATGTAACAGCTGAGATCATTTATAGCACTGCACGCACAATACAAGCACCACCTGAAAGACTCTTGCAGTTGAGTTGCGTTACGGCTGTGTCCACTGGGTCCACCATGACAGAATACGGCATGTCCGCTGCTGCTGCCTTGCCGTTCAGGAGAGAATAAACACGTTTGCAGTTCCTACAGTTCCTCACGACTTCTTCCTGCTGTGTCTTGTCTAACCTGAGTTCTGCAAACAGTGAGACCCCTCCCAAGTATCTCCATCTCTGAGTTCAAGTAGGCCGACTAGACCTGCCTCCTGCTGAACTTGGCAGAAGCTCTGTCTCAAGCACATTGTGATTTTTGAGATTTCATAGAATATTTTCAAGAAATGCTTGCAAGTAGATCCTGTGGACTGAAAATTTTTAAATATGTATCATTTTGGCTAATGAATATGTGCAGTCAAGTATACATCTTGGTAAAAAGATACTGCCAGTCACAAGGACAGGTATATTGGTTCATGATTTTAGTACTTTTCTATGTGTGAGAAGATACAAGAAATCTGGGTTCATGAATGTTGTTTCCTGAAATATATTTAACTATCTAAGGAGCCTTTTTTGCCTGTTTTCCTAAAGCACAGAGTACCTCATCCTGTTCTTTGTCCTGAATTTCTTTCAGGGTTTCTTTCAGGGTCAGAGGCTGCAGTGGGTAATGACTTAATTGTTGTAGAACCAACCAGATGATAGGAAATATTCTTTGTTTTATAGCGTTTTACAAGGTGTTTTGATTCCTTCTTCCCATTGACTTTAACTTTGCTCCTCTGTTGTGGCAGGTCTCCTCTTCATGGTTTAAATAGTTCCATAACCATTCAAAAGCCCCACTTCTAATAAAGAACACTCCTTGGTAGATAAATAACTCCAGAATTTGTAGTCAGGCTATGCACTGCAGTTGATTTCACCTAGAGACAGCTTGGCAACCAGAAGGATTTTTCAAATGTCTGCAGTCTTCACTCATCCCCAGGGAATTCAAGTGAGTAAACTTTTCTCCTTTTCTTCACAAAATACATAACCATCAAGCATATCATCTTAGAAATGTCAAAGTGTTTTCCAATATTTTGAATAGGCCTTACACATTGTAGATACCCAGTGATAAGGAAATAGTGAACTGGAGACCCATAATGTGGTATGATTTAAATTTTTAATATATATATATTTTTATTTACATCAAAATACATTGCCTGTCAAAAGACCAGTTTCTGGATTGTGTTACTTTTATCATGATAAAAAATGCCATTAGATGTGTCATTGAAAATTAAGTAATGAAATGATTTGACATATTAAAGAAAATCTTAAAACAGTAGTTTTTCTTCTAGCTGTCACAACTCATTTAGATACCAATTGTCTGCAATTGCAAATCTCTGAGTTGAAATGTCAGCGAATGGCTGCCTGTGGTGGGGAAAATGTCTCTAAGTTGAATATGAATATTAATTGCCAAAGCTGTATCAAGAAAGACTTAGGATTTTTTTTTATTAGGATTAAAATTATACACAGACATTGGAGAATTTGGCAGAAATAAAGTCCCAAATCACCAAGAAAATTTTAAATGTGATACTACTCCGAAAATTTATTCCCTTTCCAGGAATTACATCGTGTATGCTCCATGAAGTTTCCCACTAGACTCCTTAAGACATCAGTGTAACAGGAAAAAGGGGGAAATGCTAGAAGAGAAATCTTCAGCTTTTCAAATTGTCCTGCCTTTCTCAGTATGTCAGAAAACTAAGATCAGGGCATCCGGTCCCATCAGTTCATGGCAAAAAATGGGGAAACAGTGGCTGACTTTATTTTTTTGGGCTCCAAAATCACTGCAGATGGTGATTGCAGGCATGAAATTAAAAGATGCTTACTCCTTGGAAGGAAAGTTATGAGCAACCTAGATAGCATATTCAAAAGCAGAGACATTACTTTGTCAACAAAGGTCCATCTAGTCAAGGCTATGGTTTTTCCAGTGGTCATGTATGCATGTGAGAGTTGAACTATAAAGAAAGCTGAGCACCAAAGAGTTGATGCTTTTGAACTGTGGTGTTGGGGAAGACTCTTGAGAGTCCCTTGGACTGCAAGGAGATCCAACCAGTCCATCCTAAAGGAGATCAGTCCTGGGTGTTCATTGGAAGGACTGATGCTAAAGCTGAAACTCCAATACTTTGGCCATCTGATGCGAAGAGCTGACTCATTTGAAAAGACCCTGATGCTGAGAAAGATTGAGGGCAGGAGGAGAAGGGGACAACAGAGGATGAGATGGTTGGATGGCATCACCAACTCAATAGACATGAGTTTGGGTAAACTCTGGGAGTTGGTGATGGACAGGGAAGCCTGGCGTGCTGTGGTTCATGGGGTCGAAAGTTGATGGACACAATGAGCAACTGAACTGAACTGTCATTATGTCACGATCTTATTACATCAGACTCATGCATTACGTGTTTCAAATAGCATTTGGGGGTGTAGTTTTGTAGAAGAAAACTACTGTATTGTTTTGAGAACATGGTCTTGATATATTTTGACAAGCTCTTTTGTAATTGTTGATATTATGGGCTACTGAGATACTCAAAAGATAGGCCTTGAGACAGAGATATTTGAATCTCTTATAATAAAAAAGCACTACAGCTCTGTGAGTTAAATAAAGATATGGAAATGTACTATACATATGTGCAAAAAAGGATAAATGTTCCTTCATAAACTTTTTAAAAATAATAAAGAAAATATGAGATTATAGAAATGGAGCCTGAACTAGTTTTAAAAGTTTACATATTTTATGACATAAAGTAATTGAATACCCAAATGGACATGGTTTGCTTTTATTTCAAGCATAGGAAAGCATTTTGAGATAATCATACTAATTTTTTATTTGGAAATGAATGATTAATGTGTGTAAACCACATAATGTTGTATTTTCCCAGTATTCATTTAAATCTTTTGTCAGATGATTACAATTCCAAGCCTGCTGTTGAGGGCGTTATTTCACATTGGAAAAAATTTTCTCTTTTCAGAAACAAACATTTCACATTTACATGGGAAATATAATATTCTTTAGTGCTAATATTTCCTCCTCCCTATGTTATCCTAACTCTAGAAAGCAGTGAATTTTATTAGGTACCAATAGTTCAAGAAAAAAGAAAACTGTCTTTGCTCCTTTGTCTCTCTTTTTCTGTGTATTACCCAGGGTTCTAACACTAGACCTACGTGCCAAAACATAAGACCCTTAGAAAGCATTTCCTAAATCTTTTCTTCCTTAACACAGGATGATTAGAGATTAAAATCTAGTGAAAAGCTGGTTGGGATATGGTTGAACTGGGTTGAAATTTGGCTCCCCCTATAGGTATCAGATTCTAATCCCTGGAACCTGTGACTGTTTGCTTCTATGGTAACAGGCTTTTGCCAGCATGATTAAATTAAGGATTTTGAGATAAGTAATTATGGGTTATCCAGGTGGGCCCTAAATGCAATCACGTTTCATAAAAGGAGATTGACACATACATGGAAGGAAAAGGTGACATGAAAACGGAGGCAGTGAATGGAGTGATGCAACTCTAAGTGAAAGAATGTGGGCTTCCACCAGTAGCTGGAAGAGCCTCCCGAAGAGGCCTGCCCTGCCAACATTTGTTTTAATCTAGTGGAACTGGTTGGAGAAGGCAATGGCACCCTACTCCAGTACTCTTGCCTGGAAAATCCCATGGACAGAGGAGCCTGGTAGGCTGCAGTCCATGGGGTCGCTAAGAGTTGGACTCGACTGAGCGACTTCATTTTCACTTTTCACTTTCATGCATTGGAGAAGGAAATGGCAACCCACTCCAGTGTTTTTGCCTGGAGAATCCTAGGGACGGGGGAGCCTGTTGGGCTGCTGTCTATGGGGTCGCACAGAGTCGGACACGACTGCCGCAACTTAGCAGCAGCGGCAGCAGCATCAGTGGAACTGGTCTGGGACTTGTATCCTCCAGGAGGGCAAAAGAAGAAATTTCTGTTGTTTCAAGTCATCAAATTTGTGGCAATTTGTTACTGCAGTCTCAGGAAGCTTAATATACTTGTCTATCAAAATATGGTGTAATAAATATATCATGATCTCATATTTTACTAATCAAATTTATAAAAGCAATCTGTTATTTAGAATTTTTTTGAAACTCTCTTTGCCAGTGTAAAATGGAGCAGGACCCTGTGGTCTGTTACCGCCCCTCCCCACCCCATGTCTTCAGCCTACCCTTTGTCTGAGAATAAGTTCAATCAGAGAAATAAGAAAAATGCAAAAACAAAGAAAACCAAAAGAAAACATTCAGTGGAAGCCAAATAATAATGATGTACTCATTTAGCATAGTCAAAGACCTTTAGTTCCTTCACAAGGGCTATAGATAAAATTCTAAGCCATATCCTATGAGCTGTCTTATAGATACTGAAACATCACGTGGAGAAGTTAACTACATGGTAACCAGACTGCAGCTGTGACATAAGCTGCAACAATTCCGAGAATTGGCCTCGAAGAAATGGAAACAAGCCGACCTTGGAACTGAAGGTTAACTGTACATAAAACAATCAAGATGAAGCTGGTCAGCCTGCCAATGACCAATTTGAAGCTGACTGTCAGAGCTGACTGTGCTGTTTCTGCATGTTGCCTCCTGTTTCAGCCTATAAAAGCTCTTGCCCCACTGGTTGTCAGTGGTGGGGGCATCAGCCTTTGGATAGACATCCATTCTCCCCGCCAGTTGCCAGCATCTGAAATAAAAGAAACTTTCCTTTTCAGCAAGGTGGCCTGTTTCTTGGTTTTTGAGCAGCAAGCAGCCAGACCCCACCTTTCAGTAACAAGTAGATAGAGAAATGAACAAGAAAATAGAATATCACATGATTAAAATGTACCAAAATGTGATTCCTTTAGAATATTACATTAGCAGTATAGAAATAGCCATCTCAAAATAAAGTCAGGATACTACTATAAAATTATATAAACATCATATCAGCAGACCAATTATTTAAATTGTAAATAATAAATTCTTAGATTACTTAGGAAAATGTTTATCCTTTTATAGCATAAAATATATATATATATATATTCTAGGTTGTAATTTTAGACATAATCTTCAAAAAATAGTATAGTTTATCTCTTTCAATATATATTCTCAAAAATTATCAGAAATCAGGTTTCCAAATAATTTTAAAATGTAACTTTATAGTTTCTTTAAAAGAGATTTGGCAGAAAGATAAAACTTTTATTTATAAATGTACAAAATTTAAAAACATTTATAGAGAATATATCACTTTTTGAAAGATGGGAAAGATGTTACACAAAATAATATTTGTGAGGTAAGGTGGTAATATGGAAAAGGAAATGGCAACCCACTCCAGTGTTCTTGCCTGGAGAATCCCAGGGACAGGGGAGCCTGGTGGGCTGCCGTCTGTGGGGTCACACAGAGTCGGACACGACTGAAGCGACTTAGCAGCAGCAGCAGCAAGGTGGTAATAATGATTAAACAATTTAAAGAAAAGTTATCAATTAGAGTAAAATTGTGAAGCTGAGTAAATCAGTTCAGTTCAATTGCTCAGTTGTATCCTATTCTTTGCAACCCCATGGACTGCAGCACGCCAGGCAGCCCTGTCCATCACGAACTCCCAGAGCTTGCTTAAACACATATCCACTGAGTTGGGGATACCATCCAACTATCTCATCCTCGGTCATCCCCTTCTCCTCCTGCCTTCAGTCTTTCCCAGCATCAGGGTCTTTTTCAGTGAGTCAGTTCTTTGCATCAGGTGGGCAAAATATTGGAGTTTCAGCTTCAGCATCAGTCCTTCCAATGAATATTCAGGACTGATTTCCTTGAGGATGGACTGGTTGGATCTCCTTGCAGTCCAAGGGACTCTCAAGATTCTTCTCCAACACCACAGTTCAAAAGCATCAATTCTTCAATGCTCAGCTTGCTTTATGGTCCAACTTTCACATCCATACATGACTACTGGAAAAACCATAGCTTTGACTAGACGGACCTTTGTTGGCAAAGTAATGTCTCTGCTTTTTAATGTACTGTCTAGGTTGGTCATAGCTTTCTTCCAAGGAGCAAGCATCTTTTAATTTCATGGCTTCAATCATTATCTGCAGTGATTTCGGAGCCCAAGAAAATGAAGTCTGTCACTGTTTCCATTGTTTCCCCATCTATTTGCTATGAAGTGATGGGACCAGATGTTTTAGTTTTCTGAATCTTGAGCTTTAAGCCAGCATTTTCACTCTCCTCTTTCACTTTCATTAAGGGGCTCTTTAGTTCCTCCTCGCTTTCTGCTATAAGGGTGGTGTCATCTGCATATCTGGGGTTATTGATATTTCTCCCGGCAGTCTTGATTCCAGCTTGTGCTTCATCCACCCCAGCATTTTGCATGATGTGCTCTAAATATAAGTTAAATAAGCAAGGTGACAATATACAGCCTTGACGGACTCCTTTCCCAACTTGGAACCAGTCAGTTGTGTTTCCACGTCCAGTTCTAACTGTTGCTTCTTGACCTGTGTACAGGTTTCTCAGGAGGTCGGTATGGTGGTCTGGTATTCCCAGCTCTTGAAGAATTTTCCATAGTTTGTTGTGATCTACACAGTCAAAGGCTTTGGTGTAATCAATAAAAAAGAAGTAGATGTTTTTCTGGAATTATCTTGCTTTTCGGATGATCCAGTGGATGTTGGCAATTTGATCTTTGGTTCATTTGCCTTTTCTAAATCCAGCTTCAACATATGGAAATTCACGGTTCACATACTATTGAATCCTGGCTTGGAGAATTTTGAGCTGAATAAATAACAATAGCATAAAATTCTACTCAACTTTTACCAAACCTAACCTTCCATAGTCTTAAGAATTTTGGATATAAATGTTTGTTTTGCTTTGACTCAGACCATGTTTTAATATGGTCTGATTATGAAATGAATGGGATGATAAAAGAAACACAAAAATTCAGTGTCATATCAGGATATTTACTGCATTCACAAACATAGAGACTTCAACGTAAAGTACTACTAAATAGGGTTAATTGGTTTATTATAAGAATAATTATGCTAGAACAAAGTATTTTGCTGGGAGTTCTCAGATGATATCCTAAATGAAAAAAAAAGTTAAGAAATCAATAATAGTTAAAACACCATAAATATATAACTTGAGGAAAAAATAAACAGTTAAAAATGAAAGGAATAATCACCATAATTATCCTTCAAGAAAATATGAACTCAAACAACATCTCTTCTAATTTATCCTAGCATGTTAGCTATGATTTTTGCCTTTTAATTGCAAAGACTCAGTGACAGCAAGTGTATCATGAGATAAGCTCTCTTATACTCTACTTATGGGAATATCATTTAGAACAACATATTTGGAAAGTTATTTGGCAATAGTTCTTAAGAGTAATAAAATATTTATATCCTTTGACCCAATAATTTTACTTCTAGAAATCTCTCCTGAGAGAATAATTTAAAATGCAGATGCTTTTTGCTCAAAGACATTCATCACTGCAATCATCACAAGCAAAATTTGGATTATTTGAACTTTGGAAATACCTTCATGTGTTCCAAAACAGAGAGATATAGTTAGGTATGGTGTAATACATTTTTCTTTTCTTTTTTTTTGGTAGTTACTGGGTGTGATATACAAATTAAAATTTGTGTTTGGCAGAACAAAATGAATAACTGTGGTAAAGATATGGATATTACTAAAAGAAAAATCAATCTATTAATATTAGAAAGAGTCCATAAATGTACCATAGGGATTAGCTAAGAGAATAAGTCACTAAACATATGTGGTTGGTTAAATAAAGGCCACGTCCCTAGTAGGTCCGCTTCCTAATTCCCAAAATCTGTGAAAGTTACCTTTATGGCAAAATGTGCCTTGCAGATGTGATTAAGGATCTTGAGTTGGGGGATTATCTTTGATTATGCAGTAGGACCAATCTAATCACAAAGGTTCTTATAAGAGGGATGGGAAAGGAGTCAATCAGTTAAGAAGATATGGGATAACAGAAACAATGATTAGAAAGATGTGCTTTGGAGATGAAATACAGTCCAAGAATACAGGAAGCCACTAAAAACTGAAAAAGGCAAGGAAACAAATTCTTTCCAAATTTCTGGAAGGAATCAGACCTATTGTCTTCTTTAACCTCTGAGAACTGATTTTGGAATTCTGTTCCCCATAACTGTAGAAAAACATTTTTTGTTGTTTTAAGCCTCCAAGTTTATGGTAATTTTTTATAGTAATAATAGGAAACCAATGCAACATATACAAAGCGTGTCAGTGAAGTCTTGAATGTAAAGATTTCTACTTTTCTGATCAACGCTTCTCTCACACAGGAATATCCTGGGATTACTGAGTGTGTGTAAAATTAATTTTTGTGCAGGAATTCATTGGAGGTGATAATCAGTGCTCTGTTTATAAAATATGTATAGTAAAGTCTTAGGAAGTCAGAAAGCAGTAGGAAGGGTGAGAGATAGTTTGTATAGAAGCCCTTGGGAACCTCTGAGAATGTCAGTAAACTGAATCTGGTAGCATAAAGTACTCTTTTAGGCTCTCTGGATTAGATATTGACTAAATAACTACTTAAAATGTATAGTTATCTTCATTACTTCCATATACGCTCAAACAGCCTAGAAAGTACCTAGATATTAAACAATTCATAAATTGTTCTATTTACAAATCTATGGAATATATGATTATAAATTAATTATATAAATATTTTATTAAATCATTGTTAATATTAAATGAAAATACAAGAGATAACATTATATGTCTAAATGGTCTTAACTAAATTATAAATATGTATACATGAAGAACTAAATGGAAAATGTAACAATAATTCTTTCTGACAATTGAGATTATCAGCGACCTACTTTGCTTCCTAATTACATACTATTTTTCAAATTATTCAAAATTAATATGAGTTTGAGAGTCAGAAGTTATTAGTCAAGCTTTTAACTAAAAATTTATATTTGTGCTGTAAATTTCTATAAATGTACTTACTTTACATTTAATATTTATTTTGAGACTGACGATAATTACAGAATTTATTTTATTAAACAGTTTCCACGAAATCAACTTTATAGCCACAAACAATGGATATTCTACTAGTCCGTGTTAAAAAAGTTGAAATCTCAGGCATCTGAAAAGAAAGCATTAAATGGTGTCCAAAAGGGCAGTGGCTAAAAGACAAAGAAAGGAAAAAGCCTGTGAAAATGGAACAAAAGAAAATCTGAGGACTGGAGTGAGAACCTCAGGTGAAACAAAGAGCCCTCCTGACTAGCCCAGTTTACATAGGGCAGGCTCAGGGAGAGGAGAAAAAACAGACAAAAAGAGGAGCCAAGATTGAGTCCTCTTCTTTTTTGGGTTCAGCCTGCCTTCATGCCTTGAGGATCCTTTGCTTAATAAAACTGAGCTGTAACCTGCTGGTCCACCATTTCAAGTCTTTGCTGTGGGGAGAAAGAACTGAGGAAATGACACACTCCCCCAACAAAAGTATACAACAACATTTGAATCATTAAAATATACTAAATTTCTGTGTGCCAGATGGGAGAGTCTTAAGTATTTCATACAGTCACTTTTTTAATCTTTAGTACAATCCTATGATTATCATTACCCTCATTTAGTGAATGAGGAGATCGGGAAGAGAGATTAAGTAATTTATTGAAAGTTTAGAAACCACATTAATGGTAGAGTCAGAATTCAAAGTCTGGCAGTGTGAGTCTAGAGAAGCATTTTAACTGTCCTTGCTTCTTAACTCTAAAATCTTTGCAAGTACAATTTTAGAGTAAAAATTAGAAAACTAATTTTTTTAATTATGAAATTTTAAGGTGTGTATTAGTTTTTGGTGTTTTTCTTTGCATGTAAGGTTTGGAAGAATTATACACAAACTGGTTTTGTTCTTCTCAATAATAAATTATATATATACATATTTTATATGTACACACATTCAAGCATACATGATACATTTATTATATCTGCTTTTGCCTATTAGTCATCATTGCGTAGCAAATGTCATAAAAATTTTCTACGTGCACAGATATTCTGCAGAGAGAGAAATATCCTGGAAGGTCCACCAGTTTTGTGAAGAACTAATTGTGCACATGAGTGTGTCCCCAGGGCAGTGTTACCCACGCAGTGCAGGTCAGTTTCAAGGCCCAAGAATTTGAGAGTGGAACTCAGTATACATAAGAATTTAAAATCTAAGAACACATTGGACACTTTGAGGCTACTGTACTTAGAATACCAGATACCACCAATCTGCTGGTCGAGGAAGAATCAAAAGGTGAATGTGCAGATAGAACTGGAGATTAAAGGCTTTCAGGAAGCAAATGCACTGAGAGTCGTATGCTTCTCAACACCTCCCAACTTGCCCTCTTCGCTCACCTTAAACAGAGCTCTACTTTCTACTCTAGATTCTCAGAAAGAGGCTTAAAATCTTTCGAATAAAAACTGCTCTTTCAAGCTGTTGTGGGGTACTCACTACTTTCATCTAAATCATCCCAGATTGAAATAACTATATTTTGGAGAAGAAATATTTAAAGAAATATAAAAAGAATTTGATATAATTCCTTCTTGCCAGCAATCTTGAGAATTCTACATTCTGTTTTAAAATTTTAACAAAAAGTTAAATAATATGCTTAAAGATACCTTTTAGAAGGAAATGGCAATCCACTCCAGGAAATCCCATGGAAATAGGAGTCTGGTAGGCTACAGTCCAGGGGATCACAAAAGAGTCAGACATGACTTGTGGCTCAGCTGGTAAAGAATCCACCTGCAATGTGGGAGACCTGGGTTTGATTCCTGGGTTGGGAAGATCCCCTGGAGAAGGGAAAGGCTACCTACTCCAGTATTCTGGCCTGAAGAATTTCCATGGACTGTATACGCCATGGGGTTGCAAAGAGTCGGACACGACTGAGTGACTTTCACTGAATAATATGCTTAAAGATACCTTTGGAGAAGGAAATGACAATCCATTCCAGGATATCCCATGGAAAGAGGAGCCTGGTAGGCTACAGTCTAGGGTGTCACAAAAGAGTTGGACATTACTTAGCAACCAAACAATTAAGATATCTTAGAGGGATTTTCTGTTGGCTAGGTCTTCTTAAGGAAAGTCATAGGTTTTGTTTTTTAGTACATTTTAACATATGTAAAGCAGATAATGAGTGTATTCTCACCCAATTTTTTGAGAGAGGATAGATTTAGAAGCTCTTACATTGATGCTACTTTTGAATGTAATGAAAGGTTTTGTGACATAAGAGAAAACTGATTAAAATAGATGTTTTTTAGACCTAAATTTATTTGAAAAGTAATTCTAATACACTTCATTGTACTATGTCTAAACCTTACTATCCGGTAGCTATCTCCCTTCTTTCAGGAGCCACATCTCCATATAATTTTGGGAACTTTATTGTGAGCAGTCTGTTTCCTATTCTTTTTTGAGCATCGTGGACAACTAACTGAAACCTGGACAATTGGCACTTGTGTTCTGTGACTTCAGCTATTGATTGGAGAGACACAAGCATATGTAAAAGTCAGATCACATTCTAACCACACTCAGAGTTCAGGAAGCTGACTTTCAATAGCACTGGCATAAAAATGTTAGGAATTTACTGTCAGAATTATAGATTTTGTATCACTCTAATACTAAGCATGTATTCAGTGCCTGACCATTAATTAGATGGCCTTCAGGAAAATGAACTGCTCAAAGAAGAAAATAGTAACAACACAGAAAAATGGAGACATAATTAACAAATCCCTAGTTTCAAGGCATTTAAAAATGTTAAATATTTCCTGCCAATTGACATTTTAGTTCAAGAACACTGGAAAGACCCATTATGCAAACAGATGTTCTGAGGTGGTAACTTTGTAAAAAGTTAATAGGTAAGAAGAGGAAGTTTTATTCACTCAAATTACTTGTTAACATTAATGGACAGATTCAAATAATTTCAGTACGATTCTTATGACTTCAAGTGCCCCTTTTCTCTTCTAAAATAATTCCCCATCTTATCTATTATGTTAGCTAGCTATTTGTGGTGTCTTTAATACTTTGAAAACAATTTTATGCCTGTTGTGAACTGTAAACAACAAAATGGAGGCATTTATGTCAAAGGGAGCAAAACTGAAGCTAGAGCACCATTACCGAGATAGAATTTGCACATGTCCATGAATGGATGCAAAATAAACTTTTGACCTGGTCATCTTCAGGCTAATCCGGAGCTCATTTTCTTTACTCTGTAGAAATTACAGCTTAGCAGCCAGTCTGCTACTGATAAGTGATAGTATGCCTGCCAGCACCAATTGTAAGTTGGTAACCTTAAATGTAACCTCCTGTGTAGTTTCTTTGGAACGTTTTTCTCTGTTGTCCTTATAAACCTCTGCCATTTTCTACTCCCCTCAGAGGAAATTTGAGTTTCTTCTTAAATGGTCCCTTCCAAATTGCAATTCTTAAGAACCCAAATAAATCCTTTATTCTTATTAGCAGTTTTCTATATTTTTTTTAGTTGACAATACGTGGTGTCAGAAGTGGGATACAAGGCAACCTATGTAGTCTCTGCTTGCTCACCACCGACCCCCAACCTCTGGTACCTCCATGGATTCCAGTAAGGTATCTGCAATAATCCATTGTTCTCTATCATTTCCTTGGTGATCCCAGGACGTGGAATGAACCCTTTATCTTGGTAGAGATTCTGCTTTATTTGGGAATCCTCTGTACTGGCTTCTGTTTTAGGAACTTTGTTTCCAATTTTGGTCTGGTGATTAATTGCTCTTAGAAAAAGGGAAGTTCACTCTCTAAGGATAAGGCTGTGGAGGAGCTTTCTTCTGGAACTCCTAATTGTTTTATGTATAAAAACTGTGGGCCCTTCTCCTATGAGTGTCAGTCTCACTGGATTATGGTTAGCCAGAATGATTTACAATTAAATTGGCCAAATTTAGGCTCCTTGAAATTCTTAATTAGTTTATCAATACAGATGATTAGAAAAAGGTGTAAGATGAAGTGGCCTGAATGGGAAGCTTGTTAAAATTGGCATTTTGAGCCCTCTAAACAACTAGCAATTTCAAAATTGCTTCCCTCTAGGATATTGATTCCAAATTATCTAAGGCTAATTCTGAATTGTCTCAGTGACCGAACTAAAAGAAACTTCTAAATGTTCTCCCAGTGCTTCCCTGCTGCTCCTTTCTACTCCTGCCAGTGTTGCACCTGCCTTGCTCCTCTCTGCCCCTCCCCCCCCAACCTTTTCTTGCCAAACTTCCCTTTCTTTTTACTCCTATCCAGATGATTCTGAAGCTATGCTAGACCCTGCTGTCCTAACCAAGCCAGCCCTAACCAGAATCACCAACTTGTTTCTTACATTGCCTGGACTAAAGCTGCTGCTGCTGCTGCTAAGTCGTTTCAGTCGTGTCTGACTCTGTGTGACCCCATAGATGGCAGCCCACCAGGCTCCCCTGTCCCTGGGATTCTCCAGGCAAGAACACTGGAGTGGGTTGCCATTTCCTTCTCCAATGCATGGAAGTGAAAAGTGAAAGAAGTTGCTCAGTCATGTCTAACCCTTAGCGACCCCATGGACTGCAGCCCACCAGGCTCCTCCATCCATGGGATTTTCCAAGCAAGAGCAATGGAAGACTAAAGCTGAGCTCCAAGCAATTGCTGAGGACTTCCCAAACCCCAATGCTTTTGATTCATATGTTTTTCTCCTGTAGGCACAATCATATTCTAATTTTTTAAAATGTATCTAACTTAAATTGTGGACAGTTGTTTTTGTCCAATACTTTTAAAACTGTAAACTATAACTTTGGAACCTAACATGAATGGCCCATCAACCAAATCTTAAATGTCTCTGGGCATCAGTATTTATTTTCTCTTAAGGTTACCAAGGTCCAACCTCAGGAAGCAACTAAACCAGAATTGAAAAATATCACGTTTTATATTTTAAGGGTATGATTCCCCAATATAAGGCAAATTCCTACGGTTAACCCTGGGTTATGGACATCTAAATAACAAAGCCATACAAAATTTTGAGAACAGTTTAGCCATACAAAAATGAACTAATCAAATAACACCTGACATCTTGGATGGGCACCACATATTTCTTAGTACATGTTGCTGGAAAGACCAATTTTATATGATGATCATTTGGATATTAGACCTGAGAAAAAGAGAGAATTCAAAGATAACATGCTAAGTTTTTGTCATGAGCAGCTTATTAATTGATGTGTCATTTATTAAATCAGGAAAGCTGAAGGAGGAATGGGTTTTGAGGTTAGGATTGAGAATTTCTTTTACATAGCTTAAGTCTGAGATGCATTTTGAATATCTCAGTAGGTTCAAGTGTTGGGAGAGTGAGAACAAAATAAATTGGTGCTAAAGATGTAAATTTGGGAGCTATCAGAAAATAGGTAGTATCTAAAGCCTTAAGATTTGATGACATCACTTAAGGAGTAAGAAAAAATAAGCTTAATGATTCAGCTCTGGATGCTTCCAGAAATTCTCATTCAAATAAAGGTGATAGATAGGAAATTGGTACTGAGGAGTAACTGATAAGGTAGGAGCAGATCTAAAGATGTGTGCAGTTCTGGAATACAAGTAAAAAGAGAATTTTGAGAAAGAGAGAATGATCAATGTGTCAAATGCTGCTGAGAAATCAAGGGAAGTGAGGACTGAGAATTATTCATTGATACTTGGCAAGATGCAAATCATGAGTGCTTTCACAGGGAAAATTATTTTATGGAGTGGTAAGGATGAAACTTTATTGGAAGGAATTAAAAAAAGAGAATGAAAAGTAAGATAAATCAGAATATTCAGCTTTTTGGAATTTTGCCAGCCCGTTAACTGCCTTATACTTTACATTAACATTTATTTTATTCCTTACTTTACTTTCAGTTCATCATATGATCACAGTCTCTAACCAGTTTTAATTAGCTTGCTATCTTGCCTTTTCATCTGAATACCCAAAACCCCCCAAATCTTGTCCAATTTAACTGCCATCTTTTTATTTCTGTATTCAGACAGATGAGCCCCACTGAAGGGAAATCACAGACTTACATAGGCTAGTGCCTTGAAAAATTTATATCATCAATACCATCTGTCATTTTCCCTGTGTTCTTCTAGTTATTCGTCTCTGCTATTCCACACATGTATAATTTACTTGGCGTACACATATTCTTTCTTTTTATAATCCTCTCATAAGAAAGAAGTGTCCCTTCTTACAATTTAATCTATTTCAGTCTTTCATAGCCATTCCTTCCACCTCCTGAGTAATCTTGCCCCATTAATTATCTTTTTCCTATATCTTCAAAATCACTCTCCTCACTGGCTTTCTTCCATCATCATTTAAATATTCTAAGTTACTTTCCATCATAGACACAATATTTCACCATCTCTCTTTCTACTCCAGTTTTTCATTTGGCTCACAACAATGGCCAATTTCTTTAAAGTATTTTCGCTACTCATTATGGGCATATTTTGCTCCCATTTCCTAGTCAGGTTTCTGGAGCCATTTTCTGGAACCCACTTTCATTTTTAACACACCATTGAAACTTTCTTGTGACTGTAACCAGCAACTTCACTAAATCCCATGAACACTTTGGAAACCTAATCCAACTTAAGATTTTCCCTATCACTTGACATTGTTGAATAGTTATTGAAATATTCTCCTTCATTGGCTTTTATAATTCACACAGTTTGTTTTCTACCAATCTTTCTGGTTGCTCTAAGTAAACATCATAGCCAGCTCTTTTACCTTAAAAAAAAAAAAAGTTACATGTCCATGTTTTATAGGGTTCCACATTTGTTTGCATTCCTTTATCCCTTTGTAAACTATTGCTCTATGATCTCATTAGCTCCCTGACTTTAATTATCTTTTCAAGGCTAACTCACAAATGCATTTCCCCAGAAATGTACATCCAGTAGCTTCCTAGATATCTCCACTTGACTATTTCTCTGACAAATTAAGCTCAACAAGAACACTATCTTGTCTACTGAAACTCATCTCTCCTTCAAGGTCCTCTATGTCAGTCATTAGTGCCAGGATTCATCCAATTCTGCTTACTAAGGTAAATTGGGTTAAAAAAAATAATATATATATATATATATATATATATATATATTCCTTTTGTTTATTCTCACACCGAATCAACCAAGTCCTATTGATTTTATTAATATAGCACCTTTAAATCTTTTGGTTTACCCAGTTCTACCCACACCCTGTGAATCTACCCCAGTTGAAGAATGCTATTATCTCTCCCCTGGGTTTCTTCAACAGCTGTCTAACATGATTCCCTGCTTTCAGTATCAACCTATCCATTTATTTGTCATGCCAGTATGATGCCATTACTCTATGTTTCACTGTTTTTCTTTTTTTTTCTTGGTAAATGTCAAACCTATTTGGGCTTTATATATGCAGTTGGGAGGGTGGGGGTGGAGAGTTGGGGTGGAGGTTAGGAATTGGCCTCCCCTCTTCATCTCTTATTCTTCCAGAATCTGGCCAAATCTTACTTATCTTTGAAATTTGAGCTGAGATGTCATTATTCCCTGGGTATTTCTCCCCTCTCAAAATCTGAATTTATTCCCTTCTTAGCACATATCATTTTGAACTGCATATAATTCATATATGATGAGTTTCTTCAGTCTGCTTGCAGTGATGTTATAGTGACATTAGAATACATTTCTTGTTTCTGCCAAACACTGGTACCCATAGAAACTCTCCTGCTCATTCTTCTTTCATAAAGGAGTCAGTGCATCAATCAGCACAAATTTTTTGGAAGGACCACTTAGAGGACAGGCAATACTTGAAGCCCTAGAAAGAGAAGTGAAGAAGATGGAATGACTACAGGATTATGAGACACTCAATAAACACACAAACATATACATGATTTCAGGTACAGCTGAATGCTAAAAGCAAACAAGGAAAGTCAAACACGAAAATATGGCAGATTAACTGGATTCTAAGGAGGAGAAGAGAGGGTGTTACTTTAGTTCAGAGAATTGTGAATTGAGACCTGAATGGTGAGGAGAGGGCAGCCATGCAATGATCTAGAGGAAAATTCCAAGCCAAAAATAACACACTAGTATCTTGATGTGGGAACAACGTAGACATATTTGAAGGTTGAAGTGAGGCTCTCATGACAGCAGCATTAGTCAGAGGGAAGAGGAGGGCAGAGAGGTGTTCAGGCCACGTCATGCAGAACCATATAGGCAGGGAAGCCTTACTCCGGTTGTGACAAACCATCGAGTTTGGGCTGGACAGTAATCTAGTTTGATCTAGTTCATTAGCTCCTGGGGGGTAAGGGGACTCCCATGTTCTCCCACACTAATCTCTCCCGTATAGTCAATGTGTGGGTAAAGCTCTAAGTCTTTCCCAGGCTTCAAAATGAAACACCTGAAAGACTAAACTTATTGGAATTTCTGATTGTTTCTCAAAAGCGGGTTCTTTTTTTGTTATGTGTTAATAGGCTCCTGGAGAAGGCATTGGAGAAGGCAATGGCACCCCACTCCAGTACACTTGCCTGGAAAATCCCATGGTTGGAGGAGCATGGAAGGCTGCAGTCCATGGGGTTGCTGAGGGTCAGACATGACTGAGCGACTTCACTTTCACTTTTCACTTTCATGCACTGGAGAAGGAAATGGCAAGCCACTCCAGTGTTCTTGCCTGAAGAATCCCAGGGCCGGGGGAGCCTGGTGGGCTGCCGTCTGTGGGGTCATACAGAGTCGGACACGACTGAAGCGACTTAGCAGCAGCAATAGGCTCCTGACTTCCCAGGTGGATCTAGTGGTAAAGAACCCAACTGCCAGTACAGGAGACATAAGAGATTGTGGGTTCCACCCCCAGGTTGGTAACATCCCCTGGAGGAGGAAATGGCCACCTATTCCAGTATTCTTGCCTAGAGAATCCCATGGACAGAGCCCTTTAGGAGTGAATGTGGGGTAATGGCCCAGAGAACTGCATGGTTTCACCAGTGTTAGTCTAATGCCTCGTCAGAGGCCTTCATCTGTTTGTAGCTGAAACTGTAACTTGTTCACCATTTTATCCCCAGGCCTATTCAGCACCTGAATAGGACTCAACTACTGTTTGTTGAAGGAAGGAGAATCTATGGAGACAGAATGGAAAAATTTAACATCAATCCAGAGGATGGTTGGATCATCATGGTGGCTCATATTTGTATGCCCCAGTGACCATCACCCGTTTTCTGGAAAGAGTGGTCCACAGCTCAGTGCCGTCTCCCAGCATTCAGCACAAATTATCTCCTTGAAAGATCTGAGCTTTCATTTTGTGAACCACAGCTAGGTGAGTATTCTCTTTTGCTTGTATGTACTTAGATCTCAATACTGGGGGGGAAGGGGGAGGGAGAAACCACAAACCCAGAACTAATTAAAATGAACTTGAAGATTGGATTGAAACGACATATGTTTTTTTTATTTGCATTTGGAAAAGCAAGTGACAGGATCTAGCATTCTAGGATAGGAAGGTGATTGACAGTAATGAGTAACAATTCGGAAAAGAGAAACATATTGCTAGAGTCACAAAACCTCTTATGCCCCAAACATTTTCCCTCTTTTAAAAATTGGCCCTCTTTGCATTATTTTTTTTTCGTCAGAAGAGTTGTAGCTGCCATTCTTAGCTCAGTTTCTTTTGCATTCATGCTCATGAAAAAACAAAACTGCAAAGCACACAAGCTCTGCGTTTATATGTTCAGATGGATGAAAGGCTGAAATCTCAAACACAGAAAGATATTGACAGCTCTGACAGATCCATCTCTGGCTTAACAGTCAGAGATGGTGGCATGGAAACACTTACAGTCAAAAATAGCTCCTTTTGTTACAAAAAAAAATAATGAGGAGGAGATGAATTGAAAGGCTTTGGGGCCCAACTGAGTATCACAAAGATTTTTCTAAAGTCTTGGACCTGACATTTTGTCTATTAATTTTCATTCTAAAATATTTCAAAATGAGCCTGAGAGAAATTTGCTTCTCAGGTTTCTAATTTAAGTTTAGAATAGAAAACTGTGACTTCCTCACAGTGGCACTTTAAAGCATTTCTGATTTTTCCTACTGTGATCGATAGCCTGGGTCTTGCCTTCACTCCGTCACCACCTCTATGTGGAGTACTGAGTGTTTCATCTCCACTTTTCAGTGCCACCTTCTCAACTCTACTCTCATCATTGTCATGTAGAGAGTATTTCTGCAGTAGAACTCTCATTTTTTTTTTTTACAGTGATTATTTATGCCACAGTTAGATTAAAACAGAAAGCAGAGTGGCTAAAGACTTGATGGCAATTTAAAAAATTCTCAATGTAGGCTCAGGGTTATAGTTCTGTGAAACCATCAAACTGACTATTTAGAAAAGATACTTTAAAAGTAGTTGTTTAATGGAATTTTTTATGTTCTAGGGAGATATATTGGCAGCCTATAGCAAACTTTATTTCTCAAAAAGTTTGATGTGTTTGAAAAAAATGGACATTGTCACAGCTTAAGAAGGATTGAAATTCAGCAGAACTCATTTTCCCCATATCTATAAATAACTGTTTATTGAAACTTACTCTCTTACAAATTCTATTTCCTTTCTACATACGAAGCTCTGCTTGAAATGTACCCATCTTTCATTAATATTCATTGGAATTATTTAGTTCCCTAATTTTTTTCTGTTCTTTCTTTCTTTTTTTCTTTCCTCAAAGCATACTATTGCACCTTGAGGGGACCAGGACTCATTAATTTTTGAGCTACCTTTGAAATTTAAGCTGTTTTGTGCATTTTTCCCAAACTGATACTGTGAATTCTTTTTGTCTGGCTTAAACTGAACTTACTTCAACAGAAGACAACTGTCTAAATGATGACATGTGGTTAATAATGAGTTAGCACTGCAGAAGGTACATAAAACCTGAGACCATATACACCCCACTCTAGCCCTCATCCTTACACACAAAAAAAGACATGAAAAGTTATATAGTTCTAAGTTGCTTTTAAAGTGTAGCAATGTGCTGTGGTATAATTTTCAAATTAGTTAATATAAATCTGTCTTTTTTTAATTCAACTATGTTTAGCAGATACTATGTTTACTCTAACCCTCACAGGAGTCCTAGAGCAGCATGAATTACAGTCGTCAGACAGAATCATTTGATAGGGAGAATTCTAGGAGAGTTTATTGGCTGATTGACATGCCCCACACCACAGGAATCATGCTTAAGAAAAGAGAGGTTTCACGACAATTTTGTAAGGTCCCAATTATACGGATTTCCCTAATCTTAGTCCTTTTAATTACATCTGTCCTCTGAACACAGTAGTCACAAACATAGGATGTGGAGGGCATATGCTCAGTAGAAGGAGTCAGAACCAGTATAACCCAGGGAAGACAGATGGCTGTCATGATCTGACTGCTTCACTACTTTTGCAAAAGGGCAGGTGGGGTGTAGTTCTGTCTCTAAGAGTTTGGCTTCTCTGTCTGAACTGGGTTTGAACTCAGGCTTTGCCGTGGACTGGCTGGATGACCTTGGGAAAATAAATACTTTCCTCTGTGCCAGAGGTCCCTTCTTAGTAAAAAAGGGATAATTATAGAGTCTATCTCATAGAGTTCTGTATGGATTAAATCAGTTAATATAAGTAAAAGCTCAAAACAGTGCCTGGTCTGTATTGATCCTGTCTTCATATTTGTTCTTTTTTATTGATCCTTTTGATATTTTCGTTCATCTTGAATTTTTGCATTAAGTTTTTAATACATTAAAGGGATTTCCCTTGTGGCTAAGTGGTAGGGAATCTGCCTGCAATGCAGGAGATGTGGGCTTGATCCTGGGTCAGGAAGATCCCCTGCAGAAGGAAATGGAAACCCACCCGTGTTCTTGCTTAGGAAATCCCACTGACAGAGGAGCCTGGTGGACTACAGTCCATAGGGCCACAAAAGAGTAGAAAAGGACTGAGTGACTGAACAGTAGCCATACATTAAAAGAGTATTTATTTATGGTTAGTGAGTTTTAACGTTTGCACCCAAAGTGAGCGCCTTGCTCATCTCCTCTTATTCCTGGCCCTGTCCTTAAACCATTGCCATTGCTACCTTTCCATTTTTGAAATTTATTTTTAATTGGAGGAATTGTTTTGCCTTGTTGTGTTGGCTTCTGCCATACATCAACATGAATCAGCCATAGGTATACATATGTCCTCTCCCTCTTGAACCTCCTTCCTACCTCCCACTCCATCACGCCCTGCTAAGTTGTCACAGAGCACCAGGCTGGGCTCCCTGTGTCATGCAGCAAATTCCCACTGGTTATCTATGTTACACATAGTAATAGATATATTTCAATGCTACTGTCTGAATTCCTCTCCTCCCCCCACTGCATGCCCACCAATTCATTCTCTACATCTGCATCTCTACTCCTGCCCTGCAGATAGGTTCATCAGTACCATTTTTTTACGTTCCATATAAATGTGTTAATATACTATATATGTTTTTCTCTTTCTGACTTAACTTTACTCTGTATAGTAAGCTCTATGTTCATCCACTTCAGTTCAACTGACTCAGATTCCTTCCTTTTTATGACAGAGTAATATTCCATTGTATACATGTACCACAACTTCTTTGTTCATTCATCTGTCCCTAGACATCTAGGTTGCTTCCATGCACTGGCTATTGTAAATAGTGCTGCAATGAACATTGGGGTACACGTGTCTTTTTCAAGTATGCTTTTCTCAGGGTATATGCCCAGTAGTGGTATTCCTGGGTCATATGGTAGTTTTATTCCTAGTTTTTAAAGAAATCTCCTTACAGTTCTCCATAGTGGCTATATCAATTTATATTCCAGCAACAGCACAAGACCATTGCTATCTTTCTTGTTGCCCCTGGTTTAACTTGAAAAATCCTCCTTTATTTTGTTTTAAATATTGCAATTATGAAATCTATAGTACATGTAGAAAAATATTTTTAAGACATGCATGTGATTCAACACAAAGCAAATAAATACTCATGCAGTGATCATGCAGATCAAAAAATAGAACATTGCCAGCATCTCATCCCCCACCCCTCCACTGTCCATAGTTACCCTTTTCTCTTTCTAAAAGATTGACTCCTTCTAAATGGTAATTGCTGCCTCGATTTATTTGACAAATGTCTGTCTAAACATGCATTCTTAAGTGTTACAATTTATACTTGCTTATTTTTTTAAAAAAGTATACAAATAGAATAATATTTTCTGTCTGGCTTGTTTTACTCAACATAAGCCTATGAAATTTATCTATGATGTTGCACTCAGTTGTAATTTGTTCAGTTTCCTTACTGAATTGTAATGCATTGTATAAATATACCACAGTTTTTCTGTTCTATGGTTCATGAGTATTCGGTTTGTTTTCAGTATTTGGCTATTACTAACAATACTGCTAAGACCACTTTTATAGAAATCTCTTGTGGCACATATAATATATGTGCTTGCATTTATATTGGATATGTGCTTCAGATTAGAATTAGTAATAACACTGGTTTCCAAAAGTTATTTTATGAATTTTCACCTAATTAACTTATTATTTCTAATAGTTTATCTAGAGGTTATTTTGTGTTTTCTATGTGCACCATCATGTCAGCGATGATTAATAATAGCTGTATTTCTCCTTTCAAATCTATTAACAGTTTACTTTTTGTTCCTTATTATTTATTATAAGCTCCAGTACAATATTAAATAGAAATATTTGTGTTTTATTCCCACTTTTACAAGGAAAGCTTTCAACATTTCACAATTAGATAAATTGGTTGCTCTAGGTTTTGTGTAATGGCCATTTATTCGATTAGAGAAGATTCCTTTATGATTCTTGAGGAGGGAAGGGATAGTTAGGGAGTTTGGGATTGACATGTACCAACTGCTATATTTAAAATGGAAAATCAACAAGATCCTACTGTATAGCACAGGGAACTTTGCTCAATGTTATGTGGCAACCTGGATGATAGGGGAGTTTGGGGGAGAAGGGATACATGTATATATATGATTGAGTCCCTTTGCTGTCCATCTGAAACTATTACAACATTGTTAATTGGTTATATTCCAATATAAAATTAAAAGTTTAAAAAAGTTAAAAACAATAAAGAAGATTTTTAATATTGTAAACACATACACATACACCAAAGAATATTGTATTATATAAAATATTTTTCTATATTTATATGGTCATATACTTTTTCTCTTTTGCTTGGTTATAAATTATATTAATGATTTTTTAATGTTAAGTCAAATTTATATTCCTGGAACCAATCTAAACTGGATATGGATGGATGTATTATCCTTTTATATATTGCTGGGATGGTTTACTAATTTTTATTTAGAATTTTCACATCTGTATTTATAAAGAAATTGGCTAACTTTTAATTTCTCTTTCCTGTAGTGTTCATGCCTGGTTTGATATCATGGTTATCATGAACTTCTTCTGTGTAAAAATCACCTGTTAATCTCAACTGATGCATTTTTTAAGGTGAAATTCCTAGTTTTCTTTTGCTCTATTTAAAACTTCTTCCCCTTTTTATCTCTGGCTTTCCTGATGTGCCTGAGAGTGGTTTATTTATTTTTTCAGGAAATAACTTTTTATTTTATGTTGAACTATCATTGACTAACAATGTGTTAGTTTCAGGTGTACAGCAAAGGGATACAGTTATACATATATCAATTCTTTTTCAACTTCTTTCCCCTTTTGGGTTGTTACATAATATTGAGCAGAGATCCCTGTGCTATGCAGTGGGTTCTGTTACTCAGCCAGTAAAGAGAGTGGTTTATTTGCATTCATTCTGCCTGAGGTTCTTCAAGCTTCTTGACTTTATGTCTTGATGACTTTCTTCTTCAAATCTGAGAAGTTATCAATTAGTCTCTCATAATCTTTTGAGAATTCTAATTATACACGTAATAGACATTCTTTCGATCATCTTTGTCTTGTACACCATCATTTCTGTTTTCTCCCACTTCAGTCTTTGCTTAATCTGCTCTAAAACCTGTCAAGTGAGTCTTTAATTTCAGTTATTGTATTTTTTCAGTTCTACGATTTCCATTTTCTTATAGTTATTTGTTCTCCCTCAGAATTCTCCATCTTGTCTTTTGTGACCAGGAACATAGTAAGAAACAATTATCTTAAAGTCACTATCTGATATTTCTAATATCAAAGGATTTCAGAGTCTTTTACAAATGCCTGTTGTTTCTGCTTTTGCTGGTTCATGTTGTCTTCTGTCTTTTTGCCTGGGTATTTTCAACTGTGTCTTTAAACCATCTTTGCAAACAATTGGTAGAAATAATATCTGCCCTAGGCTATTACTTTCCTCTACAGAGGATTTATTATTATTATTATTACCATTATGACTTTGGCCAAATGTCTTGGGGAAATAGGCTTTCAGAATTACCTTAATATAATTTTTAGATTCAATATAATATGAGACTGAGCTGTAGTCCCTTTGGAAGCCTATTCTGGATTCATTCTTTGCTGTTTTGGATTCACAGGTAGCGCCTTTCCGTGAGGGGTATTCATCAGGTCTGTTTTCTTTTGTGAGAGGTGTGCTCCAAACCTCTGTTCTCCTAGTGTGTGAAGACTGTCAAAAGTGGAGCTCAGCCTAACCTTCAGTTGCCCCCTCCGAAATAACAAATAATCTCAAGGAAAGAGACGCTCATCAGCTGAGCCTCTGTCCTCAACGGATCACACCAATCTGCATTGTTTTATTAGTTGTAAAATATAAGCTTTTAAAAATATTTTGGCCAGCTTTTCTTGTTGTCTTGGTGAGAGAATTGGTACAAATTACCCCATTTGACATTTCTAGAAGTGGAATTGCTTTTCATATAAAAACCCATTATACCAAATAAGGGGAAAAAAAAAAGGCACTGAAACTGAATCCAATTTCATGAGACATGTTTGTTTAACGGTAATATTCTAATTCAATTAGGAAAGCCTTTCGACAAACACAAAACCATTCAAAATAATCCAGTCTTAAAAGGTTCAAGTAAATATTGGGAAAGAGATGTCATTTTATATTTTTAGCCCAAGTTCATTTTCAGTTCTATCTCAGTATTTATTTTATTTTCATTACGACTCATCAATGCCCTGATACTATGCTAGGTGTTAGAGATACAGTATGGCTTTGCGAGTAGGAGAGACAGAGTCCTTGCTCTAATGAACCTTAGAGAAAAGTGGAGAAGACAGCTAGGATTACACGAGGTAATCTGTGAAGCATGGTTCTTGCTATGTAATACACATTTAAATACTATCGCTATTAATACACACAGTCATTTCCCAACAGCCTGCAGTTCCTAGGCCTCTTCGGGCCTGTATCTCCTAGTGGGTGGATTTATGAGGGTGGGCAATATGTGCAAATAGATTAAGCAGTGGGGGCTTTATAGGTAGCTGTGTTTTTCAAGGAAAGTTATTGGGACATAAAATGATGATGTTGACCAGAAGAGAGACAGTAAAAACAAGCATTTTGGAAAAAAGGAGGAGAAACCTTTCTAGAAAAAAATAACGAGAAGTAAGAGTGACACCTAGAACTTCTCCAGGCCTTGAGGTCCAAGAGAAAATATGACCCCTATTTGACAGACTAAGGGAGAAAATGTGTCTTCAAAGGAAAACCAATCCTCAGGAAAGCACAAAGGTAAAGAGAATACAGAAAAGAGGGTGAGGATTTTGCTAAGGAGAGACTGCAGTTTTAAGATGTTATGATGGCACCTTTGTTGTGTTATTTTTCAAAAAAAAAAATGGAAACAATGAATTAGTCCTTGTTCCCTTCCAAACTATGCAAGACATTCTGGACCAGGGACAAACTATATGTTACTTCAGTTTTCATCTTAAGGAGGTTATCTCTTCTCATCATTGTATGTTGAGTATAGATCATTTACATTTATTTTTAACTTTAGATTCATAATTACTAAAATACACATGTCGACCAGGTCAAGAGTATTTCTCATCACTCGGAGATGAATCAAGTGACGTGATTTTTGTTTAGAGGAAGAGGTAGGCGTATTTTTAACTGTACATGAGGTAGTTGTATTGGTATACATATCTGGGAAGAAGTATGTATGACTCTGTGTGTGTGTGTGTGTGTGTGTGTGTGCGTGTAGTGATACTCACAATCAAGGAGACATCTGTCCTGGTCAGCTTAATATTCCTCACTGTCTTCTGACAATAGCATCATCCTCTCTGGGCAACTGTTCTCTCTGCCCTCCCCTCTCCCTTGTCCTGGAGATTTCTGATGAGGCTCTCAATTACTGTACTGAGCCACTCCCCAGCCACAAAAGATTGGCTTGCAGCAATCAAAGTGTCCCACTCTCCTGGTCACAGAGATTAAGTTAGGATGTGATTAGGCCAGATCAATGAGTTCTGCCCAGTAATATTTATATATACATATTGGGAAAAGGCAGCTGTCTCTTTCTTCTAGAGTTGTAATCTTAATTGACCTGAGTGAAGCAGGGGCTATTTATATAGCCATGCCCACATGGAAAATGCCCACTTGATCACACAGAACATGTCTTTACAAAGTGAGAGATAATTAAGTAAATATATAGCAAAGAACAGAACTGAAAAATAAAGTACCGGTGATACTGTCACATCCCTGGGTTCAAAGATATTTAAAGCCATCTACCTCTTTTTAGGACTTAGGAGCTGTGCTGTGCTTAGCCACCCAGTCGTGTCCAACCCTTTGCAACCCCATGAATTGTAGCCCACCAGGCTACAAGTTAGCCTTTCCAACACTCGGTCCTTTCCTCTGTAAAATGACCAAATTAGCTTCATCTGTTTCTAAGATCCTAAAAACTATAAACTTACATGTCCTAAACACCACTAAACTAATCACACTTTGAAATAAGTGCCCCGCCAGTGAATGAGTGTGTAATAATTTTTTTCTTCTAATAACATTTTTCCTTTCCATTCCTTTGCTTTTAAGCTTTCTGTTAAAAATAAAAAGTATGATGCTACCAGATTAATCTAGTGGAATGTAAATGCAATCAGTGACTAAATCAAATGTGTCTGTAGTCCACGACATTTCCAAAGCAAAAACAAAATTATATATCCTTCTAATTCGAACCAGCTGAAGTAACTGCTGATTTTTATAGTTCCAATGAGATAGTGAATTGTCAGAATTGATTGTCTCTGCAGATTATAATTCTGAGCACTTATGTACAGCAGCCCCTAAATTTAGAGGTTCTTGAAGTTTGGCATTAGAAATGCCCCTATTAGTCTTTCCAGTGGGGTCTCAACCCTCAAAACCCATCCTTCTGAATCCCTTCCCAGACTCATGGCATAGCTATTAAGTTCATACTTCTTACTTGTGCTCAGTTGTATCCGACTCTTTTGGGGCCCCACGGACTATATCACACCAGGCTCCTCTGTCCATGAGATTTCCCAGGCAAGAATACAGAGTGGATTGCCATTTCCTACTCCAGGGGCTCTTCCCAACCCACGAATTGAACCCACATCTCTTGCATCTCCTGCATTGGCAGGTGGATTCTTTACCACTGCGCCACCTGGGAAGACGTCGAAGTTCATAGTCAGAGCCAACCAGGATGAACTGTAGTGGCTGCATGGAATGCTGCATTGGAGAAGGTTATAAGACTGTATACAGGCTTATAGAAAAAGATGCTCTAATAAATAAGCAAAGTGTACAAAATGGCACAGTTGTCGAAAAATGTGGCTTTTCCGACTCTGATGGGTATTGCCTTCCAATTGCTAACTTAATTTTGTATTCCAAATGTTATTTGCCTTTTAATAGAAAAGTTTCAAATTCAATTTTAAATGATAGGACTGAACCTTTGATTTGTATATAACAGGCTTTCCTACTGGGTGATACATTTTGGGACCAGGATACTCTCTACATTATTCTTCATATCCAATCATATATTCAGCTTACTGACTGTGCCAAGATAGTATGAATTTATATCCCCAGTGTCTTTCACAACTCCAATTTGTCCCCGGCATGAAATACCACTTATATTGGTTTGAAATTCTGTTCTAAACTTAGAGCCCACGATTTCTGTGTGGGATGTAAAGTTGACAAAACACGTACTTTTTTCCTAATGCAAATCCTACATGCGTTGGCTTTCAGGTAGTCAGGCTGACACTGTTGGGGGCGTGTAAGACAGAAAATAACTCCTGTTAAATGAAAGGGTACAGAGTGAAGAAGGAGGAATGGATCTATTTTGTTAAATGGAATTTTTAGAGACCCAGAGCAAATGGTTCTGTTTTGTTTTGAAGGAGATGAAGAATAAAAATAAACTATTTAAAATGAGAATGAATACATACACATTAGGAGGTCAAGGAAAGCTGACAATCTGCTATTTGTGACAACATTTAATAATATTCAAATTAATTATAATATTGGAAATGGAAAACTCTGACTTCAAATGAATAATGAATAGCAAAACCAGACACGGCTCTGAGGTGAAATGTGATTTTCATGAGGATGGGAACATTTAACATTTATATAGCAGTTCATATTCTCAAAGTCATATATCAGTGACAACTGTAAAATACATCTTTAATTGGAATTGATGAAATACTCTGCAGGGGCACATTTGGATGGTAGTACTCCCCCTTTGTCAAGTAGAGAGAAAGAGAAGAGATTTGGATAAACAAATGCTAAAAGAAAACAAAAAAACTGCTTATAAAAATGGAAGTCAAATGTCCCGATATCAAGTCATTTGAAATGATTTAATTCTTGGTAGGTATGTCTTTGTAATTCATTCACATGCATATTCATAGTGTATCACAACTCTTCCTGTGTTTAGCTGTTAAGGGTAATCCACATCCTGAATGCAAAAAGATTGATTTATAAATATGTACGGTAATCCGTACACACTACTTAAAATAAAGGCCTTTTCAATCATATACTTTCTCCCAAACTGTCATCTCTCTATTGCTCTTTGTTTATCCTCGCCTTGGCTTAAGTTTAGCCAAAATTTTTCCTGAAGGCTACACTTGCCCAGAGATTTCAGGCCAGCTACCTACTTCTTTGCTCCGGTGCTCAGTCTATTAACATGTCTGTGGAGGACTCAAAAATAGGCCTGTGGCAGAGATTCAGTCCTAGGACTGGACTGGAGGACTGGAGGCCTAGTTGAGGCCAGCCCCAGTTCGCTCCCCTTACAGACAGGTATGACCAAGAATTACATGCTCACCGTGGAGTAGAAGCAGCGGTGCTCTATGCCACTTCCAGGCTTGACCCATATAGCCTCGTCAACCTTTCCCGTCTTTGCCAACTGGAGGTGTGTTAGTCACTCAGTCGTGTCTCTTTGTGACCCCATAGACTGTAACCCACCAGGCTCCTCTGTCCATGGAATTCTCCAGGCAAGAATGCTGGAGTGGGTTGCCATTCCCCTCTCCAGCCAACTGGAGAGGAGCCACATAAAGATAATAGAGCTGCCATCACCCTGAATCTGTAAGTGGCCTCATGGTGAATAACTGCCCGCTAACCTGTTCACCTGGAGAAGGCAATGGCAACCCACTCCATCACTCTTGCCTGGAAAATCCCATGGATGGAGGAGCCTGGTAGGCTGTAGTCCATGGGGTCGCAAAGAGTCAGACTTAACTGAGCGACTTCACTTTGACTTTTCACTTTCATGCATTGGAGAAGGAAATGGCAACCCACTCCAGTGTTCTTGCCTGGAGAATCCCAGGGGCAGGGGAGCCTGGTGGGCTGTCATCTATGGGGTCGCACAGAGTCGGACACGATTGAAGCGACTTAGCAGCAGCAGCAGCAACCTGTTAACCTGAGAGGGAATGTTTTTATTTGTATGTTGGGGGAGGTGTATTTGGAGTTCTTTAGTTTTTCCCCCTTTGATTATGCTAAGTAATGTAAGTGGGTTTGTTACTGCAAGTTCATAGTCTCTAAGCCTCGATGGCCTCTCAGCGAAACTCTGCACTTGCTTAAGAAGCTGCCTCTCTCTTTACTTCTGCAGCTTTGTGAAACTTTCAGGACTTTCTTCAAGATGTCATCCTAACCTCTAACCCTTTATTTCTCAGCAGATGACACTGACTCACAGAAACTAACGTCATCAGGCATGAATTCCTTTCCTTTTCCCCTTTCACAAGTCAAAATTATCCACATTTGTCCCATCTTAGTTCTTTTTACTAAGAATTTTATTTCTCTTCAGAAATACTCTCCACATGAGCTCTATCTTTACCCTTCCATTTGCTTGACGCTTTCTCTAAATTCCTTCCCTTTTCTCTCTCCTAGATCATTAATCTCTCCCTCATTCCTATATTCCTTCCTATAAAGGAAAACATGGTCAAGGTTTTCTTAATCTTAAAAAATTTGCTGTACCTAGTATGTGCTAAGTCGCTTCAGTTATGTCCAACTCTTTGCCACCCTATGGACAGTAGCCTAATTCCTAATCCGTCTCACTCCTTAGCTTTTCACATAAGCTTCCTTGAAGTATATTCCAAGTTCTGTCTTCCATTTTTATGATTTCTCATTTGCCTCATATTCTTTAATCCGGCTTCTATTTCTAAGGCTCTCTTGAAATTGTCTTAAGGAAACTGTAGTCATCACTGTTGTTGAATCCAGTATTTCCAGAAGATAAATTTGATTATTTCCTGTTTTTGCTTGAAATACTTCAGTGTCATCCTAAATTAGAGTTAAGTCCAAAAATCTTCATTTGACTTATAAGGCACTTAAGTATCGGGTTCTTTTTTATTCTCTTGTTTCTTATGGAGCTCTCTTCCAAGTATCCTGTGACCAAACCTTACTGAACTATTTGAAGTTCAAAAAGTTGGCTTAAAGCTCAACATTCAGAAAACAAAGATCATGGCATCCAGTCCCATCATTTCATGGGAAATAGATAGGGAAACTGTGTCAGACTTTATTTTTCTGGGCTCCAAAATCACTACCAGATGGTGACTGCAACCATGAAATTAAAAGACGCTTGCTCCTTGGAAGGAAAGTTATGACCAACCTAGACAGCATATTCAAAAGCAGAGACATTACTTTGCCAACAAAGGTTCATCTAGTCAAGGCTATGGTTTTTCCTGTGGTCATGTATGGATGTGAGAGTTGGACTGTGAAGAAGGCTGAGCACCGAAGAATTGATGCTTTTGAACTGTGGTGTTGGAGAAGACTCTTGAGAGTCCCTTGGACTGCAAGGAGATCCAAGCAGTCCATTCTGAAGGAGATCAGCCCTGGGATTTCTTTGGAAGGAATGATGCTAAAGCTGAAACTCCAATACTTTGGCCACCTCATGTGAAGAGTTGACTCATTGGAGAAGACTCTGATGCTGGGAGGGATCGGGGGCAGGAGGAGAAGGGGACGACAGAGGATGAGATGGCTGGATGGCATCACTGACTGGATGGATGTGAGTCTCAGTGAACTCCAGGAGTTGGTGATGGACAGGGAGACCTGGCGTGCTGCAATTCATGGGGTCGCAAAGAGTCGGACACGACTGAGCGACTGATCTGATCTGATCTGATGCTTAAAACTTTATAATTCTTTGATAGTTAGTTCCTTTATTTGGCATGTGTGTCCTCAATTGATCATTTAAGTAATTTCTTACACTTTAAGACCCAATTCTAGTATTTCTCTCTCTTAAAGCCTTTCCTGTTGCATTAAAACTCCTTTCCTGTCATTCAGTGCATAGTGTTTCTGTACTTAGGACTAACCAGGCTGTGTTATAACTTTTGGTATAACTTTTTTTTACTCTTCTACTAGACTGTGAGTTCCTTGAAAACAAAATCTTGTACTACTTATCCTGATATCATTAAAACCTGGCCTAGTGCTGAGATCAGAGTAAACAGTGTGTATGTGAGAGAGAGAAAGAGGACACACACATACACACACACACACACACACACACACACACACACACACAGAAAACATAATGGAATGAATATGTTATTTGCTTACTTATAGGCAGGCTTCCAAAGTTAGTCCTTTAGTTGGTATTCATTTATGATAAACAGGTATAACAGATTATATCATTGATAAAGCAAAGCATCAAAATGTAAAACACAAAATGATTATATTGTGAGCTTCTTGAAAATTAGCAAATAGAAATATCCATTTATATTAATTTTAGAGAAAAATTTGTGTCTAAGAACTAGGCAGCAAACAATTTATCTTTTATAAGAAACTATTTAGGCTTTTATAAGAAAACAAAAAAGCACAAACCATAAATTCCCTTTGAGTAGTAACCAGGACCACAGAGTGAAGATCGTGTGTGACAGACTCCAGAGCGGTGAACAAAAATCTGAATTATGGACTCCACAGGGGCACATACTACCAGATATTGCCAATCCTCATGAAGAGGACTGTGGTAGTGGAAAGAAGCTGGCTCTTCAGAGAAAGGAAAATTTAAGAAGAAAGAGCATCCGCTGCCTTTCTTAATTGAAGGCTGGATTGACGTGGGCAGGCTTCTGAGGGAAATGTTTGACAATGTCAAATGTGTGTGAAGCCTGATACTGGAGACTCAGCTACTCATGAGTCAGAGTTAAATGGAGGAAAGTTTTTAATTGCACTGGAATGCCTTCTGTCATTTGAAACGAGCTGGATTGCACCATTTCTAAATAATCAGTTGGTAAGCCAAACCTATGGAGTGACTTTCAACCTTTGGTTAAAGAAATGAGCACAGACCATTTAGAGAAAGTAAGGAGGACAGAATGCGATTTTTCCATGACACAAATAGAACACAAACAATTTAAAATAAAGTGAACAGCAGAGCTGAGATGAAGTAAGATTAATGAACTAATAGTTCAATTGAGGCTTTTCCTGTGATTCTGAAGACTAAGTTTATCAAGTGAGCTTCATTTCTAGGTTATGTGATGGGATTACAGGTCAGATAAAAGCAAATGCAATCAAATGTTCCCCAAGTTCACTTTCAGTGTTCCTCTTTTCTTCTGTATTTCTTCATTCTAAAGTTTAATAAGCCAATCCTTTACATACCTAGTTTGTTTTTGCCATATTTCTTCACCTGTGAAGCTAAAAGTAAAGGATTTCTCTTGTATATTTGCCCCCTAAGCTACTTCAACCAAGGCAGAGCTTGCAGTTTGTTAGCTAATATATAAAGCTCTCTTATATTATGACATTCTGTCCCCTACCTTCCCTCCTTTTTTTCCCCAAGCAATCTAATTGGTTATTTATTTTTGCCTTCTATTAAAATTAATCTGAAAACTTATAAAAGTTACATCTATCATTATTTTAAGATTAAGTAATGAGCACTTTCTATCCTAATTAAATACCCATAAATTTACTCCCACTCTGTATAAACATATAATATTATATAAATTTTAACTATTTTTCTTCTGTTTAACACCAATTTAAGTATAGGGTTTTCAAGTGTAAGCTGTTCATATCTGTAAATTAAGAAACAGAAGATCTTAAGAAGTGACTCTAACTTTACTTTTTCTCAAATATCCCTAGTACTTAAGAAATAGGTGACTGATAACTAGCTACTTACTTCCATTTATATCTCTATTCACTACTCTATAAAAGTACAAATAGACACTGAACAAGGCAATGTAGTATGATCTTTAAATAATTAATTTTTAAAAATGAAATTGTTTTTTGATTTTTTTTTTGGCGGAAACCAAAAGTCACAAAAAAAGCTCTCTTTGCCTTTTGACTCTTTTTTATATTCTAAAATTCACCGTAGATGAAATATCTTGCTCAGAGTCAACTACAGAGTATGTCTTACTGATTGTTAGTTTATAATAACAGCTGACAGAGCAGCTAGATTGTTTTTTTTAATGCTCTAAGAATGAATATTTTTGGCTGCTAACTTGAATATTGAAAATATATCTAATGAAAATCACAAGGGGTAATAATCAGTATAATCAGGTTGGAGATGCAGCTGGGACTAAATGAAGCATTTTCTAGGAGAAAAAACTTTCCATGGTTCGCCATTGACTTATTTAAGACCAGATCAGTTAATAATGCATATAGGAAGAAGTGTCCTTGTATGCAAAACCAAAATAAGCTTATTTGTGCTGATCCTACAGTAATGAAAAATGTGAAAGTACATCAGAAGCTATCACTGAAAGAAGCGAGAATCCTCACGTTTAGGTAATGTTGAAAGATCCCAGTAAATTGGTGAGATCCCGTTAAAAGCGAATACTTGTTAAAAATGAGAAAACAAAACAAAACAAAACAAAATGAAGAAAAGCAAATGTATTGTTTGTAATATTTTGTTCTTTGAATGTCCTGAAGAATGAGATATGTACCTTTAGAAGAATGTCAGTTGCTTTGTTTTGGAAAGCTTTTCTGAGTTCCATTTGAAACTCAAAAGACATATTTTATGAATTGGGTTTCAAATAAGTTGAAAAATTCTAGTAACTTTTCAAAGTGAGAAATATACTGAGTTCTCAATGTCTAAGAAAATTCATCAACTCTTCCAATAAATGGGTTAAAAAAACTTATTACCCCATAAACATGTTTAGCTAGAGTATTTTTACTCTTCTTTTTGTTTCTAGTATGACATGAAATTAGTGATAGGGAATTTAAGAGTAACATCAATCACTAATCTTGCACTATAGTCTTGTTTGAACATTTTAATGTAAATTCTTAATGAGTTACATAAGAAATTACTATTTATCAGTTAACTACAGTGAAAGACTACGAAAGTGATTGACAAACGGAAATTCAAAGCACAATGCTTTCTTCAAGTTAGAAGCAGCATTGTGATAATGGAGATGCCTTTGGGGACAAAGTGAGGGGGGCTCTGCTTTTAGGCTACCTCCTCCCTGCTGTAGAAAATAGACACCAACCCAGTGTTCTAAGGAAGTGCTGGGAGGAGTTCGCATCTTCCCATCCATTTTTGTTGTTGTTGTTTACTAACTAAGTCTTGTCCGGCCCTTTTGTGACCCCATGGACTGTAGCCTGTCAGGCTCCTCTGTCCATGGGATTTCCCAGGCAAGAATACTGGAGTGGGTTGCTGTTTCCTCCTCCAGGGTATCTTCCCAACCCAGGGATCAAACCCATGTCTCCTGCACCGTCAGGCGGGTTCTTTACCGCTGAGCCACCAGCAAAGCCTTTCCATCCAGTGGTGGACCTAATTTATTGTGGTTCCCTTTACCTGCAAATGGTATTGTAAGCCATAAGTCTTGCCTCTTCAGAAAGATCAGACTTGAAGTCAAAAGCCTCAAGCCTAACCCTAGATGTAGAATTTTGTATAAATCATGAGTGTTACCTGGAATTATTTCCTCTTTTGTGAATTAAGATTGCTTACTCCCTAACTCATTTATTCAGCTGGTATATGAACACTTTCTTTTGTAGGAATTAAGGCAGCAAATACAGAGCTGCCAACATGGAGGCAAAGGATACAGCTGTTGTAGCACTCTTCTGATGTTAAAGAACATGTGTGACTTTGCTTTCTGATCTCTGAAGTACCATGCAAATTCAAGAGGTTCTGGCAACCAAAGGCAACAAGTTAAGGCTAAGCGTGTAAACCGCAAGCATTCGTTAGGTTGAATGTGAGAATAAAATAAAAGATAAGTGTAGCCAACCTCTGATTATTCACAGATTGGCTAGCGTGTATGATTATCAATGCCCTTTGATTCTCCTTCTCCTTCTAACTGCCAGCTATTGAATATTTCTCTGCTCATTAACACCTGTCTAGTATTGGGAAGGTGAAATGCTAATCAGCCAATTTGGCTAATTGTTGGCTGCTATGATCCTTTATATTTTATTTTTTTTGAAGTTGAGGTAGAGAAAAGTTGAAATCTTTTATTAAAATATGAGCTGTGGACTTCTAAACTTTATACCACCTTTCCTTTCTTTTATTGCATAGATAAATTCAGGTATTTTGTTTTCATGAAAGTATTGAAAAGAATGAAATATTTAGTAATTCATCAGTTCTCAAGTGTCAATACAACTTTTCATTACATATTTCTGATTGGCCAGTGTTTGGAAAATCTTAATCTCCTACAAGAAACCTTCAGGATTTAATGGTTGCAACTTCAAGTGTAGCGCTATATAAATAACTGCTTTTGCTAAGTGGATTTAGACCAATAAGGAAACAATTTGGAGAAAATGACAAGACTACCCTCCCCTTTACTCCTGGTAGACATTACAGGACCCTCCCCACACCAAATAAGGGGATGAGGAATGTTCTGAGCATTAAGGGCACTAAGAATAAATCTGAGCTATTACGGATAAGATTACTTCCAACTCTTTATTTTATGTTTTCTGACATAGATCCCCAAATCCGTAATTATCTTAGGGAAACTGCGGGGGCTTAGGCAGTACTTTTGGTTCCTTTGCCTTTTTTTTTTTTTTTTGGCCTGTCTCTCTTTGGGACTAGTGAACTGGTGTGTGTGTGTGTGTGTGTGTGTGTGTGTGTGTGTGTGTTCCTCTAGAGTGCCAAAAAAAAAAAAAAAAAGTGCTGAAGAGTCCTAGGGAGATGAAGCTATTTTTATTCGAAGCTGATACTTCTGCCTGAGCCACAAGTGCTGCCTGGAAAGGGCTCAGGTTGTTTCCAGGGGGAGAACTCTGCAGAGAAGAGACAAAGTTCAACAGGACAACAAAAGAGCAGCAGGAACAGCCAGGAAAAGGAAGAGACCTCACGCTTTCACACAGAGCCCCCTATCAGAGTTCTCCAGTCCTAAAGTATTCTGCAAAGTGCCACTTGACCGGAATTCTTGCCTGCCTTTTTCTTTCTCCAACCACCATGACTGAGATCACGGCTGAAGGTATTGCTAGCATTTTCCAATAGCATCAACTATGGGGTAAAAAAAGGTAGAAATTGACAGTCCCATTGATGGTCAACGTGTCCTCTTAGAATGTTGCTTTTAGAGAGTTATCTTGATCAGTGATTCTATATGGGATCAGAGAACTGGATTTGGGAGCTGAGAAGTCTCCTAAACTGGCAGGTCTCTGTGTTGGGAAGTAAAAAGAGATTTCTGTGAAATTTTGCATGTGGAAACTGTTCTCTGTGTTGCCAAAGTTCCCACTAGTTAACAGTTATCACCCACACCTCTATAAATAGCTATGGTCATCTAATGTTAGGGCCAATATCTTACCTAGCAAAAATGACAAGGTTTGGGTGCAAGGCTAGAGACCACAATGAACTTAAAATGTTGCACTTAATGTTTAAACTTAGAAAATTGATTTTGACCATTTTTACTTTATGATATGTCAACTTGGAGATCTTAAATTTGTTTTTCCTTTCTAACTCAAGTATATAAATACACACACACACATATATAAGATTTATATACCTAAAAATTGTGTATATATGGGGGGGTATTCAGAGAAAAGGTTTGGAATTGGACAAAATCACTGTAAATCAGTATGATTCTAAAAATAAAGTAATTAAGCTTTTGCTTCTGATTCTTTTCATACACTCATGTCTTTTACTTCTATGTGATAAATTCTATATGAAAGTCAATATTTTCTGTTTTAATGCTTATTCTGAAAAGGTATATGTCACAATTTAAAACCTCTTTATTATTCAACCATGATAGCAATCATTTCACTCAAATAGAATGTATGCAAAATATGTGTATACATGTATATATATAATATATATATATTATAAATATATAAAAGGTTTTTTAAAACAGCCTAAAGCATTTTGAATACAGACACAATCCAGTTCTAGTTGGGGTAAAAATTCGGGAGGTGGGTCTAAAATTTGCTTCTGACAGCTGTAAGCAAAAATCAGACAGGTGGTGCTCTTCACAGCTTCCAAGTCCAATGCTGAGCTGGTTTGTTTTCCAACAGACAACTGAAAAAGAGAATGTGTGGTTTTGGATCTTTGGGCAGACATTAGTATGGGCACAGAGTGATTACAGAGTTTAAGACTTCCAGTCAGTATTTATAAGGAGAATTGTCTTACTTTCACCTTCCACTAACAAATTTAGTTTAGCACCCCAAACTAATAGAAATAATTACTGAGAGATTTCTATGTATCAGGCGTTTTGCTCCGGACTTTATGTACTTATTTGTACCTCACACAACTCAATTAAGTTGGCATTATTATCTCCATTTTTCAGACAGAGAAACTGTGACTCAAATGTTTGGAGACTTGCTGAAAACCATAGCATTGCCAAGATTAGAAGTCAGCTCCCTTAAATCTAGTTCATGTTTTTTCATTTCTCTACGAAGATATCAAATTTACGCTTTACCAATTTTAGTGCAGAATTTGCTAGCTCAATATAAATAGCATTTTTTCGTATTCCTTAGATATTCTGCATCATGTGACCTTTAGATTGTCTTCAAGACATCCATCTATAGAAATGTCTCACTTAGCCTTGCACAAGTTGTTAAATACCTGTGAATATGTTTCCCTTCCTCTGTATGGGTTGTAAACGGCCAACTGATTCAGGGTCACTTGGCCGAAACATTTTTTGCTGGCCTGTGAATTATGCTCCCTAGGCTTTTTGATCTTGATTAATAAACATTTTTATAGGAAAATTCCTGATTATAAAATAGAACTTATGTTTCTGTCTTCTCCCCGTGGAGAATTTAAGGGGTTCTTAGAAGACCTCTTGTCACCTGTAAAAAATCATTGAATTAATAATGAATTAAAAATATAAAAATACCATCTAGGTCTTAGATGATGGACATTTCCTGTACTCCGGCTTTAACCGTTCATAGGATCTTTGTCATTTCAACTTCAGGGATTAGTTATGTACTTTTTTCCTTTTTTGGAATGCCTTATTAATCATATTTCTCAACTGATAATTAGACTGACATCTCAGATGAGCTTACCTTTTAAGGTGAGGAGCACAGTCATTCTCTGTGGCCATACAAAGCATCTTGCCTGCTGCTCTACTACACTCCTTTTATTTTGTCTTCATGATTCTCACTTTTTGTGCCCCAGCCACAGTAGCCTTCCTTCAGTCTTTTATAAAAGGTGTACTTTTGTGCCAGAGCCTTGGTACAGGTTGTTCCATCAACCTGAAATAGTCTTTCCTCTCATCTGTTATAGTTCTTTTGCCGCCACTTTGGACACATTATTGAAATATAAGCACTTCATTAGTAGTCTTAGACATCTACTGATTATTTTTCCCATCCACTGATCACAAAGTAAACGAACATCTTGTAGCACTCAAGACAGAGCTGGATTAGCTCCTTAGAAGCTTAAGGCCACTGTCCTCACCTCAGTTTTTGTAAAACTGAAGGTCATGGATATTATACGACTCTCTTGTGGTCACTGGTAATTGGGGGAGGTCTGAGAATAGTGTTCATGTTTTTTGTGGTACTTACTCAGCTATAATGCATGACTTATCTGTGCACCTTACTGAGTTCCTCACATAGATCATCACTGCATGTCCTAAACTGGATTATTTCAACTGACAGAAGAAAGGAAGTAATTTTAGATATGGAATTGTATTTCAGGTACAGAGCAATAGAGTAGAACTAAAATTAGAACAAATTTGAACCTCAAAGGACATTAGGGAAACAATATATTTGATTCTAGCTATGATAAATTAATAAAAATAATGATAATGATAATAACAACTCACTTATCCAAAAGACATTTGTCAGATATTAAGCTTGTAATAATGAGCATTTAAACCTCAGGACAGCAAAATGAGATAGATACTTTTTATCACTGCTATTTATAGCATAGGAAGCTAAGATTTAGAGAGGTTAGAAATTTGCCTAAATTCACACAGCTATATACATTGTAGCTAGGACTCACACCCAGACCTCTGACTCCAGAGTCATGTTGAATACTTCCTTTTGTTATGTGAGACTAATACTTAGCCTGATGTTAATTTAGAGGTTAAGAGGAACCTGTACTAGACCCCTGGTCTTGTTTGAGCCCCGCTACATTGGTTAGGTATAGCTCCAGACTCCAAACAGCACTAAGATTTAGAATTATAAATAGCCTTGTACCTTCTTTCCAGAGGCCCAGTTATTCCTAGACAAGTGCCAAAGTTAGCTCTGCCTTCTGAGGTTCATATGAACTTTCAACTAGTAATTTCAGCATCTACATGACAGTATGTATCACTCAAAAGGTAAAAAGAATTTTTGAGTGGTTTTGATAACAAAGTAAAATTTAGTTAATTCTTAATGACTGTGTTGAAATGATGAAGACTTTTAAAAAAGTAAAGTATGTAATGTTTTCAATTTTCCAGTTAGCTAATAAATGTCAAGTTATGTTTTATGATGATATTCATATAATTGAATCTCTGGGTCCAAGCACCCTAAAAATATAGGAAAATATAAATTTTGTGCAATAAATTCAACTTGGTAGACATCCTATATACAATTAAATTAGCATTTGCTAGAAGAGTTAGTTACAGGAAATTCTCTTTTTACAAGTTTTTGTCAGACTCTCTCAACTTCTGAACTTCATACAACTTCAGGGTTCAGAAGGGTTTTTGTACTATGTACGGAATTCTTCCCTTACTATTAGTTGAACCACATTTTACTGCTCTGTAACAAACATTTGAGAGGATTTGATGATCCAAATTTAGAGCAAAAATGGCCATTTATTTTATGTGCTGCACTGATTTAACACAAGAGTACCCATTGATGAGCTCAAGAAAAAAAAAAAAATTCACAGCCAGAATGTTTAACAACTACGCACACAAGTTATATTATCCAGAGTAACAGATGGTGGAATTAAGATGAGAAGATGCAACCTACATCATGTCTATGTTTATCTCGCCAAACCCAGGAGTGGAGATGATTCCTGGGCGGGAAAGGAGACCTAAGGGGAGATGACTTGGGTGTGGGAAAGGAGGAAGAGGAAGCACTAGGTTCAAAGCTTAATCTGTTCTGGGTTATGTTCTCCTGATCAAGAAAAGCAATGCGCCACCTACAGAATATCATTTTTAGCTCCAGGAACACATTTTAAAATTGTCATTGACAAGGCAGTACACGCAGAAGAGGAGGACCGTGATCGTAAGAGGTACAGTGAAATAAAAAGAACTGTTCTTAGATCCTTTAATTGAAGGTTAGATTTTTTTTCATTTTGTAGCACTAGAGGGCACTGCAAAGACCCATGGATAAAAAAGTCTGGAAGCCACAAAAAGGGAAATTGTTGGTGAAATATAAGGCAAAACATAACCAACCATTAAAACGATATCTAGAACTGACTCTTCCTACTAAAAACAGGGGGGAAAAAAGCAAAAGAAAAATAGAAAAGAAAACCAATGAAAGAAAAATAATATAACCTTGAATTTTCAAGAAATAAAAGAATAAGGAATATGTTACAAACAGCATCATATTATGCAGTCAGCACAATCCAGGCTGTGGTAACCTCTACACCACAAATAACCTTCAAGTAAGTTACTAGGACCATAAAGAGATACCAAGGAAGCCTATAGATTGAAAAAAATGTAAAAACAGAGCAACACATCACAAAGTGTAGATCATGATTATTAGATCATGATTCAAACAAACTTAAAAAAATCTATGAAATAACTGGAAATTTGATAGATGCTGCATTTTAGATGATACTAATAAATCATCACATTTATGGTGGGATTAATAATATTGTGGTTATGTTTTCAAACTACATATTATTTGGAGATTGTTGTTATTCAGTCTCCAAGTCATATTTGACTCCCTACAAGATACACATTCTCAAATATGGATGAGATGACATAATATTTCAAATTTGTTTCTACATAATATGCCAGAGAAGAAAATAGATGAGTTGTTAGTGTGGTAGGGATTGGCCATGAATTAATTACATTGGGACTGATGAAGGGTACATAGGGTTTCGTTATAATATTCTGTCTACTTTTGTAAATATTTAAGCTTCTCTATAATAAAGAATTAGAAACAAAAGAACTGATGTTTTTAGTAAATAAATTTAAGAAAACAAAAGTTTTTAGTAAATATAAGGTCAGTGACTCTCTTGGCCACCAAATTTATTCATAAGTGCAACTCACTCTCTAATTGAACAACTTGTAGGTATTGAAATGGAAACCAAAACTGCTCATATTAGAGAGAAGTGTCCAGAGATCTCCTTTATATTTATAACAACATACCAGGAAATAATGATTTTCAGAAATGTTTGTTATAATATGGAAATCTTTTGCTTAGTTTCATAACATTTCTTGGTATTATTAGTGACATTAATGAGAGACTTTAGTTAGCCACAGATCATTTTTGAGATGGTCCACGTGAAAACCTGAGAAGAGATTAAAAGCCAGGATCAATATGATGCAAGAAAAAATAGTCCTAAAAATACGATGGTCAGGAACATCATATTTATTGTCAGGGAATGTCAAAGTCGTGTGTGGCTATGTCTTTTAAATATTACAGACATTCTGAAAGGCAGATATCACAAAGACCTGACTAAATATCTCTATCTATTGTTCAAATTGAATTTAGAAAAGAGAAGAAAAGCAGACTGTGAAAAACAGTGGCCTATATATTAACAGTTCAGTAAAAAATCAGAGAGAAAAGCAGTACAGAGCTGAGGGAGGGCATCATTAAAACATTAAAGGCAGTGTGATAGAGTAGGAAGTGTGTGGAGTTTCAAGTCAGAAATGCTGTTTAAGCCCTAGGTCCACTACTTAACCTTAGGTGGTCTGGGAGGATGCGGAGGTGCCATACCTGATTAGTTAACCTTGGTTAGTAGTGACTAATATGACCAGAGGAAATTTTCCAGCTTTTTACAAGATTGTGCTCATTGGAGAATTACACTTTTTTCGGTTGTTCAAACCATCTATGATACAAGAATCTGTAAAATTGGTAGTGAAAGTACACAGAAAACACATCTTTGTAGTGTCAGCCCTAGTTGGGTTTCATTAAGAAGCTTTTCTTTGTGGCTTGTGTTATTATTTATGGTACTGACTCTTCTCCCCTGCCTGCAAGCTCACAGTACTCATGGAAAAATATTCTGTCAGCTTAAATGCTTCTTAATTTTTCCTATTTATTTTTGCTCATCATTGTGACTATAATTTAAAAATCATGCTACTTTTACAATGCAAAAGTGAATTGAGGCTATTCTAGCTATTATTCTAAAAGCTTAGGAATCCTTAGAGAGTTAAAGTCTTCAGTGCTGTTTATATTAATTTTTAATCAGTTAACAATATTTAATATGAAAGAAACTTAAAGCAGTGCGACTAAGCAATTTTAAAATCGTCTACATTGACCTTTGGGTTGAATATATCAATATGAAAGAGAATGCATAGATGGTTTAGATATTCCAGCCAAGCTTTTAGTTTTATAGTTACAGAGTTTTAAGTTTTATTATTTTCTTTTCTTCCTTCAGATTAAAAAAAAACCCTTTGGGGACATGCTTAATGTATTTTTTAAAATGCATATTATTTAAAGTAACACAGTTAAAAAGAACTAATTAGGGGGAAAAGCTTCATCTGTAACTATGTATTAACATTATACAATAATTCTAAGTTGATGGAGTTTGGGTTTTGTTCAACTTAAAGTTCTAAGAAGATCTGTCAAAGTTTTTTGCTCTCCCTATTTCCCATTTTCTCTTGATAATGTGAGTCCCATGCATAATGTCTGATAGGACGTGCTTATTTGAATGTCACATAAACACGTATTGCCCCAAGTGAGGGTTATGCAGAGATAGATGAACTTCCTGGTCCAAAAAGACAGTATTTTCCATCTTCAAAGGAAGTTAAAAAGAATATCCTTGGCAAATGTGTAATGAATGAAGTCCTGCTTCTCTCTGTACAAGATATGCTCTCTAAACATCAAACATCTCCACATCTCCATGCCCCAAGTCAAGCTGTCAAAGGCGCAAGGAAGTTACAATTTTGAGAGATCCTTTGGTATGTAAATGAGCTGTTTCCTCATAAACCTCAGAGTCTGTATCACAAAGTATTTAAATATTGCATTTAAATATATATCATTCAGATATTTTCTAACTTAGTTTATATGGCAGGGGCTGGGGCACATGGTTTTTCCTTAAACAAGTTAAAGATACAGTCTTGTAACCTAAAGGGGAAACTTTTTTTTTTTAGATGGCATGAGGCTAGAACTCACTATGGTAGATTCACTGTGGTAGACCAGTTTTATCCTTGCTACTCATTTATTATATCATTCTCCTCTCTGTGACACAGATTCCTGAAATGTTGAGAAAAACTAAACAAGGAAAGAGCTCTTAATATTTAAAACTTTGTTCAAGGGCATTGGTGAGCTTGTGGATGGGAAAGAATCAGTTTCCACTTACTTATATAACTTTCAAAATACATTTTTAGCTAGGTTTCCCTGGAAATTTTATTTTTGCTTTTTAAAATAAAATCATCATGTGATTAAAAGAATTTTCTGTTTGTGGGAGACATTTGATACAATGTCAAGACAAAAATGGCAAATATTATATGCTACTCTTAGACATTCAGTGCCAGAGTATTATTTTTTTCTGTGGTTATTCTTATTTAACTTAGTATAATTGCCTGGGGAAAAACAGTGTACTATAAAATCTATAAGTTACCATTAAGATGGTAAAACTTCAAGCTTGTGAATTTAAGTCTGCAGAAGTATCAGGTGTTGCATTTAGAGAAAAACAAAATTCATTCAAAATATAGTAAAAATTTACAATCTATGGTATTAATTATCAACCTATAAGTGTATTTATAAAGCAGCAGGTCAAGTCAAAAGGTCAGTTGTAGTTGATATTTTAGCACATATTACACATCAGGCTGAATGCCAGACAATAGGGATGTGAAGAAGAATAACACAAGGTCCCTGGCTCTAATGTAGTAGATTTAAGAACAAGCAGGAAACAGAAAAACTAGTTTGGACAGATTTTAAAACATATGACTTCAGTTGGAATTTATGAATGATGAGTGTTCAGGTGGTTGAACCAAGTCATGCTATTGTTCATGCATCTTATGATTAGTGAGCACAGATCAAAATTTGCTGAAAATAACTTCAAAATGAATGTTCTGTTCTTGATTGATCAGTTGCATTGCATGCACTGTTTTTGTGAAGGTGGCCACCTTATGACTGGCCAAGGGGTAAGGGGATCAAGAGTGAGTTTGATCAATGTAGAGATGAAGAAAAAAGAATGGGTGGTAGGTGAGAATTAGTGGTCTGTTTGAAGAAACCCTAGGATAACCAAGGTACAGAGGTACCTGGCTTAGAAATTTGGTAAAAACCCTGTATTTTTGTTAAGATACCCTATTGCTGTAATATTGAAAAGGTTGGATGTCTCACGTGCCTGATTTATTTTAAACTGTTTTGATCCCTGGTTTTTCCCTCCTATTTAAGTGTTCTCACACCGTATCTCCACTGCTGCTGTTGATCCTAAAGTACTCTACTTTGAGTATTTATGGAGCACTATTTCCAATTCATGAAGAAATAATGAGATAATACTGTCAAACAGGTACTCACTGAACAGGTTTCTTCAGATTAATAGTGAAAAATAAGTATAAAAATTAATTCTATGATCAGTGTTGTGCTCAGTACTGCGAGAACTACTGTTGTATGCCAGTGGTCTTCCCAAGGCGTCCTATGAAGGCAATGAATTAAACAGTGAAGCAAAGCAAGAAGGTTTAAAGGTGCTAGGGAAAGGCCTTTTTCCAGATAAAGATAAAGGGACATGATCCTTAGTCTAAGGTTCAGAATATGTAAACAGGAATCTTTAATCTAGCTATGACTAAATTAAAGCAATAAGTTAACAGAACCCTCTGGAGACTTTGTTCATAGTAATTGGAAGAGTTATATTACAAAAAAATAGTTTTGAAAGTTGCCAGTTATCTCTTGAATTAAGTAGATAGATTTAATTATTGAATTTCTGTTCAGACGCTCTAGATTTGAAATGTCTTGTAGGTCTTGCTTAGAATGACTCTAGAATGGGTCCCTATCTTTGAGTGACACAGGCTGGCAGTACCCAGGTGTTTTGGGACAGAACATTCTATCTTTGTTCCATCACTCAGTAATTCACCTGTGGATGCAGAGGGGCAAAACTTCTGACATCCCAAAGATGTTCATTTACATAGTAAGTACTTACTTGTTTATATTTTGAGTATTTGCTTTTTCCAGTAACTTTGTTCAGCTTGAGGATGAAATGTGAAATATGTATTAATCTAGCATTCAAGGAAAGATGAGATGTATAGATAACCATATTATACAAGTTTAGAAATTCTAAGGTACCTAAAGTAAAAGTACAGATAAAATTATAAATTAAAAAAAAATTGTGTGATAGATTTTTTTGCTTTCTTGTCACTCAAATTTAAGACAAAGTTTACATATATGAAAGAACTAGAAAATAAATTAATATATAACAAATAAATAAATTAGGGTTATGAGAGATGATTATCAGGGAAAACTGAGAAGCAGGAGAATAGATGGACTTGGTTGACCAGGCACTATTCATAAGGAGTAGAATTTAACTTAAAACTTGAAATATCTTTCTAATAAAAGGATAACAACATAAAAGAAAAGCAAATAACCAAGTTTTTCACCAACATCCCTTGATGCTAAAAGTTTCAAGTTAATTTATTTAACAAACAATTATTCAATATATTTTCTTTAAGTTAATATCTTGTCTTCATGTTCTAAGTTGGGGAATCAAAGCTGGAGAAGACATACTTTACTGACATTTGGGGCAGAAAAGTCTTTCCCAGATATTGCAGGACAATTAGCATATTTGTCCTTACTATGATTTTGACTGCACATACAATCCCAAACATTTTCCAAAGCGGTGCTAAACCACAACCCAGTTAACAACCAAGAATCTAAGACAGAAGTGAAGAAAGGTCCAAATAATTGTGAAGGAGCTAGCATCAAAGTACTCAATTATGAGAAATCCCTGGCTTAATTATCTTCCAGTTTTATACAGAGGATTCTTTAGGTCAATGTAGAAGATTTGGATTGGTAGGAAGGTTTTGTTAATAGTCTTTAGTCAGTTACCAACTAAGAGCTATTATATTAAAGACAGCCATCTGGTTCAATGATTAGAAAGTTATTTGGAAATGACCCTGATGCTGGGAAAGACTGAAGGCAGGAGGAGAAGGGGACAACAGAGGTTGAGATGGTTGGATGGCATCACTGGCTCAGTGGACATGAGTTTGAGCAAGCTCCGGGAGTTGGTGATGGACAGGGAAGCCTGGGGTGCTGCAGTCCATGGGGTTGCAAAGAGTCGGACACAACTGAGCAACTGAACTGAACTGGACTGAACTGGGATAGAATGAAATTCTTACTGAAAAAAATCTATGTCTGGTTGTCTTGATTTGCTATTTTTAATTCTATAGTAGAAAGAGAAAAAGCACGATCATTTTTAGGAAGTGTTAATTCCTTAAAACATGATAATTTTAAGGGTCAAAGAGATTCACAAACTAAATGAAATAACACAGTTCCCCCTTGAGAAAAATCAGTGAAAGGTGATGGCTTGTTTTCTGTGTCCTTGAGCTAATGAACTGAGCAGTGACAGCATAATTTGAGGAAAGGCACAGGTGGAAGCAGCCCTGATGGGTAAACTGAAAGTCAGTACTTTGCAAAATTGCCTCATATAGTTTTACAAGTTAAATTATAAACTTGAGGGTGGATTAAATTTCTTTACCTGATAGTCACTCTATATTATGGCATTAAATTCGGAGTCGACTTAGGGACTTCCAGTGTTGTTGTTTTTTTTTTTTAAATCATTTGCTACACTACCAAAAGGTCAAGTGTGTTTTCTAATCATGTAGAGACTCACTTAAAATTATGTTGTTATATAAGACTTATCTAGAAGCCAAAATGCACAAGAACAGTATCTACAGGTGACCTGATAATTAGATAGCTGTGGAAATTTGTGAATGGTACTGTCCAATTGATTTTCAAAAGACCAGCCATCTCATCATTTCAGTGTTAAAAGAAATAACATGAGACATTTCAGATTTTAAAAAGTTTTAAATTTTTTCTTTAAAATACTTTTAAAAAATATAAACACAGAAAGCTGCATACATTATGTATATATTTGCATAACATTTACTAAACATTAGTGGAGTTGATCCACAAAACATACATCCAAATCAGAAAACAACACTTCCATGACCTCCGAAACATATTCCCATCTGCCCAAAATAGACTGATTCTCACTGACTTTGCTTCCCAATCAAGACTTCTATTCTCCATCTTCCCCCATAAGGAACAACTATTCTGACTCGTTAATGGTTCTTGCTACATCTTTCAGCATCATATAGTTTAATTCTGCCATGTTTGTTCTTTGCATAAATGAAACCACACAGCATATATTATCCTATTTCCTGCTGCATTAGTTCAGCACTGTTTTTATTACTCTTCTGTTTTGTTGTATGTGGCTCTGCGTGTGTGTATGCTAAGTCACTTCAGTCGTGTTCTAATCTTTGCAACCCTATGGACTGTAGCCCAACAGGCTCCTCTGTCCATGGGGATTCTTCAGGCAAGAATATTGGAGTGGGTTGCCGTGCCCTCCTCTTGCGGGAATCTCCTGACCCAGAGATCAAACCCATATCTCTTGACGTTCCCTGCATTGGCAGGCGGGTTCTTTACCACTAGCGCTACCTGGGAAGCCTGTATGTAGCTGTATTTTATGTTACTCTTCTTGCTGCCCAGTATTTCACTGTATGAATGTTATAATTTGCTTATCCTGTGGACTTTTTAAAAATTGAGGGCCATTATGTGCAATATTGCTGCAATCACTTATCTTTTTTTAGTTTTATTATTCATGGTTTTACTCCAATGCATATCATTCCATGGCATTATACTGTGTGATAAAAAGGCGTATTAGGCATGAAGGAGACAACTTGTTCACTCAAATTGAATACTGTGTAGATTATCATTTAGCTTATTAAATTCAATTATTAGCTACTTGAAAAAACATGGAGAAAGATGACCTCAATGGACATCTACTAGAAGTGTGGCAGCTTGTTTTTCAGAAGAAATAAACCTAGCCTAAGATGGGCATATGGAGGAGCAGGGAGAGAATAAGTAGAATATAAGGACTTCTCAGATATAAAGAAGTAATCTCCCAAAAATGTGGTATACATATATAGTGGAATACTACTCAGCCATGAAAAATAATGAAATAATGCCATTTGCAGCAACATGGATCCCACTACAAATGATCATACTCAGTAAAGTAAATCAGAAAGAGAAAGATAAGTATCATATGCTATCACTTATATGTAGAATTAAAAAGATGGCACAAATGAATCTATGAAATAGAAACAGAATCATGTACATAGAGAGTAGACTGATGGTTGCCAAGGGGGGCAGAGCTGGGAGAGAGCTGAGAATTGGGAATCGGGGATTAGCAGATGCAAACTGGTATGTGTAGAATGGATTAACAGCAAGATCCTACTGTTTAGCATAGGAAACTATATTTAATATGCTGTGATAAGTCATAAAGGAAAAGAATATGAAAAAGAATATTTGTATAACTGAGTCACTTTGTTTCACAGTAGTAATTAACACAACATTGTAATTCAGCTATTCTTCAATAAAATTAAAAAAAAGAAAAATCCCCAATGTATCTGACTATATAAGCAACAACTCAAGAACTAACATTTAGACCTGACATAAAAATAGACTATTTAGTAAATATTTATTAAATATCATGCCTCCTTATTGCCAATCACTGTGCTTGGAGCTGGGCTAGTAAAAGCAAAAAAGAGTTCCTATTTTTCTTTATGCTGATGTAGAAAACATCTGTCTGATGACCTCTCACCCTCGCCAAGTTCTACATGTTGATCTCTCTGGCACTGCTGAGTATGACCAAATTCTTGGTGGTCAGGCTCCTTTTTTCTAGGATACCTACCTAGTACTTTTCTATTCAATGAACACAAGCTTTAATCCGTCTTCAATGACATTTATTCAGATATTGCTGTTGTTCACATTCAGGTGCACCTTAAGTTTCTAGTCTGCTCTCCCTGCTTTTAGAGCAGGACCTCCTGTCGCTAACAGAAATCCGCTTCAGAAAGTTAATTTTATCCATTTCATGTTCATTTTGTCAACTGAACCCCTAAAAAAATGATCCTATTCCATGGAAGTAAATTTCATTGATGTAGAAAGTCAAACTCTGCCTCAGTGAGTGAGAAAAGAAGAATTAAGAGACACCCTCATTTTATGCCCTCATAACTAATATTTTGTTGTTGTTTAGCCACTCAGTCATGTCCAACTCTTTATGACCCCATGGACTGCAGCATGCCAGGCTTTTCTGTCCTTCACTATCTTCCGAAGTTTGCTCAAACTAATGTCCATTGAATCGGTGATGCCATCCAACCATCTCATCCTCTGTCACTCCCTTCTCCTACTTCCTTCAGTCTTTCCCAGCATCAGGATCTTTTCCAATGAGCCAGCTCTTCACATCAGATGGCCAAAGTATTGGAGTTTCAGCATCAGTCCTTCCAATGAACACCCAGGACTGACCTTCTTTAGGATGGACTGGTTGGATCTCCTTGCAGTCCAAGGGACTTTCAAGAGTCTTCTCCAACACCACAGTTCAAAAGCATCAATTCTTCAGAGCTCAGCCTTCTTTATGGTCCAGCTTTCACATCTGTACATGACTACTGGAAAACTAACATTTTACTACCTCTAAAAATGAATGTGAAAATTTTCTATTTGTGAAAAATTATGAGTCATGAGTATGATGGACAGTTTTTTTTGGTTTTTCAACTCGGTTTTTAATTTCAGTTTATTTTTAATCAAAATGTAAGAATGCATATAAGCTTTGTGGATATAACTGGAAAAATTCCAAATAAGTTGCAGTATCTTAAATCAGTATCTTTCAAAGTGTGGTCACCAGACCAGCAGCCAGAGGCATCACCATCATCAAAGTACTCATTAGAAAGATCTACCTTTCTAATTAAGTTAGTAATAGGTATATACCCCATATTTTCTGAATCATAAACTTTGAGATTAGAGAATTGCAATCTATGTTCTAATAATCCTTTCCAATGATTCTGACACATTCTAAAGCTTGAGAACTCCCTTCCTAGTTAATTAAATACAGACTTTTAAGCCAAGTTCCTCTCTATTTCCATTTATGTTAAAAATAAATATATAAATCATAAATCATGCATATAGTGTAGAGGCTTAAAATTAATACTCTATAGCTGAGGATTCTTATGATAAATTTGTGTTTATGTGCAATGTGTGTGAGCTGAGTTGTGTCCACTCTTTGAGACTCCATGGACTGTAGCCTGCCAGGCTCCTCTGTCCATGGAATTTTCCAGGCAAGAATACTGAATCCAGTATTCCTGGATCTTCCTGACCCAGGGGTCAAACCCACATCTCTTTTCATTTCCCACATTGACAGGCGGATTCTTTAGCCTTGTGTCGCTTGGGAAGCCCTAGCTGTGCAGTGTGCGTGGTCACTCAGTCGTGTCTGACTCTTTGTGACCCTATGGACTGTAGCCCATCAGGCTTCTTTGTCCGTTTGTATTTTCCATCAAGAATACTGGAGCGGGTTGCCATCTCCTCCTCCAAGGGATCTTCCTGACCCCGGGATGGAACCAGCATCTCCTGCTCCTCCTGCATTGCAGGCAGATTCTTCACCTCTGAGCCACTGGGGAAGCCTTATGTGCAATAATAAAATTATTCTCATTGATTATGAAATCTAAAGAATAGAGATGGGGGAAAAATCAAAGAAAGTTAGAGCTATTTGTCTGGAAAACAGTGAAGGTGTATGGAGCCCAATAGTCCAATATATGCCTACTGAAACTTACTTTTTGTCAATCAGCTTTTCCTCTGACCATACAGAATTTTGCTTGTTTTTTTTGTTTTTTCCCATATGCTCTGTCTCTAACCTTTGCATTCTTCATTTCTTTATTCCATCTTTTCCCCTTTATCCCCATTTTTCTTGCTTTAATTTAAGCTCCCATCATTTCATACTTGGAACCCTATATTTGTCCCATTTTATTTTTCACAAGTGGCAGGAGCAGTTTGTGTGGTATACCACCACATATATGTTTTTTTATGATGAAATCTTGATATCTTGATTCTTCTTCCACTGAAAACTTAGGTCTACTTTCCCTCCTCTTGAACCTAAACAAACCTGTGTAACAGCCTCAGCAAGTAAAATATAAGGAAAGTGATGCTATATGATTTCCAAGGATAGATCCTAAAAGTGCCAGGCATGTCCATCTTGCTTTCTTGGGATATTTACTTTTGAAGTCATGCTATAAAAAAATTCAAGCGCTCCAGGGCGAGGCACAAGAAACAAGAGAGGAACAAGGCCTTTGGCCAATAAACCCAGCTGAGCTTCCAGACAACAGCCAGCACTAATATTTCCAGCCATGTAAGAGTGGTATCTTCAAAATGGATCCTCCAGTGTCAAGATGAGCCAACCTCATCTGAACACTTGTGCAACAGAGGCATGCCATACCCCACTGATTTTGCAGATTTCAGAGCAAAGTAAATAATTATAGTTGTTTTAGGCCACTTGGGATATTTTGTTATACAGCAACAGATAACAGATATACTGTATAATATTCTATGTAATCTGATCTCTAATGCTTCTCTAATACATGACTACAGTATTAAATCCATACTATATTTGTCTATGGAATAAGGATAACACATTCAGTGTAGAGTTGTTTTTTCCAGGTTCAACATGATATTCAGCAATTGTACAATTGTTAACCTCAGGTTTATTCATTTATCCACATATTCATTCTTTTTTTCAAAAATATTAAAGAAATGTTAACTATTTTAACATGTTCTAGTCACTGGAGGTATGCTTATGGAAAAAAGGAAGAAGAAGAATGCAAAGGAACAGAAGAAATTCCTCCTCTTAATATACTCTGAACAAATTCTCAATTATCACCCAATTTGGAGATTTTGCAAATGGGAGTGAACATTTTTTTTATTTTGGTTATAGTGCTTAAAGGATGTCCTGATTGTGGGCCAGCAAATTTAAGCAAATTTCCATGTTTAAGATCCTCAAAAATACTTTGCTCTACTGAGCAGGCCTAAACACTTCATATTGAGAAGTGCTCACAAAATGTCTGTGGATACAGAGAGAATATTATTTATGGTATGCAAAATAACGGTCCTCAAAAACATCCACTCCCTAATCCCCAGAACCTTTGAATATGTTATTTTACCTGGCAAAAGAGAATTTGCAGGTGTGAGTAAATTACACCTAGAGATGAAGAGATTATTTTATATTAACTGGGTGGGTCTAATCTAAACATATGAGTCCTTAAAAATGGAGAGTTTTCTCCTGGTTGTGGTCAGAGGAATATGTGATGTCAGGACTTGACCAGCCACCGTTGGCTTTCAAGATGGAGGAAGAGGCCATGAGCCAAGGGATGTGGTAGCCTGCAGAAGTCAGAAAGTGTAAGGAGATGAATTCTTTCCCTTGGAGTCTCCAGAAAGGAGCGTAGCCCTGAAAATGCCTAGATGTTAGTCCCTGGAGATTCCCTGTGGACTTTTGTACCACAGAACCCTAAGATAATAAATTTGTATTATTTTAAGCCACTGAGTTTGTGGTAATTTGTTATGGCAGCAGCAGAAACTTGATATGCCAATGTTTGTCTGATATCTGCAACTCTTAGTTGTGCACTAAGAGACACATTTTCAGAATCCTCACAAAAATTTGACATAGAATAACTGCAAAATTTTTCCACCGAAATTTTTTACAAAGTCATCGTTTTAAATAAATAGGTCTCCCATTTGTATAAGAAACCTGAGACTGAAAAGGAGTCATCCTCTCAAGGTGACAGAGTTCATTATTGGGACAATTAACATAGATTAATGACTAGCTAGGTTGGTCTTTCTGTAGAAATGCATGCTGACTTTCCTTCCAATAAATGGAGTTTCCTAGTCAGTAATAACTTTCCTTCTAATAATCAGCAACTTTAGAGAGGCACTTCATTTTGGTCCATGTTTTTCAGAAATGGATAATTGAAAATCATAGGAAAGAGGGGCAATATTTATTTCTTCTTAAAAGCTCTACAGTCTGCTTCCATTCAATTCTACCCTATTTCTGAAACACAAACTGTGACTTTTCTATAATCAATAGCACTTGCATATACGTGTTTAGTTGCCTACGCAGAAAATGTAATACATATTTTCCACACTGCCTTGAAAATTATAAAGTAAACTTCTTTAAAATGTTTTCTTAGTTCTTAAATCAGGACACTTTGCCCTTCTTTGGAATGGGTATCCTTCACCTTTCCAGGTTTGCACACGCCAGGAAGCTATGTACATTTTCCACTGGATAAAAGCCTATTAATAGAAAGCTGACACTGCTGCAGTTAAAAAAAAAATTCAGGTCAGAGATTAATTTCATGGAACCCACAGTCATGTCAGCTAAACATGATCTGTTTGCGGTAGGTGAAAGATGTGAGGTTACTCTGCTTGCTGTTCAAACTAAAATAAATATGTCTTCCTTTTATATTCGGATTTTGAAACTTTCCTTCTTTTGTTTGAGACTTTTAACATATCCTTGCATAAAGTTTCTGCAGATTTTAAACTGCTGACACAATCTTGGTGCTGAAACATCTTCTAAATAAAACCCATCAAAGAGGTGATCACATCATGGGATTCAAGAAGATGTGAAAAAAGAGGAAATTAAACTTCTTGAAGGAATAAAAGTTAGGAAAGTAAAACTTGGAACTAAGTAAACAAAATTAGATTTCCAGGAAAGCAAAGTTTCCTTAGTTTGACCTGAAGAAACTGAATGTCCATTAAAGGTTTATATTTTTGTTGATAAATATTAAAGGACAATTTTTAGAAAGGAAAGAAAGCAACTTCAAAGTCAAATTGTAGGCAATAAGAAACCATAAATGTGTAATATTTATACAGAATTTATGCAGTATAAATTCATATGAAAAAATACAAACTATACATGCATTTGGACTTCCCTAGTGGCTCAGCAGTAAACAAATCTGTCTGCTGTGCAGGAGGTGCAGGAGGTGTGGGTTTGATCTCTGGGTCAGGAAGATCCCCTGGAGTGGGCATGGCAACCCACTCTGGTATTCTTGCCTGGAGAACTCCATGAACAGAGGAGCCTGGCAGGCTACAGTCCATAGGGTCTCAAAGAGTCAGACATAATTGAAGCAATTTAGCACGTGCACATGCACACATGCATACATGTATTTATCTTGTGATGCAGAGAATAAAATGTGAATTTAAAGTTTTAATTAATATCGAGTTCCTAGACCATACAACACTATGAATAAAGCACTAAGAGAAAGTATTTGGTAACTGTATCATAAAAAGTTATGATTTCATGATTGATATTCTTTGATAAATGTATTTACAACATTTATTTAAAATAGTAGCTTAAGGTCCAAAGAAAATAATTATTTTAGAATAATTTTGTAAGTATACCTTATTTTTCTAAATTTTTCATTTATCTTTGCATTAATATTAAAAGGATCAACATGAGGTTATTTTAAAAGATAACTAAGTATTGTCCCATGGTAAAAGTAGTATGTCCTTTGAATGGTGGAGAGTTTGAAGTGATTTATACACACCTAAGCCAGTGCTTCCCAAACTTTGATATGCGTATGAGTCACTTGAGGATCTTATTAAAAGGCTAATTCTGACTCTGTAAGGATGAGATGAGGCCTAAGAATCTGCATTTCTAACATGCTCCAGTTGATGAGGATTCTGCTTGTACCTGGATCTCATTTTGCATAAAAAGATCTAGAGCATTTCAAGGGATGATTAGGGAAAAACTCTGCTTTTGGTCTTAGTAACTAATTTTCAGCTAAACTGAATAAACCAATGGGTATCCTGAGAGAGAGGACTAGAATGAGGAAGAACATTTTTTAAAACTTGTTTTTCATATGACTCTTTAAAGGATATATAGGAGTCTTTATAACAAGAAATATTCATAATTCTGGGTTACTTGTATGCCATCCAACTCATGTTTATTATGTTTGTAGTAGTAAATAGTTTAGTTTCTGACAAATCTTAAAAAGAGTTTTTTCACCCTTAAATGATATTTCTCTGTTGCTTATGATGACTTAGATTTTGCAAAGGGATACAAATTGCATGAACTTTTATTTAAATGCTTTTGAACACTTAAAAATTAGTAATTATTATCAATTTACATTCATTGAATATCATTCAGTATTTGGTTTTAGGCTTCACACTTTCAAAATGATCGAACACATATCTCTTTATAATGCACTGTAGACTGTCTCTATGCTTAACCTTTTTAAAAAGTTTCAATCTGAATAAATGAGGTTTTAAGCAGATCAAATAGCTGATTAATAATGTTGATGACATTAATTGATTAATGCTGAAGGAGATTATGTTTTCTCTTTAAGATGATAGGTTTTGAATTCCTTATAATAATTAAGAAACATAAAACTTGCAAAAATATATTTAAATACATTTATTCATTAAACTGCTAGGAATCTCTAAGTTTATTTCAATTGGAATTAAAAATGATTCCTGGTATAAATGTAGATTGAGACTTTCTTAGTGTTGATTCTGGTATCACTTGACCATCCCCAAATCATGAGTGTTTTTTCTAGCACACATGTGTTTAAACCGTATGAGTCTAACATTTTTCTAATATCTCCTGAAGTGAAGGATGATACAGTTGCCTTTCATACTTATTTTAGGTCACTGTTCACCAAATGTATCACTTTTCCTTGTTATTCAGTGCATCTAATTTTATCCTTATGCTGAATTCAGTTATTGATTGTATTTTTGTGATGAGAAAGTATATTATAATGATAAAATAGTGAGAATTGTGAGAAAGTAGAGTTGAAACAGTTTTCAAGGTCATTTCAAACAATTTCATGTTGAACTACAAGAGTTATTCATGTTGTAAAATTATGTGCCTGGAAACTACTTCTAGTCTTTCTCCTGTCCCTAAGCAGAAATACACTTATACTATAAGAAATGTCAAAGAAAATGAATATCCATCTTATGGCTAAATATTTCCATTCAAGGGTACTCAACATTTTTCCTTAGAAAGCTATTTTTATAATATACTCATGTCAAGATGTCCTCACCTAAATCTCTTCTGTTAAGATTTAACACAATTTCCTCTTCTATTTTTGAACTTGGAAATAGGAGGTCACCATTGTCTTTACAGTGACCCTTTGTCTTTTAGAACACTAATTTTACATTGTTCTAGGCTTTTTACTTAACAATTTGAGAGAGCCAAGAAGAAAAGATATTTCTCCATATGCTGTATGTTGTTTTTCAGTCTTTTAGTCATATTAATTTCTAACCTATGAATTTCAAATAATGCTCTTTTTTGAGAATGTATAGATGTGATATTTCAAACATTTATTTATAGATAAAGCAAAGATACTGACATAAAAAAAAGAACCCCCCCCAAACCAATCAAAAAGAATGTCAGCCTTGATGCTATTTGTGCTTAACTTCTACCAACGTTGTGAATTTAGAATGTTTGATGAAAAGACTGTATAAGGTCAAACAGTCATAGGTTTTAAACTCTTGCCCTCCCTTGTACTCACAACATGATTCATGTTAGCTTTCTGAAATGCAGTTTTCTTATGCACGTTAGAAAGATTATAATGACACTTCATAGGGCATATACAAGCATACCTCATTCTATTGAGCTTCACTTTATTGCTCTTTATAAATCTGCATTATTATTATTATTATTATTTTTTTTTTACAAATTGAAGGTTTCTGGCAACTTTGCATCAAATAAGTCTACCAGCATCAAATAAGTCTACCAGCACTTGCTTATGTTTGGTCTCTGTGTCACGTTTTGGCAATTCTCTCAATATTTCAGATTTTTTTTTTACTATTATTCTATTTGTGATGGTGATTTTCATCAGTGATCATTGATGTTCCTATTGTAGTTATTTGGGGGCAACACAAAGAACACCCATTTAAGACAGCAAACTTAATTGATAAATATGTGTGCTCTGACTATTCCACTGATCAGCTCTTCCCCAGTCTCTCTCCCTCACCTCAGCTCTCCCTATTCCCTGACACTTAACAATATTGAAATTAGGCCAATTAATAATGCAGTGGCCTCTAAGAGTTCAACTGTAAGGAAGAGTTGCATTTCTCTCACTTTAAATCAACAGCTAGGAATGATTAAACTTGGTGAGAAGCACACATAAAGACCAAGACAGGTGGAAAGCTAGGCTTCTTGTACCAGTTAGCCAAGTTGTGAATGCAATAGAAAAGTTCTGGAAGGAAATTAAAAGTGCTACTCCAGTGAATATATGAATGATTGGAAAGCAAAACAGCCATATTGCTGATGTGAAAAAAGTTGGTGTGTATAGGATATCAAACTAGCCACAACATTCCTTTAAGCCAAAGCTAGTCCAGAGCAAGGCTCCAACTTTTTTCAATCCTATGAAGGCTAAGAGAGGTAAGGAAGCTGCAAAAGTCTGAAACTAGCAGAGATTATGCATCAGGTTTAAGGGAAGAAGCCATCTCCATAAGACAAAAGTGCAAGGTGAAGCAGCAAATGCTGCTTAGAAACTGCAGGAGGTTATAGTATCAAGATCTGGCTAAGATAAATTCATGAAGGTGGCTACCCTAAACAACAGACTTTCAATATAGCCTAAATAGCCTTCTATTGGAAAAAGATGCCATCTAGCACTTTCATAGCTAGAGAGGATAAATGAATGCCTGGCTTCAAACCTTCAGAGGACTGGCTGACTCTCTTATTCGGGGCTAATGCAGCTGTGGTGTGTGCTTAGTGCTGTGCTTAGTTACTCAGTCTTGTCCGGCTCTTTGCGACCCCGTGGACTGTGGCCCACCAGGCTTCTCTGTCCACGGGGATTCTCCAGGTAAGAATACTGGAGTGGGTTGTCATGCCCTCCTCCAGGAGATCTTCCCAACACAGGGGTCAAACCCAGGTTTCCCACATTGAAGGTGGATTCTGTACCCTCTGAACCACCAGAGAAGCCCATGAATACTGGAGTGGGTAGCCTATCCCTTCTCCAGGGGATCATCCTGACCCAGGAATAGAATCAGGGCCTTCTGCATTACAGGTAGATTCTTTACCAGCTGAGCTACCAGAGAAGAAGAATCCAGCTGGTAACTTTAAATTGAAGCCAATGGTTATTTACTACTTTGAAAACCCTAGGTCCCTTAATAATTATGTTAAGCCTAATCTACCTGTGCTCTATAAATGCAACAATAAAAGCTGGATGATAGTACATCTGTTACAACGTGGTTTATTGGATATTTTAAACCCACTGTTAAAACCTAGTGCTCAGGAAAAAAAATTCCTTTCAATTATTACTGTTCATTGACAATGCACCTGGGCACTCAAGCATGATGGAGACGTAGAAGCAGACTGTGTTGTTTTCATCCCTGCTGACAAAACATCCATCCTGAAGCCCATGGATCAAGGAGTCATTTCGACTTTCAAATCTTATGATTTAAGAAATATATTTTGTAAGGCTATAGCTATGAAAGATACTTGTTCCTCTGATGGATCTGGGCAAACTAAATTGAAAACACTTTGGAAAGGATTCACCATTCTAAATGCCATTAAGAACATTTGTGATTCATGGAAAGAGGTCAAAATATCAACATTAACAGGAGTTCAGAAGACTTGAGTCCAGCCTCAGTTTTGATGACTTTGAGGGGTTCAAGACTGAGTATAGAAAGTATCTACAGATGCAGAGAAGGTAGCAAAAGAACTGGTTTTAGAAGTGGAGCCTGAAGATGGGACTGAGCTGCAATCTCATGATAAAACTTGAATGAAATGAGTTTCTTCTTATGGAAGAGCAAAGAAAGTGGTCTTTTGAGATACAGTCTGTTCCTGGTGAAGATGATGGGAAGATTCTTGAAATGACAACACAGGGTTTAGAATATTACATACACTTAGTTTATAAAGCAGTGCAGGGTTTGAGAAAATTAACTCCAATTTTGAAAGGAGTTCTACTCTGGGTAAATTTATCAAATAGCATTGCAAGTTATAGAGAAATCATTTGTGAAAGATAGTGCTAATACATTGGGTAAATTTCATTGCTATGTATTTTACAAAATTGCCACAGTGACTCCAACGTTTATCAACTACCACCCTGATCAATGAACAGCCATCAACATTGAGCCAAAACCCTCCACCATTAAAAAGATCATGGCTCGCTGAAGGCTCAGGTGATGATTAACATTTTTTAGCAGTAAAGTATTTTTAAATTAAGGTGTGTATATGGTTTTTTGGACATGATGTGTGTTCAGTCACTCAGTTGTGTCTGACTCTCTGTGACCCTATGGACAGTAGCCCACCAGGCTTCTCTGTCTATGGGATTTTCCAGGCAAGAGTACTGGAATGGGTTGCCATATCCTTCTCCAGGGAACCTTCCTGACCCAGGGATTGAACCCATGCCTCCTGCATCCACTGCATTGCAGTTGGATCCTTAAAGCCACCACATATGTAATAGACTTAGTGTAAACAGAACTTTTATGTACACTGGGAAAGCAAAAAAAAAAAAAAAATCACATGACTTGCTTTATTACAGTGGACTAGAACTGAACCTCTGACATACGCCTGTATATGAAAGTGCCCAGCACTGTGTGACGCATCATAGGACAATATAAACATTAGTAAATAAACATTTATTTTCTCTTACATTGATCAAACATCTTTATGGGAGCTTTGAAGAATCATGCATCTGTGTTGGTGTATGTATAAATCATACACATGTGCAATCGATAATATACAAACATTATTTTACCTCTGTTTACTCAGATAATAAAGATTATAATATTCCTCTAATTTACAAAAGTTACAAAAGGGTCAGTTGTTTCATTGTTCTTTTCTTTAATCCCTCCTCACATCTTGTGAAAATAGTGTAGCTTTTGTTCTTCTCAGTCTGATTTTCTTGACTATTCTAAAATTATTGGCATTTTTTTTCAGATTTAAAATTTATAGGAAAACCTCTAATTATACATAAAGTTTTTGCATTTGAATTTTCTTCCACATACTAATCACATTTTAGTATTTCACAAGAATTATGAAATTCCTAAGATAATTTAATTCTTCCAGTTCTAAGAACTTGTACAAATAACTAACGTAAATTGCATGTTTCCAGGTTTAATTCAGCTTGGCAGGCCCTTGTATAACTTTTCTGTTGCTGTGTAACAGAAGTTACACAATCAAAGTGACTTAAATTACCATATATTTATTTTCTCACAGTCTCTGTGTTAGGAATCTAATCTGTGTGTAACTTATTTGGATCTTCTACTTCAAGGTCTGTCAAACATGCAGTAAAAGTGTCAACAAAACTTGAAGTCTCCTTTGAAGGTTAAATGGGGAAGGATCTACTTCCAAACTCAACAAAGTTATTGGCAGAATTCATTTTATGATCGCAGGACTGGCCTCAATTTCTTGCTGGTTCCTGGAAGACCCTGTTGGCTGGATGTTGCTCTCAATCCCTAGGGGCTGTTTTTAATTCCTTGCCACATAGGACTCCCAACATGACCACCAAAAAAAATAAAAATAAAAAAACAAAGTCTCCTAGGAAAGTCAGGTGTTACACTATTATGTAAGGTAACACTTGGTCCTTGGAAGAAATGCTATGGCAAAGCTAGACAGTGTATTAAAAAGCAGAGACATAACTTCACTGCCAAAATCCATATAGTCAAAACTATGACTTTTCCAGTAGACATGTATGGATGTGAGAGTTGGACCGTAAGGAAGGCTGAGTACTGAAAAATTGATGCCTTTAAACTGTGGTGCTGGAGAAGACTCTTGAGAGTCCCTTGGACAGCAAGATCAAACCAGTCAATCCTAAAGGAAATCATACCTGAATAATCATTAGAAGGACTGATGCTGAAGCTCCAGTAGCTTGGCCACCTGATGTAAAAAGCCAACTCATTGAAAAAGACCCTCATGATGGGAAAGATTGAAGGTTGGAAGAGAAGGAGGTGACAGAGGATGAGATGGTTGGATGACATCATCAACTCAATGGACATGAGTTTGAGCAAACTCCTGGAGTTAGTGAAGGACAGGGAAGCCTGGCGTGCTGCAATTCATGGGGTCACAAAGAGTTGGTCACAACTGAGCAGCTGAACAGCAACAACAGTAATGTACACATTCCTTCATTTGACTGTGTCCTATTGGTTAGAAGTTAGTCCCAAGTCATGTCTACAATCCATAGGAGATTATGTAAGGACATAACTATCTAAAGATGGATATTACAGAGGCCATCTTAGAATTTGTCTGCTACAGCCTCTGAAATTCAGGATCTGATCTTCCGTTGAATAAGTCAGAAATAAGCCTGTTTATTAATCAGGCTTAGTTGAAAAATTAAATCTTATGAGACTGAGTTAAGACATGAGATATGCTTTTATTTAATTATTTATAAATGGTTTTGCTTTCCCAGGGACCATAATATTTGGATTCAGTTTATTTTAGTCCCTTCCTGCATCTAGGCACTTGGATAATTTAATTAAAAGAAACTTTACTGCTAGAAATAGGACAAAGGAATTTTCACAGTCCTGAGGGATGTGTCTGAAAATGGGAGATTCTCATGGATTAGGATTTGTACCACTAAAACACAGCTTCTACAGTGACCTAATTGTGACGACTGGCCAGGTTGATACTGTTAGGTGGGGTTGAATGAACTAGAAAAATTTTCTCTTGCTTGTTTTTTCTGGTTATCACATCAGATCGTTCATGGATCATTTCATCAAAAGTTTTGCTTCAACATGTCTTGAAGATGAAATCTGATTTCCTAGGTGTATTTGAGTCCAAGAATCCCACTTGGGTACTCAGGGGAGCTTAATAGTATTTACCTTTTGTCAAATACTATGAAAAGTCTTAGGGACTAGACTTTTAACCTTGTTCCCAGAATGTCCCTATACTTGTGTGAAAAGAAAAAGTAGGGTTTTCTGTTCTTGTTATAAATTAACTTCTACTAATTTCTCGAATTTTATCTCAGTTTTCCATGCCTGTGGTTAAGTCTCCATTGTAGGATCTTATCATGCTTCCTTGTTAGCTCAGATAGTAAAGGATCTGCCTGAAATGAGGAGGCCTGTGTTTGATCCCTGGGTCGGGAAGATCTGCTGGACAAGGGAATGGCAACCCTCTCTAGTATTCTTTCTTGGAGATTCCGTGGAGAGAGGGGCCTGGCGGGCTACAGTCCATAGGATCTTATAGCATTCATATGTCTTCTCTGTAGCTTTTATTATGATTGCAATTGTCCATTTGAATGATTATTTAATAGATGCCTACATTACTTACTAGTCTTGGCCCAGTGAAGGCAGAGACCATAAGGAAATTTGCTCACCTTTTGATCCCAAGTACCTAGCAAAATGCTTGGTATGTGCATGTGTGTGTGTGTGTGTGTGTGAGAGAGAGAGAGAGAGCTCACAACTCAGTTGGGTCTGACTCTTTGTAGCCCCATTGACTGTAGCCTGCCAGGCTCTTCTGTACAAGGAATTTTCCAGGTAGTAATCTGGAGTGGGTTGCCACTTTTTTCTCCAGGTGATCTTTCCCACCCAGGGATCGAACCCGAGTCTCTTTGGCAGGCAGTTCTTTACCAGCTGAGCCACCAGGGAAGGCCTTTGACAAATAGTTGCTGTGTGAATGCATATGTGAGCATCTGAAACAAGAGTTTTCAGGCTCAAAGCTCTCCCTTTGCCATATAAGTGATGTTATCAAACCACAGGAAGCAACAGAGTAGCCCTGGTTTAATGCTGAAACCTGTGTTAAGGAGTAAGAGAATCCATCATGAGAATGGCTCCTGACTATGACTTAGCTATGGTGCTTTTTGATGTAATCATTTTCAACTTTTTCTTATTTAATATTTTTAATACCTGGCCATTTACCAAGATGCTGTCAGAAATAGCACTTGTTAAACTTCAGTATTTTTTTGGATATCTTTAACAATTATTACATAATCTGTTAGACAAAATCAGCTAGACAAATAAAAATTAAAGCTGTGTGTAAAACCATTTATATTTATCACTTAACACTTTCTTCTCTGGTCTGCAACATTAATTACATTGACTAAAATTGATTTTTCCATTTTAATTTATTGAAGTAAGTTGTTTTCATAATTTCTAGTTTGAATTTTGTTCTTTTCTTGAAACTTTATATTTCATCCATCCTTTGAACAATCATGTACTGAGCACTTCTTTTAAAACTAGATACTGTAGAAAGTGATAGAGATTAATAGGGAGAACAATCAGGAATTTTAACGTAGTATAATGAGAGCTATAAACTTTATATGAGAACAGTTAAGATTTATGTATATAATACCATGATAGCATACACATGAAATACCAGCCCATGGCAGTAGCGAGAGACCAAAGGGAGTAGAATTGCTGGATCGTGTGGTAGTGTGATTTTCATTTTTTTGAGGAACCTCCATGTTGTTTTCTGTAGTGATTGTACCAGTTTGCATTCCCACATCCTCTCCAATGTTTGTTATTTGTAGACTTTTTGGTAATATCCATTCTGACAGGTGTGAAGTGATATCTCATTGTTTTGATTTGCATCTTTTCATATGTTTGTTAGCCACCTGTATGTCTTCTTTGAATAAATGTCTATTTCTAGTCTTTTGCCCATTTTTTATTTGAGTTGCATGGTTTTTGATATTGAGCTATATGAGCTGTTTATGTATGTTGGATATTAATTCCTTCTTGGTCATATCATTAGCAAATATTGTCTCCCATTTTGTAGATTGTCTTTCTGTTTTGTCAGTGGTTTTCTCTGGCATGCAAGATTTGTGTTTAACTAGGTCCCATTTGTTTATTTTTGCTTATATGTCTTTTGCCTTAGGAGACAAATCCAAGAAAATATTGCTACAGTTTATGTCAGAGTGTTCTATGTCCTCTTCTAGGCGTTTGATGGTTTTAGTTCTTATATTTAGATCTTTAAAAGAACAATTTTTAAGACATATTTTTTTCTCTAAGCTTGCTGCCTTGGAGCTTTTTCTGAGAAGTTTTCTAAAGCTGTTGAAATTTTCATGTTTTACAAATCATACTTTGATTCTTCATTACTCTGACAATCAAGTACACTAAATGTAAGTTGTGTTAAGAAGGCAGAATATAAGAAGTAACTCTTTACGTATTTTTGAACATCAGTCCACAGATAATGTGTGCATTTAGTTAGAATTGGAAAAATACAAGTATAGGGAAATGACCATTCACAATGAAGACCTGAAGGCCTGATCAAGTGGCTCCCCATTGGGTGATGCTCTCCGATGGATTCATTGGTATTTAGTGATGATAACCTAATGGTGAATGTATTTATATATCACTATTGGGCTTTCCCTGACATTTTCGTATAAGGATCTTTTTGATAGTACTTGCAATGAACAAGTAAGATAGAATGGGTATTTTTATCTTGACATTTTTTACAGACAAGAGAACTGAAGCTCAGATTAGTTCCTGACTCAGTAAATAATGATGATAATGATAACACTCATATTTTGAACATTTATATTGTACCTAATGTTGTGCTAACAACTTGCTAGATATTGTCTCATTTAATCCTTATGACAGCTACTATTATTATCATCATTTACACATAAGCATGAACATTCCAGAGGTATAATGACTTGCTTAAGAGCTAAAAGCTTATACTTTTAAATTCTACATTTATCTCAGGCTTCTAAATTCAACCTCATGTTTTCACTTGCAGTCAGTAAATTTGGGGGTATATTTAGCATCTTATTGACACTTACCTCTTTTTAGTAAAAAGATATTTTGAAAGCATGAACCCAATATATGTCCCTAATGGGTTAGGTCGGAAAAGGCAATGGCACCCCACTCCAGTACTCTTGCCTGGAAAATCCCATGGATGGAGGAGCCTGGTAGGCTGCAGTCCATGGGCTTGCGAAGAGTCGGACATGACTGAGCGACTTCACTTTCACTTTTCACTTTCATGCATTGGAGAAGGAAATGGCAACCCACTCCAGTGTTCTTGCCTGGAGGATCCCAGGGACGGGGGAGCCTGGTGGGCTGCTGTCTCTGGGGTCACACAGAGTCGGACACAACTGAAGTGACTTAGCAAATGGGTTAGGTGTTTAGAATATAACAGGCTGTGGAGTTGTGGAGCAACTTATCAGTAAATAAGAAAGAGGATTCCATATTTTCTTAAAAAATAAAAAATATTTTCAGGATATAAACCAGAACTTATAATATTGGCAAGTAAACATCTTTTATTCTACTAAAATTTTAGTAAAATAGAAGATGTGGATTGAGTTTGGTCAGAAAAACAAAATCAAGTTTTATATTTTTCCTAATAGCCTCACAGATAAGACTAAGTTAGGATGTTCATTCCTAGTTCCAATTGTGTACCTATGATCTTAGTTTAGAGTATGTTCACAATTCATGAAAAAAATCAAACTTGGACAGAAATGGAAGTATGTGTTTTTCTATAATGTCTTTCTAATTTCTTTTGTGCTGATTATATTTAAAAACCACCGTAGAGGAAAAAAAAGTCACAATGAATAGGATTATGGTTGTGATTAGATTTCAGTAGCCCCATGATCTAACCATTTTGTTATACATTAGCCTTTGGAATAAAAAAAAATCTGAGTTCTAGATACTTGAAATTTAAATAAGAACTGATATTAAATTGAATAATACATCATGAAGTCAAAATTTAATTTTGTATTGCATAATTTTATAAATCTAAATTGCATGCTTATTTTAAATATAATGACTGTCCTTTGGCTAAAGTAATAGTATGAAGTCATTATTATGGAAGAAATAGCATAATGACTAAGTTTTGCCTTTGTTGTTGTTTTGAGGTTTTTATCCTGGACAGGACTGTTGTTACCAGTCCATAGGGCATATAGAAATTATGAGAGTCTTATTTTGAAAACAGCACTTTCCAAAGTCTGTCTTCATAAGTGCAGGGTGAGGGACATTTATGGTACGTATTATGAATTTATGGAACTCAGTTTCTCTTTGTTGCCAGCAGCATCTTAATTCTTTTCCCTTCATTTGGCAATAGATTGAGATAGGGTAGCTCCTGGAGTTAGCTGAGTTCGGGGAGGCAATAGGTTTAGTTAAACTTGAACCTTTTCTTTTTATTCAAACTCACCTTGAAAACATTTTCAAATGTACTTTTATTTCATTAGAATATAGACAGCATGAAAATAGGGACTATATTTCTAGACCTTAGAACCAGTATCTGACATACAGTTGCCTCAGTAGATATATAGTTGCCTCACTATTATTCGCTGTTGCTTTTGGCCTGCATATAGGTTTCTCAGGAGACAGGTAAGGTGGTCTGGCATTTCCATCTCTTTAAGAATTTTCCACAGTTTATGGTGATCCACACAGTCAAAGGCTTTAGCAGATGTGTTCTTGGAATTCCCTTGCTTTTTCTATGATTCAATGAATGTTGATAATTGAATCTCTGGTTCCTCTGCCTTTTCTCAGCTTATACATCTGGAACTTCTCCGGTACTTTTCACAAAATCTCTCTCAGCATCAGTTTCTCTTCTTTCAAGTGAGAGTGGGATTAGCTTCTCCCTCAGGAAGATCAGTTGATATGATTCATATGAATTTGGCTTTATAAATTATGAAATGATGCACAAAATATGATATTCCTAGCCCAAAAAACAAATAAAAACTTTCTGGATGGTTATCTATTACCTACTGACCTACACTTCCTCTGTCCATATTGACCAAAACGGGGACTGCCGCAGGTTCTGCCGTGCAGAAGAATACCTGGTCAAAGAAACAAGAAAGGGTATTGTCAACTAAGAAACACAGAAGGCTGCACATAAGAAAATATTTATTTGGGGGTCTTAGGAATCACAATTTGGAAGACACAGATCGAGTAAAACCAAGAGTATTCTAGGGAAGAGAAAGAGACGGGTTTATAAAGGCAAAAGTTACAAGGTTATTGAACTTGTCTGATAAGAACTAGGATTGACTCTGATGCGAGAAGGGAAATATTTGTCCTTAAGGGACAGATCATTATGAGTGATGTAGGATAACTGTCCACGCGTATGTGGAACACTGGGCAGATGTTCTGGATGCCTACTTTAAGACTGTAAGTGGACAATGTTTAGATTCCATCTAGGCTGAGATATGCGTAAGTAACACCCTTTCTCAACAGCCTCCTGGCTCATTTCTAGGGAGCTCTCTTACCAGTACCAACTCCATTTTCATTTTCCTTTCACAGTATAAATCTAGCATGTTCTCTCTTCAGCATGCCCTGAGCTCTGGTGTAGCCATTGTGAAGGCTTAGAAAGGACGGTTCTTTTGTTTAGTACAAATGAGTCATGAGTATCTGGAGCCCTGAGCAAGACCACCATTCTTGGATTCTCTTACACTTGATTTAGTGTTGAAGAAACTTAGCGCCTGCCCAACCTGCTTGCTAAGGTACAGAAAGGACTGAAACCTTATTCTTAAATCCCGGTGGCTAGGCATGTGTCACGCATGGGTGAGCAAAAGGTGTCAGTGGTGGTATAACAAAGCATTATGTTGTTCTTAAAGAGCTGATCAGTTTTGGTCCTTAGCGTTGCCAATGGCAATACATTTTCTTATTTATAAAATGAGAATTCTGTCTCCACTATACATCTAGGAAATATATAATTTTTGCACTAAGATCTTTATTAAAAATCTATATGCAAATACTTAATATCCATCATCTCAAATTTGGTTATGCTATACTTCAAATAGTCTTTCTTGGCCTGTCTTGTATACTAATGCAAATAAACTTGTCAAGTATGGTTAGTGGAGAGAGTAAGGAAAGGGTAAGGAGTCAAGTGCACATAGCAGTTTTTAAAAAAATATTTTCATATTTGGAAAGTTTCAGTTATGTTGAGTTATTCAACCGATAAGTTGAATTTCAGTAAGTGGTATCCAATAGATACCGCTAAGAAGTCTGCTCTCCAGAGTTTATATTTAGAAAGCAAAAAAAGGGTGGGGGGGGGGGACTAGAGTTAGTTCTGTACTTAGGAACACTTCCCAACAATACTTGTAATTGTCTGTGAATGCGATGGTAGTTGCTGTCTGTTCCTCAGCCATCTTCTTCACTGTGAGTTGTTAATATTTTTAACACAAAGCTCTGAATTTTCTTCCCATCTCTGCATGTATGTCTCCACCTAAACAAAACTCAGGACCCAGAAAAGCTGAGAACAGCTACCACCCGCCTGTCCCCCAAACTTTGTTTCTATCCCTCCTTCATTTTTCTGTAACAAAACTCCTTGCCCTCTCCTTAGCCCCCACTGCCAGGGCTGTTCACCCATTCACTTCACTGTTGGCCTGCTTAGCCCTCCTTTCTGATCCTAAATCCCTTCCCTTCACATCCTCCACCCATGTGCCGCTCCCAGAAGAGCACTCCACCATTCTGGGCTCTTCCTCCTGAAGAGCTGCAGGCAGTGGCTGAGATTAAGCTGTGTTCCTCCTACAGACCCTCTGTGGGCTTAGGGATAGGGACCACGCTGTTTCCTGACATGACAACAGGCTTCAGACATTGTGATAATCTAGTGACAGAGGAGCAGAGGCCAAATGTACCCTTGGAGCAAGGGCCTGGGACTGAGAACACAAAGGGCGCAGAGGGTTAAATTCTCTCCCACATCACATAAATTTGGAGCATCTCCTATGTAACAAGCTCTGTGAGGCATTCGATATTCAGGTTAGTGCAACAATTCACTAACACTCTTTGCAAACTGGTCATTGCTCTGGGTATCAGAAGTAGACAAATGAGTGTGAGAGGCTTCAGGGACCTTACATTCTAGCTGGAGACCCACAGGCGACTGCAGCATAACGTGATGCATATGTGCTCAGTCTCTCAGTCGTGTCCAGCTTTTTGTGACCCAGTGGACTGTAGCCTGCCAGGCTCCTCTGTTCTTGGAATTTTTCAGGCAGCAATGCTAGAGCAGGTTGCCATTTCATGCTCCAGGGGATCTTCTCAACCCAGGGATTGCACTCACATCTCCTGAGTCTCCTGCATTGGCAGGCAGATTCTTTTCCACAGAGCCACCTGGGAAGTCCTCTAGGTCTTAGATAAATGTACAGAGCACGTGGTCTGAAAGCATCAAGGAGAGACATTTTTAAGTCACCCTGGAGGTTTATATATAAGACTTTCGAAAGATCTGAGGCCTAAGCTGACTAAGACTTGCTCCCATTCCTCATGTAGATAATATACAAACATATTAAAAAGCATGAGGATGTCTACGGTTTTATTTGTATAACAATTCAGCTGCATAATATTAGAAAGGTTTTGATGGGCATACTGAGACCATAACCAAACTTCATAACATGCTTTAATTAAAATGGGGAAATACATTTGTGCTCCAAATAACCACCTTATGAAAAAATCCTTCAGGACCTAATGCCTGTTTAGAATAAAGAATAGCACCAAATTGTGGCAGAGATGAACAAAAACTGCAGTACTGTGCTTTTTGTAATTGGCGGTGGATGCATTAGAAACATTATGAGTTTTTCATATGAATGAAAATGCATGATTTTACCCATTATGCATTCTGAACATTGGTTGGAGAAATACATTCTGAGTTGTTTACATCTGTTGGCCTTATTTTAATGGTAGTTATGAATGAGTTGAACATCATTGTATACTTCGCAATGTAAAGTCTCTTTAAAGAGATGAACCTCTGAGCCTCCAGGGCTTACATTCTCAGTTATATAACCCCAATTATTATATACATGAAAAAGCAGTTTAATCTTTGTACTTCAGAATACCATGTACAGAGCTAAAAGAATGAATGGATGGAGCTAAAGTAATTTCCCTCCTAAGAGAGACGTTTTAAGAAGCCATATTTTTATGGAAGCATATTTATCACTATTATCAGCAATACATTAAGGTAGGGGAGGTTAGTAATAGCAGGAAAGGAGTAAGTTATTGTGCCTGACACTGTGCTAAAAAATTTATTCTTCTTGACAGTCTTCTGAGGATTTTAATGATCTCGGTTTTATACGTGAACACTAGGGTACAGTTAGTAGTAAAGAGAAAAGCCAGGATTCCAACTTCAAACCCAGTACTAAAGCCTACTTTTATGTCACTGTGGCATACGCCTCTCCTGTACCTAATTAGTCTTTTTAAATGTTAGCTTAAAGTATTTCCTGATTTTAAAACCACTTTATACACACACACACACACACACACACACACACACACACAGATATTTTAAATTTTCTTTATTTATTTTTGGCTATGCTGGTTCTTTGTTGCTGCATGCAGGCTTTCTTTCATTTTGGCGAGTGGAGACTACGTTCGCGTAGTGGGGCAGTCCCTGCTCTTGTTGCAGAGCACAGGCTCAAGAGTCCGCTGCTTCAGCAGTTGCAGTACATGGACTTAGTTGCTGAGGCATGTGGAATCTCCCCAGATCAGGGATCGAACCTATGCCCCCACATTGGCAGGCGGATTCTTAACCATTGGACCACCAGGGAAGTAACCACTTAACATATATTTTTAAGTTCTTACTTTATCTGCTACTCTCCTCCAAGAGCAGGGATTGGAAAAAATTTTTCTATAAAGGGCCAAACGGTAAGTATTTTAGATGTGGTGGGCCAAATGATCTAGGTTGCAACTACTCCATTCTGCTACCTTAGCAGGAAATCATAGAAACAGACAAAAGACAAGTCATAAACAAATGAGTGTGATTGTTTTCCAATAAAACTGAGTCCTGAAGAGGGAGTAAGAAGTAAGATGGACAACTGGATGAAGTCATTTCAGTCTTAGGCTGCAGACTACTTATATTCACAGAAGAGAAAGAGGATACTGTGTCCCAGGAATCACAGAGATCTGGAGTTGGCCAGAGTATATAATGGCAGCCCACTCCAGTGTTCTTGCCGGGAGAACCCCAGGGACGGGGGAGCCTGGTGGGCTGCTGTCTATGGGGTCGCACAGAGTCGGACACGACTGAAGCGACTTAGCAGCAGCAGCAGAGTATATAAAGGGCTTCCCAGATGGCGCTAGTGGTAAAAAACCCACTTGCCAATGCAGGAGACATAAGAGACACAGGTTCAATCCCTGGATTGGAAAGATCCTCTGGGGGAGGGCATGGCAACCCACTCCAGTATTCTTGACTGGAGAATCCCGTGGACAGAGGAACCTGGTGGGCTGCAGTGCATAGGGTCGCAAAGAGTCGGACATGACTGAAGTGACTTAGCATGCATTCACAGAACATATAGATGGAAGGGCTGGGTGATGGGAGCCAGAGTTGCCTGAGACTTGGTGTGTGCAGTTCTTTGTCCTCATGCTTTTTGTCAGTGTTAGGGTTAGGTCTTGGTAGATAACAGAGCCTCAAGGGTAGAGGTAACAGTAATATGACCTGTTGGTTTTCTGCCATCTGCTTAAAAACCCTTTTAATGCACTTAGGACTTTGCTGTTGGTCACCTTCCTTCTATGGCACTTGCTGAACACTATGGTTTTCCTTGAAGAGTATGACTTTTTCCCTCTCAGCTGGTCTTGATCATTGTAGGGATGGAAAGACAGTCCTTGACTTACATTTTCAGAGACTGGTAGCCTTGTAGGTAGGCAAAGTGACACCCAAGAGATGCCTTAGTCACCTCTGCTCCAGTGCCTAGCTCACTGCTCCATTCCCAGGCTCTTGCTATTGACCTGTAGCATATTCTTTGTCTTTTTAAAAAAAATATGACATGACAAGTCCTTTCTAATTATTCTTTCCTGTCAGAAGAACCAAAGCCATCTTTAAAAGAAGATTAAAAGAATATTTGAGTGCTTTTTAGATTCTCATTTAGGTTTATAAATCTATTTATGGAAAGTCCACTTAGCAGCTGTTCAGTCTTTCATCTTGGATCCATTGCAGAACCAATTGATTTTGTCCCATTCACCAGTGGCTTGCTTTATAGGTCATAGAATCTGAGGCATGCATAACTATAGAAAGGGCCATGTGAAAAATAATAAAATTCTATTTCTTAAGTGTCACCTGAATAATGAGTTAAAAAAAAAACAAACTTCTATTCATAAGGTCTATGAGAAGTACAAATGAACAGTAGAATAAATTAATAAGTGATTTCATTAAAATCTTCTGCATTACATAATCAAGACAAATTTTATAGATTATTTTCAATTTCAATTTCATGAGAATCAATTTGTAGGACACCAGGGAATGTTACTATTCTGCTCTAAACATTTTTGTAGTACTGTGGAGGCAATGGATTAAAAAATTGTCTTTTTTATGAATGAGAAATTATTGTTCTCACAGACTGTGTACTTAGCATTGTTTCTGTATTACAGAGGCATATTTTGGGCTATATATTCTAGACTTATTTTTCTAGTTTGTTTGTTTTAGGCTTTGCAATTATTAGTCTGTCTCATGACTGAGCAGCTTCACTTCACTCACTTCATACTTTCTCACTGGAGAAGGAAATGGCAACCTATTCCAGTATCCTTGCCTGGAGAATCCCATGGACAGAGGAGCCTGGTGGGCCATGGTCCATGGGATCGCAGAGAGTCGGACACGACTGGAATGACTAAGCACACATGCTTGTTAGAGAATGAAATTTGATCATTTGGCAACTGAGAATTCCTTAGGATTGATGGATAAACTGAAGAGCTTGTTTCTTTTTTAAATATGAAAGATACATTATCTAAATAACTAAAAAAAAGTTCAGACTGATTTTTTGACATTTCACATTATGAATTTTAAGTTGTTTAATCCTTAACCTAAAAGGATTCCCAAGTATTGAGGCTAGTATTGGGTTGGCCGAAAAGTTAGTCTATTTTTCTGTTCAATCTTATGAAAACCTCAAATGAACTTTTTGGCCAATCCAGTGGATTTTGTTGAGTAAATTTTCTTAGGATGAATCAGCAAGTATTATAGCAAGGATTTTACTCTGCATAATTGCATTTATGCTTTAGGCATTTTTTAATTATTAGAATTTTTTTATTTTTCTTGGATTAGTGAAAGAAGCAGGTATTCTTTGAAGAAACATTTTTACTGTAAATATTTTAGCTTAGCCACAATTAAGCTTTTTATCACATTATAATTAAATTAAACGAAGGCTATAATCTATAATAAATTTTTATCTGAAAGTGTAACACCCATAAATGTTGATTCCTTTGGCAAAATATAAAATGTGTCATCTTTATTTGCATTAAAGTTTATGGATTAAAGGATAAGGAATAGAATTATTTAACTGTTAAATATCTAGTTAAAGTAGATATTCACTCAAAATGCCAGCAAATTTGGAAAACTCAGTAGTGGCCACACCACTGGAAAAGGTCAATTTTCACTCCAATCTAAAAGAAAGGCAATGCCAAATAAGATTCAAACTACCATACAATTGTACTCATTTCACATGCTAGGAAGGTAGTGCCCAAAATCCTTCAAGGTAGGCTTCAACTTAAATGAGGCTTAAAACTCAACATTCAAAAACTAAGGTCATGGCATCTGGTCCCATCACTTCTTGGCAATTAGATGGGGCAAGTGGCAGCTTTTATTTTCTTGGACTCCAAAATCACTGTAGAAGGTTACTGCAGCCACAAAATTAAAAGATGCCCTTTGGAAGAAAAGATACGACAAATCTAGACAGCATATTTAAAAGCAGATACATCACTTTGCCAACAAAGGTCTTCATAGTCAGGGCTATGGTCTTTCCAGTAGTCATGTACAGATATGAGAGTTGGACCATAAAGAAGGCTGAGTGCCAAAGAAATGATTCTTTGAACTGTGGTGCCTGGAGAAGACTCTTGAGAGTCCCTTGGACAGCAAGGAGATCAAGCCAGTCATTCCTAAAGGAAATCACCCCTGAATATTTACTGGAAGGATTGATGCTGAAGCTGAAGCTCCAGTACTTTGGCTACCTGATGTGAAGAGCCAACTCACTAAAAAAGACGCTGATGCTGGGAAGGATTGAAAACAGGAGGAGAAGGGGGGAAATAGAGGATGAGACGGTTGGATGGCATTACTGACTCAATGGACCTGAGTTTGAGCAAACTCTGGGAGACAGTGATGGACAAGGAAGCCTTGCTTACTGTGGTTCATGGGATCACAAAGAGTCAGACATGATTTAGTGACTGAATGGCAAAGACATTTGGTTCAAAGGATCTAGTATTTCAATTTAGTGAAAAATGAATAATTTGGACAAGTAGTGGCCTTATTTTAATTACCTTGGGTTTTGATAGTCTATCATTTCATTAAAATATGTTGATGGCATACGTCTGCCTAACCTACTATGTTTGCATTTAGCTGTGCATACAAATGTTTAAATACACACACATACATATATATTTTTTAAAAATTAGCATTTCTATAACAGAGAAAGTAATCAAGAGCATTATTTCCAGAAGTCATTACTTGAATAATTTCAGTTACCTTTGGAAGCCAAATGCTCTTTATGAGTCACTGTGGCTTCTGAAGTGACTGAATTTTATTCTAGGAAATAATACACACACACACACACACATATCCAGAAAATCTGACTTGTGTGGTTGTCTTGTATTTCCCTGGAGCAGAGATGCTTTATAAGCCTAAAGCAACATAATTATGATCAGTTTTAGGACCAGAGTTTTAACAGTTATGATTTTCTTATGAAAATTGCCTTAGCAAAATTTTTTTTATGATCTGATTCTTTTTACAATCTCTGGAGTCTTTTATAGGAGGCACATTTCCACAGAACTAAGATGCAGAAAAGATTTGATGCCATCTTTGAAGAACCTCCTCTAATACTGAATCAAAGGGTTTAATATTCATATTTGAATATTTAATGCATTTCCCTTTTGTTATAACATTACAAGGGAAAGTGATTTTTATGCAAGAAAAATGATCCCTAAATTGTTTCTCATTTCTCTTTTCCTCTAAGATGGAAAGAGACATTGGATGGCAAGAATCTTGTAGAGCATAACGGTGGAGCTATGTTCCTCCAGCTAAAGCTGCTTAGTAGTTTCTAAAAACACATGCTATAGGGCAACCACAATTTTATAAAGCTTATTTTACTGAATTTGCTATGGCTTGGTAATACTAATGCAGCTGCAATGCTTGGATAAGCTTAGTCAAATAAAGCCTATAAAAATGCTCAGTCCATAGAAATAACTGCTCTGAGTGATCTAATGTCAGAAATATCGGTCTGTCAATAGTAAAATCCTATTCGTATAAGCTTTCAGATGATAGGTTAGGGAATTTCACTGTTCTGTATAATACTGACAGACCCAACACATTGTGGTAACTAACCCTGGATTAACTCTGAGGAAAGTGGCCCCTCTCTCCCAGTCCTTAACATGAATACCAAAGTCAAGTCCATGTGTGCGTGCCAAGTTGCTTCAGTTGTGTCCAAGTCTTTGTGATCCTATGGACTATAGCCTGCCAGGCCCCTCTGTCCATGGGATTCTCTAATCAAGAGTACTGGAGTGTGTTGCCATGGCCTCCTCCAGGGGATCTTCCTGACCCAGGGATCAAACTTCCGTCTCTTAATCTCCTACATTGGCAGATTCTTTACCACTAGTACCACCTGGGAAGCCCATCCGACAGTAAATACCACGTAGGTTCTTAGAAAATAATGGCCTAGTTTTCCATTTATTTCTTACTCCTTGAGGTGCTGAGGATATAATTTTATCTTCAGAATACACAGTAAAATGACTGCTCTTCTGCTCAATAAAAACTGAAATGTTGATAGGTATGAAGGGGCTAAAAGGAAAAAGTTAAACCATTCATCATTTTGTTTATCTCTTTGCTTTCTCACATTTTTTGTATCAGAATTTTAATTGCCTAGAGAAGAAGCCTTTTTATTAGTTACCAATGAGTGGCATCCTCCTCACATACAATTTAAGATCAATTTTTAGTCTATTTGGACAAATAATTCAGAGGATGAAATGTTAGAGACTAAGCAATACATAATACTTTGAAAACTCTGATAATGAGTAGTCTTCAGAAAAGATTCTGAAGAGTCTTTTTAATTCTTCAACTGGTTCTCTGTAACTCCTCTGTTTCAGTTTCGTTTCTTATCATGTGTGCAGCTTTATCAGCTGTTTCTAAAACCCTGTAAGTTCCTTAGAAGATTTGTATAAAGTATTGTTTGTGTTTACCTAATTGCTTGCATTTTTCAAGTATGGGCATGGATACCTTAATGTTCTTTTCAGATACATAAAAGAGCTTCAAGCTCATTTGGAAGTCCTTTGAAAAGCACAGGAAGCTGATTTTTTTCCCTGTAGAGTAGATGATTTTTAAAAAATACACAGCAAATCTTCCCTCTCTAATAAATTTTTTCAGACTGTATTTTATTCATGCAAGATGTGTTTTTCTTTATGGGGTATATGGACTCAGTTCAGAAAGATGAAGGTTTGGGCTAGGTTATTCTGTGGTTCTAAACCTATCAAATAGCTTAATGAAGATTTGGGTTCAAGTTAAACAAAATACAATATCCTATTATAATGGTGCCCAATTCTAAGCATACATTTTTTTTCTCACAAAATTTAAGTATTTTACTTCACTCAATATTAAAAAATTCTAAACAGAAGAAATGAATAAAGAAAATGTGGTGTGTATATATATATATATATATATAGTGGGCTATTAGTCAGCCATAAGAAGGAAATAATATACTTTGTAGCAATGTGGATGGACCTAGAGATTGTCATACTAAGTAAGTCAAACAGAACAAGACAAATATCATATGCTATCACTTATATACAGAATCTAAAGAAATGGTACAAGTAAACTTATTTACTTGTTTCCATAGTGTAGTGGTTATTACATTCCCTGAACATGTGAAAGGTTCCCCTGTTTGAAACCGGGCAGAAACAGAAGGGTATTTTGGAGATTCCCTAGTGGCTCAAATGGTATAGAATCCACCTGCAATGCAGGAGACCCAGGTTCAATCCCTGGGTTGGTAAGATCCCCTGGAGAAGGAAATGGCAACCCACTCCAGTATTCTTGCCTGGAGAATTCTGTGAATAGAGGAGCCTGGTGAGGAACTTATTTACAGAACAGAAATAGAGTCACAGGTGTAGAAAACACACTTATGGTTACCAGGGGTAAAGAACAAGGAGGAGGGAGAGATAAACTGGGAGATTGGGATTGATCAATATACACTACAATATATAAAATCGATAGCTCATAGTGACCTATTGTATAGCATAGGAAACGCTTCTCAATACTTAGTAATGACTGGTATGGAAAAAGAATCTAAAAAAGAGTGGATATATGTATAGTATAACTGATTCAGTTCACTGAACAGCAGAAACTAATGCATTTTAAATCAGCTATATGCCAATAAAAACTTTAAAAAAATCTATGTGTCTGCTTTTAATTCAAATATGGCAATAGAATTAATTCTGGAGTGATTATAGACAGTGTCAGTTTGTATTACTAATAATTACAGATGCATGAAAACAGTGGTACTTCATTGTAAATTTTATTTATTTTAAAAGCCCTGAGGTATTCAATAAAATCAGTTATATCCCTACTTAATGATTATATAATCTAAAATATCTTTATCCATATACATGCACATATGAAAATTTTGTGCTATTGAATTATCACTATTTTCCAACCAATGGATACAAATTTCCTTATAAATTGAAAACACAGATTTACTTTTGTTTATATTTGTGTGGTGTGTGCCTCGTTGCTTCAGTTGTGTCTGACTCTGTGATCCTATGGTCTGTAGCCTACCAGGCTCTTCTTTCCGTGGGATTCTCCAGGCAAGAATACTGGAGTGAGTTGCCATGTCCTCCAGGGGATCTTCCCAACCCAGGGATGGAACCTGTGTCTCTTATGTGTCCTGCATTAGCAGGCAGGTTCTTTACTACTAGTGCCACCTGGGAAGCCCTTATTTATATATAAGTATGTAAAAAATGTGGACTTCCCTCATAGCTCCGTCGGTAAAGAGTCTGCTTGCAATGCAGGAGACCTGGGTTCAATTCCTGGTTTGGGAAGATCCCCTGGAGAAGGGAATGGCAACCCACTCCAGTATTCTTGCCTGGAGAATCCCATGGACAGAGGAGCCTGACAGGCTACAGTCCATGGAGTCAAAAGAGTTAGTCACGACTTAGAGACTAAAGCAACACCATGTCAAAAATAGGGCTTCCTTGGTGGCTCAGATGGTAAAGAATTCACCTGCGATGCAGGAAACCTGAGTTCCATCCCTGGGTCAAGACAATCCTCTGGAGAAGGGATTGGCTACCTACTTCAGTATTCTTCCCTGGAGAAATCCATGGACAGAGGAGCCAGACAATAAGTCACAAAGAGTCGGACATGACTGTGACTAACATGAACTATGTCAAAAATAAACCAGGTTGGTTCATGAAACAATTGCCTAAAAATTCACTCAGAGAAGTAAACTTGAAAGAAGTATTGCATTTCTTGAAAGAACTTGAAAGTTCTTGCATTTCCTTGTTTCCTGAAAGTAGGTGATGCAGTGTGAGAAACCAATCATTTTTATGTGACTGCAGTTTTAAGCAGAAGCATTCCTTGAAGTCCTTATTATTATTACAGAGTACCTTCAAATGAAAAGAGTATAAATATTCTGTGTGCTCTTTTGGGGCAGGGAGGACTGTTACACTCTCTTAATGGAAAGAAAGTAAAAGCTATTGTGAACTCCACATTGGTAGGATTCGACGCCTCTGACGTAAAAGCAGCTGGAGATGATTAATTCTTATAGAAGAGTTGATTTCCATGAAAATTTAAGAAAAATAAAGTAAAAAACACTCATTTGAGTCAACAAGTTGTGGAAAGTTAGTGATGTTGAAGCATTGAATTTAGGATTTTTTCCCCAAATTGTAATAGCAGGTTCATTACTCAGACCTTTTCTCTTTCAAGGGGTTTGTAATTCAATGACAGTGGGGCTATTTAGCAGGAAAATTTCCGGGGCTAGGTAAAGCATTTCAATTATATATTTGGCACAGGAAGAAAACATGTCAACCTGAACATAAAATACTAGAAGATTAATTTTTCAAAAGAACTAAATACACTCATGGATCTTATGTCTATTCTATTCAAATCATATTTGCTAGGAACCAGTGTCTAATATTTCTTTGCCTAAAATTGAATCCACAGAATTTGGGAAATTTTCTATCAATCCCATATTCAAACTTCAAACTGAGAAAATCAGATCCCAAAATGACTTATCTTCTTGCATAAGAATTTCTGGGCTCATGAAGTCAGGATGGGTTATTTTCCTAAAATGAATCTGATTGAATCTCTCAAAATCATTGCCATGAAAAAGTCACATCATGGGTCTTGTTAATTAATTTCCATCACAAAGCTATTCCACTGACATTTTGATTTGGGTTGCTTAGGCATATACTGGTAGTATGGGGCCATGGCCATGATTTCCTTTAATTTATTATGAAAGATATAACTCTATTAAAATAGCTTTGTCTATTAAGCTTAATTATATCAATATTTGTTTGAGTAATTTTTAAATAATCAAACAGAAACATGCAGGCTGTGGGCTGAATTGTGTCCCCCACGTTCACGTTGAAGCCCTGTTTATTCCTCAGTGTGATGGTACTTGGAGATAAGGTGTTTGGAGGTAATTAGGTTTAGGTTAAGTCGTAGAAAATCCCATGGATGGAGGGGCCTGGTGGGCTGCAGTCCATGGGGTCATTAGAGTCTGACGTGACTGAGCAACTTCACTTTCACTTTTCACTTTCATGCATTGGAGAAGGAAATGGTGACCCACTGCAGTGTTCTTGCCTGGAGAATCCCAGGGACGGGGGAGCCTGGTGGCTACTGTCTATGGGGTTGCACAGAGTTGGACACGACTGAAGTGACTTAGCAGTAGCAGTAAGTCACAGAGGTAGAGCCCTTATAATGAAATTAGTTCCCTTATACAGGGAGACAGTATAGAGCTTGCTGAGCTCTCCCTCCCATGTGAGCACCCAGTGAGAAGGCTGTAATCTGCAAGCCAGCAAGAGAGTCCTCCCCAGAAACTAAGCATGCTGGTACCCTGATCTAAGACTTCTAGCCTCCAAAACTGTGAGAAAATCAATTCCTGTTGTTTAAGGCACCCAGCCTGTGGTATTTTGTGATGATCCCTAGCTGACTAGGAAACTGCGTCACATATTTGTAACTTGATCCTCAGCACTTTTAGTCAGCTGCACACTTATTCTGCCTAATCTGCCTGTAGAAACCTCTCCCAGGTGTTGTACCTTTTGGAGATTTAACAACCTTAATAATGTTTTAATTGCCTCATTGGAAAAGAGTGTCTCTTCCTAATTATTGGCATTATTTAGTAAATAAAAGCTTTTTTAGTCAAGGAGATTGAACATCTTTTTCTCTGCCCCACTCATGTTTCCTCCTCTGTGGAAGCCTTAATTAATTATTTTGACCAGCTAAACTTTCCACTTCTTCTGAAATGCACCCTGAACAATTTTTTTAACATTAATTTTTTTTTATTCTATACAGTTTTAATTCTATACAATTTTACTTTCCATTTACAGTCCTCACAAAATATTGGTTATTTTCCTTGCTTTGCACAAAACAACTTGGAGCCTGTCTTATACGCAGTAGTCTGTGCTTCCCGCCCCTTCATTTCCTCTCCCCTCTCCCTGCTAGTAACCACTAGTTTGTTCTCTGTATCTCTACATCTTCTTTTATGTTATATTCACTAGTTTGTTGTATTTTTAGATTTTATGTATAAGTGACCTCATATAGTATTTATCTTTCTCTGTGTGAATTATTTCACTTAGAATAATACTCTTCAAGTCCACCTATGTTGCTGCATATGGCAAAATTTATGAATAGATGTGCTTTAACTTCTATCAGTAAATATATATCTTAACTCAACATTGTTTCATGTCATAAAAATATATTTTGGTTTATATTTATTTCTGGATCGAAATTGTCAGAAATAAAAGCCACTGGCCCAAACCCAAAGAATGGACTTGAAGACACCAGGTGCAGCAGGAAGCAAGGCTTCAGTGATGGTCTTGCAAGATCCGGTGTCTGGTGAGGCACAAGCAGTGGCATTACAACAAGCAGTTTTGTCTCCTCGTGTGCAATTTCCTCCCCCAGTTCCTCACTGGCTGAGTACTGTGGGGTGAACAGTCCTCCGGGATGTTGCCTGCGTTTATTCCCTCCCTTCTTCTGGGCGGGCCCCTCCCTGACCTCTTGTTTCCTCCTTTCCTGTGCACCTACGCCATTCTTATGTTTTGCATTCATCAATAGAATGAGTCTGCATGAAACCCTATTCCTGTTCTTCTGTTTTGAACTCACCAATAGAATGAGTCCGTGTGAAAATCCTAGGCATCCCACCCTCCCTTTGTTTGCCCAGACTTTCCCGTTTTGTAATCCTTACAAACACTGCATACATAAGTAAGCTGTTAAGCAAGTTTGGCTGGTAGTAATTTTTCCACTCAAAGCCAAAAACCCTTGAAAATGGACCACTTTTAAGTTTTTTTATTTCTTACAAATTCACTGCATCCTGCAGATCCTTCTATCTGTAGAAATAGATGCTATTTATCATGATAGTTTCTTTAGTTGATTCTCTTTAGCAAAACTTATGAATTTTTTCACATTAAATATTTATTGGGGCCACATTGTGTAAAATAAGTGCTGTGCTAAGGTCTATGAAAGGGTAAATGACTTGCTTCCAACCTGGAACTTTGTTGAAAACAAAACAAAAACTATAGAAGAATTGGGATAATTTCATCCATGTGAAATTAATCCACTTAATAAAATATGTTGCTGCTTCAGTCATGTCCGACTCTGTGCGACCCCATAGATGGCAGCCCACCAAGCTCTGCCGTCCCTGGGATTCTCCAGGCAAGAACACTGGAGTGGGTTGCCATTGCCTTCTCCATTGTGTGAAAGTGAAAAGTGAAAGTGAAGTCACTCAGTCGTGTCTGACTCGTAGCGACCCCATGGACTGCAGCCTACCAGGCTCCTCCATCCATGGGATTTTCTAGGCAAGAGTACTGGAGTGGCTTGCCATTGCCTTCTCTGAATAAAATATGTTATAGAATAGTAAATAAGAACAGTAGTGTTCACTTAATAAGATCAAGGGAATATCATTATGGAGTTGAGATCTGAGGCAATTCTTGAAAGAGAATTTGGCTTTTAAGAGTGGAATTTCACCAGAATTGAAAGAGACCCGTGTACCCCAATGTTCATTGCAGCACTGTTTACAATAACTAGGACATGGGAGCAACCTAGATGTCCATCAGCAGACAAATGGATAAGAAAGCTGTGGTACATATACACAATGGAATATTAGTTATTAAAAAGAATGAATTCGAATCAGTTCTAATGAGGTAGATGAAACTAGAGCCTATTAGACAGAGTGAAGTAAGAAAGAGAAACACCAATACAGTATACTAACTCATAATATGGAATTTAGAAAGATGGTAACAAAGATCCTATATGCAAGACAGCAAAAGAGACACAGATGTAAAGAACAGACTTTTGGACTATGTGGGATAAGGCAAGGGTGGGATGATTTGAGAGTATAGCAGTGAAACATGTATATTACCATATGTGAAATAGATGACCAGTGTAAGCTGGATGCATGAAGCAGGGCACTCAAAGCCGGTGCTCTCAGACAACCTAGAGGGACGGGGTGAGAAGGAGGGTGGGAGGGAGGTTCAGAATGGGGGGGACACATGTGCACCCAGAGCCAATTCATGTCGATTTATGGCAAAAACTGCCTCAATATTATAAAGTAATTAGCCTCCAATTAAAATAAATTAATTTAAAAGAAAAAGAGTGGAGTTTCTATTTTTTTTAAATAGAAATAAAAAAAGGAATTCATCAGAAATCCTTACCCACTTTAGATTGGTAAAACAATGTATTTTAAGTTCAGTACGTTTTCATAAAGTGAATTCTAGTTATGCACTTATCATTGCTTTTCACCTTTAAATTCAATTTGCTGTTTGTCGGAAAGCAAGTTTTCTGAATGGAGAGGAACTGCTGTGTTGAAAAAGAAAAGTTCAAAAGGTAGGGGGAAAGGAGGCTTACTGGTGCCAATGCAAGAAGAGACATCTGTTACCTGGCAGTAAAGAGTACTGGGAGGGGAGCTAGGGGGTCACAGCGAGAGGTCATTGCCCACGGAGGGAGATCCTGCCTCTCACCCAGAACACAAGGGAGTTCCTCCTGGAAGGAGCCCTTTAATATTAAAATTTGACCTTGACCAGAACACCTCATTTCATTTAGGACCATAATAGCACAACCACTTAAAATATATGAGTGAGATTTGAGGTTTTCTTTCAGATATGATTTAAGAACAAAAAGAAAAGCTAGATATTTAGATCATTCTGATCATCACTCCTTATGACACAAACAAATGAAGGAAAATAATTATTTACATTCCTAGCAGAAGCAAAACCATCGATCAGAATTCCTGATGGCTGGTAATGTGGACTCAACCAAATTAAAAGAGTTTATATATTCTCATATAACTGGAAAGTCCAGTGATCAATCTGGCTCTAAACACAGCTGGCACCATGAACCCACATGGTGGTGTCTAGACTCTGCCTGTTTCCATCTAGCAGCAGATTCTTTAACTGGTGGGCTAGAGAGCCATTGGCAGATCCTACCAGCTTGGCAAGCCCAGCAGAAAGAGTGTCCTCCAACAGTTTCATGAAAAACGAGGAGGTTTCTGATTGCCTCATCCCTTCACAGTCCTGGGCAAGACGAAATACTCTGATGGCCAGGCTTGTCTTAAAGGCCCATTGCTATGGCTGAGGGAGGATTCACCTTCTAATCTCACCCCTGGAAAAAGAAATTCACTCGCGGGAAGAGTAGAGGCAGTGGGTAGGTAGGAAGGAGTGCTAGATAAAATAAAATAGAGGTGTGTATCTCTCCATCTCCCAGGTAGCTTAGGTAGCCAAATCATCCTCTGAAATATTATAATAATCACATGCCCCAGATCTGGGGGAAAAGATGGCAATTTAGGACTTTCATTGAAATTGGCAGGGGGTCAGTTTCTGGTTTAAGACAAAAGCAGTTTTTACCTTGAAAGAATATATAGTTTCTTTTAAAGTGCTTAGAATCTAGATTCTTCTAAAAATTATGTTAAATTACTACTCATGGTTTACTGATACTACACACATATGTATATCAATTAGAATATCTAGGATTATTTTGATAAAGATTGTTTTTGTGAATTGTCATGATTTATCTTGCCCTCAAAATCCATTTTCATTCAGTTTATATATATAAGAAGAAGCATGATTTAGTTGTTACAGATCTCTGCATATGATACATAGACATTTTTTATTGTAGTATAGTTGATTTATTAATACAATGTTGTATTAATTTCAGGTGTATGGCAAAGTGATTCAGTTACACATATACATATATTATTTATTTTTTAGATTATTTTCTCATATAAGTCATCACAAAATATTGAGTGGAGTACCCAGTGCTATATAATAGGCTCTTATTGGTTATCCATTTTATATATATAGTATGTGTGTTCATCCCAATCTTCTGATTTTCACTCCCTGCTGCATTTCCCCTTTGATAACCATGTTTGTTATCAATATAGGATTTATACATATAGATATTCTTCAAACACTAGGATTAATAAAATATACAAGTTAAAAAATATATAAATCTTCACTCTTCAACTGTATTTGCTTAAGGATCTTTTTAATAGAGTTTCTCCAAAATTGTTACTTATGTGCATGTTTTCTGGAACACTTAAAAATATAGTAAAGGTCATTCTTGTAATTGGGATTTACATTCTTAATATAATTTTTAAATAACATTTTTTTCCTTGGATAATATATACTCCCCCTCTCTTCTTTGCTCTCTAATTTTTGAAGAAAAAATTTAGTGTTAGAATTTTCCATAAACTGCATCTCACAATTAAATGTGAATTCATAATTAATGCTTTTATGAAATGGATATGCAATATTTTATTTATACCATTCTAGAGTGTAGGTGTCTTTCTTGAGCATCCTGGAGGAGAGTGCATTGCTATTGTCCCAGAGGAGTAATAATGGTCGAGTGTGCATGGCGGTTTCCTCATCTGATTAACAAGGCATGAGGAGGTTAAGTGAGTTCTTTCAGAAGGCTTGTGATTTATTCTTCAATGCATAACCTGTCTGTGAAGCTGGTCTTTGGAACCACTACATAGACAGCCCCTAATTTTATTTTATAGAGCAGTCTCTTGGCCCTCCAGCCAGAGCCCCACTTCTTTTGAAGCTGATTCTGGCTATCTGGCAATCAAAGTAATTTGTATGAAATCAAAAGGAATGGAATGAAAAAGTAGTCATGGAAAATACAGTCATATACCCTCACTGCTCTGCTTCAATTGTGAGACACCAACTTTCAAGAAGCATCACCCATGTCAAATTACTCAGTAATATTTTCCTCTCATTTTTTTCTGCCATATCAATAACTAGCTCTTGTCATCTTCAAAGTGCTTCTCAAACATTAAATAATCTCAGATTACACACTCTGTTCTTTGCATTTATCTTGACCACCTGTCAGAGAAGGCAATTTATTTCCCCTCAATTTTATTCCTCTTGGCTGTGCATGTGTGTGGCGTCTATAAATAAATGTGAATGGAAATTGAAAGGTACAAGCTAGTGTGTTTCTATAACAAAGGCTACACATAATTTTCCTTAAACAAAATAACCTTCAGATTACTTTCAAATTGCTTATGGTTTTGCTGTTGGATACTCAGAATATGTTTTCATCACTTTTTAATCTTAAGTAGAATTTTTGAAGATGTGAAGATGGAAGACATAAAAAAGATTTTAAAAATTGCTTAGTGTTAACTTTATTTTGTATTTATTTAAAATATCATACCATAATTGTTTAGGTAGGACTGTAAGGTGAAATAAAATTTAGAATATACATTAAAAGCAGTTCTTTAAGCAATTAAAAGTCATATTTTAACTCTATACTTGCATTCAGTTCAGTTCAGTTCAGTCGCTCAGTCGTGTCCGACTCTGTTGCGACCCCATGGACTGCAGCCCACCAGGCTCCTCCGTCCTTGGGATTTTCCAGGCAAGAGTACTGGAGTGGGGTGCCATTGCCTTCTCCAAAACTTGCATTACTTCCTGAATTTATAGTTTCTCATTTTTTTTCTGATAAAAAAGGAGAAAATATATAAATTCTTACTATATTAAAATTTTCTGTCTTTTAAAAATGTGACCAGGGTTCAACTAATTTTGTATCAAATTTCACTAAGTTTATTCATTCAGTTTCAAGATACCAAGCAGCTGTGTACTACATTGTCTGCAGAAATACTCCCTAATACACAGTTCACTGAAGTGACTCTGAAGAGCAAAAGCAATTCTTCCCATGTTCTCTATACAGTTGTAGTAGAAAGCCTTCCGAGGTTAAAAATTGGGAGATTAGCAACATATTAGCTTTCAGGTGGGCCTCTCCTAAACACTCACAATTCACTTATTCTCCTGCAAATCATTATTCCAAAGATTTGATTCACTTGTAGCCCCACTTGAGTCTTAAATCGCATTTCAAAGCACTTCTATCATTCATCCATTTTCAGAACTGCCATTTAGAAGTGATGGGAATCTGGCACCAAAATCAATGAGAGGATATGATATGAGCTCTTTCCAATTTTTTCTTCTTTGAACACCATCTCAAGTACAGTGTGAAATCTGTTTTTTAAAGTTATTTTTCCATCTTGATATCATTTCAACTAAATTGAGTTCTCGAGCTTGAGATATGTATTCACATAGTTTTTCAGAGAAAGAAATTCATTGTTACTATTGTTAATTTATACCTAGAGTTGTTTTAAAATTTTAATTAAATGTTTTTAACTGCTGATGTTTCTCATCAGCTTTTTACTCTTAAAAATATATGCCTAGATTCACCACTGTCATCTCAAAATAGTTGCACTAGTTACATCTGTTTATTACTGTTATTTAGTCGCTAAATCATGTTCGACTATTTGTGGCTCCATGGACTGTAGCCTACCAGGCTCCTCTGTCCATGGGATTTCCCAGGCAAGAATCCTGGATGGCCCTTTCTTTCTCCAGGTGTTTGTTATTAATACCTACTAATATATGTATACACTTGAATGTGTTTGATTTTCTTTCCCCAGTCAGTCTAGATTTTATGTCATTTATTTTATTTTTTTAATATATAGGGGAGGTAATTACCATTTTATTGGTAAAGAAACAAAAGGGTAAAACTTTATTAACTAGAATACTTAATTTGCATGCGTTATTTTCATTTCTTCTGTCAATTAATTGTCTTTTGAACTGGATTTATACTTTAAGTATCTGGTGTACACATCTGTTTGAGGGTTCAAACCTTATTTTTGTACTTTTAAAGAATTCAGTTACACTGATAATTTTTGTACTATAACAAAAGTAACTATTTTTATTGATCATCTCTCTTAATTTTGTTAATGGGGTAAACAGTATCCATTAATATGAATCAATTAAAGTATGCATTCCTCTTTTCCTATATTACAAAAAATATATTGATTAGAAAAGACAGTGAGGGAATTATAACATTCTTTTTTTTTTTTTTTCTGGTTCGTTGGAAATGTCTTAGCCTAATGTGTATGCTTATAAAGTGGAAAAAAATGTCTGCATTTATTAGGAGTTAGGCCCTCAACCTTTGCTTCTAAGGTTAATCTTGTGCTTCTAGGCCTTCCTTTTAATGACAGTAGTGGTTGTAATCCTGTGGAAATGGTGGGCAATGTAATGATGATGATAATGAAGATTATTCTAAGAGTAATTCCATTTAGGTGAAATTTATTTTGTGAAAAATGTCAAAAAAAGTTTCTGGTGAGGAATGGAGAAAAAAACTTTTTAAAAATTTTAATGTCACAGAAGTTTGAAAATTTGCTTTTTTAAAAAAGAAATTGGGAATATAATTTAGAGATAAAATTGAAAATATTTTCTTATGTATATTAAAATATTATTAATCAAAAAATTCACTTTCCTGATGTGTAATTCTTTAATTGTTGCAGACAATGTAGCTCATATTTAAAGTATATGAAATATGTTGTTAAGTTGTAATGTTGGCAAAAATATTTGGATTGTTAGTATTTTTTCTCCTTAGCACTTAGGCATTTACTTCACGTCTGTATAATTTCTGGTTGGTTTTCAATTGTTTTTAAATAAAACATGATGCATTTATTTCAAATTATCTCTATGTTTCCTCTTGAGATAAGTTTCTATGAGTAAAGATTATCGATATAATCATATATGCCTGCTCTCCACTGAGAGGCAACTTTCTGGGCATGCAAAGGCAGCAACTTTACAGGAGAAACATGAGTTACAAAATTTTTAAATATTTATACATAAAAGTATCATTAAAAAGAAAAGGTAAACAGTTGAAGGAAAAAAATTGCAATATAAGTTTAAAGCAGTACTATCCTATAAGTGTGTATTTATTTATAAACATGCATGTCTACATGCATGCATACACATGCATATATGTATATGTACATTTGTTGTTGCTTTAATCGCGAAATCGTGTCCCACTCTTTTTCGACCCCGTGGGCTAAAGCCACTCAGGCTCCTCTGTCCATTGGATTGTCCAGGCAAGAATACTAGAGGGAGTTGCCATGCTCTCCTCCAGGGGATCTTCCTGACTCAAGGGTTGAACCCATGTCTCCTGCATTGAATTATTTACCACTGAATCACCAGGGAAACCTATATATGTACATATCAGATCAGATCAGATCAGATCAGTTGCTCAGTCATGTCCGACTCCTTGCGACCCCATGAATTGCAGCAGGCCGGGCCTTCCTGTCCATCACCAACTCCTAGAGTTCACTGAGACGTTCATCGAGTCAGTGATGCCATACATATATATAAAACAAAATACTTACATATACATTATATATATGTACATATGAACACAATTTAATAAACCACCAAAAGGAGCTTTCTAGAAAAATGAACAAAAAACTTCACAAGATAAGAAATATAAATGAAGAATAAACATATAAAAAGCTTATCTCTAATAATCAAAGAATTGCCAATGAAGTTGAATTATCCTACTATGTGATAACACATATTTTGAACACTGGTAATACCCAGAGTTGTCAAGGATAAGGAAACAGACTGCCTGCATATACAATTTTCTAAAATAGACTTTCAAATATATGTATATATTCTCAAAAGATATAAAAGTAATTATTTTATTTGCCCAGAAATTCTATGTTTAGAAAATTCTCCTAATAGAAAAATCATTAATAAGTGCTGAGAAAACTTCTGCCATGTTCCAGGGTAGAGTGCTGTTTGACTAAATTATGCATAGCCACGGAATGACATGCCATGTAGCCACTTAAGTGGTGTTTTATGGAATACATACAGCAAGAAAACATGTTTATTATATATCACCTAGTAAAAAAAATAACAGAGAGTATGATGATGACTCGTCAGGAACAAATAAAATCACGTTTATGTATTTATTTGCATATGCCAAAAAGTAGGTGTAATTAGAACAATATGTCAACAGTTGTTTTGAGGTGCTGAGAACACAAATAAATCAACTATTACTTAATAAAGAGTCTAAATAATTATCTATTTATGTATTTTGCTATTTTTTATAGTTTTGAATTTTCAGTCATAAATGTGTAGACTTTTAAAAGCAAATATAAAAAGTTTTTGGATATAATAAGATTTTTCCAACATTAATCTCTTAGATTTTCTGTGCCCCTTTCACAAATAAAAATGAATGACATCAATAGAGGGTCAATTACGCTGTTAAACCAGGATATCCAAAAGGAATTTCATCCATTTGAACTATTTTATCCCTGATTTTGTTTCTCTCCCAGAGGAGATATTTTGCTTGCATTTAGACCTGACGTATGAACCTAAATAAATGAAAAAGGTATTAAAAAGCAACTTGACCAAAAAAGCCATTGCCCTTGATGGTAGTGGATAAAGGCGGTGGTAAGGGAGATGTAAAAATGATTGAAGGTGATGCCAAGGTTTGTGGCCTGGATGGCAGTATTTATGGAACTTAGGAGACTAGGAATGCCAATTATGAGGGCCTATGGGTATTAGAGTGCAGGGTAAATGCTGAGGAAGTAAAAATGTGGTAATGGGCAGGGAGTTTGGCCCTACCACTAAGGGGGTGTACTCTGCCATAGAAAGTGCGGTAAAAGAGCTATATGTACTTATATAAGTCTGTGTTTTGTGAGGGGTTTTTTGTCATCAATATTTGATGTGAAATTCTAAACTGTAATTCTCCTTTCTCAAATGTTTGATTAGGAAATGCATCTACAACCACAACTGTGATAGACAGCAAGAATGGATCTGTGCCCAAGTCCTCTGGAAAAGTGTTCAAGAGGACAGTCACAGAGGACCTAGTGACGACATTCAGCTCCCCAGCAGCCTGGCTTCTGGTCATCGCTCTCATCATCACATGGTCAGCTGTGGCCGTTGTTATGTTTGACTTAGTGGATTACAAAAACTTATCAGGTAAGGTCCGTGAAGTTTGGCCCTTACATGAAAAGAAGCGGTGTTTTCTCCAGCTCTAGCTTTGTTTCTGTTTGCCCAGCAAATAAAGCGTCCTACTACAGACATGCTTGAAGGCCACTGAGGGCTAGTTCCCATCTTCACCTTTCCTTCTTCTCTTTGTCTGTTTTCCTTATAGATTTCAAATGCAGCCTTATTTGAAGAGCTGATTAAAAGCTGAATGCTATAGTCCCATGAGGTTAATGTTCCCAAAGCATGGTGGTGGTGGATATTTGGTTTGGGAATAGGGATTTTTTCAACCAATAATAAAGGATAATTTGTAGATCTTATACTTGATTAGTACTCCTTTATAAAGGAGTAAAGTGTAAGGGGTAACATAAAACTAAACCAAACCAAATAAAGCACTTTTGGATAAATGGAAAATTGTGTAAGTCCCCTCACCATCTGGTTCCAAGCTTCCTTCCCAGATATTCTCTTTGCTCCTCCCATTGAATGAATAGCCAGTCACTCAGTCATGTAGGACTCATTGTGTCCCCATGGACAAGCAAAAATAGTGGAGTGGGTTGCCATGCCCTCCTCCAGGGGATCTTCCCAACCACCCACATCTCCTATGTCTTCTGCATTGGCAGGTGAATTCTTTACCAATGAGCCACCTGAGAAGCCCTTGCTCCTCCCACTGAAACCCCCTATTTTGAGTTTTCTAATTATTTGTAATGAGATACTATGACCACCATGTGTTTTTATAATTTGAAGTGAGATAGGTATAGCACTTTACTTCCCAGTAAAGTACCCACCTGCCAATGTAGGAGACATGGGTTCAGTCCCTGGGTTGGGAAGATCCTCTGGAGGAGTGCATGGCAACCTACTCTAGTATCTTCGCCTGGAGAATCCCATGGACAGAGGCACCGGGCTGGCTATAGTCATAGGATCGCATAGAGTCAGACACGATTAAAGTGACTTAGCACATACACACGCAGGAAATTCACAAGTAATGAAATTTAGATTTTCACTGTGGCCTATTCAATGTCTGAGTATGTTGTTCATCTCTTTGTTCAAGGTCTTTTTGTATTTTTTAAATTATATTTGTTTATTTACACATCTGCCACGCTCTATTGACTGAGTTCCTTGAGGGAAGGAATCAGTCAGGTGCTCTGTATGTATTAAATGAATAGATGAATGAGTTTATGCTTATGCCTTTGTAGCATAAGCAAAAACATTTCATCAACCTCTTAATGTGCTCATTCATATTTGCACTGAGCACCCCCCAACCCACCTGTTCTTTCTGTAGTAGGAGTGGATTCAGTAGAGCACAGAAACTGTTATATTGCATTCTATATAGTAAGAGATCCTCTATTTCTCATTATGGTATTTTGCTTATTCAACAGTTATTATCATCAAGTATCTACTATATGTGCCAAGAAATGGCTAAGTTAAAAGAAATGCTAGTAGGAGTAAGGGGAAGTCATAAAAATGTATGGTTGGGTTTATTGACATGGAGGTGTGACTGAGTTGACTGCCCCCATAGCATTGTAGCTGGGCTAAAGTGAGCATGAGCATCATACAACAGAGAGACAAATCCCACGATGTCAACCAGAGCAAAAGGGCTGTTTATATAGAGCCATGAGCATCTGCTTTAAATAGGCAGTTGTTTTGATACTGTGTGTAAGGCAGCCTCTTAAAAGAATATACTGTTAAAAATGTGAATAATATAAAATATGACCTAGAATTTTAAGTGAAAATCAGTTGGTTACATTCCTCTAGGAGATTTCATTTCCCTTGAGCCTAATTGACTGTGATATTTCATCCATTCTTTATAAGAATTTCATTCATTCAAATTTTAGAACCAAATATGGTCATAAAATATAGTTCTTCAATTTTTATAGTAGATGTATTTTAGAATTGCATGTAAATCTAATATTTGTAAAGTTACTATTTTAATAAGTGTACTAAAGAAATTACTGTTGAGTTTGTCCTTAATTATTTGATAAAATGAGCAGCTACATATAATTAGACTTTCAGGTTAGATTATTTGAATGCAAGACACACTTACAGTCCACAGTAGAGCTTCCTTGGACTACTGTAATGAGAAACTATGGATAATGCCTCTGTTACTGGTATTGCATTTGATTGGCAAAAAATAACCTCTGTATTCCTACTACTTCATTTCTTCTTTCAGGAAGTGCTTATTAAGTACATCTTCTTTGTGAAGACTCTTCCTCCAGTTCTCTATATTTATTAATGACCTAACCATCTCTCCATCCCCTGCAAAAAGAAACCTGCAAGTCATCTTTTAAATCTTCTGGGCACCTGATCAATTACCATACTGTATGCCAGCCAGCCTTCGTGCCCCTCATAAATTTGCTTCCTCCTCATATGACCACGGTCTCCATTACGACACTTTAAACCTTGATTGTCGTTCAAGGGTGCTAGTACACTTTCTTCTTGCCTGCCTCATCCAGTCTCTCCCTTTTAACATTGCCCTTAAGGTATCTTTATAAAACATAAATTTCATCACGTATTTTTGCCAAGTACAGCTCCCCTGGCATGAAATTCAAGTCCTTGGCTTGGCCCTTTATGTTTATCTTGTGATTCCACTCATGTGCCCCATGCTACCTCCCACTGCTCTCACCTGTTTTCCTTCCCTAGGAGCACATACACTCTCACTCCTCCCCGCCTCCGCTCACGCTGTCCTTTCCCCATTCCATGATCCAGTATAGCAGAAAGTGTACGAAAGAGGCTAAGAATGTTTACTCTGGTACTGGATTTCCTCTCTATTATTAATAAACCCAGATCTTGGAACTTGCTAGCTGTTGTGAGAAAAGTTGCTTGGAATTTCTTTGCTTCCGTTTCATCATTTAAACAGTGGGGATAATATTAGTACCCATGCAATAAGATTATTAAGGAAATCATATGAATGAATTTATTTGTGGAGTGTTCAGAACAGAACCTGGTTTATCACAAAGTACTGTATACATTTTAATATCACTAGTAAGAGATTCATTCCTCTTTTCTTGAAGGATAAATTCATCCCTTTTTTGCTAAATGTTTCCAGATTTCCTAGGAAAAACTCGCTGTGCCATGCTTTCCTTTTCTTAGTCCCTTATGGGCACCAGTATTATCAGCAGCTATCACATTGTATTATTAATATCTGTTTACTTGTCCATCTCATTCAGAAACTTAAACTTATTCAAGGAAGAAACTCTTTTATTCATCTCTGTACATGAGTATCTGTCATGTAGCATATGTTTTGCTGTATATTGCTTAAAGGAATGAATAATGCTGATATTTTGATTTTGAAATAATTCCATAATTATGAAGAAACAAATATTTATCATAAAAATTTTATTTCACCCAGCTTCTGAGCAACTTAAAAATTAATAAGTAATTTAATTTTTAAGTAATTTTAATTTGACAAAATTATGTGTGTGTTAGTCACTCAGTCATATTGTACTCTTTGCCACCCCATGGACTATAGCCCACCAGGCTCCTCTGTCAGTGGAATCTTCTAGGCAAGAATACTGGAGTGGGTTGCCATTTTCTTCTTCAAATTTTGGGACTTCCCTATAGCTCGGATGGTAAAGAATCTGCCTGCAATGCAGGAGACCTAGGTTCAATCCCTGGGTCGGGAAAATACCCTGGAGAAGGAAATGGCAACCCACTCTAGTATTCTTGCCTGGAGAACCCATGGACAGAGGAGCCTAGTGGGATACAAATTGAACAAAATTAGAATAAGAAAATTAAATATGTTTATAAGATGAAATGATACTTGTCATATTTTGTAATAGTCATCTACGGCTGCATAGTAAATTACCTTAAAAGTAAGAGGTTTAAAGAATAATAAATAACTATCACTTTACACAGTGTCTGTGGGTCAGGAATTTGGGGATGGCTTAGGTGGGTGGTTCTGGTATAGCATATATCTTGAGGTTGCCATGAAAACACTAGCTGGGGTTTCAGACATCTGAAAATTTTTCTGGGGTTGCGGAGTCATTGGCAAGATGTCTCACTCACTCGGCTGTCAAGTTAATGCTGGTTTGTCCTCAGAACATGGCACCTGGTGTCTCTAGACTGAGTGATCCAAGAAAGAGCGAGACAGAAGTCACAATGCCCTTTATAACCTACACTTGCAAATCACACACTGCCATTTCTGTAAAATCCTTTTGGTCACACAGTTCATCCCTACTCAATGTTGGAAGAGACTGCACTGTGGTATGAGGGCCTGCAGGCAAAAATCACTGGGGCCAATGTGGTGGTTGGCTACCACATATTATATTGTCAGAAAGTTATATTGCCAAGTTATGTATTTTTGGATAAATACTTAAATCTAAAGAAGTAGCATTCAATTCTCTTACTTGACAAAGAGAGACAGGTGCAAAGAGAAAGATGGTATATTGGAATGGCTGGTATCATGGGGCCATATCTAGGAAAATGCTGCTGCTTCCAAGTCGCTTCAGTCGCGTCCGACTCTGTGTGACCCCATGGACTGCAGCCTACCAGGCTTCTCCGTCCATGGGATTCTCCAGGCAAGAACACTGGAGTGGGTTGCCATTTCCTTCTCCAATCTAGGAAAATAAATATTCTCTAATGAATTTGAAATCTTAAAAATCTCAAAACTAAAATTCTCAATGAGATATATATATATATATATATAATTCTTCAAATAAGAAATTAAAATACTTTTTGCTAATTAAAATTTGAATAATTTCTAGAACCAAAGGAGTATAAGTTCAAGGACATTGTATAATTACAGCATAAAACTTCTAACTCGTATTAACCACTGGTTGGATAGTATACATACACTTATATTAAAATTCTGATTTCTTTTCTCCATTTGTTATGTTTTCAACCTCCCTTTTTAATGTTATTTTTACAACAACAACATTTTTGCAGAAAAAACATTCACTTCATTGAGAGTTTCAAAATGTAAATGATTCTCTTATGTTTCTAATGCTATTTTTAATTGGTGCCTTTCAAACATTTACTGGGGATAAATATTATTACTATGATGAGGCTTCTGTACTGCATAATAGTCTTTGAAATATGTATTGTTAATGTTTAAAAACAAGGTTGGTGGTAGAAGAAAGCATATCAGAAACAGTTCTGAAGGCCAGGCAGGTTTACTGTCCTTGGGCTCTGGCACTTGAGAAAAGTAGATAAGCAACTCCAATATATTAAAAAATGTTTACAGAGAAATGAAAATCTGTTTTCATAAGCGAGTACTGGATTGGGAAGAATGATTCTCATCTGGGCAATCTTCTCAATTCCCTATTTTCTGAATTTGATTTGGTTGATCTGTATATAATCTACTTGTGAAAAACAGTAGAAGTAGCTTTTAATATGTGCTTAATTCAAAAGACTGGGTTCACTTATATCTCTATAGCCTACAAGTTAGCATTACTAGGTGGTTACATTTTCTTGTCTGTAAACTAGGGATGACACCTGGATTCCTGGTCTGAAAAATTTGTGACTTTGCTTCATCTTTTCAAATAGGACAAATTTTAGGACACCAAAATCAGATACTACATAAGAGATTTCACCTACCCTTCATTTCTTACTAAATGCAATGTCGAAATACTATTCCAGTAATACTCTTGTCTACTTTGATCGGAGTAGAGTCACTATCAGATCAGATCAGATCAGATCAGTCACTCAGTCATGTCCAACCCTTTGCAACCCCATGAATCACAGCACACCAGGCCTCCCTGTCCATCACCAACTCCCGGAGTTCACTCAGACTCACGTCCATCGAGTCAGTGATGCCATCCAGCCATCTCATCCTCTGTCGTCCCCTTCTCCTCTTGTCCGCAATCCCCCCCAGCATCAGAGTCTTTTCCAATGAGTCAACTGTTCGCATGAGGTGGCCAAAGTACTGGAGTTTCAGCTTTAGCATCATTCCTTCCAAAGAAATCCCAGGGCTGATCTCCTTCAGAATGGACTGGTTGGATCTCCTTGCAGTCCAAGGGACTCTCAAGAGTCTTCTCCAACACCACAGTTCAAAAGCATCAATTCTTTGGCGCTCAGCCTTCTTCACAGTCCAACTCTCACATCCATACATGACCACAGGAAAAACCATAGCCTTGACTAGATGGACCTTTGTTGGCAAAGTAATGTCTCTGCTTTTGAATATGCTATCTAGGTTGGTCATAACTTTCCTTCCAAGGAGCAAGCGTCTTTTAATTTCATGGCTGCAGTCACCATCTGCAGTGATTTTGGAGCCCAGAAAAATAAAGTCTGACACTGTTTCCCCATCTATTTCACATGAAGTGATGGGACCAGATGCCATGATCTTCCTTTTCTGAATGTTGAGCTTTAAGGCAAATTTTTCACTTTCCACTTTCACGTTCATCAAGAGGCTTTTGAGTTCCTCTTCACTTTCTGCCATAAGGATGGTGTCATCTGCATATCTGAGGTTATTGATATTTCTCCTGGCAATCTTGATTCCAGCTTGTGTTTCTTCCAGTCCAGCGTTTCTCATAATGTACTCTGCATATAAGTTAAATAAACAGGGTAACAATATACAGCCTTGACGAACTCCTTTTCCTATTTGGAACCAGTCTGTTGTTCCATGTCCAGTTCTAACTGTTGCTTCCTGACCTGCATACAAATTTCTCAAGAGGGAAGTCAGGTGGTCTGGTATTCCCATCTCTTTCAGAATTTTCCGCAGTTTATTGTGATCCACACAGTCAAAGGCTTTGGCATAGTCAATAAAGCAGAAATAGATGTTTTTCTGGAACTCTCTTGCTTTTTCCATGATCCAGTGGATATTGGCAATTTGATCTCTGGTTTCTCTGCCTTTTCTAAAACCAGCTTGAACATCAGGAAGTTCACGGTTCACATACTGCTGAAGCCTGGATTGGAGAATGTTGAGCATTACTTTACTAGTGTGTGAGATGAGTGCAATTGTGCGGTAGTTTGAGCATTCTTTGGCATTGCCTTTCTTTGGGATTGGAATGAAAACTGACCTTTTCCAGTCCTGTGGCTACTGCTGAGTTTTCCAAACTTGCTGGCATATTGATTGCAGCACTTTCACAGCATCATCTTTCAGGATTTGGAATAGCTCAACTGGAATTCTATCACCTCCAGTAGCTTTGTTCATAGTGATGCTTTCTAAGGCCCACTTGACTTCACATTCCAGGATGTCTGGCTCTAGGTCAGTGATCACACCATCGTGATTATCTTGGTCGTGAAGATCTTTTTTGTACAGTTCTTCTGTGTATTCTTGCCATCTCTTCTTAATATCTTCTGCTTCTGGTAGGTCCCTACCATTTCTGTCCTTTATCGAGCCCATCTTTGCATGAAATGTTCCTTTGGTATCTCTGATTTTCTTGAAGAGATCTCTAGTCTTTCTCATTCTGTTGTTTTCCTCTATTTCTTTGCATTGATCGCTGAGGAAGGCTTTCTTATCTCTTCTTGCTATTCTTAGGAACTCTGCATTCAGATGTTTATATCTTTCCTTTTCTCCTTTGTTTTTCACTTCTCTTCTTTTCACAGCTATTTGTAAGGCCTCCCAGAGAGCCATTTTGCTTTTTTGCATTTCTTTTCCATGGGGATGGTCTTGATCCCTGTCTCCTGTACAATGTCATGAACCTCATTCCATAGTTCATCAGGCACTCTATCTATCAGATCTAGGCCCTTAAATCTATTTCTCATTTCCACTGTATAATCATAAGGGATTTGATTTAGGTCATACCTGGATGGTCTAGTGGTTTTCCCTACTTTCTTCAATTTCAGTCGGAATTTGGCAATAAGGAGTTCATGGTCTGAGCCACAGTCAGCTCCTGGTCTTGTTTTTGCTGACTGTATAGAGCTTCTCCATCTTTGGCTGCAAAGAATATATCAATCTGATTTCGGTGTTGACCATCTATAAGTAATGTAAAATAGGAAATTTATTTTGTGTGACTTGGAGATTCTTGGAAGCTGATTAAGCAGTCTAGATGAGGCTGTTGTAATTTATCTGGTACAGGGTCAGAAGTCGACAGAGTTGAAGACAGGATAGAAGAGAAACATAACTTTTTCTTTTCTCTGTCTAAATTCTTGGCTAGGGCCCCTCTAGCAAAAGACAAATTAACAAGAGAAAGGCATTCAGATTTATTTAATATAAGTTTTATGTGACATAGGAGCCCTTCATAGGGCAATGAAGACCTTAAGGGGCAGTTAGACTTGAGCATTTTAATGGTTGCTTTGATGAAAAGTGGTAAAAAAATGTGACAGGACCAAAAAGGGTCTGAGCTAACTATAGCGAGCTGGAGGACACAGTGAGGCCTGTTCATTCAGATTCCTCTGGACTTTTGGGGACAAGGACATTACTTTCCTCTGGGCATAGTGGGTGCCCTCTCACAGAAGGATTTATGACCTGCTTCAGAGGAAGATCAGAAAATTCTTGCACATGCTCTTTCTCTAATTGTTCCAGCTTGGTATGCTATGGAGCCACAGGTTGGGGTAGCATATCCTGAACCCCTTCACTGAAAAGGACAGATGGAAGTAGAAAGGGGAGACTAAGGATGAATGGAACCCTCATTTGACTCTTACCACTTCTAATTACGATGATGTGGGTGAGTTTCAATATAAGCTGGTGCCTTCCACCTTGGGAACACACGAGCCTTACACCAGGGTTTCGAGATGCTGAAGGAGGAAATCCAGTGGGAACTCAAAGACATGCAGTCCACTGCTGTCACCGGTCAAGATCAGCCTGTATGTTTGTCGTGATGTGCATTGCATGAGAGGTGACGAAGCCTGCTCTACACCAACCTTCAGAGAATAAACCATGGTTATTACTTCTATTTTGTCCTCCACAGCTCCTATAAATTTCTCTCACACACAACAGTTACCTGGAACATTCATAGAAGGGAATCCTGGGAAACAGTTCTAGTTAGAGATTAGAGAGCACACAAAGCCACACCATAGGATGACTGTATCATCCAAAACAGGACACCTGCGAGAGTGGAATGGAGATCACAAGGCTGCTAGAGGCCTTGCCCCCAAGCTTCTGTAGACTCAGCCAGGAGGTCCTTCCAGAAAACAGAGGGGTGTCCTGATAATTTAATGACTCCGTATCAGAATTTGTGGTCTTTGTTGATACTCCTTATAGACTTCTTTGTCTTATTTACAAATACAACTTTCTCTCTAAACAATAAATGCAAGCAAGTAGTATTGCTAAAGAAATGACTACAAACTTAGAGGCCTTTGTGGATGTTAATGATCTTCCTCTAGGTCAGAATGTATGGGAATAAATTGTAGTGATTTGTGGCTTTTCTTAACTTAAGAACAAGGGTCATAATTTATTAGCATCTTCATCCATAAGAAGGGAAAATCATTATGTGGCTATATCCGGGGGGTCTCAAAGCACATAAAGTAATTTTTTGCAGACATTCCACAAAATATTTCAAAACAATTTTGAAAAAATAGAGAAGATAATCTATGTAAAACATACCTGTTTGGCACATAGGAAGCACTCATTAAATGTAACTTGAATTTGAATCTTATTACCAGGAAGTAAGATCAGTAATCTGAGAAGAGAGCCAGCAAGAATATGATGGTAAGAAGCATCAATTTCTTATGAAAGTCTTGCAGACATCTCCTGATGTGCCTTTTAAATAGATTTTCTAATGAGGTGTGCCATTTATCTACTGCTCTTGAAAATTAATTTCCCTGATTTTTCTTCCCCTGGCACTTAGCCCAGTAAAACAGGTGCACTGTTTGTCAGGGTTTGAGTTGAGAGGAGCAAAATGACTTAGGGAAGACCCAAAGTCAATCAGAATGTTTAAATTTAACATTTAATAGTTATGTATATATGTATATGTGTGTCTGTGTGTGTGTGTGTATAGAAATGACTGTGTGACTGTATATACATGAATTTGTTACTGCATTTCAGGAGACTTGGAAAACTGGAACACTAAATGCAACATTTTAAGACTTTATCAGTTCTCCTGTGTACTGAGTTTTCAAGAATAGTTGACATTTTGTGTGCTTCTTATTCTGATTCAAGTCTTATCTCCAACCCCACATTTTCTGTTCAGTGTCCCAGGCTTATTTAGTCCTCTTGGTCACCATATCTAAAAGGATACATTTCATTACTTAATTCCAATCTGCTCTTAAACACCTTAAGGAGATAGCAGTTTTTGTAGTCCAGTGGCTCCCAGATCCTAATCAAATTTTGTTGATTCTTCATAAAATGAAGAAAAAGATAAAGAAGAATTTATCCACTTTAAAGATGTGTCCTTATTTCTATTATTTATACATTTTTGGTCTTAAAATTTTCTTTTGAAATGATGATAATGGTAGGTACTGTTTCTGTTAGTTTTTTAAATGACATTTTCTTACAAAATAAAAAGTTAGCAATTCAATGTAGGGCTCCAGGTTTTTGCTGGTGGCAGTTTTCAAGGTCAAAAACCCCCAAATTTGATACCAATGCTCTATTCCGTTCATTTGAACCTTGGCAAATGATAGTTTATATTTATAAACGCATCTAGTTGGATACAATTATAAATCATATCAAATGTTAATACCCACTTTTCAATGGTCCAACTATTAAATATCTTTTCGTGCTGCGCTTGGATTTGCTTCCTTAGAGAAACCTTTTCTGAACTTTCAATGTAAATCAAGGTACTCTATCCTAATTCCCCATTATATCATTTACTCTTTACTCACAGCACTTATTACAAGTTGTATATATCTTTGATTGTGTGTGATTATTTATTTAATATCTCTCTTCTCTACTGATCTGTTAGTTTTGCAAGGAAAGTGACTAACTGTTTTATCTGCTTGATTTTTCTAGTACTTAGACGTGTTTAGCACTGTGAGCTCAATAAACATCTGAATGAATGCTAAGATGAAAGCATGAATATATAAGTAAATAAATAAAGGAAAATGTGGTAGCATTTTTTACACTCTGAATGCTGAGTAATGAGCATAGTTGTTCCTTATGATGACTTTGAAAGTGTTAGGATTCACTTTTTAAACTTCTGTTTCCCTGATTGAAACTTAAGCATCTCAAAGAAAAGATTGTCTCATTTATCTTACTATTCTTGTTAGCCTGCTGACTGCCTGCCACATACTGTTTGGTACAATTTGTATGAGCTTAACAGGAGTTATTTGCTAAGCATACATAGCAAGCAAACAAGCAAAAACACAAGACAGCAATAATAAAAGAACACATGGACCTCAAGACCCGAGTGAAGTAGTGAAGTGCAGGCTCTGGACTGAAGCCCTCACTCCAGTTAGTAGCTATGTAACCATGGAAACATGACTTTCTGTGCCTCAGTTTCATTCTCTGTAGGCAATGATAGTATCTGCTTCATGTGGTTCTATGAACACTGAATGAGGTAATATATACAAGACACTTGGAATTTTGAATGGCACATAGTAATTGTTAGATAAATTGTAGTTAGTATTATTTTAATTTATTCTTCATGACTTTAAGGCTATTCAGTGTTTCAGAAAGATGAATAGGCATATTTCAAAAAGATGGATTGACTACATGCTTTCCAATTTTAAATATCACTTGAATATACATAGATTTTCCCAGTTACACAATAGAAATACAATGATTAAAGTATTCTATTTTATTTTCACACTGAAGGAATCTTCTTAGCCTTTCTGAAATAGTTTGTTATTTTTGTATGATATATAATTAGTACATAATTCATGACCCTACATGCTACATTTTAATGTGGTGAAAATAACTTTAAAATGATTTCTGTGGCTAACATAGTGATAGAATAGCTAAAGAGAATATATAATATAGTCAAGAGTTTCTCAAACCAAATCTTAACTTGATGAAATACATGTTTATTAAATAATTAGTCAGAATATGCTAATTGCTATATTAACCTCAAATTTAATATCTTTCTTCTTCACTGGTCTGCTAAGTTTATAACATACTGATCCAAGTAAGTCATCTAACTGGAGTACTATGATATTTTAACTCTTCTTCTGCTACCAGAAAATTAATTCTATAGCTTGGAAAAAAAAATCTGTAGAAATCTACTAATATAAATCTACAGAAAACTTGCTTTCTCATTCCTTATTAAATCATGTAACATTGGGATTATATTTATATTTCAGCTATAATATACTTTTCTAAGAGGAGGAAAGTTAATTTTTCCAATTGATGTAATAACATCCACACCATGCTTATTAATAAAAGTATAATAAGACTCTTAAATTTTTCTATAGATGCTTGATAAGAATAAAAAACAACAGCCAAAAGTTGTTTGTGACTTTTATTTCAGGATATAAAATGCCCTTGGATATAAAATGACATGGATCTAGCTCCAGCTAGCTGGAAATATTCCAGGCTTAAACATCTGCAACGCAATTTTGCCAGCAAAAAAATTGGTTGATTGGGGTCATATTGAGAAAGAAAGGTGAAATGTACATTTATTTGCATTAATGCTTCTTACTGCCTCAAAAAGTAACAGTTGAGGTACAGTGAAGGACAACTTAGAAACATACTGTGAAACTGTTTAACACTGACATAATCACACGATTTAAACTAAATTTGCTTGTTTTTAATTTTATTAAGTTTCCACACAAGTGTACATTTCTAAAATATTGAAGTTAGTTAATAGTGAAGATGAGTGTGGGAATATTTCAATTGCAAAAATGTTAAAAATCAGAAGGAAAATGCACACGCCTCCGAAGTTGAATGGCAAGAATTGGAGCCTCTGACTATTCAGATGTAGATTAGAAAAAGTCACAGTCATTTCCTCAGGTGGTCAATAAAACAATGAACTCACTAAGTCAGTCAGTTCAGTCATTCAGGCCTGTGGGACTCTTTGCAACCCCATAGACTGCAGCATGCCAAGCCTCCTTGTCCATCACCAACTCGCAGAGCTTACTCAAACTCATGTCCATCGAATTGGTGATGCCATCCAACCATCTCATCCTCTGTCGCCCCCTTCTCCTCCTGACTTGAGTCTTTCCCAGCATCAGGGTCTTTTCAAATGAGTCAGTTCTTCGAATCAGGTGGCCAAAAGTATTGGAATTCAGCTTCAGCATCAGTCCTTCCATTGAATATTCAGGACTGATTTCCTTGAGGATAGACTGGTTGGATCTCCTTGCAGTCCAAGGGACTCTCAAGAGTCTTCTTCAGCACCACAGTTCAAAGGAATCATTTCTTCGGCACTCAGCTTTCTTTGTAGTTCAATTCTCACATCCATACACGACTACCGAAAAAAACTATAGCTTTAACTAGATGGACCTTTTTCAGCAATGTAATGTCTCTGCTTTCTAATATGCTGTCTATGTTGGTCATAGCTTTTCTTCCAAGGAGCAAGCATCTTAATTTCATGGCTGCAGTCACCATCTGCAGTGATTTTGGAGCCCAAGAAAATAAAGTCTGTCACTGTTTCCATTGTTTCCCCATCTGTTTGCTATGAAGTGATGGGACTGGATGTCTTAATATTAGTTTTCTGAACGTTGAGTTTTAAGGCAACTTTTTCACTCTCCTCTTTCACTTTCATCAAGAGGCTCTTTAGTTTGCTTTCTGCCATAATGGCAGTGTAACTATGTATCTGAGGTTATTGATATTTTTCCCGGCAATCTTGATTCCAGCTTGTGCTTCATCTAGCCTGGCATTTTGCATGATGGACCCTGCATATAACTTAAATAAGCAGGGGGACAATATATAGCCTTGATGTACTCCTTACGAACTCACTAAAATTGCTTGTAAATCAGGATCCTAGTTTTTCTTTGCTTTAAATACATCTAAGTATCTACATCTGAAAGTATTTTGGTTTTTTTTCAAAATTGTAACTCAAATGGGTTTTATTTTTTAGTATCTGATGCACTTCAGGGGCTTTGTGTTCACCCTTTATTTTTTGCATCATTCTCACTAACAGATGGAGCAGCCTGTCTTTGCAATCTAATACAGGCAGTATCCAGAGCACAGAGGGAGGAGAGAGAGACAGGAAGAGGATGATGAGAGAGGTGGAGAGAGAAAGGGAGAGAAAATGATTTGGGGATATGTGGTTATCAGGAATGTTAAAAGATAAACTAAGGCAAACTCAAAATGTTAAGAATATGAGCAAAAGCTGATTCCTATCAGACTGCACCAAACCACGAGTGGTTAGCAGTGCTCTGCAGACAGGACCTTGGAAAAAACTTCTATCGAGAAGTGTGCTGTATGCTGTTGTGTCTGACTCTTTATGACCCCATGGACTGTAGCTAGTCAGGCTCTTCTGTCCATGGGATTTCCCCAGCAAGAATACTGGAACAGGTTGCCATTTCCTACTCCAGGGGATCTTCCTAACCCAGGAATGGAGCCCAGATTTCCTGCATTCCCTGCATTGTCAGGCCGATTCTTTACCACTGTACCACCTAGGAGAAATTATAAAGAATCTGCCTGCAGGGCAGGAAACCAGGGTTTGATATTCGAGTCAGGAAGATCCCCTGGAGAGGAGAAAGGCTACCCGCTCCAGTATTATTGCCTGGAGAATTCCATGGACAGAGGAGCCTGGCAGGCTGTAGTCCTTGGGATCACAAAAAGTCAGTCAGGACTGAGTGACTAACACTTTCACACCTAGAAGAAGAGGCAGAAGCAAAGGAAGGGAGTCGTTTGATAGGCTGCAGCCAAAGCCTTTGCCTTATTTGGGAAGGGATAGTTGTCTCTTTGCAACTTGTTGTCCTCAGATCTGATTTCTTAACCTTGAGGCATTTGAAGGCTTTAGTTTTTGTTTGCTTACAAAGGCTGCTATGGTTTTAGAACCACCTGTCTAATGGCTTTCTAACAAAGAAGTACAAGTTACCGCTTCAGGAAGATCTTGCTTTTTAAAAGGGATTATTACTCTTAAAGAAATATGTGTGTGGGAGGGTGTGGTATGATAGGAGAAGGCCTCATGAAGGTGTGTTTTCAATGTTGCTACATCTAAATGTTTCTAGGTTTAAACGACATCTCATTCCTGTACCGTCAGTCTTTGCTGTATCCCCTCTTTCCATTCTACATGTTTATGTGTTTTCTAACTTGAAAAAACCGACAAATTTCCCTCACATCCCTATATCCCTATTTAGCTCTTAATGCAAACCTTTTTGTTTCTGTCCCTGTGGCCAAGCCCCTCTAAGAGATAATCTGACACTATTCTATCACTCTGCTGAAATGTTTCAAATATACACTTGATTTCTAAATAAAGAAACGGAACAGATGAACAAAAGAACAAGTAGCATAGTTATATTCATCTCAGTTAAATCTTGCAGTACTAGAACCGTTGACTGACACTTGCTTATTAAAAACATGACCTCTTATGATTTTTATTCTTTTCCAATTGTGTTTTATTTTATTTTTATTTAAATGTGTTTTTTTTTTTTATTGTATCGGAGAAGGCAATGGCACCCCACTCCAGTACTCTTGCCTGGAAAATCCCATGGACGGAGGAGCCTGGTGGGCTGCAGTCCATGGGGTCGCTAAGAGTCTGACACGGCTGAGTGACTTCACTTTCACTTTTCACTTTCATGCATTGGAGAAGGAAATGGCAACCCACTCCAGTGTTCTTGCCTGGAGAATCCCAGGGACGGGGGAGCCTGGTGGGCTGCCATCTATGGGGTCGCACAGAGTCGGACACGACTGAAGCGACTTAGCAGCAGCAGCAGCAGCTTCTTTCCCCTGTTAGACAATACCACCTTATTCCATTGCTGTGATGACTTTGAGTTTCCCATACAAGTGATGAGTAAGTTGCCATCATATTTAGCTTGCTTATCTTTAATATATGGCTTTCAGTCTAATAATAGGATCAACCCTTCCTTAAAATGGTCAGATAGTTAGATTAAAGGCCAAAAACAGTGATACAGTTCTAAACAATTAAAGCATCCAAGATAAGTTTTAAGAAATACATTCTTCCCACCATGGGAGTCAGTAAGTGATTTTTATTTTGAAAAAAAAAAAAAAAGAGCTCATCAGTGTTTTTATTTTCCTCTTAATTGACCTACTTGCTCAGAAGTTTGCTTATAACTGACCTTCACACATAATAACTTCCCAGTTCACATCTTTGTCCCTAATCACGCTCCAATTTTAGAAATCTAGTTTCCTGTTTCTTTAATTAGAATCATGAGACTCCTCACAGTCTTTCCCCACTACTCGTGAACATTCAGCGATCAAAAAGAATTGTTTCTACTTTCTAAAGGTCCCTTGATTCTGCTTACTCTGACCTTGTCTTTATAACTCCTGCCTTAGTTTCCCCCAGATAGTTAGAGGAGCCTCATATTTTCTCTTTGCCTCTAATCTTACCTCTGCCTCCTTGCTCATTCTTTGGCCAGACTACTGCAAATTGCAAATCTCATTTTATTATTCCCCTGTTTATAATTTTAGATATATTCCTTTACATATAAGTATGTATGTGAAAGAAATACATGAAATAATGAAAGGATAAGTCAAAATTAACAAAATTAGGTAGCTGTTGAAAGAAGAAGACACTACAGCAAGTGATCAGAATAGCAACACAATTTTCTCTCTTTCTTTCTTTTTAAAATATTTATTTATTTATCTATTTGTCTACGACGCCGGGTCTGAGTGCAGCACTCCAGATCCTCAGCCTTAGTTGTGGCATGTGGGATCTAAAGGATTGAATCTGGGGCCCCTGCATTAGGAGCACAGAGTCTTGGCCACTGGACCAGCAGGGAAGTCCCACAATTTTCTTAAGATGTGCTCTTAAATGGATTTTGACTTCGAGAACTCATAAATGTCTTTTTATATTTTAAATAATTTAAATAAGCCCCCAAATCTGAAAACACACTGAAGCAAATGAATCTAACTATATGTGAAGTTATTGGTATAACCAAAGAAAATAATTACTTCAAATAACTTTAAAACATACAATTCAGACTCTCTGTCCTTTTTGTGGTATAGTTCAAGTACAAAAAGAAACGAAAAGAGATCTGAAACTCCATTCACTGCTTTTATTGTTATTAGTAGTATTGATGTCATTTTATTTGAAATTCTTATTGGTATACTGTAGAAAAAATGAAGTAATTAATTCAATTGATATTATTAAGAAATAATATTTTCAACAGAAGAGAAGTGTATCATAGCTGAAAAGGTGGGTGAAAATTCCAGATTTTACTTGGAAATATCAGTGTAAACACATACCTTTTTTGAAATTTAATATTTCTTGCCACAACAAGCCAACTCAATGAGCACCGCTGCTAAGTCGCTTCAGTTGTGTTCGACTCTGTGCGACCCCATGGACAGCAGCCCACCAGGCTCCCCCGTCCCTGGGATTCTCCAGGCAAGAACACTGGAGTGGGTTGCCATTTCCTTCTCCAGTGCATGAAAGTGAAAAGTGAAAGTGAAGTCGCTCAGTCGTGTCTGACTCTTAGCGACCCCATGGACTGCAGCCCACCAGGTTCCTCCGTCCATGGGATTTTCCAGGCAAGAGTACTGGAGTGAGGTGCCATTGCCTTCTCTGAGTGGGGTGCCATTGCCTTAGCACCGCTGATGATCAAATTTTAGTCTCAAAATACCATTTCCCAATAAAAAGAACCATGACTCCTTCAAGAAGTAGCTGATTCCAGACTTTGGCAAAAGAAAGATAAAAACATTCTTTGGACATTTTTTGACCTCAAACAAAAAACAATCAGACAAATGATGGAAAAGACATGTTTATTGAAGTATTTATGGATCTTGGATTTAGAATTTAAGCATCTAAGATTTGCTTTAAAATATTTAGTAAGCCAGAAAAAAGAAAAGGGTGGGAGAGAAGAAATATATAACTGTGAAAATGTTGATAATTATCAAAGCTAGGTGTATGGTGAGTTTGTATTGAGTCCCTTTGGCTAAGATAAGACTGTGTCTTCCAGAATTCCCTCGTCTGCATAGTTGTGGGCTTGTGTGAGCCGGAAGAATCATTGTGTGGGAGACTTGGGAGGCAGAGGCAAGCAGGACCAGGAAGGTCACTGCAGCTGGCCTGGTGCAGCTGCACACGCCTGTTGTCCCTGATCCCTCGGCTCGCCTTGTTGGCGTGGTGACAAGCGGCCCCTCCTGCAGCAGCCCCAGCTCCTGCCAGAGCCTCCTTTTGGCATCGTCAGTCCTGCCTGAGGTGCATAGTTAGCTCCATGAGAAGCATGAGAGCTTCTCCTTTTTGAAGAGGGAGGCTTGGAGGTCATACGACCGAAGCGGTTTCCATTGTGTTATCTCAGCCTTCCCAGGCTCCAGATTCCACTGCCTCCTTCACTTTTCACCCATTTTTTGTTCCCAAGCGCCTGTTGTTCCCTCTTCAGACCCCAGCACCACAGGCATTAGTAAAAATCATTCTTAGTGTGGCGACCATTAGAAGTACCACAGGAATTTCATGAGTCCAGCTTTTTATATCACCATATTCTGAGGGTTATTCATTGAGGGTGAGGATAAAAGATTATAGGGAATTTCAACCTCTCTATGTGACCTGTGTTAAAAATCTATTGGAAGGAAAATCTATACAAGAGACACTTGATTTTGAAGTTAAATTATTTATGTAATTCAGGGCAGGAGATTACATACAACTTTTCACAATGTTTTTATAGTTTTAAAATATAACATTATTGAGTATGGCATTGTCATGGTACTCATTTGTAAAAGACATCATTTAAACATATCAAAATGAGATTTCATCATATACTTTTCTCTGCAAAAACATCTGAAAGATGCTGTATAGAAGCATCTCACAAATTACTCATGACTTAATTGTGTTCCTGTGTGCTAAGTCACTTTAGTCATGTCCAACTCTGTATGACCGTATGGACTGTAGCCCACAAGGCTCCTCTGTCCATAGGATTCTCCAGACAAGAATACTGGAGTGGGTTGCCATGCCTTCCTCCAGGGAATCTTCCCCACTCAGGAATCAAACACAGGTCTCTTACATCTCTTATGGTAGGTGGGTTCTCTATCAGCAGTGCCAACCCTGAGTTCCTTCTCAGAAAGGAACTGATCTAATATTTATATTTCTTGCTTAATGACAAAATATAAATTAATACAAAAATCATTTTAACCTATATTTTCAATTTCAAAGAAATATTGCAACATAGATTAAATTTCATATTTTTGTCCATGTGAGAATCTGTTACTTAATCCAAAGCATGTACTACAGTAGCTGAATTTAATTTTCTTTGGCCTCCTCTCCATTTTATTATTATTTTTACCTTTGCTTCTTTCAAACCCTTATCAGTCATATCCACTCCTATTAACTCTTCACTGTAAATCATTTTGAAGTACTACTATAAGTGGTTTTAAAGACAGGATATTAAAAAATGGGCCTCTCAAAATATTTCTTGGATAGAAAATCTATTTTTAGAAAAGCTATTTTAGGGCCACAATTTTTCACTATGTTGGGTACAACAAAAGTAGCTTACTGGATACCAAAATATCATGTGTTATCTCTAGAACTGAAGCAGTCTTACAAATATATAGTTATTTGCTGAATTTTTCAAGAGAAAGTAATGGGAAAATTTGTAATTCCAATTAGTGTAAGTTTGACAAACTTCATTTGCAAGGATGTAAATACAGTTTAGAGGTTGAATATGAAGGAATAATGTTGCTGGATCAAACATTTCTTGAATTCTTGACCTCCTTGGATGTATTACTTCTCATTTCTCGTATTGGCATTATCTTCAATTTGAAATGAAATAGAGACTATGAAAACAATAAACTTGCAGGAAAAAAAAGGAATGCAAAAGACTGTCAGAGCTTGAATGGGTCTCCATTGTGATGATAACAGCTAAAGACGATAGTTCTGACACGATTGAGTTTAGCCAGATATATTCAAGGCTGCTGGTCTAACCCATGAGAAATTGGAAGTTACTTCACACTGGACCTAGAACACTTACAATGTAATATCTTGAGTAATCATCACTTTGATGAAGACAGTGACCTTTCTGCTGCTGTTTAGTCTCTCGTGTTTAGTCATGTCTTAATCTTTGCAACTCCATGGGCCATGGCCCACCAGGCTCCTCTGTCCATGGACTTCTTCAGGCAAGAATACTGGAGTGAATAGCTATTCCCTTCTCCAGGGGATCTTCCTGACCCAGGGATCCAACCCAGTTCTCCTGCATTGCAGGCAGGTTCTTTACCACTGAGACACCAGGGAAGCCCAATAGCCTTTCTAGTAGATGTGAAAGCACCTGTTTTTGTTCATTAATTCTTAAATGTCTGTGCCTAGTATCAGCAATGCTGGAGACTCTGGGGTCCAAAGAGTCAGAGGGCTAGTAAGCTCACTGTGAGTGCTTTTTGTTTCTAATATGTCCTGGTTAAAAATAAGCTGAATCAGAATTTTGACTTTATATCCTTAGGAAATAGTTGACTATTCTGAATGATGTGAAATCTCAAGTCTCAACTGTTTAATAAGAATTTGTGTTTTCTCAGTTACATTTCTGCATATAAGAAGCCTGATAACATAGTGGCTGCTGCTGCTGCTAAGTCACTTCAGTCATGTCCGACTCTGTGCGACCCCGTAGACGGCAGACAACCATTATTTTCTGACAGCATTCAGATCATTTTATCTTTTTGTCTTGTTTTTCTTCCCTGTGTTTCCCTTCCTCTCCTGCTGATGGGTAGCTTGGGAATGGGAAAACACATCAATAGCTCTATTCTGCACTGGTAAAGTTCTAGGGAATTCTGTTTACCCAGAACAAAAACTCAGTACATCAAGCAAAAATTATTGTGTAACTCATAGCATATTAAATGATGCATAATTTGCTAATATTTTTCTTAACTTGGTCAAAATTTCACCAACAGAGCCTGAAGTGTTGAAACACTTTATGGCAGAAAATGAGAAGCTAGACATTTCAAATGTAATAATTTCTTTAGGTCTGGAATCACCACTATATATTATGAAATAACACCCCTCACATATCAAAACTAGAGAGCAAGCCCATAAATGGCAGCACTATGTTAATTATAGGGCTTCCCTCGTGGCTCAGCAATAAACAATCCGCATGCCAATGCAGGAGACACAGGTTTGATCCTTGGGTTGGGAAAATCCCCTGGGGAAGGAAATGGCAACGCACTACACTATTCTTGCCTGGGAAATTCCATGGACAGAGGAACCTGTGGCCTACAGTCCATGGGGTTGCAAAAAGCTGGATGCCACTTTGTGACTAAACAACAACAACATTAATTATATTACGTTTAAGATATTTCATGTAATAAATGCAAAATAATTTGTGTTAAAAGAATTTTATATTTGAGTCGGACATGACTGAACGACTGAACTGACTAAACTGATACTGAGTACTAATATGTTTAAGATAGACACATCAACATATATATAAGTGGAATTTTTTTCTAACTTAGGTAGAGTTTATGACACTTAAAAAATCCTTAGCTCAGATTAGATCCAAATATTTGGATGTGAATATTTTCTGGGAGATAAGAGGCAAGCACTGGTTGTTTCCTGAGCCCTGATGAAAGCAGTGTTTGGATGTCACAGGGTCTAGCAATGTGGCCTTGAGGACTTAGGGACTAAGTGATCACAGGGTCATATTTATGGCAGTGCACACTTGTGGAGCACTGCTGTGATGCGCTGTGCTCTGGGTGTCAGTCGTTGCCCACTCTCTGTGGCCCCAGGGACTGTAGCCCGCCAGGCTCCTCTGTCCATGGGATTTTCCATTCAAGACCAGTGGAGTGCATTGCCATCTCCTACTCCAGAGGATCTTCGCAAGCCAGGACGTGAACCTGTGTCTCCTGCATTTCCTGCATTGGCAGGCAGATTCTTAACCACTGAGCCACCTGGGAAGCCCAGACTACCATATGTGTGAGTTAGATGATTCTGAAAATTCAGTCAGTTCAGTTCAGTTCAGTTCAGTCACTCAGTCATGTCGCAAAGAGACACAACCCCACGAACCACAGCACGCCAGGCCTCCCTGTCCATCACCAGCTTCCGGAGTCCACCCAAACCCATGTCCATCGAGTCGATGATGCCATCCAGTCATCTCATCCTCTGTCTTCCCCTTCTCCTCCTGCCCTCAATACCTCCCAGCATCAGGGTCTTTTCCAACGAGTCAGCTCTTCGCATCAGGTGGCCAAAGTATTGGAGTTTCAGCTTCAGCATCAGTCCTTCCAATGAACACTCAGAACTGATCTCCTTTAGGATGGACTGGTTGGATCTCCTTGAAATGGAATTAATAATTATCTAACACTTGCTACATCTTTTACTTTATTGTAGGTGCTTTACACCTGAAGAGTTTATGTATAGTAAGGTTGAATGAAGCTCAATAAATAGCATCTGGCAGAGACTTATGGGCAGAGAGTCAGAAGATGCCTACAAGCCTGGTTCTCTGGCCATCCTGTGGAGTGGCTCAGAGAGACACTATTGCTCGTTCCTTCTTTAAGGAATGCAAGAGGTTGGCCTTATAGTTGGAGGGATCACTCCTTTGGGAATGGATACCATGCAGTCAGAACTAAGGTCCCAAACACCCCAGGGGCTACTGGAAATGACAGTTGTGCAACATTTGGAGACCTTGAGAAAGATGAGATCATACACGGAGCCTGCTGCTGAGGGCAGGAGAAGCCACTAGGCCCAGATAGCAAACTGGGAAGAGCCCTTGGGTCATTCAGAATTCAAAGGCAATCTTGCTTCTCCCTCAGTGACATTGATTAATTACCAGGCACTTTCCGATGTGCTGTGAATATATTATCTCATGTAATACTGATGTCAGCCTTGTGAAGTATTGGTACTCTTATTGTCATTTTTCATTCTAGCCAACTGAAGCACAGAGTACTTTGGTTTTGTATCATACTGTATAATACTGTTTGCCAGAACTAGACATATTATAAATTGAGGTATGAGAAGGCTGAATATAAAGACAACAGGCATAAGGGGTTGAGGTCTTAGTTTAGACCAGTGACTTCAGAAAAGGAGATATATCAATGAATTTTATAGATACGGCAGAAGTTAATTTTCTCAACACCACACAGCATGTGGATGGTGTAAACACTAGGACTAAGTCAGCTAAATAAAGCACTCACTCTGGTTGCCAAATTTAAGAGGCTCCAAACAACTCTGTAGTTAAGATGCCAGTATTTTAATACCATCTCTAATATTTAAAAACTAATGCAAAAATTTGGGATGAGCAAAATTGTAAATAAAGACAGAAGCATTATTACTGATTTTTCCTTTTGTCTCTGTCTTCATTATTGCACAGTTTAGCACTAGATAGGAGAGCTGAACTTGAACACTATCATTCTGAACTCTGAGCCCATGCTTGTAAATGTTGTCATTTGCTGATGCTTCTCAGGATTTGAAAGATAGAGAAGAGTCAGTTATATGTAAGACTGATGGTCAAAGATAATGATGAAACCACAAACTTTGTTCTTTAGGAGTAAGGCAGAGAAGATGACTAATTTAATTTCCTGTGTATGTTCTCATTTAGAAATGAAGTATCAATATAGTTTGGCTTCAAAGACACTGGATGAATAAAAATCTTATTTAACTTAAAACCTTTCTTTGACTCTCTTGCATCTCTTGGCACTCTTTTATCAGTGCCAAGAATCCAATTACTGATTATAAGGAGCCTTGCATTCAGTGGTATATTTTTCTGCAAGAAACATAAGAGACAATTAAGAGTGAGTTGAATATTGAGAAACATTTCTTATCTCATATAACAGAAGCTCAGGAAGTATTCCAGGGTCTCAGTGCCTCAGCAATGTCTTGCTGAGATGTTGGATGAAATACATCATACTCTGGAACCAGTTTTGAATTCACATTTTTGATTGTTTTTTTGGTAGCAGTATTGTATAGTAGTTGAGTCATGATCTGGAGAGAGCAAAATCTGGTTCCATTACTGACTAGCTATGTAGCCTTAGGCATCTTATTTACATTCCCTCTGTCTCAATTTTGTCTTTAAAATAGAGATGCCTACCTCACTGAGTTTTTGAAAGGAAAAAGTGAGTTAATATACATTTAAGTTCTTACTGACAGGTAATATACACCCTAAAAGTGTTGGCTACTACCATTTTTATGATTATATTTTTTATAGTGTATGTAATTTAACTCATGGAAACATGAGAGGTAGGAAAGTATGATTAAAAAAGAAGGCATCTATAAAAGGTTTAGTTGCATTGTATAATATTATTCCCACTGATGTAATTTGGATGTGATGTCTGAGAGTCGAAATCAGAATTAACATGAGGACTGCCATCTTTTTTGAGATATATCTATCCCTATATGTTTTTAAAGTTATTGTTCATTTGACTGAAAATCAGAAGCTGGTCTCAAGCCAGCATTTTTTTAATAAAAATAATGCAGTTTGATGATTTTAGAACCATACAATATGCATGTCTGCAAAGTATACATATATATATATATAGTGCATTTAAGCATAAGGATAATTAAACTATCTATTTTGTTGGATTTTATTAAGTTCCTCAGTGAACACTTAGAAAGAAGAGGAATGGGGAAATGGTCTCAATCTATTCAAATCATAAAAATCCCATTTGCAATATTCTTCCATTAGATATAAAATATACTGCTGCTAAAAATGCCTTTAATGGTGCCAGAACAATCCAGTTTCTTACATATAGTTCTTTTAAAATTCTCAATTGCAATTATAAAATTCCATTTCATTTCCTTTCTCTAAGGTTTAGTCTCACCTTTCAGACTACCATATCTTATTCACATGAAACTCTCCAGAATGCAGTGAAATACGGTCGGAAGAGTAAAGTTATACTGTCACTGATTCATGGAGGTACATTTCCCTGGGACCAGTTGTAACTTGGCATCCCTGTGATGGGCTGTGAATCCTCTGAAACAGAACATAAAATTAAAATTTTGCTCAGAAATCTCCTCTCTCATATTATTTCCCCTCTCTATGGGATCTTACCCATCAGCATAAAAATAGAATATTCTTCCCTCTTGAACAATACAAACAATGGAAACCCCACTATGGTTCCAGTCCTTCAACTATTGCCCAATCTCTGTCATTTACTTTACAGTAAAATACATTTATTATCTGTAAGTTCTTCCCATTTGGTCTTGAATGTATTTCACTGAAATTGCCCTTTGAAGGTTACCAGTGACATCCTCATCATTAAGTCTAAAGTTCTATTCTAAGTCTTTGTCTTTCTTGACTTATCAGCAACATTTGCCAACTGCTCACTTTATCCTCACTGAAACAATTTCTTGACTTGATCTCTAGTACATTATACTTTCTTTTTTTCTTTCCTCTCAATTAATCTGTCTTTGTGTGTCTCTTTGTCTCTCATCTCTCCTTCTCATAATTCATTGATGATTTTTCCTTATCTCTCTGATTTGCCTATCTTCTAAATGTTGGACTGTTCCTAGTTCCACTTCCTTAGTGATCACATAGCTTTGAGTTCTTTGTATTCTCTGTTGAACTTCCAAGTTTCCATCTTCAACTAGAACTTCATTTTTGTAGATCATATTAAACTACACAAATGTCTACATCTCTACCTAAAGATCCAGTCAACAACTCAAATTTAATAAGTTTAAAAATTAGCTACTTAAATACTCTGCCCAACAAACCCTGTTTCTCTCTGATAAGTTGCTTCAGTCGTGTCCGACTCTGTGCGACCCCATAGACGGCAGCCCACTAGGCTCCTCTGTCCCTGGGATTCTCTAGTTCTCCCCATTTCAGTAAATAGTAGCTCCATTCTTCCAGTTTCTCAATCCAAAAGCCTTGAAGTTATTCCAAACCTCTCGCTTTCTCTCACATCCAGCAGCCAATACTGTCCGTCTGTGCCATCAATTCTGTCTTTTAAGTACATTCAGAATCGAATCACACCTCATCACACACAGTTATCGCCTTCTGTATGGGTGATATAGAGATCACCATCTTCTTCCTCTTGAATTATAGATCCTTTCACTTGGCTCCTTACTTATCTTCCTGCTTCCAACCTGGCATTCTTTCAGTCCTCAATGTGGCAAATGAAGTTATATAAATCAAATCACTTTTTCCTCTGCTCAGACCTTCCAATGATTTCCTATCTTAATCAGAGTAAAAGCTTCATTTTGGCATACTTAACCTTTAGATAGTATAAAATGTTGATATAATTCTAGTCTCTTAAGATATCAAAGGAAGAGAATCCCTGAAAACTTAAGTAGTTTTTAAAATTAAGAAAAAAACATAAATCTAAAAGTTAATTATAGATTGTTGAAAAATCAGATGCAACTCAGACCATATTTCTGGCTAGATCACATTTTCAATCAGATCTTAAAGGCTACCCTTACACTTTCCAAGCAATTTTCATGTAGCTAGAATGAGAAGAACAACATATTGGAAACCTGTAATATGTCTATTTACTTGCTTGCATTTTTTATTATTTAATCTTTCATTTTAAAAACAGTTTATACCCCTTAGGATATAAGAAAGGGAAATTTACAGACTTCAGTTTTTTCCTAATACTATCCACTGAAGTTACTAGAAGTTCAAATGCTTTTTTTTTTATTTTTAGGTACTGGGATATCTAACAAAGATAAAACAATTGAATCTAGCTGGAATTTGATATGATTACCACCTTGACAATTCTAGATATTTCCTGATGTATCACAAATCATAATAAAGGGACTTCTCAGTTTTACTTTAGTCACAGCTATCTTAGTCAACTCAGAACTTACTGTTTGTCTAAAAATTTACAGAGGCATTTTTCCATGATGCTTTCCAGTACAATATAGACCAACAATGATTTCTTCTGTTCCAGAACATCTGTAACTCAGGATTGCTACAATTTGGATAACATAATACACATTACTTTAATTCATTCTTAATTTTCCCCTGTGCTGAATGCTTACTTGGATTGTAAACTTCTCAAGGGTAACCCTACAGTGTTTGGTACCAGATGTACCCAATAACTTCTCTTTTTAATTGAACACACATGTATACTACCACAAAAATTAATTTCTCTTTATGAGCAAAAGAACTATTGCCAAGCAATATTTAAATTAATGAAATTGACATATTTATTGTGTTAAAAGAATAAATCAGGAAAAGCAGCTTTTCTTGGTTTCTTTGGGAATAATTGCAAAATTTTTCTTTGTTTTTAATTACTTTTAGCAAGCTCTATTTCCAAGATTGGCTCAGATCCTCTAAAACTTGTACATGATGCTGTGGAGGAAACCACAGACTGGGTCTATGGCTTCTTTTCTTTGCTGTCTGACATCATCTCATCCGAGGGTGATGAAGAAGATGATGATGATGGAGAGGAGGACACTGATAAAGGTACAAAGAGCACAGAGACATCCAACTGCTGGGACTGCTATTTGATATGTATAATAATAGTTAGCTTAAGTTTCTGCACAAATGTGCACTTGGGTCAAGCTAAACCAAAATGAACACGTTTATGAGTGCAAACAGCCTATCAACAGGCTGCCAAACTCAGTAAATTGGTCTTTATATGGCTTTCAACTTACAGATTATCTGCCATTATGGCAAAGATGTCAAAATTAAATGCTATATTAGAGTAGTACAGAGAGATTTATTAAGCAAACCTACAAAACCACAATAGAAACTCACATTTATATGCTTTTTCAGGAAAGAAATAGTTACTATTTCCCAAGTTTGAAATAACAATAGTAAGACTAAATGTACATATATATATATGTTATACATATAATTTGTATTCATAAATAGCAGAAGGCAATCCTACTAAAATCACGATGAAAGTAAATTGATTGAAACAAATGGAGGTAAATGTCACAGCAATTATGCAACTAACCTATTTACTCTCTGTTATATATGAATGAACAAAAGGAAATAACAAACTTAAACCACATGTAAACTTCTGTTGAGTGGATGTGAAAAGAACAAGCATTGTGAATTCTGCCTTTTAGATGACACTTTTAAGATCAGCTTTGCTCATCAGAACTTATGTATTCAGCCTTGACTACCAGGAAAGGTCTAATTATTTTAGCCCTTTCTATGACTTTGTCTAAATTTGTATTTGTTTGGCCTCTGTCAGAGGTTGAGATGAACAGCAGAGAACTGAAATGAACATGATATACAAACCATAATGTATAATTTGGATAACTGCCACAATTTTATTGAACTCATAAAAGTGAAACTATCTTAAATAAATGTACATAGGCAAAGTTTATATTAAAGCTTGGAATTTGGAAGGCAAAGTAATATATAGACTACTATTATCAAAATTAATAGATGTTTTATAAAAGAATGAACAAAAGAAAATGGGAAAATTGAAAGGCAATTTTATGCTCTGCTGAAAGTTTTTCTAATTTACTGTTTTTGTCTTCATTTAGGAGAAATAGAGGCGCCTCCCTTGAAAAAAAAAGGTTAGTTGTTTCACCTCTGCAAAAAAAGTATTTTTTATGGTAATGTTGATTTTTACCATGACTCAAATAGATTTTACTTTGTTGTGGACTTAATTTGTTTTTTTTTTCTTTTTCTTCAGTTATTATCAGTATTTTATTCAATTTTAGAGGATAACTGTTGGACAATGTGGCTGATATAATGTGGAGGAGAATAATCTTGGAGGCAGTATATATCATGTGTCCTCACAAAGCAATTGAGTCATCCGAGTGTGGTTTGATGTGGTTCACAGGGATCCCTTTAAGGAATAATCAAGGTCTTCAGTCACTGAATGGAATGGTCACAAATCCAGAAGATGGGAGCAATATGACTGGGAAAGGGAGTTAGAACCATGAAGAAAAAGACTCAGAGATTTTACAGGAAGGGGTAGGAATTATGTCTAGAAGGCAAAGTATATTATCCTGAGGTTTATTTTGTATGAGAGAGAAGCATAGAAATCACTCTTAATGCAATTAGTTATTGGTCCACATAACTAATTGGAGAAGGCAATGGCACCCCACTCCAGTACTCTTGCCTGGAAAATCCCATGGATGGAGGCGCCTGGGAGGCTGCAGTCCATGGGGTCGCTAAGAGTCGGACACGACTGAACAACTTCACTTTCACTTTTCACTTTCATGCATTGGAGAAGGAAATGGCAACCCACTCCAGTGTTCTTGCCTGGAGAATCCCAGGGACGGGGGAGCCTGGTGGGCTGCCATCTCTGGGGTCGCACAGAGTCGACCATGACTGAAGCGACTTAGCAGCAGCAGCAGCAGCAGCAACAGATCATGATCACCTCACTGTTTGAAATAAAATCTGCTTAGTGTATGTATGTTAATTTGGAAAATTTGAATTTATAACTTGTCCAATAAATGATAAATTAAGTAGTGAAACTCAAATGTAGGAATGCCATCTAGAAATGAAAGTGTTTATGAAGCTATTGAGAGGAGAAAGGATGGGTTTCCCTACTCACAAATCCATGATGAGAACCCAAGAACTCAGACTTTGTCATCAAATCTGGGTTTAGAGACTCTAGATTAGTTTATAAACTTCTTGGGGTAAAAAGTAAAGTCTTTTTATAGCTGATCTCCAATGGATAGTGCACAGAACATAGTCAAAGTTTAATATAATGAGTTACAAATCATAGTATGGAAATTACAGTTTATGTATATATTTAGTCTGTTTAGTTGTGGAAAAGAGGAGGATAAATATTTTCCTACTTATAAATTAAATTCTATGAGAGGCAGTGCAGAAGATGGCAGAAGAGTAGGACGGGGAGAACACTTTCTCCCCCACAAATTCATCAAAAGAACATTTAAACACCGAGTAAATTCCACAAAACAACTTCTGAATGCCGGCAGAGGACATCAGGCACCCAGAAAAGCAACCCATTGTCTTCGAAAGGAGGTAGGAAAAAATATAAAAGACAAAAAAAGAGACAAAAGAGGGAGGGACGGAGCTCTGTCCCGGGAAGGGAGTCTTAAAAAGAGAGAAGTTTCCAAACACCAGGAAACATTCTCACTGCCGAGTCTGTGCCGAGCCTTGGAAGCACAGAGGGCAACATAACAGGGAGGAGAAATAAATAAACAATTAAAACCCACAGATTATGAGCCCTATGGTAATTCCCCCAGCGGAGAAGCAGCACAGATGCTTGCATCGGCCATAGAAAGCGGGGGCTGGGCAGGGAGGCCTGGCGCAGGCTGCATCACTTAGAGTAAGGATCTGGCCTGAATACCCCGAGCGCTACCTGAGCGAAATAATTTGGGCTAGCAAACCAGACTGTGGGATATCTACCACGCGAAAAGCCAGCCCTAATCTAAGACACCACCAGGCCCGTGCACGGAACAAAGGACTATACAGAGATAGCCGGTTGCAGACCATCCCCCTCCGGTAACAGGTAGCCAGAGCCGGAAGGGGGCAATTGCAGCCCCAGAGAGACATTATCTACAAAACTGTAAGCAGGCTTCTTTGCTAACTAAAACTTCCTGGGGTTCTGGACAGTCAACATCCGCCTGAGAAGGTGCGCCAGTTGTACACCCAGGCGATAAGTTGCAGCAACTGCGCTCGCCAAACACCTCATCATTGAAAGACAAGTATATGTCTTGTCTTTCTTGTCTGAGCTGCTCGGACCTGGGAAGGGCACAAAACGCAGGCCCAACCGAGTCTGTGCCTCTGAGGACTACCTGAGTGCCTGAACCTGAGCGGCTTACACCTGGGAGGTGCAGGCAGCCCAGGGCCGGCCACGGATGTTTGCCGGCAGAGCAATCTAGAGCCTGAGCAGTGTGGGCAGGGAGGCTACTACGTGCCCTGAGCGGGGGCAAACCCAGTGTGGCTGAGGCACTGCGAGTACACGCCAGTCTTATTTATTTGCAGCGTCCCTCCCTCCCCACAGCACGACTGAACAAGTGAGCCTTAAAAAAAAAAAAAAAAAAAGGTGTCCACCACCGTCCCCTTTGTATCAGGGTGGAAATCAGACACTGAAGAGACCAGCAAACAGAAGACGCTATAACAGAGGGAACCTCCTTGGAAGCGACGGGCAATAGATTAAAACCCCGTGGTTAGTACCAACTACATAGGAAGGGGCCTATAGATCTTGAGAAATATAAGCTGGAACAAGGAACTAGCCGAAAATGAACTGAACCCACAATACCCACAACAACATCAGAGAAAGTCCTATATATATTTTTACTATTTTTACGATCATTCTTTCTTTCTTTTTTTTTTAATTTTTAAAAAAATTTTAGTCCTCTATTACTCCTTTAATTTTCACTTTTATAACTTGCTATTACTTTGCAAAAAAAAGAAAGACACTTTTTCTTTTAAAAAACCAATCTTCATATATCTATCTTTTATAACTTTTGTGACCTTGTTTTTTTTTTTTTCTTCTTTTCTTTAACATTGTATTTTTGAAATTCCAAACTCTGCTTTAGATTTTTAATTTTAGCTTTTTGGTATTTGTTATCAATTTTGTATCTATATATTTTTTTATAACTTTTGTGACTTTTTTTTTCTTTCTCTCTTTCTTTCTTTTCATCTTTTCTTTAACATTGTATTCCTGAAATTCCAAACTCTACTCTAGATTTTTAATTTATGCTTTTTGGTATTTGTTATCAATTTTGTACCTATATCTTCTTTATAATTTTTGTGACTTTGTTTGTTTTTGTTTTTTTTTCTCTTTCTTTTTCTTCTTCTTTTCTTTAGCATTGTATTTTTGAAATTCCAAACTCTACTCTAGATTTTTAATTTTTGCTTTTAGGTATTTGTTACCAATTTTGTACCTTTAAGAACCCAATCTTCAGTACCCATTTTTTACTAGGGAGCGAGATTACTGGCTTGACTGCTCTCTCCCCCTTCAGACTCTCCTTTTTTTCCACCAGGTCGCCTGTGTCTCCTCCCTAACCCTTCTCTACTCTACCCAACTCTGTGAATTTCTGTGTGTTCCAGACGGTGGAGAACACTTAGAGAACTGATTACTGGCTGGATCTGTCTCTCTCCTTTTCATTCCCTCCTTTTATCCTCCTGGCCACCTCTGTCTCCTTCCTCCCTCTTCTCTTCTTTGTATAATCTCTGAGTGGTCCAGTTGTGGAGTACACATAAGGAAGTGATTACTGGTTAGCCCGCTCTCTCCTCTATTGATTCTACCTCATCTCATTCGGGTCAACTCTAACTCCCTCCTCCCTCTTCTCTTCTCCATGTAACGCTGTGAACCTCTCTGGGTGACCCTCACGGTGGAGAAACTTTTCATCTTTAACCTAGATGTTTTATCAATGGTGCTGTATAGAAGGAGAAGTTTTGAGACTACTGTAAAAATAAGACTGATAACTGGAAGCAGGAGGCTTAAGTCCAAACCCTGACTCTAAGGAACATTAATTGACAGGAGCTCATCAAATGCCTCCATACCTACACTGAAACCAAACATCACACAAGGGCCAACAAGTTCCAGGGCAAGACATACCAAGCAAATTCTCCAGCAACAAAGGAACACAGCCCTGAGCTCCAATATACAGGCTGCCCAAAGTCACCCCAAAACCATAGACATCTCATAACTCATTACTGGACACTTCATTGCACTCCAGAGAGAAGTAATCCAGCTCCACCCACCAGAACACCGACACAAGCTTCCCTAACCAGGAAACCTTGACAAGCCACCTGTACAAACCCACACACAGCGAGGAAACGCCACAATAAAGAGAACTCCACAAACTGCCAGAATACAGAAAGGACACCCCAAACTCAGCAATTTAAATAAGATGAAGAGACAGAGGAATACCCAGCAGGTAAAGGAACAGGATAAATGCCCAACAAACCAAACAAAAGAGGAAGAGATAGGGAATACCTGATAAAGAATTCCAAATAATGATAGTGAAATTGATCCAAAATCTTGAAATCAAAATGGAATCACAGATAAATAGCCTGGAGATAAGGATTGAGAAGATGCAAGAAAGGTTTAACAAGGAGCTAGAAGAAATAAAGAAGAGTCAATATATAATGAATAATGCAATAAATGAGATCAAAAACACTCTGGAGGCAACAAATAGTAGAATAACAGAGGCAGAAATAGGATTAGTGAATTAGAAGATAGAATGGTAGAAATAAATGAATCAGAGAGGATAAAAGAAAAACGAATTAAAAGAAATGAGGACAATCTCAGAGACCTCCAGGACAATATTAAACGCTACAACATTTGAATCATAGGGGTCCCAGAAGAAGAAGACAAAAAGAAATACCATGAGAAAATACTTGAGCAGATAATAGTTGAAAACTTCCCTAAAATGGGGAAGGAAATAATCACTCAAGTCCAAGAAACCTAGAGAGTCCCAAACAGGATAAACCCAAGGCAAAACACCCCAAGACACATATTAATCAAATTAACAAAGATCAAACACAAAGAACAAATATTAAAAGCAGCAAGGGAAAAACAACAAATAACACACAGGGGAATTCCCATAAGGATAACAGCTGATCTTTCAATAGAAACTCTCCAAGCCAGGAGGGAATGGCAAGACATACTTAAAGTGATGAAAGAAAATAACCTACAGCCCAGATTATTGTACCCAGCAAGGATCTCATTCAAATATGAAGGAGAAATCAAAAGCTTTACAGACAAGCAAAAGCTGAGAGAATTCAGCACCACCAAACCAGCTCTCCAACAAATACTAAAGGATATTCTCTAAACAGGAAACACAAAAAGGGTGTATAAATTCGAACCCAAAACAATAAAGTAAATGACAATGGGATCATACTTTTCAATAATTACCTTAAACATAAATGGGTTGAATGCCCCAACCAAAAGACAAAGACTGGCTGAAGGGATACAAAAACAAGACTCCTATATATGTTGTCTACAAGAGACCCACCTCAAAACAGGGGACACATACGGACTGAAAGTGAAGGGCTGGAAAAAGATTTTCCATGCTAATAGGGACCAAAAGAAAGCCGGAGTAGCAATACTCATATCAGATAAAATAGACTTTAAAACAAAGGCTGTGAAAAGAGACAAAGAAGGTCACTACATAATGATCAAAGGATCAATCCAAGAAGAAGATATAACAATTATAAATATATATGCACCCAACATAGGAGCACCGCAATATGTAAGACAAATACTAACAAGTATGAAAGGAGAAATTAACAACATAATAATAGTGGGAGACTTTAATACCCCACTCACACCTATGGCTAGATCAACTGAACAGAAAATTAACAAGGAAACACAAACTTTAAATGATACAATAAACCAGTTAGACCTAATTGATATCTACAGGACATTTCATCCCAAAACAATGAATTTCACCTTTTTCTCAAGTGTACACGGAATCTTCTCCAGGATAGATCACATCTTGGGCCATGAACCTAGCCTTGGTAAATTCAGAAAAATTGAAATCATTCCAAGCATCTTTTCTGACCACAATGCAGTAAGATTAGATCTCAATTACAGGAGTAAAAATATTAAAAATTCCAACATATGGAGGCTGAACAACACACTGCTGAATAACCATCACATCACAGAAGAAATCAAAAAAGAAATCAAAATTTGCATAGAAACGAATGAAAATGAAAACACACAACCCAAAACCTGTGGGACACTGTAAAATCAGTCCTAAGGGGAGAGTTCATAGCACTACAGGCATACCTCAAGAAACAAGAAAAAAGTCAAATAAATAATCTAACTCTACACCTAAAGCAACTAGAAAAGGAAGAAATGAAGAACCCCAGGGTTAGTAGAAGTAAGGAAATCTTCAAAATTAGGGCAGAAATAAATGCAAAAGAAACAAAAGAGACCATAGCAAAACTCAACAAAGCCAAAAGCTGGTTCTTTGAAAGAATAAATAAAATTGACAAACCATTAGCCAGACACCTCAAGAAACAAAGGGAGAAAAATCAAATCAATAAAATTAGAAATGAAAATGGAGAGATCACAACAGACAACACAGAAATTCAAAGGATCATAAGACACTACTATCAGCAATTATATGGCAATAAAATGGATAACGTGGAAGAAATGGACAAATTCTTAGAAAAGTACAACTTTCCAAAACTGGACCAGGAAGAAATAGAAAATCTTAACAGACCCATCACAAGCACGGAAATTGAAACTGTAATCAAAAATCTTCCAGCAAACAAAAGCCCAGGTCCAGACAGCTTCACAGCTGAATTCTACCAAAAATTTAGAGAAGAGCTAACACCTATCCTACTCAAACTCTTCCAGAAAATTTCAGAGGAGGGTAAACTTCCAAACTCATTCTATGAGGCCACCATCACCCTAATACCAAAACCTGACAAAAGATGCCACAAAAAAAGAAAATTACAGGCCAATATCACTGATGAACATAGATGCAAAAATCCTTAACAAAATTCTAGCAATCAGAATCCAACAACACATTAAAAAGATCATACACTATGACCAAGTGGGCTTTATCCCAGGGATGCAAGGATTCTTCAGTATCCGCAAATCAATCAGTGTAATACACCACATTAACAAATTGAAAAATAAAAACCATATGATTATTTCAATAGATGCAGAGAAAGCCTTTGACAAAATTCAACATCCATCTATGATAAAAACTCTCCAGAAAGCAGGAATAGAAGGAACATACCTCAACATAATCAAAGCTATATATGAACAAACCCACAGCAAACATTATCCTCAATGGTGAAAAATTGAAAGCATTTCCTCTAAAGTCAGGAACAAGACAAGGGTGCCCACTTTCACCATTACTATTCAACATAGTTTTGGAAGTTTTGGCCACAGCAATCAGAGCAGAAAAAGAAATAAAAGGAATCCAAATTGGAAAAGAAGAAGTAAAGCTCTCACTGTTTGCAGATGACATGATCCTCTGCATAGAAAACCCTAAAGACTCCACCAGAAAATTATTAGAACTAGTTAATGAATATAGTAAAGTTGCAGGATATAAAATCAACACACAGAAATCCCTTGCATTCCTATACACTAATAATGAGAAAATAGAAAGAGAAATTAAGGAAACAATTCCATTCACCATTGCAACGGAAAGAATAAAATACTTAGGAATATATCTACCTAAAGAAACTAAAGACCTATATATAGAAAACTATAAAACACTGGTGAAAGAAATCAAAGAGGACACTAATAGATGGAGAAATATACCATGTTCATGGATTGGAAGAATCAATATAGTGAAAATGATTATACTACCCAAAGCAATCTATAGATTCAATGCAATCCCTATCAAGCTACCAACGGTATTCTTCACAGAGCTAGAACAAATAGTTTCACAATTTGTATGGAAATACAAAAAATCTCGAATAGCCAAAGCTATCTTGAGAAAGAAGAATGGAACTGGAGGAATCAACCTGCCTGACTTCAGGCTGTACTACAAAGCCACAGTCATCAAGACAGTATGGTACTGGCACAAAGACAGAAATATAGATCAATGGAACAAAATAGAAAGCCCAGAGATAAATCCACGCATATATGGACACCTTATCTTTGACAAAGGAGGCAAGAATATACAATGGATTAAAGACAATCTCTTTAACAAGTGGTGCTGGGAAAACTGGTCAACTACTTGTAAAAGAGTGAAACTAGAGCACTTTCTAACACCATACACAAAAACTCAAACTGGATTAAAGATCTAAACGTAAGACCAGAAACTATAAAACTCCTAGAGGAGAACATAGGCAAAACACTCTCTGACATACATCACAGCAGGATCCTCTATGACCCACCGCCCAGAATATTGGAAATAAAAGCAAAAATAAACAAATGGGACCTAATTAAACTTAAACGCTTCTGCACAACAAAGGAAACTCTAAGCAAGGTGAAAAGACAGCCTTCAGAATGGGAGAAAATAATAGCAAATGAAGCAACAAACAACTAATCTCGAGAATATACAAGCAACTCCTACAGCTCAATTCCAGAAAAATAAATGACCCAATCAAAAAATGGGCCAAAGAACTAAATAGACATTTCTCCAAAGAAGACATACAGATGGCTAACAAACACATGAAAAGATGCTCAAACATCACTCATTGTCAGAGAAATACAAATCAGAACCACTATGAGGTATCATTTCACACCAGTCAGAATGGCTGCGATCCAAAAGTCTACAAGCAATAAATGCTGGAGAGGATGTGGAGAAAAGGGAACCCTCTTACACTGTTGGTGGGAATGCAAACTAGTACAGCCACTATGGAGAACAGTGTGGAGATTCCTTAAAAAACTGGAAATAGACCTGCCTTATGATCCAGCAATCCCACCGCTGGGCATACACACTGAGGAAACCAGAAGGGAAAGAGACACGTGTACCCCAGTGTTCATCGCAGCACTGTTTATAATAGCCAGGACATGGAAGCAACCTAGATGTCCATCAGCAGATGAATGGATAAGAAAGTGGTGGTACATATACACAATGGAGTATTACTCAGCCATTACAAAGAATACATTTAAATCAGTTCTAATGAGGTGAATGAAACTGGAGCCTATTATACAGAGTGAAGTAAGCCAGAAAGAAAAACACCAATACAGTATACTAATGCATATATATGGAATTTAGAAAGATGGTAACAATAACCCTGTATACGAGACAGCAAAAGAGACACTGATATATAGAACAGTCTTTTGGACCCTGTGGGAGAGGGAGAGGGTGGGATGATTTGGGAGAATGGCATTGAAACATGTATAATATCATATATGAAATGAGTCGCCAGTCCAGGTTCGATGCACGATACTGGATGCTTGGGGCTGGTGCACCGGGATGACCCAGAGGGTGGTATGGGGAGGGAGGAGGGGGGAGGGTTCAGGATGGGGAACACAGGTATACCTGTGGCAGATTCATTTTGATATATGGCAAAACCAATACAATATTGTAAAGTTAAATAAAATAAAATTAAAAAACAAAACAAAAACAAACAGACAATGCAAGACTTTCTCTTTGTAACACAAAGATTCTCTCTTTGTGACAAAAATCATGTTTCCATGATAACTTAAGCGGAATGTTTGAGAGTCTTTGTTTCAGTGTTAATAAAGGAAATCAGTTATATTCAAAAAAATTTTTTTAAATAAAAATAAAATAAATAATTAATGCTATGAGAATATCATATAAGATCACATTCTTCATAAATCAATATCTAGTATTTAATATAGAATCTGTTCATTACTTTTGATTTGAATTTCCTGGTGGGATTATTTTAAAATTAAGTTTTATAAAATGTTTACCATAAATGTCAAATGCACATAAAGCTGTGCATTGTTTCTTAAATTATTGCCTTGCTTTATCAAATCAACAGAGAAACTATTAAATAATTGTTTAGGATGCTTTTTTTAAATGTCAGTAATGATCATTAGTTCAAACAGTCTTAAGGGACATGTATGTTTAAAACTATGTACACTAATGCCTTCAAGGATTACTAGAAAGAGAATTGACTAAAATCACCTGAATATATTTTCTTAATATTATTGTTCACAGAGTTACGTGAGAAAATGGACATTTAGAGAAACATGTTATACACCCTACCTTGTTACAGAACCTATATAATAACAACCCTCAGTTGAAGTGGACCAAAGGAAATATATTTCACTACAATTAACATATTTTATTTAAAACTTTTTCTTTTGTAGAATCATCATAGAAACAATGAGTTTTTAATCAGCATGTATTAATTTACAAAACATTTGTAATACATATTCTGCCTTTAAAAGCATATTTTTATATTATTTTTTGGGGAGAGATTCTATGAGCTTATCTCTATCTTATGGATTATTTTATAAATTTCACATTTTAAAATTTTGTTTTAAGAATTTTTTTATTGTTTTTCTATAATCTAGAATTATATTCTCTAAAAATATTTGATTTTCACCTGTCTAAATGAGTATTAATCTTTTCATTAGTACTCTTTCCCATTCAGATAAATTGAATAATATTTAGCCATTTTATACTACCTAAATTATCAGGTTGTGGCATTATTTAATTAACTGTGTCTATGTGAAACATTTTGTTTATATGTGCTAAAAATGTTGGTTTCATTTGTCCAGTTCTAGCTATTTTTACCAAAATGAAAATTCAACCACCTTGTTATTTATGAGTGGAGTTTGCATTTCTAATTTGATAAGGAATAATTGTCCAGTCACATAATCTCAGGTTTATAGGATTGATTATTAAACAGGTTCTTAATATGGATGATGCTTTAGAATCTGCTCCTCTGTGATTTATGTTGTTATATAGTGAACTCTGGGAGTTGGTGAGGGATAGGGAGGCCTGGTGTGCTGCGATTCATGGGGTCACAAAGAGTCGGACACAACTGAGCGACTGATCTGATCTGATCTGATTTGATCAGGATATTAAATGTAGTACCTCAATTCAGTTCAGTTCAGTCACTCAGTCGTGTCCGATTGTTTGCGACCCCATGGACTGCAGCACGCCAGGCTTCCCTGTTCATCACCAACTCCCAGAGCCTACTCAAACTCATGTCCATTGAGCTGGTGATGCCATCCAACCATTTCATCCTCTGTCATCCCCTTCTCCTCCTGCCTTCAACCTAGTGTCTTTATATTCTTTACACATATTTATTTTTCAGCTTGTCAAAATTTTTAAATATTAAGTTCTATTACCAAACACTCCAGGATGAGGATCAAAGGCACCAAATCATTATAAAATATATATTTTTATCATTTGATTACTTAAAACTTCTAACTACGAAAACTAATACCATTGCAAATCACATATTCTAGAACAATTCCATGCTGTGTATGGTGGGTGTGCTTTGTTTACCTGGAATCACCCTGTTCAGTAGTATTCTTCACAGCAGGGTAAACATGGACATGTTATCACCACATCTTCTAAGGGATAAATGAGTGCCAATAGCAGTAAAGGAATCAAATTAATTTGTATGCTTTCCTAAAACTGATCTGCCTGAGAACATCTCCAGAGTTATCAAATACTTATTCTATGTTACAAAATAAAGAAGTATCTTTCACCCATCATCAAATTGCTAGAATGCCAACCAAAGAGACCAGTAGGCTGTCCTGTCCTGTCTTGCATATATCCGCTAAAGGAGAGCAGTGGTGCTGATACTCAGGTTTTCTGTGTCATGATGGGATGGTGTGAAGTCAAAAACCAGGTAGAGTGGGATACAGGAGCAATGGAAAATTTCATTTCATGATTTTGCCTTTTATTTAGCTGAATAATGTGAAAGAATGCAATGTTCTTGAGGGAGAGTCCCTTGAGAAAAAAACAAAAAGAATATCCATAGGAAATAAATACTGATAGCTAAAAATGTCTTTTAAAAATTTAAATGTAAGCTGTTCTTTTCAGTTATTTTCAATACTTGTTCCTAGGAAGTATGACTGCTTGGGAAAAAAAAGTGCTTTGAAACAACCAAAGCAGTTTGAGTTTAACACTGACTCTTTTAAATATAACTGGATATTTTCTAAGGCAACCAAACTGTTAAAGACATGTTGAACAAACCCATGGATGTCAAATTTCTGTGATTCATTTCAGACTAATTCTGAATAATTCAAAAATAAATTTAAAGCCTAATTTATGTAATTATATTATGAAATATTTAATCTAATTGAAGTCAGACCTTATTGTATTTTATTTAATGTAAAATGCTTAATATTTTGTGAAGGTCATGGCAACCCACTTCAGTGTTCTTGCCTGGAGAATCCCATGAACAGAGGAGCCTGGCAGGCTGCAGTTAGTGGAGTCGTTAAGAGTCGGACATGACTGAGCCACTAACTCTTTCACTGACAAAAAATTAAATTATATACTATTTGCAGGACCAATTCACTATGTGTATGTTCATATATATATATATATATATATATGAATGTGTGTATATATATGTGGGCTTCCCTGGTGCCACAGTGGTAAAAAATCCACCTGCCAATGCAGGAGATACAGGGGATGCAAGAGACATGGGTTCAATCACTTGGTCGAGAAGATACCCTGGAGTAGGAAAAGGCAACCCATACCAGTATTCTTGCCTGGGAAATTCCATGGACAGAAGAGCCTGGCAGGCTACAGTCCAGGAGGTCACAGACAGTCAGACATGACTGAGCAACTGACCACATACACACACACACACACATATATATATATATATACACACACATAATACATTATGTAACATTTATTCATTATATGTATTTTCTGCCTCCTATTAACAAAAAACTCACTAAATGCTAGTTGCTCAATAAATATATGTAAATATATGGATTTAATATATATTCTCTTTTGCCTATAAATTTTTTTCATGATACCTAACAAAATTGTTGCAGTTATTTCTTTTATATTTAAAACTTTAAAAATTATTCCCTAAAGTGAAGCATCAGAATTTAGTATACTCCTCACCTATATATTTCTGGAATATCAAACTTTCAACACTACTCTTAGCTTTATAAACAGTTCAAAATTTTACCTGACATTAGTTCAAATAAAATAATGTGCAGTAGAATAATGATTTGTCATGTTGTACAGTTTATTGTAAAATGAACTTATTATATTAAATCCAAATAATTTAAACATTTTCATCTATTTTTAATAATTTATCTTCCAAGTATGTTACAAAATTTATCACTTTCACAATAATTTCCTAAAAATACCTGCTAAAATTGTTTTTGAACTGAAAAGGAAAATTATTTTTATTTTTGACAAGGAATAAGTTTGATTTGTTCCATGTCCAGTTCTTTCTGTATGCTTCCAGATCTGCATACAGTTAGAACTGGACATGGAACAAATCAAACTTCAGTTCAGTTCAGTCGCTCAGTCGTGTCCAACTTTTTGCAACCCCATGAATCGCAGCACGCCAGGCCTCCCTGTCCATCACCAGCTCTAGAGTTCACTCAGACACACGTCCATTGAGTCAGTGATGCCATCCTGCCATCTCATCCTCTGTCGTCCCCTTCTCCTCCTGCCCCCAATCCCTCCCAGCATCAGAATCTTTTCCAATGAGTCAGCTCTTTGCATGAGGTGGCCAAAGTATTGGAGTTTCACCTTTAGCATCATTCCTTCCAAAGAAATCCCAGGGCTCCTTGTCAAAAAAAAAAAAAAAAAAACCCAAAAAACAGACTGGTTCCAAATAGGAAAAGGAGTACATCAAGGCTGTATATTGTCCCTCTGCTTATTTAACTTATATGCAGAGTACATCATGAGAAACGCTGGGCTGGAAGAAGCACAAGCTGGAATCAAGATTGCTGGGAGAAATATCAATAACCTCAGATATACAGATGACACCACCCTTATGGCAGAAAGTAAAGAATTAAGGAGCTTCTTGATGAAAGTGAAAGAGGAGAGTGAAAAAGTTGGCTTAAAGCTCAACATTCAGAAAACTAAGATCATGGCATCCAATCCCATCACTTCATGGCAAATAGATGGGGAAACAATGGCAACAGTGGCTGACTTTTTTTTTGTGGGGGGCGGGGGGGCGGGGCTCCAAAATCACTGCAGATGGTGACTGCAGCCATGAAATTAAAAGACGCTTACTCCTTGGAAGCAAAGTTATGACCAACCTAGACAGCATATTAAAAAGCAGGGACATTACTTTGTCAACAAAGGTCCGTCTAGTCAAGGCTATGGTTTTTCCAGTGGTCATGTATGGATGTGAGAATTGGACTATAAAGAAAGCTGAGCACCAAAGAATTGATGCTTTTGAACTGTGGTGTTGGAGAAGACTCTTGAGAGTCCCTTGAACTGCAAGGGGATCCAACCAGTCCATCCTAAAGATCAGTCCTGGGTGTTCATTGAAAGGACTGATGTTGAAGCTGAAATTTCAATACTTGGCCACCTGATGGGAAGAGCTGACTCATTTGAAAAGCCCTTGATGCTGGGAAAGATTGAGGGCAAGAGGAGAAGGGGACGACAGAGGATGAGATGGTTGGATGGCATCACCGACTCAATGGATGTGGGTTTGGGTAGACACCGGCAATTGGTGATGGACAGGAAAGCCTGGCGTACTGTGATTCATGGGGTCGCAAAGAGTCAGACACGACTGAGTAACTGAACTGAACTGAACTGAAGTTTGATTAGAGTAAGAAATTTGAAAACAAAGGCTGACTTTGCCCATTAGTTAACATAGCAAACATTTTCCATAAATTAAATGAGCAGCAGCACCAAAGTTTAGATGAAATATACCTACAGCAAGAATTACATCTGAAACATAAAACAATAGCACTTTTTCAAAAATTATTACAGTTTACAAATTTTATTGAGTTATAATTAACATACAATATTATGTTAATACAACATAGTGATTCATTGTTTTTATGCATTATGAAATGATCACTGCAGTAAAACCAGTTATTATTTGTTGCTGTACAGAGTCGTAACAATATTGACTATATTCCCTATGTGTACATTATATTCCTCTGATCATTTATTTTACATTAGAGGTTTGTACCTCCTAATCCCTTTCATCTATTTCATCTGGCCCTCGCCCCGCCGCCCCTTGTAGTCTTAAGCTTGTTCTATCTTTTGGAATCTAAAAAACAAACAAAACAAACTAGAAACAACAAAAGACAAGTAATCCAATTTAAAGAATGGGCAGAGGAGCTAAATAAATACTTTTAAAACAAAGTTTAAAATATGTGTCTATTTAGCATAGGCATCTTAGCATTTTTCTATTTCTTTTTCAAAAGTAAAATACTGGTTACTCTCAAACCTAATTGATTTTTCTTTCATATTTTTGAGATTGCATAAGCATTCATGAAAAGTATAATTTTTGTTGAGGATAAAGCTTTTTAACTTTTTTATACTAACATGTCTAAGTACAACATAATGGATATATTTATCTCTTTTTACAGTTTATTTTTACTTAATCCTTAGTCTGTAATAAGTCTGTATATAATAATAATCATTACAGCATTTATGTTCCTTGAAATATGTGATTTTAGGAGACAATAATTGTCTTTTAACAAGAAACTACATCTTATAATGTCATTTCCTGACATTCAGCTTTAAAGATAAGGCAGAATACTTTTAGTCCTTCAGAACCATACATACCAGTTTTGGGGGGAAGGAAAAATTGGTCTTCAATTTTAGGGATATAGAGGCCATATGAGATAAATCATCACCTGCCTTTAAAGAAAGAACCCAAATCCCCTCTATATTATGTTGAATTTCCTTTTTTCCCAACTGTTTGCTCTATGAACCAAGGAGCTGTCTTGAAGTTTGAACAGGACTCAAATATGAAGGCTGATATTCTGTGAGATTGTTCCTGATGCATGCCAATGGCAGAGAAAGAGGCTCTTCTTAGAGCAAAACAAATTACATCTCCTTATAATCGTGTTTTAAAGTTTCCGTAAAGCTCCTGGGGTTGAAAGAGTCCAGTAAATTTAAACTCAGTTCTTTCATTGTGTATTTTTCTCACTTTATTGAAATCTGCAATAGCTCTTTGCAGCCAGGGTGAATAAGAAAGAGCCAGGAAATTTGAGCATCATAAATATTCAAGACTCTAGGATTAGGCCATTCAGAAGGTTGTATCACGTCATCAGGAGTAAGATAGATGGACACGTTTCTGTGCCAGAGATTTCAATGCATCAATCTTTGCTGGCAGCTTCGGTGCCTTACACCAGGCTGAACATAAAGTGTCTGAAAAATACTGTGCATGAAAAAAGGAGGGAGAATGGAAAGGTGACTAAACTTGTTAAAATTCATAGCCCCAGAATATTGGTTACCAGGTTGGCCCTAGTAACACTGTTAAGTATATACATTTATCTTGGGACTGCTTATCTAAGTCCAGATCAAAACTCAGCCCCATTACTGCACTACTGCATATTCCCCTTAGGCTGCAGAAGGAACTCAGTGCTTTATTTTCTGCTTGTCTTTCCCAATATTGATCAAGCCTGTGAGGACAGGAAGCAAAACCCAGAGACAGACAGTGGGCCTGGAGAGGGGATTAGAATGAAAAAGACTGAGGAGGCTGAGGTAAAGTAAGATCTAATGAATGATCCAGAGATTCACTTTGCTAGGGAGTTGCAGCTGTAGCAAATTGTGGATCCAGAAAAGCTCATTTCTACCAAGGCAAGCAAACTGGAACTAGAATGGTGGATATAATACTAGTAACACTGGAGCTTAACAAGCTGGTGGAAGCAAAGGATTAAATTTTGGTGCCAACATCACGGAGAATAAAAAGGCTGAGACAACTCAGCTGTGGTCCAACCATTTTAAGTAGTTCCTTTTGGAAATAAGATTGGATAAGTAATTGAAGAGTCTATGAGTGAGAATAAAATTCAAGATGCCAAGGGAATATTTCATGCAAAGATAGGCACAATAAAGGACAGAAATGGTAGGGACTTAGAAGCAGAAGATATTAAGAAGAGGTGGCAAGAATATCAGAATTGTACAAAAAAGATCTTCATGACCCACATAATCACGATGGTGTGATCACTCACCTAGAGCCAGACATCCTGGAATGTGAAGTCAAGTGGGCCTTAGAAAGCATCACTACGAACAAAGCTAGTGGAGGTGATGGAATTCCAGTTGAGCTATTCCAAATCCTGAAAGTGAAAGTGCTGCACTCAATATGTCAGCAAATCTGGAAAACTCAGGAGTGGGCACAGGAATGGTAAAGGTCAGTTTTCATTCCAATCCCAAAGAAAGGCAATGCCAAAGAATGTTCAAACAACCACACAAATGCACTCATCTCATATGCTAGCAAAGTAATGCTCAAAATTCTCCAAGTCAGGATTCAACAGTACATTAAACATGAAATTCCAGATGTTCTAGTTGGTTTTAGAAAAGGCGGAGGAACAAGAGATCAAATTGCCAACATCCTTTGTATCATCAATAAAGCAAGAGAGTGCCAGAAAAACATCTACTTCTGCTTTATTGACCATGCCAAAGCCTTTGACTGTGTGGATCACAACAAACTGTGGAAAATTCTGAAAGAGATGGGAACACCAGACCACCTGACCTTCCTCCTAAGAAATCAATATGCAGGTCAAGAAGCAACAGTTAAAACAACATGGAACAACAGACTGGCTCCAAATCGGGAAAGGAGTCCATCAAGGCTGTATATTGTCACCCTGCTTATTTAACTTATATGCAGAGTACATCATACGAAATGCTAGGCTGGGTGAAACACAAGCTGGAATCAAGATTGCTGGGAGAAATATCAGTAACCTCAGATATGCAGATGACACCACCCTTATGGCAGAAAGCGAAGAATTAAAGAGCCTCTTTATGAAAGTGAAAGAGTAGAGTGAAAATGGCTTAAAACTCAACATTCAGAAAACTAAAATCATGGCCTCTGGTCCCATCACTTCGTGGCAAATAGATGGGGAAATAATGGAAACAGTGAGAGGCTTTGTTTTTGGGGGTTCCAAAGTCACTGCGGATGGTGACTGCAGCCATGAAATTAAAAGATGCTTGCTCCTTTGAAGAAAAGCTGTGACCAACCTAGACAGCATATTAAAAAGCAGAGACATACTTTGCCGAAAAAGGTTCATGTAGTCAAAGCTATGGTTTTTCCAGTAGTCATGTATGAATGTGAGAGTTGGAATACAAAGAAAGCTGAGCGCTGAAGAATTGATGCTTTTGAACTGTGGTGTTGGAGTCCCTTGGACTGCAAGGAGATCCAACCAGTTGATCCTAAAGGAAATCAGTCCTGAATATTCATTGGAAGGACAGATGCTGAGGATGAAACTCCAATGCTTTGCCCACCTGATGTGAGGAACAGACTCATTGGAAAAGACTCTGTTGCTCAGAAAGATTGAAGGGGACGACAGAGGATGAGATGGTTGGATGGCATCACCAAGTCCATGGACATGAGTTTGAGCAAACTCCCGGAGTTTGTGAAAGATAAGGAAGCCTGACGTGCTGCAGCCCATGAGGTTGCAAAGAGTCAGACACAACTGAGCAACTGAACTGAACTGAGTTAGAGGGTGTTAGGTTTATATGTTTTCTAGATTCTTCTCTCTTCCGATTCTGCATGTTCCCTCTTTCATCATGAGACACTAAGGTGCTGCATTGAATTGCCAGCAGTTTGCTAAAAGTTTTACCTATTCCAGGTTATGTTTCTCCTTTGAGAAAGGTTTGTTGAAAAATGCAACAAATGATTTAAAAGAAGCAAAGCAGAAAAACCATCAGGGATTCTCAACTCTGCATCAGATTCAAATGCTGTCTTAATTAAACTTATATTTTCCACAAGAGACTTAAGCCCATTTCAGACTGACTTACTGGAAAAGGTTATTGGTTCAAGTGACTAAAATTTACAAAAGTAGAACTGGCTTTAGGGATGTCTGCTGCTGCTGTTGCTGCTACGTTGCTTCAGTCGTGTCCGACTCTGTGTGACCCCATAGACGGCAGTCCACCAGGCTCCCCCATCCCTGGGATTCTTTAGGCAAGAACACTGGAGTGGGTTGCCATTTCCTTCTCCAATGCATGGAAATGAAAAGTAAAAGTGAAAGTGAAGTCGTGTCTGACTCTTCGGGACCCCATGTACTGCAGCCTACCAGGCTCCTCTGTCCATGGGATTTTCCAGGCAAGAGTACTGGAGTGGGTTGCCATTGCCTTCTACATTAGGGATGTCTAGATACAGCTTTTTATATAGTGTTATTAGTAAATCTTTTCTTCTCATTTACTGATTCTGCTTTCCTTTGTCTGCTTTGTTTGCTTGATTCTCTGGCAACCTTTCCTGTCCTGGTTGCAATTATGGTTACCAGAAACTTGAGGCCAAAATTACTTACTTTAACAACTCTAGAGAGGAGCCCGTGCTATTTCCTATCTGTTTCAGCAAAAGCAAGGTAGTTGACTCATTGATCCATATTGAGTAACATACTCTTGTTATAAGCAATCAAGGAGTCAGGGATATGCAACAAGCACTTTATCAAGACCTAGGGAATAGACCCACTCTTGAAACTGAAAATTAGGTTTGTGTGTTTAGTCACTCAGTTGTATTTGACTCTGCAAAAATTAGGTTTAGTATCACCCAAATACTTGTATTGATATTGGAAAAGGATTAGTTCCTAAGACTAAAAGAGGGTCACTGTTATAATAATTGATTCCATCAGGAAAGTTACAGCTGTCCAAAATACCTAATTTTTACTTTTATTTTTAATTTGAAATCCCAGATCACTTCCCATCTCAGAATTTCCAGAGTTTGAGTTGTATTTTTTAAATCTCCACAGTGTGCTTCTAATGCACACTCAGGGTGAGAACCATTGCAACCCAGTGATTAATTCTAAAAATAAGAGGTTTGGGGGATTCCCTGGTGACTGAGTGGTTAGAGCTTGCTGCTTTCACTGTCAGGCCCTGGATTCAATCCCTGCTTGGGGAACTAAGATCCTACAAGCCATGAGGCAAAACCAAAAAAAAAAAAAAAAAAATTAAGAAGTTTTGGTAGCTTAGATGGTGAAGAATTTGCCTGCAATGCAGGAGACCTGGATCTGATCCATGTGTCTGGAAGATCCCCTGGAGAAGCAAATGGCTATCCACTTCAATATTCTTGCCTAGAAAATTCCATGGACAGAGGGGTCTGGCAGGCTACAGTCCATGGAGTTGAAAAGATTCGGGCGTGAATGAGCAACTAACATGCTTTGTGATACCAGTAAGGGAGACAGTTGAGGATAAGCGGATAACTGCATATTTTGTTTACACATAGTGACTGTTCTTATATATGAATTTGCTGTTAAGAAAATACTAAACTGTGAAGGATAAAATAAAAACTAATTCTATATCATTGTCGCATTGACCTAGATCATTGAAATAACTATTGATAATTGATGCTCATCAGCTGAACACATCAACATTTTGAACATGACTGAGATAGCCTCTAGTAAACACAACGAAGAGATGTTCGTGTTAGCTCCCTTTCTGCTATTAACCTACTATGGTTAAGTTACTTAACCTCAGTGGTTCTCAGTTCTCACATCTGTAAAACAAAGATGCTAGATTTACAGATGACCAGATCCTTTCCAGCTATGATATTTTTTGATTCTATTGTTGAATTGTGCAGTCATATGTTAATCATTTTTCTATGAGTTTCAACTGGACTAGGTCCTTTGACTCAAAATGTGCTTAATGGGTCAGTAGTTTTAGCATTACCTGGGATTTAGGAATGCAGAACCAGTCTCCATGTAGACCAAATGAATCAGAATCTACATTTTAAGAAAATTCCCCAGGCAAAGGAATATCGGTTTAGACAGTAGGTTCTACTTCTGACGTGGTTCTGAAACTACTTCAGAGTTTATTTAAATTGGAGATTCCTAAAAGGTTTCTCACCATGAAAAACACATTACATTTGTTCTACAGCTAAAAATATGTTTTAAAATTTCTCCAGATGAATCTGACATATAGCCACATTGATCTTGTCTAGTATATCATCAAATATGAAACACACATATGAACTGAGCCAAAACCTCATCCAAATCTGTAAACTCCTCGAGTAATTATCTTCAAAAAGGTATTATTTAATCATTTCCACCTCTGTCTGGTTTATAAACACATGGGAAATAGTTTCTCATTTTATTTTGTTGTTGTTCAGTCTTAAAGTCCTGTCTAACTCTTTGTGACCCCATTGCCTGAAACACACCAGGCTTTTCTGTCCTCCACTATCTCTCAGAGTTTGCTCAGATTCATGTCTGTTGAGTTGGTGATGCTATCTAACTACCTCATCTTCTGCCATCCCTTCTCCTTTTGCCTCTAGTCTACCCAGCATCAAGGTCTTTTCCAATGAGTAGGTGCTTCGCATGAGGTGGCCAAAGTATTGGAGCATCAGCATTGGAGCAACAGTCCTTCCAGTGAATATTCAGAGTTGATTTCCTTTAGAATTGACTGGTTTGATCTCCTTGCAGTACAAGAGACTCTAAAGAGTCTTATCCAGCACCACAATTCAGAAGCATCCATTCTCTGATGCTTAGTCTTCTTTATGGTCCAGTTCTCACGCTCATACCTGACTATTGGAAAAGCCATAGCTCTGACTGTAAGAACATTTGTCAGCAAAGTGTTGTCTGTGCTTTTTAATACACTGTCTAGGATTGTCATAGCTTTCCTTCCAAAGAGCAAGCATCTTTTAATTTCATAGTTACAGTCACTGTCCAGAGTGATCTTGGAGCCCAAGAAAATAAAATTTGTCACTGCTTCCACTTATTCCCCTTCTATTTTCCGTGAAGTGATGGTACTGGATGCATGATCTTAACTTTTTTAATGTTGAGTTTTAAGCCAGCTTTTTCACTCTCTCTTTCACCCTCATCAGGAGGCTCTTTAGTTCCTCTTCATTTTTTGCCATAAGAGTGGTATCATCTGCATATCTGAGGTTGTTGATATTTTTCCCAGCAATCTTGATTCCAGTTTGTGATTCAGCTAGCCCTTCATTTCACATGATGTACTCTGCATATGAGTTAAATGAGCAGATTAACAATAGATAGCCTTGTCATACTCCTTTCCCAATTTGGAACTAGTCAGTTTTTCCATGTCCAGTTCTAGCTGTTGCTTCTTGACCCGCATACAGGTTTCTCAACACACAGGTAATGTGGTCTGGTACTCCTATCTCTTTAAGAATTTTCCTCAATTTTACTTTGACTGATCCACAAAGTCAAAGGCTTTTGCATTGTCAATGGAATAAATGTTTGTTTTTTTTTTTAATTCCCTTGCTTTCTCCATGATCCAACAAATGTTGGCAACTTCATCTTTGGTTCCTCTTCCTTTTCTAAACCCAGCTTTACATCTGGATGTTCTCAGTTCACATACTGTTGGAGCCTAACTTGAAGGATTTTGAGCGTTACCTTGCTAGCATGTGAAAGAGCACAATGGTTTGCTAGTTTGAACATTCTTTGGCAATGCCTTTCATTGGGACTGGAATGAAAACTGACCTTTTCCAGCCCTGTGAGCACTGCTGAGTTTTCCAAATTTTCTGTCTTTTTGAGAACAGTACTTTAACAGCATTGTCTTTTAGGATTTTAAATAGCTCAGCTGAAATTCTGTCAGCTCCACTAATTTTGCTCATAGTAATGCTTCCTAAGGCCCACTTGACTTCACACTCCAGGATGTCTGGCTCTAGGTGAATGAACACACTATCGTGGTTATCCAGTTATTAAGACCTTTTTTGTATAGTTGTGTATTCTTGCCACTTCTTCTTAATATCTTCTGCTTCTGTTAAGCCCTTACCAATTCTGTTCTTTATTGTGCCCATCCTTACATGAAATATTCCCTTGATATCTCCAGTTTTCATGAATAGAACTCTAGTCTTTCCCATTCTATTGTTTTGCTCAATTTCTTTGCATTTTTCATTTAAGAAGGGCTTCTTATGTCTCCTTGCTATTCTCTGCAACTCTGAATACAGTTGATGGTATCTTTCCCTTGCCTTTTGCTTCTCTTCTTTCCTATTTGTAAAGCCTCTTCAGATAACCACTTTGCTTTGTTGAATTTCTTTTTCTTGGAGATGGCTTTGGTCACCGCCTCCTGTACAGTGTTACCGACCTTGTTCCTAGTTCTTCAGGTACTCTGTCTAGCAAATCTAATCTCTTAAATCCATTCATCACTTTCACTGCATAATCATAAGGGGTTTGATTTAGGTCATACCTGAATGGCCTAGGGATTTTTCCTACTTTTTTTCAATTTAAGCCTGAATTTTGCAATAAGAACCTCATGATCTGAGCCACAGTCAGCTGCAGGTTTTGTTTTTGCTGACTATATACAGCTTCTCCATCTTTGGCTGCAAAGAATATAATCAATCTGATTTAGGTATTGACCATTTGGTGATGTCCACGTATAGAGTCATCTCTTGTGTTGTTGGAGAAGGGTGTTTGCTATGACCAGCATGTTCTCTTGACAAAACTGTGAGCCTTTGCACTGATTCATTTTGTACTCCAAGGCCAAACTTGTCTATTACTCCAGGTATCTCTTGACTTCCTAGTTTTGCATTTCAATCTCCTGAGATGAAAAAGACATCTTTTTTGTTATTACTTCTAGGTGGTCTTGTAGGTCTTCATGTGTGCCTGCGTGCTATATCATTTCAGTCATGTTCAACTCTGCAACCCTATGGACTGTAGTGTGCCAGGCTCCTCTGTCCATGGGATTCTCCAGGCAAGAATGCTGGAGTGGGTTGCCATTCCCTTCTCCAGGGGATCTTCCTAACCTAGGGACCGAACCTGAGTCTCCTGCAGCTCCTGCATTGCAGGCAGTCTTTCTTTACCACTGTGCCACTGGGGAAGCCCCTGTAGGTCTTCATAAAAGCTCAATTTCAGCTTCTTTGGCATCAATGATTGCAGCATAGACTTGGATTACTGTGATGTTGAGTGGTTCGCCTTGGAAACGAAGTGAGGTCATTCTATCTTTTATCAGATTGCACCCAAGTACTGCACTTTGGACTATGAGGGCTGCTCCATTTCTTCTAAGGGATTCTCACCCACAATAGTATATATAATGGTCATCTGAATTAAATTCACCCATTCCTGTCCATTTTAATTCACTCTTAAGATGTCAGTGTTCAATCTTGCCATCTCCTCCTTGACCACATCTAATTTACCTTGATTCACGAACCTAACATTCCAGGTTCCTATGCAATATTTTTCTTTACAGCATCAGACCACTTTCACCACCAGACACATCCACAGCTGAGCATCATTTCTGCTTGGCCCAACTGCTTCATTCTTTCTGGAGCTATTAGTAATTGCCCTCCGCTCTTCCTCAGTAGCATATTGGATACATTCTTACTTGGGAGTGCTCATCTTCTGATATCATGTCTTTTTGTCTTTTTATACTGTTCATGGGGTTCTCTAGGCAAGAATACTACAGTGGGTTGCTATTTCCTGCTCTGCTGCTGCTGCTGCTAAGTCGCTTCAGTTGTGTCTGACTCTGTGCATCCTGCTCTAGTTGACCATATTTTGTCAGAACTCGCCACTATGACCTGTCCATCTTGGCTGGCCCTGTATGGCATGGCTCATAGCTTCACTGAGTTATACAAGCTCTTTCATCATGACAAGGCTGTGATCCATGAAGGTGTTCTCATTTTATAAGTGGGGAAAATAAAATTTGCAGAGAAAAATAGGGAAAATACAAATCAGAGAGGAAAAATGAATTAACCAGAAATTACTGGGTTTTTGTGGAAAAGGAAATGGCAACCCACTCCAGTGTTCTTGCCTGGAGAATTCCATGGACAGAGAAGCCTGGCAAGCTGCAGTCCATGGGGTCGCAAAGAGTCAGACATGACTGAGCAACTAACACACACACACACACACACACACTGGGCTTATGGAAAAAATGAGATTGGGCACACACATATATATATATGTTTTGCCGTTTTTATAGGGGTCAATACTATGCAGTGCTAAGATTATTAGTTTTCTTGAAAAAGTTTTGCTTATTTTAGAAAATTTTGCCAAGTAATCAAACATTCAAACATATTAAAATATGGTTATATATGTTATATATATATGTATATATGTATGTATGGGCTTCAATAACCCTGAAGAAAACTGTCCTCAATATTTGCCTATCACAATACCTGGAATGTTTCCCTACTTATTCAAAAACACTAGATGCATTAAGGAGGAGGAGAAAGTATTCTTTTTCACCCTTTATTAATGGTTAGTAGTGTACTTTCCTCAAAATTTTTGTTTATCAGTGCACTAGAAAATTATGAGAATCATTAAAATACAAATAGCTATACATCATTTGGTATATTCATATAAAATACTGAGAATTCAGCAAAATATTCTCCTTTAGCATTCCTTAACTAGCCACTAAAGAGATAACTAAATTTGTTCAGTTATTTATTTGAACTTTTGTGTCCTAATAACAATTGGCAAAATCTGACAAGTGTAGATTCTATGTTCAAGTGAATAAATAATTTGAATTTTTAATATTAAAATAAAAATTATAAAAAGATATTTTATACTGTCTAGCACTTGTGAGATATATTGAGAAAACATCTTGACAAAAGGCATTATTTAAAATCCACAACCCTCAGAACAATTTAATAAACTGGGTTGTCATCGAAAAGAATTAGGATGGTTGCCTTGGTGACAGAGATTATCCTTTAAATTTCTTGAGTCTGTCATTTTAAAATCTTGAAGAGATAATATTTTAAATTTATTAACAGTGTGTCATATAGAGAAAAAAATTGTGTGCTTTAAACTATCCGTGTAAGACTTAAACAAATTTATAAACTGCTCAACAATAAACTGTGTTATGATTTAAGTAGATAATAACAATTTATAATAAGTAAAATACATGTAATATAACAAAATAATTCAGAAAGTCTTTACTGCAGTAAACTCATTCTTTGGACTTATTTAGGACAATCTATTTTTACTAATTCTGGTCCCATTGGTTGCTGCTGCTGTTGACCTTCCTATTTGTTTTTTGTACATATGGTCTCTCTTCCTAAGTTAAATGTGAGCGTCAAGCAAGGTTGGTTAGTCTGTGATTAACACTGCACCCTGGGAGATATAGAGCTTAGATAAATACATTTTGATAGAATTAAACAGCCTGAAGATGAAGAAGGATAACCAAACCAATGAAACAAATTTTCATTTCTCATTGGGAGTTTTAAAGATTTTGGCTATTATGTGCTGCTTGTTCTTGATGAGAACCAGAAAATTCACCATTATACATAGAAGTTCCACTTTGGGCCACCAGGAAGATCAAATTTATATCTGTCCTCTCAGGTATCCAACAGAAATATATACAACAAATGCCAACATGTCACTATTCTACATATAAAATACTATAAATATGTAAGCAGTGTTATTACACAAAAGAAGGCAGATTATCACTTAAATGCCATAATCACAAATAGGGAAAACTGAAATGAAATATTCCTTAACATGGAGACCAAAAGAAATAGAAATTTTTTACCCCCTTCAAGTTAGATGGGATAGCATATCCCACTTTAAAACCAGTTTCAAATTATTTTTCTGTTAAAATGAAGATGATTTTAATTGTTAATATTTTATTATAGATATAATTTTCAATTATATATGTCAGTTCATAGTTGATATCCTGCATGTAAGCATCTATGGATAACTTAAGGCAAAGTATTAAAAATGCTCAGTGCCTTTAATTTGATTATTATTTAGCTTTTCAGGAAAACAATATTAAAAAACCCTAACTTATTGACACCCATGTTAATGACTGTGGGGAAAAATGCTTTAAAAATATGTTGGTAATATGCCTTTAATTTTCTTCCATATCTTTTTATGGCTTGATGATGTATTTTTATTTCATATTAGTGTTGAATGATATTCCATATCTGGAGGTATAACAGTGTATTTCTTCACTTACCTGCTGAAATATACCTCAGTTGCTTCCAAGTTTTGACAATTATAAATAAAGCTCCTGTAAACAAATAAGAAAAAAGCCCTACCTTTTGTACAAGTGTTACAATTTACAATATCTTTCATATACATTTTAAAATTTCCACCAATAGTAAAATCCTGCAACTTTCTCCAGCATTTCTAATAGGAAGTAAAAATGTTGAGAAATACAACGTTTTACTGTCTCAAAATTTTCAACCACACACACTTTAGTATTTAAGTCGTTTGAGCATTCTGTCATAAAGAACAGGTAAAATACTATCTACCACAACTTTCTTTGTTGTGTAGGAGTTGGTTATTTATAATGTTGCTCAAATATTTACTTTTTAACTTAATATGTATTTATCAAGTAGTTAGTATGTGCCAATTATTATTGAAAATTTACTGTGAAACAAAATAGACATAGTTTTTGCCCTCAGAAAACTTAGAATTTAGTAAGGGAGACAATAATAATAATAATAGCCGATATTTACATAATGTTTATCAGATACCAGGTGCTGCTCTAAATCCTTTACATTTTAACATGTTGTTCCTCATGTAAATCTATGTGGTTGTGATGGTTTAGTCACTAAGTCATGTCCAACTCTTTTGTGACCCCATGGACTATATAGCCTGCCGGGCTTCTCTGTCGTTGGGATTTCCCAAACGAAAATACTGGAGTGGGTTGCCATTTCCCTCTCCAAGGGGTCTTCCCTACCTAGAAACTGAATCCAGGACTCATACATTGCAGGTGGTCTCCTGCATTACAGGCAGATTCTTTACTGAGCCATCAGGGAAGCCTAAATCTATGTGGTAGGTACTATTATAAACCTCATTTTCCAGATGAGGACATGAAGTTTGCACAGCTAGTAGGTATGAGAATTATATTTGAATGGAGTAGATTGACTCAGGCATTAATTATCTTCCAACACTAAACTGCATTTTAATACATGCCAGCAATGATAATATTTTTGTGTAGATCTTTTAATAGTTTATGTGTCCAAAGTTTTCTAACAAAATGCATTTTAATTATGCCAGAATTTTATTGATTTATGTCATCTTTAGTATGACAGTTACTCAAATAATCATTTAATGATTACTGCAATCCAGAAATAATGAATACTCTAAATAATACTAATGTTTGTTTTTTTCTCAGCAACATAATAAGTTATTACATCTCCTTCTCCTGTTTCTGAGCACTTTACAAGTCTGATGCTGAGACTAATACTTCTTCAGAGACATTGAACTGTAATCTAATTACTTATTTGGCATTCGACTTTAGAAAAACACCCTGACCTAGGAGGGTATATTTTTTATTATCTCCATTGAATTATAAAGCATGAAAGCCAGAGTTTAAATTCTCTGGATTCCTTTAATAAGAAAAATGTCTAAATGCCTTTAAAGCCTAGGAAAGTGAGATGAATAACAATAAGAATCTGAAAGAAGACTTATACTTTTTTCTCCACTTCTCATATTTACACATACTTCCCTACAGATAATGAAAAATGTAATTGAGAAACAGGACTAGCGAAAGGAGTTGGAATACACTTCCCATTTCTGTGGAAGTAACTTGCCCTTCTCTTAAGTTCCCCTTGTATCCTTACAAACATGGTAAGCACTAGTGGAACTGATTCGTATCAGTTAAGGTTATCGATAATTCAGTAAAACAAAGGGTTTCCTTTCACTACTTTCTGACACACTGAGATAACTGTCACTCTTTCCCATTTGTTTTTCCCTTCTCCAGTTCTCAAAATTTTAAATTGAACTCTGTACCTTTAAGGACCTATGGATAGTCTGACACCTGGGATTGAAATACTTTGACTTCCTGCTTTTTAAGACACAAACCAATCTCTCAGGTTTACTGTTACCAAATGGTTTATCATTCCAACTAGAATCTGATCCTGAGACTTATCACATTCTCAGAGACACTGGACTGTAACCTAAGGTAAAGCACATATATTTGGAGGTAAATAATGACTGCTTTGACCTTTTTCTTTGTCCCTTGTGTCCAGAATTGGTTCAGGTTTAGTGATCTATTTTTAAGGAGTGTCAAAGTTAAATGAAACTTTATGCTGCTATGCATTACTGCTGTGTCATGTAAGTAGAGGCATTTCCTCTATCTATAGACATTATTGAATAACTAGAAGCTAGTATTAATATACGAAATTTTATTTTTCTTTGAGTTTTGCTGAAAGCCATAGGGTAATAAATTTCTACTTTACAGACTTGAATCTTTAAATTTAATTTTCCGTTCTCACACGAATGGCCCTTAGCTGGCAAGAGCAGTTGAGAGTAAGAAATTAGGCATTATCTGTTTATGAGAAAAAAGATCTTTCTGAAGTCTAAATTGGTAGCATGCTGTTACTCAGTTGGGCAGGAGCCTGAATGGTCATCATTTCCTGGCTGAAGTGTAAGGAGATAGAACTGGCAGGCACACTGCGTAGAGGCTACATTGGCTTCTTTGGACATTTGATAGCCATGGACAGTGACAATAGTGATGTAATACAATCCCCAAAGAAAACGTAATGTTGCAATAAAACATGCAGAGACATTTAATTTAGCCTCAAGTTTGAAAAGTAGGGCCAGAAAAATTTTGCTTTTTCTCTTCTAGGTTTTTTTCTGGTCTAATAATTAAATTGATATAAGGAGAAACATAAAGTTCATACATATGGGAAACCCCATTAAAAATATGAAACCCGAAGGGCAGCCAAGTATTTAAGACTTATATAATTAGCATCCTGAGCTAAGGAAAGGGAGAGTGGTCTGAGGACACAAAGGGAAGGAAGGCCATTTAGAAGAAGGGACAATAGATGTTTGGAAAATAAAGATTGTTCCGTTATACAGTAAGTTTATTGTATCTCTGGTTATAGCTTTCTCTTTGGTACAGGCCATATTTCCATGTATATTTAGGCACTTGAAGGGAAGGTAAAGAGCTTTTTCTGAATCTACTGGGCTTTGATTGCCTTATGCCGGAGAGATGTGTTTCACAGCAGCAAAATCAGTTCCAATTCAGAATCATCAGAAATAAGTTTCTTTTGTCATCTACAAGCAAAGAAATGTATGTGTGTATGCCTTTACAAAGTTGGTTGTGCCTGTCTGCATTTATGTGTACAGAAATACTAAGTCTTCAAGAGATCATCAAATAAAAAAAATTGTTGATGATGTTTTTGCAAAACACTATCTATGTAAGTCATTATATTTCATTGTTAGCCGTAGAGACTTGTATGTGCACAGACTGTATGTGTGTGTGTGTGAGTTTTAATCTGGGACTCCCACTTTCAAAAAATCTGAATGTATCTTTCCAGATCAGTGGAGCTGTCTTAGTTTATTGAAAGCTGAAGTTCAGAATCAGAAATAGAAAATGTTAGGACTTTGTCCTTGAGACTGTAATGAGCAGGACCCTCAGGGGCTCCCTGGACTGAAAGCCTCTCTGTATCACCCATTTCTTATTTGTAGGGGAAAAAAGAGGCCTTAGTCTCTGAGGCCTTCTATGAGTTCCAAATTGCAGACTCAAGCAGTTACTAATTAAGGAAGTGAGGAGACGCAGAAAAGTAGTCAATCTAGAAAAGTAATGATAGCTTCAACAATAGTTCAGTCACAGAAGATGCAACATTTCATATAAATTTTTAATTTAGAATGTTTCATTCCATTTCTATATTCAAATTAATCCCCTTTGGGAATAAGAAATTATTTCTTAAGGATGATTCCCTTGGTGCTTGCAAAGACCACTCTAAATCTTTAACCACTCTGAATCATTTTACTTAATCATACTGAGTTATACAAGGCACCAGTCTTCACCATTGCTTCTGGTAGTTTAAATAGGAGGGAGGAAGGAGAATGGTATGGGCAAGGGAGCATTTTCAGTTTGGTTTTATGATTCATTTATAGAAGATTTAACCCTATGCTATGCTATGCTATGCTAAGTCACTTCAGTGGTGTCCGACTCTGTGCGACCTCATAGACGGCAGCCCACCAGGCTCCCCCGTCCCTGGGATTCTCCAGGCAAGAACACTGGAGTGGGCTGCCATTTCCTTCTCCAATGCATGAAAGTGAAAAGTGAAAGTGAAGTCGCTCAGTCGTGTCCGACTCTTAGCAACCCCATGGACTGCAGCCTAACAGGCTCCTCCGTCCATGGGATTTCACCCTATAGATGACCTAAAAAGGTAATTTGCCTGCCCCAGGACCAGACCAGTACTGTCCAAAACTAATAAAGTGTGAGCCATATGTATATTTAAATTTTTTTTGAGTAGCCACATTATAAAATTATAAAAAGAAAAAAAATAAATAAAATAAGAACTTCCCTGGTAGCTGGTAAAGAATCTACCTGCAATGCAGGAGACCCCAGTTTGATTCCTGGGTCTGGAAGATCCCCTGAAGAAGGGAATAGCTACTCACTCCACTGTTCTTGCCTGGAGAATGCCAAGGACAGAGGAGCCTGGTGGACTGCAGTTCATGGGATCATGAAGAGTCCGACATGACTGAGCACAGCACAAAAAGAAAAATATGGAATTAATTTGAATAATATTTCTTATTTAATCTATAGTATCAGTCAGATCTCAACCAAAGAAGTAAAACCAGTAGGAAATTATGCAGGTATATTTATCTATTAAGACATTTGTGGCAAGAAATTGGCCTATGTGATTGTGCAGACTGGCTGAGCAAATCAGAAGGCACAGGACAGGCAGTTAGAAAGTAAAAATCATGAGCAAGCTTGAGCCCATGTGCATGCACCAAAGCGTTGTACACCCAAAGACTTTATTCTTTCTCCCAGGGAACCTCAAACCTGTTTTTAAGACCCTTCAATAGAATCAGACAAGCCCACCCAGATGATCCAGAATCATGTTATTTAAAAATCAATAAACTAGGAATTTTAATTATATCTGCAAAATACCTTCATAGAAACTTCTACACTGGGCTTCCCTGATAGCTCAGTTGGTAAAGAATCTGCCTCTAATGCAGGAAAGCCTGGTTTGATTCCTGGGTCAGGAAGATCAGCTAGTGAAGGGACAGGCTACCCACTCCAGTATTCTTGGGCTTCCTTTGTGGCTCAGCTGGTAAGGAATCTGCCCGCAATGCCGGAGACCTGGGTTGGGAAAAACCCCTGGAGAAGGGAAGGCTTACCCACTCCAGTTTTCTTTCCTGGAGAATTCCATGGACTGTGTAGTCCATAGGGTTGCAAAGAGTCTGACACAACTGAGTGACTTTCACTTTCAACTTCTAGATTAGTGTTCATTTGAATGATTTGAGATCGTAGCCTAGCCAAGTTGACACACAAATAAAACCACCACAATATGTCCAAAATAATATCATTCCAATATGTAATTAATACAAAAATTATGATATATTTTATTCTTTTTAGCATTAAGTCTTCATAAACTGTTTTGTACTTACATTTATAGCACATTTCAATTTAGATTAATCACATATCATATCCTTAACATGTACACATGTCTAGTGGCCACTGCATTGGGCAATATGGGTGACAAAGAGTGATTGCTCTAAAGATATAAATTGTCAATAAAGGTCACTTGACAATATCTAATGACATTCTTTGTAGTCATGACTAGGGATGGCGTAGCATCTAGAATCATTTAATAGGGTGCTGTGCTGCTCAGTACTCTACAGTGCACACAATAGCCCTACCCACCTCCAAATAATGATTTTTCCCAAGCCAAAAATCAATAATGCTAGGATGAGAAACCATGCTTTGAAGTAAGATCTGGAGGCATAAAGTTGAGATTAATAATAATAATAATGAGAGAAGCTGGAAGGTAAATGTTTCCTACGCTCTTTGGAAATCATTTCACACACCTTGAAGGCTTTTTCTGTTTTTTTTTTTTTTTTTTTTTCCAGAAATGTAGTTGGAAATCTTAACTCTTCTGTATCTCCACTGCCATTTTCAAAGTCATGAATGGGATAAGGGTAGAAGAGTGGCTTTATAAATAGTATAACTGATTAATGGGGAAAATGAGGGGAGGAGATCTTCACAATGTGATTATTTCTTTAACTGGTGAGTGAAAGAAACTGTCTTTTCTGAAGATTTTAGTATTTTCCTCTAGTTGATCTTGATTTTAGACATCCAAAAAAATTATAAAAATGCAAATTCAAACATACAAATGGAGAATTTAGAATATGTACAGTAATTAGCACCATCTCAGACCATCTGTAGAATAAAGTTATGATAAATAAATAAGTAAAACTCATTAGCATTTTTATAAGAAACACCATGGTATTTAAGACTAAGTCTCTTTTCAGAGGTAGTAATCATATTTGTAAACTCTAATCTCAAATTTACTTCTGTCCAAATTAACTTCAAATTCAGAATTAACTATATTTTCTAAGCCTTGGCAATGTATATATACTGAACTAGCAGCAAATCAAATATATTTCTTAAAACCTGATATTTAGAAAAAATGTAATAGCTAACTAATTCTATGAAATGTGTCTATCTGCTTGCAGTAATTATTGGTTAAATGCAATGCCAGATTTTGATTCTAAACATGGCTTAGAATCAATACTTCTGAGATATATTTATTAGATACTTACAGTTCATTTCACAAATTCTTAATTTAATATGTAAAAACTAAATCTTTCTAAATCTAAATGACATTTTTACTAAGGAGCCTTAATTTGCATTGAGAGTAATTGAAATAAAACATAATTATAATTTGTGATCAGATTTAGCACTGAAAACAGTGGCAATATTTATTGATGTAAGTTTTAAGCTTTTTCAATAACTCTAATTTTTAGATAACTTCAAGTTTTTCCTTATATCAATAAATGAGGGATTTATGTGGCAATATGTTTCAATGATTCTTTCCTTTTAGATACCTATAAATTTGTTGGATAAAATAATTTGGACTTCATGGTAATATTATGACATTTAGATCATAGTTATGATTTATATTTTGTACATTTTCAAAAAGAGTTTTTAAAAGCAAATCATAATTTTTCCTAGAAATACACAAAGAAAAGACTGAAAAACTGGAGAAACCTGAAAAGAAAATACAAACTAAAGGTAAGTGTTGAATTTTGTGTTTAATCTTGTTTTTATTCAGGGTATATATTTTGTACATTTACATGAGAGAATGGAAAATTTTATGTTTAGTGCTCTTTTGTCTTACTTTTTGATAGTGTTTAAGTAAGTTTACTTCTAGGGAAACTCTGTATAAATATTTAATGCTTAATTATCGGATCAGAATAACTTCAAAATGGGTGACAGTCTTTCAGTTATTTGCAGTCAGCTTTTGTTTATTAAGCTAGTACCACAAACATATATTTTGACCTATTAGCAAGCAATTTTCCGTCTTTAATCGGTTAATATAATAAATCAGAGCTCGGTTCTTTTTAACTTGAATTTTTTTATGCCATGCAATATCTTTAAAATCGTCAGCATAGAAATAAAAGTTTTGTCCTATCTCACTGATGACTGCTGTGGTCTCAGAGCTTGCTTAAACAGTCTCAAGGGGTAGAGGCAGAATGACAGCGTGATAATTAATATCCTTTTCAGCTCAACTGAATCTAGTAACTGAAATCTTGCATTTGAGGCGTACTAATAATGGCCAGCATTGTCTTGCTCATCTTGCAAGCATCATTTTTCTAGGAGTGACCCATGTAGTCCTAAAACTTAAAAAAAAGAAAAACACTTATAGGAAGCAAAAACATTCAAAAGAACATTTCCCCAATGGTCAGTCTCATGTGATACTGGGTGAGCCAGGGCAAAAATAAAAACCTCATTATTTAAATTTGTGTGATGCAGACTGAAAATGAAAGAGTTTTCCTGGATAAAAATTGAATGTTGTCTAATATTTATTATGTCAAAAACTGACTAGTACAAAATGATCTGTACAAATATCAAAGTTGCAAGTAGTAGCTTCATACAAGTTCTAATTAAGCTGAAATTATACCAGTATGTGATTCCACACTAAAATACCATGTTTTCTTTTTTAATATACTTCATGTACTTCCTTTTTGTGAAGAGTTCAAATCATTCTGCAAATATTATGTCTTTAATCCTAATGCTTGAATTAGTTCCAGATTGGTCAGCTAATCTTTATACAACCAGGGACAATGAAGGTTACTCAGTTGAAACCTATTTATATTTGGACTTAGAGAACTAATGTCTTCTTTCTACTCCCTTTCCCTTTTTGGTTCTTAATTCCTTTAGTCAGGGAAATTGGACACAGCTCTTGGCTATGGATTGACTAAGCTAGCCATCACTGAACTGGTTATGTGTTTCTATCGGCTGGAGGTTAAACAGAAACTCAACTGGTTCCACATGATTTGGGTGTCTGCTGTTTTATCTTGCAGACTGTACTACTAATCTAATAGCAATGCTGCTGGAGTGGATGTGGTGATACAGATGGTACCATTTGCATTTTGGACCTGGATCTATTAGAATCCTGCTGTTAAAGACTTTGAGCAGCGGGCTGTAGAGTGGGTTTATTAAACAAGTGAGTTTTGCATAATTAAAACAGTGAATCTGGCTGAAGTTTAAAATAAATTTCTGAAAGGCTGGGCTAGAGATTAGTACCTGAATATATTTCCTGAATAGATGAAGTATATTTTGGGAAAGTGAACATTTCTCAAGAAAGAGAAAATGGAGCTTCAGTTGTTCAACAGTGAAATAGGCTTCAGAGATACTTTTTCTACAATTTTTTTTTTTTGTGCAAGTATGAACAAAAGATTTCATTTTACTGATTAGTTTCCTCATCCAGGTAGAGCAGGATAAAACGTGCTTTCTATTCCCAAGTATTTCAGTGAAAATAAATGTGGTTTTATAACTGCTCATTTGTCTAGATAAATATTTTCTCTATGCCACATTGCATATCAGTTATGGTTATATATGATAGATAGTTAGGAATTTGTTATCAAAGCACTTGAATTCTTATATGGAATGGTAGAGTATATCCAAGGTAATAGTTGTCTGCAGTGATTACAGACAAGCCAGCAAATATCTGAGTCTAAAGAGATATGTTATGCAGAAGCTGGTGTATTAACTTCTGTTGCACAAAATGTCTTCACTCCTCTGTATTCTTTGTCCTAAAAATTAACATCACCATTCACCCATGTTATTCAAGCTAAAAAGTTAGGAGTCATTTTGACCTAAAGTGGTATGCACCCCTGACTGGACCTTAGAATCATCTGGATGGGTTTTAAAGTATATATATCCAGGCCTTCCCTGGTGGCTCAGTGGTAAAGAATCTACGTGGGAATGAGGGTGACATGGGTATGACCCCTGTTCCAGGAGGATCCTACATGATGTGGAGCAACTAAGCCTTTGTGCCACAACTACTAAGCCTGTGCTCTAGAGCCTGGGAACTACTGAGCCCATGTGCCACAGCTACTGAAGCCCACGTGTCCCAGAGCCCACACCCAGCAAAAGAGAAACCACCACAACGCGAAGCCCACACACTGAAACTCGAAAGCAGCCCCCACTCACCTCAACTAGAGAAAAGTCTGTTCATCAGTGAAGAGCCAGCACAGCCAAAAATAAAATATATATAATTAAAAAGAAAGAAGATGTTGTAATTTTTTTAAAAATAAAAAAGTATATATATATATATATATATATGTATATATATATATCCATATGCAGATTCCATCCTGGTTCCTTTAATGTTTGGGAGGTAAGGCTGGAATTCAAATCAACCTCTTCAAATGAGAGGTCATGGTTAGAATATAGTCAAATTCCTGGCCTAGAGTTCAAGTATATCCCACAGAAGTTCTCTTTGACCAGCCAGTATGTTAAAATAACTTACACCTGGATGTCATTAGGTAGACCCTGTACCCTCTGTTTATCAGTCTCCTCCATTCTCCCTTGTCACTACTGGAGTAGACATTTATCTGCTTTATTTTTGAGGACCTTTGAGTTGCAATCCCTGACTTGTTGGTGTCTTTCAACACCAAAGCCCAATCCTGCTTAGCCCCTTGTTGTCCTCCCTTTTCACTCTAATTTAGTGCATTCTCACTTCTCCTCTCCCATTATTATCCCTTCTACAATCGTCTACCAATTAGGTTGTGACAGTCACTTCTTAAGTGACTTCTGCATTAACCTCTCAGGCCTCCCCTGCATTAGCCCACCAGGCTCCTCTGTCCACGGGATTTTCTAGGCAAGAATACTGGAGTGGGTTGCCATTTCCTTCTCCAGGGGATCTTCCCAGGGGTCAAACCCAGGTCTCCCACATTGCAGGCTGATTCTTTACTGTCTGAGTCACTATGGAAGCCCCCATTAACCTCTCAAATCCATATTAATCATACTCATGGGCTTAAATCCACCTGTTGTCATCACAGTGCTATATATAGAGATAAAAGCCACACTGTCAGTCATAAGATAAAAGGCCCTCATCATTATGATCACTAATAGATAGCCCTACACATTTCCAGCTCTGTCCACTTTACTGCTTACCTTCCTTACCCAGCTACCTCCTCGTTAGTCCCTTCCATTCCCAACTCTCTCCTTGCTTTGCCCCAGCACTGCAGTCCAGACCCCACCCACACCCCCAACCCCATGCCACAGACTGAACTGTCGGGCAGTCCCTAAGCCAGCCCTGCTGCTATCTCGTAACTCGGTGCTTTTATATGTCTGTCCTCTTGACCAGCAGCCACAGGGCAGGCTTCTGCTCATTTCTTTGATTCTCAGATGGAAAGTCAAATCCTTCAATAGGCCTCCTTTGCTATTGCTCACTCTGAGGGCGTTTAGTTACTTCCACCATGCTACTTTACATCCATGCCTTCAGCCTTTAAAGCATTTTGACACCAAATTTTAAATGTGGGTATGTGGATCTAACTCACTGGGAGCAGAAACAGTTTGTCTTCTTATATGTTCTAGGTCTGTGTTGACATTTGCTCATATGATTCTGTGTTTCCTTACCAGTGAACAAAGAGATTCAGACTCAGTGGTCTCTCAGGATTGGATCAGCTCTGAGTTTGTGTGCTTATATTAAATTGAAAACGATTCTAATATCCTCTGTCCCAAACAATTGCCCGATATGGGGATGGGACCCTTGCTTCAGTTCCCCCACTCACCAAGGGCAGGTCCAGTCTATTTTTTTCCCACTACTTTCTTCATCCTACCACGTTTTGGATGGTTCTGTATATTCTTTTCCAGTGGTCAGGTATTCCTGCCCGCTGTCAGCTGGTGTTCTGCAAGATCTCCTGTGTCTGAAGGTGTATTCCTGATATATCTGTGGAGAGAGATGTACTCCACTTCCACCTACTCCTCAGCCACCTTCCGTCTCCTCAAAAATCATTCTAATATCTCTAAAGTGCCAAACATATGAAACACACTCAACATATGTTGAAATATCAATGAATTAATTAGTAAAGCATTTGTTTTCTCTATTTTGCTAATATTGACTTGATTCTGATGGAGAGCTATTTCATTTGCCATTTCTGTGTTTATTTTCAAATATATATAATTATGAAACTTTAACTGGGCCACTGTAATGTCAAATTTATTTGGTCAGAGGCAATTGAAGAATTTAACAGTTCCATATTAAAACAAAAACTGTCTGTAACGTGTAATCAGAAAAACCCACAATAAGTATATAATATAATAATATCAGTTAAAGTAATACAGATTAATTTGGACACTTTGGAAAGTACAAAAAAAAAGAAAGAAATTCAATTATCAAATTAGCAAAATTCAATTATCCAGTGAAAAATAGTAATTCATTTTTTACTTCTCCCCCTTTTTTTCCCTCCATGTGTTTACTCTTTAATTGAGTATTATCTTATTTCTTTTTCAATTGCAAATTTAATTGTTGGTTTCAGATAACAGTTATGCTTCTACTTAACTATTAAACATATCAATATATTCATAGAACAAAGTAAACCAGAAAAGACTAGAACTTGATGATAAACATATAACTAGATGAGAGCATTTTGTCTCTCTAGAATGGCTCCTAGACAATAGAAGGGCCTTTTAAGCATTCAGAGCAATAGGTGTCTGCTACACCCACTTGGGTTTTCAAGTGTTCATGTGGAGGACTGACCTTCAGGAATAGGGAGGTAATTTACAAGGCAGCGTGTGTGCTGAGGAAGGGCATGTAATTAACATCTGAGTAGGCCAATTGGTGGGAATGGAGGAGTGATCCAGCAGACAGATGGTGTAAATAGAAAAACTGGCTATAGCCATTAGGCAATAATACATATTAATTTATTCATTGCAATTACTTTGTGCCAAACACTCTACTGAGCACTAAGAATTCAAAGAATAGGACTCAGTCTAAGAAGAGACCTAAACCACCAAGTACACAGCCTCGCCGTCGTGTGGTGAGTGCTCCAAAAAGAGATGTCCTGGAGGAAAGTGAAAGTGTTAGTCGCTCAGTCGTGTCCAGCTCTTTTCGACCCCATGGACTGTAGTCCACCAGGCTCCTCTGTCCATGGGATTTCCCCGGCAAGAATACTAGAGTGGGTTGCCATTTCCTTCTCCAGGGGATCTTCCCGACCCAGGGATCAAACGGCTGTCTCCTGCATTACAGGAAGATTATTATTATAGGAAATATCCTGGAGGAGAAATGCTATTTGAGGAAACAGCTGCTTGCCTCAGTTCCGGAGTAGGTTTTCTGGCAGGGCCTTAATTTGAGATTTAGGTGTGTACTCTAGAACCTTTAAAGGAAGATGTAACAGCTAGTTCAGGGGGTCAGTCCTCAAGGAACCTGGTAGGAACTCTGTTAAGGGAGCACAAGAGGAGTCCAGGGATTAGTGTTAGTATTAGTTTCCTAGGGCTGGCGTGACAAAGTACCGAAAACTGGGTGGTTTAAAATAGCAGAAGTTTCTTGTCTCCCAGTCATAGAGGCTAAAAGTCCAAAGTCAAGGTTTCAGCAGGGTTGGTTCTTCACAGGGCTGTGAGGGAGAATCTGCAGGCTTTTCCTACCTTCGGTGGACTGGGGTAGGGGGTGAAGGAACTGGAAGGGTGTGCTGGCTTTCGTTGGCTTATAGACAAATCATTCCAGTCTCTGCCTTCAGATTCAAATGGTGTTTCTTCCCGGGTCTCTGTCGCTTCCTGCTGTGTTCTTCTTTCTCTATCCAAATTTCCCCTTTTCATCACAACACCAGTCATATTGTATTAGGGCCTACCCTCCTGACCTCATTTTAACTTGATTACCTCTGTAAAGACTATGTTTCCAAATAAGGTTACATACCTTTTCTCCGTAACATAATTAAACCTTAACAGTACCACATGCATAAAGTCAGCAGACCTTTTTAAAAAAGGGTTAAGAGACTGGTTTAGGATTGTTTCTGAGAAACAATTATAGGACTGGAATCATAGGCTGGCAAGGGATTTGGCTGAAGCTGAGACTCAAATGCCAGAAAGGACAGGGCATTAAAATGTATCTAAATATCCTGGAGCCCTTTATGAAAGAGCTCTCAAGTCCACAGATTAATTTAGTCATCCCATGTTGTATAAACTTACTTTTGCCTTCTCTCAGCTGGACTTAATTGACTCCTTAAAGTGCAAAATATATCTTATTTTCTTCTCTGGCTGCTGTGTATGATAAACCTGGAAAATGAGAACAGTAGGCCCTATACAAAGCTATACTTCTCCTCCTCCATAGCGATTATTCTTTTATGAGGAAACGATTACGGTTCTGACTGTGGCCATGTACCCCCAGGTGAAGCAGAAATTACTCCTACAATTAAATCAGATTTGGGAGTAACACCAATCCTTGAGAATTAAAAGATCTATTTTGTAATTGAAAGCGTATGTATCAAATGAGCTTTGTAACTTTAGATAATTTGCCTAATCTTCACTTTAATACATAAATAAGTGTAATTTTACTATGAAAAAGAAGTGTGTGCATTGTTGTAGGCTAGATTGCCGATAACATGCTCAGGAAATCTAATCAGCACTTTGGCACATAAGAACAAGTCTGCACAGGACTTGGGATGGACAAGACAGCATGGTCTTGTGGGGAGAGTACTAGTTTAGCAACAGAATAACTATGTTCTTATTCTGCTCTACCATGGACACTTAGGCGGCTGTATTTTCTTATCCATGGACAAAGAAATTCAGGCTAATTGATCTCTTAGGTTCTCCCAGCTCTAACATTGTGTGCTTATGTTAAAAATGATAAATTCTTCCTTTAAGAAAAATGGAAAATACAATCATAAAGAACTGTTTCTCTACTCAAGAATGCTTTTCTACTGAGTTCATTATCATCATTTAAAGTGTGTAGATCATTTTGTCTTAGCACAAAATTAAGATTCAACACATTAAAATTACAAAGAAGAAGCACACAGAGATATACACTATCCAAGAGTACATCTTGCATTTTTATTTAGCGGTGGCTAAAGCAAAATTTTTAAAAATGGGTTTAAAATGAATGTGTATCTTGCTCTTTCATAAAAAATGATGAATGGAAATGTGAATATATATGAATTTTATGAAGCTGTTTAAAATGTTGACCTATTTAAAATTTATAAACCACTTCAGTGCTAATACCTCCCACAACAGAAGTGCCAGAAATCTGAGAAATAGAGCAGTTAATTAAAAGAAAACTCGGTGAGGGGCACTTCCCTGGTGATCCACCTTTTCAGACTCCGCACTTCCAATGCAGAAGGTGTGAGTTTGATCCCTGATCTGGGAACTAAGATCCTAAATTCCAGGCCAGGGAACTAAAATCCCAAATGCAGTGTGGCATACCAAAAAATAAGTAAAAATAGCAATAATAATAATAATATATTAAAAACAAAAAGAAAAATCAGTGAAATCTGTTACAGGTAATCATGCTCCCCAAATGAAAGTGAAAGGTTAGTCCATCAGTCGTGTCCACCTCTTGGTGACCCCTCAGACTTTAGCCCTCCAGGATCCTCTGTCCATGGGATTTTCCAGGCAAGAATTCTGGAGTGGGTTGCCATTTTCTCTTCCAGAGGATTTTCCCCAACTCAGGGATGGAACTCAGGTTTTACACTTTGCAGGCAGATTCTTTACCATCTGAGCCACCAAGGTGCTCCCCAAATTCTTTTACAATTCAAAGGTAATGTGCTATCTGATTCCTTTTGCTTTAGATACCCAAGATTAGTCCTGTCCAGTAGCTCTGAAATCAAGTATATGTTCCAGAGTTTTGCTTCATTAAATTTTCTTGCTAATCATCATTTAACGAATAGAGTAGCCTATATAAATCAGTACTTTAAAACATTCGATGCCAAAACTTTTGAGTTTGAACTAAGAGCAGAGAGAACTGCAAAGGATTCTGACAACCTGGCCATCGATGCCTGCTGCTTGGCCCCTTGGGAGTGTAGTGCCCATTAAAAGAACCCAGGGTCAGCTCACTGTGAGCACTGATACACTTCAGCAAAGGACACAGAGTCCGCCTGGCAGGTTGCCAGGACCAGGAGCTGTGGAAGCACAGAGCACAGCTGGCAGAGTGCTGGAGAGGGGACATGCGGGGAGGACGAGAGGCGCACTTTGGAGTTGAGCTGAGCTGAGTGTTCTGGTCAGGGAAAGGTCAGAGTCTGGGCAAGTGCAGGAACGGCGGGGCCCTGCCAACTCAGATGCCAAACATCAGGTCCGCTCCAACTGGCGGATTCCGTTCGTTTTTAATTGTCAGCCTGCCGAAGGGACTTTTGTTTCTTGTAAATAAGGGTGACAAACAAATTAAGCTCTAGCAGGTGCAACAAGCTTATTCTGCTCTGAGTTAAAACTGTCCTGGCTAAGATGTAACTTGCCAGCAGAGCTGGTGACGAGAAAGGTACCTTTTCCTTCTTTCATATGAAAACTTTTGTGAATTCTAAGCAAACAGACACAGGACCTAATGTAACTGTTGCAGCAAATTACTTTTATTTTAGAGGGATTATTATGGCAGATATTGATGGTGGCACAGTTTTGATCAAAGCAATATCAAACCTTAGTGTCTGAGCTCAGTCTTGCCAAAGTTTGAAGTTTTCATCCAAGGAGTTTCAGAGGCTGTCTGCTGTGGTGAACGGCTCCCTAGAGCATGTGATTCCAGCTGCTTCACTGAGCGGTATTATGGTACCATTTCTGAAGAGGATAATGAAGTTTCAGCATACAGGACTGTGTCTGTAAATCAAAACTTAGACTGCGAGGAACTGGATTTTCCCCCAGAGTAATAGGAATAAGGCATTAATATGCTAATTTGAGCCTGATTTCAGCCCCCTTGCTCTTTTGATTTCATATTAATTCTTCCATTTATGCTCATGTACACATCAATTGGAAAATCCTTTAGTGGAATGGACAACCAGCTGTCCAAGGTGGCTGAGGTCTGGTCCTTCACAGAAGCAGAGACACAGATTAGGTTGTCTCCTGGGGGTCTAGCTAACCAGGGTTCCAAAAGCAAAGCTTATCTCATGCAAACTTCCTTTCCCCTAGAGAAACTTTGAAAGAGGCTTTGTTCTTGCCAGGACTTTCTTTTGGTTTTCAGCTTAATTAATAGTGATCCAAAGAAACCAAAGCTATCTCTGGTCATGTGTGAGTGCTGATGTCCTCTCTTATTTTGTGAGATTTTTATATTGAACTTAGAAAACCCAAAAGAATCGTTGAATGTGGAAAGTAAAAACAATGTCTGGATGATCTTTGTTTCTTCTGTTTCTCACTGAGATTTAATTATTTAAGAATTTTTTTAATGTAAAAAATGTTAATGATTGGAAGCAAGCAGTACATATTATATTATATCTATACAACATCACCAGTAAATAGAATTGTACATGATAAAAATAGCTCTTATAATATTTTAGAAATTTTCTCATTCAATAATATCTAATGAGTCCACCATGTGACTGATACCATGTGATGGCTAGGATAAAAAAATAAAATAGTAGGGCATAGCCTCTAAAGAGAGTTCACCTTCTTGGGATAAGTGGAGATGAAAGAACACTCTGCAGAGAAAGAGGCATTTGAGTCAGGGCTGAAAGGGTGCATGAAACAGAGGAAATGTGGGTGTGGGAAATCTTGGTGATGGCTCAGCAGGCAGAAATGCAAAGTTCCATATATTTATGGAACTCCAAGCATTTGTTATAGGTGGAATGTAAAGTTCAAAGGTAAATTCCTCATATGTAAGATTGGTTTGATAAGCAAATGTCAAATTACTGGAATAATAAGATATTTTGATATTTGATATAGTACCTCAGATCAGATCAGTCGCTCAGTCGTATCCGACTCCTTGCGACCCCATAAATCGCAGCACACCAGGCCTCCCTGTCCATCACCAACTCCTGGAGTTCACTCAGACTCACGTCCATCGAGTCAGTGATGCCATCCAGACATCTCATCCTCTGTCGTCCCCTTCTCCTCCTGCCCCCAATCCCTCCCAGCATCACAGTCTTTTCCAATGAGTCAACTCTTTGTATGAGGTGGCCAAAGTACTGGAGTTTCAGCTTTAGCATCATTCCTTCCAAAGAAATCCCAGGGCTGATCTCCTTCAGAATGGATGAGTTGGATCTCCTTGCAGTCCAAGGGACTCTCAAGAGTCTTCTCCAACACCACAGTTCAAAAGCATCAATTCTTCGGCGCTCAGCCTTCTTCACAGTCCAACTCTCACATCCATACATGACCACAGGAAAAACCATAGCCTTGACTAGACAAACCTTTGTTGGCAAAGTAATGTCTCTGCTTTTGAATATGCTATCTAGGTTGGTCATAACTTTCCTTCCAAGGAGTAAGCGTCTTTTAATTTCATGGCTGCAGTCACCATCTGCAGTGATTTTGGAGCCCAAAAAAATAAAGTCTGACACTGTTTCCACTCTTTCCCCATCTATTTCCCATGAAGTGATGGGACAGGATGCCATGATCTTCGTTTTCTGAATGTTGAGCTTTAAGCCAACTTTTTCACTCTCCACTTTCACTTTCATCAAGAGGCTTTTGAGTTCCTCTTCACTTTCTGCCATAAGGGTGGTGTCATCTGCACATCTGAGGTTATTGATATTTCTCCCGGCACTCTTGATTCCAGCTTGTGTTTCTTCCAGTCCAGCGTTTCTCATTATGTACTCTGCATATAAGTTAAATAAGCAGGGTGACAATATACAGCCTTCACGTACTCCTTTTCCTATTTGGAACCAGTCTGTTGTTCCCTGTCCAGTTCTAACTGTTGCTTCTTGACCTGCATACAGATTTCTCAAGGGGCAGGTCAGGTGGTCTGGTATTCCCATCTCTTTCAGAATTTTCCACAGTTTATTGTGATTGTGACAGATTATCATGCTAGGCAAGGAGGGAGATACTAACACTTTATCAGATCAACATATGATCAGATTTTCATGTTAGGGAGGCTACTCGGAGACTCAGAAAAATCAAAATCTAAGTGTTCAAGATACTATTCAGGATATTATTGTAATAATATTTATAATAATAATATACCCAAGAAGGATATCATAGTCCATCTTTTAAATGGTCTCTTTCCCTTTCTCCTTCCCACGCCCCTACTAGGTTAATTTCTTCTCCTCATTCACATTCTTAAATCTCATTTCTACCAGCGGACCTTTCCCAAGCACACAGATTAGATTAGGTCTCATTTTAAACATTGATATGCTTCTCCATTCTGAAGGAGATCAGCCCTGGGTGTTCTTTGGAAGGAATGATGCTAAAGCTGAAACTCCAGTACTTTGGCCACCTCATGCAAAGAGTTGACTCATTGGAAAAGACTCTGATGGTGGGAGGGATTGGGGGCAAGAGGAGAAGGGGACAACAGAGGATGAGATGGCTGGATGGCATCACCGACTCGACAGATGTGAGTTTGAGTGAACTCCGGGAGTTGGTGATGGACAGGGAGGCCTGGTGTGCTGCGATTCATGGGGTCATGAAGAGTCGGACTCAACTGGGCAACTGAACTGAACTGATACTTCCCTGAATACTTTCTTCACAGCAATTATTTTAACTGCAGTTAACTACCTTTGTAATTATTTGTTTAGCATCCATCATCCATTGTTGACAAGGATGAAGTCTGTCTTGACTAGCCAAGTCTTAACTCATAGCCAGTGCTCTTTCTGTGAGAGTGAAAGTCGCTCAGTCATGTCTGACTCTTTGTGACCCCATAGATTGTATAGTCCATGGAATTCTCTAGGACAGAATACTGAAGTGGAAAGCCTTTCTGTTCTCCAGGGGATCTTCCCAACCCAGGGATTGAACCCAGATCTCCCACATTGCAGGCAGATTCTTTACCAGCTGAGCTACCAGGGAATCCTAGCACTATCCCTAACCCAATTTCTATATTTTAGTGTAAATAAATGGTAGGTTGGAAATGTAATATTGATTAGAAGAAGATAAGTAAGAGGGATATTTAAAGGTAGAATTGAAGAAACTTGGCAAATGAACAAAAATGCAAAAGAAAAGATGAATCCTGGATGAGTCCCAAGTTACTAGGTTGGATAATTGGAGGTGCCATTAATAAGAGTTATGACTAAATTATAGGGGAAGATTATGACTTAAATTTGAGCCCTACTATATTAATTAATTGAATCATAGCTCATATTGAATTACATTTTGTTTTCTTTGAAGCAGTTTGGTGTCCTTCTAGTCTCACCTCAGTATAATTTCAAAAACTTTTAGTGTGGAAATTTTCTGAAGAAGATTAACCTATATTGCATATACTAGATTGAGTGTTCTTTGCTTCATATTTAGATTATCTCTGTATTTTTGTCTTTATATTTTTAGTATTTCTCCAGTATTGAGTTGGCCTTCTTTGGCATATAGCACAATACATTTGGGGGCTTCCCTTGTGGCTCAGCTGGTGAAGAATCCACCTGCAATCCAGGAGACCTGGGTTCAATCCCTGGGTTGGGAAGATCCCCTGGAGAAGGGAAAGGCTACCCACTCCAGTATTCTGGCCTGGAGAATTCGATGGGGTCGCAAAGACTCAGACACAACTAAGCAACTTTCACATTTTAAAAACTTTTCCAATTCATTAAACTGAAGTTAAAGATTTGGAAAAGTTTAGGGATACTCTTATCAATTAGACTAGTTTCGGTGTGAATTTTTCCTTACTTATGAAATAAAAATAGAAATTTAAAATATCTATAATTATCTTAACATTTAAACCTATGTAAATCTTCATACTAGTTAAATAAAAATATCCAAAGGCAGTAGGTAATTTTTGACATCAAGGACTGCCATGCATCTCATCTTGTATTCCCTTTATTTAAATGAAAAATATCGTTTTTTGTTTCAGTTACACATAAAGAAAAAGACAAGGTAAAAGAGAAAGAAAAACCTGAAAAGAAAGGTATGGATTTATTCTTACTGCTGTTTTACTCATTGGCCTGTCACTGTTTGACCTTTTCTTCCTTATGTTAGATTTTAGATGACCATGAATTTATTTTTTGAAACTATATTATGATAATTTTCCTTAGAATTGAATGTAAAAAGAACAATTTCTGGGTTAAAGGAAATAAAATACTTAAGACTCTCTTGAAATCCATTACCAATTTATTTTCTAGAAATGTATCAATTTCTCCTCCTGACAGTTCTGAGGCTGCTTTTAGCCAATGAGGATATAATTTCAAAAAATAATTGCTAATTTGATAGGTTAAAAAGTATAGTCTATTATTTTAACTTGCATTTGGTGATTATGTATTAGACTGGATTTAAAAACTTTTTTTAGCTTTTATTTGTTTAGAATAAGCAATGTGCACTCACTGTTTAATATGTAAAGGTACTTTATGAAAGCACGCTCCTGCCTTGCTCCCACCCTCTGATCCCTTTTCTCACCTACCCACACAAACAGACGGCAAGCTACTTTTATGAGCATCTTTTCAAAACTTCGTTTTGCTTTTATAAGACAATATATATTATTGTCTCTCTCTATTTTTACATATAATTTAGCATGTCCTATATTCTAGCTTTATAATTTAATAATACATCCTAGACGTCTTTTCATATCAGTAAATAGATATTTCCTTCATTCTTTTAAAAATGCTGCATAGCATTTAAATGCTATGCAAATTAAAAGATATTTAAATATATATCTTAAGATATATTAACTCTATCTTTTGATTACTTATTATTTGTAGATTTAAAGATTTAGATATGATTTTTAGTGATACACATTTATGGAACTCTTCACACTTACTTCCTGTTTCTCCTGATGATATATGTGTGTGTCTAAACTGGCTATATGTAACTGGCCTATTACATTTACAAATGCATTTCTCAGTGTCATAGTTAATGTAAGGGTTTCTGTCTGTGTGAATAGACATGTGTGAGTACATATGTGTGATAAGCGTGTGTTATTTATATTCTTGAATTTTTATGTGGCTAGATATGTTGATATTTTCTTTTGGTATTTCTACTCTTGAATCTTCATATAAGGATTAATTCAATAATTAGTAATATCTCTCAAGTTTTAAAAATTAAGTTCATATTTAACTTTAATTCATCAAAAATCCATTTTAATATGATATAAAATTCTAATTTAATTTTTTTGCTTTTGTTTTAAAGTGGATCATGTCTAGGATATGTAGGCTAGATTTCAGCTGATTTTTATATCTATAATACACATAGACTACTGAGCAATTTTATTTTGTAAAGCATTCTATTTAGCTAGAATTTACAATGCTTAGAAATCAGATTAGTTGAAACATGCTTCATTCTTCTCTATTCTAAACTCACATTTGGATATTTGAACTAAATAGTTGTTCTTTTATTAAGGTTTACTTTGTGATAATATCCATGAATTTCAGTACAGTCATCTTCTCTGTTCTAGAAACAGGTGTCCATTTCCTACCAGCTATTGACTTACACAGTTATTGGCATCAGATTCTGTGTACTCTGACTAAAGGAAATAATCTTATATTTCTTGTGATTTTTTTCAGTCTTTACCACGGCTAGATACTTTTCATTAAAATTAATTGAGAATTTGTTACCACTAAATCATACATTTGAAGGAAACTTACCCAAATTGAGATGCTGAAACAGAACCGTTGTGTCTTTTTATTTACTGTATACCAATTAAAGGCATTTGCTTTTTATGAGACAGTTATTATGCTGTAGCCCAATAACCTCGAATGTTATTCTTCCTTCAGCTAATATTTTATAAACTGTTACCCATAACCCCAAGTGGTAGTAGAGATGACCATGGGGCAGGCTTAGGGGTGGAAAGGCTGAAACTCTGGAGGTGAAGGCGCCTGCTCTCTCTCGGTAACTCCATAGCTACTACGATCTCATGGACTTTGTCCTCTAAGCTTTCTATGAGGCTTATATCATCTCTCAAAAATTCTGGGGAAACCGTTCATAGACTGTATTTTAAGAGAATTATTTAAATATATATTTTAAGCACATTGTTTTCCTTTTATAATACAAGTAAAACTGATGGATATTAATATTCCTAGGATATAGTTAGAAAAATGAAAATAATTAGGGCTCCAGTTTTTTACCCTAATAATTTGACTCTTTCCTTAACCTGGATGTTTTAATTAAAATCTACTATTTTATCTTTAATTTTCTTTAATTTCTTTAACTCTCCTTAATAATCTTTAATAAATAGTATATACATGTTGAAAAATGTATAGTGATTTGGATAACTATTAAACTGCACTGTTTAATACATTTGAAATATAGGAATAACCTTCACATGCTGTTGTACTTCTCTGAACTCACTTACTTAAGCCATTAAGAGACAGAAGAGTTTACTAGTCTATGTAAGGAAAATAGAAATCAATACAATAAATTCATATTGTCATACTACTTTATTTTTTTTAATGTGGACCATTTTTAAACTCTTTATTGAATTTGTTACAATATTGCTTCTATTTGATGTTTTGACTTTTTGACCATGTGACATGTGGGATTTTCACTCCCTGACCAGAGATTGAACCCTCGCCCCCTGCACTGGAAGGCAAAGTCTTAACCACTGGACTGCCAGGGAAGTCAAGTCCTAAGACACACTATTCTTAATCAAAGCTCTAATATTGATTTAATTATTTCTTTTAATTGTAAAGACAGAGCTTCCTCCTGATAAAATGATACATCTTTCCACAAATTCTTATAAAATTATTTTTTCTGTTTGTCTCTCCTGGAGACAATTCCAAAATACCGTTTAGAATGGTAACTTTAAACAGAAGGATGAGACTAACTTTCAAATGCTTTCTAAGTCTTAATGCCAAGTCTTTGAAATTAACTTTTTTTATAGTTTTTATTAAATTGGTGATTTTTAAAAAATTCCTAGATTAGGGTCATTAATGTCATCAAACTAGCTTTTGATTTTGGTGGCTGTGAAAATGAGGTAAAGAAAAAGCTTAGTCTTGAAATCTATTAAAAGTGTGTACTAATATAAAATTTTCTGCTTAAGCAACTCACAAGGAAAAAATTCAGAAAAAAGAAAAACCAGAAACAAAGACAGTGGCAAAAGGTAAGTTATACTTTCTGTTTTAAAAGCAATATATTTGGGGTAGCAGCTGGATGATTGTAAGCATTTAGCATTTCCTTGACAAAAAAATTTGACTTTACATTTGAAATTTAATATGTAAAAGAATAATAAAAGTGAATACTTAAAATAATAGAGCAGTTCCAAATATGAGAAGAAATTGAAGAGCTTTCCTGTATGTGGCAGGCAGAATTTTAGCCCCCATGGCCATCACCCCTTGGTGTCATCCTCTTGACTGTGTTACATTATATGGCAAAAAACAGTCTGCAAAAATAGTTAAGATAGATCTAAAATATGGGGGTTTTCCTAAATTATCCAGGTGAGCTCAGTGTAATCCCCATGAACCTTAAAAAACATAGAGAAGTGACAGAAAAGAAAGATTTTGACATGTGAAAAGGACTCGCCCCCATTACTAGCTTGAAAATTGAGGGAGGCACATGGAAAGTATAAGAAGGGAATGAATCCTGCCAACATGTTGAAGAAGTGTGGAAGCCAGCCCTTCTTCAGAACATGTAGCAACATGTAGCCCAGTTGACAAGCTGATTTTAGCATTGTGGACCCTAAGCTGAAAACTTGTTTGCGCGACATTATAACAAGACTTTTGAACTATGGAAATCAGGAGATAATAGATCCTGGTTGTTGGGTTAAGTAGCTAAATTTGCAGTAGTTCCTAGAACAATGGCAAACTAGTACAAACATACCTGATTTACAGTTTAATCAGTATTACACCTTGAGTTTAATTTTAGAACACTAACATTAAGGATTTCTTTTTTCAAGAAGGATAATGCATCATCTTGATTAATATTTTAAGCCAGTAAGGGCCTAAACTGTCTTGATAATATACCAAAGAAAAAAGCAGTTAGAATATGAATGTAATGTTATAAGCTTTGGAAGACTACATTAACTAGTTTTTATTCTAAATTTGTCAATTGTTTGTTTGATGTTAGAAAAATATAGATTCTGTATATTCAATATTATCTACTAAATTATCTACAAAACATAGTTTCTAAACATTCAGTCCTATCTACTAAATTCAATTTTCTTTCTCATATTTTATTTATATATATATTAAAGTATAGTTGATTTACAATATTGTGTTAGTTTCAGATACATACCAAAGCAATTTGGTTATGTGTATATGAATATTTTTCAAATTCTTTTCCATCATAGTTTATTATAAGATATTGAATATAGTTTCCTGTGCTATACTGTAAATCCTTGTCGTTTATCTAGTTTTTACATAGGGATATATATCTATTAAACTATACTCCTAATTTATCCCTCCCTACCTTCTCCTTTAGAAACCATAAGTTTGTTTTCTGTGTCTGTGAGTCTGTTCTGTTTTGTAAACGAGTTCGTTTGTAGTATTTTTTAGATTCCTTATATAAATGGTATCATATGTGTGTCTTTTTGTAATTTTATTTTTAATACATTTGTATTTGTATTGAAATATAATTGATTTACAACATTAAATTGATTTACAATATATTATAACTTACAATATTATATTGTATTCAGGTATACAACATAATGATTCAAAATTTTCATAGATTATATTCCATTTAAAGTTACTATAAAATATTATCTGTATTCCCCTGTTGTACCATATAGCCATGTAGCTTATTTATTTTATATTCACCTAGTCAGCTCTTAATTTCTTCTGGGGTGTTTTTCATTTCAGTTATTGTATTCTTTAGTTCTGTCTGTTTCTTTTTTATATTTTGTAGTTTCTTGTTGAAATTATCATGGTTTGTCTATTCTTTTCACTAATTCAATTAGCATTCTTATTACTAGTGCTTTGAACTCTTTATCTGATACCATTTATCTCTGATTCATGTTGTTTTTTCAGAGTTTTTTGTTGTTGTTCTTTCACTTTAAACAAATTCCTCCGCCTTCTCATTTTTCTTAACTCTCTGTATGATATTATGTGATGCAGTAGCCTACCCCAGTCTTGAAGGCTGTCCTTGTGTGGGAGTGCCTCTGCGGTCTGCATGTGCCAAGTGGCTTTGGTGGGAGGGGTGGATCTGATGTGAGCATGAGTCCCATTCTCCCATGGGGTCGTGGCTGCTCTCACCATGGTAGGATGTGGGATTGGACATGGAGGGTCTAGGCCCAGAGCCAGGTGTAAGCATGGGCTTCTTCTCTGTTCTGAGGCTCATACCACCCTGTTGAGGACTGGATCCAGTCCCAAGTTGCTGCAGGAGAAGCCCTGATAATTGAAACGGAGCTGGTTCTGTTCCCGCTAAGTGTGTGCTCTCCTGACTCTGGGCATTGTCACCTTCAGCGTACAGCAGAGCAGTGTTAGAGCAAGAGGAGCTGGAGCGTGTGCTCAGTATGGTTCAGGGTGCAGGCTGGGGTGGTCCCAGCACCAGCTGAATTCTGGTCCACTTCCTATCTGCTATAAGTGCCAGGAATGACTGCCATCACCCCATTCAGATGAGCCAGCTCTGTCCTTTACAACTATGCGTTCTCCTCAGCTGTGGCGGCCTTTGCCCTGGTGTGGAGCTGCACCACAGAACAAGCGTGACTGGAGGGGTGTTTGGCTCAGGCTGGAGCATGAGCTGCGGTGGTCACTAGAAACTGTCTAGAAGCAAAGGCAGTTCAGTTTTTTTCCTCTACCTTGTTTCAGGAAAAAGTGAGCATGTGTGTGTTCTTCCCCAGCATAGTCTATGTTCCTCCAGCCCTGCTGTCAGTCCCACTGGTTTTCAAATCAGCCAAGGGGACTCATACTCTTGATGTTGGACCCAGGACTGGGGGTGGCCTATATGTCTTTTGAACTGCTCACTTCCCAGAAGGGAATCTCCAAGCCTGTGAAATCCTGTTCCTCTTCTGTGTCCTCTCATAAAGGTGCAGGTCCAACCTAATTGCTTCTCTTCCCTCCCTACCTGGTTTTGTGTGTATTTTTTACAGAGCTTTGGTTATAAAAAGAGTCTTTTGCCAGTGTTCAGTTTGTTTTCAGTGAGCATTGCTCCACATATATATGTATTTTTGATGTGTTCGTGGGGGCAGGTGAGCTCTGTGTCCTCCTACTTAGCCATTTTATCTTATCTGTCCTTTTATTTTAAAATATAGGTTTTATGTGATCAATATATTTTGGAAATTTCAATTTAGTATTTTCAAGAGACTAAACATGTAGATAAATATTTTCAAAATTTAGTGTTTACCTATAAAATATAAAATAATTAGATATTTGAGGACGATGTCTTTTTTACTAAATTTTTCCATGAGATAACCAAACATCATTTTTTGAAGATAACATGGATGAATTGAAACTTTAAGATAGTAAGGATGTTAGAGATTATCCCAATTAATTACCTAAAACAGATGAAGAAATTTACCTCTGGGAAGAGAAAACAATTTGGCTAGATCGAAAACTAGTATGTAATTGAACTAAGACCAAACCCCAAGTGAACTGAATATAAATCAAGTATTCTTTCCAAAGCTAATTAAAGTTCTTCAAGCATCAATTCTTTCTTCAACAAATATTTATTTAATACTGTACTAATTATTTCTTGCTGTATAAAAATTACCACACAGACAATCTGGACATGGCTTAGCTCAGTCTTTTGCTTTACAGTGTCTCACAAGACTGTGATCAATGTGTTAGACAGGGCTGTAGTCCCATCTGAAGGCTCGGCTGGAGAAGAATTATTTCCAAGTTCATTTAAATGACTGTTGGCAAGATTCAGTTCCTCAAGGCCTATTGAATTGAGAGAGTCTCAGTTTTTTGTGTGTGTGTGGGGGGGGAGGCGGCTATTGGCAGGAGCCATCCTCAGTTCTTGCCACATGAGTCTCACCTATATTGCTGGAGTCATCCAATTCAGCAAGAGAAAGAGTCAGCTAGTAAGACAGAAATAGCAATCTTATGTAAACTAACCATGGAAACCACATACTATTGGTCTGCATCAAATTCCTAGGCCAGTCCATATTCAAAGGATGAAGATTATACAAGTAGGCAAGTAGGAGTCTTTGAGAGCCATGGTAAGTCAACCTGGCCTACCAAAAATCAAAAATACTTTAATAAGAATATAAGTAACTGAGATAAAGTTAAAAGTTGGCATTTCCTTAATGAACTAGAGTTGATACAGGTTATTTCCTAACTCCAAAAAGGTATAGTTTGTTAGTATGTTTATTGCATAATATGATTTCCCTTCTTTGATTAAGATATTTTGATTCTGGTACAGATTGCTAATGGGTATTCCAAAATTGGATCAAATATGCTGATGTCATTCTTTTGTTTAGGCTATTTGGTTTTCCATTTGACAAAAGTAATAAATTAAACATCTTCCTAAATTGAGCTGGGTGATTTGAACATGACAATACTTTTTGCTTCATTGTTCCTTAATTAACTCCTAAATGCAGTTGTCAATTAAATTATTTTTGAGAAAGATCAGGAAAAGTATTTTGGCACAAAATTTAAGAATACCTATCTAATTTGATAAAAATAAATATAAATTGGGTATTGCTTTACTTTTATGGCATTTTCCACATTATATCTACATCATTGTTGCATTCTCATCCATTTTTTATTTTTAATGTGAGGAAACATTATCTGTTTGAAAGATGAAGATCACTAAAAATGTCTAAAAGAGAAAATTTTGTTATTTTTATACTTTAAAAACCACAGATAAATGAATTTGTTTTAGGTGTAGTCTTGTGTGTAAGAAAATGACCTGTGTTCATTTGTAAATTATAATGGCACTAAAAGTAAATCTTAATTTCATATGTCTAATTTCATAGTACAAAGCTAAAGTTAAATCAGCTGCTACCTACAAGAAGTGATCAGGTGTCATTTAAGGTAACCACAATAATAATTTCACACATATAAAAGTACAAACAAAAAGCTAGTTGGCAGATTTTCCAGGTTGTGGTCAAGTCCATTTCTAAACACATATTTACATATGTAATCTATATGTCACTATGTTGTATACATGATCTAAAGATAATTTACTGTTTTCTAAAACAAAATTGTTCATTTATAACATTTATTCTTCATTTTCTCTGAAAGAAGTACTGTGCTAGACCTTATGTTGCTACAAAATGAATAGTATATATATATAATTCCTATTCTCAAATTTCTCTCAGTCTGGTAGGGAAGACAGATATGTGAAAGCCATCTGTAATACAAGATAAATCGTAGGGTATAGCATGTGTGTTTAAATAAAAGTTGAGACAAATCTAAGCTCTGGTGAATAAATGATTAGTTCCAAGGGCAGAGTCATTTGTTGCATATGAATTGAGCACAAAGGGATTTATATATGTGTAAGATATGGAACATACATATGATATAGCCTGGCAATATTTGACATGTAGAGAATACATGAGATAATTTTTAAAAAACAAAGTAGTCTGTTGGAGAAAGGAATTTTTGGAAAAATGCTATGAGAGGAGAGATAATAAAGCTAGATATCAAAGGGTTTTTTGGTTTTGTTTTTTGAAGCTAGATATCACAGGGTTTTTTGGTTTTGTTTCCTTTTTTTTCTTAAATTGGGTGTCACAGGCTTTTACTTGACATTCCTCAGATAGGAATCTGTTGATCTTCAGAGCTCTGGCAACTGGCTTTGAACCCAGGCCATGATAGGCTCTCTGGAAGTGTTTGTTAGATCATATGTGAATTCTATGACTTAGAGGTGTTGTTGGCCCTCTCAAAGGAACTTCTTCTCCAGGCAGAAACTGATAAATATTTTGGTGTGGGGTCCTGAAACAATGTTGACTGAAAGTTGTCTGGACAGAGGTGTTGGTTTCAGTCATAGCAATGTATGTGTCTGCTGTAGGAAGCAGTAGAAAGCAGTAAAGGAGACTTGGAGGTTTAAAGGGAATAGAAGAAAATCCCCAGTTGATTGAAGTCACAAAAGCCACAAAGATGTTGGAAGTTTGTGGAGTAATTAGGTGATTCTTTTATGAGAGTTTTATGGTCAGTAGCTTTGGGAAACAGTGGATAGCATGATCTACCTCCTTGAAGACTCTTAATACACGTTAGCTTTGAGAAATTCCATAGAAAAGAAATGAGTTTAGCTTAATGTTTCCCAATTTATTTGATCATGGAAATATCCCTCTACCCCAACACAACATCAATATCTCCCTGCAAAGTTCTGAGGAAACCTTGGGAGGTGGTAGCCCATTCAATTAAATGTAGAACTGCAGGTTATTTTGGTTTCATGAGCATTATCATGTTTATCCTTCTCCTTGCAGGACTTCATAATATTATCTTGTCTTAGTCTCAAATTAGTCTTTACTGCACAAAGTCAAGAAACTTGATTATAATATTTTCATCAAATTCTGCAACATGAATGACAATAAAGTCTACCTATTACATAGGCAAATGACAGAGTCCAGCACTATAGTAGACTTACTATGAAGTCAAGGATTACGTGTGGTCCCGTAGAGTAAATGTCCTATATGCAGCATCTATTATAAACATTTTACACAAATGTACTATACTATTGTTGCTTTAAAAAAAATTGAAACATTCACAGACTCATTTGTTCACAGTCCCAGTCCTCTTCCTCCAAATACATGTACTAATATAAAATTAAGAATATGAACATATAGAATATAAATAAAAATTCATATATATTCTAATTTATAGCCCTTTCTGTTTACTAGGAGAACCTGCCTGCCAATTCAGGAGACATAAGACATGTAGGTTTGATTACTGGGTTGGGATGATCCCTGGAGGAGGAAATGGCAACCCACTCCAGTATTCTTGCCTGGAGAATCCCATGGACAAAGGAGCCTGGTGGGCTACAGTCCTTAGCATTGCACAGAGTTGGACACAACTGAAGCGACTTAACACACACACAAAGGCTTTAAAAGACAATTGAATTATTATTTTTGACACAGGAGCCCACATCTTAATTTCTACTCTCTTTCCATTACTTTAAAGTCAAACCATTAAAGACTGAATGTCTCTTGAGTTATCTTTTAATGGGTTTTATTCTTTTGTTTCTAATATTCATTACCAGTACAAATCATTTTACATTTACATTCACAGTAGTTATCTTTAAAAACTATTGTGTTGAAAATTTAGTTTCTTGAATAACTTTGAAGATATTTCATTTGTATAACAAAATGATCATATCCATTTAAAAGGTCTCTTTCATTGGGCTTTTTGGTACAGACATGGGTTTTCACTGAGCATGTCTATATATAACTGCCCTGCAGAATCCAAATGCCTCCCTTTTGATATACTTAGTTCCTGACTACCTAAAAAATAATGTTTTTGTGTACAAATTAAGAAAACGCCCAACTTTCAAGTTAACATTTTTTCAGTACTCTAACATGCCACTTCATAAGCTGTATAAAAGTCAAATAATAGTCACAATTTATGTCAGTAACACAGTTTTTTAATTTGTTTTTCTTTTCTCTTTCTTTTAAAATTGTTCTTAATAACTAATGAAAGATAAAATGCTGCCTTGGTTTAAAAATATGTTTATATATATATTTTTTACTTATATAATTAAACTTTTATTTAACTCCATACAGAAGAGAAGAAAGCTAAGACTAGAGAAAAGATTGAAGAAAAGATTAAAAAGGAAGTGAAAGGTGTGAAACAGGAGAAGGTGAAGCAAACAACTACTAAAGTAAAAGAAGTACAGAAAACCTCACCCAAACCTAAAAAGGACGAGAAAGATGCTGCAGCCATGTCCAAGCATGAACAGAAAGGTAAACATTCAGAGGAGGCGGCCAGAGGTTCTAAGAGAGTGTGGGGCAAGAAACAGATGCAGTGAAATTAAAACCTGAAAAAGATGAAGATCAGACTTAAGAAGGGAGTAAAAGATGTGTATAAGTGAATATACCTGAAAGGAAATACAATAATTGGGGAATTAAATTTTATTTATAGAAACACTAAACTGTGTTCACATATTTAAAGATGCGTGTTGAAGCATTTTTAAAAGAGAATTTGAGTTAGTATCTGAATTTATTTAAAGGACACATACTCTTTGTCCTTTGTGTACTCTTTGAAGAACAACCATCCAGGAAAATGACAGCAATTTTATTAAAAGGTATATCTTCAAATCATATAGAATAAGTATCGTATCCATACATTCCTGTAGCTCTGCAAGAGCACATAATTCAGAAGATACATTGAATTATTAAATCCATTTTGTACAATGACTAAATTTATGACCTTAGAAAACTTTGTATCTTACATATAGTGCTGCTTTTCAGTAAGATTGATGTCACACTTACATCCATACTTCACAGAAATAGAGCAATTAAATGAAGGTAGAATGTAAACTTGACATTCTTTAAAGAAAGGTGTTTGTAAACATAAAAGGGTGGAGTTTTAAGAGGTTCGCTGAGGACCTTATTGTCAAACATCTCCAGCCCTTGTTGAATCTTTCCTTGCCTAAATCCACTCCTGGTTGCAAGTTGGTACACAGTCTTGAGCTTCCCCACACAGATTGTGGTATCTTCTCTGTGCAGACTATTCCTATCAATGTTTTTTAAACATTAAAATGTTTTCCTTATTCTGATAGCTTTAATAATTTTAGTTGAGGGCTAAAGTTATAAGATTTGCATTTAAAAAGTTAAAAATGTCGTTACTGAGTAAGCTATTTGGACAATGAAACTGAAAATAAGTTTTCCTACTATAAGGTACAAGATATGGAATTTGAGAACCATACATAAAGGTGAAATTATATGGTATTTGTCTTTGTAATCTACTCTCATATTTTATCTCTGAATCACTTTTTTCCCTGAATGCAAAAGTAATATTTGGAAATGTTTGTTTATATGAAGGAAAAGGTATATTTTTTGAAAATATATTTTGAAAAGGAAAAAAGAAAGAAAAAGTGTTTTGTTTTGTTTTTTTAGTAAATAACCAATTTTTGTATTTAAGTAATTTTGTTTCAAAGTAATATTTAAAGAGGCTTCCCTAATAGCTCAGTTGATAAAGAATCTGCCTGCAATGCAGGTGACCCCAGTCCAATTCCTGGTTCAGGAAGATTCACTGGAGAAGGGATAGGCTACCCACTCCAGTATTCTTGGGCTTCCCTTGTGGCTCACCTGGTAAAGGATCCACCTACAATGCAGGAGACATGAGTGAAATTAAATCGTTGAAGCCCAAAGCCTTTCTTCAATTTTAAAGATGATTATATTGCCTTGAATCAATTAAAAAATTAATTATCATCTCTAGCAAAGCTGTATGTTTTTTACGCAATATTTTGGGTAGAAAAATATAGCAAATAAAGAAAAAATATTTTGAATGGACTATTTTATTGTGATAGACAGGAAAATTAATCTTCTGATTCACTAATATACTTATTTAAAATTATTATAAAAATCCTAAAATACTTTGCATTGTAGATTGTCTTTTCAAAAAGAAAATAATCACAAAAACAAAAGAATCACATGAAACTGATTAAATGTACCAAGCATATTTTTATTTTTTGCCCATAAATACAGCATGTAAAAATTCATTCCATTTATATATGGGAGTACCAAAATACTCATCTAGCAACTAAGAATACGAATACACTTTTCAATGTTCATTTTTAGTATCTTACTTATTTAGGGTACATATTCTATTGATGGGGACTCATCACTAAAATATTTCCAAATGATATCTATTTTCTGGGTCACATATATTGTATTTTATTCCTACAGTAACCAGAATTATTGAAGATAGCATTATATTACCTTTCCATTTTCAATCTACTAATTTCATTTTCACATAAAAGAACTATTTATCTATTAAAAGGATGTTCAACTATCACTTAAGACTTAGAAATAAAAGCACAAATGTGATTTTATCAGCTAAACAAATGCCTTTGCTAAACTCAGGCTCTCTATTGAGAAGAGCTGCCATCTCAATTAGATAAATGTATTATTAGGTAAATAATGGAAATTTTACCTGTAAAGGCTTATCAGATATATAAATATATCATTTAAGAAATTAAGTTATGATTTAAGAGCATTTGTTTTTAAAATAATTGCATTATAGTTTTAACTCAACCATGATAAGACATAGTGTTTTCTAAATTATCTGCTTGTGAGGTGGCTTTGATTTTGAGACTTGTATTGATTTTGATTCAGTAAAATAGTTATTTCTCATTTAGGCAAAGGATTGGTTATTTGCTTAGCTTGAGTTAGACCTAATGAATTTGATTCATTTCTTGCATATAGATCTCTAATAGTGCTTTTTAAATAAATAGGTTCTCTAGGTCTTTTATTCACTAGACACAAATTTTTATGTGTAGCAAATTATTTAATTATATAGTATACATGCATATATATTCATACATGGTTCTAAAGCATCAGGAATAAGATTTTTATATATATATATATGTACATGCCTATTCTAAACTTAAAACACACTCTTGCTGCTGAGTCACGTCAGTCGTGTCCGACTCTGTGCGACCCCATAGATGGCAGCCCACCAGGCTCCCCCATCCCTGGGATTCTCCAGGCAAGAACACTGGAGTGGGTTGCCATTTCCTTCTCCAATGCATGAAAATGAAAAGTGAAAGTGAAGTCGCTCAGTCGTGTCCGACCCTCAGCAACCCCATGGACTGCAGCCTTCCAGGCTCATCCATCCATGGGATTTTCCAGGCAAGAGTGCTGGAGTGGGGTGCCATTGCCTTCTCCGAAACACACTCTTATGCACTACATAATCTGTTTTTTATGGACCAATCTGTTTTAAAAAGTAGGATAAGAAGGGTCAGCGTGATCAAGCATTGCTCTCTGATTTTCTCATAGGCTATGGCAAATTTGTGGGGTAGGAAAAATCAAACCTCCCCACTGCTATGCTCTCTCTCTCTTTTCTTCCTTCTTCTTACTTTTTTAAACAACTATTCACGGCAGGCAGAGAAATTGTAGCTAATGTGAATCTGCCGTAGAGCACCAGACCACATATGCCCCACTCTCATTAGAGGTTTTCTAAAATTTCTTTTCTGTTAACATTCTGCACCCTGAATGCATTTTCTCTCAGCTGCTACTCCACAGGGAACAACCAACAAGGCAGCCGCTGAATGACATCTATCACTGCTCCCTGAGGATCGGGAAGGGGAGAGATGGCAGCATGTGGTATTCCTAGAAAGATGTTCATTTGGAGAAAAAAAAAAAACTAAGAAGGGATGAGGAGATACAAAATTACCTTATGTGAATGACTGTCACATAACAATGAAAGAATGGTAGAACAGTTCAGATTTTCTTTAGGAAAAAAAATGACCTGTTTTAACATTTGAGTTGGATTTAAAGAAGCATTTCTATAAAATGAAGTTTCCAAATTCAGGATGGCCTGGATTCACTTTATCCTCAGACAGGTGAAGCAAACACACTGGGGGCTGCCCGACATATACCTGTCTAGAATTCTTACACGCTGTTAAGGTCAGCACGCAGGACAGGTGGAAGGGAGCATCTTAATTTAAAATATTTAAAATGTCTTAACTTTGGGAATTCCCTGGTGGTCCAGTGACTAGGACTTCATGCTTCCATTGTAGGGGGCACAGGTTCTTTCCCTAGTGGGGGCACTAAAACCCTGCATGCCACAAAGTGTGGCCAAAAAAAATTCTTAACTTTAAATATTGTAAAAATACTTTCATCTTCTTATTGATATGCTGGTGCCATTAAAATGCAACATCACAGCATCAGTTAAATATAATAGAAACCTCCTACATGGTATAACCAAAATAATTTTCTAGATTAAAAAAAATTAACCTTCTTGAATTCATAAGAGATTTTCTTTTTCAAATTGGAAGCATGTAGGACTACTGGTGCATTAATTAAATAAATGGCTTTTGGATCCAGAAAATAGTGGCATAAGAAATACAAACATTTTACTTAGGTAATAATATGACATATAGCTTCATTACACTGTCAGCATTCAGTTAAAGAAGACTCTCTGAAGCATGAAGATTTTAGTTAATTCAATAAACTAGTCCACCTGTTATGTATACAAAACAGCCTATCACAGCTTGGGGCCAAGCACCATATTTCATTTGGGGGGTGTCCAAACCCTTCAAATTGCAAGAATTCCCTGCATTCTAAACTTCCAAGATACATACTTTCTCCATTGTTGTCGCTGAGGGCTTTAGAGACACTAGAAATGATTGTCAAAAAAGACATTTTGAATGATTTTAGTTATTCCAAAAGTGTGGTCTAATCTGATTCCTGTGGGAAGTTGGTTAAAAATGCATATTCCTAGGGTCCAGACCCCATCGAATTGTAGGGTTTTTGTTTTTTGGGTTTTTTTTTCCCTTGGCCTGACTGTGCCAAGAAATCTGCATTTTAACAAAGTCCTCATCTTTTTGTACTTAAATTGCCCTTTGAGAACCACTTCTTGAGATGTAGAAAGGACAATCTAAAATGATCAGTCACATTAACTACTGAAAGAGGAAAGCCTGCCAATTTTAGGAACTCCTCACTTCCCAACCTCAAGCTTGCAATTTAAGGGAAATGCACTTTTCATCTTAGAGTCAAATGGCTCACTCTACAATTTCACTAAGGAAAAGGGTTATACCCAGAAAAGGGGAAATTCCCTCTACCTTAATCTTCTCTGCTTTATCATAGGATTACCTGGTCCTGGGATGAGAATCCCCTGTTATTACTGTCAGTACATCCAAGAACAAATAGATTCTTGGACTGATCTGAGAGCTAGCTCCCTCCCACTACCCACCTCACTGGTGATTGTTGATTGATTTCAGCAATCAAAATCCATGCAAATTTTTGAAACTTTATGAGTTTTGGCCTACTCATTTAGGTACTAATGAAAAGAATTATATTTTTGCATCTTCTGCAGTAGGTGCATTTATTTTTTTTCAAATACCTAGTGGAGTCTCATAATAAAATGGACTACTCTAAAAATACTGTAAAACTCTAAAAACAATGAGTTTTACAAAAATCCTTTTGTGGGGTATTTATATAGTAATGTTTCATTATTTCATAGGTTTGATATATCAATATGTAATTTAAAGCACCTAAGGGTATGTCATGTTGTATAAATTTAATAAACTCTCTTGATACTAAAGCTGCCTTTGGATTTATTGAATTAATAAGACACCTATTTAAAAACATTAAAATGTAAATCATTTTGAACAAGATTCATTTAATAATCTGCAAGCTTTAAAGAAGATACAGTAAGCTTAGGCAGTGATTCATCAACTGAAATTTGGATTGGAATGACTTCAAGCAGAATCTAAAGTTATGTGAAAATTTAAAGTTCAGTGCAATGTCTTTAATTTAGAAGGAAACAAAAAAGAACTTCTGAAATTCTTTTTGACAAAGTCTGCCCTAAAAGCTCAAATCTGTGATTTTCTTGACTTTTCCCAGGGCTGATAAACTAATCAAGATTATAAGATGATCCTCTGATAAAGATTACCCAGTCAGTTACCTTAAGAATGGTTCTGTTTGGTGCTGTTAAGGTTGTTCTCCTGAATTTACTCTTCTAATTGAAAAAAATCTCTATGTAGAAGACCTGACAGATTGCAAAGGTGTTAACCCTCATGCTTCCTTTTCAAGAAACATTCTGCAGCTTCATTTAGACAATCAGGTGAAGGGTTGGGAGTGAGTATTTGATAAAACATTCCAAGTTTCTTGTGAAACTTCTGTTTCATTATTTGGAAGTATATATGTAAACATTGGGAAAAGTTGCTTAAATATGATGACTCATAATAAATTTGATGAAAAAGGTTTTGATCTTTAAAAACAACCACTATATATATCACTATGAACTAGTCTGTTTCAATTTTTAAGGGTATTCTTTTTGTATGTAATAAATGAAAACATGTTTATTATTATTTCTTTGTGTTCATATGTGTGCAAATTATTCCTTCACCTAAAATATTGTAGTAACTAAAATAGAATTATGCTACTTTGTTTTGTTAAGGCATTTCTCCCTAGAAAAAAAGAAAGGTATTGATGACATTTTTTTCATTGTTTTTTTTTCTTTCTACTTTTGTCAGATCAGTATGCATTCTGTCGATATATGATTGACATATTTGTCCATGGGGACTTAAAACCAGGTATTCCAAATAATCCTTGTTATTTGTCTGTTTTAACAGTCTTTGCTTTCAAGATTGTTTGTTTTATATGTATTAAACTGTTATTTTAATTTTTTTAAAAAAATTGCATAATGCATGTGTAGATTTAGAGTAAATCGATAAAAACCAGAAGTAATAACTGGCATTAGGGCCTTTATTTTTACTTGCTATGACTGCATGGGCTATTGCAAATGAAGTCTATTGAAAGCAAAAAAAGTGCTAATATCTTTATGTACAAAAAAATGCTAATATCTCCAATAATATCTTCAAGTGAAGGGTTGAATCATCTTAGTCTCAGTAAACTTAGAATAAAAGACCTGTGACAATGAAAGCATTCTTTTTTTTAGACTTGAACAGAATAAATATTAAAATCCATCATATTTCAAATATTGAATCTTTTTTTCAAAACTTTTTGATTTTCTCACTTGCAAATGACCTTAGTTAACCACTTCAGAGAACTACTATTGATGGAGACAGTCAACCTTGGAGTTAATAGTCAGCAATGGGGAAGTCTTTTTACCTAAAGGAATGTATCTATCATCTCTCCTGTCTTTAAATGTTGCCCAGAGTATACAGAGGAATTCTTTGTTGCTGTTGGTTAGTCACTATGTTGTGTCTGACTCTTTTATGACCTTGTAGACTATAGCCTGCCAGGCTCCTCGGTCCATAGAATTTTCCAGATACGAATACTGGAGTGGGTTACCATTTCTTTATCCAAGGCATCTTCCTGACCCACGGATCGAGCCCACATCTGCTACACTGCAGACGGATTCTTCATCACTGAGCCACGAGGGAAACCCCATAGTATATCCTACAATGGTATTAAAGTACTAGTCGCTCAGTCCTCTCACACTCTTTGCTATCCCAAGGACTATAGGCCACCAGGCTCCTCTGTGCATGGGATTCTCCAGGCAAGAATACTGGAGTAGGTAGCTATTCTCTTCTCCAGGGGATCTTCCCAACCCAGGAATTGAACCCCCAGCTCCTGCACTGGCAGGTGGATTCTTTACCACTGAGCCACCTGGGAAGCCCCAAGGGATTCTTTACTAACATCTTAATTAAGAATTAGTGACTTAATTGCTTGTACTCTGTCTTTTCAGATTTAAAAACTGACAGTACTATGTTCATGTTTGGGGAAACATTTCTAGGAAGATGGCATTGTTAAGGAAGGAACTAATTTACATTAGAATAATTAAGGCTGATTGTTTAAAGCAAACTGCATTTTGTTTTCTTCACTATTTTTATAGAAATCTTTCTAAAATGTACAATTATAATTCATGCATATAAGGACAAACAGGCATGTTATACCTAAAAAATATATATATGAAACATCTAGGTCCTTGAAAATTAGAAGATCATGAGAACTTAAGCTCTCAGGAATATAGTTAATTTTAGTACCTTATTCAAGTTAATGTCCTTCTTCACTTCCTTTTTTATTTTCGTATCCTTTTTTCACTTTCTTATTGGGTTAGAAACTGAAATGAAAAAAATACTGAAAAATACAATTACTTATTTTGTAAAAATGAGTAGTGTTAACATATGTGATAGTATCATAATAAAATTAGAAACATTGAGGAAAGTAGTTTAACATAGTGAAAAGAGAGAGCTTTGGACACAAGTAGAGATATCATTCTTGACTCCATTCCTTTTTATCATTGGACCTTCAGCAAATTGTTGAACTTCATTTGATCTTCAAGGCTCATATATTTAAAATTAGGATTACGTAACAAACTTACAAAGTTGTTGGTAGAACATCTAATAGATGCACAACAAAGTACTTTTTTCTATAATACATTTATTTCACCCCAGCCTGTCTGGGCAAGCATTCCACAAAAAGGGAACATATCAACATTGACAAGTCTCTGTCTCTAAACCATTAACTCAATCTTTAAGCAGTAGACTGTTGCCCATTTTATTCAGCTGTGATAGTTTAAGAAACTTTACTATACTTTGCTTTTTTAAGAGACTGAATCTTGAAGATATCAGTTAACTATTTACTTACACACAAAATGAATCTACACTGTTGACGAGTATGAGTTTTTAAGTACCATCATCTGAAGAAAATGTGTTCTTTATTCCATTGAAATTATTTGTAGGAGCTACTAATTGATTATAAAACACAATTTCTAAGAAAATCACAAGAAGCAGATAACTGTGGGGTATCCAGTCAGTGAGAGATGTTAACAGTTTTGTAATCACAATGCCATTTGTGTCTCTCTGAAAATTCAACAATGTGTTAAGATCAGAAGGAGCAGTAAAACCATCTCTTCTTGAGTTAAGGAGAATTTTGTTGTTGTTGGGGAGGAAGGAAACTTTCCTTTACTGTCCTAGGCTCTTCTAGCTGCTATAACAATTGAATTGACATGAGAGAGATCAAAAGGAGAAAATCAAATTTAATTTCATAAACATAGGAAGCCTACAATGAAGTATATATTGCTATCCTGAACTAAGAAATGAAATAGGCACCCAAGGCTCTGAAGGACAGGAGAGTAACTCACAAGACAATATTAAAAAGAGTAGATATTAGGCAGTTCAATGTTTGCCCTGACATACAGATGGGGCCACCTAGATAAAATTTTGGTAATAAGTTTTCTTTTTCCTGTGAAAACCCTCCAGTTTAATTCCTTGTAGATAGTTACGGGAGGGGAAGTAGTTTCTCTTGAGGTTGTAGGATCTCTGTTGTCCTTGCTCAAAATAATCCACAAGTCAAAGTGGCAATCTTGAAGAGGTCTGTACTGAATCCCCAGGGTTCCCTTCTTTGGAACTTCCCCAGGAAGTTTCCCAGTTCAGAATTTGAGTTGGTAGATTGCTGTATCTCTCTGAACCAGTCTCAGTATTGAAAATAGGTCATCTCGGTTAAAGTTGTATCCCGTTCCATGAGGCACTGATAACAGGTGGGCTCCCAAAGTTAGGCCTATAGTGCAAGCAGTCAGGTTTTTAATAAGAGACATTTATATGGAAACTAAAGAAAAGTAATGGTTAGTAATTGGAGTAGACTGTACTCAGTTTCTGAACTCCAACTCCAGTTGAGAAAGTTTCTAGATGTCCAACTTGAAGCATTTTAAGAGGGAGCAGGGACAGGCAGTGACAATCTGATGGATTTTTCAGGTTTGCAGTTTGAATATATCTAGTGATCTTTCTGATTGGCCCTAGCAACAGGCAGGAAGATTATCTGTATATGAGCTGTTATGGTGATTTCTCTGAAGTTTATATCAAGTTGTCCAACTTTAGTGTGCATGTCTTTGGAAAATGGGCAGTTTTTGTTCTCAATGATTTCAAGTCAAAAGAGTGGAAGAAAAGTTGGAAAACTTAATTTGGAGAACTGTTGCCAAATATTGGTGAAAACTGGAAGAATTCAGGAGTCAAGTTTATAGGTAGAAAACAAAACCTCAAAAGACAATGGACAGTAGTAGAATCTAATACCCACAAAAGTATATTACTGAAACATAATTTTTCTCTGTAAAAATCATTCTCATATCTATCAAATATTGCCAAATTAAGACTACTCTCTTTGCAAAGTAAGTCATTTCAATAAATTTGGCCCAATTATGTATATAAGTACAGTAAGAACAGTGATTGATCATATAGATCAATCATCATCTTACATTGTTTTTCTGACAAATTTAGTATAATAGTATAACAAATGTATAATATGATACTTAATGCTGATAACTCTAAAGACATGTATGTATTAATTAAATTACAAACTTAAACTTTTATTTACCAAAAATTATAGTACCTGCTGTGAACCTGAAAAACATTTGAGTTAGTTTCTTCTGTATCTTTAAAAACATACTTAATTTGTATAGTGTTTGTTTTAATTTTTATTTTTAATTAGAAAGCAATTGCTTTACAATGTTGTGCTGGTTTTTGCTATGCTTGTTTGTGTTTAAGCCAGTTAAATTGAACTCTTTTATAATTAAGTTTAGTAAATACTATTCAGAAGTAGAAAAATACCATGTCTGTAATGTACATACATATAGATGGAAATGAAAAAGAGACCTTATGATTTTCATTAAAACATTTTTTGAACAATAATTTTGGACAAGGGTGCTTATATAGCAATTCATATTTTAAAAGCCCGTTCTATTTTTTAAACAATTGAGTATTAAGATTTGGAGATGGTCTAGATACAAGTTCCTACAGAGATTACAAGACTTTTGCAGGGGAGCTAAGGAGATCTATGAATAGAAATGGGTGGAATGTGAATTTCCTCTAGGACTGAATTTCCAATTTTGCAAAGATTTGTAAGATCAAAGGCTGATCAACCGTCGAACTACATCATCCTCAATTTGCTTCTTTATGTCAGGGAGACTTCTAACTTTGTTTTAAATAAAAATATTTATATGTTCTTCTCAGGCAGTTTTGTTGGCATGTTCAATTAATATTGCTTGAAGGGCAGATTTATGCGCTTTCTGTTTTACAAAACAAGTTAAAGGAAACATTCCCCAGTGAGATACAATGTCCATCCCCATTATACAGTCAGGAGAAAGAGATACAATAATGATATATAAAGCCTGTTCAGATTTATCAGTTCTCTTATAAATTTTTATCTTAATTCCATTAACTCTTATGTTACTAATTATAGCCTCCATTAGGATTTCATGAATAAATTTTAGTTCTACAGTACTGAGTAGGGGAAGTTGTCCCAGCCAGACATAATATCTATTCCCATAAAACATCCAGGTAACGTTGCCATTACTTCTTTACATAAAGCTTGTTTAAACATTCATATTTTTATAATCTTATCAACTCTTACATTTCTGTATCCTTTCAATCTAATTATAGCCCAAGTCAGAGGCTCTACCAGTGGGTATTGGTACCAGTTCATGGGGTTCCCATATCAAGGGTTTCCTGGAAACTTCTATTTTCTATCCCCAGACCATTTGAGTCATCTTTCTGCAGAAGGCTTTGGGCCCCCAGTGAGGGGTTAAGCCAAGGAATCCTGGTTCCTTTGTCAATCTTTAATTTGATTAACTGGCTGGTTGCCCCTAGTGATTGTTGATCAGATTTCTCACAGTAATCTCTGCCTTTCAGCTTTTTAAATTTCTCCAAACTGGGATAAACAGATGAACCTGTCTGGATTTCTTTAACGTTGCTGGATGAAAAGGGGGACATTCAAGCCCACCCAGCCTTTGGTAGCTATATGAAAACCTTTATGGTAAACATATCAATGTCTGTTTTATTCATCCTGATGCTGGATGGCCTTATTAAAGGTTCAGGATATTGTTCTACCTGTCCAAAAATAATTTTGGACAAGGAATGCAAAGGAAAACACACACACACAGAGAGGCATAAAGAGAAACAAGAAAACTGTTTATTAAGAAGCTAAAATATGCACTCAGAAAAGGATGTGGGTGTGCTTGCAAATGAGGAGTGCCCCTCAGGTTTTCTGATTACCCTTTTTATTTCATCTTAACCTTTGAATAGTCATGAGTTTTTTCTATTAGATGCAGAATATTCAGTGATGGGGCTTCCCTGGTGGCTCAGATGGTAAGGAATCCGCCTGCAATGTGGGAGACCTAGGTTCAATCCCCAGGTTGGGAAGATCCCCTGGAGGAGGGCATGGCAACCTACTCCAGTATTCTTGTCTGGAGAATCCCCATGGATAGAGGAGCCTGTCAGGCTATAGTCCACGGGGTCACAAAGCATCGGACATGACAGCGATTAAGCACAGCACACATTCATTGATAAGAAAGTGAAAGCCAGGTGATTATCTTATTTACTTATATCAGCTTTGGTTCTTGTGCACTGGACTCCTGAAGCCACCACACACCCATGCTGAGAGCTATTTTCCCTTAAGTTTTCCCTTACCAGTTAGGTACTACACTGGAATGTTGTATAGTGGTCATAGGAAGCCTGAGCATTTTTATTGAGCATGCTTGGCCATGCTTTGTGGGTTTTATGATCAGGGTTCCCTATTTAGATATCACAAGTTTAATCAAAGTCTAATTTATGTTTTGTTGCTGATGCCATTCCTCAGTGGCTTTGCCTTTTTGCCTAATGACTACACATGAGTGTTACTGGAAGGTTGGTTCTTGTTTCATTGCAGAAAGAATTCAAAGATGAGACAGGGAGGTCAAGAAAGCAAAGCGAGGATTTATCTAAGGGATATTATACTCTTAAAGAGAGAACAGACAGTATAAGTTGAGTAGCTGCGCTGTTCACGAGATGTGTGGTTTCCTGCCCTTTGGCCCATATACCCTATTCTCTGTTTGTATCTAGCTTTCTGCCTGCTCTAACATTCCACCTTCAAGGAGTCTGAGCCCTCAAAATCTTTTAATGAGCAAAGGGTCAATAGTCCATCTCCTGTAACTGCTTCAAGCTGAGTGTGGGCATTGTCTCTACCTTTGGGTGCAGATCTCCTTGGTATCTGTCAGAGATAGGGGTATTGGTGAAGTTTACAGTATTGGAGATGGAAAGTGGGGAACAGAAGGAGGCAGCAACCTTGTGCAGTGTATGTGGATAGTTCTCAGCTTCGGGTAGGATAGGTTGAAATTCCTGCATCATCATTTGAAATTGGAATTTTCTGAAGCCATGGGGTTTCTGAAGCACCTCAGGTTTCAATACAGCAGCTATTAATAGGGAGAAATGGGACTATATTTGAGTATAGTTATTAGTTATATTAAACATTTTATTGTTGTTCAGTCACTAAGCCACGTCCAACTCTTTGTGATCCCATGGACAACAGCATGCCAGACTCATCTGTCCTCCACTATTTCTCAGAGTTTGCTCCAATTCATGTCCATTGAGTTGATGATACTATCTAACCATCTCATCTTCTGCCACCTATTCTCCTTTTGCTTTCAGTCTTTCCCAGCATCAGGGTCTTTTCCAGTGAGTTGACTGTTTGCATCATGCGGCCAAAGTATTGGATTCCGATTCCATTGGAGCTTCAGCTTCAGCATCAGTCCTTCCAATGAATATTAAGTGTTGATTTCCTTTAGGATTAACTGGTTTGATCTCTTTCCTGTCCAAGGGACTCTCAAGAGTCTTCTCCAGGACCACAATTTAAAAGCATTTATTCTTTAGTTCTCACCCTTCTTTATAATCCAACTCTCACATACATACATGACTACTGGAAAAACAATGGCTTTGACTATACAGACCTTTGTCTGCAAAGTGACATGTCTGCTTTTTAATACAGTGTAGGTTTGTCATAGCTTTCCTTCCAAGGAGCAAGCATCTTTTAATTTCATGACTGAAGTCACTATCCTCAGTGATCTTGGAGCCCAAGAAAATAAAATCTGTCACTGCTTCCACTTTTCCCCTTCTATTTGCCATGAAGTGATGGGACCAAATGCCATGATCTTAGGTTTTCTGAATGTTGAGTTTTAAGCCAGCTTCTTCACTCTCCTCTTTCACCTTCATCAGGAGGCTCTTTAGTTCCTCTTCATTTTCTGCCATTAGAATGGTATCATCTGTATATCTGAGATGTTATTTCTCAAATAAAATCTATCATTTCTCCCAGCAATCTTGATTCCAGCTTGTGATTCATCCAGTCTGGCATTTCACATGATGTATTCTGGATATAAGTTAAATAAGCACACAGACAATATACAGCCATGTCATACTCCTTTCCCAGTTGGGACCAGTCAGTTTTTCCACGTCCAATTCTAACTGTTGCTTCTTTACCTGCATATAGGTTTCTCAGGAGATAGGTAAACTGGTCTGGTATGTGCATCTCTTTAAGAATTTCCCACAGTATGTTGTTATCCCCGCAGTCAAAGGCTTTAGCATAGTCAATGAAGCAGAAGTAGATGTTTTTCTGTAATTCCCTTGCTTTCTCAAAACTGAAACTCACAACAGAAGCATAATAATAGTTAGAATAGTCTAGAATATTATCTAATCTCTATTCTGGCCTTGTCTTGTTATTATGCTTTTATTGTGAGTTTCAGTTTTCTTTATTTCAGTGACTAGATTCTTCCATCAGATAGTGATATTCCCCACATATTGGATATGAGCACTCTGGTTGGTGTCTGTCACTTACCTGTGATTAATGAAAATTAGGGTGGTAAATGAGAACCCAGCATACATTTCTGTTAATTCCATCAGGTTCCTCAAGGAGGCAGGGACTCCTGAAAGACTTAGGTCCTCTGGGGAGGTGTGGTTGTGGGCACAGATCCAACAGTCAAATGACTCAGTACCTTTAGCAATGGCATTCATAGTGTCAGATGGTGAATGTTTGTAAGCTGAGCTATGATGATGTGAACAACAAGAAGGACCCTTCAGATGGATGTGGACTCTGGTAATTCCCTGAGGCCCACCTGCTACTTCCTGGAGGGGACAAAGAAGCTCTGACTGCATGGGACTGCTGCTGCTAAGTCGCTTCAGTTGTGTCCGACTCTGTGTGACCCCATAGATGGCAGCCCACCAGGCTCCCCCGTCCCTGGGATTCTCCAGGCAAGAACACTGGAGTGGGTTGCCATTTCCTTCTCCAATGCATGAAAGTGAAAATTGAAAGGGAAGTCGCTCAGCCGTGTCCGACTCTAGGGACCCCATGGACTGTAGCCCACCAGGCTCCTCCATCCATGGGATTTTCCAGGCAGGAGTAATGGAGTGGGGTGCTATTGCCTTCTCTGCTGCATGGGACAGAAAGGTAAAAAGGTTTATTGGGTGGGAGAGGGGCTGAAGATAGCAAAAGAGTTGGGACTTGAGTCGTCGGTCTGGAGCTTGTGCTCCTCCAGGGGTGCCACTAAAGAAGGCATTTATGAAGCCTGAATAGGTCCCAACTGGCAAGGTTCCCTAACACAGGACTTGAATAGTACAGGTTCTCTCTATGGGCCATAAAAGCCTCAATGTAATGAACTTCTGTCTGGTTTCCCTGCCTTTTGCAAAAATATCTAACTGTAGGATACTGTTATAGTCGAGGCTTCCATTCTCTGGCCAGGTCTCATGGTTCTCAAGTTTATATCAGGGCAAGGCTGTGTTACAAACGAAAATGAGTGTTTTTCATTTTAAAAAGTCTATAGAAAACTTTTCCCAGTGACCCAGAATGCACCTGAAAGGTGAGTCCTTGGGGATGGAGGAGGTGTTTCCCATAGTTCGTTCAGGGCGAGAGTGCTCCTATAAGACAGGAGCACTAGCCTTAGCCTTAGGAGGTCCCATGGGGGTTCCCTTAGACAGGACTGTTTCCAGGCTTCCCCGTCCATCTAGTGAATCGACCCTAGCCAATATGGGGGTTAGCTATCCTCTCCCCCCAACCCATGGCAGTCCTGCTGGCCCCAGCATCCTGGGACCTGTGTCCTTCTTGGAATCTGTGGTACCCAGGATGTGCAACTTTCCTGAAGGCTCCTCTACAGATTCTAAGTTCAATGATGAATCCTTCTGTTTCAGGGTATGTTCCCCTGGAATGGACATCCTCATCATTCTAGGACCTATGTAGTCAGGGAGCCATCTTTTATCTAAAAGGGTGTTGAAAGTCTTACTTGCTCAGTCCTGTCTGACTCTTTGAGACCCGGTGGACTGTAACCCTCCAGGCTCCTCTCTCCATGGGATTTCCCAGGCAAGAATACTGCAGTGGGTTGCTATTTCCTTCTCCAGGGGATCTTCCCGACCAATAGCCTGCTCCTCCTGCGTCTCCTGCATTGACAGGTGGATTCTTTAGTGCCTGAGCCACAAGTTTCTGAAAATAGGCACTGGCCATTAAGGGAGGGGGTTTAAAGCTTTCTCTTTTCCCTTCCTTTTTGTGGGCAGTGCCATTGGACCTCAATTCCGCCCCCCACCCACCCAACCTCTTTCCAGCAAGCTATGTGAGGTGGCCCAGGACAGGGTAGGGCAGCACCAGGCACTATATTTGTACTTACAAGTGACAGAGGTCTCGAGGGCTGTGTGAGGACTCTCCCAGTCCATCAATCCTGAGGAGGCAAGTGCAGTGGGGGCATGGGTTACCACTGGGGCTTGTATCCCCTGGGCATGGCCATTTCCGCTACCCACCCCTGCCCAAGCCACCTTGCCCCAAAGGGCGGGGCGGGAGAGGAGGGTGTTGGTGGCAGGGAAGATCAGGCAGCTAGGGGGCGGGCGGACCACCGTGAGGCGCGCTGTGGCAGCAAATGATCACTGCCTAGCCGCAGCCCCTCCACGATGGGCCCCACAGCGCAGTGCGGAGCTCTGCACCTTGCCGATACCTAGGCCGCCTGTGGCCCGAGGCAGCTCAAGAAGGGAAGGCGGCAGAGCCTCTCTGCAGATTCTCTTACAGCGTAGGTAAGGCCTTGCTTTAGATTTCCACACAGTTGAACATAAGGCCAGTTAATCAAATGATGGATAAGGCAAACCCAGAGGGCAAGGCTCCTGTGGTTCCCGTCGCCAGATGCCAGTGAGACAGGCTGGAAACTTCCTGACGTGCCAGGTACAGTAAAAAATGCAAGATCTTAGCGTGAGGCTGCAAAATGCCTGGCAGGTTTCTTTTTCGCCATTCCCAGCTGAGTAAGGCGCAGCGGCAAGAATGGAGTGAGGTAGGGAGGCAGAGAGGATAGTCAGGCACGGGTGGACCAATAACAGCCCCTGTAAGGGCAGCCGCGGGGGAGAGGGCGGTTTTCTGGTTTTGTGTTTTGTTTTACCTGTGTGCCAGAAACTCCGTGGAAATCGCCTTGAGGTCGGTAGACAGACCTCTCTCTATTCACGACTGACACACCCTCTTGCGGGAGATTTCTCGTGGTCAGTGTCCTGTGGCTTTTATGGCTCAACGCAATACCACGCCTTGCTGCAGTAGGTCTGAAAATGCCACAGACAGTAAAGTAAGAAAGCAGAGAGAAAAACGGCGGAAATCAGGCAGCACCTCTGGAGGTCAAGGGAGGCGGAAGCTTAGCCAAATTCTTGTCCTGTTCTCACCAAAGGTGTTTTCACCAGAGGGTAAGCTTTCTCTCATCACAGAAAGAATTCAGAGATGACAGGGAAATCAAAAAAGCAAAGTGAGGATTTTTTTGATAGGATGCTGTCAAAGGGAGAGCAGACAGTTATAAGGTGAGCAGCTGCCCTGAGCTTTGCCTAGCTGGTTATGTGGAGGGTAGAAATGAAGGGGCGGAATATTCACCTCGGAGTGAGGATTTTGTGGTCTTATTCCCAGGTTTTCATTCTAGCTCCACCTTCCTGATGGAGGGAGGGACTTTTATCTTTATTTAGTCTTGGTCAGGAGTGTCTTGGCACCGGTGCATGATGGGAACGTGTCTGTAATGATAAATTTTGTAATGAGAGCATAATGAGCAAAAGGTTACATTGGATGCTAGAGATTCCTGCCCTTTCCCACCTTTGTTTGTCTGCCTCCAGGTCACTTATCACCCCCAAATGTAGTTTCCTGCCATGCTGGAGGTTCCTGCTTTTCTTTGTCTGCCCAAGGACCCCAGTTGATTACTGTTAAGTTTTATGACTTCTTGCCATTTGGTGCTTGGTGCCCCCCTTTCTCTGTTCTTATCCAGAAACTGCCTTCTCCAAAATGAGGAGGCTGTCCTTGGGTCCAGTCCTATCTCTCCTGCTTCAATCCCTTTTTTAATAACCATCTAAAGAGTCCACCTTGCAGGGATGAGTCCCGAGACTCTTTCTTTCTGAGTTCTCTTTGTTCCATCTCTTTCAATACTTGCTTTATTTACCTTACTTCTTAATAACCCTTTAAAAAATTTCACCTTGTTGGGAAGAGTCCCTTGACTCTCCCCGCAAGCCTCTTTTCATTATCTTGTTAATTAACCTAATGTTTTTATTAGCATCTGTGAGACCCATAAGGGAAATCTGAGACTGCTTCTTGAAACTTTTTTTTTATAATTAGGGGAGTTCTTAAGGCTAGCCATTATATTGCTTTGTATCCACTTTTTAATTTGGTCTTTCCATAGGTACCAATAAAACATGTTTGACAGCTCTCTAAAAACTTAACAATTTAGAAGTTTTTCCAATTCAGAGGACCCATAATTGGGAAATAGGATCATAATAGTGACTCAAACCAGTTAGACTTTCTGTGGCTTAACCATAGGTGCAAGAGGTGTCCCCAAAGTAGAATAAAAAGAGATGCAGCCCTCAAAAGACCCAAAAAAGTTCACTCCCCAAAATAGTCTAAGAAAGTAGAGACCTTTGTTGCAGAAGCAGTAAGGATGATGTAGTGCCTGTGCTAACAGAGCTACAGAGGTGCTGTGAAAAAGCTTTTCACAAGGTGTTATGAAAAAGGCTTCTTATAGACTGGGACCCTTATGATAAACTCCCCTGACAATGGGCATGCCTGGACAAAGAGATGCTAGTCAAAGCCATGGTTGACATCTGCACTTAGGACCAACTGGTTACAGCTGCTCTAAATCCCAGTCTGTTTGACTGACTGAGCAAGTGCAGATAGTTACATCAACCTTCTAGAGGGCAAATACCCAAGAGACTATTCTCACAGGTCATAAAGCCTAACAAACGCGCAGGACAGAATAGGACAAAAGAGACAGATAACAACAACAACAACACACAAAACACAGCGACCATCTCTGGGGAAAAAATGGATCAAAGGAACCAAGAGTACTCTGCCGGATTTTCCAGTCACTAAGTCTAATGAACCGGCTCTACAAATAATTTCTCTTGCTAATTAAAATTTTTATTAAGGAAAAAAAGACTAAAAAACACTTACCATTTGTCTGATGTCCTAGGATCCCTCAGCTGCAGCAGCCTTGGAGGGAGCAGAGTCCAGCCAGGAAAGTTTATCTCACTAACTAAGCCAGCTGTTTGGGAGGGAAAAAACTTTCCTCTTCTAGGTTGTAAAAATAACATTGACATGAGACAGATTAACACTGAAAAATCAAATTTAATTTCATATTTACAGGAATCACCCCCAGCTATACACATACACACACACACACACACACACACACACACACACATACACACACACACACACACACACACACACACAGGAATTGCCCCCAACTACACACACGGCTCAGAGAGCTCACATACCAAAGAGGTTCACAGACAGAAAGGTAAAATGAGTATATATATATTGTCACCCTGAGCTGTGGAATAGGGCAGGGGTCTTGGGGCTGTCAAGGACAAGAGGATTTCACAGGACAATACAAAAAAAAATCAGGTTTTAGGTACTTAGGTGATTATCCTGCCATACAGATGAGGACACTTAGATAAAAATTATCTCCTGTAATAACTCTTTTTCTGGGAAAAATCCCCAATTTAAATACTTGTATTTAGTTAAGGGAGAGGCACTAATTTCTCTTAGCCTGTAGGATCTTGATTGCCTTTAGCTCAAAATAATCCACATGCCAAAGTGGCATACCTTGAGAGATCTGTTCTGAGTCCCCATACTATTAGCCATACAGAGGAGCCCTTTTAAAGTCATAAGTAAACATTCTCTAAATAGCCATGAGTTCAAATCTCTAGCACTGTGTAATAATCAAACTCTTTAAAAAAAAAAAATCCCAAGTGCCATAGAATTAGATTTCTTAATACCATTCATTGACTTTCTAGTTGCCTTCATAATTTATTTCATCTGCCTGCCTTCATGAGTTTGAAAGTTCATTGCTATAATGTATAAGAAATTAAAGAATATGTAAATCACTATTTCTTATCTGGAAATGGAAGAAGTTGGAGAATGGAAACATGTATGGTATGCTCATTGTTTCATATAAAAGATTATATAAAGCTTCATAAGTGTACAGAAAGAAAATTAATAATACTATCTTTTTTGGTGATAAAGTACATAAGATGAAGTGAGAAATCACTAAATATGGCTCACATTTTCAGAAATAAGGAAAGGAAAACAAGATTTAATATGGGCATCTTAATTTAGAGAAAATACAAGTGATAAGACTTTGACTCTGACTGACAATTACAGAATAAAACAATTCCTGCCAAGTTTATTGCTCTGCATGTATCCAGTATTTATAAAACATTTGTGCTTCCATCTGTTTCTGTTTGGGATTAGTGGAACACCTGTTATTGTTTAGTTAGAATTCGTTATTAATTATTGGTAATGAGTTTTTAAAACTAAAACTTGATTTTTCCCTGTGGGAGAAAGTGGTTTTTTTTTTTTGTTTGTTTGTTTGTATAATATTGTCCCACCCTCCAAAGTAGCCCAAATTACAGCTCAAATTTGAAAAGCCTTGTTAATGTGCTAATGCCTTGATGGAAGTCTCACGTTTTGCTTTTTTATCCCATCAAATAAAATGCCTCTAACTAATATAGTCTTAAATCTTTTTAGCTATCTAAAGATGAACAGAATTGCTCTTTCTCTGCAGTGAATATGCACTCTCCTATAGTGAGAAACAATCCCCACCTCAATTACAGGGACCATCTTAATTGGTCCTGTAATCTTAACTGTAAAGGTCAGATCACTCTGTTGTTTTAGTTAAAATTCTTCTACGCTAACTCACTCTATGAAGTAAAGGTGCAAGCGTTAGTCGCTCAGTCACATCCGACTCTCTGCAACCCCATCGATCATACTGTCCAAGGAATTCTCCAGGCAAGAATATTGGCGTGGGTTGCCATTTTCTACTACAGGGGATCTTCCTGACCCCGGGATAAAACTCTGGTCTCCCACGTCGCAGGCAGGTTCTTTACCATCTGCACCACCTGGGAAGCAAAAAGTTGAAAAATTAAGAAAATTCTATTTACACCTAGAAAGTTAGTATTTGCTATTAAGGCTGAAACTAAGCAACTTCAGAAGACAAATGTCTACAATGTATAATTTTAGGATATTCTAGACATTGAAAAGCTCCTTTCTTCAAGAAATACTTTTGTTATTTCCCTGTTGTTGGATATCTGGGTTATTTCCAGTTTGGAGTTACTGATGCATAAAACTGCTATCAAATATAAATAAATACTTTTGCTGCTGCCTTTCAGTAATCTAACAACCCCACCATGATATTTCCTAAATGTGTAGATGTTCAATGTAATAAGATGCATTTTGAATAGCCCCTAACCTTCTTTAGGGAGGAAGGAGGGGAAGAGGAAGAGAGAAAGAGAGAGACCCCATCCTTCCACGGGGACTGTCCTGAAGCCGATGACCTCTACTTTTCCTGTAGGGCTAGAGAGTCTAGTTGTCATTTTCTTTTTTCAATTTATTTTGTATTTTAAAATTTTTATTCAGTTATAATTAATGTAGAGTATTATTATATTAGTTTCAGATTTACAGCATAGTGATTTGATGTTTTTATGAAATATTATTATGAAATAATAACCACAATAAATCCAGTTACCATCCATCACCATACAAAGCTTTTGTAAAACTATTGACTATATTTACTATGTGTACATTACATCCCCATGATTTTTATTTTATGGCTGTGAGTTTCTACCTCTTAATCCCCTTCATCTATTTTGTGCATTGCCTGACCGGCTCCTCTCTGGCACCCACCAGTTTGTTCTCTGTGTCTAAGCATTTGTTTCTGTTTTATTTTGTTTGTTTATTTGTTTTATTGTTTATATTCTACATAAATGTGAGATCATGTGGTATTTGTTTTTTCTTTCTGATTTATTTCGCTTAAGTATAATAACTTCCAGGACCATCCATCTTGCCTCAAATGGAAAGATTTCATACTTTTTAATGGCCAGACAATATTCCACTGAAATATATATATATATGTGTATATATATATATATATCTACCACATCTTCTTTATCCATTCATCTACTGATGGATACTTAAGCTGCTTTCATGTCTTGGCTATTGTAAATAGTGCTGCAGTGAACATAGAAGTACATATATGTTTACAAATTAATAATCTTATAAGAGAACTATTAAAACTGGTCAAGGCAGACATTGGTTGCCAGACTGAGACTCAATTTACAGTGTCTTTTGTCTTTTTGCTTTTATTGTTTTTAGAAATCCATAGTACAGATGTTCAAGATAGAAGCCTTTAGATTTATTAACCTTTATCAACTTGCCAGTAACTCCAATTTCCTCTTCCATATTTTGTGGCTAAGCATATTTTTCTTAAGTGACAGCCTACTGGTAGTTTCATTATTTAGGCAGACTCTTTAAAAGAAGTATCGTGATCTTGCTAGGCATTTTCATTCTCCCTCTTAATCAACTTCCACTTGGGCCGAATAAATTGCATGCATTGCTGGACAGAGTCAACCAAGTTAAACAAGAGACACATTTCTATGGGTAAGAAATCAGGTGGCTTACAGAGTCTTTTATACTCAGTATAGATAAAGAAATCAATTTAAATGTCCTGTACAAGGACCAGGGTTAATGTGCTTTCACTTAGTAATTTTAACACTTTTTTCCAACTTTTCATCTCTGTAGCCATTATGATTAAAGTTCAATACAAGTTAAAGTTTATCCCTTAGAAGTTATCCCACCATTGAAATTCCAGCTGCTGTCTGACTTTTGCTTGAGTCAAGAATTTATGTCAAGGTAATTTATTTTACTTTCAGTGTCATTTATTCTCTTAAAATTGAAGGTATTCACCTACCAAAATCTTTTCTGACTATAATAAGGTATTCTTTGGCAGCCCATATTCCAATTCTGTGGGTTTTAAGACCATAGCTAGAAAGAGCCTCAAGGAATAAGTTAGTATGCTCATTTTATTAAGATCCTTTTCTTGAACTTCAGTGGTGCTTAACTGCATTTTTGGTTTGATCCTGCTGAGAAGAGGTCAAATGTAATTGCATTATAGTCACTGTTATTTAATGGTTTAATCTAATGTATTTCAGAGCTCAATTGGAGAAGACAAGGTAAAATTTAGCCTTGCTGTACTCTTCTCTAAAAAAATCCTGCTCCTAAAAAATATACTCACTTTAGTTCCAAACATCTAATTATTTTTACAAAGCAAAAGCTTTGGGAGTTTTGATGTTTACTCAAAAAGCAATTGTTGAATCCCCTCTCTAAGCTGATAATCCAGAAAAGAGATAAGACACAGTACAAATAATTTTTATAACTGAGGATAACTAGATAGACATGCAATAGATGTTCAGAAAATGTACACGTTAATCTCAGGATATTAGGAATAAATAGTTATCTTCACTTATCATCTGGACCTCTTAATATTTTTAATAGTTTAAATCATTTAAAAATTGTTTGCAGAAGTAAGATTAAAGGAATGGTGAAAATTGTGATTAAAAACTTAAACATATCAAAGTTAAATGTTTATTTCATCAATTCCCTGGTTTTGAAGGTGTACACACACCAAATGGGAAACTTCTTTCAAAAGGAACTGAACTGCTCATCAACTATCATGCATAAACTTACAATGTATCCACCTTGTAGATACCAGTTCCACATTTCAAACATCTTTAATAGACTCTGGGATATTATTGCTTCAAATTCTTTCAGAATGTGCATCATCAGGATGCAGCAAATGAATTTTTGAAATTTTTGTTGGCTCATAATTTTGTTGAAAAGATCTCATCTTGATTCCATAATTGAAAAACATTTTTATTTTTAGATTTATAAGCATTAATTAGAATGATAAATCCAATAATCTTTATATTTATACATTATTAACCCTTCTGAATTCCTTCGCATTTGTATGGTTTAAAAAAGCATAAATTTTGACACACAGATTTTATGAAAACACAAAAGAGTACTATAGCATAACATTTCAATGAAATGAGATATTTTATATTCTAGTCACAAACTGTTGCATGATAAAGTCCAAGCTGAAGAACTAATTGGATGAGGATACCACATTCCCCTTTTGAATATGTTGTTTGCTCATTGATTCTTGAATTTGAGAAAATTCATTTTCTTGTGAAGATACATAGTCTTAAATTTCACTTGAATGGTCAATTTCAATTTCATCCTAATCATTAAGGTTTAATGTACTACAAACTGTCTTTTTGTATTCATCTTCTGATTCACCCAATAACTTAAATATCTTCCTTTGTCAATATTCTTCTCTTTGCAATGCTAAGTCACTTCAGTCGTGTCAGACTCTGTGCGACCCCATAGACAGCAGCCCACGAAGGCTCCCCCGGTCCCTGGGATTCTCCAGGCAAGAACATTGGAGTGGGTTGCCATTTCCTTCTCCAATGCATGACAGTGAAAAGTGAAAGTGAAGTCGCGCAGTCGTGTCTGACTCTTCGCAACCCCATGGACTGCAGCCCACCAGGCTCCTCCGTCCATGGGATTTTCCAGGCAAGAGTACTCGAGTGGGATGCCATTGCCTTCTTCACTTTGCAATAATGGGTGGGAAATAAAAACTCTGAATTCTAAACTGTATTAAATGAAGCTAAAAATTATGGACCATAACAATTTCTCCAGAGTTTTGTAACTTCTTGAATGATGATACAAAACTTTAGTCAAGACAATGAAAAAAACTGAATGATGAAATAATGATTTATTTTACAATTACATCATCCTTCTAGGCAATCCCATCATTATTCTATCTTCTTAATATTTTTTTCTTTTTACAAAAATTGTTGGGAATAATTAATGATGAAATAATTCCTAAGTTTACAAAATAGAAATTATTCAAGATATAATAAAAATAAGATCAGGAATATCCCATAATGTGTCCTGAATTTTTAAAACTGACCAGTAGCGCCACATGATAATTATAAGATAGAATGAGTTTTATTATTTAAAAATAATTCATTTTTATTTGTTCCTTGGAAGATCTATAAATATAAGGCATGGAATATTAGTCTTTGTGAATAGTGAGAATAACTCCAAAAAAGAAACCAAAAAACCAAGATTGGCTTCACTGGACCCAGATAATACACTGGGAACCAATGGAGAGAATGGAAAGGTGAGGACCATCTTTCTATTAAAATAGGATTTAAATACTTTGCTTGTGGGTTTTTTTGGTTTGTTTTTAGCTTTTCGTCTTGAGAATTTTTTTTTATAAAATTCATTTCTTAAGATTCTTAAAATGATAAAGTAATATGTGCACATATCCTTTCCCAAGCTTTTTTGCTTTCTCTTTTACTATGGAAGTTTACTGCAAAAGGATAGTGCTTCTAGTATGAACGTTCAGAGAAAATCTTGTGGAAGAGGTAAAAATTGAAATGCACTTTGAAAAATGGGTAGGATATGCCTATGTCAACTTAAGGCTAAAAACATTTAAGGCTGAAGGGATAATAATTAAAGCACAGAATCATAATATCTTGAAATGTTCTTTTGTGACTATCAATTACTGAGTATTTAATTTTGCTGGGTTCTTAAAATGGGCTTCCCTGTTGGCTTAGCAGTAAAGAATCTGCCTGCAATGCAGAGACTCAGGAAATGCCTGGGTCAGGAAGATTCCCTGGAGAAAGAAATGGCAACCCACTCCAATATTCTTGTCTTGAAAAATCCCATGGACAGAGGAACCTGGCAGACTATAGTCCAAAATATCGCAAAAAATCAGACATGACTGAGCAACTCAGTGCACAGGCTCTTAAAATAATCTTATTTAATCCTTATATAACTTTGAGTGTAGTGTTTTATTATCCCTGTTTTATATAAATAGATGAGAGAACTGAGGCACAGAGAGTTCAAGTGTTTTGTCCAGGTCACACACTGCGTGGACAGAGAATTTAAACTCAGGTCTGCCTAATCCTCAAGCCTTCAGAAGTAAGACCAAATCTCTCAGCTTCCCAGACATAGACAAGGAACTGCCAGTGGTTCACTTTGATTGTCATGAAAGAACCTAGAAAGAGAAACAAAATTGGAAACATTATGCAAGATGGTTCAGACAGAATGAAACTGGAAGGACAAGTATGTCCAAAGAGAGGAAGTAAAGCTTGACCTCAGGTGGTATGACGATAACGAAGTTGATTTTAGAAATATCACAAAGGTAAACTTGTAGAATTTATCAATACTGATACCATAGGAGAGGAAAGTGAAAGCTTATTCAGAGATTGTTGGGCTGAAAACCCCAAAAGTTGCCCTAAATAGCAAGTAAAGGAAGAGAGTGCCCACCGAAGGGGGCAGAGCTGGAGAAGACTTTGAATTCGATTATTCTTAAAGCCACAAATAGTAGTCAGTTGCAAAAGGGGAATATGTGAAAATTCCAATCCAAATGTCATTTGATAATCATCCATATGCTAAATACTAAAGTTCATTCTGGGTACCTTCACACACTCATTTAACTCTCACAGCAAACTCTAAACAAGGAGACTGTTAGAGGATCAGTTGTGGACTTCCAGGGAGAGTTCAGTTGTGGAGATAGAGTTGCCAAGACAGTGAGTGAAATAAGTCAGAAAATAAACACTGAGTATCTTCTGCATGGTCAGCGGTCCCAAAGTGAGCACAATAAAGGACATAAGAATACTTAAAGATGATCTCTCTTTTAACAAGTATGGCGTATGATTATTTGAAAGAGTGAACAGGAACTAATAAAGAAAAAGTTTAAACTTGAGAAATTTCATAATACAGACACTAAATGTTACAAGTTTCAGAGGAGGTAATATGCATCTAGAACTTGAGAGATGGATAAATTTGACTCACTGTTGAAGAATACATAGGGCTTGCTTTGTGTATGAAAGAAAGAGAAAATGAATGAGGATATAGCAGTGTGTGTGACATCGATGTGTTTGTATGGTGATGATGATACCAGACTGGAAAGAGGATAAATTAAGATTAGAAAACATTAGGGCATAAGAAGTGATGTTTGTGGTGATAGATTACAGACACGTGGTCAATCAGGCACAGCTGATTTTTGTCATGGGAGAGAAACTTTGAAAGATTTAAAGTAGGACAGTGATGTGAAACCAGCATTTCAGAGATGTGATCATGCAGTCCTCTGCTTAAGGTATTAGAAACAGAAGAAAGTGTGTGGAATATTGCTAAAGCTGTTGTTTAAAACATAATTTGGAAGGAGAGTCACAATTCACAAGCCATTTCCCATGGGTGATGGCAACTGTGTATAAGTGACATAAGACATTAATATTGCAACTCAAAATGCTACAAACTATCTGACAATTTAAGTTCATACAAGAGGTAGAAACTTAAATGAGGTATCGATATAAATAAGAAAAGTGAAATATGTGTGACTGTTGACCAAAACCAATAATAGTAAGTAAAGTGCTGGAACCAGACCTGTTCATAACCTAAAAGAGAGCAATAGCTTCCTTTTTTTTCCTTTGGCTGGTTTCTGTTGTTTTGCATCATTTTATTTTTATTCTTCAGCAGTAGCCATGTAGTGCGTGGACATGACAGGGAGTGAGAACACGTGGTTAAGCACACAGACGCCAGAGCCAGTCTACTTCGTTTCAAATCAAGGCTCTGCCACTTGCTTGAAATAACTTTAGTCAAGTTACTCAATCTCTTTAAGTCTCTGTTTCCTCCTCTGTCAAATGAGGCTAATAATGGAATTGTTGCAGAACACATGAGCGGATGGTCAAAGCGCACTAAGAATCCAACGCTTTCCAACTGTTGGCTCTTCTTTACTAACTGAACACATATCCAAGGTTGTCTGATAGGGAGGGGGAAATATTTTTTAGAACCACATCAACACATAGCATACTAGACCAATTTTGCCTGTTCTAGTCATCCTATGTCTTCTATTCTTGGTTCTGCTAACTATATAATATGGGTGTAATAATATGTAATTTATAGTGTTAAATTGAGGTCCATAAAAATATTGCATTATATGCATTAATGAGTTTGGTGTAAATGTCTTCTAGATGAGTTCTATGAACATCCATCTATCCAGATTCTATGGATAGAGCAGTGAACAAAAATATGCATGATGCCTATTTCTCCTTTAAAATAGGAAAATTGATGTTATTTTACTGGGTTAAGGTACAGAATAGTTTATGCATAGATGCATAGGCTTAGAACACTACCTAACCATAATATATACTATTTAAATGTATAATGGTAGCGCTGGTACCCAAATATAGCAAAATTATGATTATCTGTTTACCATTTCTTATTATCTTTCTGATTTAATTATCACTACTATTATCATTCACTCCCTAGCAAGTCTTCCTTTACTTCCTTATATACACCTTCAATAAGAATTTGCCTTGAAATCTCTGTTGCCTCATACCTTGCCAGATACATGCTATGTTTACTGAATTGAATTCATGATGTATAATATTTATCTTGCTGAAAAAATTATTGGTGATCATCCCAGAGCAGCCCTTTTAATTCATTCCTGGAAATAATCCCGTTATTTATAAAGATGACAGGTTTCTAAGCATTGCAAATAGGCTTTGTGTAAAGATTCTTAAAGGAGTTATTGATAGTACCTCTAGAGACAGAGGCTCAGAATTAACAAAGCTGGGTTTGCTGTGTGTGTCAATAAACTGCAGACAACATATAGAATTAGACAAGAGTGAGAAAAAAGAGAGAGCCTACACCTCATCACTGGTGAGCATAGTTCCTAGACTTGGCCCCATGAGAGTTGTGATTATTTGATTATTTGATGGAGAAGGCAATGGCACCCCACTCCAGTACTCTTGCCTGGAAAATCCATGGACAAAGGAGCCTGGTAGGCTGCAGTCCATGGGGTCGCTAAGAGTCGGGAACGACTGAGCGACTTGACTTTCACTTTTCACTTTCATGCATTGGAGAAGGAAATGGCAACCCACTCCAGTGTTCTTGCCTGGAGAACCCCAGGGATGGGGAAGCCTGGTGGGCTGCCGTCTCTGGGGTCGCACAGAGTCGAAGTATGGGGAATCACTTTAAAATAAATGTATCCAATTTTCACAGTTGTCTCAATCAACCCATTAAAGATTGTAGTCCTTATAACTGACTAGAATGTGCAGAAGGAGATCCAGGCGCTTCCGAGTGGCCACGATTCCTCGGACACTGCTACTGCTCTCAGTCAGTGTCATTGTGATTAAGGGCGTTAGGTTTGTGAGGAAGGCAGGTAAGTAAGTAAGTGTTCTCCCCACAATATAATGTTCATATTACTTTCTCTTTGCACTGAAGCCCTAACATTTCATTTTCTCACGTTCTCAGAATTTTGTCTCCTCCCCTTTTGAAAGAGGTGTCAGATTCTAGAGGAATGTCTTTGCTGTGCAGGGACTTTTATTACAGTGTCGGTTTTGGTCTCACCTTGTCACTATTAATGGCATGGACCTGCTGTCAAATAAGAATAAATTCCTGCTCAGGTAGCCTACTGGGACTATTCAAAGCATGTTCTAAAATAGTCTGAAAAGGAACAAATAATACAGAGTAATTTGAATTGCTGCATGAGAAGCAAGGAAAATTAGGGCTTAATCAAAGAATTATCAAGCTAATTAGGTGTTATTTATTAATGTGTCATGTCTTGTAATAATCTTATCTGTCGTTTATATGCAAGAGCGCAGATTGAAAAAGCATTCTAGTGATTATGTGAATATATTCTCCTAGTGCTTTTCCAAGGTTCAATTGGGTGGCCCAGTAGATAAAGAACAGGGAATCTAGGATTTTCTACCAATCAAATAAATGCATATTCTTAACCCTTTTCTTAAGCAGGTCTTATTTTATTTTATTATTTTAAAAGAAGCCCTTATTTTATTCATAGACAGAAATAAATATATCCCATACCTATTTTGATATAAGTAATTATGAACTAAGTAGTTTGATATGGCTACTTTCAGAGAGACCTAATTTGGCAACCAAATATTCCTTGTCCCTAGCTTTATTCCTGCATAGAATGTTTGTGCAAGATGAAGACAATAATTAATTTTTTCAATACTAATATTAACCTTACAGGTTGTAGATTGTTGAGCCAGTTGCTCTGGGTTTTTTGATCAATTCTGTGACACTCTGTACACACATGACTGCTGGTCTAGCTTAATGTATTTTACATTTTGGTTCTCAAAAATATTCTGTGTTGAGGCAATGGTACTGTTATTCCCACATAGTAGTAATAATTATCCCACATTTGAAGATAATACATTTTGTCTATCTCCTTCTCAATATTTAGGTTGACATGTTGAAGTCATCCTATCAGTCTCCCAGCAGTTACTGGACTGTGTATGTGCTTAATCGCTTAGTCGTGTCCAACTCTTTGCAACCCCATGGACTGTAGCCCATTAGGCTTCTCTGTCCAGGGAGATTCTCCAGTCTAGAATACTGGAGTGAGTTGCCATTCCCTTCTCCAAGGGATCTTCCCAACCCAGGGATTGAACCCAGATCTCCTGCATTGCAGGAGGATTCTTTACTGTCTGAGGCACCAGGGAAGGCCAAGAATACTGGAGTGTGTAGCCTATCCCTTCTCCAGGAAATTTTCCCAACCCAGGAGTTGAACTGGCGTCTTCTGCTTTGCAGGCAGATTTTTTACTAGCTGAGCTACCAGGGAAGCCTGTTAGGGACCCCTAGTATGCATTCAATGCTAGTGGTGGTAACATGATTTTCAAAGCAAAGGAAGCAACAATCTTGTCCAAAGTTATTATAAATCAAACAATGAACAGTATTAAGAAAGCTTGGGGAGAAAATGGAAGAAAGTACTGCTGCTGCTGCTAAGTCGCGTCAGTCGTGTCCGACTCTGTGCGACCCCATAGACGGCAGCCCACCAGGCTCCCCAGTCCCTGGGATTCTCCAGGCAAGAACGCTGGAGTGCGTTAACATTTCCTTCTCCAATGCATGAAAGTGAAAAGTGAAAGTGAAGTCGCTCAGTCGTGTCCGACTCCTAGCAACCCCATGGACTGCAGCGCCCCAGGCTCCTCCGTCCATGGGATTTTCCAGGCAAGAGTACTGGAGTGGGGTGCCATTGCCTTGTCTGGGAAGAAAGTACTGCTGCTGCTGCTGCTGCTGCTAAGTCACTTCAGTCATGTCCGACTCTGTGCGACCCCATAGATGGCAGCCCACCAGGCTCTGCCGTCCCTGGGATTCTCTACTAACAACTAAACCGTATGATTATTAGAGTATAATCTAGAGAAGTATAACCTAAAGAAGAAAGAGCCACAGAACCTCGGACAGGCTTGATAAAGGTGAAGTCCTAGTGTTTTGCCAATGTTTATCTTCAGCTTTATTCTGATTGTTATTATTAATTGCTTACAATGAGTTTAGTATTTATCCTTATATCTAATTATTTGCAACCCTTTGGACCATAGTCCACCAGGCTCTTCTGTCCATGGGATTCTCCAGGCAAGAATACTGGGTTGGGTTCCATTTCCTTCTCCAGGGGATCTTCCCAATCCAAAGATTCAACTCAGGTCTCCTGCAGTGCAGGCAGATTCTTCACTGAGCCACCGGGGAAGCCTGATTCTTATTCAGGTGGTCAATTTTTTTCAGTCTAAGGTGGGGAAATGTAGTGGTATAATTAGATGAACTTTTTTATTTACAATACCAAATGAGAATCAATGCAGGAGAAAAACTGGACAAATATAGTTACTATCTATACAAGTGTGTCCTTCCAAATTAGACCCCATATTGGAAAAGACCCTGATGTTGGGAAAGATTTGAGGGCAAGAGTTCTCCTTGAGACAGAAGATGAAATGATTAAATAATATCACTGACTCAATGGACATGAGTTTGAGCAAACACTGGGAGATAGTGAAGGACAGGGAAGCCTGGTATGCTGCAGTCTATGGGGTTGCAAAGATTCAGATGTAACTTAGTGACTGAACAACAACAATACTTTAGTGTCTGTCCTTTGTCATTTGCACTTAATTATTTATATTGCATTTCTTAAATCCCCACTACTCTATTTTATTCAATATTATGGCTTTGTGGTTGATATGGTGCCCTCCTGAAGAAAAAACTGTCATGTATAAATCACCACTTCTGCAGCTACTCACGCTGTTTATGTAACAGGCACATGTTTAGTAGACAAGGTTTGTAATAATTGAAATCTCTGATACAAATTGAGGAAAATAGACATAGAAAAAGCACCAACATTGGCATATTGAAACATCCAGTGAGAAACAAACTGATGATTTAATCTTCTCTTAGATGGAGGTTACCTAAGATGTAAACCTTTTCCATTTTCTGTTATTCATGACAATGATTACATTAATAATGATTTTTACCCCAGAGGGATATTTTTTGTGTAAATTATAAATAGCCTCCTGGCAGACACTGGATAAGCAGTGTGCATTGTTTTAAATGACACAATATCAATTATACACAATTTAAAACAGGAAGAAAAGTTGGATGATTTCCAAATGTGTCATTCAAGTGAGAATGTGTTTGTGAATTTAATTGTGCTTTCATCCTATTACATAATAATTATTAACATGTTCCCATTTTATCCTTTATCTATTAAGCACAAGCACTGAAATATTTAAATTTGTGTTATGTGCTTGTAGTTGAAAAGATAAGGAGTTTTATAATCTTTATTAAAGCAACCAGTGGAAAATTCTTTACTAAAACAAAATGCTAACCCCTTCTTTTCTCTTCCTAAGGTAAATTCCAAAACCAGGATATTCCTTATTAATTGGTTCTATGGTTCTTCTTTAGGCTTTTCATATTTCTTTGAAATGCTTTTAAATATGGAATGGTTTCATGTGTCAGAGAAAATATTGGGGGACAGGAAAGAAATTTTCCTACAGATATATATAAAGGATAGGATAATGGCAGTATCCCTTCCCTTTGCCAAGTCCTGTGTGGTATGGACTTGGAAGTGGTTGAAAGATATCAGACTGATTCTATTCTGTTTGAATGAGATCTCTGTATAAAAGAGAATATGCTGTCTTTCAAATTTGATATAATAGCTTAAAAACGTACCTCCCTGTATTTGAGGATAAGGATAAAGGAAAGATACCATGAAGCTTGAAAACAATGGCTTGCCTAGAGCTGGAGAAAAACTCAGGAAGTCATTCAGATGTTATTCTGTGTCTACCCTTAAAAGATTTTGAAGGGTTGTTAGGGATGGTCATGACAACATTGATGATGGAAAACATTCACTGCTTTACTGAGAGCCAGCAGTGGGAGGAGCCTGGTGGGCTGCAGTCCATGGGGTCGGTAAGAGTCGGACATGACTGAACGACTTCACTTTCACTTTTCATTTTCATGCATTGGAGAAGGAAATGGCAACCCTCTCCACTGTTCTTGCCAGGAGAATCCCAGGGACGGGAAAGCCTCGTGGGCTGCCGTCCATGGGGTCACACGGAGTCGGACATGACTGAAGTGACTTAGCAGCAGCAGCAGCAGCAGCAGCAGTGTACCAGGCACTGTGCCGAGTTTCTGCACATGGATCATCTCACTGAATTCACACTATACCCTCGGAGGTGGGTTATAAATTTCCCACCTCGTAGATTAGGAAATGGAACCTAGAGGAAGTGGCAGAATTTGCTCAGATACATAGATATTGTCTCCAGCACTGTAGGGAGAATTATGTTTTCTGAAAAGGGGGTCACTGTGTCTTAGGTTTTCTTTTTCGCTTCCTTTTCTTCACTCTGATTTGAGTGGTACAATTTAAAACAAACTCACAATCTCTATTTCCATTATAGTTGACACTTGACGCATACTCCTAAATCTTGCCGGTAGAACTGCCAAAGAAAGCAAGCAATTTGCTGATAACTTTTAGCTGCCCTTGTTGGTTTTGTCAGTGAAAGGAATCTGGTATAGAAAGTACAAGCAGAGTGAACTGTGATTCTATTCTCAGAGGCACGAATGACTTCTCACCAAAATTACTGGAGGAATATTAGAATATGGTTTACTTTTAAATTTCCTGGGTTTCTATTAAGCTGCCCCTAAGTCCTGATAAAAGATCACCCAGTTCCATCATTAGATTTGTAGGCGAATTTTATTTTTAGTAGTGGGATTGACAGCAAATTGAGATAGAAGAGAGCATAGAGTAGATTTATCTCTAAGGTTGTTGGTAGGTCCTGAAGTTATTGAGAATGAAAATAACAGATTCTAGTAGTTTAGGAATTCATTTGGCAATTGACTATGCCAGCTGTTGTCTGTCAATAACCTCTTTGGTAGAATCCACAAGTCAAAAAGCCAGAAAAGATCTGAGACAGAAGGAGGCATTATTTATTCTCCATATTCAGATAGTTTACAAAAATGTCTAGTCTCTTACCTCTTAAAAAGGGAATTTGTTATTCTGCTTGAAAGCTTAAGTTTTAATGCATTTTGCAAATGTATTTTTGCAAATATTTTGGGAGCCTTCTTTTTTCTCTCAATTTCTCAACTTGCTACTCACATTTCTAATTATCAATAATTTATTGTGACTTGATTTTCAGTCTTTGAATAGATCAATAAAGTGTGTTGGATCTCTGAAAAGTAAACCAGAAAATTTAAGAAGTATTAAATTTTGACTCAAGAGTTATGATATATTCAGTCAGTAAGTTCAGACACTCAGTTGTGTCTGACTCTTTGCAACCCAACGGACTGTGGCATGCCAGGCTTCCCTGTCCATCACCAACTCCCAGAGCTTGCTCAAACTCATGCCCATTGAGAAGGTGATACCATCCAACCAATTTCATCCTCTGTCATCCCCTTCTCCTCCCACCTTCAATCTTTTCCAGCATCAGGGTCTTTTCCAATGAGTCTGTTCTTCTCATCAGGTGGCCAAAATATTGGAGTTTCAGCTTCAGCATCAGTCCTTCCAATGAATATTCAGGACTTATTTCCTTTAGAATGGACTGGTTTGATTTCCTTGCAGTCCAAGGGACTCTCAAGAATCTTCTCCAACACTGCAGTTCAAAAGCATCAACTCTTTGGTGCTCAGCTTTCTTTGTAGTCCAGTTTTCACATCCATACATGACTACTGGAAAACCATAGCTTGGACTAGGCTGACCTTTATTGGTAAAGTGGTGTCTCTGCTTTTTAATATGTTGGTCATAGCTTTTCTTCCAAGGAGCAAGCGTCTTTTAATGTCATGGCTGCAGTTACCATCTGCAGTGATTTTGGAGCCCCCAAAAATAAAGTCTCTCACTGTTTCCATTGTTTTCCCATCTATTTGTCATGAAGTGATAGGACTGGATGCCATGATCTTTGTCTTTTGAATGTTGAGTTTTAAGCCAGCTTTTCCACTCTCCTCTTTCACTTTCGTCAAGAGGTTCTTTGGTTTCTTTTCACTTTCTGCTATAAGGGTGGTATCATCTATGTATCTGAGGTTATTGATACTTCTCCTGGCAATTTTGATCCCAGCTTGTGCTTCATTCAGCCTGATGTTTTGCATGATGACTCTGCATATAAGTTAAATAACAGGGTGACAATATAAACTCCTTTCCCAATTTGGAACCAGTCTGTTGTTCCATGTCTGGTTCTAACTCTTGCTTCTTGACCTGCATACAGATTTCTCAGGAGGCAGGTAAGATGGTCTGGTATTCCCATCTCTTGAAGAAATTTCCACAGTTTGCTGTGATCCACACAGTGAAAGGCTTTGGCATAGTCAATAAAGCAGAAGTAGATGTTTTTCTGGAACTCACTTGCTTTTTCAATAACCCAGCAGCTGCTGGAAATTTGATCTCTGGTTTCTCTGCCTTTTCTAAATCCAGCTTGAACATCTGGAAGTTCACAGTTCACATACTTTTGAAGCCTGGCTTGCAGAATTTTGAGCATTACTTTGCTAGCATGTGAGATGAGTCCAATTGTGCAGTAGTTTGAACATTCTTTCGCGTTGCCTTTCTTTGGGATTGGAATGAAAACTGATCTTTTCCAGTCCTGTGACCACTGCTGTGTTTTCCAAATTTGCTGGCATATTGAGTGCAGCACTTTCACAGCACTTTCACATTTCACTACAACTTGCTGCTGAACAACTGTCAACTGCAGAATGTTGGATCCCACCAAAAGAGATACCCCACAACCAAGGGCAAAGAAGAAGCCCCAGCAAGACTGTAGCAGGGGTGAAATTGCATTTAGAATCAAGCTGCATACCCGCCAGAGATGCTCAAATGGTTCAAACTGTGCACACCAGGACCCAGAGACCCCACAGAGACTGAACCAGAATTGTGTTTGAGTGTCTCCTGTGGAGGTACAGGTCAGCAGTGGACTGCCGCAAGGGCAGGGGTTCTGGGTGCAGCAGACTTGGGTATGGCATAAGCCCTCTTGGAGGAGGTCGCCATTAACCCCACCATAGAGCCATCAGAACTTACACAGGACTGGGGAAACAGACTCTTGGAGGGCACAAACAGAACCTTGTGTGCACCAGGACCCAGGAGAAAGGAGCAGTGACCGCACAAGAGACTGACGCAGGCTTGCCTGGGAGTGTCCAGGAGTCTGTGGTGAAGGCGTGGGTCAATGGTGGACTGCTGCAGGGTTGGGGGCACTGGGTGCAGCAGTGCGTGCATGGGATCTATTGGAGGAGGTCACCATTATCTTCATAACCTCCACCTCAGGTCAAACAACAGGGAGGGAACACAGCCCTGCACATCAACAGAAAATTGGATTAAAGATTTACTGAGCACAGCCCCGCCCATCAGATCAAGACCCTTTCTCTCTCAGTCAGTCTCTCCCATCAGGAAGCTTCCATCAGCCTCTTATCCTTCTCCATCAGAGGGCAGACGGAATGAAAACCACAATCTTAGAAAACCAAACTGATCACATGGACCACAACCTCGTCTAACTCAGCGAAACTATGAGCCTTGCCACGTAGGGCCACCCAAGTTGAACGGGCCATGGTGGAGAGTTCGGACGAAACGTGATGCACTGAAGAAAGGAATGGCAAACCACTTCGGTATTCTTGCCTTGAGAACCCCATAAACAGCATGAAAATGTTCCCTTGGCATCTAATTTTCTTGAAGAGATCTCTAGTCTTTCACATTCTATTGCTTTCCTCTATTTCTTTGCACGGATGACTGAGGAAGGCTTTCTTATCTCTCCTTGCTATTCTTTGGAACTCTGCATTCAAATGGGTATATCTTTCCTTTCCTCCTTTGCCTTTAGCTTCTCTTCTTTTCTCAGCTATTTGTAAGGCCTCCTCAGACAACCATTTTGTCTTTTTGCATTTCTTTTTCTTGGGGATGGTCTATGATATATTAAATGTACTTATTTTTAGGGGGGTTTCCCTGGTGGCTCAGTGGTAAGGAATCTGCCTGCAGCTCAGGAAACTTGTAGGAGATGCGGGTTTGATCTGTGGGTCGTGAAGATTCTCTAGAGTAGAACATGGCAGCCTCCTCCAGTATTCTTGTCTGGGAAATCCCATGGATAGAGGAGCCTGACTGCAGTTTATGGGGTGGCAAAAGAGTCAGACACAACTGAGCAACAAAACAACAACAACAATGTATTCAGGGATATGCCATGTTATACTGACCAGGTTGGTAAACAACAGCCTTATTAGAACTGATACTTCTATTTTAGTAGCAATGATCAGTTAAACTAAATGAATAATAGCTCATCACTTATTAGTCAGTAAGATAGCATGTGCCAGGAGGAGGGCCATGCCTAGGGATGTAAATAAAACTTGAGATTTTTAACTCAAAATTTTATTGAAATTTTGTAATTTTTCTTAAAAATGATCCCTTTTTAATTCTATTGAATTAAGCATTTGTCATATTTGAAAAAATTGATTTCCAATAAAATAAGTCGCTGTTATATTTCTATCCCTCAACTCCTTAGAGAATAGGCAACTCCGTTTTGATAAAGTATGTTTGACATTGGAGAGCAGCATTTCAGAGACCTAATTTGAATTAATTATAACTTTGAAAATTGAATTGACATAACTGATGGTCAAAAGCATGCACTATTTGTATTTCAAATCATCTTCAAATGAAACAAGAATTAACATATCCATTACAAATATCATTATGCCATAATATAGGATACTGCACTTAAGATCTATTTTTTCTTAGTTATTATGAGTATCATTGGCTATAGAATTCCAAAGCTTAACAAAACAGCATTTGTACTGAGTTGAAATTGTCTACCATTATTCTAGATTTCATCATTTATTTTATTTGTTCCTTGTGCCTCATTGCTGTCTCTAAAATAAATGCAAACAGACAACATTCTGCTGTGAAGAACACTGAATTGAGAATCTGCATTCATGTATCATACTTATGTGTCACTTAGGTCAATGTAGCAAGTTGTTTAGCTTCTTTGAATTTCAGGGTTCTCAGTAAATTCTTAAGTTTCTTCAGGTACTAATATTCTTTTCGGGTTACATGTGTAGGTGTGTAATTCTTTAGGCTTGAAGCATACCAGAATGGGTAATTTACATAGTCTTTGCACTTGAGGGTAACTGTAGATTCAGAATATATTGGATGTGTTATATCGTGATTGGCTAATGAAGCTAGTTTTCTTTATCTTTGAACTTTAAGCTCAATTTTTCCCACTAATGGATAAAACTATTAAAGTTTCACTTTCATGGAAAGATTGGTACTCATAAATAAATTAGTAAAAGTTCTGACAGAAAGAAAATGAATACTTTGGCCTGGAACTGTAAATAACTGAAAAATAGAAAGCAAAAAATAAATTTTATCATGTGTTTTGTTGGAAGTATTCTGTACTCTGCTGAGATCTAAAAATACTGTAATTTGGTTTGTTCATATTCAAACACTCTAGAAACAGTGTAACAGAATAGCATGTAGTAGCATTCATTTATTCACTTACTCATGTGCTCATTTTCTCTTGTAGGTATTCATTTCTCTTAACTAAATATGTATGGATATTCCAGACTCTGTTCTCAAGTTGCTCATAGTCAAATGAGGATTAAAAACAGAAACAATAGCAATAACAAAAAATCCCAGCACAGACTTGTAAATAAACAAAGGCATTGAGAATCAGAAGATAAGTGTACACTGGCTATTCTGGGAACATAAGAGTTGTGAAGGGTGTGGCTGGAAGGGAATCAAGGAAGAGATTAAAGGCATTTCACTGGATGACTCCAAGGCGAGTAGGATAATTGTATCCTAAGTACATGAGATAGTTTTTATTTTTGTAAATTGAGACTGCACTCTATCTAATATGCCTCATAATCTCTTTTCATATCAGCTCTGACCTTTGTACTAAAAGAAAAATTTACAGCTCGTATTACCTATTTGTCTATTTTTTCCATATTTACTGTCTGCCTATTGCCTCATCTTATGTATAAATATGATTTGCTCTGGGGTTGACAGAGATATAATTTGGATAGCTAGAAGGAAATATTTAAGAAAAGTGAAGAAATAGTAATTCTGCAAGTTTTTAAAACCTCCAAGTTGACAGTCTATCTAGAATTGTCAAAATGAGATCAGGGACCAAGATGGGTACTTGAGGTCAATTTAATATCTAATTAATGTTAAGTAGAATATGACCAGTGAAGAAAACTATGAGACTTTTAATCTTAGGAAGTGAATCTTTAAAGATCTTATAAGAGTTATTAGTCATTTATGACAATGGGTAAAATAATTGTCATTTATCTTGACCTTCCAAATAAATATTCAATAAATAGAAAAATAAAAATGAAGTGAAAAATGTTTATCTTAAATGCTTTTGAGGTATAACCTTGGTTAGGCCACTTTTCCTTCTAGAGACTATTTTTGTCCACCTGAAACATGAGGGTGTTGAAATAACTGATTTCAAAGATCTCTTCCATACCCTAAAACTCTATGATTGTGATTCCATGCATCTATTTTTATTAAATCCTGGATATCAGTTATTCTGTCATAATCAAGGTGTAAGAATAAATGAAACAATGATATGATCTTAAATCAATCTCATTTCCTTTTTCAGTTGGCTTTTCCATGGTAGAATTATTTCTAACTTATAAATTGGAGATGAAGACGAAAACACACTAATATTACCTTTATCATTTTTAATAAAAGAAATTATGAAATATGTGACTTCTATTCCTTGCTTTCCATCAAAGCAAATAGGCAAATATGTAATAGCACATGGAAATATTAGGGAAACTTTTTATCAGGATGCAAAGAAACCTTTCCAGTAGAAACATTTTGGCCTGGAGGATGCTCTTTGATCTAAGTAGTTGAAGCTTTTGGTGTTTTAAACACCCATATAGTAGGGTTGCATTACCAAATTATACTAAATAACCCATTTGCTTAAAAGTTTTCTAAAATCATGAAAAAATATCTTGAAAATTAATTACCAATATGCTGTACTTTTAGAATAAGCCAACAAAGCAGCTATGACTTATACTTCAATGTCTTCTATATAAATCCTTTGGCAAAATGGAAAACTGTGTAATTCAAGTGACAACAATGACTAAGCAATTAGTCCATAAATAGCATCTAGCTAAGTAAGTAGGAAATTTCCTGCCCTTATCTGAATATTTCTCATTTGTTCCCAGATGCTCAAGCCAAATTGTCAGTCATCTTTGATTTCTTTCCTGCACTTACCATATCAAACTCACTTAAAAAAATCCTACTGAGTTTGTATAAAAATGCACTCTGAATCCATCCATTTATCTACAGTTTCTAAGTTTTTCATTGACCATATCTTTAAAAATTCCATCTATTATTCTAAATAGCACTTCTTATTACTCTTCCTTGATACATTTTTAATAAGATGCTTATTTTCATTTTACTTATTTAGTTGATATTTTTTCTCTCTGCCCAGTAGAATCTCAGCTCTGTGAAACAGGTGATTTTGTCTGTATTGGTACTGCTGTAACTCCATATCCTAAGAAAGTGCCTAGAACTAAATAGGCCCTCAGGTACATTTTTTGCAGGAACAACTACATCTCTACTGCAACACCTAGACCAGGCTCATGTCATCTCTCACCTGGGTTTTTTCAACAGTTTCCAACTGATCTGCTGCTGCTGCTTATATCTTTTCCTTTGCAAACATTATTTTTGTTCACACAGCAGCCAGTGAGTTTTTAAAACCCTATGTGTCATACTAAAACAGTTCAAAAGTTTACCATTACCCATAGAACATATCCAGACTCACAAGAGCAGCCCAGAATGCTCTGATATGAGCCTATTGCTACTCTCCAGCACCAGTGACCTTTAAGCAATCCAGGCTGTTCCTAGCATAGGCATTTTAACTAGCCTTTCCCTGCCAGGAATCCTTTCATCCGGCCTCTCCTGAGGTTTACTCTTTTGTATTCAAGTCAGAACTTGTGTCTCCCATTTGGAGACAGAGAGATCCTTGATACATTGTGCAGTTGTCCTGCAGTCTGTGTACTTACACAAAGGCCCCCTGCTCTTCTTTCATCTCAAGATTTGGACTGGAGTGGCAAGTGACCCGACCAGTTGGGAAGAGCTGCTTCTTAATTTTGCACTAAGCAAGCCCTCCTCCTCAAACCTTACCACCATGGACAGCACACGCACAGAAAGGAGACAATTTGAGCAAAACATCATAGGTTAGTGGAGTTCTGCTCAGTGCTAACCCGGTTCTTCCTTTTCCAACCAATTTAGTGTCATCTCTTTCTCACAGTCATTGTCTGCCTCACCACTCTGTTTTGATGTCCCTCCATTTCTGACATCTGAAATTATCAGTCTTGCTTGTTTGTCACCTATCTCCCTTCATCTTTAATGTAAACTTTATAACAACACAGCCCTTCCCTCTCTTCCCTGTGGTCCCTCACCGATTTTATTTGTACTGTTATGCCCAGGAACCCTCACAACAACCCAACTGGAAGAGACATTACTGTTCTTGTTTCACCCTGAAACATTCTTAACATCTGAGTCCTCAGTTAAGTGGTAATTGCCTGTTTACACATATCCTTCACAAGATCAAGTACAAGGGATGCAAAGTTATATATATAGAAATTAGCAATACACAAGTGGGAGTTATAAAGATGCCTATGACTGAAGTAAAAACCTTGGATCTGTCCACCTCATACAAACTCTTGAGCTTCAGGTTCCTTATTCTTCATTTTATAGGCAAATTCACCAAGTCTGGGATTATTGTATGAGTGATATCTTAATTTTTTTAATAAGTAGGGGGAAAAGGGAAGAGTTACTGACACTCTAAACACCTCTGCTCCATTCCCTCCATTTTAGAGGTAGTCCAAAAGGACAAGGCAGAGAAAGGAACCCTCAGTAAAGAAACTTGAAGGTCAACTTGTCCCTATTTTAATAAAGACACTAGCACAATTACTACATGTCTCAGCCTAAAATATAAACCATATTTTCATTTAATTTTAATATTTGTTCAATTCTAAACTTTGAAAATATTATTCTATATGTTATAAAAAATAGTCCAGGAACCTTGTGCCAGCAAATAAAAGCAATACTATTGCTTTAACATACTTGGCAATAGTTTTCTTACTAATTTCAATTTTTCCCATTTTATGTTCATCATAGAGCCCCAGGTGGCTCAGTGGTAAAAAATCCGCCTGCCAATGCAGGAGACACAAGCTCGATCCCTTGGTTGGAAAGATCTCCTGGAGAAGGCGGGAGATGGCAACGCCCTGCAGTTTTCTTGCCTGGGAAATCCCATAAACAGAGGAGCCTGGCAGGCTCCAGGGTTGCAAAAGGGTCGGACACGACTTAGTAACCTAGCAAACAACAATAGATGCACAAATGCTTTAAATACTATTGACAGAATGAATTGGGATAGGTGTTTGTAATTAATCACAGTTTATACTTTTTCAAGATGTAAATGAATTTTAACTCAGTGGTCATTTACAAGAGTGACACTCCCTCTGTCATGAGATCTATCACTTCATTGTTTGCGGCGCAGGAGGCCTTTCAAAGTCTGTAGTCTCCTGGATGTACTGGGTACCTCCTTGAAAATGCAATGGGGGCCCAAGGGAAAAAAAAATAACTATCAAGCATTAGAGTAAAAAATATCCTCAATATTTGTTTCAAGATTTAGGAGGTAGACTTTAGTTATCTAGAGATGGTTTAGAACTAGGAAATCTCCTTTGATTAAAAAACTAGGTAAATCAAGCTTCAGTATTGTGAATTGCTTTTTCCTTCACATTACCTGAATTCTGCTCATAGCCTCCTTCTTGATTTGAGATTCTGAGTAATTCATTATTTCTAGTAAAGTAAAGAAAACATCAGTATCTTAGATCATTAGGAGGAATGCATACTATATGTCATCCCCAGTGGAATTAGACTAAACCGAAAGCAATCATATTGACTTGAGTGAGAAAAAACTCAGAACAATAAAATATTGGCAGCTTACAAACATGAGATTCAGGTATTATGGAAATAAGCCAGTCAAAATCACTCACGGAACAAAAATAAAGCCAATTCACTGTGTTTGAATGTCAGAGGGATTTTCAGGTAATAGCTTGTAAAATGAAGGGCACCTTTAGAGATCCAATGTAAATTTCAACAACGTAAATTCTTCCTTTAGAGAGTAACAATCCTCACAAATTCCAAAGAAATATATTCCTAATAAAATGATAAGCCTCTTTCCTGTAAATGAGTTCTGCTATTTCTGTCATGTTTAATTTTATCTGTTATTATGTCTTTGTTGTCTTCTTCAAAAGTCTGTTTCAAGTCCTCTTGTGTAATTAGGTGGGATATAAATTGTAAATATATTGTAGGAGAAAGAATATTTTGAGTATTTACTATGTGTTAGATGTTTCATTTCTTAATCCTCACAACAGCTGACAAAAACTCTCCTCATTTTAGAAAGGCCATGAAGCTTGGATACTTCATGACATTTTCAAATTCACACAGATTATAGGCAGTGGAGCTGAAACTCCCATATTTATTTGATTCCAATCATGTAGGCTTTATAATAAACAGCTTGCTTTCATTATAAAATTATATTATTAATATATCCATAAATTATTATATAGATATAATTTTATATTCATTCATATAGAAAAAATAGTCTGTAATTTCAGTAGCATTTTCTGACATTATTTGAACACAAAAGAGGCCTTTTCTGTAAGTCAGTACCAGAGAGTCAGGTGTCATTCTCAAGTATGACATGCCTGATTTGTTTTGGTGACCCTTAACAAAACAAAAACTTGCCCTGAGCTAATAATTCCCCTGCCAGAGCTACCTAGCTCTGTCACTCTAGAGGCAAAAAAAAAAAAAACAAAAAAAAACCTGTTTTTTTTTTTCTTTTTCTGTTGGTGATACTTCCCTACTGAGTCTACTGTCTCACCATCATGCGGTTGTCCATTTTAGAGAGTATGATATTGTTTATTATAGTTGTAGAGAATTTCTGATATAAACTGCACTTTGTACTTTATGTTGCAGAAATACCTGTTTGATTGTTTTAATAGTTCTATGTATCTTGGCATCCAGGCTTTTTTTTTCCACTAGATAATCGCTGTCGGCTATCCCTCCCTCTCCTCCTCCATTCTTTACTTGGGAAACTCTCTTCAGGCTTTTAAATGCAAGAATCATTCTGTGACATCTCCTCTGTGTATATTATTTCCCATCATCACACTATGTTATAATAATCTGTCTGTAAATCTGTTTTAGCCATGATGTTGGGAACTTCTTACAAGCAGAGTTGGAGATTAATGTTTTTCCTGTGCTGAGATATAATAAGTGCTAAGTTAAAAAATTAAATAATGACTTCAGAGTTCCTCCAGGAAAATATATGAAGATTTTGTAGTCTAAATTATAAACTATTCCCTATGGAAAGAATTGAATACATTCAAAAATAAATTCTTAAATGGCTGATCAAAACTAAGATCATACATTACTGCTATTCAAGGAAGTATTTGACAGCAGAGAAATCAGTTTAATTTAAACAAGCAGGATCCCTTGAAGATATTTTTGAAAGCCTTATTATTTAGAAATAATTGATTTATGGATGTTCATGGTCACTTGTATTTAAGCTTTAGTTACTTAATTGACTCCTTCCTCAGTCTAGATTCTCTATAGATTTTAAAAGCTACAAAATACCATCCTATTTTAGAAACATTTTTTAAAGGACAGCTTTCAAGCAAAATTTGGGAGAGAATACTCCCTAGTGTACATCCCTTTGGCTTACAAAGATGGTGGAAAGTCAGGGTGGAAACTCCACTCCTCTCTCTCTCTTCATCCTTACATGTGATGGACCTTTACATGTGACTATCTTTAATTGCCTTAGGTAGTCTGAGAGGAAGTTTCAGCACCTCAAGTCCACTTCTTAGGAGCTGAGCCCCTGAATCCCTGTTCACTTCAGTTTAAACTGCAAAATGAAAATTATACCTGCATTCTAAGCATCTTATGAAGATTAAATGACTTCATACCTCAAAACTGTTTGGGATCATTCTAGGCATATGTATAGTAAGCACTGTATAAATATTAGCTAGGGAAAATCAATGTGGCACAAACTCCTTTTTTAATGTGCCCACCCATCCTTACCTTTTCCTTGCTTACTGAAAAATGAAATTCCATGTTACATTCCATCTTTCCATCTTTGCTTTCATTAGGAAAATAATCAGTACTAATATGGATGTATACTTTTCTAGATATATGGCATGGCCTGCATGAAAATATGCTTTGCTTCTGTGCATATGGGTGTGCTCAGTAATCCATCTGGATGGGTTTAACAGCTAAAAGTAAATCCTTCAATGAGTGGCGAGTAACCTCTTCTACTCAGCTTGAGGGCCTGGAGTTCCTCCCTTCTTTGCCACCACAGAAGGTGTTGTGTGTGCAGCTCTGGCTGCTAATCCACAATTCACCAGAGCAAACTAATTTTGACAAATTCTAAAAGAGGAAGACTTCTAGTAAGCAGGCAGGTCTGCTAGCATTCAATAATATCTAGTTGTCAGTGAAATTTTAGAAAGTGCATATATATGCCCGTGTTGATTCTTAGATTTAAAAGAGACACACAGCAGGAGTTTATGAAATGAAAATGAATGATAAAAGATCTTGCAAGCATTTCATATGGGATTATACATTAGTTAATGTTTACAGTTCATGGCCAGGACGGTTTTGTTTAATTAAAGAAATCACTTGGGATAGGGAAGTATTGAGAACAACTGTGAGATTTAATGGTTCATAATAAGCCTAGAGATGAGGGAGGCTTTAAGTTTCTATAAAACTGAATATATTTTCCCTTTGGCCCATTATTTACTTAACTGCGGGTCATTTATTTTGGCAGGAGAAAATGTACCTGTTCAATATCAAAAGGCCTATGAATTTTAATTTTCCTTTATTGCCTTATTATATCACTTGAGAATTTTTAGTTAAAAGAATAAAATGGTGATTTTTCTATGTATTAGGGTTCCTCTTAGCTTCTGTGATTTCAGTTTCCATAATTTGAAGTGCATATTGAAAATAATTGCTTTATTTGAATACATGTAGGTTTTTCATTAATAAAGTCCAGTAGATATATTTGACATTGTATATATATATATAAGAAAAGAAATATATTCAGAAATAACTCTGAAGATAACTGAATCTTTGTATGTATCTACTTAAAGATCTCACCTAATATCAATTTTCTTATTGCATAATAATATGAATTTATACTTTGGATTATGAATTATGCATGTTGGGGACAGATCTAGCTATTTTATTTATGTATATTAAATTTATTAATAATTTTTTTTCAATATCTATTCCTGCATTGTGTGCACAGGGCAGAGCCCAGCCATACCACCTCCGTTACCAACAGAACAAGCTTCCAGACCCACTCTTGCATCACCTACTCTTGAAGGCAAGTATTTTATTTTTCCAAAGATCATCTCTATTGTAGATAGAATATAGAGAAACAAAGCAAAATAGTTGTTGCAGCAACAACAAAATCCATCTTTTCTCATAGTTTTAGTATGTCTAAGCTACAGTTTACTCTTCCTAAAAGTACAATTTGCTCCTATTTAGAACACCAAAAATTTCCTCTTGAGATTATACATTGGCGGCCATCGGCTTCCAGAAGGATGACCAGCTTCATACTCTGGAAATCAAGCCAGGAAGTATAGGGTCAAAGGGACAGATAATACCTTGTAATTCTTGAATAGGAAAGTCAAGAAAACATTGTATGCTTATTATCAGGAATTATACACTCATGTTAGCCTATTCTCTCCTCTATACCTTATTTATATTCTGTCCCCTAAATCCACTCCCCAATAAATTTCCAATAATTAGGAGAAAATGTTGGAGATTTTCAGCTCTTCTTATGTATCCTCCAAGCCCCTCCTACAAAGATAACCCAGGTCCTATTGATAACCTCTTGTAACTTAGAAAGATGGTAGTAACTTTGTGCCTTAGGAAATAATATAGTGATTAGCAGCCTGTGTTCTACAATCACACAGATCTGGGTCCAGACTTTGGTTCTGCCCTTTTCTACCTGGATGACCTTAAATGTGATACCTAAACTTTCAGACTTTTTATTAGTAAAATACTGATGCTCATACTACTACTACTACTACAAACAAGTGTTGTAAAGGTAGAATAAAACTGTAACAATTGCAAAATTTTTATTTTTGTATTTGATAGTGATGACCTTAGGAGTTTCTTTAACTTCATTTTATTGGCTTACTACAACTGTCCACAAAGAATAGTTTGTAGATCACCAGCATCAAGATCAATTGTAAAGCTCATTAAAAAAAAAATACATATTCCTACCACATCTTAGATCTAGTGAATCAGATTCTCTGGCAATTCAGAGAGGAAAATCTGTATTTTTAACAAACTCCTCAGTTGAGTCTTATATACATTAAATTTTAAGAGCCTTTGGCTTATGTTTATGTGTAAAAATGACTACAAATCCAAGCAGTTATTTTACACCAAATATATAAAGTTGGTAGCCTGCTTCAAATCATTTTTAAATTTATTTTTTTATGACACCTAAAAAAAATAAATTAATATTTTTATTTTTTAATAAAATCTGAATGCCTTGGTTGAAAGATACATTGTCTAATTGACCACAGACACAGAAGTCATTTGGCTATACATTTCTGTTTCAGTCAATACATTTATTTATGTTACAGTCAGTAGCCAGGGGAGGATTTCAGTAGCTGAGCAGGTGAAGTTTTCCTAAGTTTAGATTGAAATACCAGTGTGTTCTATGTACTTTTATGGCCAGATTCTGACCAAATCATGCCTGTGGCTATGCTGTATTCAACTCACATTTATTTAGAATATTTTTATGTTGGCTGTGGGTATATGCATTTCTTATTCGATGTCTCAAAACCCTGTAGATATTATTATCAATGATTAACAAATTTAGACTTGGAGTTTATTTTTTTTTAACTAGTATACAGAAGGACTTAGATTCTAGCCCTGACTTTCTAGATCTATAGCCAAGGATCTTTCTATCACATTACTATGCAGACTTTGAAGTTTGAGGATTGTAACTTAATGTTTTATGAGACATCAACAACTTTGGTAACATGAAGGCATAACGTTTTGTGCTTCAGATTTCAGGCAGTTCTATGATAGACATATCATCTTCTAATGTCAATCAAGGGTACCCTAGCAATGTGTATCAATATTTAAATATACACAGAGATCACCTGGGGATCTTTGACAATGAAAATTCTGATTTGCTAGGTCAAGGGTAAGGCCTGAGATTCTGTATTTTCACCAAGCTCCCAAATATTGCTGCTGCTTCTCCAGTACTTCATCTGAGTAGTAAAGTCCCACCTGGTTTAGGAGGCAGGTAGAGAGCAATTGAATATTCCTAAAAATACTTTCAACTTAGTAGTAATCACCTAAATGACCTACTACTGGCCAAATGTCCTTCAAAATAACTGGAATGGCACACATGGAAAAATTTTGATTGCTAGTTGTGTGGGGGAAAAGCAAAAGGTTTCAAGCCACATACCTAAGCATTGTAGAAAGGCAAGAGAGCAAGAGAAATGCCATTGGGATTGAGGGAAAGGTTACATTATACTTGTAAATTATAACAACCTTATTATATATTGTATGCAAGATATTTTGAGTTGGTCAACTACAAATTGAATGAATTAGCAGTTGCAAATTTCAAATAAAAATACAATCTGTAAGTCAGTTCTGTATCAGTACCAATCTGAAGAAAAGAATTTGGTTATTAGAGACCATGATTTAATGAAAAGTTCATGTAAAGTCTTACTCCAAGAGTCCAAATAAGTAACACTTCTTGAATATTTAGAGAATGATACAGATATAGTCCAAGGTTTGAAACTTTTGTCTCCCATCCAACCATTTATTTGGTCCACATAGGGCTTTTATTTATTAATCTTTAAATGTGGTCATTTCGATAGGGTGATGGTCTCACTGCCTCCCTTGACTTTCACATCTCCTTCTCCATCACTCATTTGGGTCCAAATTTCCTTTGTGTGTGAGACAATTATGTGAGGACAGCTTCTTCTTGATATGATAATTTCTTAAATTCCCTATCAGCCTTAGTGTCTTAGTCTGCAAGGGCTGCCATGGCAAAATACTGCAGACTGCATGGCTTAAACAACAGAAATGTATTTTCTCACAGTTCTGGAAACTGGGAGTCTCAGGTCAGGGTACCTGAGATTGGATTCTAGTGAGAGCCTGTTTCCTGGCTTGTATACGGTCTCCTTCTTGCTGTGTTGTCACACGGCAGAGAGCACACGCTGGTGTCTCTTCCTCTTCTTAGCAAAGAAACTTCTATTGGATCAGGACTCCACCCTTGTGATCTCATTAAAGTTTCATTTCCTGCTAAAGGCCCTGTCTCCAATCCAGTTACATGGAGGGTTAGGGTTTCAACATATAAGCTTTGGAAGGACTCAATTCAGTCCATAGCAGTTGGTAACCTTTAAGTTTAGTTAATGTAAAGCAACTTGAATGTTTACCTCATATAATTTGTTCAGTTTAATAAGTTGTTTAAGTATTTCTTTTTTAGCAATCTATGATTTTCCCTTTTTCATTTCTATCATATATGTCTTCCTAACACCATAAATCCCTAACTTGCATCATCTTCTATACATGCGTATAACTGATAGGAGTTAAATATTTTCAAAAATTGTTCTTAACTGAACTCAAATATAACTGAGTTTATACTGATGGTAATAAAACAACAAAAAATCACTCTCGTTTTTGGTTACTGATATATATCAATTTACCTAGCTAGTAAGAAAGAAGAAATTTATAGTCCAAAAGCAAGGGAGGGAAATCAGAGTTATATTTCTTCTGACATTTGGACTATAATAGCTTATGTGACTTGAGATAATTAGACAAAAACAGACAAGTAACCATCTCACTGTCCAAATGTTCACAGAGCAAGAGATAGCCTGTAAATAATACTGTCACCTTTATGTTTCATCAGATTCTAATTCTACTGTTGTTGTGAGATGGACATAAATCTGGGGACTCCAATTCCCTAATCTAAGGCAGTTTCTGATAGGCATATTATTCAAATGTTTGACTCCACCTTAGCTCCTGGAAGAGGCTCATAAACCATCATGTAGCAAATGTTTTGCCTATCAGTCTGTCACTTGGAAAAGAACGTGTCATTTGTTAAATGGGAAGCTTAGGTTCTGCTATTATATTTAAAGAGAAATATTATTTGACATTTCATCCTGGAGCCCAATACAGTTTAAGTGAATAATCTAGCAATATTGTAGGATTCCAAGACTTTTGTTAGTAGTATCCACTTTGTGTCTGCAGAAAGGCAGTCTTTGCCCGGAGCATGCTGCCACTGAGCAACTTCCTAAGGAGCCCACATTATCAGGCAGCGCTGAGATCATGGGCTTTGTCAGCGCTTGCAGATGTGCTGCCTGGGACTTCATTAACATAATTGATTAGGAACTAGGACATATTTAGTATTAATCAAGCTGTTTTTAGTGAGGCTGATTATGCACAGTCCTTGATGCACTATTTTAGTCTGGAACTTCCTTAGGACCAAGTTGCAAGAAAATGGTATTATGTAAAAAGGAACTTACATGTGACACTAACATATGCTCTTTGATTTGAGGAATACAGTTAAAACAGGTCAAAATGTAGGAGCTTAAACATATTTGCATTTTAATGTTTAAAAGAGGAGGGATTATATATAGACTAGATTATTAAGTTTTCTCACAAAAGATTGGAAATAATTTAGGGTTTTATCAGTCAAAATCGAAAAAAAAAAGACCTTGTTATGGGCGAAAGCATTCTGCACATCCATGAAGCTCTTTAACGCTTCCTTTGTGCTTTCATAGCACTTAAAGCAATGAGTTTCTCACAGCACTTGCTTCTCATTCTGTGAAGTATCTATGCACTTCTTATCTTGGGTCACTTCTCTAAGGCCCGGAGGTGTCTCTGGTCTTCCTAGAATTTCAACCTCTCCCCACACCACACACTTTGTACACCATAATGAAATTATTTTGCTTTGAATCTTCAGATGTAAAAACTAACCATATATTAAATCAGTTGTTTTCTTTGAATCCTGAAGGAAATTGCAACCCACTCCAGTATTCTTGCCTGGAGAACCATGGACAGAGGAGCCTGGAGGGTCCATGGGATCACAAAGAGTCGGACACGACTTACGACTGAACAACAATCAACCGTGGGATTCTCCAGGCGAGAATACTCGAGTGGGTCACCATTCCCTCTTCCAGGGGATTTTCCTGAGCCAGAGATCAAACGAGGGTCTCCTGCATAGCAGGCAGATTCTTTACCTTCTGAACTACCAGGAAAGCCCTTACCACTATATGTCTTAGAATACCTTTGGCCTTTGTCCATGAAAATTAACTATAGCATCATTGAAAAGATCTTGTATAATGACAATCTCATGCAATCATTTTGGTCATTGTTGTCAATTTGCATTTAATTATGGACATAACTTACCTGGAACAAACTTAAAGAGAAAACTACATTCAATATAGTATTAATTCTTATGATTTTTCAAACAGTGTTACATTTTGCAATGAATTAGTTTTTCTATCTACTGTGAGCTCTCATTGCTGCTGAAAGGCTTGCAAGTTCAAGCCACTGTAGTTACCCATACATTCCACAAGTGGGACAGGTCTATGTGAGTACCTCGCCTGCTTCACCAAATGGTTCCTTATTATATTAACATCACAGGTGGTTTTAAGCCTTAACATGAGAGCCCATTTATCATGTTTGTCAGAGCTGTTTTTCTTAGGAGAGATTAGTCCAACTGCTCTAGAAGAGAGTCCTCAGTAATGAAACAAAAGAGCTTCAAGCAACATTTTCCATCCCCTTCCAAGCATCAAAAAAATCTGCTTCATTAAATCTTAATATTAGTACAATTGCTGGATATGATTCTGTTATTCTTTAATCATTGTTTCCACTGTGGAAGCAGTGACAGACTTTATATTTTGGGGCTCCATAATCACTGCAGATGGTGACTGCAGCCATGAAATAAAAAGATGCTTGCTGTTTGGAAGAAAAGTTCTGACCAACCTAGACAGCATATTAAAAAGGAGAGACATTACTTTGCCTACAAAGGTCAATCTAGTTAAAGCTATGGTTTTTCCAGTAGTCATGTATGGATGTGAGAGTTTCACTATAAAGAAAGCTGAGCACTGAAGAACTGAAGCTTTTCAACCGTGGTGTTGGAGAAGATTCCTGAAAGTCCTTTGGACTGCAATGAGATCCAACCCATCCATCCTAAAGGAAATCAGTCCTGAATATTCATTAGAAGGTCTGATGCTGAAGCTGAAACTCCAATACTTTGGCCACCTGATGTGAAGAACTGACTCATTTGAAAAGAACCTGATGCTGGGAAAGATTGAAGGAGGGAGGAGAAGGGGACGACAGAGGATGAGATGGTTGGATGGTATCACCGACTCAATGGACATGAGTTTGAGTAAACTCCGGAAATTTGTGATGGACAGGGAGGCCTGGCGTGCTGCAGTCCATGGGTCTGCAGCAAAGAGTCGGACTTGACTGAGCGACTGAACTGAACTGATTCTTTAATCAGCATTGCTGGATATTATTTTCTCTCCTCCTATTCAACACAATCCCCTCCACCACCACCAAAAATCATGTTGTATGTTCTCAGTGATCTCTGAAGAATTAAAGACTTCAATCCACATGTGATTGATTACTGGACATTTAATGTAAGCTGGCCACACTGCATCTATTCTGGCAAAGATGTGGAAAGGTATATATCTTATACTTAAATTACTTTTAATATTCCATTACAGACATAATTTGCAGTAATGGAACCAAATAAAGTAAGGTGAACTACTACTATATACCCTATCTTCTTCTTGAATAAATATATAACTGGTACTAACTTGGTACTGCAGTTGTGAATAATATTATAAATGCAATCACACAAAAGTGGGCAAGAGAACTCTCAAGAGAAGACTAAAGTCCCAGCTTCCAATTGCAGCTTTGACACTAATCAGTTATATTATCTTTGACAAATGGATTGACTTTTTAGGGCCTCCATTTCTTCTACTGTCAACTGTGGAGACTGAACTTAAATAATCTCAGAGATAATTTTCTGCTTTCACACCGAGAGATCTCAAGCTTATTTTTTCAGGCTGGTGGATTGGTAGTAAGCTGTATTAAGAGCAGAGTGAAGACTCCATGGCTTGGCCCAGATTTAAACAGCTCCTGTAGATGTGTAAGGTTGTGACCATGGTCTGGATACAGATGTCAAACTTGGGGCAACCAGGCATGTCCCCGTGAAATGGATAATACTATGAAGCATTATTTTCTGAAGTTCAAAAGTGAGTTGTACAGGTCATAAAAGCTGTGAAAGTTAAGAGGAAGATGAAATATGATTGAGGCAAGGCTATGTGGCCAAATCACAAGACTTGCATTGGGCCATAAAGAGTAAGTTGGTAGTATTTGTATGGAGGAGAAAGGAGCAATATAAGAAACTTATTATGAGATAATTTCTTACCGTAGGATGGATTTGAGGACAATGTTCTACAGGAGCTAGTAACATTTTATTTACAGTTCTATTAAACTGGGAACTTTATCATCTTTGCTCTTCATTGAGATACATCCTGAGAAGCAAAAAGCATAAAATAATAAAATAGAAATTTGGCTCAGGTTCTCATTCCATTAACACTATGACACAGTAAATCTTGTTGAACTTTTGGGCAATACAATATTTCCCTTTGTTTTGAGATGAACTTAACTCATATCTTTGTGCAGTTTTTAATGGAATTGACCTCTAGTTGTAAATTTTGATAACATAGGTAAACCATACTACTTTTGGGGCCTCTTTTACTTAGAAAGTTGCTATGAGGACTGCTTGAAATAATGTATATAGCAACTTAGCACAATTGGGTACTTAGCTATTAGTTACTATTATCATTATTTTTTTAATCAGCAAATTTGTACATATAGTAAATACTTAATTTTCATGGTAGATTTTTATTGATATCTGTAGAAGTTAATATGGTAATTGCATCAATGTCATTAGTCAGCAATTGTGAAACTCTATAAAATTTCTTAATATAGGACTCTGGTCATATCCTGAAGAATTTTGTACACAAAACTGAATCATTTACCCCTCTCCCACCCCCCCACCCCGCCTACCCATAGACTGCATGAGCCTGCTAAAACAACTGAGCAGAGGAGTAGTACAATTAGATTTGCATTTTAGATTACCGAGTCAAGGATAAGTAAGGTGATGAGTCAGCAATGAGTCAGCGATAGTAAGGGTGGATGACTAAGGGTAGAGCTTGGAGGTTTAGAGGTAAGAAAAATGTAGGAGGCTACTGTTTATGAGGAAAAATCATGCTACTTTTGTTATAAACAATCACATTGAACCCTCAAAACAATTTCAAGCAGTGAATATGATTTATATCATTTCAAGAGAAGATCAGAGGAATCAAATAAATTGCCTAAGATAACGCCATCCTAACAATGGTATAATTGGAATTGGAATTCAAATGTCTCATGCCCGGGATCAGTCTATTCCATTATCTAGAGCTAGCAATTAAAAGTTAAGGCTGAGCATAATTGCTAAAGTCTTATCTGACTTGGGTAAATGAATGGCGCTTAAGAATAAGAACAGGTTTGGGGAGACGATAATGCATTTAGTTTCAGACTTGCTTAGCGCATCAGGGTCCCTGGAATATTCAAAATGGATGATTAAGAGTGTTTAATGAATGTAGTGTTTATAAAGGTTTGAGCAGAGTTATGGTGAAGCACCCCAAGCCTGACCAACTCAGGATGGCTTTATCAGTCCTAGGCCTGAGGAGTCATGGAAATGGAGAGGTTTACAAATCCCCAAACATTGTAACTCTAAGAGAGATATGCCCAGCCAGAACTATGTCCTTTAGTAGAAGAACATATCATCAACAATTTGTAAAATTATGTATATAATATTCTCAGTGAGCCAGGGAGGTAGTTGGAGAATAAATATTCAACTATCTCTTTTATTTTTCCTGCTCTATTATCTCTTGATATTGTTCCTATTGGGCAAACTAACCTGAATCCAGAGGTTGTATTAATGCTTCGTTAACACAATCCATAAAGGTGAGGGTGGATCTTGGACCTGGAAAGAAAATGAAGAGTCTGCCATGTGTTGAGCAGCATGTTAAGTGGGATTCACATAAGTGGTCATCTCCAGCAGACAACTGAAGCTAGGAGCCTGGAGTTCACAAATGAGAGAGTTACAGACACTGAAGTCATAAACTTAATCTGAGCATAGCATTTCCAGAAGCATGTGGTGGGGAGTTCTAGTTCTATGTTATTCTTGGTGAAAAAGAATTCATAGTGTAATGCTTTGGGTCTGCATAATATGTTATGTTTCCTTTTTGGACGGTCTTAATGTATACAATTGGGCTTCCCTTGTGGCTCAGCTGGTAAAGAATCTGCCTGCAATGTGGGAGACCTGGGTTCAATCCCTGGGTTGGGAAGATCTCCTGGAGAAGGGAAAGGCTACCCACTCCAGTATCCTGGCCTGGAGAATTCCTTGGACTATACAGTCCATGGGGTCGCAAAGAGTTGGACACGACTGAGTGACTTTCACTTCACTTCACTTCAATGTATACAATTATATTAAAAAGAACTATGAAATTCTTATTAGAAAACTGTTTAATTATTTTTAACCTCAGTGATGCTCACAATTTGTGATTGGAGAAGCATTACTGTTCCCAGTAATACTTATTGAGCTCCCAAGGAACAGGAGATCTTAAAAATGTCCTGTTACAAATTTTCATTTTGAATATAACTAAATGGCAGGCCAGTCATGAGTTTGAGTGAGGTTTAGGGCACCCAAGAAGGAAAATGTGGGAATACCATTGTCTTGGAGTTCTCCAGAGAAATAGAGCCAATACAATATATGTGCGCACACACAACTGCCCCCCTACACACACACACACACACACACACACACACACACCCAGCAGGGCAGGGAGAGAGGAGAAATAGAAGTTATTCTAATGAATTGGTTCATGCGATCATGTAATTTGGGGTGCTGGTAAGTCTGAAGTCCATCGGGCATGCCTGGGAAGAGTTAATATTATTTTCTCAAGTCCAAAGGCAGACTAGAGGCAGAATTCCTTCTTCCTTAGAAAATGTCAGTCTTTTCTCTTAATGCCTTCAACTGATTGGCAATCTACTTTACTCAAAGTCTACTGATTTAAATATTAATCACATCTAAAAAATACCTTAGAGCAACAATTAGAATGGTTTTGACCAAGTAACTGTTACTATGGCGTAGTCAAAATGAACCATACCAAATGTCATCACATAAAATTAACCACCAAAACATCAGCAGAAGACAGCCTAGAAAGCTAAATATGAAAAAATAATGAGAAAAGAAAGGCTACAACAAAGCCAAGAGCCCCAGAGAGATGGATATGACAAAAATTGGCCAGGGTCCTTTAGATTTGTTGATTAGAAGATCATGGTGACCTACTGCTATACCCTACCCAGGAATGAGGGTATAGCAATCAGGAGTCTGGACTAAAGATCCACTAGTTCGTATTAGTTTCTTAAACTCAGAGAAATGACTCAGCTTCCTCATCTAAAAAGTTTTATTTTCAACATAATAATCTCAAAATTCTGTTTCATCTCCACAATTTTATCATGCTTGAGGCTTTTATTTCATTCATTTTCCTCCCTACACATTTATTTAATTTCCTTGTGTTACACAAGGGCTAATCCCTACTTCTGAGGGGAAAATGAATCATCTATTTAAGTCTAAAAATTTTTCCAACATTTTGTTGTTTTTAAACTCTTTATTTTCAGATGATTTTAGATTAACAGAATAATTGTAAAGATAATATACAGATTTCTAATATATTTTTCCTCTAATGTTTTCATTTTACATAACCATGATTCACCTACCAAGACTAAGAAATAAACTTTGGTACACTAGTCACTGAACTACAGACTGAATTCAACTTTCACCTTTCAATTATTTGTAAAAAAATTTTAAATTATTCTTTCTTACATGTGTGATGAGGACACAAATATTAACACACATATTCATAGCTTTTCCCCACCACCGTAATGCCGAAGGAATATTCTAGATATGCCTGGTCAGCTCCTGAGTGCTTATATTATACTTAGGACTCAGGATATGCTGGCTGAGCCAAAAAAAAAAAAAAAAAATTTGGAAGAAGCTCAAATAAATTAATTCATGTTTGAACAAGGGATAGTCCCCAGAAGAAAACATAAGATTTGGACAGTGAGAAAAGAGCTTGAGAAGGGAATAGGAGAGTCAGCATGGGCTGGAGTAAGTTTTTAGTGTGCTTTCCAGAAAGAGAGCTTTCTGGTGGTTCAGATGATAAGGAATCTGCCCTCAATGCAGGAGGCCTGGGTTCGATCCCTGAGTTGGGAAGATCCCCTAGAGAAGAAAATGGCAACCCACTCCAGTATTCTTGCCTGGGAAATCCCATAGGCTTCTCTGTCTAGAGACCACAGCCACCAGGCTGTGGTCCATGGGGTCCCTAAGAGTCGGACACGACTGAGCGACTAACACTTCCACTTCCAGAGAGAGAAGGTTTTTGGAAGAGCTGCTATGATGAGAGATGATTGGGGAATCCAATAAGGAGAGAACCTTTAGAACGTTTTGCTTTGGGTCATACAACATTAGCTATTTTGAGATACCTCAGGAAAGATTTAAATATGTCTTCAACTCTTCCTTGAATTTTAAACTGCCATTTCTTTTGATTGCAGCACTGTACAGGGCTAGGCATGAGGTAACACAGTTATGTGGAGTTAATATGTTGGAACAAGTATAATTCAGCTTAGTATCATGGAAAAGGAGGTAAGCCTTAACAACTGACTTGACTAAATTAACGGGAAAAAATAGAAACACAAAAAACAAATAGGTGGAAGAGTGTCAAGAAAAAGGAAATATAAGGACATGTCCCGTATATGAAATATAATAGCCTAATGGCTGGAGAAGGCAATGGCACCCCACTCCAGTACTCTTGCCTGGAAAATCCCATGGATGGAGGAACCTGGTAGGCTGCAGTCCATGGGATTGCTAAGAGTTGGACATGACTGAGCGACTTCACTTTCACTCTTCACTTTCATGCATTGGAGGAGGAAATGGCAACCCACTCCAGTGTTCTTGCCTGGAGAATCTCAGGGATGGCGGGGCCTGGTGGGCTGCCGTCTATGGGGTCGCACAGAGTTGGACACGACTGAAGCGACTTAGCAGCAGCAGCAGCAGCAGCAGCCTAATGGCTCAGATGGTAAGGAGTCTGCCTGCTATAGTGCATGGGGTTGCAAAGAGTTGGACATGACTGAGCAACTTCACTTTCACTTTCATGAAATACAAATCTACATTTTTTGATGTTGTTCAATTTCTCAGTTGTCTGACTCTTTGCAACCCCATGGACTGCAGCATGCCAGGCTTCCCTGTCATTCACTGTCTCCTGAAATTTGCTCAAACTCATGTCCATTGAGTGGATGATGCTATCCAACCATTTCATCCTCTGCCACCCCCATTCTCTTCCTGCTCTCAGTCTTTCCCAGTACCAGGATCTTTTCCAATGAGTCGGCTCTTCACCATCAGGTGGCCAAAGCATTGGAGCTTCAACTTTAGCATCAGTCCTTCCAGTGAGTATTCAGAGTCGGTTTCCTTTAGAATTGACTGGTTTGAATTCCTTGCTGTCCAAGGGATTCTCAAGAGTCTTCTCCAGCATCAGTTTGAAAACATCAATTCTTGGGCACTCAGCCTTCTGTATGGTCTAACTCTCACATCCATACATGGCTACTGGAAAAACCATAGCTTTGACTATATGGACCTTTGTAGGCAAAGTGATATCTCTGCTTTTTAATATGCTCCTTAGGTTTGTCTTTTAGTACACATTAAATATTCTTAAGAAACTTGCATCTCCAGAGTTAAAACTTTTCCATCTTGTTATAATAGTCTTGATTTCCCATTATTGATTAAAAATGCTCTTTGTGAAAATCATTAACTTTACCCATAATAAGATAAAGAAGTTATGTTTTTCTTCCCCTATACATCTGTCAATATAGCAAGGAATGTCATCTGATTTGACAGTCCAGTAGCAATATTTTTATTCTGGAGATCCCCAGAATAAAAAATCAAAAAATCAAGAGATGACAACCAAGAATCAGGGAAGAGTAAGGGGCTTTCTGTTGATAAAGGCCAGCTTTTTGGCTCAGAGATCTTTCATAACTTTCATGCTGATATTAAGAATTAGATTTTTCCCCTATATTTTGACCAAAGAGAAAATTAGGGATGAGAAGTTTTGTGAATAAGAGTAAGTGTGATTTTTATAGCTTCCTTATTATGAAATTTTAATTGGAACCTTCTTGTGCCAGCAAATTTCTCTCAGAAAGCATTTTACAAGAAAGAGCCAGGTCCCTCCAAAGCTCTAGTTTATAAGTACCATTTTTTCATCATAAAACATTTATTTGCTATTTGTTTCAGCTTAACCTAAATGTTTCTTTCTGTTTTACAAACGTCTTAGAATCCCCATTGAGATTATTCATTCTCTCTAGTACTGATGGAAAAAGTGGCTGCACTGTTAAAGCCAGGTCTGTTTTACCCAAATGGAGTGAGAAGTCTTGGCAATTGTTCACATGATAAATGGTGACAGATACTTGCTTAAATTATGTAAGAATTTTGTGTAAAAAAATTTGATCTACTAGACTAGACCTTCCTTATATTAGGAAGAAGACCAAAATTGCATTAATGGTTTGGTATAATTTATGAACGATGATGAAACTTATGTGGTCTATCATTTGAAATAAAGTTGAATTCCATATATTATAACAATTACAACTAGATAAGTTGTATTCGTTGAAGGGGCACTTATTTCCTTTATAAATATTGATATGTATTAAGCTTGGGCTTCCCTCATAGCTCAGTTGGTAAAGAATCCGCCTGCAATGCAGGAGACTCTGGTTCAGTTCCTGAGTCAGGAAGATCTGCTGGAGAAGGGATGGGTAACCCACTCCAGTATTCTTGGGCTTCCCTTGTGGCTCAGCTGGTAAAGAATCCACCTGCAATGTGGCAGATCTGGGCGCGATCCCTGGGTTGGGAAGATCCACTGGAGAAGGGAAAAGCTACCCACTCCAGTATTCTGGCCTAGAGAATTCTATGGACGTCCATGGGGTCGCAAAGAGTTGGACACAACTGATCGACTTTCACTTTCATGCATTAAGCTTAATGTCAATAATTAAAAGGCTTTAATTGAAAATCACACTTATAAATGTGCCCAATATACCAGTAACTTTTGGTAATGTTAAAGTTAAATTTTATTTCAAAATAACTATTGAGTCTTTCTAATTTATTTAGTAACTGAAGAGCTAAATTCTCAAGGATCTGTTATAAAAATAGCCATATCTTTGAAATAATACTTTAGAGTAATTTATACTTTGATTTTAAATGATAACCAACTTTTTTCTTAAATATCATAGTCACATACAGGAAAAACTCAATTCTCTGATGTTTTTAGTTATTTTTGACATTTTAAATGCAACAAAGTACTTTTGCAATTCATTTCCAGCTACAGACAAATGTAGGAAATGTATATAGATAAAAATATGGAAAAGGTAATTATATGTAAATAATATGATTTTGAAAATTGACAGTTACTAGAAATGAATCTTATATTTTCCTTACCCTTGTAGGAAGATGCATTAGAAAATTTATACTAAAATATCTTCAGCAAGCAATGATTCTGCATAAAAACTACATTTTAAAAGGGTTAAAAAGTTTTTAGATAAACTTCAAATAATTGTAGCACCAAGAAAATAAATAAATAAAATTAAAAAGAACAAAAAAGAAAATGCAAAATACTCTCTTTGAACCTATTCAGAGATGAGGGTGTGGATGGAGAGCTTCTCACTTGAGTCTAGGACTCAATAAACTTTAATTGAGCATTTGCTTCCCAGAATGTAAAAGCATTGAGAGGAAAAATAAATACCAGAAGGAAAAAGAACAGATGTGGCAATCTTTATCTATATAAACATAATCCATTCAAAAATAATGCAATTGTTTTATTGTTTATAAAGTTTTTTTTCATTTTTGAAAGGTTTGGTCACAATCTACTTTATCCATTTGAAATGTGAAGTTTAAATAATCTTTCCCTTTGCATTCTCTTTTGCATACTAAATTCAGAAACAAAAAAAATTGTTATTATGTCAGAGAACTTTGGATGTGAGAGACCTGAAAGACAAGTTTCACAAAGATAGGTTAGAAGCTGGCACTTCTTTTCTAACCACACCTTAGTTCATTTGTAATTTTTTGTTAGAGTAAGTCTACTGCAAACTTCATATTCCACGTTGTAGGGAAAAGAACAGAGTTTTCAGTGATACTTAGTTTTAAATCCTTGTTGTGTCACTTACATGATTTGTGAATTTGGGCAAGTTACTCATCTTTCCTGAGCCTGTTTTATCTCATAAAGGATATGTAGACTTTCATCTGAGAACTAAGTATATATTCTAACACATATAAGGTCATGTGCTATATTCTATTATAGTATTCTACTACAGTGTAATTTTATATCACCTTAAAATCAGTTTCATTAAACCAAACTAACACAATATTTTGGCCTTGTTCTGATCATATAAAATAACTATTTATGTTACCGAGTCCAAGCACAGTCTGCTCACCGCACAACAAGCCAATAAACCTGAGAGACAAGATATTGAGGCAAGGAATACAACTTTATTCGGAAAGCCAGCTGATTGAGAAGATAGCAGACTAATGTCTCAAAATAACCATCTTGTCAGGGTCTGGATGCCAGGTTCTTTTATAGAACAGAGAGCGAGAGAAGTTGAGGAAGTAAAGTAAAAGGCCATTATTTTGCAAATATCTCCTGGAATGGCCAACCTCAGGGAGGGGATGTGATAACCTCTTTACTCTTGGAGCCATTCACAGGTGAGCAGGGTCAGACAGCATATTAAAAAGCAGAGACATCACTTTGCAAACAGAGATCCATATAGTCAAAGCTACAGTCTTTCCAGTAGTCATGTACTGATATGAGAGTTGGACCATATAGAAGACTAAGCACCTAAGAATTGATATTTTTGAATTATGGTGCTGGAGAAGACTCTTGAGAGTCCTTTGGACAGCAAGGAGATCAAACCAGTCAATCCTAAAGGAAATCCACCCTGAATACTCATTGGAAGGACTGATGCTGAAGTTCCAATACTTCAGCCACCTGATGGGTAGAACCAACTCATTGGAAAAGACCCTGATGCTGAGAAAGATTGAAGGCAAAAGAAGGGGGCAGCAAAGAGTGAGATGATTAATGGCATCACTGACTCAATGGAAATGAATTTCAGCAAACTCTGAGAGATAGTGGAGCATAGAGAAGTCTGGCATGCTGGAGTCCATGAAATCGCAAAACGTCCAACAGGACTTAGCTACTGAACAACAATAACAGAGTCAGATTATCTTCCTATGAGCTGAACAAAGGCTGAACAATGGCACTTTTAGTTTAGTAATCAGGCAGAGGGGTAGAATTCCCTGAGGCAGGGCATTACGTATGACTACAATAGTAGAAGCAACAAAAAGCAAAGGTTAAAATCAAAGAAACATATCCATCACGGAGTCAGAATTGGCCGTTCCTTGCAACATGGAGAACACGTTTCCACAGTCTTTTTTGAAGCTTAAAGAAGTGTTACATAATCTGGTATCTTGAAAATGTTTGGATTCATACTAATTAGCTCTGGATTCCTTTGGACATCTACTTCATGAATGGTACTGTTTCACAAAGAGTTGTCAGCCTTTACCTACTGGACAGGAGTAGGCACTCAGCAGGCACCTCCTTCGGCTGGCATTGAGAGTAACTCTTGCATACTCATCTCAGAATTCACATACCATTGTCCCAGGAGCAGCTTTTGCACTTTCACGTGGTGCTCTTGGATTTGGGCCTCTGCTGCCTCCCTTATATGTAGAGTACATCATGAGAAATGCTGGACTGGATGAAGCACAAACTGGAATCAAGATTGCCAGGAGAAATATCAATAACCTCAGATATGCAGATGATACCACCCTTATGGCGGAAAGTGAAGCAGAACTAAAGAACCTCTTGATGAAAGTTAAAGAGGAGAGTGAAAAAGTTGGCTTAAAGCTCAACATTCAGAAACTAAGATCATGGCATCCAGTCCCATCACTTCATGGCAAATAGATGGGGAAACAGTGGAAATAGTGGCTGACTTTATTTTTCTGGACTTCAAAATCACTGCGGATGGTGATTGCAGCCATGAAATTAAAAGATAATTGTTCCTTGGAAGAAAAGTTATGACCAACCTAGACAGTGTATTAAAAAGCAGAAATATTACTTTGCCAAAAAAGGTCCATCTAGTCAAGGCTATGGTTTTTCCAGTGGTCATGTATGGATGTGAGAGTTGGACTATAAAGAAAGCTGAGTGCCGAAGAGTTGATGCTTTTGAACTGTGGTGTTGGAGAAGACTCTTGAGAGTCCCTTGGACTGCAAGGAGATCCAACCAGTTCATCCTAAAGGAAATCAGTCCTGAATATTCATTGGAAGGACTGATGCTGAAGCTGAAACTCCAATATTTTGGCCACCTGATACAAAGAACTGACTCATTTGAAAAGACCCTGATACTGGGAAAGATTGAGGGCAGGAAAGAAGGGGACGACAGAGGATGAGATGGCTGGATGGAATCACCAACTCAATGGACGTGGGTTTGGGTGGACTTTGGGAGTTGGTGATGGACAGGGAAGCCTGGTATGCCGCAGTCCATGGGGTCGCAAAGAGTCGGACAGAACTGAACAACTGAACTTAACTGAAGTGAACTACGTCCCTTAATGAAAGTGAAGTGTTAGTCTCTCAGTCAGGTCCAACTCTTTGCAACCCCATGGACTATAGCCCACCAGGATCCTCTGTCCGTGGAATTTTCCAGGCAAGAATACTGGAGTGGTTAGCCATTCCCTTCTCCAGGGTATCTTCCTGACCCAGGGATTGAACCCAGGTCTCCCACACTTCAGGCAGATTTTTTACAATCTGAGCCACCCTGTCTCCACCCATAATGCCCCTAAATCCATGTTGTAACTGTAAACTTTATCCCTTGTTAGTATCATACCCAAAATTCCTCTTAGGAATAGTTTAAAATTCAAACCCTGGCAAAGGGTTTGACTTAAGGTTACCTGATCATTTGTTGATTTGTTGACATAAACCAACTGTTTATGTAAAGGCTCTGGGCAGTCACTGGAAAATGCTCTAGAATTTCTGGTTGTGAATTGTTGTTAGTAGCTGATAATGAGAAAAACTGACTTGTAAGAAAAATTCAGCATTCACTAAAGGAAAAGTCAAGGGAAAGACTGGATTCCGGTTCTGGAAAGCCAGTTTAGTTTACTCCATATAACTCAAGTGAAGAGTTTTGCTATTACAGTAACCTAGTTACAATGTAAAGAGAGGTACTCCCACCATGTGTCTATAATGTTGCATTCCTTCAAGAGTCCCAGATAAAATTTGAAGGCAATTTTTGGGAAAAAATGAAGAAGAGTATTATTACTGAATCCTTTTACTTTCTTAGTCTTCATTGCAACATGGTCACACAATCTAGTGGGGCACTTGACACCCATCACTCAGCAGCAGCCAAAATTCCTCTTAAAACATAACTCATCACAATACAGTTGCTCTGCTTGAAACCTGTCAGTGACTTCCTACCTTACTCACAATAAAATGGAAAATTCTTATTGTGAACAAGATTCAATGTGATTGTCCCAGCTACATCTCTGACCATTTCTCTTCCCATTCTCCTCCTACATCTGCCACTTCAGCCACTCTGGTCTCCATGCTCTTCTTTGAATATAGCTAGAATGCTCCTCTTTGAAGGTCTTGGCACATATGTTGCCTCTGCAGGAAGATTCTTCTCCCTAGGAGCCTACTTTTGTTCAAGTATCTTTTCAAATGGTGCTCATTCAAAAAGGTATAACCCTGTTCCTCATAAAAAAAAAAAAAAAAAAAAAGCCACTTCCCATTCCCTCATACTCTAATCCTCTAAACCTAGCTTTGTATTTTTTCTGAGCCTTATTATCATATGACTTTATATACACTTATATATGTATTAATATATAATGCATACATATAAACATAAACATATTCGTTAAGACTTAAAAATGGACTTTTCTCTAGCCTTAAAATATTTTAAGCCATAGCAATCGGAGAACATAAGCAGCTATTTACAAATTGAAAGCTTTTTGAGTTAACTGTTCTCAGAAAAATTACAAAATAAATGCAAGATGAGACATACTTCCTTTGGAGAAATAAAGGAATAGACAAGTGAAGAGAGACTTGAGTATATTCTACTCATTCCCTCTGCCTTTTATGGTTGAAGACAGAAGATTTGCTTACAATTTCATTATGCAGAAACTACTATTTATAGAATAACTGGAATCCACTTCATTCCAACACAATGCCCCTTTATAACATGTTAATTCCTATTTTTTTCTTAAGGTTTCACAATGTATAATATTCCTGATATAGCCTCCCTCAACACAGAAAAAAAAGAATTAATGTGCATTTACTCAGATCAACAAATGTCACACTTAGAAAAACTGAAGATTTTATGTAGTCAGATTTTGATTGTTTCAAAAATATAGTAATATATGCTATCATTATTCTTTTGGAATGTCCACTCTTGTCCAAGCACTTTGGCTCAGTTTCTTCACAATAAGTTGGCAAGGTAGATTTTACTAGTTCCATTTTTCAAATGAGGTAAATGAAATTCCGTGTGTCACAGCACGTTGCAATGTCACAACCAGAAGGGGTCAGAGACAGAATTCAGACCAAAGTCACCCGTGCTAGCACCTCCCATTGTCTCTTGTTTCATTCCTCTCTGTAGATAACAATGGAAAGCTCTGATAGTCATTGGTGTAATTGAACTTATCTGTTTCTGTGACGTTTTCTGTGATGTACTGTGACTGGGGCTCCAGGTCAACCTCTGCCACTCTAAACAAACAAGGTGACAGTGAAGAGCTGTGTTGGAATGCATTGTTATGAAAGAAGCACGTCCTTATTTACTTAACTGGGACCAAGAATACATCAATCCTGGCCACAGAGAGTTACAAAAGCATGTAAATTTTGGATAATCTCTACACAAGAAAGGCATGAGGGGGAAGAACAAAACATAAGATGAAAATGAAGCATTTGCATTTGTTTGCTCGTTTTGCTAGGAACAGGCATCTTCAAAAGCTTTACAATTATAATTAACTATTGTGCATTCTCTGGCTTTGAGATGGAATAAAAACATTTAAAAGCAAGAGAAAAGCCCATTGTAAGGGCTTAGGAAGTAAAAAGTAAGTCATTTAATTTTTCTTTCATCTGATGTTAATTTATGCAGAAACTAATAACATACTTGTGACTCAGAGCTGCTTATTGTGGAGAGAATTTCTCTCTCAGCCAGTCTTTCCTGTGATCCCTACCAGATAGAGCCATCATTTCCCAGCCTATGACACTTTGTCAGAGAAAAGCACTATACTGATAAGTTCACACTCTATGGACACACTTAATTGCGAACCCTCTGAGAACCCATGATATAAAATGTCCTAACTCTTCTCTAGCTGTTACTAACAAAACAGCAAACAAATTGGAGGAGAGCACGAGGAGTAAATTGGATATGTGGGTGCATAGTCAGGTGGAAAGAAAGGAGTATTGTTGACTACTGAAGGATAAAAATGTCAAGGGAAGGAGAGTCTTCATATATGAAACATGGATTACTTTTATATCCAAGAAGGAGATAATTAAATTGTTGTACCTTTTATAAATGAAAAACTTAATTTCTCTGCTGCCAGATCACATAGAGAATAGATGGTAGTACTTGAAGAAATGCAGGGATCTTCAGAAGTTGATATTTTAAATAAATTAACCATGAATAAAGTAAGTCCCATAATGACAGCTTAAAGGTCTAATTCATAAAAATGTTATTAAAGTACATTATTTATACCTGCTTTTTGTGGATTTCTGTTCTTATTCACGACTCTTTCAGTGTATGGCCATAATCACAGGAAGAGTGTATAATGGAAGCATTAATCAATCTGAACTAAAGCAAGGATACTGTATCACCACAATAAAATCCCAGCTATATTAATATAAAGGGTAGAATTTATTACACAAGGTAATTCTCTTTAAAAAAAAAATGATAAAGAATGTCTTCCATCTTATGGCCTCAAATACCAACTTTCATTCCCAAGTTTAATATAAGATGAACTAATTGTCATGAACTTTTTAATAAAATATTTATTCATCTACATTATGAAACTTTAGAGACTCAGATACTAAGTTGGATACTAAATTGTGATCTTATCATGTGATCTTATCCTGTATTTATCATGACTATGGCATTGATTTTTAAGTTAGGCTAAGAAATATTTACAGTTAGTCTCTGTGTTAATTAACTGCTTTTCTGACACGTGGCATCCGATGGTAATGTTTATTAGCAAATGCCAATTCAATTGTCTGGCATATGTATCTATTTAGATAAAATGAAAAATTTCCTGCAACATAAAATTTCCCCCAGAGAAGCTGAAAGTACTGATACTTAAATCAAAAGTATATTTATTCAGAATTTTAAACATGTTTTACATATTTAATATGGATAAACCTTTAGGAAAAAGCAAAGTAGAATTCACTTGGTTTATTTCTGACTCTAGAACTATCAAAATCTGACTTCTTGACTTTCTATTTCTGATTAGATGAGCTGTAATGGTACACTGTAGATACATTTAGACAGAGTGTGAATATATTTCTCCCTACCACACTAACTTATCTCTAAGAGTCATGAAAAGAGGTTCTTTATAAATTATACGCCTGACACTGAAAGAAAGGGTTGTGTTTGATCTTGTAGGTAAAAAATCTCTATACCTAAGGGAATGAATTAATTCTTGTATTTAATAAGATGCAGTCATTAGTAGGCAACTTAAGCATTCATACTAGAACTACACATTGAGTTTCTTCAGCATAGTAACAATCTCATAATAGTTCTGGGTAATAAAAATCTTTGAATGCCTGGAATTTATACTTGAGGAGACAAATTACAAACAGAAAGGTATTTCAAATATAAGGTAAATCACACTACTAACTGAAGATAAAAATCAGTTTGTTTCCGACATTAACTGTGCTTACAGCTGCCTCACACCTAAAAGTACTGAATATTCCATTTTAACAACTGTGTACTTCTACATGACTTTGTCATTTGAAATGAGAGCACTTACCAGAAAAGCGTCCAGGGATGTCTAGTTGTTGCATGGCTATCACTGGCCACCATTTGAGTTTCCTTCTGCCCCTCAGACCAAGATTTTCTCAGATATCTGAAAGAGAAATCCCCCATGAAGAAGTCTAGAGGCCCCACAAGCTGTCAAACCACTTTATGTGTCAGTTGGATTTACTGCAACCTCTGGGTGAAAAGACAGTCTGAGCACACAGATTGATAGAGCCACTCAGAAAGGCCACTGGAAGTTATGTCCCCAGTACAGTGCCAGACAAATGTCACCAGACTCCAAATGTCTGTTGACAAGAGGCAGATTTGAAAAACAGTAAAATCAAAATAGATATCATTAATGGCCTACTGTGGGCCTCCCTGGTGACTCAGGCAGTAAAGAATTTGCCCACAGTGCAGGAGACCTGGGTTCGATCCCTGGGTTGGAAAGATCCCCTGGAGAAGGGAACAGCTACCCACCCCAGTATCCTTGCCTGGAGAATTCCATGGACAGAAGAGCCTGGTGAGCTACAGTCCATGGGGTCGCGAAGAGTCAGACACAACTGAGCGACTAACACACACACAATGGCCTAATGTATTATTTCTAAGGAGATTGAACATATGAAAACAAAAAGTAATTCTTTTAGCCTACCTGCAAAATCTTTCCTCTGAAATTATATTTTAATTTCCAGTATTAATATCTTATTTTAGGCACTAGACAAACAATTGTTTGGTTCAGAAAGCTTGAACTATCTTTTTCACTTTTTGTAAAGAATATTAGCAGCCTACCATTGCATGCACTTGCTGTGAGCCAGCCACTGTGCAGAATGTTTTGTAAACATTATCTAACTTTAAAGGAAGTACTGTTATTTTACAAAAGAGGAAAATAAGGCTTAGTGAGATTAAATCACTTGCTCAAAGTCACAAAACTATCTGGAGGCAGAATTAACTTTAACAGTAATCCTTTATTCAAAGCTTGATTTTCCTTTTGTACTAAATTTTCCTAAAGGGAATATTTTAAATTTCTTCTCTAGAAAAAGAAGAAGAAAAGAAGAAAGCTGAGGAGAAAGTGACTTCTGAAACAAAAAAGAAAGGTAAGCAATTTTAAAGCTGCTGCTGCTAAGTCGCTTCAGTCGTGTCCAACTCTGTGCGACCCCGTAGATGGCAGTCCACCAGACTCTGCCATCCCTGGGATTCTCCAGGCAAGAACACTGGAGTGGGTTGCCATTTCCTTCTCCAATGCATGGAAGTGAAAAGTGAAAATGAAGTTGCTCAGTCATGTCCAACGTTTAGCAACCCCATGGACTGCAGCCTACCAGGCTCCTCCTTCCATGGGATTTTCCAGGCAAGAGTATTGGAGTGGGTTGCCATTGCCTTCTCCAGTTTTAAAGCTAACATAACTTAATTAGTATTCATTTGTAATGTTACTGTTAAAGCTGTTCTTTCAAGGAAAGAAATTCCCTTAACAATTTTAGTTATTGTCCTTAACAAACAAATATAAATATTCCAAATAAAGTTGAGATTGATAATTTTTAAAAGAAAATTCAAGCCTAAACATTCTTGAAATGTGTTCAGTCAGTTCAGTCAGTCAGTTCAGATGCTCAGTTGTGTCCGACTCTTTGCGACCCCATGAATCGCAGCACGCCAGGCCTCCATGTCCATCACCAACTCCCAGTATTCACTCAAACTCACATCCATCGAGTCAGTGATGCCATCCAGCCATCTCATCCTCTGTCATCCCCTTTTCCTCCTGCCCTCAATCCCTCCCAGCATCAGAGGCTTTTCCAATGAGTCAACTCTTCACATGATGTGGCCAAAGTACTGGAGTCTCAGCTTTAGCATCATTCCTTCCAAAGAACACACAGGGCTGATCTCCTTCAGAATGGACTGGTTGGATCTCCTTGCAGTCCAAGGGACTCTAAAGAGTCTTCTCCAACACCACAGTTCAAAAGCATCAATTCTTCAGTGCTCAGCCTTCTTCACAGTCCAACTCTCACATCCATACATGACCACTGGAAAAACCATAGCCTTGACTAGATGGACCTTTGTTGGCAAAGTAATGTCTCTGCTTTTGAATATGCTATCTAGGTTGGTCATAATTTTTCTTCCAAGGAGTAAGCGTCTTTTAATTTCATGGCTGCAGTCACCATCTGCAGTGATTTGGAGCCCCAAAAAATAAAGTCTGACAAAGTTTCCACTGTTTTCCCATCTATTTCCCATGAAGAGATGGGACCGGATGCCATGATCTTCGTTTTCTGAATGTTGAGCTTTAAGCCAACTTTTTCACTCTCCTCTTTCACTTTCATCAAGAGGCTTTTTAGTTCCTCTTCACTTTATGCAATAAGGGTGATGTCATCTGCATATCTGAGGTTATTGGTATTTCTCCCGTCAATCTTGATTCCAGCTTGTGTTTCTTCCAATCCAGCGTTTCTCATGATGTACTCTGCATATAAGTTAAATAAACAGGGTGACAATATACAGCCTTGATGAACTCCTTTTCCTATTTGGAACCAGTCTGTTGTTTCCTGTCCAGTTCTAACTGTTGCTTCCTGACCTGCATACAAATTTCTCAAGAGGCAGATCAAGTGGTCTGGTATTCCCATCTCTTTCAGAATTTTCCACAGTTTATTGTGATCCACACAGTCAAAGGCTTTGGCATAGTCAATAAAGCAAAAATAGATGTTTTTCTGGAACTCTCTTGCTTTTTCCATGATCCAGAGGATGTTGGCAATTTGATCTCTGGTTCCTCTGCCTTTTCTAAAACCAGCTTGAACATCAGGAAGTTCATGGTTCACATATTGCTGAAGCCTGGCTTGGAGAATGTTGAGCTTTACTTTACTAGCGTGTGAGATGTGTGCAATTGTGCGGTAGTTTGAGCATTCTTTGGCATTGCCTTTCTTTGGGATTGGAATGAAAACTGACCTTTTCCAGTCCTGTGGCCACTGCTGAGTTTTCCAAATTTTCTGGCATATTGAGTGCAGCACTTTCACAGCATGATCTTTCAGGATTTGGAATAGCTCAACTGGAATTCCATCACCTCCATTAGCTTTGTTTGTAGTGGGGTTTCTAAGGCCTACTTGACTTCACATTCCAGGATGTCTGGCTACCATCGTGATTATCTGGGTCATGAAGATCTTTTTTGTACAGTTCTTCTGTGTTCTTGCCACCTCTTCTTAATATCTTCTGCTTCTGTTAGGTCCATACCATTTCTGTCCTTTATCAAGCCCATCTTTGCATGAAATGTTCCCCTGGTATCTCCAGTTTTCTTGAAGAGATCTCTAGTCTTTCCCATTCTGTTGTTTTCCTTTATTTCTTTGCATTGATCGCTGAGGAAGGCTTTCTTATCTCTCCTTGCTATTCTTTGGAACTCTGCATTCAGATGCTTATATCTTTCATTTTCTCCTTTGCTTTTCACTTCTTTTCACAGCTATTTGTAAGGCCTCCCCAGACAGCCATTTTGCATTTTTGCATTTTTTTTCCACGGGGATGGTCTTGATCCCTGTCTCCTGTACAATGTCATGAACCTCCATCCATAGTTCATCAGGCACTCTATCTATCAGATCTAGGCCCTTAAATCTATTTCTCACTTCCAATGTATACTCATAAGGGATTTGATTTAGGTCATACCTGAATGGTCTAGTGGTTTTCCCTACTTTCTTCAAAGTAAGTCTGAATTTGGCAAGAAGGAGTTCATGATCTGAGCCACAGTCAGCTCCTAGTCTTGTTTTTTTTCTGACTGTATACAGCTTCTCCATCTTTGGGTGCAAAGAATATAATCAATCTAATTTCGGTGTTGACCATCTGGTGATGTTCATGTGTAGAGTCTTCTCTTGTGTTGTTGGAAGAGGGTGTTTGCTATGACCAGTGCGTTCTCTTGGCAAAATTCTATTAGCCTTTGCCCTGCTTCATTCTGTATTCCTAGGCCAAATTTGCCTGTTACTCCAGGTGTTTCTTGACTTCCTACTTTTGCATTCCATTCCCCACTAAAATGTGTTACTGATTATTTTTTTCCTTCTTTAGTAATGATACTCAATTCTACTTCATTACTTTTCTTGATTATATATATGTCACTATTACTATTCAATTTAGTTTAATAAAATGGTCTATCAAAAGAGCAAATTATTGAATATATGGGAAAGAAACTAGTTGATTGGTTTGCTATTTTGTTCTTTTTGAATGCATTATTTGCATTTTCAAATAGTGTATCTGAAGTCCCAAGTGATCTCAAGACTTTTCTGAGCTTTTGACATGCTTATGGTGGCCTGATAACCCAGAGAACATTCAATATACCCCTTTTAATATCCTTTAGAAAAACTGTTGGATTATATCATAATTAACAATGTTATCTAATATCCATACAATCATGAGAGATTATTTTTTTGACTTAGTGAAAACTTGTTCCTTCCCTGAAAGGAAAGCACACACAAACTACGGTTCTGTTACAGTGGTGCTAGTTCACTCATATTTGACATGACTATTGACTCTAATTTAGAATCACTGTATACAAGATGAGTTGGATGTTAATAGCAGTAAAATGTGCCCTGAAATAGGAGAAGGCAATGGCAACCCACTCCAGTACTCTTGCCTGGAAAAATCCCATGGATGGAGGAGCCTGGTGGGCTGCAGTCCATGGGGTCGCAAAGAGTTGGACACGACTGAGCGACTTCACGTTCACTTTTCACTCTTATGCACTGGAGAAGGCAGTGCAATGGCAACCCACTCCAGTGTTCTTGCCTGGAGAATCCCAGGGACAGAGGAGCCTGGTAGGCTGCCGTGTCTGGGGTCACACAGAGTCGGACATGTCTGAAGCAACTTAGCAGACTTAGGAAACAGATGTTTATAATTTTCTCATTTTACTGCCAGACAAAGAAGATGTCAAAATGAAAACTGAGAAGGAAACTGCCATGGATGTGAAAAGAAAAGGTATTGTACTTTCTTTGCTTCCTTGGATTATATCAGGATGCTCGTTAATGATGGAATCTTGGGGCAGTGTAAACAGATTTAATATAGTTACTTGAATCTGTCCATGTACAGGATGTCAAAGCAAAAGATTCTTAGTACAAGGTTAAACAGATAGGACTTTATTTAAAGTTATTGCAATAGAATAGAGAGACCAGAAATCATTCTGAAGTCTGTTTCACTGAAACCAAAGCAAGAGAGATTTTAAGAGCTGGAAAAGGGTGGGAGGATTGTAAGCCATCTGTGTTTGCTGATTGAGCTTACTCAGAAGCAGAGTGAACTTTTTCTTATTTTCAAGTCAAGAGAGTACTTCTGCAACTTGGAGCAAGGCTCCCAAGGGAGTTAGTTTCCTACCCTCCCACAGAACCTGGAGATGGATGCACTATCTTTCTTGATGATTATATTTCAAAGAAGTGGCTTCCACATCTCTGAAAAAAGCACTCCAGGTTGTAAAACTAAAAGAAGGCTTTTAAGAAGATTTATGTCTTGAAAAAGCAGAGAAAAAATTTACAATTACAAATTTTCTAAAGTAAATGCTGCGAGAAAAGAAAGGTCAGGAGCCTAAGGACCAGAAGGTGCCTAAGTTTAGTGAAGCTGAGGAGAACTTTAAGGCCATCTTTGTCAAGACATAATGAAACTGAGAAGAGCTACATAGTATAACTTTACAAAGATGAGAAGTGAAGAACACAAAGATAATAATGCATTCCATTAAGAAATAGTGTTGTTCAACAGTGTAGATTTTTGCTTTAAATTTAGTTCTGTTTTTACTCTTGTTCAAACATGAGTATCTGCTTTTATTCAAGTTAAGCTTAAATCTAGGTGAAAAAGATAGTAGTCTCAACCATTATTGTTTGGTGTAAGTATTTTCACCCCAAATATTCCCTCCACTACTGTCAGTGATGCTTGAAATTCCGCCATTAGAGAAACTCCATTTCTTTGAATTATGAAAGAATTGTCCTCTATTAAATTGCAAATCTCTTAGGGCCTTTGTGCATGGGGTAGCAAACGAATTCCTCTGAGCTATATTAACACAAAGCAAATGAGATTTCCTGATCTTCCCTGTGTGATAATAAGCTGAAAACAATGCCATTGAAAATGAGTCAGTAGGTAAGCTTAAATGAAGGTGAAATTGAAGAGAGCTCCAAGGTAGGACATGGTTTTGGGAGAGTAGACTGGGCTGGATGCCATTAGTGAAGACTTCTCTTAGGAAATAATAGCGTTGGTTGGGAAAAGAATGTGGTAAAGGAGAAAAAGGAGATCATAGGATGACAAACTGGACATTGATTACTCTTAGTAAGTAGTAAATAAGTAGTAAATAGAAATTACAGAAAACCTCTACATCGTGCTATAAGTAGGGTAAAAATGTTGTAAAATACATGACTGCTTGGCTTATGAAATAATCCAGGAAGAGATAGTCATGTGTTCTCTGATTTGGGGACTTGACTGCCAATTACTTTGAACTTCAATTATTATTATTATTATTATTATATTAATTTTATTATTGAACATTCATTTATCTTGTTTTGTTTAAAGCATTCTTTATTCTTCTAGTGAAATGTGCATCTTGCAGGAAGGGGGACCCCTTCCAGGGCCCGAAACTGGGCTCTTGTCTAACACTGGGAAATGAATTGTCCGAGGAGACACATGTGCTGACAAAGCAAGAGATTTTATTGGGAAAGGGGACCCGGGTGGAGAGCAGTAGGGTAAGGGAACCCAGGAGAACCGCTCTGCCACATGGCTTGCAGTCTCCGGTTTTATGGTAATGGGATTAGTTTCCTGGTTGTCCTTAGCCAATCATTCTGACTCAAGTTCTTCCTGGTGGTTGCACGCCTTGTTCAGTCAAGATGGATGCCAGAGAGAAGGATTCTGGGAGATGGTTGGACATGTGGTGTCTCCTTTTGACCTTTCCTGAACTCTTCCGGTTTGTGGAGCCTTATTAGTTCCCTGTTCCTTACCAGAACCTCCTGTTGTAAAACAACTCAAGCAAATGGTTACTATGGTGCCTGGCCAGGGTGGGTGGTTTCAATCAGTGTACTTCCCCTAACATTATCATAAGAAAGGGAAAACACAGTTCTTACCACATGATGATACTGAGAGTTGATTGCTTGGATCACTGTATCTGTGACAGCTATATGATTGAGTGCTAAAGAGAAACACGGTTTTACCTGGGCCATCAGTTTTACCGAAGTGTTTGCAGAGGAAAGTTTTGAATTAGAATTGTCAAAGTCTTTATCACAGGTGTGAAAAAGCAAAATCCTGAAAAATGCTTTCAGCAAAATGCAGTGGTGTGTATATGGTGGTAGTTTTGATTTGAATTTTGTTTTTGAAGGGAAAGGCACCACACTTTTCTGTTCAGAGTGACGGGAAAATCTGATACGTCTCTGCTACTAGGAGACCTGTGTTATTAGCACAGCAGTCATGTCAGAGTGAGACTGTACACCACTGGCAAGAGAACTAATTATGCCAGTATCCTTACCTGCAAGGCCAGTGCTCATCCACTGAAGCAAGGTCTGAACTGGGTGACTGCACAGCATATCTGGGGAGGGCTGCTCAGCAAGTGTGGAAAAATCAAGCTTGTCCCTGGAATCATTTTTCAGTTTGTTTATATGTCATTTTTACATTTAATTACATGAAATACTATTGGCTTTTACCAATCAGTTCAAATTCCTGATTAAATATGCACAAGTTATTTGTTTGCACGATCTTAACTTCCAAATGGCCTCCCAGGTGCTTAGTGGGAAAGAATCCTCCTGCCAGTGCAGGAGACCCAGGAAACCCAAGTTCAATCCCTGGGTTGAGAAGATGCCCTGTAAGAGGAAATATCCCTGCCCCAATATCCTTGCCTAGAAAATTCCATGGACAGAGGAGCTTGTGGGCTACAGTCCATGGGATGATAGAGTCAGACATGACTGAGCAACTGAGCACTAACACAACTTCTACATACTCAAAATTGTGTTTGTATGTGTGTGTATGAGAGAGAGAGACAGACAGACAGATAGAGATATTCAATTAGTATTGATCTCCAACTCATGTTTCTTTTTGTTCTGTGCTGTTCTTAGTCACTCAGTTGTGTCTGACTCTTTGCAACCGCATGGACTATAGCCTGCCAGTCTCCTCTGTCCATAGGGATTCTCCAGGCAAGAATACTGGAGTGGGTTGCCATGCCCTCCTCCAGCGGATCATCCCAACCCAGGTCTCCCACATTGCAGGTGGATTCTTTACTGTCTGAGCCACCAGGGAAGCCCATGTTTCTTTTCAGAGTTTAATAATTCTCCAACTATATTTTCATGAGAGAGAAATATGCTTTAAAAACAGCCAGTTTGAAGCTAATTATGAAAATAGTAAAAATTTCTAGAGATAACAAGAGAAATTGAGAATAACCTAAAATCTTAAAAAGCTGCAATTCGTATGTTATTTTTTTCCTAAAATAGTTAGAAGAACACAGAAGAACATCTGATAGCATTATTCTAGTTCCAAATAGTAGCAAATCTGCAAGATGTAAAATATGCCTAGATGCTTATTTAATATATGGGTTTTACCACAGTATTTTTTTATATTTCTATTAACTTTCATATTAGTATGATTATAGAGCATATTTATATGTTATATTATTATTTTATTTTATTACATTTATATTTTACTATTATATAGATGAAAATGAATTTAAGGCTTAAGTTCTGTTTCATAAAAGAGCTTCTAATGCTTGAAACTGGTAAATCACACTTTGTTAGTGATCTATTAGGGAAAAGATAGGTGGGATTTTATAGGAAATAAAGTTGCTAGTCCATGAATTGAAACTGGATAAGTGATACATTGGGATTTAGTATAATAATTTCTTGTTTGTATATATTTGAAATTGTCCACAGTGAAAAAACCCAAATATGTCATTCTAAAAATATCAATTGAAATGAAAAAAAAAATCACCAATATATTTTTACAATGTTATGAGATATGTTTCACCCTGAAGAAATACTATTTTTAAAAAAGCAAAGAAGAAAGGAAGTAAAAACTTAAAATCTTCCTTATGTTTGTATCAGGCTTAAGTGCTAGATTGGAGAAGGAAATGGCAACCCACTCCACTACTCTTGCCTTGAAAATCCCATGGGTGGAGGAGCTTGGTGCAGGCTACTATCCATGGGGTTGCAAAGAGGTGGGCACAACTGAGCGACTTCACTTTCACTTTCACTAAGTGCTAGATATACATACCACTCTAGTTAATACAAGCAGTAGGGGTTATGTACAGGGAACTGGATGCACAAAAAATTGTTGTAAGGACAGGAAAAATTGGTATCAAGAGACTACATTGGATTATGGAGCAATAAAGATTATCACTTGGCCAGGAAACTGCTTTATTCTTCAAAGCTGCCTCGAGGCCTGTCTTTCCACACCCACAGACTAGATACTGAAAGTGTTGAGACCAGACTCAGCCACTCACTCACATCAAAGTGGCCTTGTTTGCAAAAGCATTCCTGCCTTTTTTCAGTCTCCTATAGGAGCATCTAAATAATAAAATTTATTATGCTGCAAGGGAGTCCAGAAGACAGGTTTTGGTTTTTTTGTTTGTTTGTTTGTTTTTTGCATTCCAATTTTTCCAATTGGAAGGAGGGAAGAATGGAAGTTGAAAGAGGCTATCCAATGTGTCTGTAATAACGATTCTTTCAAAAATGTTGTAGAAGATAAAATTCATATATGAAATGGTTTTGAAGACCTGAATTGTACAATGACTAAACCTATCTTTGAGTTCCCCTAAAAGCTACAAAAGATGGCTCAATCAAACAACATAATAAAATTGGGCAATTTAAGGTGCTCACGAAACACAAATGTAATTTGTTCTTTACATAAACTGTAGCAACGTGATTTTTTTCCCAAAGAATTATCTGAATAAAAGTATAAATAATAAAAAGGATCCTGAAAAACCAAGCTAACTTTTCTGAAATAAGCTACTAGAAAAGGATGAATTCACTCATTTATTCTTACATGCATTCCTACAGGAAATAGTCATTAAATGCCTATATTGTACCAAGGGCTTAGTATACCTAAAGGTAGATAAACCAATTAGGCCCTGGCCTAATGGAGCTTACAGTTTGATATGGAAGGCATACGTTAACTAAGAAAACATAATGTCCACATGTACAACACAGGGTAAGGGACCTGGAGGAAACAAATCTGGGCAATAACAATGGGAACAATGGGTTCATCGGCCTCTCAGAGACATTTATTTGTAATCCAGTGTACTGGAAGGATCCAGCCATTGATGAGGACATCTTTATGTGTGTTCATGTGGTGTGTATATGATAGTGTGTATATGTATGATTTGTGGGAGAGGAGGTACAAGGGGTCAGGATATGCAGGGACATGTATACGTGTGTGCTTAGTCATGTCTTACTCTTTGCAAGCCCATGGAGTGTAGCCTGCCAGTCTCCTTTGTTCATGGAATTTTCCAGGCAAGAAATACTGGAGTGGATTGCCATTTCCTTCTCCAGGGCATCTTCCTGACCCAGGGATCGAACCCATGTCTCTTGAGTCTCCTGCATTGGAAGGCAGATTCTTTACTACTTGCACTTACCTGGGACATGCATAGGAGTTTGAATTTATTAAAAGTGTAATGGGAAACTCTTGACGGGTGTTTACAGTGGAGAGAAATGTTTCGATTTGTATTTAATACAGATACTTTCCCATTTAGATAACAGGGTTAGAGGGAGAAAAGAGAAGAGGTGCACCAATGAAAAGATGGGGTCATTTATTGAAATGGGGAAGCCTATATGAAAACAGCTGTAATGGAAAAAAAAACTAGAATTCAAGTGCGTTGTTTCAGGTATATGTGACACGGCATATTTTTTTAAATTTTATTAATTTATTTTTGGCCACACCATGCAGCATGAAGGATCTTAGTTCCCTGACCAGGGATTGAACTAGTTCTGGCATTGAAGGTGCTGAGCCCTAGGCACTGGACCACCAGGAAATCCCCCCAGATTCCTTTCATTTTCTCAACTTTTGTATCAGGAACTATTTTAAGTACTTTATACATACTAACTCTGGAGAAGGAAATGGCAACCCACTCCAGTATTCTTGTCAAGAGAATCCCGTGGACAGAGGAGCCTGGTGGGCTGCAGTCTATGGGGTCGCACAGAGTCAGACACAACTGAAGCGACTTAGCAGCAGCAGCATATATACTAACTCATTCAATCTTTATGAGAAATAAATAAGCTCTTATAATAATCCTTATAAAATTGAGGCACTGAAGACAGAGAGGGGCTTTCCAGGTGGTGTGGTGGTAAAGAGTCCACCTGCCAATGCAGGAGGTTCAAGAGACATGGGTTTGATCCTTAGGACAGTAACATCCCCTGAAGTAGGAAATGGCAACCTGCTCCAATATTTTTGCCTGGAAAATTCTTTGGACAGAGGAGTCTGGTGGGCTACCATTCATGGGGGTTTCAAAGAGTGGGAATTGACTGAGCTACTGAGCACAGCACAGCAAGACACAGAGAGGTTAAGTAACTTGCTTCAGACACACAGTCAGTAAATGTCAGGACCAGAACATTAACTCTGGCAGTGTGGCTCCACAGCCCATGTACTCCAAAGAGTCAGAGAGTCGGGTCTGGAATTCAGAGCAGATACTGAAGTGAAACCATAAAAACAGCAATCCATTAAAGATCAAAATTATTGTCCTGGGAACACATGAGATCACCTGGAGAGATTGTGTCAAAATAAGGGAATAGAATACAGAATCAAGACCTGGGGAATTCCCAACATCGAGACGTTAGAAAATAGAAAATAAAGTAATAGGGACTAAAAGGAATTGGGGGAGAGGTTAAAAGAAAAGCAAAAGGGTTTGGTAATAGAGACATTTTAGAAATGGATGTTTCAAGAAGTTAAAAATTATCAACTTGGCAAATGTCACTTAGAAGTTGTGATGTGATGACAGAAAAGACAAGAGCAGTGAAAGGATGAATCCAGATTGGAATGGAGATCCAAAAATGAGAAGAAAGTAGTGTTTCTTTCTTTTATATGTGTGTGTGTGACTGTATAAGGAGTAAAGAGTCTTCAATTTTGCTTTGGGAGGTGAATTTAGTGCCTGATAAACAGATTTGTGAGAGACTGCTGCTTAAAGGGATGAGGTATAACTGAAAACATAAGAGATAGATAATTTAGGATTAATTGTTTGATAAGCTCATAGGTAAGAAAAACAATCTGCCTTTTTTAGAGATAGCACCACAGATGCTCCAGTAGTAAAAAGTTGTTATTTTCAAATTATGAAGAAGCATTCATCTAGATTGCCTTAGGAAGGAAGGTATACATTTACAAGATATACAATATAAGATTAGGAGGCCATTGTGGTAAAACTAAAACCCCAATAGTAATACATTCTGAATTGAAGGGCTCAGTTTTAGAAAATATGTGTTTGTGTCCTTGATGCTTCAATTCAGTTCAGTTCAGTCTCTCAGTCATGTCCGACTCTTTGCGACCCCATGAATCGCAGCACACCAGACCTCCTTGTCTATCACCAACTCCTGGAGTTCACTCAAACTCATGTCCATTGAGTCGGTGATGCCATCCAGCCATCTCATCCTCTGTCGTTCCCTTCTCCTCCTGCCCCCAATCCCTCCCAGCATCAGGGTCTTTTCCAATGAGTCAACTCTTGGCATGAGGTGGCCAAAGTATTGGAGTTTCAGCTTCAACATCAGTCCTTCCAATGAACACCCAGGGCTGATCTCCTTTAGAATGGACTGGTTGGATCTCCTTGCAGTCCAAGGGACTCTCAAGAGTCTTCTCCAACACCACAGTTCAAAAGCATCAATTCTTCAGCACTCAGCTTTCTTCACAGTCCAACTCTCACATCCATACACGACCACTGGAAAAACCATAGCCTTGACTAGATGGACTTTTGTTGGCAAAGTAATATCTCTGCTTTTCAATATGCTATCTAGGTTGGTCATAACTGAATGGCAAAAGGTAAGTTTGTGAAATACAGCAATGTATTTAAAGATCATTCATTTCAAGTGGGAGGGGACATGGGTAGACATATGGCTGATTGATGTTGATCTTTGGTAGATACTAACATAATACTATAAAGCAATTATCCTTCAATTAAAAATAAATAAATTTTAAAAAATCATTCAATTATATTACTCCATTAGAACTTACATTAAAATACCTTTGTGGTAATGAGTTAACTAGATCTGATTAATCCAACTTGTGCTGTTTAAATGAAACAATCGAATCTATTTCCATAGAATATTTTCAGTTACTGTATAAGAAAGAAAGAAAGTGAAGTCGCTCAGTCATGTCTGACTCTTTGCTTCCCCATGGACTGTAGCCTACTAGGCTCCTCCATCCATGGAATTTTCCAGGCAAGACTACTGAAGTGGGTTGACATTTCCTTCTTCAGGGTATCTTCCTGACCCAGGGATTGAACCCAGGTCTCCCACATTGCAGGCAGACGCTTTACCATATGAGCATCAGGGAAGCCCCATAAAGCAGATGCTATTAAATTCTGAACAAACTAAAACCTTTAGCTATTTGGTTTCTCCATAGAGGATCTTCCTTTGTCATTGACAAACTACAGAAAATACTTGTAGAGCCTTATAGCTTTGAACATAGCATTAAAAACTATGCCTACCAAACATAGGCTATCATCTTTTACTTTAAGAAACTTTTGTAATATGTTTCTCTACCTACCAGAGCTCAAAATAATTTACAGACTGTGACAATATATTTATTTGTAATTAAAAATAATTTTTGAAATATTGTTGTGTGTAGATATAGATATAGTTGGCAAGATAATATATGGTATCTTTCATATGTGTTCACTGTTAAGTTTCAGTCTAAAAGGGCAACCTTCTATTTTCCAAACTTGTATTTTGAGAAGATTATAGCTTTTATGTTCACTCCATCTTTTTTATATTTGAAAAGCACTTGATTGTAGAAAGTTATCTTGTATTTGAATTTTGCATGTTGTACATACCCACTTGGGCAACATTTGACAAATGCATCAGCTTGTCATTATTTGTTAGACAATTTGAAATCTAGAATAATTTTTTTTAGGGTTTTATGTATTCTGTGGTGATTTACCAGTTAATATCAATTATACAGATACTTCACACACTTATGAGTGATATTGGAACAATTATATTAAACTGCAAGGAGATCCAACCAGTCCATCCTAAAGGAGATCAGTCCTGGGTGTTCATTGGAAGGACTGATGTGGAAGCTGAAACTCCAATACTTTGGCCACCTGATGCGAAGAGCTGACTCATTTGAAAAGACCCTGATGCTGGGAAAGATTGAAGGTGGGAGGAGAGGGGGACGACAGAGGATGAGATGGCTGGATGGCATCCCCGACTCAATGGACATGAGTTTGAGTGAACTCCTGGCGTTGGTGATGGACGGGGAGGCCTGGCGTGCTGCAGTTCACGGTGTCGCAAAGAGTCGGACACGACTGAGTGACTGAACTGAATTGAATGTTCTAGATGAACATATTTTAAAAACTGTTCAGACAAATAAATAATTGGGACTCTGGCATAAATAGGACCTAATTTAATTAGTAATTCCAAGCCTTGATTTCAGGTTGCTCCAAAATTATAGGGCAACAGTAGATTACTTTTAAGTAAGCTTTTCATTCCCAAATGGATTAGGTTGCAAGTCTGAGTTCAGATGATGGCAGCTTGACTATAATTAAAACATTTACAATGCTTGAATTGCTTTGAAGTCAAGAGAATCTATTTTCCAGTGTTTTGTAATCACAGAAATCATGTAAGACAATAGTTGCTCATTCTTTTGAGGATGAGTTTTGTACTAAAAAGTCAAAACTGAAAAGTTTTGTACTGAAAAGTCAGCTGACTTGTTACCTCTGATGATCCTATATTGCCTCTTATATCACATCTGGATTAGCCGGATAGAAGCTAAAATACTTCAGAGGGATTTAACGTCATGACATGCTGTGGGATCTGTGAGATAATCCCCCATGTTCTAGCCTTCGTTTGAACAGTACAAAAGTGTGCTTGGGCTCAAAGCAGAAAGGACATAAAGGAGTTTCGGTTTAAAAAAAAAAAGAATTTTAAAATAAATTTTTAAAACTCAGAAAGGGGAAAAGTTCATATTAAAAATTATTCAGAAAAAATTATATTCAGGCCTGGAAAAAGTAAATGAGTATACAAAGAGACTATTTTTAAATCTTTTTAGTGTTTCTTACAAAGAATCCAGACTTCCCTCTCAATGAAGAGAGAAATAAAATCAACCCTAAACTTGAGTATGAGTATGTTCTGATCTGTAAAGTTTTTCAACATGAAGGATTGAAATACATAAGAAAAAGAGTAAATAAGTAGACTATTTCTTTCCTGTATGCATCCACATCATGATATTTAAGTATTTCCTGTACCCATATAAGGTAAATTATTTTGATCACAGTTTATATTCAGAATGAATTATTTTCTGAAGAAACAAGAAACAAAAACAAAACTTAACATTAAAACATTTTCTCTTCCCAACACCATGAATTAAATTTTAATGAGATTATACAGAGTGGAACAGGAAATAAAATGTTAGAAACAATTTTTTTTACATGGGATGATTTTGACCAGTTTATTGGGAAATTATGTAGCCTGAGTTTCCCTTGTGATTTTAGCATATAGATGCAAAATGCCCAGTAATTTTTTATGTATCATGCATCCTAAAAATCCTCAAGATTTTTCTTTCAGTAAAAGTAAAGCTTAAAACATTTCAAAATGATATCTTACTCAATTCCATCTCTCTTGGAATTCCAAAGGCAGATATTCAAAATAAGTTAGTAAGCTGTGCCAATATGAGGGCTTTCCAGGTAGCTCAGTGGTAAAGAATTTATCTCCAGCGCTGGAGCCACAGGAGATGTGGGTTCAATCCTTGGGTGGGGAAGATCCCCTAGAGTAAGAAATGGCAACCCGCTCCAGTAATCTTGCCGGGACAATCCCATAGACAGAGGAACCTGTGGGCTACAGTCCATGGTGTCACAACTGAGCAACTAAACATGCATGCATGTGCCATATAACATACCATGGTAGGAAATTTACCATATATACCAACTGAGGGACTATGCAAGGCCTGAACACCAAGGAAGCAGGAAGTCTTGGAGACCCTCTTAGGATCTTGCCCATCACAAGTGTTCTTATGAATGATCAGGTCACATTAATGAAAGAAGCCATGGAAGACAGAGTACTCTGAATAATAATCCTGGAAAGAATAAGTTAGGCATTTGGGATTAACATTTACATACTGTATATAAAGGGCTTCCCAGATGGCACTAGTGGTAAAGAACACGCCTGCCAATACAGATGTAAGAAATGTGGGTTTGATCCCTGGGTTGGAAAGATAATCTGGAGGAGGGCATGGCAACCCACTCCAATCTTCTTGTCTGGAGAATTCCATGGACAGAGGAGCCTGGCTGGCTCATGTCCATAGGATCACAGAGTTGGACATGACTGAAGTGACTTAGCACAGCCAATATGAGTTATTTTTATCAAGGCACTTTAAAATGATAGTAGTAACAGTCAAATTTATTCACTGTGCTCTCATTTAATCCTTACAACTCTTGAAGTAGGTATTATAAAACCTGTTTTATAGAAAGGGAACTCAGGGTTGGAGCAGATGAGTGTCTTGGCCGGGCTTACTAGTTAGTAATAGACTAAAGGCACTAAGAAGTTCACCAGATAAAGCTCACTGTCTTTAACCACTTGACATCTTTTCCAACTCTAGGAAATGCTGATTGTAGATTGCCTTAGTGTCTTTTACTTTTCGTTCTTTCTTCTTCCTTTTTTTTTTTTTAATCCTAATTCTCTTGAGATCATATTGCAGCTAGGCATTAAGAAAGGAGGAAATAAAGAAGATGTAAGTCTGATTCTTTTTTCTTGTAGAAATTATGTCTTCTTTCCTTCTTTCACTCAACAAATATTTAATCAGTGCATAACATCTGCAAGGGAAATTTGCTAAATATTGGAGACCTAGCAATATAAAAGATGTGGTGTGTGCGTGTTCAGTCGTATCCAACTCTTTCCGACCCTATGGACTGTAGCCTGTCAGGTTTCTCTGACCAGGAGATTTTCCAGGCTAGAATATTGAAGTAGGTTGCCATTTCCTCCTCCAGGGGGTCTTCCTGATCCAGGGGTAGAACCCATGCATCCTGCATTGGCAAGCAGTTTATTTACCACTGAGCCACCCAGGAAGCCCCAAAAGAATGGTACTTGTTCTCAAAGACCTTAGAAAAGAGGCAGATAGACGTTTATAAGAGTTTGTGAGCGCTGTCACGGTAGGGCAAATATAAGAGCTCACACTGAGGATAAGTATAGAAATTGTGTCTCTTTTAATCTGTTGGTACCCATTAGAGATTTAGAATAGGGATGCCACAGGCTTATGTAATAACCTAGATGCATTTATCATATTTTTAAACAGTCAGAAGACTGGAACTCATAAAATTTTAACAGTGGTTTATCACTAGAGATACTTACTTTCACAAATGGCAGACCCTCTGAAATAGAGAATTTATTGGTTTTTGCAAATACAGTTTCAGAGTAAAGCGTCTTTGAGTTCATCTTGACCTAGGGGTCAAATGATATCATTAGAATGAGGTTTATCTCTCTTCATTTTTAGACTCTGTTTCCTTGACGTTGGCCCACGTGATTGCAAATTGGCCATATCAGATATGGCCTGCCCTGCATCCTCTCCTATTCATGTCCTAAGAGAAAAAGAATAGACTGGCTTCCTGAGAGCTCAAACAGAAAACCTGAATTGAGTCACATTGGTTCTTATGGATTTGTTCCTGAGCTAACCTTTGTGATGAGAGTGAAGGAATAATCTGATTATTTTAGCTTAGACCATAGGTCCTATCCCTTAATCAGAACAATTAAATAACTTGTCCAAGATTTTCGGACTGAGATTGGAAGGATGAAGTTGATTCCCTCAAAGCTAAATTAGAATAATAACACCACAATGAGATGGAATAGTTACTACGTGAGGAAAAAACCCAACAACATAAGAATTCCCTTCAAGAAGCTATTTCTAGCTGGTGGAAATATGGATAATTTTATTTTATTTTTTAATTTATTTACAGAATAGCATAAGTAATTTTTTTAGCTACCATCCTTGAAGAAAATACTTAAGTGTTTTAAAAAGCAATTCAAAACAGACTAATGTATATAATGTAGCCCCCCAAAAGTAAATGAAATGGCAGGTTTCATCAATCAGAACATTACAGTCTAGAGTAAAGAATGAAATCTTTCCACTGTACCTTGTAGTATTAGAACCTTCCTTGAATAAGGGTCTTTAATTTTAGAAAATATTTTAAAAAATAAACCAGATTATATTCAGAATGGACTACCTTGAGAATGTAGGCATTTAATATGGAAACAAGAAACCAGAGTGGGCGTCACCATGTTTAGAACTTTAATGTGCTCTCCTATTTAGGTGTACTTACTCTTTACTACCCCTGAGGGTTAGCACTCAATGGTTGAAATTAAAAGAAGATACTCTGGGATGTTCAAGATAATACAGGAAGTCTTTTCAGTCAATGAAGTCTAACATTCCAAGTGTTCAAGCAGAAGAATGGGTATGTCTCTGTGTTTTGTGGAGGTTAATCTTACAAGGAGAATAATTATGTTAAATTTAAGGAGACTCATAAGATTGTATTTTCGCAAGATTAAATATCAGGCTAAATTAAACTCATGTCTGAATTAACTTTTGAAATGCAGTATTTTTTTTAAAATGATGATTTTAATTTGGCCATTTGTCAAACTCCTAACTGATTATTATTTTTTTAAAAAAATACTGGCCAAGAGTTGATTCTAGGAAATGAGGTCATAGTCAATGTTCACTGTATATAACCTAAATTCAGACTCTTTCTCCTGTCTGTCTGCTATAGCATAAAACATTATTCTGAATCTAATCAGAGTATGTTTTATTAATGTCTGCATAAACCCAGGACACTATGAAAAAAGAAAGTAAAATATGCAACATATATGGAAAAATGATTGATTGCCCTCAGGGTAAAGAAATATCTTGAAACATCTCAGAAGGAAAACTCCAATGACAATGAACTTAAAGTAGAAAGGATAGTATAACAATGGTGAAATGCAAAAGACGGGAAATAAAGCTTTCAGACAATAAGAGTTTTCAAGCTGGAAAATATGAATTGTGATTATGCTTTAGGAAGTTTGCCTGTTCCTTATGAAGAAGACATGGCGGGGCATATATAATACTTCTGTAATCAAAAGAAATATTTTTTCCTCAAAGCAATTTCAGTTTTAGGTGAAAAAAGTAACAATTATGTAAGTCAATCATAGTCCTGTTAGCTATCTTATCATAGAACAAAAAGTCAAAAAGATGAACAAATGAAAAGGCCATTGCTAAAATACCTCAGAATCAGAGGCAGATAAAAATAATTATCCTGAAAGATACTGTACTGATGTAGAGTTGGGTACATACTCAAGTTACACAAATCAAAGGACAGAGAAAACAAAAACAAAACAAAACAAAACAAAAGGGCAATATAAAATATGTGGAATATGTCTATTAAAAGAATAGATGAAATACTTGGGCCCTCTTCTTCCTAAAAATAGGTATATTCACTATATTTATACTATTAGAAATTTATATTACCTATTATTGCTCTATTATGCCTCACATCCAGTGGTTCAGTGGACATTTTTCAAGTAAATACTGAATCTTTTGAAATGGTGCTGCCAAGTGATTCTGTTACCTTTTTAGGAATGGAAGCCTAAGAGTTCGCTGTCTCCTTTCTGAGGCTACTATTTCCAAGCTTTTCTCCCCTTTTCAATCATTCTTCACCCTTTCACCCTTTTTCTCTATCAGCTGAACATCTTGTTTCCTAGTTCCCTTAGAAAATAAAACTTATAAGACAGATTTCATGAACTCTGACCATGGAATCCACTAACGTGCTTCATCCATCTCCTTACAGCTCCTGCCTTCTTGGCTGAATACAATGCAATGCAACACAATACAATACAGTAAAATGTTCATACAAGAACAACTTTTGCACTTGTACACAATAAGCTATTTTGGTCTGCTAGCTCAGGAATGTTTCTCCAGCAATTCTTTGCTCTGAAAATTCATTTTGACGTCTACTGGTCATTCCCAGCAGCCTTTAATGTGCTATAACATCTCTTATACATTAAAACGCACATCCTGTTGTTGACAGCAATTTGTCTCAGATTATTGTCCCATTTCTCAAATCCCCTTTAGAAACTAAACTCATTATGGGTTGTCCACACTGTTCTCCCAGTCTTGCATGTACTCACTGTATGTAGGCTTTTGAACTCACACAATTCTCGTTAAGGGCACTACTGACCTCCACATTACCACATCCAAATGTGGATTCTCAGTTCTCAAGAGCATTTAATAGCTGATTCCTCTTTCCTCACTCAGCCTCTTGGACAATATTTTCTCCTTTTAACATTCTGGTCACTCCTTCTAGGTCTATTTTTGCTGGTTTCCTTCCTTTCTTTCTGGCATCGAAAAGTGGAAGCAACCCAGGGCTCAATCCTGTCTCTTTCTCTGTACTCACTTCTTACATGACCTCATATAGTTCCATGGTTTTAATACTGTCTTTAGGATAATGAGTCTCAAATGTATGTCTCCAGCTCTGATAGCTACCTCAATTCCACACTCACCTATCCACTTTCCTATTCCATATCTCCATTTAAATATCTATTGCACATGCCCAAATTAATATGGTTTATAAAAAATAAATCTTCATGTATACATACCCTAGTGTTCCCTACACTCTCTTTTCCTCTTGTCAGTAAATTATTGTGACAATATTTTTCTGCTTCAGCCCAAATCTCCCTAGTCACCAGTGATTCCTTTATTTCTTTTGCTCAACCCATTGTTAAATCCTGTAAAATTTACCTTTGACATAGAGGACGCTTCCTCACTGTCTTTAAGAACTATCCTCATTCAGGTACCATCATCTATTTCTGTAGGCAAAGTCATACTGTAACAACATAACAACAGAAAACCTAAAAATTTCAGCAATTTTGACAAAATTTATTTCTTGTTCATGCTACATGTTAAAAAGAGACTCCACTCATTATAGTTGTGGAGACTCCAGGCCAATGGAGACCTATCCCCATCTACTTCTACCTCTATTGAGGCTTCTATCTCACTCAGAGTAGAATCTAATTTCCACAGTGCTATAAAAGGCTTCATGAGCTGAGGGCTCCAGATAACTCCAGGGTAGCACTTATGTATGCCAAGGTCATTAACTTGAGATTCTAACCATATGTTCTTACCATTTCTAAGCATTTGTTTTTTTGAATAAATTTCTTTTATTTCCAATAGTTTCAGCATTTGGGACTCACAAGTATGTGCAAATTTTAATTTGCTCTTTCAAATGAATTTTAGCTTCACTCAAGTTTTTATCAAAAAGACAGCTACAGTCAAAGTGAGATCTTTTAGCTAGCAAGTGGTTTTAATAAAATCACAGACAGAAAGCTAATTAATGTATGAGCTATTCTTCCTTACTTGTTGCGAGCCATAAAAATATAATGCAGATGAAAAAAGCCAGCATTTCAACCCTATTATAAAATGGTCGCTGTGAAAGATTTAGTCTTGGTAAGAAAGCGTAAATGTGTGAAAGTCACTGTGAAAGAAGTAGGCCAGAATAACCAATTAGGAATGGGAAGGGGAGGTAAGGCAGGAAGGATTTAAAGACTGTGAGCTGCGAGACAGATTTCATTCAGTTTGATGCCTTGGTCAGCTCAGTTTAGTCACTCAATCGTGTCTGACTCTTTGTGACACCATGGACTACAGCACACCAGACTTCCCTGTCAATCACCAACTCCTGGAGCTTGCTCAAACTCATGTCCATCAAGTCAGTGATGCCATCCAACCATCTCATACTCTGTCATCCCCTTCTCCTCCTGCCTTCAATCTTTCCCAGCATCAGGGTCCTTTCTAATGAGTCAGTTCTTCGCATCAGGTAGCCAAAGTATTGGAATTTCAGCTTCAGCATTAGTCCTTCCAATGAATATTCAGGACTGATTTCCTTTAGGATTGACTGGTTGGATCTTCTGACAGTCCAAGGGATTCTCAAAAGTGTTCTCCAACACTCCAGTTCAAAAGCATCAATTCTTCAGCACTCAGCTTTCTTTATAGTCTGACTCTCACATCCATACATGACTACTGGAAAAACCATAGCTTTGACTAGATGGACCTTTGTTGGCAAAGTTATGTCTCTGCTTTTTAATATGCTGTTGCATTTAAATGATGCATTGGTAACCCTAGGCATAAAGTAACCTTAGATGCCACAGAATCCAGTTATGGAGGGTTTATAAATAAGATGAATTAAAATCATGCCAGTCTTCCCTGTCCTTCACTATCTCCCAGAGTTTGCTCAAACTCATGTCTGTAGAGGCAGTGATGCTATCCAATCATCTCATTCTCTGTTGCCCTCTCCTCCACTTGCCCTCAATCTTTCTCAGCATCATGGGGTTGCAAAGAGTTGAACATGACTTAGCAACTGAACAATGACAAAAAAAGAAAAAACTCTTAGTATTCTTGCCTGGTAAAATATTATATCAACAAAATCTGGCAGCAGGCAGTTAATTTTTCCCTCTGATACTTCTCTTCTCTTGTCATTATGCTCTTTTGGTGAATGGTTGTCCTCTTTAACTCTGACCAGGCTGGTCCAAAGTTTGTCTATGGATATTTTACAAAGGACAAAAGAAAGATGATCTCTTCCTTTAAGGTGGTGAAACTAGGTAACGTGAGTCCAGGGAATGTCATTGGTTACGTTTACACTCTTGTTGTGACAGTCTTGAAAATAATGCTGACACACAAAGAATGAAGGTAGAATTTTAAAGATATTTCAAACCTATGGTCCTGTGTCCTTGGAAACTACCTTTTCCTGACCTCCTGCCATTAGGTTACATCATTTTGTTAATTCTTCCATTTGTTCAAGTTAGTTTATGCCGGGATTCTGTCGTTTCCAACCTAATATTCATTACCAAATGAAATTTCCATGCAGGTTTAGAATAGTTACAGCATTCTAAAAACTCAAATCATGCAGGTAGATAAACTATATCAAGAATTTTGTGTTTGATGAATCTTGTGTTGCTGCATGAGTTCTTAAAATAGGAAAGAATTCTTCTCTGATATTTGTTCATATGTGCTTGTTACATGGTAGTCTGCTTTAGAGAATGGAAAAAATATGTATATTTTTAATCAGACCTAGAAAGGAAACTATATTAATCAATTCAGCACTTGCTTGCCAGAAAACATTTATGTTAATATAGTAAAAAAATTTTATTATTAAAAATAGGGGTGACTCATTTGTATTATTTTATAAAGAATAGTAGAAAATAAAACCCAAATGACTCTTTTAATTTTATTCTATGTTTAAACCTGCCTTTCTTTTTGACTTTTAATTTGAAAAGATGTCATTTTATAACTGGAGTATAAAATTAACAACATGTTTATCTCTCCAAGCTATTAATAAACACCGTGAGTCAGCTGAAGACAAATTAGAGATAATACAACATCCCATAATGCTGTTATATTTATTAGCTTCTCTAGTAACTGTAGTTAGAAAGAGCTCACTATCCTTTCTGTTTCAAATGTACTTTATTCCTGTTACAACTTTTTTGCTATTTTTGTCCTAACAGCCCCTTAAAAACACATATCCTCTCTATTATAATCTTCAGTATCTATTATAGATCCAGGAAGTTTTTAAAACCTATGATAATTGTCACTATTGAGATAAGCAAAGGAAATTAGAAGGGTTCATAATCTAGAATTTATCTTTAGGTAGTAAGTACTGAAAATACCAAATGCTTCTTTTGTGAGGCATAACTTTTGCTATATAACCTTGTACAATTTTATTCAACTATTATATCTTAAGTTACTCCTTGTGTAAACTGTGAGCAGGAATAATTTGCCATTACAATCTTCATGTGAAGATCATGCGGACTTCATCAATTATTTAAAAAATATTTAGAATGCCCACTGTTTTGTGGGGAGCATTTGAATTCTGATTCATCATGATGAGTTCTGTTCAAACTAATTTATACAAAAAGATTTATTGGATTACTTTCCTTGGGAGTCCAAAGGGAGGAATAAATGGTATTATCATGGCTTTCCATTTTGATTTCTTCCCCCCCTCATCTCTCATCAGTTTATTTCTTATTTGTAGTCTCATGTAATCTCTCTACCACCTTGTTGCAAAATTATTTTTGTAAGCTTCAGGCTTACATTTCCTTTAAATAGTAAATCCCAAGGAAAATCATGTAACTCAAAATTGCCAAGAAATATACTGATTAGCAAAACTTGAGTCACATGCTAGATGCATGGGCAGAACTGGGTTATATGTTTTCCCTTCTATGGGTGAGGTCCCATTAGAGGGATTAGGTGGAAAGAAGACAGAGAAAAGTCCATGTAGAGCATAGACAAAGAGTAGAAGGGGAAAGAGTGGGAGGTAAAACTGGGAAACCAGGTACTGATTAAAATGGAAACTGATTATTAGCTTTGAGTGTATACCTAACTAATTTACACTTCATTTGGCAGATAGTGGAGAGCCGCTGGAAGTATAAAAGCAAGGGATTGACGTGATCATATGTGTGTGTATAAATATGTGTATACATGACGTAAATATTAACCTGCTAATATTTTGTCTGGGGGAAAGACCAAGAGAAATACTAGTTGGAAAACAATCTTAATAAATACTATAGAGTTCAAGTCTATTAAAATAGTGCTGATGAGAGATAAAGGGGGGCTGACCTAACATGATGTATTCAGACAAGATAGACATTCAAAACTTTATAAAGGAAAATGACACACTGTGTGGCAACCAGGGTTCAAAGCAAGACAAAAAAAAAAAAACAACCATATCTGATAAAATACTGTCTTTAGGAGATAATGTTTCCTGGAGAATTTCGAGATCTCTGTTATTTCCTGTCTTTTAATTGGAAGAAGAATGTTGTAGTAAATGAATATAAAAGAAGTACAGGGAAGTGGGTTTCATCTTGTTATAATGACTTTAAATAACACCCTTGTTTTCATGTCAATATTTAAGTTGGTTGGTTAAGTCAATTTTGTTAAATAATGTTTTGGGGAACCAAAGAATATTTCCTTTTTCCCATTGTTAACAATTAAAATATCTTTTCATTAATTTTTAATGTGATTTCTTTGTTAGGTTGCCTCTAATCTAAACATAATAAAAAGACAGAGAGACCATATCTGTTTTGTTCAACACTGAATATACAGCACCTAGAATAATGTGAGTATAAAGCAGATGCTGAATACATTCATTGAATAAATAAAAGAAGCATCTTCTGTCAAAGGAGAAGTATTTTTAGTTTTATTTTCTTTAAAAAGTATTTGCCTCCTGCCAGTGAAGTTTCTACATCCACTTTGTCTTTCTCTCTTCACTTATACTCACTGTGGTCATGTCGAGAAAAGCTAAATATTGTATTCCCAGTCTCCTCTGCTGTATGTAGAGTCTTAATTAGCTTTTCAAACACATTGCAGATAAAACCTATTAATCCTCTGACCTTCACTGAATTCAAAAGTTTTTGTGTTAATTGTTTTGAGAGAATAATAGTTTTGCTGTGAGAAAGTCATGGCGTCTCCTCTAGGAAGACAGTGGAACCAGAAAGAAGACTTGAAAGGATGCTTATATCTGAGCTGCCATCCTCTGCCACCACTACACAACAAAAGGATAGTCACTTCTAAACTTTATGGAAACCATTTGTTTACTTACAACTATAAAACTGCCTTTAAAAATGATTTCTTTCCAAAAGCAGCACAACAGAAACTAGATTGCTTGAAAGAGTTGTAATTTCATATATTTAAGCTATATGAGAAAAAAAGCTAAATTTATCTCTGCCCATTATTATTACTTGCATTATTGCCTTATAACTTCAGGATTCCCCTCTAAATGAGATTGACCCAGTCATGTCAACATTCATGTCTAATACTTTTAATGTTTTAACCATTCAGATACTAAAGACAAACTGATGAAAATTACTACCCACATTTCACAGATGAGCAAAGAGGATTACATATTAAATTTTTTTTTTTTTTTGAGAGTAGAAGATCCTACTGCTTATACAAGATGGCATCAGCACTTGAACTCTGTCCTCTCTGATTCCAGAACCAGAGTCAAAGCCTCAGTGATCATCAGCAACTGGGAGGCAGGGGGTGCTTTAGGATCACTCAAGATCAAGGTGACATACATCCTAATTTGCATCTGTTGTACTGGTATAGTTATCACACTCCCTTTCATTCTCAGAAGTATCTGGTATAGATAATTGTACCTGTATCTAGGCAGCTTTTAAAATCATACTTTCCCAGAGATTTAGAAGGGTCAGGCACCAGTCTCTATCACCCACTCAGAGATTATGATTCAGCAGGCTTGGTGTGGGGCCTACTGGTGATCCTCAGGTGATTCTATGCTGCCTAGAGTGATCTAGTAGTCTGCTTGGACTACCACAACAAAGTACCATGGACTGGGTGGCTTTTTAACATTAGAAATTTATTTCTCTTAGTTCTAGAGATGATGAGGGCTAAGATAAAGGGCCAGCAATGTAGATTTCATTCTGAGTCTTCTCCTGGCTTGCAGATAGCCACTATCTCACTGTTTGAGCAGAAACCTTTCCTTCTTGCATATACACGGAGAGAGAAAGATCTCTGGTGTTTCTTCTCATAAGGGCACTAATCCCTTCAGACCAGGGCCCTAACCTCATGACCTCATAACCCCACTTACCTCCCAAAGGCCCCATTTCCAAATATCAACATACTGGGGGGTTAGAGCTTCAACATGTGAATTCAGGGATGGCCAGGGAACATAAGCATCAGTAAATTACACCAAATAAAGAAAACATTCATTTAGGCCCATAAAGGAAGTAGCCATTAGCAATGAAATAGAACAGTCTGCTGGGAGTCAGAAGCCTGAATGTGAGGTCTACTCCTGCTACTGACTGTGTGACCTTGAGCAAGTCCCTCATCATTCCAGGCTTCTGCTTTTTCTTTTCAAACTAAGGAGTCTGAATAGTATCAGTGGCTCTCTACTGAGGTCGGAGATCAGGCCAGGGGAAACAAGTATCTTGGGAGAGGACACTTTGTCAAACTACATGAGATTTCAGATGGCACCTCCCTGGGAGTTGGGCATGTGTGAAGAGGTGTTCTCTTTGACTATCACTGCTTTTAGAGTACCAGTGTTGGTGTTGGAAGAATGTCATCATCATCGTTACCTTGGAGCAGGAAAAAGGAAAAGTTAAAAACTTGAGAAGATGATCCTTAATTTCTCTTTCTAAACCTAAACACTTTTTAAAAACTTTATGAATAGATGGGTAAACAGGGGAAACAGTGGCTGACTTTATTTTTCTGGGCTCCCAAATCACTGCAGATGGTGATTGCAGCCATGAAATTAAAAGACGCTTACTCCTTGGAAGGAAAGTTATGACCAACCTAAATAGCATATTAAAAAGCAGAGACATTACTTTGCCAACAAAGGTCTGTCTAGTCAAGGCTATGGTTTTTCCAGTAGTCATGTATGGTTGTGAAAGTTGGACTATAAAGAAAGCTGAGTGCTGAGGAATTGATGCTTTAGAACTGTGGTGTTGGAGAAGACTCTTGAGAGTCCCTTGGACTGCAAGGAGATCCAACCAGTCCATCCTAAAGGAGATAAGTCCTGGGTGTTCATTGGAAGGACTGATGTTGAAGCTGAAACTCCAATACTTTGTCCACCTGATGCGAAGAGCTGACTCATTGGAAAAGACCCTGATGCTGGGAAAGATTGAGTGTGGGAGGAGAAGGGGACAACAGAGGATGAGATGGTTGGATGGCATCACTTACTCGATGGACATGGGTTTGGGTGGACTCCGGAAGTTGGTGATGGACAGGGAGGCCTGGCATGCTGTGGTCCATGGGGTCACAAAGAGTCGGACACGACTGAACAACTGAACTGAACTGAACTGCCTATGATTGTATTTAGCAACATCTTGATTAAATATCTTGTCCGTCAGGTTTGGTTTGGCCACCCACACACAAACAACACACACAATATGTGGAACAACAGCTGAAGACGTATTTGTTGATGAGAGCAGAAATTGATTTTTTTAATCTCTTTCCTACTGAGTTGCTGGAGGACAATAGTGTGAACATCCACCCTTCCTTGCCAGCTGGCTCATATTCCTAAACCAGGGATATAACTGTCACACTTACCCTCCCCATTATGACAAGCTGCCTCTGATCGAAATTATTACAGCATGTCCTTATTAGTGTCTGAATTCTACTTGCATTTGTGCATTACACCTACCCAGTCCTGGATGAGTAATTTTACTTGTGAGAGCCAAATAAGCAAAATGTAGAAATAGCCTTGGACAAAAATAGCTGCTGTTACAAACGTGATTTAAGGGCTGAAATGGTTCAGATCATCATCCCTGGTGTCTTTGCTTAACAGAGGCGGCCAGGAGGGGTTATTGGTCTCGAAAGTGGAATATAGCTGTTGCTCTGTTGGAAAAAAAAGTCACTCCTCTGGCGGCTACTTCTTTTTCCACAGGGCAAATACTGTAATATGAGAAACTGGAGAGGTCCTATGTGCAATAGGCAGTTCAGCTTGGAGAGCCTTTGGCAGTACTTTTCTTTCTGCCCCTTGCCAGCTGTCCTTTAGCATAGGTTGAAGGCAAGTGCTTTGCCTTTGACATTGTGCATTTAAATGCCAGCCTATGCAATTTACAGTACAAAAGGGCAAAGATACATGGGGGAATGAGGGAAAAAAATCTTCTGTCTTCCCATTGGTTGACCTTTTGGTTCTGCTTTATATAGACATTAAGAGAGCCCCTATGACCATATTTCCGATCTTCAAAACAATCACAAAAATAACTCCTCATACAGTGCTATTTATATACACTGCTCCTCCTGGCCTTCATGGATTAGCATATAAAGAATAATTTTCATCCCTAAAGATAGCCATTCCTGTCTCAGCTGAAAATAAAATCAAATTGCATTCTGTGGTGCTGGTGATGGGGGTCAAAAAATTAATATCTGAAAAATGTGTAAAAATAAAACCACAATTTCAGATATAGGAGTTTAGCACAATAATACTATCATTTAAATGTATACTAAACATGCTTACCTCAGGTTAATTTAAAAACTCTCAAATTTTGAGAGATCATGATGCAATAATCTTATGTAACAAGTATCAAAGGAAATGTCAATCTGTGAATGGCATTGGTGCAAGGCAAATCTGTACTCTTGACAGATGATTTGTGTTGATTTAGTAATTTTCTAATTCTTCCTAGATGTTTGTTCATTCATTCTTTCATTGATCTTTTCACTTATTGAGTTTTACCATGAGAGTCAGTCTTCTAGGTGCTGGGAAATAATGGTAAAAAGACCAAGCTCTTGCCCTTATAGAACTTTCCAGTCTAGTAAAGGAAACAGACAATAAATGTCTGTTTTTAATGTCTGGTATGTAACATAACATGTTCAGTTGATAAGTGCTAGGAAGAATTACAAGGCTAAGGGCATAGAGAGTGAGGAAGGTGCTGTTTCCTGCAGGGTCATCTGGGAAGGCCTTTCCAAGGGCTGCTATCAGAAGAGAGATTTGGATGATGTGAGAGAGTGAGCTGAGCACAAGGCAGTGGAAAACATTCCATGTGAAAGAAAGAGTAAATGAAAATGTCCCAGAGCACAAGGGACAGTAAAAGATGCAGTGTAGCTGGAATGGTGTGAGCAAGGAGGGAGTGCAGAGGTAAGATCATCAAGTTGTGGAGATCTGGATCGTAAGGATTTTTAATCCCCAGTCAAATGAAAAGTGAGAGTGAAAGTCGCTCAGTCGTGTCCAACCCTTTGTGACTATACAGTCCATGGAATTCTCTAGGCCAGAATACTGGAGTGGGTAGCCTTTCCCTTCTTCTGGGGATCTTCCCAACCCAGGAATTGAACCAGGATCTCCTGTACTGTAGGCAGATTCTTTACCAACTGAGCTATCAGGGAAGCCCTTCCAGTCAAATGGGGAGCTTTCAAAAGGTCTGAGTACAAATCAATTTAAGCAATTAAAAAGTGAAAAAAAAAAATAGGAATGATAAACACATTCCTCAAGTCCTCTGTTCGCGAGAAATGTTTTTTTTTTCTTTTAATTTGCCTCCTGCTCTGTTCCCTTGCCTCTAGTGACCGCTAGTCACTGAATTTTGCATGCAAAATTCTCTTCAGAAAAGGAAAAGTAGTGCCATCTGATGGCCACATTTATGAACATCAGTCTTGTTTTTTGTTTTTTTTCTTTCTTTTTTTTTAAGCATCAGTCTTAGAGTATTTGCAAAAATGAAAGTATTCAGGCCTAAGGGTAACTAATGAAGCTTTCAATAATAGTCATCACCCTAGGTAAATGTTTATATTGATACATATACAACTATTGAGTACATATACAACTAAAATGAATTTAGAAACTGCTAAAACACTGGCTGGTATATTCTGTGCTACATGCAATCTTTTAGTTTAGTCTGACACTTATTTGTGTCTATATATGTAATTCCATTCACACAAGGGGTATTAGGCAAATTGTTACTCAGTTGAAATGAGTCTAATGTATAGTCATCAGTGAAGTACCATCTTTCATATGTATATGACTATAATTCTCTTGAACCCAGAGAGAGACTACATCATATTCTATTTGGTGTAGTAGCTATTGTTGGAGTGTGTTTATTTGGCTAGCACACAGACTTCTTTTACATAGTGTTCACCTAACACGACTGAAGCAACTTAACAGCAGTAGCACCTAATAAATGTAAATAAATTTATAGGAAAGAAATAGCTATGTTTTTGTGTTACATGACCAACCTAGATAGCATATTGAAAAGCAGAGACATTACTTTGCTAACAAAGGTCCATCTAGTCAAGGCTATGGTTTTTCCTGTGGTCATGTATGGATGTGAGAGTTGGACTGTGAAGAAAGCTGAGTGCAGAAGAATTGTTGCTTTTGAACTGTGATGTTGGAGAAGACTCTTGAGAGTCCCTTGGACTGCAAGGAGATCCAACCAATCCATTCTGAAGGAGATCAGCCCTGGGATTTCTTTGGAAGGAATGATGCTAAAGCTGAAACTCCAGTACTTTGGCCACCTCATGCGAAGAGTTGACTCATTGGAAAAGACCCTGATGCTGGGAGAGATTGGAGGCAGGAGGAGAAGGGGACGACAGAGGATGAGATGGCTGGATGGCATCACTGACTCGATGGATGTGAATCTGAGTGAACTCTGGGAGTTGGTGATGGACAGGGAGGCCTGGTGTGCTGCAGTTCATGGGGTCACAAAGAGTCAGACATGACTGAGCGACTGAACTGAACTGAACTGATGTTTATGTCAAGGGCTGTGGACTCAAGCTTCCCAGGTTTTAGGCTTGGTTCAGTCACCTACAATCTTGCAGATAAAACTTAGTTTCCTCATCTGGAAAGACAATAACAGTTGTCATGTCATGAGAGTTTTCTGAAGATTAAATGAGAAAACATAGGTCAGATACCTAGTGCAGTATCTGGCATATTATAAGCAGTCAATACATATTAATAGTTCCTACATTTATCACAATTATGAGTTTTATTTATTCTGCTTAATATTCTGAAGGTCAAATTATATCATGGAAAAGTTTGTATGAAAAAAATTAGTAGCTTCTAAAGTATGGATTGTGAGAGTTGGGCTGTGAAGAAAGCTGAGCGCTGAAGAATTGTTGCTTTTGAACTGTGGTGTTGGAGAAGACTCTTGAGAGTCCCTTGGACTGCAAGGAGATCCAACCAGTCCATTCTGAAGGAGATCAGCCCTGGGTGTTCTTTGGAAGGAATGATGCTAAAGCTGAAACTCCAGTACTTTGGCCACCTCATGAGAAGAGTTGACTCATTGGAAAAGACTGATGCTGGGAGGGATTGAGGGCAGAGAGGAGAGGGGGATGACAGAGGATGAGATGGCTGGATGGCATCACTGACTCGATGGACGTGAGTGTGAGTGAACTCCGGGAGTTGGTGATGGACAGGGAGGCCTAGCATGCTGCAATTTATGTGGTCGCAGAGTTGGACACAACTGAGCGACTGAACTGAACTGAAAGATGATTTAGTCTGATCAATCAATAAGCATTTGAGTAAACATTTTCTTTGTAGCAAGCACTGATCTGGTATGTCCAACAAATATGTGCTTTACTGAGAAGAACAAGTTTCTGAGAGTTTAAACAATGTGTTTCCAGAGCCTAGAATGGCATCTGGCACAGAGTACACATTCAATAGATATTTGCTAAGTGAATGAATGAAAAAGAACTCCATAAATAATAAAATTCTCGTTTTACTTCTTAGTCATGTAACTACTAAAAAAAGGAACTTCATATAACTTTGCTTCTTGTATGTTGGTAGTTTAGTTGCTAAGTCGTGTCTGACTCTGGTGACCCTGGGGACTGTAGCCCACCAGGCTCCTCTGTCCATGTGATTTCCCAGACAAGAATCCTGGAGTGAGTTTCCATTTCCTTCTCCAGGAGATCTTCCCAAACCAAGGATCAAACACAAGTCTCCTGCATTGCAGACAGATTCTTCTCTGACTAAGCTGCCATGTAGACATATGTAAAACTGGCATGATGTTTAAAATTATATTATTGTTATTATAGTTTCCATGGAAAAATGTTATCAGTATTAATGATATCCCGAGGTACTGATTTTTCAACAATAATCAAAAGATTCTTGCATTATTAGCTGGAAACAGGATCCTTAAAGGGAGGAATTTTGACACAACTATTATACAAATTACTGAATTTGTTTATGTTGGCTTTTCCCCCAATATATACATGTGTACTAAAATGGAACTTACATGTATACTTTCTTATTTCCTATTTGGCCAAAACTCATCTTCACAACATATGGGCTAAAGGATTCATTTTTCTGAGACTTAAGGAAAGCTGGTATTTGCATATACATTCACTAATTGTTAAATAATCTCAGCACATCATCAACTACTTGCTAATCTTCAATATATGTCCATGGAAAACCCCCCGTAAACAATGAACTTCAGAGTACCAGAGCACTGTGAACATTTTTATTCTCGAACTCACATATTTTTCAGGTGTACCTGCAGATCCTGTAGAGTGATTTCTTATATAGTACTTACTCTGCATTTTAATCATGCTTCAGTGGTCTCTAGAATTTTTAAAAACTTTGAATAAAAAGGATCTTGTAACCTTAATGTTAACCTTGATCAATATTTCAGAAAGTATTAGGAAAGGATTATTTACTGGGGCCTGGGGAAGTGCTAATCACAAAGACCCAGCATGGGTTCACCAAAATCAAACAAGGCATGTAAAATGAACCTTAATTCTTTATCTGAAAGTGAACTGGAAGATTAGAGAGATTATGTACACTTGGTGAATGTGTTGCAAAGCTTTTGAAAGGGTGCCTTATGATGTATGATTAAAAGGGAGAGAATGGACTGAATACAAGGGAGAGCTAGTAATCCTTTGGACTTCTACTTACCAACTCAACTCGGTAATAAACTACTCTCAACCTGGCAGAGACCTCTAGTGATGTGTAGAGACCTGCACCATTTCTTGAGAGTACCTAGATTTAGTTATCATTGATAATAAGCTTGAATTGTGGCACTGTAAAGTATTTGTTGGTAGGAGGCTCATTCATGACTCATCAGTGGTTTATGAAACATTTGCTATCATAATAGGCCAGCACATCTTCAAAGTCAATAACATTTATAACAATTTTATGTGAAAGAATGCTTACTGGGACCTATATTCACTTGCCAGCAGGCTATATCAAACAGCACTTTCTTTTTGAGTGCTTTCTGTACAATGCCCTGCAAGTTATTCTTGCAGAATTTGCTTTTTTTCAAGGCTGTGAAGTCATCAATTCAATCTCACTATAAAAAAATTAATGTTTCTGAGTGCTTTAATTGTGTGTGCTAAGTTGCTTCAGTTGAGTCCAGCATTTTGTGCCCCTATGGATTGTAGTCCACCAGGCTCCTCTGTCCATGGGATTCTCCAGGCAAGAATACTGGAGTGGGTTGTCATGCCCTCCTCCAGGGGATCATCCCAACTCAGGGGCTGAACCCTTGTCTTTTATGTCCCCTGCACTGGCAGGTGGGTTCATTACTACAAATGCCGCCCCGGAAGCCCTCAAGTCACAGCATTGTTTTTTTTTTTTTCAAAAAGAGTCCTCTTAATTTTTTTTTTTTTTTTTGTCATCAATATTGTCTGGTACTTCACCAAGTTGTTATTTCAGATATAGTCACAGTTACAGTGGTGCTCATAATTTGATGGTTTTTATCATAAAATACAAGTTATATATAGGTCTCTGCCCTTGAAGCATTTCTATTTTTTAAAAAAAATTCATTGGAATATAATTGATTTACAACGTTGTGTTAGTCTCAGATGTACAGCAAAGTGAATCAGTTATACCTGTGCATGTATCCAGTCGTTTTTAGGTTCTTTCCAAAATAGGCCATTGCACAGTACTGAGTAGAGTTCCCTGTGCTATACAATAACTCCTTATTAGTTATCTATTTTATATCAATATATAGTAATATGTATATGTCACTCCTAGGAACAGATACAGAAGGATGTGTCCAGGCTTCAGCCCAGCACTTCCCTCAGTTCTTACTCCAAGACACCTGATTTAAAAGCCTGAGGTGCTTATATGATATTCATTACTACCACCGAGACCTTGTTAAACACTGTGTGATGAAACCCTTAAAATGATGCTTTAAAAGTCTCATTGCATAGGTTCTAAACTTTCGAAAGATGTTTATCTTTAAAATCACATTCCTCCATGAATTGCTGTTTATTATTTCTTGACTTCTTATTTCTATTACTCTTTTTTTTTCTGTGCTACTTTCTTTGTTTTGTTTTTTAAAAAATATTTATTTTTAATTGATTGATGACTGCTTTACAATATGTGTTTGATTTTTGTCATACATCAACATGAATTAACCATAGGTGTACATATGTCCCCTCCCTTGTGAATCTCCTTCCCATCTCCCGTCCATTCCCACCCCTCTAGGTTACTACAAAGCCCCAGTTTGAGTTCCCTGAATCATACAGCAAATTCCCATTGGGTATCTATTTACCTAGGTCAATGTATATGCTTTCATGCTACTCTCTCCATTCATCTCACCATCTCCTTCTTCTCCCCCATCCTTGTCTATAAGTCTGTTCTCTGCATCTCCATCTTCATTGCTGCTCTGCGAACAGGTTCATCAATACCATCCTTCTAGATTCCATATATATGCGTTAATATATGATATTTGTTTTTCTCTTTCTGACTTATTTCACTCTGTATAATAGGCTCTCGGTTCATCCACTTCATTAGAACTGACTCAAATGCATTCCTTTTTATGGCTGAGTAGTATTCCATTTTCCCACTCCAGTACTCTTGCCTGGAAAATCCCATGGGCAGAGGAGCCTGGTGGGCTGCCGTCTATGGGGTCGCACAGAGTCGGACACGACTGACGTGACTTGACTTTCACTTATCACTTTCATGCATTGGAGAAGGAAATGGCAACCCACTCCAGTGTTCTTGCCTGGAGAATCCCAGGGACGGGGGAACCTGGTGGGCTGCCGTCTATGGGGTCGCACAGAGTCGGACACGACTGAAGTGACTTAGCAGCAGCAGCCGCAGTAATCCATTTTATATATGTACCACAGCTATTTTATACATTCATCTGTTCATGGACATCTAGGTTGCTTCCATGTCCTAGATATTGTAAATAGTGCTGCAATGAACATTGGGGTACATGTGTCTTTTTCAGTTTTGGTTTCTTCAGGATATTTGCCTAGAAGTGTATTGCTGGGTCATATGAGGGTTTTTATTCCTAGTTTTTTAAGGAATCTCCATCCTGTCTTCCATAGTGGCTGTATCAATTTACATTCCCACCAGCAGTGCAAGAGGGTTCCCTTTTTCCACATCCTCTCCAGCACATGTTTTTTGTGGAATTTTTGATTATGTCCATTCTGACTAGTATGAGGTGATATCTCATTGCAGTTTTGGTTTGCATTTCTCTAATAATGAGTGATGTTGAGCAATCTCTTCATGTGTTTATTAGCTCTCCATATGTCTTCTTTGGAGAAATGTCTGTTTAGGTCTTTTGCTCACTTTTTGATTGGGTTGTTTGTTTTTCTGGTATTGAGTTGTATGAGCTGCTTGTATATTTTAGAAATTAATGCTTTGTCAGTTGTTTCATTTGCTATTATTTTCTCCCATTCTAGGGGTTGTATTTTCACCTAGATTATAGTTTCCTTTGCTGCACAGAAACTTTTAAGTTTAACTGGGTCCCACTTATTTATTTTTGTTTTTATTTTCATTATTCTAGGAGGTGGGTCTTAAAGGATCTTGCTATGTCTTGTGTTATACAGTGTTCTGCCCATGTTTTCTTCTAAGAGTTTCTGGTCTTATATTTAGGTCTTTAATCCATTTCAAGTTTGTCTTTGTGTATGGCGCTGCTGCTAAGTCGCTTCAGTCGTGTCTGACTCTGTGCGACCCCATAGACGGCAGCCCACCAGGCTCCCCCGTCCCTGGGATTCTCCAGGCAAGAACACTGGAGTGGGTTGCCATTTCCTTCTCCAATGCATGAAAGTGAAAAGTGAAAGTGAAGTCGCTCAGTCGTGTCCGACTCTGTGTGACCCCATGGACTGCAGCATACCAGGCTCCTCCGTCCATGGGATTTTCCAAGCAAGAGTACTGGAGTGGGGTGCCATTGCCTTCTCCAGTGTATGGCGTTAGGAAGGAAGTATTCTAATTTCATTCTTTTACATGTAATTGTCCAGTTCTTCCAGTACCACTTATTGAAAAGATTATCTTTTTCCCATTGTATATCCTTGACTCTTTTGTCAAAGATAAGGTGCCCATATGTGCGTGGGTTTTTCTCTGGGCTTTCTGTCTTGTTCCATTGGTCTATACTTCTGTTTTTGTGCCCGTGCCATACGGTCATGATGATTGTAGCTTTGTATTATAGTCTGAAATCAGGTAAGTTGATCCCTCCAGCTCCATTCTTCTTTCTCAAGATTGCTTTGGCTATTTGAGGTCTTTTGTGTTTCCATACAAACTGTGAAATTTTTTGTTCTAGTTCTGTGAAAAGGCCATTGGTAATTTGATAGGGATTGCATTGAATCTGTAGATCATTTTTGGTAGTATAATCATTTTCACAATATTGATTCTTCCAACCCAGGAGCATGGAATATCACTCCATCTATTTATGTCATCTTTGATTTCTTTCATCAGTGTCTTATAGTTTTCTGCATATAGCTCTTTCGTCTCCTTAGGTAGGTTTATTCCTAGATATTTTATTATTTTAGTTGCAATGGTGAATGGGACTGAGTTCTTAATTTCTCTTTCTGATCTTTCATTGTTAGCATTATAGGAATATAAGTGATTTCTGTGTACTGATTTTATATCCTGAGGCTTTACTAAATCCTCTGATTAGTTTTAGTAATTTCCTGATGGTATCTTTAGGGTTCTCTATGCACAGTATCCAGAGAAGGCAATGGCACCCCATTCCAGTACTCTTGCCTGGAAAATCCCATGGATGGAGGAGCCTGGTAGGCTGCAGTCCATGGGGTCGCTAAGAGTTGGACACGACTGGGCGGCTTCACTTTCACTTTTCACTTTTGTGCATTAGAGAGGGAAATGGCAACCCACTCCAGTCATGTCATCTGCAAATAGTGGGCTTTACTTCTTCCTTTCCAATCTGGATTCCTTTTATTTCTTTTTCTTCTCTGATTGCCATAGCTAGGACTTCCAAACTGTGTTGAATAATAATGGTGAGAGTGGGCACCCTCATCTTCTTCATGATCTTAGAGGGACTGCTTTCTGTTTCTCACTATTGAGAATAATGTTTGCTGTCTGTTTGTGGTATATAACCCTTATTATGTTAAGATAGGTTCCTTCTATTCCCATTTTTGGAAGAGTCTATCATAAACGGGAGCTCAATTTTGTCGAAAGCTTTTTCTGCATCTATTGAAATTATCATATGGTTTTTATTTTTCAGTTTGTTAATATGGTATATCACATTGATTGATTTGCATATATTGAAGAATCCTTGCATCTCTGGGATAAACCCGACTTGATCATGGTATATGATCTTTTTAATATGTTGTTGAATTCTGTTTGCTAGAATTTTGTTGAGGATATTTGCATTTATGTTCATCAGGGATATTAGCCTTTTTCTTTTTTTGTGATATCTCTGTTTGATTTTGATATCAGGGTGATTGTGGCCTCATAGAATGAGGTAAAGAGTTTGCCTGCAATGTGGGAGACCTAGGTTCAATCCCTGGGTTGAGAAGATCCCCTGGAGAAGGGAGTGGCAACCCACTCCAGTATTCTTGCCTGGACAATCCCATGGACAGAGGAGCCTGGTGGGCCCAAATCCATGGGGTCACAAAGAGTCAGACATGACTGAGTGACTAACACACACACACACACAGAAGTATAGAAATTAGCTCTTCTCTAAAATGTTTGACAGAATTCACCTGTGATGCCATCTGGCCCTGGACTTTTGTTTTGGGGAGATTTTTGATCACAGTTTCAATTTCAGTGTTTGTAATTGGCTTGTTCATAATTTCTATTTCTTCCTGATTCAGTCTTGGAAGGTGGAACTTTTCTAAGAATCTGTCCATTTCTTCTAGGTTGTCCATTTTATTTGTGCTACTTTCTATGTAATGTGATTTTTTTCATTCCCAACCTCATCCCCCATCAAGTAAACATATGTAATGATATGTTTGATCAGAGAATAATAAAACATTTTAGACATTTTAAAAATATTCTAACCTACTGGAAGCAGCCACATTAAAAATTTGCTATTTATTAATATCACAATTATTTTTTCTTTATTCTTAAGTTTTTTTATATTATATAAACTTTAAGATTTTTTTCTGATTTATAGTGATAATTTAATTTAAAAATGATATTATTTTGCTTAAATTGCTATTCCTAACATTTTTACTAAAAAATTTCCATTCTTGGGCATTATTAAAAGCTTCATGTTAGACTTTTGTTAGTTTTGAATGAACTCTTTTAAAAACTGCACACAGTCTGTTGGTAAAATATGTAATCAATATTTCA